>NC_137072.1:2240000-3440000 GCF_951640355.1 Cnephaeus nilssonii | reverse complement strand
TGGGGAGCAGAGACGTGCCCCTCCAGTTTTGTAATGGTTGTGTTACTTTCCCACTGATGGTGTGACTCCTGACGTAAACTCAGTGGCTTAGAACAGCATAAATTTATCCTCTTGCAGTCGGAAAGTCAGAAGTCCAAAATCAAGATGTTATCAGGGCTCCATTTCTTCTGGGACTTCAGGGGAAAATTGTGTCCTTCCCTTTTCCAGGAAAGCTGCCTGCATTCCTCGGCCCCTCCCATCACCCACCCTCTAGCTTCTGTCATTTCCCACTTTGCTAACTCTCATCTTCGGACCTCCTCCTGACCAGGACCCTGTGTTCACATCGCACCCACTCATAACCAGGATCCTCTCCCCAGCTCAAGATCCTTAACTTAATCTCAGCTACGAAGTCTTTTCTCCACATAAGGTCACTGGGGATTTGGATATGGACACCTTTGGGGTGGGGGTAGAGGATTATCCAGCCAACCATTTTGGAGTCTTAAAAACACCCAAGAAATAAGACAGTTTCTGTGCTAGCAGCACCACTGGCACTTGCCCACATCCTGTCTGGTTATTGTCCATGGGAAATGGAGCAGTTCTGTCCCCCCAAAAAGAAAAGGAAAGCCATGCTTCCCGCCCCATCTTTCAGTGTTCTTTGGGCACTGGTATTAAGCAAGACCAGTGCCTGTAATGAGGTTAAAGATAATAGATGCCCAAGGCAGCTGGATGGGATAAGAGCCCTGACCCCCAAGTTCAGAATTCAGGGTCCAGATTCCAACTTTCACCTATGTTTTCATCTTGGCCAGGTTACCTTATTTCTCAAGGCTTTAGTGTACATGTTTATAAAATAAAGGGGGTCTCTTCCATTCATTAAGGTCTCCTGCTAGATACTAATGCATGATTGAGGACCAGTTGCTGCTTTAAATGTTCCACTACCATTCTGCCATCCCGAGTACTGAAAGGGAAGAAGGTGGCTGGGAGACACAGCCCTCAGACAGACTTTCAGACACGCTCTAGAATTTGATGGCTATTCTTTCTAGATACATCAACATCACTACCCTTCAAATACCTCTGTTCAGATTTCTGTGTCATAACATGAGTTTTTCTCAAAAGTGCCGTCAACACATCTGACCTTCTTTTATTGCCCCCCCCCTGCCCCCGGGCCTTGCCCTTTTCTATTGGAAGCATTCATATTTCTTACCTTGGAGGAAACCCTGGGCTTGGCGTCATTAGACCCCACTTCCTGTCTCCACACTATTATTTGCTAAATGGATGGTCTTCAGGAATCACTCAATCTAATGTATGAAATGTGCATAATTATATGTCATCTGTCTACCACAGAGGCCCACTGAGAGGGTCAAATGAGGTAATAGCTATAAAAGTATTTTGAAAAATATAAGACACTTCAAAAACAATATGGCCAACTATTTTATCATTTATCATATTATATTGGGGTTTTACAGCCTGTGTCTTTTTCTCTAACTTCTTGTATGAGTGTGCATGTATATGAGTGTGCACACGTGTGTAGTATGTGTGTATGCATGCATGCATATGTGTGTGCACCTGTGTATGTGTGCATGGACATGCATATTTGTATGCATGCATGTTAGTACTATGTGTGTGCATGTATGTGTGTGTGTGTGTGTGTGTGTGTGTGTGTGTGTGTGTGTGTGTTTGCTTGAAAGGGCTATTAGCTTTGAGACAGGACAGACGGGATCAAGCTTAGATCACAGGCTTACTTGCCCTTTCCTGCCTCCCCAGGGAACTGTCCCTGGCTGCTGGTAGGAATCATTTGTTTTTTCAGCTTCTCCTTTCCTGCCCACTTTCTTGGAGGCTATTTGCATTTCACCATTAATAACTCTGGAGCAATATGTTATTTCTGTCTTGGGGGTCCCTGGAGCCAGTGGGCTCCATGATTCGGGATAGGAAAACTTTGTTAATTAAGCTTCACAAAGCCACATGCTGGTTTCCCATCCCTCAGTGGATACCTAGGGAGTCTTATTACACACGGGGGGACAGAAACCACATGGCAAAGAGAAGGGAAATCTTTGGCCTTGTCTGTGTTTCTCCTTGGAAAACCTCCCTGGCAGTCCTGGGCAGTCAGCAGGGAAAGCAGGTACATCTGTTTGAAATGTATACTTCACATTTTTGGTGTTTTTTGTTTTGCTCCTGCACGGAAAAGTTTCATTTCTTTACCTTCTGAGACAGGATTTCCACTTAGTCCCTGAATTGTTTGACAAGAAGTTACCTGTTGATGCTAACCAGATAAATGGGGTTTTAATATGCTTTGGTTTCTAAATCGGAAACCCTAGCCCTGTTAGTGGGAGAGTTTGTAGCAGAGCCGGCCCAGTGGTGTGTACGTTTCTGCCTGTAGGTTAGGAGAGATTGGAGCCAGATTTTAAGCTTGAGTTACTCTGATCTCAGACAAGGCTCCAAAGAGCCCTTGTTCATTTCTTGTGGCATTTCATTAAGTGTCAGAAGTATTTCATTAGTTATCAGAACAAAGATCACATTTGCTCTAAGAATGTTTTGTTGAACCCCCTCCAAGTCATTCATAACTCTGGATTCCAGAAGAAAGATACGATGGGCTATGGAAAAAGCCTGACTACAATATGTGTGTCCCAGAAGGGGGATCTCAACTTTGCCTCTGAGACCCCTAGGACTTCTCCTGGGATGTATGCCTGTGGCAGCCTGAGATGCCTTTGAGTAAGGATGGGAGGGGATGTTCCCTACATGCGCTGGCTATTGTCATTTCCTTTACTCATCCTTCCTGCACACATTGCAGACTCCTTTGTATTAATAGCAATAACTTTTAGAGCGCCTACCATGTCCACATCATTTACATGTGCATTTGAACCTCAAGCAGCCTCATTTTATAGTTACACTGAGCTGAGGTAGAGAAGTCCCCAGTGTCCTGCTTCTCTAAGGAGCAGAGTAGGATCTGAATGCAGGCTTGCCTGACCCCAGTGTCCCCACTCTCCTCACTGCCACGCTGAGCTTATAATGTAGATCCAGGGAAGGTGCCTGTATGTGAAGGATTTGGGTAACAACTGTGGCCTCTCTGTTGGTTCTCATGGTAAAATGCTAATAGCCTCCCTTCCTTGTCCATCCATAGACCCTTTCCTGGACGTGTAGGACTTTTGGCTAAGCTCTGTTAATAGTAACAAGAGTATTCCTAACAGATGTTTACCGAGGGTTTGCTGTCGAGGGAGTTGAATAATGCGCACCCCAAAGATATCAGTGTCTAATCTCTGGAGCCCCAAAGTGCTAATTTATTTGGAAAAAGGACTTTGCAGATGTGATCAAGGATCTTGAGATGTGGAGACTAGTCTAGGTTATATAGGTGCACCCTCAATGCAACCACGTGTATCCTTAGAGGAAGCAGGCAGAGAGAGAGAGCTGATACACAGACACAGAGGAGAAGGTGATTGGAAGATAGAACAGAGAGATTTGAAGATGCTGTTTTTGAAGAATGGAGTGATGCAGCCACAAGCCAAGGAATGCCAGCAGCCACCAGAAACTGGAAGAGGCAAGTAAACAGATTCTTCCCTAGCGCCTCCTGAGGGAGCACAGCCCTGCCAACAACTTGATTTCAGCCCATTGATACTGATTTTGAAGTTCCAGAACTGTGAGAGATTGAATTTCTATTGTTTTAAGCCACCAAGTTTATGGCCCTAAGAAACTAATATACTATGTTTAAGGTTCTGAGGTAAACCTCAAAGGACTCATACATAAAGTATCTGTATTATCCCCCCACCCCCCCTTTTTTTTCAAAATGAGAGGAACTCTGACCTTAGAGAGAGGAAGTGGGGAGTCTCAGGTCCCAGAGCTGGGAGGTTGTAGGATCTGAACTAGAGTCTAGCTCCAAGTTTCTGCTCTTAACCATTGTGTTACTTTCCCTTCCTGCTCCAGACTCCATTCTCACCCCAATGCCCTATAGGTCAGGCCAAGGTCAAGATCTAGTCTTGCCTCTAGAGCCTTCCTTTTCCTCTTTAAGGTTTGACTTCTAGGCATACTGTATTTTATTTATTCTCTCATAAATCTATTCCATATGGAAACATTTGGTCCCCTGTGGACCAGGTGGGCCAAATAGCAGTTAACTGAGACTCCCTTTTCCTCAGTAATTAGAACACAGTTCATTGTGGGCTAGTGCAGAAAACATTTCTTTCTGGATTTGGAGGAAAATAGTCATTTTGCTCCATGTTTTCCAATGAAGTCTCATTCCAAACAGTTCATTTGTAATGCTCTGTGAATGGCATTTGGTATTTATAAGCTGTACTATATTGCAGCTGTTTAAGCTCCGTAAGAGCTTACCATTCATTCATTCAGTAACATTTGTTAATATTACAATAATATTTGTTCACACAGATTTACTAGCTTGGACAAGTTGTTTAATGTATTTGAGACTGTTTTCTTATACATAAAAGAGGAGTAATGGCCCTTTTGCTTTTTGCAGTGAAGGCTAAATAGGATAACATAGATAAAACATTTGGCAGGTGTTCAGTAAATTGTTGCTATTTGAATACAGAATTTATTAAAGTGCATGAGGCTAAATATTTTGAGGGATGGGGGAAAACTCTAGAACAAACCCCTCTTTCCTTCAATTAACTGAGGGTGACAGACACCTAAATAATTTACTCTAATGCAAAGGAGAAAGGAATGCATCCTTTTCACCTTAATTACCATACTTAAAATATTTCATATTTATGACAAAAAATAAGTGAAGTGATACATGTTAAGCGGGCACATGGAAGGAGGTATAAAAATTCAGAGTTGCTGGCCTGGCCAGTGTTACTCAGTGGTTAGAACATCTGCCCATGCACCAAAAGGTCTTGGATTCAATTCTGGTCAAGGACATGTACCTAGGTTGCAGGTTCAATCCCCAGCCCTGGTTGGTTGAGCTGATGAGGGAGGTAGCCAATCAATGTGACTCTCTCACATCGATGTCTCTGTCTGTCTATCTGACTCTCTCTCTAGTCCCCCTCCTCCTCCTTCCCTTTCACTCTATCTAAAATCAATGGAAAAATGCCCTTGGGTGAGGATTAATAACAGCACAAAAATTCAGAGTTGGGAAACATTCAGAATATCTATATATTTAAAAGCCTAAGCAACCGTTACGACCTGCTGACTGACCGACCAGCCAGTAGCTATGATGCGCACTGACCACCAGGGACAACCCCCCTGATGGTCAGTGCACTCCCACAGCCAACCTCCCGTGGTCCCTCCCCCTGGCTGGTCAGCCCCTATTGGCCCCGATCGCCGGCCAGGCTGAGGGACCCCACCCATGCACGAATTTGTGCACCAGGCCTCTAGTGAGAGAAATAACATTGCTTCCTCCATGGGCCTTTCACTTAAAAGATGCTTAAGAAATGTAAGTTGCATTATAATTGATTTACTCTTACATTAATGAATTCAGCAGATCTTAAAGCAAATAGTTCTTCAGCTTGCTTCAACCTGTTGGGGATGAGCCTCTGGGGCAAGGGCACTGTTTGCGGCTCCCTAGTGGAGAGGGGTTAGGAGCTCACATTTTCTTAGCACTTGCCCTTTCCAGGCACTGTGCCCCACAGGTAATTTCATTTGGTTTTCCTAAACCCCTTTAGTCCTGGAGGATTGCTCAGGTTCAGATTACAACCCATACCAGCAACAGGTTTGACTCCCAAGAGGGCTGCTCTCAGTTACACTGGAGAAATGAAAGCATTTACTGTTCTTTCATGAAAAACTGGCTCCATACCTCTCAGCCTGTGTCTGGCTGGCTGCCTCTGCAGTGACCCTCACATGTCAAGGTTGGAAGCTTTGTGCCTCTCACCTTTGGGACAGTGTTGCTGTCATGGTAACCACCATTTATGGAGTGTCCACTGAGGGCCAAGCCTTGTGCTAGGTACTTTACCTGCATTATTTCATTTAATCCCTGTGATAGCCATATGAGGTAGGCATTGTTATCCCCATCTTACTGCTGGGATGAGGGATGGGTAGTGACTTACCCATGGTTACACAGGTAATATGTGGCTGATCTGGCCTGTTTTCTGGAATGCCTAGACTCTTTCTGCCATCCTATGTTGCTACCCCTCTCCCAGGTGACCCTCACCTACCAGGATGACCTGCCTAGCACAAGGGAGGGTGGGGCCATCACCTCTTTGCTCTGAGTTCTCTAATATTGGCTCAGCCTTAACTGGAAATGCCTCTCTGTTGGACCTCCATAAGCTCATGTTTCACCTTTGTGTGAATCCAAACAAGATGCCTCTTCCTCTGGCCAGATTCATCTCCCCACACTGGATTTCAGCACCCAGATGTCCTTGTGCGGTGCAGAACCTGCTCAGCTCTAAGTGGCATCCCTGCAGACACAGGACACCACTGCTTTCTGTTGGTCTGAAATTGGTTTTCTTGAATGCCCACTTACTCGTCTTATTCCACCTCTCTGGGCCCACACTGAATAAAGGCACCTGCAGGTCAGTCCTGGAAATCCAGGACCACATGGATGCCCAGCGAGCACTGGGATGATTTGTTCTTGGATGCTTGGCTCATTTGCAAACATCATCCTCTAAACAAGAAGAAACAGCCTGTTGGCAATAGCTGGAATCAGAGTGTGTCATCTCCTGGGTTATTGTCCCAGACGGTCGGGGTCCGTTCTGAAGGCTGCTCTCCGTTTTATTTAGGGGTGCCCGGGGGCCATCCTGTGAACCTCACCTCCTGGGCGGCCGGTGGGTGGGTCACTGAAGATAGGTCTCCTTTAGGTTTGGCTTCCTGGTGTAAAACCTGTAGCATGCAGGAGGCAGCTGGTCAACGATTCTCTCTCAGCATTGATGTTCCTATCTCTCCCCCTCTCTCAAAGCAATAAAAATACATATACTTTTAAAAGGGCCTTCTAAACTCAGAGTTGCTTTCTGCTTCCTTTGCTAGGTCACTTGCCTCTGGGCTCCTGGTAGTGCTTCTGAATCGATTTGTGACAAGTCCTCTTTCCTTTCTCTTATTAGTACAAATTCATCACTTCCCTCTGTGTCCCTCCCTTTCTCCATCCCTTCCCCTTCGCCCTCCCCCACTTGGCCATCCTTCTTCCTGAGCAAACCTGTCAGCTGATTCTCACACTGGTCTTTAGATGCAGACCTTAAATTCTTTCCCGGGATCAGCAGTAGATCTGGCAAAAGGGGGAATGTTTGTGACAGTGTGTGCCACACAGTAGGTAACCAGGAAAGCTTTTGTTTCCTTCATCCCGGAGTGGTCAGAGTTTTCTCTTACCTCCTTAGACATCAGGTCAGTGACTGCCAGGCAGCCTGGCAGCATCCAGTGTTCTGAATTTCCCAGGAGACAGACACACTCAACCTACACCGTTTGCTCATGGCCTCTTTGAACTTGGCTGGGCAGGCGATCATAATGGAACAGAGAGGGTTTTAGAAACATGGGGCTCTCTTTCCAGTTTCAGGCTGTGGATTCCATTTGGTCCAGCTCACCAGATCATGTGGCTCCTCTGTGAACGCAGGTTTCTGCCTTCAGCTGCTGTTCCCTCCTAGTCTTCCTCCCTGGAATTGGGATTTTTGGTCTCTCTAGGTAGCCACTAGCTGCTGACTTTAATTTCATCAGCTCCCTTTGCTTCCCACCCAGATGTGCAGGGCTATCCTGACTTCTTGCTTATAGGAACGCAGAGCCTTTTCATCTCCACTAATAGGTCCAGAGAGGCAGGCAGCCTTCATTGACCCATTGCTTAGAAATGTTGAGCAATTAAGCTATAGTCTCTCATATTGTTATTTCAATAAACCTGCACAGAGTACCTCTGGGTCAGACCCACTGCCAATCTCAGGGATTATGCACTCAGGATAAGAAAATGGCAAGTCTTGCCCTGAAGGACTAGAAGACCTGTGAGGGGGCCAGGCCTTTTACTCAACAATGTTACCATCTGCACATGAGGCTGCTGATGGTCTTTGTTGACCTAGAATCTTTCTGGGAGTTTGACTTTTTAGTTATTGATAGTGACATTTCAGAAGAAGAATTTGTCCCTGAAGAATTTCTGTTCCCTCAGTCTTTGGGGCTTACAGCCTCTTTCAGAGGGAGTGTTTTGTGTCTGGTCATAAAGTCTGCACATCGCAATATCAGGTGCACTGACGTGGCTCCTCTGGTGAAGCTGCCTGTGAGCAGATGCAGCTTCTGGAGTTCTGATGGCAGATTCCTGCACTTGCTTCTCAGGATCCGCCCACGTCCAGTTACACTTCTTAAGAGTCTGTGGAAAACAGGTTAGTGTTTTTCATATATTGAAAGCCTGTGCAAAAGGCAAACAAAAATTTTTATGGTGGCACAGAGGAATAATAAATGACAAATGAATCTGCCTCTGCTCCATGCCTGTGGGTCTGTTTCCCAGAGGAAATCATTGCCCAACATTTTATTTGTATCAGTTCAGAAATATATCCTACATGCATACATACATATGCATTTTCATACATTGTATATTTTTTCTCTTTCTTTTTTCTTTTTAAACACAAACGGGAGCATGTGTATTCTGTGTAGCCTTCAGTGACTTGTTCTTTTTAACTTAACAGTATTTTGGAGACCATTCTGTATCAGGTACACACCTGCCTCATTCTCTTAACAGACGTGTAGTGCTCCACTGCGTACTCTGATAGTTATTGTGATTTAACTCGTTCATTGTGACTAGGAGTCTGTAATGTTCACCTTCTCATTCCCTCTAGCCTATCTTCAGTGCTGAGACTGGTCATGTAAATTTGCCTCAAAACATTGGCTGGGTAAGAGTTTTGTTTTAATGTTAGTACAAAGTGCAAATGTGGCATAAAGGAACCATTTAAGTCAGATGGAGATTATTTATAGATATAGTGAGATTCAGTGAGGTTCTTAGATTTTATCAATAGCTTCTAGTGCAGGGACTTCATCCACGTTGATTCTGTCAGCTGTCTTCAGTAATAAATAATCTTCCAATGTCTGTTTACCTAACAACTCAACTCAGGTACGTTAGCTGCAAGAAATGCCACTTTTCTAATGCTGTAAACTCAGAATCTCAAACTGAAGCAGCGCAAGCAGACTTCTCACTTGAACAGGGGCAGCTGATTCATGGCCTTGTCCCAGACCAGCAGGCTCAGACTGCTGGGCTTCCTTGAAGGCTGTTTCCCGAGGCTGCTGCTCTGTCGGATGTTATGGCCCATATGTGGTTCATGTTAGCACAGCTGAGAGGCTAGGCCTCTCACAGAGACTTGACTGAGCTCTAAGAGAAAACAAAAGGGGGATAAACATGTAGAGTATAAGAAATACAAACAGCCTGGCTTCTGGAGGTCAGGGTTCTCACTCTGTCTGTCCAGCTCTGTATTGGAAACTAAGGAAAGATGTGTGACGCCATCTTCTAGCTTCAAGAAGCTGAAATACAGCCTTGCTTGGGTGGCTTTACAGCTCTGATAGGCATGCGTGGAGTACCATCCACCTCTTAATTCTTTCCTGGAACTTGTTAGAAATGCACATTTTCAGACCCCACAACAGATCTGAATCAAACTTTGCATGTGGGGTTCAACGACCATTTGAACAATTTAAACAAGATTCCCGGGTGACTTTGATGGTTGCTTAAGCTTGAGAACGACTGAGATAGAGAACATAGGAAGAATTAGAAGGAGAACAGTTTTGGTGGGGAAAGGTGATGAATTTGGGCTTGAATGTGTTGAATTTAAGATGTCTGTGGGGAAGAGATTCCAAGGTTGTGGCATATTCCAAGAAGCTAAACTCACATTCTCCCAGGACCAAACTGGAATTACAACTAAAATAGAGAAAAAGCATCCTGAACAATCAATCGGAGTCTAGGTGGAGAAAACCCTTAGAACCAAGGATAGAAACTAAAGACCACATAGAGACGGGTAGGAAGGGCAGAGGTGTGAGAAGGCTGGCCAGGCTCCCACAGACAGCAGCTGAAGGTATGGAGGGATATACCAGCTGTGGGAGGTTCCCACTGAGAACTCTGGGGTCTAAACTCTAAGCTGGGCTCCCAGCCCAGAGCACCAGAACTGAGAAAGGTGCCCACATAACATACAGCTGTGAAAAGCAGCAGGGTTGTTGTCTACCAGGGAAAGATGGCTGGAAATGCAGGCACCCTCTTAAAGGGCCAACACAAAAAATTGCATGTGCAGCCACTCACCTTGGGATCCGACAGATGGAGGGCAGAGTGAGCTAGAGCTATGTGAGAAGAATTCAGGGTAGGGGGCTCAGGGGTTAGAGCTTGGAAGGCAGACACCCTGGTCTCCTGTGCTGAGTCATTTCCTCATACTGCAGAGGCCATCTTTCTCAGGCAGCTTTTAGCTGGGGGTGGGGGGAAGCAATTGCCCCACCCTATTGAAAAACCTCTTGCCTCACCCTAGAGAGTCTACACCTTGCTGTGGTTGATAGCCTGAGGCTAATCAAGACTTAATAATAATTAGACTGCAGGCAGAGGCTGATCTCTGGAGGCTTTGAGGCTTTGTGATCTTCTTCTGGGCCTGGGGCTAGGAAAAGCAGACTCTGGTGCACATCTTGGTCCTTTACAAAGGCTTCTAGCCCCAGCAGAGGGAGCCACAAGCTGTGGATGGCTGATAGCTCCAAATGGTAGTCAGGGCCAGTGAAAAACAGCGTCTGACATGGTCCTGCACCAGAGACTGGCAGATCTACCTAATACGTAGATACAAACCCAAACAGGCAGCCAAAATGAGGAGACAAAAATCAAGCTCCAAATGAAAGAACAAGAGAATTCTCCAGAAGAAGAGCTAAGTGAAATGTAGATAAGAAATTTATCAGATACAGAGTAAAGAATAATTATAAGGATGCTCAACAGCATGAGAACAGACATAGCACTAATAAAGAACACATTGGAAGGAATACACAGTAGATTAGGTGAGGCAGTGAATTAGAAGACAGGGTAGGAATAATCACTCAATCAGAGAACAAAAAAGACAAAAAAAAAAAGACAGGAGGACAGTTTAAGAGAGCTGAGGGACAACATGAAACATTATAATATTTGCATTATAGGAGTACCAGAAAATTAAGAAAGTGAGCAAGGGATAGAGAACCTCTTTGAAGACATAATGACCGAAAACGCCCCTAACCTGGTGAAGGAAAAAGACACACAATTCAGGAGATACAGAGAGTCCCAAGCAAAAACCCAAACAGGTCCATACTCAGACACATCATAATTAAAATGCCAAAAATTAAAGACACAGAGAGAATCATAAATACATCAACAGAAAACCAATTTGTTACCTACAAAGGAGCACCCATAAGGCTGTTAGCTGATTTCCATCAGAAACTCTACAAGCCAGAAAGGAATGACATGAAGTATTCAAAGTAATGAAAAGCAAGGATCTGAAACAAAGACTACTCTATCCAGCAAGGCTATCATTCAGAATAGATGGTGAAATAAAGATTTCCCAGACCAAAAAAAAGTTAAAGGAGTTTAACACCAAAACAAAAACCAGCACTGCAAGAAATGCTAAAGGGACTACTGTAATAATAATAATAATAATAATAATAATATATATATATATATATATATATATATATATAGAGAGAGAGAGAGAGAGAGAGAGAAATCTAGGCAAATAATTAAAATGGAAGTAAGTAGCTATCTATCTACACGAATAAAAGAGAAACATGCAAATTACCGTCACTCTGCTATGCTACCAGCCAATCAGAGCGAGTATGCAAATTAACCTGAAAACATGGTGGCAGCCCCGTCCCCCTGCCACTCCGGGCCTGTAGGAGTCGGAGAATTTGAGCGCCAGTGCCTGAGGCTGGCTGCAGCCAGGGAGAACAAGAAGCTACCTGCCCCGTGATCCCAGGCCGCAGCCAAAGCAGCAGCCTCATGTCCACCTGCCCCACATCCTGGGGGAGATGGAGAAACCTGGCCCCAGTGCCTGAGGCTGGCTGCAGCCTGGGAAACGAAGAAGCCACCTGCCCCATGATCCCAGGCCGCAGCCAGCCGGAGAAGTTGCCCACACTGCATCCCAGGGAAGACAGAGAAGCCACCTGCCTGTGGTCCAGGCGCCAGCACCTGCGGCTGGTTACAGCCTGGTAGACGAAGAAGCCGCCCACCCCGCAGTCCTGGGCACCAGCACCTGTGGCTGGCTGTGGCCTGGGAGACAGAGAAGCCGCCCACCCCGTGGTCCCGGGCCCCAGCACTTGCGGCTGCAGCCCAGGCGAAGCCACCTGCCCACCATCCCCTGTGGCTGCAGCCGGCCTGGGCGCCTATGGCTGACCAGAGGGAGGGAAGCCCAGATCCCGGGTGCCTGTGGTCGGCTGGAGGAGGGAATCCTGGGTCCTGGATGCGGGGCCAAGTCAGAGGTGGTTAGGGGCAATCAAGCCAGCAGGGGAGCAGTTAGGGACAATCAGGCAGGCAGGCGAGCAATTAGGAGCCAACAGTTCTGGATTGTGAGAAGGATGTCAGACTGCTGGTTATCCCCTGAGGGGTCCCAGATTGGAGAGGGTGCAGGCTGGGCTGAGGGACACCCTTCCCCTCCCCCCCGTGCATGAATTTCGTGCACCGGACCACTAGTATATATATAAAAGGCTCATATGCTAAGTGTCAGACTAGTTGCTATGACATGCACTGACCGCCAGGGGGCAGATGTTCAACACAGGAACTGCCGTGACACGCACTGTCCATTTACAGAGAAACGGCACTGTGGACCTGGTGCCCAAAAAGCAACACTCGGCTTCCCCCAAGTGGGACACAGGCTCTACCATCACCCTGGATCTTGAAAGCCCACCAAATTGCAGCCAATGCTGCTGAGACCCCATGGTGCAAAATGTGGCCCACAGCCCAGCCCAGCCCAGAAACAGTGGCTGTAGGCACCAGGTAATGATGTCGTGTAGCAACTCTCCCTTCCTCTCCTAGTGACCAGCCTCCTTGGAGTTGCTTCAGCCCAGGAACACGACTTGCTTTATAGCCAAGTGGAAACATTTTACAGTGTAACCAAATGTCTGTGAAGTGTTTTCCCATGCCTCATCTCATTTGATTCTCACAGAAGTCCTGGAGTAGGTAGATAGGAGACTCGGTGGAATCCTATTTTCTTTTCATTAGCTGGAAAATGGAGATTTAGAAAGCTTAGAAACTGACCTGACTGAAAAGAAGTAAGAAATAGTGGACCTTGAAAATGACTTCAGGTTTTCTCACTGCACAGAATATAGTCAAACACTGCTGCAGTTAAATATTTTACCCTTTGTTCTCCCTGCATGATCTACAATAATGATTTGCTTTGTTGCTGACAATTACCTGAAAGAGAATGTGGGGTGCTTCACTGGGCTGGAAAAAGTTTAGCTAAATCAGAAAGCAGGTCTAATTAAGCAAATTTATATACATAAAGTTCTCGTTGGTGCCAATCGCACACGTGTGTTTCCATCTATCATTGTTGATTGTGAATTTGGTTGACACTTCTATTATAGAGAAAGGGCGAATAGTGATATTAAAATATTTCTTCTAATTAATTTCCTTTCACTGTGCACGAATTTGTGCACCAGGCCACTATTCAATAAAAACCTTAAATGTAAATGGATTAAGTGCTCTAATCAAAAGACATAGGGTAGCTGAATGTATACAAAAACATAACCCAAATATATACTGTCTACAAGAGATCCAACCACACAGGATAAGAGTGAATGGATTGAAAAATATTTTCCATGTAAATGGAAATGAAAAAATCCTAGGGTGCTCAGCTGGTGAGACTTAGTGGTTGAGCATCACCCTATGTACTAGGAGGTCATGGTTCAATTCCTGGTCTGGGCATATGCTTGGGTTGCGGGCTCAATCCCCACTGTGGGGTATGCAGGAGGCAGCTGATCATTGATTCTCTCTCATCATTGATGTTTCTAGCTCTCCCTTCCTCTCTGAAATCAATAAAGATATATTCTTAAAATCTAGATCCCCCGCCCAGCCCCTCCCGCTTGGCCCCCAGTCCCCTGTCTGCCGGCAGCCCCATTCCCACTGCCACTGCTCCCACACGCTGATGGTGCTGGCCCTGTTTGCACCCGCTGACGGCGTGGAGCAATTGGGGCTGGAGCCGTCAGCAGGTGCGAGCAGGGCCGGCACTGGCAGCAGGTGTGAGCACCGGGCAGGACCGCAGCACACGGGAGCAAAGAATTTTCAGTAACCACCAGAGGCTCGCCCCAATGACAGTGACTGGTGCCCCGCCTTGATCTGGCACCCCCGCTCACCTGCTCCACCATCCTGCGACGGCTGATGCCCACCATGTTCAGCGCACACCCCCTGGTGGTCAGTGCATATTATAGCGACCGGTTGTTCAGTTGTTCCACCATTCAGTCGATTTGCATATTAGCCTTTTATTATATAGAATAGTACTGGAAGTCTTAGCCACAGTGATCAGACAAGAAGAAGAGATAAAAGGCATCCAAATTGGAAAGGAGGAAGTAAAGCTGTCATCCACAGATGACATGATATTGTACATAGAAAATCTTAAAGACTCCACCAAAAAACTAGATTTAATAAATGAATTTGGCAATTTAGCAGGATACAAAGTTAACACTCAGAAATCAATGGCACTTTTATGCAACAATAATGAATTCTCAGAAAGAGAAACCAATAAAACAATCCCATTTATCATTGCAACAAAAAAATTAAGATACTTAGGAATAAACTTAACCAAGGAGGTAAAAGACTTGTACTTAGAAAACTACAGGACATTTAAAAGAGAAGGAAGAAGAGAAAAACAAGTGGAATAATATACTGTGTTCATAGATTGGTAGAATTAACATAATTAAAATGTCCATACTGTCCAAAGTAACCTATAGATTCAATACAATCCATATTAAAATACCAAAGGCATATTTCACAAATCTGAAACAAATCCTCCAAAAATTAGTATGGAACTAAAAAAGATCCCTGAATCACTGCAGCCATCTTGAGAAAGAAGTACAAAGTTGGAGGGATCGTAATACCAGACATCAAGTTAAATTACAAAGCCACTCTAATAAAAACATTCTGGTACTGGCACAAGAACAGGCATATAGACCAATGGAACAGAACAGAGAACCCAGAAATTGATCCAAGCCATTATGCTCAATTAATATTTGACAAAGGAGGCAAGAGCATATGGGGTAGAGACAGTCTCTTTATAAATGGTGTTGGGGAAAATGGACAGATAGCTGCAAAAATATATAAATAAACAAAAGAAAGAAACTATACCACCAACTTGCACCATATGCAAGAATAAACACAAAATGGATGAGTCTTAAATGTAAATTGTTAAACCATAAAAATCCTAGAAGAAACCATAGGCAGCAAAATCTCAGACATCTATTAGAGCAATATGTTTGTGGATTCATCTAGGGCAAAGGAAACTAAGGAGAAAATAAACAAATGGAACTACATCAAAATCAAAAGCTTCTGCACAGCAAAAGAAACCAACAACAAAAAGAAAAGGGAGTGCACTGTATGGGAGAACATATTTGCCAATGATATATCTGCTAAGGGGTTAATTTTCAAAATATATAAAGAGCTCCTACAACTTAACAAAAATAAGACAATATATTAAAAATGGGCAAAGGACTTAGACACTACTTCAAAGTGGACATACAGATGGCCAAGAGACATATGAAAAAATGCTTAAAGTCACTAATCATCTGAGAGATGCAAATCAAAATAACAATGAGTTACCATCTCACACCTGTCAGAATGCCTACCATCAACAAATCAACAAATGACAAGTGCTGACGAGGATGTGGAGAAAAGGGAAACCTAGTACATTGCTGGTGGGAGTGCAGACTAGTGAAGCCATTATGGAAAACAGTATGGAGTTTCCTGAAAAAATTAAATATGGACTTGCCATTTGACTCAGTGATCCTACTTCTAGGAATATATCCTAAGAAACCTGAAACACCAATCAGAGAGAATATATTCATCCCTACGTTCATGGCAGCACAATTTACAATAGCTCAGATCTGGAAACAGCCCAAGTACCCATCAGTAGATGAGTGGATAAAAAAGCTGTGGGGGAAAAAAGATCCAAGATGGCAGCATAGGTAAACGTTTTAACTGCTGCTGTCCACAACAATTTTATAACTACAACTAAGAGACAAAACGTTTATCACCCAGAACCACGGGAAAAGCTGGCTGACTGGAGGCTCTACAACTAGACAGAAAGAGAAAAGAGCATTCGGGGCACAAATGCTGAAAAACAGGTACGGGGGCGCACGTGGGATACGAGCTGGCGGCAGAGCCCGGTTGGCAGCGGGCGTTGCTTTCTTCAGCCCAAAGAGAGACAAGCTCCCAATCTCTCTGAAATCCAGTGTCTGGGGAGAAACTGGGCTGTCTGCCATCAGGTTGGAAAGTGAGGGTGCAGAGCTGCGCCCAAGAATAACCATTTGCTGTGCCGGGGCGCGAGACGCGGGGATGTGGTCAAGACGGCTCATGGCCAGCCATCGCTGTTTGCCATGCCCTAGCCTAGTGACGCCCTGAGACTCCGCCCCGCACAATCTACAAACACACCCAAGCTCCTAGCAGCGGATTTTGCATATGAATGGCCTTCTCTAGTGCAGTTTAAACTAGTAAACTTGCAACCCGGTACAGACAGCTCCAAAGCCTCCAAGCTCCAAGCAGGGAGGAGAGGACGGCAGTTCTCACTGTAGCTCCTGCAGGGTGGCCTCAGACAGTAGCTGAACTGCACCCCATTGGAGATCCAGAAGCCAGTGTACCTAGTGGTCAGCGTGAGACACCAGATTTCAACTCCTCACATCCATAAGTGACACATTCGGGAGGCGGACTCAGTGAGTACCAAAGCCCCACTGAAACAAGTCCTGCACCATAAGTGTGTCTCCAGCGTAGCAGTTCTCACGTTATAGACACAGCGGGTCCTCACAGCCAATTGGCCTGGAGGTCAATTCCCCCCAGTGTACCAATAGCAATCAAGACTTAACTACACCAAGACTTTCCACTCAGCCCACAAAGGGGTGTACTAGGAGCGACCACCTTGGGTGATTGGGGAAGCTGAGCTACTGGCCCCTATAGGTCACCTACCACACCAAGCCACTCCATCAACACAGGGAGGCAGCCAAAATGCAAAGACACAGAAGCATGTCACGAACGGGAGACATGGAGGAAAGTAAGCTACTGGACGACACAGTGTTCAGAACCACATTTATAAGGTTACTCAAGAATCTTCTACAAACAGTTGAGAAACTTGAAGAGACCTTCAAGGACCTAAATGAGAATACCAAAAAAATGGAAAAGGACCAGTCAGAAATTAAGCATACACTGTCTGAAATGAAGAATATACAGAAACTCAACTGTAGATCAACATACCCCAAGAGTCAAACCAAAGATCTGGAATATGAGGAATCAAAAAACACCCAACCAGAGAGGTGGAAAGAAAGAAGAATCCAAAAGTGTGAGGATAGCGTAAGGAGCCTCTGGGACGGCTTTAAGCGTACCAACATCCGAATTTTTGGGGTTCCAGAAGAAGAGAGAGAGCAGGATATTGAAGGCCTATTGGAAGAAGTAATGTCAGAAAACTTTTCCTACCTGGTGAAAGAAATAGACTTACAAGTCCAGGAAGCGCACAGAACCCCAAACGAGGAATCCAAAGAGGACCACACCAAGACACATCATAATTAAAAATCCAAGGGCAAAAGACAAAGAGAGAATCTTGAAAGCAGCAAGAGAAAAACAGTTAGTTACCTACAAGGGAGTACCCATATGACTGTCAGCTTATTTCTCAACAGAAACTATGCAGGCCAGACGGGAGTGGCAAAAAATATTCAAAGTGATGAACAGCAAGAACCTACAACCAAGATTACTCTACCCAGCAAAGCTATCATTCAGAATTGAAGGTCAAACAAAGAGCTTCACAGAGAAGAAAAAGCTAAAGGAGTTCATCACCACCAAACCAGGATTACATGAAATGCTGAAGGGTATTCTTTAAGAAGAGGAAGAAGAAGAAAAAAGTAAAGGTAAAAATTGTGAACAACAAAAAGACATCAAATACATACATACCAACAAGTGAATCTAAAAATCAAGTGAATAAAAAATCTGATGAACAGAATGGACTGATGAATATAATAGAATCAGGGACATAGAAAAGGAATGGACTGACAATTCTCAGGGGGAAGGGGGTCTAAGGGTTGCGGGAAGAGATTGGACAAAAATCTTACACCTATGGATGAAGACAGTGCGGGGGGTAAGGGCATGGAGTAGGGTGGTGAATCAGGTCGAGGGGAGCTATGAGGGGGGGAAAGAGGAACACCTGTAATAATCTGAACAATAAAGATTTATTATAAAAAAAGGCTGTGGGACATTTACAGCTGTAAAAGAGAAGGATCTCTCACCCTTTGAGACAGCATGCAGGGGCCTGGAGAGTATTATGCTAAGTGAAATAAGCCAGTCAGAGAAAGGCAAGTATCATATAATCTCACTCATCTGTGGGCTCTAAAAAACAAAATAAACTGGTGAACAAAATAGATTCAGATACGTAGAAGCATGGAACAGACTGTGGAATCCCAGAGGGAAGGAGGTGGTGAGTGTTTGGATGGGAAGAGATTAACTAAAGTACTTGTGTGCATATATACATAACCCATGTACATAGACAATAGGGTGGTGAAGGCCTGGGGCAAGGGGCAGGTGTGGGTTAGAAAGGGTCAATGGTGAAGAAAATGGGATATCTGTAATACTTTCAACAATAAAGATTTTTAAAAATATACGTGTGTGGGAAGGACTAGGTGAGGCTATCAACTTGTGGACCCAGGACCCACAGCATCAGCATCACCTGGAAGCTTGTTAGAAATGCAGAATCAGAGGCTCCCAGACCTCCTGAATCAGAAGCTGTAGTTTGACAAGATCCCCATGTGATTTGCTTGCACATCACAGGTGCGAAGCAGGCCCTAGTCTAGAGGTTAGTCGGTTCTGTGTGGTTGACTTTGAGGACAGGTTGTTGTCATTTGTGGGTGATGGTTGTAGAGGACACATTTTCAGGGTCCCTAGGATACTGGATATGGTGTCCTTGAATGAATCATCACAGTGACTGTTTACCATTAACATCACAAAGCTGCACAACATCACACATAATGAGCCCGGGATGGTAGCCAGCCTGATGTGAGCAAAATATTTGTGTGTTTATTACCCTTTCCAAAATGCTACTTGCAGCCATTATCTCAAGAAACAACAATTTCCCCAAACACCCATGGTAAGTCGCTGGAAGAACTGGGCCTGGTACCTGGTGTCAGAACGCTTACTGTTAGTTCTTGTCACTGAGCCATGCTATGGGGAATGGGGACTCTGCATTGACTTATGTTGTCAGGGCTGGAAATGTGAACGAGCAGAAAAAAACATCACAGCAGATGCTGAGTAGATGTTCGTAGAAGATGCTCAATGAAGGTTTGTTAAAGGTTGTTGAAACAAATGATGGAAAACATGATAAAAACTGCTTTCAGATTTAAAAAATTCATTCTCAATTTGATCTTTCTAAGTCAATAGGATGAAAATTATCCATGCTGTCATTAAAAAGAAAATAACAGCTTTATTGAGATAAATTAACATACCATAAAATTCACCATTTGAAGTGTATAATTCAGGCGTTTTGTATATTCACAAGGTTGTACAACCATCATCACTACCTAATTACAGAACATTTTCATCAGCCCAAAAGGAAATCCTATATCCTTTAGCATCACTTCTTATTCTCCCCTCTCCCAGCCCCTGGCAACCATTAATCTACTTTTTTTTGTCTCTATGGATTAGCCTGTTCTGGACAATTCATATAAATGGAATCATACAATGCATGCCTTTTTTTTGACTGGCTCCTTTCACATATAATGTGTTCAAGGATCATCTATATTATAGAAAATAACAATATTTCAATCCTTTTGTGGCTATTAATAATCTAATTCTACGAATATACTACATGTTGTTTATCCATTCTCAGTTGTTAGGCATTTGAGTTAAGATTTTGTGTGGACATATGTTTTAATTTCTCTGGTTATATACCCAAGATTGTAATTGTTGGGTCATATGGTAACTCTACATTTCATTTTTTGTGGAACTTCCAGATAGTTTTCCAAAGGACTGCACCATTTCACACACCAGAAATGCATGTTGGTTCCAGTTTTTCTACATCCTCTCCAACACTTGTTGTTATCTGTCCTTTTACTCTAGCCATCCTAGTGGATATGCTCTCCGTTTATAGGTAAGAAACCTGAGGGTGCATTATTTGCCACAGTTTGTAGAGCTATTCAGTGGCCAATTCAGATCATTTAAAAAAATCAAATACTTGTATCATCCATGTTCTTTGCTAGTCGTGCTTTAAATCCGTTGCTCTTACTAAGTTATTTACTCTTTACAACAACCTATAGGGAGATGGCCTTGTCATCTTTATTTATAAATGCATACAGGGCCAGGACTGGGCCCAGGGTAAGGTCTTAGGTCCCAAACTTAAGAAATCACTCTTAGGTTCAAACAGCACTCACCTGACCCTATGTGCTTCACTGGCCTCATCCTACTCTTGGCCCTGTTTGAAGAAACTGAGGCATTAGAAGACTGAGTAACTTTTCCAAAGGTTCAGTAATTAGTACGTTAGCAGAATTGGGATATAAACCCAGGAACCCTGGCTTCAGGGTCCAAGTCAACAACTTCTATACTACACCATCATGTATATCTTAGATCTACAAACTGGCTTTTTCTGTTTCTTTCTTATGGCTTCACTTTCTGAAATTAGAGCTGTGACAAGTGGGGAAAATTCTGGTGATGGGTTAGGGGGAGACCACACAGAAGTATTCAACTTAACAGCCCCCAGGCATCTCCGCATGGACCCCTGGGTTAACCTTCCGCAGGGAGGGTTAACTGGCCACACAATTTGTCTTGGCCACATCTGTGCTTATTATCCCAACTCTACATAAATCTTCCTGGTTCATGTAGGCTGCTCTGCAAGTGGCCAGATGTAGTTTGTGTTGGTGGGGAACAGGCCATTCTGAATGGTCAGGATGATTAGCTCTGATCATCTGTAGGGAAAACATACGTAATCCTGGCCAAGTGGGGATGAACCTGCTGCCGAGTCAAGTATTCAGAAATCACATCTCTCATAATCACACCCTGATTGGCTGCTCATTCTCTTTAGTCTGGTTCTCAGAATTAGCTGGTCATTTATTTACAAACTAGAGGCCCGGTGCATGAAATTTGTGCACGGGCGATGGGGGAGGGTGTGTGTGTCCCTCAGCTCAGCCTGCACCCTCTCCAATCTGGGACCCCTTGAGGGATGTCCGACTGCCCGTTTAGGCCCAATCCCACTGACCACTCACCTGCCTGCCTGCCTGATTGCCCCTAACTGCTTCTGCCTG
Source organism: Cnephaeus nilssonii (assembly GCF_951640355.1). Lineage (NCBI taxonomy): Eukaryota > Metazoa > Chordata > Mammalia > Chiroptera > Vespertilionidae > Cnephaeus > Cnephaeus nilssonii. The sequence continues at coordinate 3,418,736 of NC_137072.1, read as the reverse complement.
CCAGCCTGATCACCCCCTAACGACTCCCCTGCCAGCCTGATCAACGCCTAACTGCTCCCCTGCTGGCCCGATTGCCCCTAACTGACCCCTCCTGCCAGCCTGGTCACCCCTAACTGCCCTCCCCTGCCAGCCTGGTCTCCCCTAACTGTCCTCCCCTGCAGGCCTGGTCACCCCCAACTGTCCTCCCCTGGTGGCTCGGTGTTCCCTAACTGCCCTCCTCTGCCAGCCTGATCCCCCCCAACTGCCCTCTCCTGCAGGTCTGGTTGCCCCCAACTGCCCTCCCCTGCTGGCCCAGTCACCCCTAACTGCCCTCCCCTGCAAGCCTGATCCCTCCCAACTGCCCTCCCCTGCTGGCCTGATTGTCCACAACTGCCCTCCCTTGCTGGCCATCTTGTGGCGGCCATCTTGTGTCCACATGGTGGCGGCCATATTTGACCATATGGGGGTGGCCATCTTGTGTGTTGGAGTGACTGTCAATTTGCCTATTACTCTTTTATTAGATAAGATGATCATCTTTCTGATGGTGTTACTATTTGTGGGTTTTGAATGGTTCTCCTGCTTAGGCAGAGCCTCCCACAAAGCAGTGTGAAAAGAAAAATACACATTTGCACATGTACACATTACCCCCTTCAGGAGTGATGGGCAGCCTTTGAAAAGATGCTTGTACAAGTCCTCAGCCAACAGCAGGTTTTGTGGCTGCTCTGTTCCCAGGACAGGTCCAGTCAGTCTTGCTTCAGCAGCTCTCACTAGGTGAGCTGCCGCAGTGCAGTCTGGCCTAGGTCTTTTTACATATGTCACAAACTCAGAGGGTTTTTGTAAAAATTTATATTTATTCATTAAACATGATAAATTTTGCTGTTGCATTTTCACCTTTTGGTTTGGAATTTCAATTCTGTCCTATGACTTTCTTTCTCAAAGCGGTGGGTCCGTGGACCTACAGCACCAGCAGCACCTGGGAGCTTGTTGGAGATGGAGAACCAGAACCTGTCTCTTAACAAGATCCCTTGGTGCTTCCTGGGCACATCCATGTTTGAGAAGCTCTGCTCCATTTCTGTCACATTCAGCTGGGTGTTTTCACCCAGTATTTGAGGCTAGAATTTTTGGTAGGCTTTCAGGTCTTTAAAAAGAAGACACACGGACGCACAGAGAAATTATTTCCTTTGTCTTTGCATGATGTCATTCATTTTACCTGGCCTGCCACAAGAAAGAAAAAGGCAAATTACATTCAAGTTATACATATTTTTAAAACTAACTTCTTTTTTTAAAATTTCTTTATTGATTAAGGTGTTATATATGTGTCCTTATCCCCCCATTACCCTTCCATCCCTCCCCACTCATGCCCTCACCCCCCTGTTGTCTGTGTCCATTGGTTAGGCTCATATGCATTCATACAAGTCCTTTGGTTGATCTCTCCCCGCTTCCCCCACCCTCCCCTACTTTCCCTCTAAGGTTTGATGGTCTGATGGATGCTTCTCTGTCTCTGGATCTGTTTTTGTTCATCAGTTTATGTTGTTCATTATATTCCACAAATGAGTGAGATCATGTGATATTTATCTTTCCCTGACTGGCTTATTTCACTTAGCTTAATGCTCTTCAGTTCCATCCATGCTGTTGCAAATGGTAAGAACTCCTTCTTTTTTACCGCAGCATAGTATTCCATCCTGTAGATGTACCACAGTTTTTTAATCCATTCATCTGCTGATGGGCACTTAGGCTGTTTCCAAATCTTAGCTATGGTGAATTGTGCTGCTATGAACATAGGGGTGCATATATCCTTTCTGATTGGTGTTTCTAGCTTCTTGGGATATATTCCTAGGAGTGGGATTACTGGGTCAAATGGGAGTTCCATTTTTAGTTTTTTGAGGAAAATCCATACTGTTCTCCACAGTGGCTGCACCAGTCTGCATTCCCACCAGCAGTGCACGAGGGTTCCTTTTTCTCCACATCCTCACCAGCACTTGTTGTTTGTTGATTTGTTGATGATAGCCATACTGACAGGTGTGAATTGGTACCGCATTGTCGTTTTGATTTGCGTCTCTTGGATGATTAGTGACTTTGAGCATGTTTTCATATGTCTCTTGGCCTTCCTTCTGTCCTCTTTTTAAAAGTATCTATTTAGGTCCATTGCCCATTTTTTGATTGGGTTGTTTATCTTCCTTTTGTTAAGTTGTATGAGTTCTCTGTAAATGCTGGAGATTAAACCCTTATTGGTGATAACATTGGCAAATATGTTTTCCCATGCAGTGGGCTTTCTTGTTGTTTTGTTGATGGTTTCTTTTGTTGTGCAAAAGCTTTTTATTTTGATGTAGTCCCATTTGTTTATTTTCTCTTTAGTTTCCATTCCCCTAGGAGCAGTATCAGTGAAAAAATTGCTTTAGCATATGTCTGAGATTTTGCTGCCTGTGGATTCCTCTAATATTTTTATGGTTTCCCATCTTATGTTTAAGTCTTTTATCCATTTTGAGTTTATTTTTGTGTATGGTGTAAGTTGGTGGTCTAGTTTCCTTTTTTGCATATATCTGTCCAATTTTCCCAACACCATTTATTGAAAAGACTGTCTTGACTCCATTGTATGTTCATGCCTCCTTTGTTGAATATTAATTGAGCATAGTGGCTTGGGTCAATTTCTGGGTTCTCTATTCTATTCCATTGATCTATATGTTTGTTCTTGTGCCAGTACCAGGCTGTTTTGAGAACAGTGGCTTTGTAATACAGCTTGATATCTGGTATTGAGATCCCACCTACTTTATTCTTCTTTTTCAGGATTGCTGCAACTATTCGGGGTCTTTTTTCATTCCAGATGAATTTTTGGAAAGTTTGTTCTAGGTCTGTGAAATATGCCATTGGTATTTTAATGGGGAGTGCATTGAATCTATAGATTGCTTTGGGTAGTATGGACATTTTGATGATGTTGATTCTACCAGTCCATGAACATGGTATGTTCTTCCATCTGTTTATGTCTTCCTCTATCTCTCTTTTCAGTGTCCTGTAGTTTTCTGCATATAGGTATTTTACCTCCTTATTTAAGTAGCTAAGAGAAACAGAGGCATGCAATATGTCAGAAATAGGAAGACTAACTTCTTAATTGCATCTCTTAAAGCAACATGCTGGATCTCCCATCATTAACAGAATCCGAAGTGTTGCCAAGATTAATTGAGAAATGCCTAAAGGCACAATAAGCACTGTTAGCATAGTTTAATTTAAATTCATATCAGCTAAGAATGAAGGTGCTATTAGTGATAAAGATGTTAATAACTGGTTGTGGTCTGTTAAATTTTATATTCAGTGGTTATGTACAGTGAAGAAATTTCCTCAGGGCAGAAATTAATGGTTCATATTGATTGCTACTTTAATGTGCTTAGTTTAATGGAGCCATCTTGTAGAAACCCTTGGGCACATTTCCAATTTTATGTAAAAGTAGAATTATTATGGAAGTATATGACTTTAGAGTTGGAACAACCTTTCAGTAATTTAATCCAGTTCAGTCATTTTACAAATAAGTAAGAGTTATATGACTTACCTGGTACTTAATTAAGTCCTTCCACAGAACATTGGAACCTGTGCTTCCCAAGTCTCAGACTGGTGGCTGAAACCTTTTCAGATCCCTCCAGTCAAAAGTTCTTTCTCTTGCTCTGGCTTGTGTGGCTCATTTGGTTGAGTGTAGTCCCATGCACTAAAAGGTCGCCAGTTCAATTCTTGATCAGAGCACATGCCCAAGTTACAGGTCAGTCTCTGACATATGGGAGGAAACTGATAGATGTTTCTCTCTCTTCCTCTCTCTCTAAGATAAAAACAGCAACAACATATTAACAGGAAATAGTGCTTCCTCTTGCCTCACAGTTCCAAGTGCACCATTTTTGCAATGCCTCCAAAATTTTTATCTTGCTCTGCGTTATGTTCTAGTTGCTTTTAGTTGTAAGGTTGAGGTCTTGGGAACCATGCTTGATTCACTTTTGTATTTCATTGCCATTCCTATATTATGCAAACAGCTCCTTTAGAGTCACTTTACATACATTGTTGTGCTGGACCTGGTTTTCCCCTCCTCACTAGAGCTGATTGTGTCTTCACAATGGCAGCTTGAAGTTGGCCATGCTGGGAGTATTTACACTATGGAAGTGAAAAAAATGCTGCAAATCACAGCTTTTATGCCCTGGAATGCCAGTTGTCAAACACTTCCCAGTATACCACTGTTTACATGATTTCCATAAGGTCTCAATAAATCCATACCAATGTGAAGATGACCATTGTTCAGCATGGGTTCCCTTGAGAGTGATGAGTAGCTAGTTGCTCAACCTCCTCTGGTTTCTTAAGGGAGTAAGTCTGACACAGTGCAAGTCAGGCCTAGGACTGCATTAGAATTTGTCTGCTTAGCTAAATACTACTTATCTAGAAATGCTATTTGGACATGAATGGTAATGGAAACAGGGTCCGAAATATCAGGCATAGTTGAGTTAGAAAAAACCCACAAACCACTATCAGAAAAAAATGAACAGGAAGTTACTATAGCTGAAATTACAATTATATCTTTATACTTCTCAAAAAACCTTCAGTGGCTCCTTACAACCTATAAAAATACCCAAACTCCCTGATGTAAGTCATGTACAGACCACGGCTCACTGTCCTAAACTCATTTTCAACTGCTTACGTAACCCACCTTCATTCTGTCTTCCAGCCTCTGCAGAGCCTGTTCCAGCCTCCAGGACATTCCCTCCTCCTGGAATGCGCCCTCTGCCTCCCTGTCCCACCATGGGCTCTCTCCTAAGCATGTTTCTACCCAGTCCCTGTACCATGGACCAGAGCTTTTGGGTGAATGTGACAATTCCCATGACTGTTCATCTCCTTTTTTGTGTGTCTCTGTAGGAGCAGGACCCGAGGTCCCATCGGCCCTGGCAAGTATGGCTATGGAAAGGCCCCATACATTTTACCACTGCAGACGGACTCCACACACTCACCGCAGAGGCTTCGGAGGCAGAGGTCCTCATCCCGGCATTCCAGGTCCCTAGAGGCATCGGGTCCTAGCTATGGCTATAGCCCTCCAGGTGGCCGGGGCCCCCACCATGGACCCCTGTACCAGAGTGACAGTGGCCCTCATTCTGGACTGCAGGCCTCAGAGGCTTCCATCTACCAGCTGCCTTTGACCCATGACCAGGGCTTCCCTGTAGCTTCAAGTTCCTTGCACAGCCCAGAAACAAGCAGCAGCCATGGCATGGGGGCCCACAGCGCAGCCCTGAGCTTCGCCCAGCCAGCCCGGTCTGCAGCAATCTCCTGCATTGGGGCCTATCGCCAATACAAGCTGTGCAACACCAACGTGAGTACACCGCCTCCTCTGCGCCTGGGATGGCTTCTGTGCTTACCTTCCTGTTGGGTGGCAGTGAAGATGTGGAAGGCAGCAAGATAATGGTTTTCTAGGCCATGTTTTTGTAATTTATTTTTGGAGGGAGAAGTGCAGAAAGGAGGAAAAAAGAAATAAAAGGGAAAACATTGCTTTGGGAAGAAGAGAAATCCATTAACTAATTACCTATTTCATGGATTAACTAAAACACCCTTATTTCTTAAGCTGTTGATGCCTTATTAGAAAGATAGGTGTGGCAGGTCCTGATCTAAAAAGTATATAATCATCATAACTAGTAACCGCCACTTACTTTCCACTGGAAATGGCCAATTCTTCCCTGGGTTCTCCTCATGGTGGCTCCTATGGACCATGGGATTTGTGAACTTCCAGATGCTCCGTCCCAAAGGAGCGCTTTCAGAAACCCTGTGAAAGGCGCAGAGGCCAAAGGAGGAGGAAGTGGTACCACACCAAGTCCTCCTTTGTTCACAACCATGTTCCCCTGCGTGCTAGGCCATGGTTTTCAGTTTTTAAACCTTCCTTCCATCTCATTTATCTCTGTTATTCTCCCCACAATAACTTCTTGAATCACTTATTGACAACCTATTGCTCCATATCAAACAACTTCCAAATTCTTAGTGGCTTTATGTCAACAATTTCTTTCTCAGGGTCAAGTGCAGTTTGGCTAATTTAGGGCAGCCAGTGGTGGCACCAAATAAGTGGGAGTTTAGGCATTTGACTAGCCTAGGTATCACCCAGTAAGTTTCCTTGGAGGCTCCCTGCTCTTCCAGGCGCACGCACACTTTAGATACGGATCTTGAGAAAGTCTGGTACTGAGTCATTTGCTGAAGATTCCACAACTAATGAATAGCAAAGGAAATTATAAATGGAAACTACATAATATGACCAAGTGTGTTTTAAAAATATCAGTTTAAAAACTATATATAAAAGAGAAAGGAATGGAAAATGTGTAAAGGTTAAATTTCCAAGTTGCTATATTTTTTATTAATAATTTAATCTGCTTTAATACTCTGTTACTGGGTAACAGGACAACTGTTATATATTAGCTTCAATTTCCTCATTAAAAATATATTTCCTGCCATGAAGTCCATAGAAATGACTTAATTTGTGATTTTAATTATTTCTTTGAATGCCTGGATTGCTTTTTAGCTTGTTCTTCAACTGACAGACTTCAGGAATTATTAATTTTTGTAAAGCAGTAATTTTTCTAAAGCCATTACTAATCAGTCAACCAGTAAGCCTTAATTGAGCATCATTGCTCGTCTTGTAACAAAGTTGTGAGGACCATAAAAAAAAAATACTAGTGCCTATGATTAGACATGGTCCCTGTTTATCCATTGCAATTCTTTTAAAATGAAATGAATTCATTTCCAATGGAGAACACATTCTCCCATTGACTAGTCTGTTTCTTAATTTTGAAGACCAAGTACTAGTAAATCAAAGATAAGGGAAAAGGGAGGGGGTATTTGGCATATACACTGAGTGTCCAGATTATTATGATCTCTGAACGCATAATAATCTGGCCACTCAGTATATATATTAGTGGTCCAATGCACGAATGAAGATTAAGAATGGGCCTTTGTTCCCCAGGCTGCCGGCACTGCCTTTGCTCTGGCCGGAGCAGCCTTTCCACTCTAGCCCAGAGCCACCTTTCTGCCTTCCCACGCTGCCCAGAGGCCCGGAGCAGCTGGGGTGGTGCAGAATGCCTGCGTTGTTGCCATGGCGACAGCACAAGCATCCCACCCCATCCCTGGCCGCTTGGCGCCTGTGTATGCAAATTAACACACCGTCTATGTTGGGTTAATTTGCATATCCACTCCTGATTGGCTGTGGGCGTTGCGGAGGTACAGTCAATTAGCACGTTACTCTTTTATTAGGTATATATATATATATTAGAGGCCCATTGCACAAAGATTCGTGCAAGAATAGGCCTTCCTTCCCCTGGCTGCTGGCACCGGTTTTCCTCTGGCACCTGGGACCCAGGCCTTCACTCCGGCTGGAGCCTTCAGTGTTCGCTGAAGCTCTCTCTGCCCCCCACCTTCCCCCTCATAGCAGGCATCCTGCCTCTCCCGGCTGCTCCATGACTGCGTATGCAAACCAACCCGCCATCTTTGTTGGGTTAATTTGCATATTCACTCCTGAATGGCTTGTGGGTGTTGCAGATGTATGGTCAATTTGCATATTTCTCTTTTATTGGTGTAGATATTAGAGGCCCGGTGCATGAATTTGTGCATGGGTGGGGTCCGGCCAGCCTGGCCAGGGGGAGGGGACATGGGTGGTTGGCTGGCCTTCCTGCTCGTCGAACTCCTGGTCGAGGGGACAATTTGTATATTAGCCTTTTATTATATAGGATATACACTGAGTGGCCAGATTGTAATAATCTGGCCACTCAGTGTATGTGGACCTGATATCTTGTAAGCATTTTTTTCATTTAACCTACATTTCTTTAAGTAGTGCACTTCTTGCCAGACCTATGCTGCCAATAGCAGGGCTGTCCAGCCCATGTATCAAACATGGTTTCTCTAGGTTCTGGGGTAACTCCACTACTGAGGAGATTGAATTGCAATGAATCTTCAAAAATTCTTGTGAATTCATTATATTTTGGAAATAGGCAAAACAATGTCTCAAACCCAGGACAAAGATATAGTAGACATAATAATAAAATATTGGCAAAGGATCATTCAAGTTTAATTGCCTTCTCTGCTGTAACATTTTGCACAGTGTCCTCCCCAGTGCACCCTATCACCCCAAGCCACATCCTATTTACTCTTTTTTTTTTAAAAAATATATTTTATTGATTTTTTACAGAGAGGAAGGGAGAGGGATAGAGAGCTAGAAACATCGATGAGAGAGAATCATCGACCAGCTGCCTCCTGCACACCCCCTACCAGGGATGTGCCTGCAGCCAATGTACATGCCCTTGACCGGAATCGAACCTGGGACCTTTCAGTCCTCAGACCGACGCTCTATCCATTGAGCCAAACTGGTTTTGGCACATCCTATTTACTCTTATTGAGTAAGCATTCCTTAGAGGTTCTATTACTGTATATCTTCTTTTTATAAGCCCATGGCTTCTTGTGACTTGGACCATACTTTATGAACACTTTCATTTTTAAAAATTATTTTAAAAATAATTTATATTTCTCTATTACAGTTGATATACAATATTATATTAATTTAAGGTGTAAACCGCAGTGATTAGACATTATATAACTTACTAAGTGATCATCCCAGTAAATATACACATCTGACACCATACATAGTTATTAGAATATTATTAACTGTATTCCTTATGCTATACTTTATATCCCCATGACTATTTTGTAAGAACCAATTTGTATTTCTTAATACTTTCACCTTTTTCACCCATCCTTCCAACCCCTCTCCCATTTGGCAACCATCAAAATGTTTTCTGTATCTATGAGTCTCTTTCTGTTATGTTTGTTAATTTTGTTTTTAGGTTCAATTATTTTTTTAAAATATTTTATTGATTTTTTACAGAGAGGAAGGGAGAGGGATAGAGAGTTAGAAATATCGAAGAGAGAGAAACATCGATCAGCTGCCTCCTGCATGCCCCCCACTGGGGATGTGACCGCAACCAAGGTACATGCCCTTGACTGGAATCGAACCTGGGACCCTTCAGTCCGCAGGCCGACGCTCTATCCACTGAGCCAAACCAGCTCGGGCTAGGTTCAATTATTAATAAACATGTATTTTTTTGCCATTTTATTGTTCATATTTTTAATCTTTTTTTCTTCTTCTTAAAGAAGACCCTTTAACATTTTGTTTAATACTGGCTTGGTGGTGATGAACTTCTTTATCTTTTTCTTGTCTGGGAAGCTCTTTATATGTCCTTTGATTCAAAATGATAGCTTTATGAGGTAGAGTAATTAATCGTGGTTGTTTGTTCTTGCTTTTCATCACTTTGGATATTTCTTGCCACTCCCTTCTGGCCTGCATAGTTTCTGTTGAGAAATCAGCTGACAGTCTTATGGGAGCTCCCTTGTGGGTAGCTGATTGTTTTTCTCTTGCTGCTTTTCAGATTCTCTCTTTGTCTTTAACCTTTTGCATTTTAATTATAATGTGTCTTGGTATGGACTTCTTTGGGTTCATCTTGTTTGATACTCCGTGCTTCCTGAACTTGTATGTCTATTTCCTTCACCAGGTGAGGGAAGTTTTCTGTCATTATTTTTTCAAGTAGGTTTTCAATTTTTTGCTCTCTCCCTTCTCCTTCTGGTGCCTCCATGATGTGAATGTTGGTACCCTTGAAGTTGTCCCAGAGGCTCCTTACATCATTGTTTTGGGTTCCTTTATCTTTTGCTGTTCTGATTTGGTGTTGTTTGCTTCTTCTATTCCAAATCACTGATTTGATTCTCACCTTCATCTACTTTACTGTTGATTCCCTGTAAATTACTCTTCATTTCAGTAGTGTATCCTTCATTTCTGAGTGGTCGTTTTAATGTTTTCTTTGTACTTTTTCATGTTGTTGAAGTTCTCATTACAGTTCCTTGAAGTACTCACTGAGTTACTTAAGCATCATTATAACCATTGTTTTAAACTTGTATCTCATAGTTTGCTTGCCTCTATTTTATTTAGTTCTTTTTCTGGAGATTTCTCCTACTCTTTCATTTGGGACATATTTCTTTGTCTCTGCATGTTGGCTGCTCCCCTATGTTTGTTTCTATGTATTAGATAGAGCTGCTAATTCTCCAAGATTTGATAGAGTGATCTTGTATAGTAGGTGTCCTGTAGGGCTCAGTCATGCAGCTTCCCTAGTCACACAAACTTGGCACTCCAGGTGTGCTCCTGTGTGGGCTGTGTGTATTGTCCTATTGTAGTTGAGCCTTGATTGCTGTTGAACCTCCCCCCACCCCCTCCACCCAGGCCATTTGGCTGTGAGGACCAGCTGCAACTGCAGTGTAGGAGCTGCTGTGCAGGAGTCAATCCTGTGGATCAGGACTTGCTTCAGTGTGGCTTTGTTACTCACCAAGTCTACCCTTTGAGTGTGCCACACGTGGAAGTGGTAGGGTTGAAATCTGATGTGGTCTGAAGCTATCCACCAGGTGCACTGGCTCTGGGGCATTCCAGGAGGTACAAGGTGCCTACTGCCTGTGCCCTAGCTGGAGCCACTCAGCACAAGCTACAGAATGATCTGCAGATGGCTGCTTCTTGTGCTGTACTTAGAGGTGCCCAGGAGAGGCTAAGCTGTGAACTAAGGCCTGCTGCTGCTAGTGCTGGGCATGAGGCCACTTAGCAGGAGATATGGTGTATGAAGAGGCCAGCTGTTGCTTATTTGGGAGATTTTAAGGAAGTCCAAAGTATGAGACAAGAGAGGACATTTATGAAAAAGCCACTGGAAACAGCTTGGGTGGGCCTGCAAGTTGTGTGATGCCAGGGTCTCAGGGAATCACTAGAGCAGGACAAACAATGTGAGCCAGATTGATGAAGACTCAGTATGGCGCCCACATGCTGGCTCTGTGGTTGGGGGTGGTCTCAGAAAAGGAACAATCACCTCTGCCATCACTTTTGTCTGGCAGAAAGCTGTCCCCCAGCTCTCTCCCTGATTCCAGATAATTCATTTCCTCCACATATGTCCCTGGTACTTTTTAAGCTGCTGTCCCAGTGCTGGAGCTCAGAGCAAGTGAGTCTAAGTCAGTGTGTGGGCCCTTTAAGAGGAATGCCTGGGACTCCAGCAGTCCTGTTTCACTCAGCCACTGGTTTTCACAGCTAGAAGTTATAAGGACTCCTCTTCCTAGTAGTGGAACCCTGGGCTTGGTGGCCTCGTGTGTGGCTGGGACCCGTTGCTCCTCAGGGGGGACCTCCATAGCTAAGATATCCCTCCTGATTTTAAAATGCCACTTGTAAGTGTAGTACTAGCCCTTTCTGCCTCTTTGCCCCTCTTACCAGTCTTGATGTGGCTTCTTCCTTGTACCCCTAGTTGTAGGACTTCCGTTTTGCTAGATTTCAGGAGGTTCTAAATGATGGTTGTTCTCTAGTTTAGCTGTAATTTTGATGTAGTTGTGAGAGGATTTGATTACTGCATTAAACTACATGACCATCTTGATTGGAAGTTTTATACCCTATGAACACTTTAAAACTCTCTGTGTTAGGGTTCCCCAAAACCACACCTAGGTTTAATGATTCGCCAGGAGGACTCATAGGACTCAGCATGTAGTCTATAGTCATATGCACAGCTGTGATTTATTACAGCGAAAGGATATAGAGGGAAATCTACAGAGAGAATGGCAAATGGGGCCAAGTCCAGAGGAAATCAGGCATCAGCTTCCAAGAAGCCTGTCCCAGTGGAGTCGCACAGGACACGCTAAATTCCCCAGCATTGAGTTGTGACAACACGTGTGTAGGGTTGTCTATCAGGGAAGCTCGTCAGAGACTCTCTGCCCAAAGTTCTTATTGGGGGCTGGTCATGAAGGCACTCTCTGCCTGCCACATACAAAATTCCAGAGTCGAAAAGAAAAGCATATGTTTAGCATAAACTATGGTTTGGGTATAGTGAGTCACTCTTATCACTTAGGGAGTGGTGGAAACCCTTCTGACTTCCAAGTTTCCAGACGCCAGCCAAGGACCAACCTTGCAAGCAGGCCTTCTTAAGGAGAGCAGGCTCAGTCCTGCTGTGTTAAGTCTTACTTGCACACTCTCCATGTGGACCCCCATGCTCCAGCATCTTAGCAACCAATGACATATCCTCTCCCATGTCCAACATGAAGAGATGACAGGGATCCCCAAATTATGCAAATCTTCCTATTCAAAGAGGGAAGTGGTGAAAGGGCAATATTGTGAAAAATCATACTAATCTAACAGAGAAGTGCAGGCTCTCCAGGTGAGGGAAGAATTTTTTAGGAAGAGGGAGTGACAGGGATCTAGAGTCCCTTTATACTCCCATCATTGCTAAGGAGCAAGAGGGAGTGTGGGGGAAACCTCTCAGTGACTCAGAAGTTTGCCCAGTGAACGGTGTTCACCTGCAAGTGTGTCTTCAGCAGGGAAGGGCTAACACGCACAGCCCTGCATTTTCAGCTGTGGCGAAAAATAGCAAATACCCAAGGACTTGAGTAAATAGTTGTTTCTTCTTCGTGAAAACTCTTGGCCAAAACTTGGGAACAAAAGAACTAGTGTGTTTAAAAGGGTGAAACTGGGGAATCAGAAAACCAAACTGCAGTTACTCTAGTGCCGGGGGGGGGATACAATTAAAGTAAAATTATGTTTCTGTGTTTTGTATTATTATTTGCTAAATACATGAGCAGACCAGGACACTGCGGGAGGTGGTGTCCCTTGCTGCCTTCGCTGGAGCTCTTCTTTCTCCTGGAGAGTGATTGGCACTCCAGCTCCTGGATAAAGGAGGCTGTAAGTGCAAGGCAGGGATAAGAGTTTAAATTTTTTTTTTCTCTAAATATATTTTATTGATTTTTCACAGAGAGGAAGAGAAAGGGATAGAGTTAGAAACATCAATGATAGAGAAACATTGATCGGCTGCCTCTTGCACAACTCCTACTGGGGATGTGCCCGCAACCAAGGTACATGCCCTTGACCGGAATCGAACCTGGGACCTTTCAGTCCGCAGGCCGACGCTCTATCCACTGAGCCAAACCGGTTTTGGCAAGAGTTTAAATTTTTAAGGTGCTTTGTTGCCAAAGGAGTTTAGGCAGAGTGCAATTTACATTATGAGAGGAAATAAGCAGGTTGGAGACAAGCTCATGATAAGAGAAAGTTAGAGGCCCTGTCCATCCAATAACTGGCCCACAGTTATTGCTAAAAGCAGGAATGTGATGAGTTCTGGTATGGGTGTCTCTCTAGTAAATTTCCCTGGGGGGGAGTAGAGGGACTGGATTCGGACACTGGATTTATTCATGTGGAGTTGTTTCTGCCTTGCAGTATGTGAAATCAAGGGAAGATGCTGGACAAATCTCCAGTGTAGTTAAGTATGCTCTGTTCAGGCAGATTCTAATTCTGCCCCATTTTCAGTCTGACATTGAATGGAAGGCAGTTGATAACTTCCTGACTGCAGTTTTAAGGAGAAACTTAGCGGGTGGGCCAGGCAATAATTCAATGCAATTCTGTAAGGTGTAAAACTTGCCAGTTACTGTGGTGCAGGTATTGGATGGACAGGAAGAACCTCTAACTTACTCTTATCTGGAGCTTGTCTCCAGCCTCTTACCTGGGAAATCTGCTAGTGTCAGTGCTTTTCAGAACATCCCGCTTTGCATCTTCTACACTGCTTGGAATTTTCCACAGAAGTTTTCCAGTTGACTTCTTCATATTCTGTCAGTGGCCTTGCATATATACCTATGTGAACTATATATGAATATATAAATATTAAGTGTACTTATTAAATATATAAGTATTAAATGGAAATATTCACAAATATTTCATATGTATGAACTATGTATGTATGAATCACACACACCTATATATGAATTGTTCACAATTGTCACTTTTCATGATTATAAAATGTACAAATAGTAAGAAAAATCATACTAATGGAACAGGTTGCCCTGGCTGATGTGGCTCACTTGGCTGGAGCATCATCCCATACACTAAAAGGTGGTGAGTTCAAATCCTGGTCAAGGCACATACCTAGGTTGTGGGTCCCTGGTTGGGGCACGAGCAGGAGACAACTGATTGATGTTTCTCTCTCTCTCTCTCTCTCTCTCTCTCTCTCTCTCTCTCTCTCGCGCGCGCGCGCGCGCGCGCTCTCGCTCTCATTCTTGCTCTAAAATTAAAAAACAAATAACAGTAGTAGAGAGGTATATCCTAGTTCCTTTCCCAAGATATAATCACAGTTAGCCATATTTAATGCTTAGTTTTTTATGGTCATTCTTTCCATAACTCTAAATAGCACACTAATACCTCTGCTTCTTGATATGTCAACTTCAAATTTTCTCTGTCAACTCCTCACTCCGTCAACTCCTCACTCACCCCTGTCCTCCCACTTTGCTGATCTCTACTTGCCACATTTCAATTTTCACTTATATTTTTATTTATATATAGTATACTGACAATTTTTATTTCCTTAATTTATCAACATTGGGAAGGATCAGTTAACTCCTTGTTTTGCAAGATTAGAAATTTAGGGCCCAAATAATTCATTACATTTTTCTCATTGAATTACTTAGGTGTGTGCAAAAATAGGTTTATAGTTATGAATGACATTCTTTTGAGTTAGTAAAGCTATTGTAATAATCATAACCTGTGTATCTTTTTCCATACAAACAACTGTAAACCTACTTTTACCCACCAGTATTTTGGTTGATGTATTTTTCTCACCTTGACCTGTGAAATCCTTGCAGGAGACAGTTCTGAGGGATTCTTCTCTGTATCCTTAATCCACAACACCTGGCATATGGCAGGAGCACAGTGAAGGAATTTCACATCCTTGCCCTAGCAGATAGCAGAGAGAAGGAAATCAACCTTACTCATGTGGTCCCTGAAGTAGCCACTAGGAATGTATGCTCCTTGGGAAAGTAGGAGTTTTGAATGTTTTAAAAAGTTTGCATCTTGCCATATACTTCCTGGTTAGTTAGAAAAAAAAGATGTTCTCTTTTAGAACTTCTTACAGGCATAGAGATGTAAACATTCTAACGAGGGAGAAATAAGCAAGCACTTTTAGGATAGGCCTAGATTTTTATGGCCGTGTGTCCAGGGTTCTCCTGGGTGAATGGGTGGGCTTAGTGACATTAGCATCCATTGGGTCTGTGATGTATGCATTGAATGAGAGGGAAATACCTTTCTCTAGGACAGTGATTTTTTTCATCTCATGGCGCACATAAACTAATTACTAAAATTCTGGGGCACACCAAAAAATAGAGTTTTTGCTGATCTGACAAAAAAAAAAAAGGTATAATCTAGAATAATTTACACCAGACAGCTATTGTTGTGTTGGCTGTTGTCATTTTTTTTGTTTTTATTTGACAATCTAAGGAAAAAGAGGTCAGTGCCCCTGACTAAAGAGTCAGGAATTGCATGTTTTAAAAATTATTGTGGCACACCAGTGTGCCTGCTACAGCACACCAGTTGAAAATTGCTGCTCTAGGAGAACATTATGAACTTGAATGGGGAAAAGAAGTATTTGAAAACTAAGAAGACCTTAGTTTTTAAAATCCAAAGCCTTGACCCAACTCTTTTTGTTTTGTTTTTTAAATTTTTATTTAATTTATTGGGGTAACATTGGTTAATAAAATTATATAGGTTTTATATATATATATATATATATATATATTTATATACATATACATATATACATATATATACATGTATATACATATATACATATACATATACATATACATATATATATATATATATATATATATATATATATATATATATATATATATTAGAGGCCCAGTGCACTAATTTGTGCACATGTGGGGTCTCTCGGCCTGGCCAGCGATCGGGGCCGATTGGAGTCAGCTAGGGGGAGGGACCACAGGAGGTTGGCCAGCCATGGGAGGTTGGCTGTGGGAGTGCACTGACCACCAGGGGGCAGCTCCTGCATTGAGCATGTGACCCCTGGTGGTCAGTCTGCATCATAGTGACCGGTCATAATGGTCACTTAGGCTTTTATTTATGTAGATATATTAGAGGCCTGGTGCACGAATTCGTGCACAGATGGGGTCCCTCCACCTGGCCGGGATATAATCACAGTTAGCCATGTTTAATGGGTGATCAGTGTGCTACCACAGCCAACCTTCCTCCAGCCAGCTCTGATCAGCCCCAGGGCCGATGGTCTAATGCCTCCTTTATAAATCAGCAGCACCAGATATACACATCCCCTTTAAGAATATTTGCATGTATTTCAAAACATCTGCAGATGGTTCTGATGGTCTATCAATTGCATTTGGAATAAAATAAGATTCTGGCTGCACATTGCTTTTTGTTTAAAAATGTTGCATTAGCCCTAACTGGTTTGGCTCAGTGGATAGAATGTCGGCCTGCGGACTCAAGGGTCCCAGGTTCGATTCCGGTCAAGGGCATGTACATTGGTTGTAGGCACATCTCCAGTAGGAGGTGTGCAGGAGGCAGCTGATTGATGTTTCTCTCTCATCGATGTTTCTAACTCTCTATCCCTCTCCCTTCCTCTCTGTAAAAAATGAATAAAATATATTTTAAAATGTTGTATTAAACTATACAACTGCCCAAACTCCTTTGCAGCGAGGTTTCTGGATTTGAATTCATTTCTGCCGATTGGATGTGCTTGCACCATATTTTGACGGCAGAAGTGGGGCAGAGGCATCTTCCCGTGGTTTGGGCTGTTTGCTGCTGGTGTCATGTTTGCAGAGATGTGGGGGTTTCCTGCAGCGGAATCCAGGCTGTGCACAGGCAGCTGTGGCAGAGGCAGTGCCCAGGGACCTGTTCTGTGGGAGCTCGGGGGCACTTGTGGGGGCAGCAGTTTCCTGATCCCCGGGTCACAGCTGTGCCAGGGTGTCCTAGAGTTCAGTTGTGGCTGAGGGGGCAGCTCCTCCTGCTGGGCAGGGAGTCTTTCCTTGGGGACCCAGCCTAATACCCACTCCTCCAGCTTTCTGATGATTTCCCAAGCACCAATTCCCTTTGCTAAATTTTTTCCTGCCTAAAACAGCAAAGATCTAAAAACATTCTGGATCCTATACTTTCAATTAAAACAATGCTGCACAGGGTCAGGTCTGAGAAGTGGGTGAGGTGTTGTTGAAGGCTCCCTTCTTTGAGTCTCAGCTTCCTCTTCTGTAGAAGAGAGACCAAAAATTATCTGTTCATAGTTACTGAATACCGTGGTAGGTGTGTTTCCCGAAGATGGCCACAGCATTTCCCATCCCTCCTGTGGCCTTGCCACTTTCTACCATGTCCCCTCTCTTGAAGCAGGTCTGACCTCTGATGCACTGATAGCCAGTACACTGGTCACCCGCAGAATTCCAAGGCCAAGGCCGAGAAGGCACGGGTCTACAGCCCCGCCCGCTCGGCCAGGGTTTCCAGCTCCAGCCCCATCCACCCTGCATGAGTTCTGAGATCCTGTTGGGTTGGTGGGCATGGCCAATGAGGGCACACATGCATTCCAGTCCCGCCCATGCCGCTCGGGGCCTCAGCTCGCCCCGGGCCTCACCCTCCCAGTTTGCTTCCCCTTTGGTTGGCTACGTAACCCCAGCGCCTCACAGTGCACAATGCCCCGCCTGCTGGTGCTGCTGGGCCCACGTGGGCAGAGTAAGCACCCAGGTCGGGCCTCGCGCCTCCTGGTTCCTGGGCGCTGCCACCCCCTGCGCCCTGCCACCCCTGTTCCTGCTGCTGCTCCAACCAGGGCCAGATGCCCAGCTGCTATGCATGGCCCGTGAGGACTGTGGCAGCCACCACGTAAGCCTCCCCACCCCATCTCCAACTCAGGTGCCCTGATCCGGTTGGCTGCCATAGTGTGCGTCATAGACACTGGTCGTCCTGGTCGTTCTGCCATAATGGTCACTGGGCTTTTATTATATACTAGAGGCCCGGTGCACAAAATCTGTGCATGGGGGGGGGGGGTTGTTCCTCAGCCCAGCCTGCACCCTCTCCAATCTGGGACCCCTCGAAGGATGTCCTACTGTCGGTTCTCGGGGATCGGGCCTAAACTGGCAGTCGGACATCCCTCTTGCAATCCGGAACTGCTGGCTCCTAACTGCTCACCTGCCTGCCTGCCTGCCTGATTGCCCCTAACCACTCTGCCTGCCGGCCTGCTCACCCCCAAATGCCCCCCCCCCGCCAGCCTGATCACCCCCAACTGCCCCCCGTGCCAGTGTGCTTGCCCCCAACTGCCCCCCCTGCTGGTCTGCTCACCCCCACCCTCCCTCCCCACTGGCCTGCTCGCCCCCAACTGCCCCTCTGCTGGCCTGCTCACTCCAAACTGCCCCCCCACGCCATCCTGATCACCTCCAACTGACCCCCACTGACGGCCTGCTTGCCCCCAACTGGCCCCCCTGCTGGTCTGCTTACCCCCAACGGCCCCCTCCCCCACCAGCCTGATCACCCTCAACTGCCCCCCATGCCAGTGTGCTCTCCCCCAACTGCCTCCCCTGTCAGCCTGCTCAGCCCAAACTGTAACCCCTGCTGGCCTGCTCGCCCCCACCTTCCCTCCCCAGTGGCCTGCTCGCCCCCAACTGCCCCCCTGCAGGCCTGCTCACACCAAACTGCCCCCCCTGCTGTCCTTATCACCTCCAACTGACCCCACTGATGGCCTGCTTACCCCCAACTGGACCCCCTGCTGATATGCTTACCCCCAACAGCCCCGCCCCCCAACAGCCTGATCACCCACAACTGCTGTCCAATCCTGGCCTGATCACCCACAACTGCCCTCCCCTCTTGGCCTCTAACTGCCTCTACCTCAGCCCCGCCACCATGGCTTTGTCCAAAAGAACATCTGGAAGGTCTCCTGGAAGGTTTCTCAGTCTAATTAGAATATTACCCTCTTATTAGTATAGATAGAGGCCTGGTGCTTGGGTGGAGGCCGGCTGGTTTGCCCTGAAGGGTGTCCTGGATCAGGGTGGGGGTGCCCTTGGGATGTGGGGCAGCCTGGACGAGGGGCCTGTGGTGGTTTGCAGGCCAGCCACACCCCCATGGGTGAGGGTTCCCGCTAGTGGGGCGTGGCCAGCCTGGGTGAGGGGCTGAGGGCCGTTTTCAGGCTGGCCAGAGCCCCTTCAGGGTGAGGGTCCCTGCTGGGGTGTCTGGTCAGCCTGGGTGAGGGGCTGAGGGCTCTTTGCAGACTGGCCACGCCCCCCAGTGACCCAAGCTCTCAGCCCCTCCTTTTTTTCTTTTTCTTTTCTTTTCCTTTTTTTTTTTTTAGCGCCTCCTTGAGCGAAGGCCACGGCTGGCTGGAAGCAGGTATCTGGGATTTATTTATCCTACCTAATAATAGACAAATATGCAAATTGACCATACCTCCGACACACCCACAAGCCACGCCACCACCCAATCAGAGCGAGTATTCAAATTAACCCAACCAAGATGGCTACAGCCACAGAGAGCAAGGTTCCCTAGGTAACAGAGGAAGCCAAGCTTTCCGTCTGCCCTTGCCAGGCCTAAGCCTCCACTCAAGCTACAAAGTTTCAATTATAGAAGGTAAACAAATTCAAACAGAAATGGCGGCAGAACGGAGCTTGAGAGAGCAGGCCAGGGTTGCCTGTGGCAACAGGGGAAGCAAAGCTTTCCGCACACCTGGCCGGGCCCACCCACTTAAGCTACAAAGTTTCAATTATAATCCCAACAGAAATGGCTGCCAGCCACGGAGGGAGCCCCAGGCTTGGCTCCGCTCTGGGCTACAAAGTTTCAATTGTAGAAGGAAAATAAATTCCAGATACCAGGGCCTCCGCTTGGGTTGCCAGGGGGCGTGGCCGGCCTGCAAACCACCACAGGCCCCTCGCTCAGGCCACCCCACGCCCCAAGGGAACCCCACCCTGATCAGGGACACCCTTCAGGGCAAACCAGCTGGCCCCCACCCCTGTACCAGGCCTCTATCCTATCTAATAAAAGAGTAATATTCAGATTGATCATCACTGCAACACACAATATAGCTGCCCCCATGTGGTCAAAGATCCTGCCTCCATGTGGAAACAAGATGGCCAACACAAGATAGCCAGCAGGAGAGGGCAGTTGGGAGGCACCCGGCCTGCAAGGGAGGGCAGTTAAGAAGGACCAGGCCTGCAAGGGAGGGCAGTTGAGAGGGACCAGGCCTGCAAGGGAGGGCAGTTGGAGGTGATCAACCCTGCAGGAGAGGGCAGTTAGGGGGTGACAAGGCCGGCAGAGGAGGGAAGTTGAGGGCAATCAGGCTGGCAGTGGAGTGGTTAGGGGGTGATCAGGCTGGCAGGCAGAAGCGGTTAGGGGCAATCAGGAAGGCAGGCAGGCAAGCAGTTGGGAGCCAGTAGTCCTGGATTGTGAGAGGGATGTCCGACTGTCCGTTTAGGCCCGATCCCACTGGGCAGTCGACATCCTTCGAGGGGTCCCATATTGGAGAGGGTACAGGCTGGGCTGAGGGACAACCCCCCTCCGTGCATGAATTTAGTGCACCGGGCCTCTAGTCTTTTATAATTGAAACTTCGTAGCCTTGAGTGGAGGCCAGGGCTGGCCAAGGCGGGTGGGAAGCTTGGCTTCCTCCATCACTGGGGGCAACCCAAGCCTCCTGCTCACTCCAGCTCCATGGCCGCCCGCCATATTTGTTGGGTTAATTTGTATACTCGCTCTGATTGGCTGGTGGGCGTAACGGAGGTACAGTTAATTTGCATGTTTCTCTTATATATTTAAATTGTTGATAGTATTACAGATGTCTCATATTTTATCCTCCTTTATTCTCCTTCACCCAGCTCCTACCTACCCCTTTAGTGTCCATGGGTTATGCATATAAGTTGGTTTATCTCTTCTCATCCCCCTACCCCCACATCGAGGTATGTCAGTCTGTTCCATGGCTACATGCTTCAGGTCTTATTTTGTTGGTCAATTCATTTTGTTTGATTCCATAAATAAGTGAGATCATGTGGTATTTGTCTTGCTAAGACTAGCTTATTTCACTTAAACAATAATCTCCAGGTCCATTCATGCTGTTCCAAATGGTAAGAGATGATCTTTTTTACAACTGTATAGTATTCCGTTGTGTAAATGTCCCACAGCTTTTTTAACCATTCATCTATTGATGGGCACTGGGGCTGCTTCCAGATCTTAGCTATCATCCTACCTAACAATAGAGTAATATGCAAATTGGCTGTACCTTCGCTACACCCACCAGCCACGCCCACCAGGAAACCGTCGCAGCTGATTCCAAGGCTGGGAAAGCCTCGGGTGGAGGCTTTCCCGGCCTTGGGCACCAGCGGGGAGCCTGCACGGATCACAGGCAACCACCGAGGGTCGGCTCCTGCGATCCATAGCAGGGAGGCTGGGGTGCAGCTGAACCCAAGGCCGCCGCCCGGGGCCAAGCCCCAACCCTGAAAGAAGGCAGAAGGCGGTGGCCACAGCCAAGGCCTGGGTCCCCGGTGCCTGCAGAAAACTGGTGCAGGCAGCCAGGTGAATGAAGGTCTATTGCACGAATCTTCGTGCAAATGGGCTGCTAGTATATAATAAAAGCCTAATATGCAAATCGACTGAACAGCGCAACAACCAGTGGAATGACTGGTCGCTATAACGCACACTGACCACCAGGGAGCAGATGCTCATGCAGGAGCTGCTCCCAGCCCACGGGCTCTAGGCCAGCCAAGGCGGGTGCCAGCGGTGGCCCCCCGATTAGTCCACTGGTTGCCCCACAGATTGGCCCTAATCACCATCTAGGCTTAGGGACCCTACCCATGCACAATTTCGTGCATCGGGCCTCTAGTTATAAATAACACTGCTATGAACATAGGGATGTATATATTATTTTTTTATTGGTGTTTTGGAGTTTTAGGATGCATTTGCAGATGTGGGATTACTGGTTCAAATGGCAGTTCCATTTTTAATTTTTTGGTAGCCATTCTGACAGGTAGGAGGTGATATCTCATTGTCATTTTAATTTGCATTTCTGTGATGCTTAGTGACTTTAAGCATTTTTTCATATGTCTCTTGGCCATCTGTATATCCTCTTTGGAGACATGTCTATTCAGGTCTTCTGCCCATTTTTAAAAATCTTTATTGTTAAAAGTTTTACATAGGTCCTCCTTTCCCTGGAAGAGGTTTCTTCCAGCCAGCTCTCGTCCACCCCCAGTCCCTCACTACCCCATTGTCTGTGTCCACGGGTTATGCATATAAGTTCATTGGTTGATCTCTTTCCACTCACCCTCCTCTGCTTTCCCTCTGAGGTTCAACTGTCTGTTCATGCTTCTATGTCTCTAGGTCTATATTTGATCATCAGTTTATTTAGTTCATTAGATTCCACATATGAGTGAGATCATGTGATACTTATCTTACTCTGACTGGCTTATTTTGCTCAGCCTAATATTCTCCAGGTCCATACATGCTGTTGCAAATAATAACAGTTCTTTCTTTTTAATTGCCACTTAGTATTTCATTGTGTAAATGTACCATCATTTTTTAATCCCATCATCTACTGATGGGCACTTGGACTGTTTCCAAGTCTTAGCTATTGTAAATTGCGCTGCTGTGAACATAAAGGTGCACATGTTCTTTCTGATGAATGTTTCAGGTTTCTTACGATATATTCCTGGAAATGGGATCACTGGGTCAAATGGGAATTCCATTTTTAATTTTTTGAGGAAATTCCATACTGTTTTCCACAGTGGCTGCACCAGTCTGCATTCTCACCAGCAGTATACTAGGGTTCCCTTTTTTCCACACCCTCACCAACACTTGTAGTTTGTTGATTTGTTGCTGATAGCCATTCTGACAGGTGTGAGGTGATATCTAATTGTTGTTTTGATTTGCATTTCTCTGATGATTAGTGACTTTGAGCATTTTTTCATATGTCTCTTTGGAAAAGTGTCTTTTTAGGGCCTTTGCCTATTTTTTAATTGGATTGTTTGTCTTTTGTTGAGTTGAATGAGTACTTTATATATTTTGGATATTAACTTCTTATCAGATGTATCATTGGCAAATATGTTCTTGCACAGAGTGGGTTACTTTCTCATTTTGATGGTGGCTCTTTTTGCTGTGCAGAAGCTTTTCATTTTGGTGTGGTCCCTTTTGTTTCTCTCTTGTTTCCCTTGCCCTAGGAGATGTATTGGTGAACATATTGCTATGAGAGATGTCTGAGATTTTACTCTATTTTTTCTTCTAGGATTTTTATGGTTTCATGGCTTACATTTAAGTCTTTTATCCATTCTGAGTTTATTCTTGTGTATGGTGTAAGTTGGTGGTCTATTTTCATCTTTTTGCATGTGTCTATCCAGTTTTCTTAATACCATTTGTTGAAGAAACTGTCTTTACTCCATGGTATGTTCTTGCATCCTATGTCAAATATATATATATATTTACCTATCAATAATAACTTTATTTATTTTATTTTATTATTTTTATTTTTTTATTTCTTAAATTTCTTTATTGGTTATGGTATCACATAATTGTCCTCATCCCCCTATTACCATCCCGAACCCCTCCCCACGTATGTCCCCACCCCCCCCCCCCCCGCTGTCCATGACCACTGGTTAGGCCCATATGCATGAATATAAGTCCTTTGGTTGATCTCTCCCCCTTTCCCCCACCCTCCCCTGCCTTCCCTTTGAGGTTTGACAGTCTGGTTGATGCTTCCCTGTCGCCGGGTCTGTTTTTGTTCTTCAGCTTATGTTGTTCATTATTTCCCTTAGATGCATGAGATCACGTGATACAAGAAATACACTTATAAGAACCGAAAATGAGACAAGCCATAATGGTTATTTGCTGGGTGGCAAATGAATCAGTCTGTAGTGAGTTTCTTTCTGGGCCAACAGTTCTTTTGAGTCCCAATTTCAATGTTGAACATTTCCTTATGTGTATATGTCAGCAATGGTATTTCAGTTCTGGGTGGTGGACAAATG
Source organism: Cnephaeus nilssonii (assembly GCF_951640355.1). Classification (NCBI taxonomy): domain Eukaryota; kingdom Metazoa; phylum Chordata; class Mammalia; order Chiroptera; family Vespertilionidae; genus Cnephaeus; species Cnephaeus nilssonii. The sequence continues at coordinate 3,394,949 of NC_137072.1, read as the reverse complement.
GTAGTGATGCAGGTCCGACAGTCTCTGGTTTGGTCCTGGGCATCCTTCAGCGGCGCACAGCTGCTGTCTGCTAGTATGGCAAGGCGTTGTCAGTGTCTTCATCTCTAGATTATTTCTCTTCTGTCTTCATGGCTGGAGTAGTCCTGTCAATTCCTCTCTATTGCAGGAATCCACATGGTGTTGGAGTTATTTTCTGAAAATATACAAACATATTCTCGACCAAAAGTTAGTAAAGGAATATTTTCTATTAATTTGACTTGGGGTCCTTTTTCATTTTTTTCCCCACAAATGCTTTTCCTCTGGCTTGTTTTGACACCATGTGTGTTTTTCATGGGTTTCTTGCTGTTAGCATTATAGATTAAACTTAACCCTTTGCACTCGCTTGCTTTTTTCTCAATTCATTTATTCTACTCGGGATTTAATGTTTTAAATACCCCAGATTTTACAAAGAGTGGCAGTAGAGTAAAAAACTGGAGTTTCTTTTCATACAAACTTATTTATTTGGATTTTTTTATATTTCAAATTATTGATACATTCAAAGAGTATAAAAAGAGCTGCTACTGATGCTAACCATGTCGAGTCACACTCGACATCCGAGTGCAAAAGGTTAATTTTCTAAAGTAAAAATGTTCTAGATGTAATTTACTTACAGGATATTTTTCCTTACATGATATTCTTTTACTATCACCCCCCCCTTTTTTAATTTAAATATTAAGAGGCTTTTGGGAATTTTATAATGTAGTCTTGATAGCTTTTACATTTTAATTTTTTGCACTAAAATATGACTGCTTTAGGTTCATTACGTATTACACAATTTTACCATGAGATGAATTGCCAATCAAAATTTTTGTTAACACTTTAAGAACAGCTTTTGGTACAGTACATTCAGTTTTTCTAGAATATTCACTTGTTTCAATTAGCATATTTAAATTACTCTGAAAACTTGACTACTATTCTACTGTCAAACTCAACACTCTAACAACAATCTTATTTTACCCTGTGTATATTAGTGGAAAGGATTATTTGCCTTCTTGAGTAGGCCCTGAGCATTCCTGGTTCTAGGCTGGATTTGAATATCAAAAACCCACTTCCCCACGCCATGGCTACAAGACATCTCAAACAAGTCTTGTTGCAGTGAGAGGGCATCTGCTGTCGGCCAAGTTTCTATTTGTTACCTGGGTCCTGATTTGAGCTGTGCATGGGAAGCGAAGCAGCCATGGGGGCAGGAGACCTCCCTCAAAAGGGGTGAAGGTTCAGGCCCCTGCAAAGTTGGGGGGGAGGTAAGGGTATGTGCCCCACCTTTGTTGACCCCCAAGTTCTCTCCTGATGGCCCCTCTGTGACTGTGCCTGTCTTAGGTTGTTCCTTCCCTGAGGAATCTTACCCATCTCTGGCTAACCAGCCATCCTCCGGGGCCAAGCAGGGTGATGTGAGGTTCAGTTCTGTCTCCTTGTTATCCTATGCCTCCATGGCCTCCACGCCAGCACTTGCCTTGGGATCCCCTCGCCTGCTGGCGAGGCCCTGGCACTGATCACATATCTTGGGGAACCCAGGTTTCTTCTCCAGGAGGGTCCAGCTCACCCCACTGGACGAGAAACAGAGGCATGGTACCAGCTATCATGATGCTTCAACCTCAGCATGAACCGAAAGCTCAGGCAACAGCTGTGGCCAACTGGACCACGTGAAGAGGGTCCCTCTTGGCCAAAAGGGCAAGAGGTGCCAATATAGAATGCTCAGGCGCCTTCCCAGGTGGCCCTCTGCACTGTGGAAGGGATTAAATCTTTTCACATCATTTTTAGATTGTTGCCAGACATTCAAAGAATTGGTTTGTAAGTTTGTTTGGGATAATTGTACATTATGCTGTTGTAATTCTAAATTATCAAGAGATGTGTTACCTTTGTCTCCAGTCACCAAAAAGATGATTTTTTATTGATTCCCAAGGGTGCGAGGTACTATTATAAGTAATGGGGCTAACACAAATCTGGGGAAAATTATAATGACATTGTAGAATAATATCATGTAAGGATATTCTTTGATCTAGGCCATGGCAATTCCATTTCAAACTGGCTGTCAATTTCTTTTTGTATACACAAGGTCTTAGTTACATTTTTTGCACCTCTCCCAGGAGCAAGTAGTGATAGTCCCTTCCTTTGGTGTCGACACAAGCCAGAAACCTCTCTTTAATTTTACACACAAAGGAGCAGTGGTGACGACCCCTGTGTAATTATACTTCCTTTTACCTCCTTAGTTAAGTTTATTCCTAGATATCTTAATTTTTTTGGTGCAATGGTAAATGGGATTACTTTTTTAGTCTCTCTTTCTGTAAGTTCATTATTGGTGTATAGAAATGCCATAGATTTCCTGGTGTTGATTTTGTATCCTGCTACATTGCCAAATTCATTTATTAAGTCTAATAATTTTTTGATGGAGTCCTTAGGGTTTTCTATGTACAGTATCATGTCATCTGCGAATAGGGACAGTTTTACTTCTTCTTTTCCAATTTGGATGCCTTTTATTTCTTCTTGTCTGATCGCTTTGGCTAGTACTTCCAAAACTATGTTGAACAGGAGTGATGAGAGTGGGCATCCCTGTCTTGTTCCTGTTCTTAGAGGAAATGGTTTTAGTTTTTGCGCATTGAGTATGATGTTGGCTGTGGGTTTGTCATATATGGCTTTTATTATGTTGAGGTATGATCCTTCTATTCCCATCTTGCTGAGAGTTTTTAACAAGAAAGGGTGTTGGATTTTGTCAAATGCTTTTTCTGCATCAATTGATATGACTATATAATTTTATCTCTCAATTTGTTTATGTGATGTATCACATTTATTGATTTGCAAATATTGTACCATCCTTGCATCCCTGGGATAAATCCTACTTGGTCATGGTGTATGATCTTTCTGATGTACTGCTGGATTCAATTTGCTAGAATTTTGTTGAGGATTTTGGCATCTATGTTCATGAGGAATATTGGCCTGTAATTCTCTTTCGTTGTGTTATCTTTATCTGGTTTTGGTATTAGGGTGATGCTGGCTTCATAGAAGGAGCTTGGAAGTGTTCCTTCCTCTTGAATTTTTTTGGAATAGTCTGAGGAGGATAGGTTTCAGTTCTTCCTTGAATGTTTTGTAAAACTCCCCTGTGAAGCCGTCTGGCCCCGGGCTTTTCTTTGCTGGAAGCTTTTTGATGACTGCTTCAATTTCTTCCATAGTTATCAGCCTATTGAGATTTTTAGACTCTTCCTGAGTAAGTTTTGGAAGGTTGTGTTTTTCTAGGAATGTGTCCATTTCCTCCATGTTGTCTAGTTTGTTAGAACAGAGTTGTTCATAGTATTTTTTAAAATATATTTTATTGATTTTTTTACAGAGAGGAAGAGAGAGGGATAGAGAGTTAGAAACATCGATGAGAGACAAACATTGATCAGCTGCCTCCTGCACACCCCCTACTGGGGATGTGCCCGCAACTAAGGTACATGCCCTTGACCGGAATCGAACCTGGGACCCTATCCATTGAGCCAAACCGGTTTCGGCTATTCATAGTATTTTTTAAACAATCCTTTGTATTTCTGTGGGGTCTGTTGTTATTTCACCTCTTTCATTTCTGATTTTGTTTATTTGGGTCCTCTCTCTTTGCTTCTTGGTGAGCCTGGCTAGAGGTTCATCAATCTTTTTTATCCTTTCAAAGAACCAGCTCTTGGTTTTGTTGATCTTTTGTATTGTTTTTTTTGGATTCTATGTCATTCATTTCTGCTCTGATCTTTATTATTTTCTTCCTTCTGCTCACTGTGGGCTTTTCTTGTTGCTCCCTTTCTAATTCTTTGAGTTGTTGAGTTAGATGATTTATTACCATTTTTTCTTGTTTTTTGAGGTAGGCCCGTAGTGCTATACACTTTCATCTCAGGACTGCTTTCATGGTGTCCCATAGGATTTGCAATGTTGTGTTTTTATTGTCGTTAGTCTCCAGGATGTTTTTCTTCTGTGATATCATTGATAACCCAATCATTGTTTAGTGCCGCTTAGTTGCGGGCACATCCCCAATCAAGCTATTCAGCTTCCAAGTGTTTGATTTTTGTGGAATGTTTTTATTATAGTTTATTTATAATATTATGCCATTGTGATCTGAGAAAATGCTTGATATGATTTCAATCTTTTTGAATTTGGGGAGACTTTGCTTGTTACCCAATATATGGTCTATTTTTGAGAATGTCCCATGTGCACTTGAGAAGAACGTATATTCCATGGTTTTGGGGTGAAATACTCTGACGATGTCAATTAGGTCCATGTGATCTAGTGTGTTGTTTAGAATTGCTGTTTCTTTGCTGATTTTTTGTCCAGAGGATTTATCCATTGATGTCAGTGCTGTATTAAAGCCCCCTACTATGATTGTATTGATGTTGATCTCTCCCTTGATATCTTCCAGGAGATATTTTATGTATTTGGGTGCACCTGCATTGGGTGCATATATGTTTACCAGAGTTATATCTTCTTGCTGAATTGCTCCCTTTAGTATTATGTAGTGGCCTTCCTTATCTCTTATTATGGCCTTAACTTTGAGGTCTATTTTATCTGATATAAGTATCGCAACCCCAGCTTTTTTTTTCATTTCCATTTGCCTGAAAAATGTTTTTCCATCCCTTCACTCTCAGTCTGTGTGAATCCTTTGCTCTATGGTGGGTCTCTTGCAGACAGCAAATATATGGGTCATGTTTTCTTATCCATTCAACTACCCTATGTCTTTTGATAGGTGCATTTAATCCATTTATGTTTAATGTTATTATTGATAAGTACCTGTTTGTTGTCATATTTTTCCTTAGTGTTTGTGTTTCTTCTTGCCTTTCTCTTTCTTCTTTTTACAGTAGTCCCTTTAGCATTTCTTGCATTGCTGGCTTGGTAGTGATGAATTCTCTTAGCCCTTTTTTGTCTGAGAAGCTTCTGATTCCACCTTCAATTTTGAATGATAGCCTTGCTGGGTATAGTATTCTTGGATTCAGTCCCTTGTTTTGCATCACTTTGTATATTTCATTCCATTTCCTTCTGGCCTGGTGTGTTTCTGTTGAGAAATCAGTTGCTATTCTAATAGGAGATCCCTTGTATGTAACTTTCTATCTCTCTCTTGCAGCCTTTAAGATTCTTGCTTTGTTGTTGGTGTTTGTCAATTTAATTATGATGTGTCTTGGTGTCGGTCTTTTGGGGTTCAACTTGTTTGGGACTCTGTGTACTTGGATAGTTTTTTCTTGCCAATATCAGGGAAGTTTTCTGTCATTATTTCTTCAAACAGGTTTTCTATTCCTTGCTTCTCTTCCTCTCCTTCTGGTATACCTATTAAGCAAATGTTATTTTGTTTTGTGTTGTCCCAAAGCCCCCTTAGGCTCTCCTCTTGCTTTTTAAGTCTTCTTTCCAGTTGCTGCTGTGTTTGTGTGTTTTATTCTACCTTGTCTTCTACTTTGCTGATGCGGTCCTCAGTCTCTTCTAGTCTACTTTTTAAGCCTTCCATTGTGTTCTTTATTGCAGCTATGTCGTTCTTCATCTCCTCTTGGTTTCTTTTCATGTTGGTGACGTTCTCATTCAGCTCCTTATAGGTCTCATTGAGTTGTGTGCATTTGTCTTCCAGCTGTTTAAACATCCTTATAACCATTACTCTGAATTCTATCTCTGATAAGCTGCTAGCCTCAAGTTCATTTAACTCCCTTTCTTGAGATTCCTCTTTTTCTTTCCTTTGGGCATTGCTTTTTTGTCTTCCCATGTTTTCCTGTAATGTTTTAATTGTAGATCCAATTGCTTTGCTGCCCACGTTCTTTTGGGGATGGTGCCACTGGCGTAATCTCTCAGTTCTCCTGGGCTTGTTAATCTAGTGTAGCTCCCCTCTCAAGCTATTTGTGTTCTCTTGATGTAGGCCTGTGAGCTTGGGAGGCCCAACTGCAGAGTCTAGAAGTCAGCCGCTGTGGAGGGGAGTGTCCCAAGTTTTTGCTGTCTTGCACCCTTAATTGTAGTCATGCACACCCAGCAGGGACTCGTAGTGTTCCCCAGGAACTGTCTGTTGGGGTGTTGGGGCTCAGGGGATCTGCTATTTGGAGGGGTGTGACTGAGGTGCCCAGAGATCTGCAGTCGTGGGGTGGGCAGACCCAGCTTTTGCTGTTGCACCTGTGGTGGATAGGTGCTTACTCCCAGCGGTGGTTCACAGGAGCACCCAAGTTAGTTTGCCATTGAAGTACACTGAAGACTCTTAAGGGCCCTGACAGTGTAGCTGCACAGTTGAGGTGCCTGTGGGCCAGTATCTAGGCTAAGTGAATTCAAAGCTTCTACTGCTGGAGGGGTGTGCGCCTCCTTCTTGTACAAGATCACACCCAAGGAGAGCTCACAGTGGCTCCCACTAGAGCCCTGTGGTTAGTTGGGCTCAGTGTGTCCAGCTGCCGGAACCTCGCACCTGCGATGGCGTATCTGCGGATGCGCGCTCTCAGGGCACAGAGCTCCGATGCACTCCGAGGGGTCCCGGCACCATGGTTGAGCAGCTGGGCTAGCCTCCAGGAAGAGGGAATTCAGATTTTCCACTGCTGGGCCGCGCTCCCCAGTCTGTACAGAATCACACCCTCAGGTGCTCTTGGCATCTCCCGCGTGCTGCCCAAGGAGAGGCACGCAACCCCAGAGTGAAGTGTCCTAGCTTGTCTATGGGGTTGGGAGCATGTGCGCTCACTCTCGGCGTCTCCTGTGTGCTGCCCAAGGAGAGGCATGCAACCCCAGCGTGAAGTGTCCTAGCTTGTCTATGGGGTTGGGATCGCACACGCTAGTTCTCGGCGTCTCCCACATGCTGCCCCAGGAGAGACACACAACCCCGGAGTGAAGTGTCCTAGATTGTCTATGGGGTTGGGAACGCCCAAGCTCGACTCCGGGGTTTTGCTGTTGGGGAGGGGGAGCTGCACTTACAGCTGCTGCGAAAGGTGTATCTTTGGATGTGGAGGACTGCAGGTCTGCAGCTGGGGTAGCAGGATATTGGCTGTGGTGGGTGATGGGTCCCAGGGAAGTTCCAAGGCCTGTCTTGTTGGTGGTGTTGATGGGTTTCTAAAAAAGGCCGTTCTAAAGATGGCATGGGCTCCGTGCTCGAATTCCGCCGTCCGGGGAGTGCCCGCAGCCATGGTAGTCTCTCCATGTCAAGGAGAGGCTGTCTGCCAGCCCCTGCTACTCCTGCGAGATTTAACTTTCCCTCACTCACTCACACACACCCCACGCACAACCACACACTCTCCTTTCATACCCTCACTCACTCCCTTTGTCAAGTATTAATTGACCATAATGGTGTGGGTCAATTTCTGGGGTCTCTGTTCTGTTCTATTGATCTATATCCCTGTTCTTGTGCCAGTACCAGACTGTTTTGATTATAATGCCTTCATAGTATAGTTTGATATCCAGTATTGTGTTCACTCCAACTTTATTCTTCTTTCTCAAGATTGCTGCAGGGTCTTTTATGGTTCCATATAAATTTTTTGAGTATTTGTTCAAGATCTGTGAAACATGCCATTGGTATTTTAATAGAGATTGTGTTAAATCTATAGATTGCTTTGGGTAGCATGGACACTTTAGTAATGTTAATTCTTCCAATCCATGAACATGGTATGTGATTCCATTTGTTTGTATCTTCCTCTATTTCTTTTCTCAATGTCCTATAGTTTTCCAAGTACAGATCTTTTACCTCCTTGGTTAAGTTTATTCTTAGGTATCTTATTTTTTGTTGTTGCAATGGTAAATATGGTTATTTTTTTAGTTTCTCTTTTTGAGAGTTTATTATTGGTATATAAAAATGCCATTGATTTCTGGATGTTGATTTTGTATCCTGCTACTTTGCTGAATTCATTTATTAAGTTTAATAGTTTCCTGGTAGAGTCTTTAGGTTTATCTATGTACAATATCATGTCATCTGTGAATAATGACAATTTTACTTTCTCCTTTCCAAATTGGATGCCTTTTATCTCTTCTTCTTGTCTGGTCACTGTGGCTAGGACTTCCAGTACTATCCTATATAATAAAAGCCTAATATGCTAAGTGTCCAGTTGTCCATTCAACCAATCAAAGCTTAATATGTTAACGATATGCTAAGGCCGCTCAACCGCTCACTATGATGTGCACTGACCACCAGGGCGCAGACAGTCGACCAGTTGACCAGTTGCTATGATGTGCACTGACCACCAGGGGCAGATGCTTCGACTGGTAGGTTACCCTGCTGTTGGGGTCCGGCCGATCGGAACTGAGTGAGATGGGCCAGACAAGCCCTAGAGCCCTCCCACAGTCCCTCCCTGGCAAGCCTATCTCCCACATCCCTCCCCAGCCCCGATCGTGCACCCGTGGGGTCCCATGGCCTGGCCTTTACCCTCTTGCAATCTGGGACAGTTTGAGGGATGTTGGAGAGCCAGTTTTGGCCTGATCCCGCAGGCCAGGCTGAGGGAACCCACTGGTGCATGGATTTGTGCACTAGGCCTCTAGTGTTGAATAAGAGTGGTGAAAGCAGACATCCTTGCCTTGATCCTGTTCTTAAGGGAAACACTTAGTTTTTGCCCATTGAGAATGATGTTGCCTGTAGGTTTGTCATATATAGCCTTTATTATGTTGAGGTATGATCTCTCTCTTCCTACTTTGCTGAGAGTTTTTATCAAAAAATGTTGCTGGATTTTGTTGAATGCTTTTTCTGCCTCTATTGGTATGATCATATGATTTTTATTTTGTTTGTGTGCTGTATCACATTTGTTGATTTGTGAATATTGTAGCAGCCTTGCATCCCCAGAATAAACCCCACTTGGTTATGGTGTGTGATCTTTTTAATATATTGCTGGATCCCATTTGCTAATATTTTGCTGAGAATTTTAGCATTTGTGTTCATCAGGGATATTGGCCTGTAATTGTCTTTCTTTGTAGTGTCTTTGTCTAGTTTTGGAATTAAGATAATTATGGCTTCATAAAAACAAATTCTCTTTCTATGAGAGGTGTATTGGCAGTGGTGGGGTGGCAGAAGAATTTTTGCAAAGTTGAGTTTGTTCCAAATAGCTTGAGAAAGCAGATAATATATTTGTTGAAAAATGTGCTGGATTACTTGTAGGAAATTTTGGTCTATGGTTACATTATTTTATAGCTGGAAAACGAAGGAGAGGTTATTTGCTCCAAACATCCACCTTTCAGGAACTTACAGCTTCTGGAACTGGTGGTTTCATCTGTGATGTCTATTTAGATTCCAATTCAGCTAACATTTATTGAGCATTGCTATGAGCTAGAAACTTTAACGTATTACTAATTTAATTCTCACAAAATCCCTGGGAGGTGGGAATGATAGAATAATTTAGGTTTCGAGAAGCAAAGTGCTTTGCCCAAGGTCATAGCCACTTTCTTATGATAGTGTGGGGATAGTTTTTAGATTTTTTTTTTTTTTTTTTTTTTAGATTTCCTCATTGTGGTGATGTTAAATACATCATATGATCCTATGATAGCTGGTCTTTTGATTGAATCCAGAGCAATGCAAGGATTTAAAAAGTGCATATTTTACTCAGGCACACTTCAAGTTCATGTTCCCTGGTGTCACTTTCATTGCAGGTGATGCCTTTTAGTCTCCTGGGGAACTGAAAGTAATTAATGACCGAAAATTAACTGTGTGATCACCAACAGTGGCCTCTGGAACATGAAATGGGGTAGAACCCACTGTTATCTCTGATTAGCCAGGGTCCCTGGAAACACAGCCCAGTTTCCACAACGCTCTTCGTGACTCATAGCAACCCTGGCAGTTGTCCAGATGGAACTTTGGACAGGGCCTGCGAGTTTTACATTAAAGTGCATCCTTCTTCCTCTTTCTATACGAGACCAGTGGATATATCCCTCCTTCTTTGGGCAGAAGAGACTCATTTGAAGGAGCTTATTTCCCAGGGGGCATCACTTGGCTCTGAAGCTCCAGTCTTTTCTGGCCCCACCCTGAGTGAGCCTGATCTCTATCAACATGACTTTTTCCCTGTTACAGTTTTCTGGCCTGAAAATTCCAAGAATCTGTGTCCATGGAAGGTATCTGCTGTCTGCAGAAAATCTGCCCAAAGCTAGCTCACAGTGTAAAACAAACAGTTACGGATAAGGTGAGGGTGACTCAGTCTATGGTATCAGGAAATGACCCACTTAAACCATAACTAATGTGAAATGTAATGTTAATTTTAGAGAGTCTGTAAACTGAGAGGAGATCATGTAATGATAATAGTATAACAAGTAAAAGCAAATCTAAACTACAAAAGAGACCTGAAACAATTTCTCCAGCCTAGCTTGGTTTTCATCCTCAGCCCACAGCTTCCAGCTCCTGACACCGGGACCACTTCACCATACCTCAGAGGCTGAATCTGACCTTGGCCTCTAGGATTTCTCCTAACAGCATTCAAGGCCCTCTTGTCTGAGAATTCTTTGCTTATTAACTTTGCTGTCCACACAGTCTCAAGGGCCATCATGGCATAGTGGTTACTAGCATGTGTTCTAGACACAAAGTGCCTGGGTTCAGATACTGACTCCACCACTTATTAGCCCTATACATGATCTTGGGCAGCTCATTTAACTTTTTGTTGTCTTTGTTTCCTTATCTGTAAAATGAGTATAGTAAGTGTCATGAGGGTTAATTGAACTAATGTACATAAATCACATGGTGGAGTGTCTGGCATTTAGTAAATACTCAATAAAAGTTACCTGTTCTTAATATCATCATCACCACCACCACCCCAGGCTTCTGCTTCCTCATCTGCACCATAATTCTGTCTCAGTAACTCACTTCCACATCTGGGCCCTGTGAGCCTTGCATTTCTCTTACCAGATTCCTCTCCTTCCCAGGAAGTAGTGCCCTACTTCTAACTGGCAGCTTGCCTGGCATCATGTGGGTCCCTGCTCAGGATCACCAGGGTACCTTGTTACTTCCTATTGTACCTCCCCATGCTAACTGCTAGTTGGATAGTCAACCTCTGGGCTTGGCTGTTTCCTGACAATTGTAGGTGACCTCCTACTGTGGAACGGATGCCACCTAAGTCCTCCTGCCTCAGATTGTGCTCAAATATAAAGTACTTGTTGATAACCAGAGAAAGGGGATCCTGAATGACCCATCTTTCACCTGTAACTGGTTGGCTTGGCAGATGCATATGGATGTAATCAGCACCAGGCAGTAGTGGGACATTGAAACACACCATGAGGTTATAAACTAGAAGCACATGTGAAGTGGCTAAAGGCCAGATGTGTTTGGGAGAGCTCAACTCTGATATATTTTTTATTACATACGTATTACATATTTACTGCAGAAAAGTTAGTATAAATAAACCAAAAGTTAATTGTGAAGAGAAAATGTCTATAACCCACCTTCTGGAGATAACACTTTAAACTTCTCTCTCTCTCTCTCTCTCTTTACACACACATACACACACACACACACACACACACACACACACACACACACACCACATAATCATTTTAGCACTTTTTTCACTTAGTGGGTTGTAGGTAAAATAGACATTTATATTATCAAATTCTGAGCAATTCACAATGATTCTGATGGTACCTGGGTTCAGAGAAAGGGATTAAGCAGACTGGCCAAGTTTTTGTGGTCTGCAGCTTCCAATTCTGGTAACTGCCAGTGGGTGAATGAAGCAGGTTGCTTTACATAGGCGTGGTTATTTGGGAAAAGGACATTTAGCCTACTTGCTCTGGTCTGGTGTCCTTAGAAAATCTGCCACCCAGCAGCTGATCTCTATTTTTTTATAGCCAGAGTGGGTGACAGTGCTCTGGACTCTGTCTCTTATCACTGTGGGGCTTTTGGCAAAGTATGCCACTTCTCCAGACCTCAGTTTCCTCAGAGGGGTTGGAATTGATTCTCACAGCTCTACCACTTTGTGACTGCATATTAAGGAATTTGGAGTGAGATTGAGGTTTGGGTGTGGCTGTGCAGCCTGGTGTCAGGCTGACTGCACCGGAGTCACCTGAGAGCAAATCCAGCATCTATTCCTAAGCCCTTTTCCCCACCTTCCCATGGTGTGAGGCCTGAGAATCTGTATTTTTAGCAAAAACCCTGTGATTGCTTCTGGTTGCAAGGATGATACCTTCTCCCAAGCTGCCCAACTTGATCACATCCTAGTTGAATTCTGATTCTGGCCAAAGGGTTGTAAAAGGCATCAACACCAAATCCTTCCTGGAGACACCTGGCGTTCGACTTTTGGGCCTCCAGTAGCATGGCTTCCAGAGCCTTCTGCCTGTCAGCTTCTCACTGATGTCAGAGCTCATTTTCCCCACCGGTCTCCATCATGTTCCACTTTGCATGGCTTCTTGCTCCACGTGGTTTGGCTCAGGCTGCTGCAGGGTTGTACCAGCAGTCTCCCCGACTGCCCTTTATTGAGCAGGAGATGCTCTCTTCCCACCTGGTTTCATTCCTCTTCCTGTTCTCTCATCTTCCAGGAAACATGGTGTTTCTGATATATGCAGTTTATTCCAAAGACTTCTTATGTACAGGGTTTTAATATTTAAGGGGCCAGATTCCTTTCTTCTCCTTCCTGATTATTAAAACACACACTCATACACACACACTCCACACTTAAACAGAGTGTAGCTAGGTTTAAAAGTGCTTGATAAGCCCTGGCTGGTTTGGCTCAGTGGATAGAGCGTCGGCCAGGAGACTGAGGGCCCCGGATTTGATTCTAGTCAAGGGCACATGTCCAGGTTGTGGGTTTGGTCCCCAGTAGGGGGCGTGCAGGAGGCAGCTGATCAATGATTCTCTCTCATCATTGATGTTTCTATCTCTCTCTCCCTCTCCCTTCCTCTCTGAAATCTATCTATCTATCTATCTATCTATCTATCTATCTATCTATCCTTTTTTAAAAAAGTACTTGATCATACTTTATCCATGATTTGGATGAGAGATTCTGATCTTACTATCTTACTTCACATTTATTTATTTTATGTCACTCTTTGCTCTTTTGTAGTATTTACAAATAAGAAAGAAGCCATAGGGAGCTGGATATTTTCTTTGACTAGTTGAGAGTATCAGAATCACCTGGATAATTAGATAAATACAGATTACTGGATCTCATCCCAGACTTACTGAAAAATAAGCCTTGGGAGAGGGATGTAGGAATTTGCATTTCCCGGGAGATCTCTGGGTGATGCTTTTGTATGCTAAAGGTTGCAAGGTCCTTCATTAGGTGGTGGAGAGAATTTAGACCAGAATGTAGACAAGGTGGGGAGGACACTGAGATGCAGCCTGGTGGGGACCAGACTGCTTGGAGTTAAATCCAGCCTTTGTCCTCGCGGGCTATGTGGCTCCTCCATGTTCAGTTTGCTCATCTGTGAGAAGTCTGCAAACTCTCCTATCTACCTCATTGGTTGTTGTGAGGATTAAATGAGTCAACATGTGTAACATGTTTAAAGCAGTGCCTGCACATGGTAAGGGCTCTCTCTATACATGTTTTCTGGGAATATTATGCTGCACACATGAATGGCATGACCAAAGACAGAAATGGACCTCTTAGAGGGAAGTGAGCAGACCAACTTGTCAGGAGCAGAAGGTTTAGGTTTGTGGTTTTCAGATTCTAAAAATTAACTGGGGCGCTTGCTAAAAATTTAGTGTCCTTAAAAATATTCTGATTTTGTGAACTTGGAGTGAAGCCTTGGAATCTGTATTTAAAATTTTTGATGTAGGTAAAATCAGCAAATTTTCAGAAGTCCTGGTTTTGGTATTTAAAGTTGGAGCAGTCTCCTGGGATTTGACTGGGGCTACAGAAAGGTGGACACTAATTGCTTATTTACTATTTGCTTTATTAGGTGTGTCCAGAAAGCAGTAGGAGTATTCGGGAGGTACAGTGTGCATCCTACAACAACAAGCCATTCATGGGCCGCTTTTATGAATGGGAACCATTTGCAGAAGGTAAGAATAGACCCAGCCCTGTCTGTAGGAATTATTTTTGTCTGCTTTTTTAACCCTGTTGCCTTCAGGTTGATGCTGGAGGAATTGGTCATCCTGACCAGAGGGGCAATAGAGGAGGAAATATGACCCCTGGGCAGAGGGGAGCCTGCAGGGGTCTTCACCAAAGGTAGTCTAGCTCAGGTGACCCCTGGACCATCAGTCAGATGGGTGAGGCATTGATAGAACAAGCAGAATCTGAGGAGCAGGGTGAGTGTGTCAGGACAGGGCTTGAGGGGTATAGGTTGGAGCAAGAGGTTCAAACTGAGGTTGTGAGGAGTGAGTGGGATGGAGTTCCCCTTTTCCTTGATTTCTGCTGCCAGGGCTGGTGTGATGGCTTAAGAAAACGGCAGGAATGCAGGGTTCACATTTGTCTGACTTTCCTGGTTGGGGGAGAGGAGCCTCACATGCTGTTTCCAAAGATGAAACGTGATAGGCAGGCATCGTCCACAGACCGAGGTTCCTGCTGCTTCAAACTGACAGAAGATCCGATTTTGGTAGAGCTTGTCAGTGCTGCTCTGGGTCCCGGAACCATTTATCTTTGTTGAAATCCAGATGTTAGCATGGGTTTTGGATTGAGAAGTGTTAAATTTTGAGCTGTTTCTTTCCATCACAAAGAAAGCAGGCTCCAAAGTTGTGCTGGACTTTAAGCGTGAGTCTTGGGAAATATATATATGAAATTCGTGCACGGGGAGGGGGGGACCCTCATCCCAGTCTGCACCCTCTCTAATCTGGGACCCCTCAAAAGATGTCCGACTGCCCGTTTAGGTCCTATCCTGGTGGGATCAGGCCTAAACGCCAGTCAGACATCCCTCTCACAATCCAGGACTGCTGGCTCCCAACCGCTCGCCTGCCTGCCTGCCTGATTGCCCCTAACCGCTTTAGCCTGCCAGCCTGATCACCCCCTAACCACTCCCCTGCCAGTCTGATTGACGCCTAAATGCTCCCCGATTGCCCCTAACTGCCCTCCCCTGCCGGCCTGGTCACCCCTAACTGCCCTCCCCTGCAGGCCTGGTCCCCCACAACTGCCCTCCCCTGCAGACCTGGTCCCCCCAACTTCTCTTCCCTGCAGGCCTGGTCACCCCCAAATGCCCTCCCTTGCTGGCCTGGTCGCCCCTAACTGCTCTCCCCTGCTGGCCTGGTCACCCTCAATGCTCTCCCCTGCTGGCCTGGTCACCCCCAACTGCCCTCCCCTGCTGGCCCGGTCTACCCTAACTGCCTTCCCCGGCAGTCCTGGTCACCCCAAATGCCCTCTTCTGCAGGCCTGGTCCCCCGAACTGCCCTCCCCTGCAGGCCTGGTTGCCCCCAACTGCCCTCCCCTGCAGGTCTGGACCCCCACAACTGCCCTCCCCTGCAGTCATCTTATACGCCGGAAAATACGGTATTTCCATCTTAGAGGTGAAGTGACTTGTGCTCAAAGCTGCATAGATATTTACCATATTTTCCAGCATATAAGACAACTTTTTAACCCAGGAAAATCTTATACTCCCAGTCATCTTATACGCTGGAAAATACGGTATATATATATATATACATATATATATATATACACACACACACACACACACACACACACACACACACACACACACTGAGTGGCCAGATTATTATGATCTCTGAACGCATAATAATCTGGCCACTCAGTGTATATACTATATAATAAAAGGCTAATATGCAAATTGTCCCCTCGACCAGGAGTTCAACCAGCAGGCAGGCCGGCCAACCGCCCATGTCCCCTCCCCCTGGCCAGGCTGGCCAGACCCCCCAGCCATGCACAAATTCATGCACTGGGCCTCCAATTTATTTATATATATATATATATATATATATATATATATATATACACACACACACACACACACACACACACACACACACACACACTGAGTGGCCAGATTATTATGCATTCAGAGATCATAATAATCTGGCCACTCAGTGTATATTAGCATAATAATAAGCTCCTATATACCATCACTTAATTTCAACAGTTATTGCTCATGCCAGTCATATAGTATTGTTCATTGGTCGATGTATTAATTAGACTCTTGATTGTGTTAGAGATCCATTCCAAATGGATTTAAGTAAGAAAGGTATTTTGTTGGTCCTGCTATTGGGAAATCCACGAAGTGGACTGGGCTTGGCACACAGATACCTTCCAGGAATTGAATAACATAGGGCCCTTCCTTTCCGGTCTTTCTCCATCTCGTGGTTCTGTTTACTTCTCTGGCGGGTGGGCAGGTTTACCTGGCAATCAGTGGGAGAAGCTCTTCTTCATTTAGTGTTATGGGTTCATTTGTGTCCCCCCTAAAGTATATGGAAGTCCTGCCCTGGTACCTGTGACTGTGATCTCTTTTGGAAATAGGGTCTGTAGATGTAATTAAGATGTAAGTATAAAGGAGGACATACTGAAGTAGTGTGGGCCTTTAATCCAGTAGGATGGGCACCCTTGTAAAAAGACAAGAGGATAGAGACACACACAGACAGGAGAACACCTGTGAAGTCGCAGGCACAGAGACAGAGGGGAGATGTGGCCATGTGATGACCCAAGCAGAGGTCAGAGTGATACGGCTACAAGCCAGGGACTGCTGGCACCATCAGAAACCAGGAGGAGTCATGGGAAGATTCTTCCCCACATGGCCCTGCCACCACCTTGCTTTAGGATTTCTAACCTACAGAACTGTGAAAGAATAAGTTCCTGTTGTTGTAAACCATCCGGTTTGTGGTAATATGGTATGGCAGCTTAGAAATCTAAGATGCCCAGAGATGGTTTCAATCCCAGAAAAAACACACTGTGATCTTGTTTGGCTCATATTCCCATCGCTGGACTTGAGTTCAGACATGGGAGTACTTGGACTAGCTCAGGTGATGTGACAACCCTGTGGTTGGGGACCCATATCACCTAAAGTGGAGCCCTGGGGAAGTGGGGATTGGGACAGACTGAAAAACAGAATCTTCTACGAAAATCATTATATACTTCTTGACCACTGAAATTTTGAAGGAGCCAATTAGAATCCTTATGATTCACAAAGTAAAGAAAAATGCAGAATAGCAGCAGATTAGAGAAATCATCTGTCTTCTACAATGTGTTACTTTACCTAGAGAATTCAGCATTCTTTAAAAATATTCACTGAGCTTTAATGTTTCATGCCTAGTAGAAGAGGGGCCCATGGCCACTGAAGTTGCATCAGCTGTGGCTGTGTTTAAATGGTTACTTTTGCTGCTAAGATTGTTTTCTTGATTTTGTCATTCTTCCTCTGAAATGACTCCCAGGCTGACCCGTGGGAGGAAGATGCTGTTAATGTGTCTGCAGGGTGTTCATACTTTATGGCTGGGTTTTGCATGGGCTCTTGGTTTTGTTTGGATGTCTCCTGCTATTCGCCTGTAGGGAAACAGCTGCACCCATTTGGTCCAAGGCCGCATGGAATAGTAAAAGCAGAGTCCACTCTCTGATAAACACATTAATTCCACCACATGCTTTTTCTTAGGCCTTTAATCACATTTCCTGGGAATGGTCATCTATCCTCAGATAAGGCCTCTAGGAATTTTTCTCACAGCCCCAGAACTCTATTGTGAAGATGACAGAGTAGAATTCAGGGGCTGAAGCATCCCTATTTGCCTAGAATAGTGATGACTAAGCCTGTCACCCCACTCCCCTTTCACTCTCAAAACCACTTTAGACAATAAATTTATATGCTCAACTTAGCTAGAATGGGACACTTTAATAGGAAGACTATTTAGGTGCTGCAGTTGGGTGAAATTGTGCCTGTTTCCATGCCTAGAGTATTAGGTTTGGGCAGCACTAGAGTCCAGAGTTTGCTGAGTTACTGTGGGCTGTACAGCAGCAGGTCTTAACCCATCAACCAGGATTTGGGTAGCTTAAGTGCACCAAGGAGCCATGAGACTGAACTGAACAGAGTGGAAATCTAAAAGTCAGAGGTGAGGCTAGGTCAGAAATCGGAAGTTGCCAGCTGGTCGCATGAATAGGGCCATTGTATCTGTCAGGAGTAACAAGCTTATGCTGCAGTAACAAAGAACCCGCAAATCCTATTGATTCCACAAACAAAAGTTTGTCTCTTGCTCTGCTCCATATGTGATGAAGTATGTGGGATCCAGGCTGGTAGAAGCTGCATCTTAAGTTATGCTTCCACTGAGGCAGGGAAAGGGCGAGTGCACCAGGCACGCGTTCTTAAAGCTTCTGCTCTCATTTCATTGGCCAAAGCAAGGTGCTTGTCACACTTAACTTCAAGTGGAGCAGGGAGGTACCATCCCACATATTCTCAAAGGAGGAGAAATGGAATATCTATGAGCAACCCTAACGACTAGCACAGGCAGGACGCTTTGATAGAACTTCCTGCATGCCTGCTCTTTAAGTCCAGGTGACTTTTATTAGGCTGCTTGCAAAAATAGTAGATTTTGCTGCAGGGGATATTGAAGGTGCCACAGTCTCTATGAGCCACAGGGCTCTGAGCCACTTAGATCAAGTTCTTCTCTTGATTAAAGCTCTGAGGTGCAGAGGTGGAATGTGGTCCAGGTGCCCAGATGAGCTGCAGATTCCTCTACCAGTCCAGCAGTCTTCCCTGGCATGGACATCATGCTGGGAATGGGGCAAGGATGCCGAAAAAACAAACAAACGGAAATTATTATCAAAAGTTTGATGCATGATAGAGGAAGGCTTAGGTTCAAGTGCTGGTGAACCTGGGATGAGGAGGCTCATGTTTTTTTGTGTGTGTGTGTTTTTTTTTTGTTAATCCTCTCCTGAGGATATTTTTCCCATTGGTTTTTAGAGAGAGTAGAAGGGAGGCAGTGTGTGGGGGGGAAGAGAGAGAAAGAGACAGAGAGAGAGAGAGAGAGAGAGAGAGAGAGAGAGAGAGAGACAGAGAGAGAGACAGAGAGAGAGAGACAGAGACAGAGACAGAGACAGAGAGAGAGATCAATGAAAAACATCAATGTGAAAGAGACACATCGTTTGGTTGCCTCCTGCACGTGCCCGACTGGGGCCAGGGATTGAACCTGCAACTCAGGTATGTGCTCTTGACTGGGAATCTAACCCGTGATCCTTTGGTGCATGGGCTGATGCTCTAACCACGGAGCACACTGGCCAGGGCAAGGGTGATCATGTTTTAATGAAGCAGCTTCATTCCTAGGTACTTGGAACTCTCTCCCCCAGTACACCCCTCCTGCATGGACCGTTCAGAGTGTACCGGGCAGCCTTAGGGAAACAAGAGAAGTATTAGTATTTCCATAATACCCTCACGGTTCTTTCTTAAGGTCTCTTATACATCCCTAGGAATATTTGGCAAGACTAGGCTACATTTACTTAGCATATGAGTGTATCAATGAGGAGCAAAATCCTGAGAACCTCTTTGAGAAAACAAAGCGGTGATTTTGGTGTTAAACGTGTTGAATTGGAATGAATGGTAACAAGATGCTCAGCAGGAAGTTGGAGATGGAACCTGAAGTTTAAGGGATATACTTTAGAGTTGTAGACCTATACTTGAAGTCATTGACCTTGATGTCATCATTAAAGCCACCATGAAGGTAAGTCCTCAAAGAATCATGAGGTCAGAGGGTCAAGGAAGGAGCTTTGGAGTATTCCACATTAAAGAAGCAGCGGAAAGAGGCTCAGCCATTGAGTAAGCTGGAGAAGAGAGGGCGTCAGGCATTGTACTGCCTTGTAGCAGCATTTCCTGTGTTAATAAAGGATTGTGGTTTACAAAGTTCTCTTATTATACACACCACAGTGAGGTCAAAGTGCGATCACAGAAATTGTTTGTATTTGTTGAGTGCTTGCAACACACCAGACACAACTGCAAACGCTAACCATTTAATCTTCACAACAGCCCTGTGAGGCGGGTACACTCTCAGCCCAATTTTACAGGGGAAACAGAGCCACAGGATAGTTAAATGACTTCCCCAAGGTCACCCAGGTGGTCGGTGAAAGAGCCCAATTCAAGTCCCAGAGTTTGGCCACTGAATCTCTACTCTCACGCAATGTGTATGGTAGCCAGGATTTGTATAGTGTGAGCATTTAAGACGAGTCTTTATGTATCTGTTTTCATTGTAAAAACTACCTGAGTAATTAAATTTTAGCTTTTCTCAGTAGAGGGAGGGGGGCCACAGTCAATACAGCTGAGCAGAGGTCAAAGGGAGAATGAGAACTGAGAAAATAAGACTAGAGTGGGCTGTTGGGAACATTACTGATGAGAACATAAAGAAGGTAATCAGTGAGTATAGCTAGCTTTCTTTTTAAAAACTGCCACGAAGAAGGCTTATTGAGAGTTTTTGCTAGGTTAAGGGGAAAGAGAAAGATTTGCTTAGAATGCTAGAGAAATGAGGATGTCTATAGATTGAGAGAATGAAGTTTGTAGAGAGAAATACAGGGTTAATAGAATGGTATCTCTGAGCCAACTGTATCCTAGAAGAAAAGATGGAAAATAGTCAGTTTTGCCCCTCCAGGAGCAAGTATATTATTGCTTCTCTGCAAGCTACTATAGAAAGACTCTTCACCATTTAACAAACATTCAAAAGAAATTAAAGCAATCATATGTCTATAAAGAGGATTTAAGATTAGTCACAACAGTTTTTTCTTTTTTTAAATAATAGCCCAAATCTGGAAACAACCCAAATATCTATCAAGAGGAGACTGAATAAACAAACTGGTACATTCATACAGTGGAGTATTACTCAGCAATAAAAAAGAGCACTCTACTGATAAACAACCTGGATGTATTTCAGAAGCATTATATTGAGCAAAATAAGCCAGATAGAAGAGTACATACTGTCTGATTACATTTATATGATGTTCTAAAACAGGGAAAATTAAGCTATGCCAATGGAAATCAGAACAATGTTTGTCTTTGGGAATGGGGAAAGATTAGTTAGAAAGGGGCATGATGGAATTTTCTGGAGTGATGGTAATGTTCTGTATGTGATTGATGTGGTTGTTATACAGATGTATACAGTTGTCAAAGTCTATCAAACTGTATACTTGTGATGTATGCATTTTATTATATATAAATTATACTTTAAAAAGGCCATTAATCTCTTTTACTTTCTCTGCCTCTCCAGTTCCTAAAAGTGACATTTGAACCAGTGTAAATTTACCATGTGGAACCAATAATATACTTTATCCCAGAGGAAGAAAAATACCTATTTTCTATCTTTTCTTTTAGGATAGAGTAAGTTCAGAGATACCAAACTAAGGCTTGCCCTTCCCACACACCTTTTTCTCCCCTATGTTATTTTAAACAGGGGGCTCAGTACAAGAAATTAGTGCATGGGTAGGGCCCCTAGGCGTGCACTGAATATGTGCATGGGTAGGGTCCCTAGGCCTGGCCAGTGATCAGGGCTGATCTGGGCCTTCCTGTTGCCTGCCAGGGGCCTCCCATCCCTGGCTGCCGGCTGCTGGCTGGGGCCTTCCTTCATTCCACACTGCCTCCTGGTGGTCAGCACATGTCATTGCAAGCGATCAAACTCCCAGTCTCCCAGTCAAACTCCCGAGGGGACACTTTGCATATTAGCTTTTATATAGAGAGAGCAGAGGCCCAGTGCACGGCATTTGTGCACGGGAGGGGGGGGGTCCCTCAGCCTGGCCTGTACCCTCTCCAATCCAGGACCCCTCGGGGGATGTCTGACTGCCGGTTTAGGCCCAATAACTGGCAGTCAGACATCCCTCTCGCAATCTGGGACCGCTGGCTCCTAACTGCTCACCTGCCTGCCTGCCTTATCTCCCTAACCCTTCTACCTGCCTGCCTGATCGCCCCTAACCACCTCTGCCTGCCTGCCTGATCACCCCTAACTGCCTCTGCCTGCCTGCCTGATGCCCCTAACTGCTCTCCCCTGCCTGCCTGATCACCCCTAACTGCTTCTGCCTCGGCCCCCACCACTGTGGCTTTGTCCGAAAGGACATCAGGAAGATGTCCGGTCTATCCAGTTTAATTAGCATATTATCCTTTTATTAGTATAGATACTCTTTATTAGTAACCATAGAGGAACAAGAGAATTTTAGGGAAAATGGACTCATATGCATGATGTCATTTTTTAGAATCATTAAGGATCATAGGGCTTTGTTGGGCCTAGAAATTGTCAGAGAGGTTCAGAATCTGAGGAAGCAAGCTGGACATTTGTAATAGCTAGCATTCCTTTTGTCTGTTTGTTTGCAGTCAGTAGACACCAATTTTGGCTAAGTCAAACATAAAGGGATTTTATTGGGAGGATATCCAGTAGCTCAGAGAATCAACAGGAAGTGTGCAGAACCAGGTGTGGTGAAGGACAGCAACTGAGGAAGCTTTGGGGGTCCAGGTGAACGGAACTGATGGTCTGACTTGCATGCTAATGCTGTAGGGGATAATTTCCAATGGGGTTCTCCATCCAAGATTCAAAACCTTGGAAATACTGTAAAAGTCGATTAGTTTGGCCTGCGTCACATGCCTGCCCCTTGGCTGAGGGAGGCAGGTTGGGGGTCCTGATTGACATTTCCACCAAGATACTCGCAGAGGGGGAGAATTAATTCTCAGAAAGGAAATCCAGATGCTGAACCAAAAGAAGTGAGAGTGGATCCTGGATGGCCCAACAGACAGAAACTGGTGAATGACAAGTCAGGTAGCCCTCCTGGCTTGTTAGCTGTCATTTCATCAGGAGAGTCACAAGGCTTCTTAACACCTTTGAGGGATTATTGGAATTGAAATATACACATCAGTATCACTCATTCTTCCAGTTGTGTTTACATTTCTGACGATTTCTGCAGTGGGGCCTCCTTGGAGACGTAAGGCATGTGGCTGTGTGGGTCCCCTTTACCCCCAAGCATTATGCTGGTGTAATTCAGGTTGGTCAATGTGCATTGACACGGGGGCTTGGGGAGAAGCTGAGGTTCTGTGGTGTCAGGAGGTGACTTCAGGGAGAAGTTAAGGGGGTTGCTAATGATTCTGTTGCATCCCCATGATTTCCATAATCCTGGTGCCTAGTCTAGCTCTCCTGCTCCCTGCTGGGATTATGTATGTGAAGTACGCATATTTTCATGTACTTTGTGTTTCTCTTTCTCTCTGAAGAGTAAGCAGAATGGAGAATGGAGCCAATGTTATTATATTTCTCTCTCTGTCTTTTCACTGGGGAATTTAGGATTTGGAAAAGTAATGATATTTTTGGAGGAAAAAATTGCCCCTGCTCTAGGGTATTCCGGGAGGTGTAAGTGATTAGTGTAAAAGCAATTTCTTTCTTGACACTTGAACCAGGGTCATTCTAGGTCATTAGTAAGAAAACCCTCAGTATATATTTCAACATCTAATAAGCATATTAGTCTAAATGTGAATATTTTAAAATATTTGAAACCAAGCATAGAGCTTAAACCCATTGCAAAATATGAAATAATGAGACCCAATTCTGTAGTTTCTCTCTTCCAAGAAGCTCAGCTTTCTACAAAGACTGCCTCAGTCCTCCTAGTATGCCTGGTCAGGATGGGCAAGGTCAAATGTCCTGCCGTGTTCCACAGATGCTGGGACTAAGGCTTGAATGTTCTGACCGAGGTCACAGAATAAAACAGAAGACTCAGATTAAATGGGTGGTTACAGGATCACAGCCTGATGAGCTGAGAACAGTCCTTTGCCTTAGGGGCTACAGAAGAATTTCTTCCTCTGTGTAACCATGACCGATGTTGTTTCCTTTCAAAACAAACAGATGCGTTTTACATCAAGACTATTAGGACTTTTCCAGGCAGTCTGGGGACTCTGTCTTAGTCCCTGCAGCACAGTTCTGTCACCCTCTGAGCAGAGTGGTCTCTTATTGTGGGGATGTTACTGTGGGAGTGGTCGGAACATTGTGTTGCACCTTGTATAAACATCCAGAAATTAGTATTGGGCCAACACAAAGAAGTTTTTATAGTCAGAGGGTTTAGAGCTAGAAAGTAATCAACACATACGCAATTTATATTTAAACTGGAGGCCCGGTGCATGAAAATGTGTGTGCACTCTGGGGGGTCCTGAATCTGGCCTCCCTCTGCAGGAGGCGACCAGCAGGCCAATCAGGGGATGGTGCTGCTTGCTCACCAGCCCCACCAGCCACTGATCTGTCAATTTGCATATTACGCTTTTATTATATAGGACTAGAGGCCTGATGCAGGAAATTTGTGCAAGAGTAGGCCTTCTTTCCCCTGGCTGCCGGCACCGGCTTCCCTCTGGCACCCGGGACCGGGGCCTCCCTCTGGCACCTGGGACCCAGGCTTCCCTTGCAGCCCTGGTTTCATCTGGAAGGTTGTCTGGAAGGACGTCCAGTCTAATTAGCATATTATGCTTTTATTATTATAGATTGTAAATTCAGCCCATCCCTTATATACATATCAAAGAAATTCTCCCCCAACTGTATAGTCCCTCCCCCAAAACTATTAAACAGCAACTGTGCCTTTAGTCTCTATTTCTTAGACATCCCATTGAGAACATTCTGTGGATCAGTGGGACTTGTTTGCAAAGGATTAAAGGAAAGCTGTGTTGTGTATCTGTGGACGGAAAAAAGGGAGAGAGCGTGCATCAGCAGTCTTCCTTTACCCCTCCAGGCTGCTTTCCCTGCCTCCTCATCCTGCCTAAACTCTGCCCCACACATTCTTATAATGCCACTTCTGGTTCCTCTACAAGGGTTATTTAGTGGCTGGTTACCCCTTGGAGCCAACTGAACCTGAAATGTCCAGGTTCCCCTTCATATAGTTGAAAGCAGTCATCTTTTCACTAGGTTCTGGTTTCACTGGCCTGCTGAATATTTTCATTTCCTTCCATGGGTTCCCTATGCATTGGAGCATGCTATTTGTTTATCCTGCTGATGACAGAGGTGCCAATTAACCCTTTTAGTTGCTTGAAATTTGGGATGAGCCCCTTTTCTTATTGAACAGAAATGAGACTCTTAAATAATTCACAAAGTTTGCCAAGATTGCATTAGGCTTGCTACAAATGTTTGTATAAAATGTCTGATTTTAAAATACAGTAATCAGGGAAATTATGCAAATAAATATGAGGAGCACATGTCATTGTACATTATGTCTAAAATTTGTTCCATTTAAAATGTAAGTTAAAGCCAAACAATATCTGACTGTCATTTGTAAGAGAACACATTAGAATGACTGAAATGGTCATTCTAACAGTGATCCTTTAAATCAGGGGTGAGGAACATCTGGCCCGAGGGCCATATAAGGCCCAAGAAACCATTTGGTCTGGCCCTGCCAAGGTAATAGGAGTGAGTTAATTAAATGTTTGACCAAATATAACAGGCTAATTTTTAAGTTGATAATTTTTGTATAAACCACTAATCCTATATAATAAAAGCCTAATATGATAAGTGTCCGGTCATCTGGTCATCCATTCAACCAATCAAAGCGTAATATGCTAATGATATGCTAAAGCTGCTCAACTGCTTGCTATGACATGCACTGACTATCAGGGGGCAGACAGTCAACCAGTGAACCAGTCTCTATGACGTGCACTGACCACCAGGAGGCAGATGCTCTGACTGGTAGGTTAGCTTGCTGCTAGGGTCCGGCCAATCAGGACTGAGTGAGATGGGCCAGACATGCCCTGGAGCCCTCCCATGATCCCTCCCTGGCTGGCCAATCTCCCACGTCCCTCCCTGGCCCCAATCACGCACCAGTGGGGTCCCTAGGCCTGGCCTGCGCCCTCTCACAATCCGGGCTGAGGGACCTCCCCCCCCCCGCCCCCGCCAAGTGCACGAATTTTGTTCACCGGTCCTCTAGTAATATTATAAATATCCAAATGGCCTCTGCCTTAAATTAAGGATTCTTTTTAGGGTTGCAGTGTATCTAGAGATGTAGGAACTGAATCAAGGATAGATTCTAAAAATTGGATTGTCTGATATCTATGTATTAAATAGGTTTATTCCATTTTGGAATGGTATTTCCTTCTGCATCTGATGCAGTATCTATTGCAGCAAAACAAAATTGAGGTAGCAGCAGTAATTTGTCTCCAATCATCCTGCTTCCAAACCCAGCGGTCATTATATCCTAACTTCACACATCATTATGACACCTCTTCCCTAGGCTTCACTAACAACCAGTTAATACTTGGTACCTCAGTTTACATTGGGATATATTTTTCTTTAAGATTACCAATTATATATATATATATTAGCCTGAGGTAAGAGGCTTTCGTTCATAACCATTCCTGTCCACATAGGAGAAATTTCTGGATTTTTGCTTTTTCCTTTCTTTCCTGTTCTGTGGCTGTCACTGCTCCATTCTCGCCCTCTGATGATATCCAGGGATCTTTGGGCGGCCCACTAAAGGAAGCACACCTCTCCACCCGTTTTGTGCTGGGACTAAGATGGCACAAGTTCTATAGCTCCTTTGAGCAAAGCCAAGGTGGTCATCACTACTGCATTGTATCAGATTCCTGTTCAGCTAACCCTTCTGTCGGTAGTGCTTAGTTTTTCATGTGTGGTTTATCATTCTCTCTTTTTGGGTTGCCCAATGACACACACACGCGCGCACACACACACACACACACACACACACACACACACACACCCCTCCATCACCATCACAACCAGCACCAATAATACCCACCAACATTCTCTGTGAGGAAACCAACATATAACTTCGTTGACAAACATCTGTTTGGATATGTTTAAATGATTCAGAAGTGAAATAGGGAAAGGCTGGTTTGGCGGTGATGAACTCCTTTAGCTTTTTCCATCTGAATTTCTAGTTTTGAACTGAAAACTGCTAAAAGCAGATGGAGGTTTTGTAAATGTAAGTGATTAAGTTTTAGAGCTGGTCAACAGAATTTACCACTTAAGATTGCTACTTAGTAATTGCTAACAAGAACAATTTAGGAAAATAAAGTTTTACATTATATTTGGTTAATGCTTTCCTCTTAATTTGTATGCAAATGGTATTTCTTTATGGAGGGTAGTTACTGACTGGGGTGGGGTGTCCAGCCATTGGGAGAGACTGGAATATGGCAGGCTATCGGAGAAGAGAGCTAGGCATTGCAGGTCTCAGAAACTCTAAACAGACAAGCCTTGTCATGAGTTTAGTGAGGCCAGAATCAACAGCAGAATAGGGCAAGAGACTGGCAGGGCACCCATAGATTTCACATGGTTATTGAATTAATTTTTGCTTTAGAATTTTACCTTGATCCAAAATTGATTGGGCTGCATCGAGGGAGAGTAATTGGAAGTTTGGGTTAGTCCCTGGAAGCAGCTCACATAGAAAGTCATGCTCCAGCGCCCAATCATGATTTAAATTGAATAGCCCATTAAACATAGATTTAAACAGGGCAGTGGGGCTTTTGGTTGGGGGAAGCCATGCAGGAACTATGATGAGATGTCTCTGCTATGGTCATCCGGCCTGCCTGTCACTTAGGAAAAGGAGAAAGTGGCCGGGAGGCCTCTTACCTTCCAGCCTATTCATGTAACCTCTTGATGCCATTAGAAAGGGAAGATTTCAGTTGCATCCAACCCAAATTTCGTTTGTACTCAAGGTTACATAACTGCTCATCATTTAATCCTTTGGTCCTTGTCCAGTGCGCAGGTAGATATTGGCGGCTTCCTGTGCTTCATAGACCCCATCAGTCAGGCGGTATCTTTGTCCTGCACCCAGTTGCCATGTTTGTCTGAGCCAGCTTTGGAGGTTGTATAAATAGCTTTCCCAACCTGCTCTCCCATCTTTGGTGATAAGTTGCACCTTCAAAAACTCCTTTGTCAATTTTCTTAGGATGCAAAGGCATGAAACTTGACTCACTGAGGTTTACAGTGGTCATGGGTCTCCTTCCGTGTATGTTCTCATAGCATCGCCAGGTGGGGATCATGGAGGGGCGTCTGGGGTATCCACTCCCAGCTGGCTCCCTGGACCTATGGGCCTCTGCCTTCAGAATCAGTATTGTCCTGCCCCATGGAGTCTGGTGAGGGCTGCATAAGGGCTGCCAGATGAAACTGCCTCCCGCCTAGACAAGTGAATCGTGAGGTGCACTTTATCACCTTAAAAAAAAGATTGCTATAGTGTCTGGCATTGATTCATGAAGCCACCTTTTATTCTGTGTGGGAGATAGCCTTAGGGTAGCAGGAAAGACAGTGGGCAGAGAACACAACCTCAGGGGAACCAGCCCCAGCTTCCTTGGACCGCATTCAGAAATCACTTCCTCCCGTTGTGAGGGTCCAGTGAGATGATGTATCTAAAGCATGTGCATAAATGTTGTAAGCTCCTCTATGGATGCTTCTATATGCATGGCATCCTCTCAGCAGAGGCAGGAAGGGTGAGTAGTATAAAGAAATGCAGATGCCGGGAAAGGCATTCCAGGTAGAGGGAACAGCACAGGCAAAGGTGCAAGGATGGAAAATCCAGAATGTATTAGGAGCAACGGAGAGTGTGCTTTGGCTGGAACTGAGGTGTATAAAGGGAAGGAGTGCAGGAGACGGTTGGGCGAGGAGTATGGGGCCAGATAACGGAGGGCCTCAAACAGGAGGCTAAGGAAATTGGACTTCATTTGATAGGCAGTGAGGAGCTATTGGGGTTTGTAAGCAAGGGAGTGACAGGATCAGAGCTGAACTTCAGGAAAATTAATCTGGCAGCAAAATGCTGCAAGACCTCTTTGGAACAAGAAGGGGTATAAATAAATAAATTTGAAAAGTTGGCAGTAGCATTTTAGAATATGTTTTGAAATGTATAAGGTATATATTTTGAAATGATATCATTTTTGTCCCCCCCCCCCCCCGTGCCCCACAGCAGCCAAATTCCTTTTTCATTCTAACTTCTTTCTTTTCTGCTTTCTCTCCTCCCTCTCTCCACTGTCCCTCGCTCTCTCTCTCCCTCCTTCCCTCCCTTTACCCTCCCTCCCTCCCTCCCTCCCTCCCTCCCTCGCCCTCCAGGCTCTCTCTCAGCCATTCACACTTTCCCATCTGTCATGGTTACTGGAGCTTGAGGGGTCCAGACCCAGCCAGAGGTTGAGGGTTCCAGCACAGTGCTTTAAGATTTAGCTGCTGGGGTTCTGTGACCATTGTGCCCGCTGTGACTTGGTTCCATTTCTGAAGGCAACAAAATCATCCACCTTTAATTTTCACAAACCCCAACATACCAAGTACAGTATAGGTATTTTGAATGAGTAGGCAAATTCCTGTGATTTCATGTGGCTAATATTTCTATAATCAAATTTTCTGGACTCATTGCCAAAATGCTCAATTGACTTCTGTAACTCTTGGGTTCATAAGAACAATGGCATTTTAATGGATCTGTAGATAGGGCCTATGTCCCTGCTAAAGCAAACTTAGTAAATGTGTTCAGTCCCTAGGATTTAACTTGTAGGCTGTGATTCCTTTCCTTGAGGGCCTGTGGCACAAAATTTTACTGAAATATGAATCTGAAAAGTGTGCTTTGTAAGGTATGTGTATGGAAAATGGTCATGTAGCTTTAGTGCTACTTATTTGTGCATTCACAATAATGTTCATTCATTAATTAGAAATCTTGTTTCTGTGAAAAATGGTGGTCAAGTGAGGGATAAGCCTATAGTGAAATATGAAAGCATGGTTAAGTTGTGTATAGTGTCAGGCTAAGAACAGGAAACTCATGGGACCTTCCATGGAAATGTGATTTGAGAGAAGGCTGGGAGCCTCATTAAACGTTTTTGTATTTGTAAATCTGGGAATTCAAGAAGGTTCTGAATGTATGCCTCAGGAATGGCAAAAGTCTGCTGTAAATGCAATTATTGAACGGCTATTCAGATTGCAAAATGATTTTCCAGTTGATTAAATACTGCATGTTTACCCTCGAGAAGTCCTTTAGAAAATATAGTTAGTATTTGATTTGTAGGAATTCAGTATCCAGCTATTTATGGATACCTGTATCATGTTAAGTGGAATCCCCTTTTCATGGCCTTAGGACATTTTAAGATAACCATTTTTTCATTTGAAGAATCAGTTTGCATGGACAAAAGGTTCTTGTTCAGTAATTATAGATTTGGTTTCTTAACAGGAGGGATTTGCATTACAGATTATTCTAATTTTCAAAGCTGTTTGGTAACAAAAGTTGTTATTTGTTATACTCAGTCATCACCATATTCTCTGCCTTTTGGCTTAGGCCCATGGAGAATAGCCTTTAAAACCCTGACTCTGATATTTACCTGCTCTGGAACCAGTGGCCTCAGATTATTCATCAATAAAATGGGCATAATAATAATTTTCCCCTCAAAGGTCTTTGGAGAAGGTTAAATGAAATACGTCATGCACCTTGCACCTAGTAGGTGCTCAATAAATCTTAGCTCTTAGATTATTACTATTACTATTTTTTTCAGTCCCAAAGATGAGATCAATTAACTCAAGCTGAGCAGTATTTTATTTTCTACTGAGTGTTTTTTATTCTGTTTTTAATTTTTATTTTTCAATTACAGTGTAAATTCAATACCATTAGTTTCAGATGTATAGCACAGTGGTTAGATATTTAACATACAAAGTGATTTCCCCAAAATGTCTAGT
Organism: Cnephaeus nilssonii; assembly: GCF_951640355.1. Lineage (NCBI taxonomy): Eukaryota > Metazoa > Chordata > Mammalia > Chiroptera > Vespertilionidae > Cnephaeus > Cnephaeus nilssonii. The sequence goes on along the minus strand of NC_137072.1, from coordinate 3,364,564 downwards.
ACCCACCTGACACCATATATAGTTATAAAATATTATTGACTCTATTCCCTATGCTGAATTTCACATCCTCATGACTATTTTGTAATTGCCATTTGTACTTCTTAATCCCTTCACCTTTTTCAGCCAGCCCATCTGGCAACCATCAGTTCATTCTCTGTATCTGTGAGTTTGCTTCTGTTTTGTTTGTTTGTTTATTTGTTTTTATAGATCCCACGTATAAGTGAAATCATATAATATTTGTCTTTCTCTGTCTGACTTATTTTACTTGGAAATACCCTCTAGGTCCATTCATGTTGTTGCAAATGATAAGATTTCGTTCTTTTTTTTTTATGCCCAACTAATTAATATTCCATGCAGCCACTATGGAAAACATTAATGGGGGATCCTCAAAAAATCAAAAATAGAACTATCATTTGACCCAGCAATCCCACTTCTGGGTATTTATCTGAAGACTTGAGGCCCCGTGCATGAATTTGTGCACCAGTGGGGTCCCCCGGCCTGGCCTGCAGGACCAGGCTGAAACCAGCTCTTCGATATCCCCCAAAGGGTCCCAGATTATGAGAGGGTGCAGACCAGGCACAATCAGGGCCAGGAAGGATGCAGGAGGTTGGCCAGCCAGAGGGCTCCAGGGTGTGTCTGGCCCGTCTCGCTCAGTCCCCATTGGCTGGACCCCAGCAGCAAGCTAACCTATTGGTCGAAGCGTCTTCCCCCTGGTGGTCAGTGCATGTCATAGCAACTGGTCGACCGGGTTGACTGCCCCCTGGTGGTTAGTGCACCTCATAGCGACTGGTTGACTGTCTGTCCCCAGTGGTCAGTGCCTGTCATAACGAGTGGTTGAGCAGCCTTAGCATATCATTAGCATATTACACTTTGATTGGTTGAGTGGACAACTGGACGCTTAGCATATTAGGCTTTTATTATATAGGATTTATAAAACAAATTAGAAAACATACATGTACCCCTATGATCATTGCAGCATTATTTTCAATAACCAAGGTATATAAGCAACCTAAGTGTCCATAGATAGATGATTGGATAAAGATGGGGTACATATATATAATGGAATATTGCCTGGTCATCGTTCAGTATCTAAACTGTTGAACATTTCCCAAAATGGAGAAATTTTTGGCATCTAATTTTTAAAATGTTTTTTATTGATTTTATACAGAGAGGAAGGGAGAGGGAGAGAGATAGAAACATTGATGAGAAAGAAACATCAACATCGTTTGGCTGCCTCCTGCACGCCCTGCCGGGGTGTTATCCTGCATCTAGAAGGGTTCAGGAATCTGGAGAAGGGCTGCAAGTAAATTAATAAAGAGACTAGACATGAAATACAAATTTGGAAGGCATTTTGGGGGAGCCAGAGGAAGCTTAGTTCTGGTGACTAAGTTCTCCGAATCTCTGCACACAGGGCTTTTTATTCACACATCTTGCCCTCTAGCAAAGCAGATATACATATCAAAGATAAAGTTTGGTAAACAATAAAAAGATTATCAGGTTGGGGGAACTGCCTTTGGCTGTTCCAGCAGCAGCAATAATATATGCAGATTTTCAGCCCTGCTGAAGCTGTCCATCAGCCTTCTGGTAAACTTCTCGCATTTATTATGCTAACTACTGGAATTTGCTTCCAGCAACGTCCCCTACTTGGAATAGAACCTAAAACCCAGGCACATGCCCTGACTGAGAATCAAACCAGTGACCTGTTGGTGCATGGGTCAACGCTCAAATACTGAGCTACACCAGCCAGGTCTTGGCATCTAATTTAAAACTACTGGTGCCTAGCAGTATCAGGAGACCGTACCTTATCTGGTGCTTGAAGTAAAGTGTTTTAAGGTTACTGATTTATGATATACCTTTCCAGCTGTACCATAGCATAAGAAAGAAGTAAAAGATGGGGGAAGGAGGCAGAAGATGAGGAGGAGAAGAGAGAACAGTGTGTTATCTTTATGTAAATGTTATGTTGATTCTGGTTTTTGTCACAGTCTTATTTCTAACAATAGCCACTTGCTTGTGCATTAGTGCCTTCATTCAAACATATAAAATTTAAGCTCTGCTCCTTGACTTTGAAGATCTATGTAGTTTAACACCCAGAACTTACCCACACTTGCTTTCCCACCATTCCACTTTGCACACTTTTCACTCTAATCAGGCACATCACCATGAATGTTCTCATGTAGTGACTTTGTCTGGGGTTACTTCTGGTTCTCTTTCATTTGTCCAGATCCCATCTACTTTTCAGGACCCATTCAAAGCTTATCAGATTCATGAAGGTTGCCCTGACTGCCTTAGTTTCCACTGGTTTCTTCCTAATTCAACTTATGCATCCTTTAGAGCACTGTGATAATTAACTAGAGGCCTGGTGCATTAACTAGAATTCATGCACGGGTGGGGTCCCTCGGCATGGCCTGTGGGGAGTGGGCCAGAACTGGCAGTCCAATGCCACCTGCTGCTTCTGCCTGCCACTCCTGCTCATCCCAGTCCCGCTGCACCTGCCACGGGCTCTCGCCCAGTCAGTCCTGATAATGCCGCGCAGCAGCGGCACTTGCCAGCTGTGAGCACTGCATCTGGCGCCAGTCCCAAGGTGGGTAGTGGGGGGGCCGGGATGTGATCTGCCCTCTGGGTGGACAGTGGGATGCCCTTGCCAGCCCTGGATCCAGATCCATCCCGCTGAGGTTAGCACCGGTTGTCGGGAGCCACCTGGCAGCCGCTTTTATATCGTTTCTTCCTTGTGGAGCGTCCAGGGAAGGGAAGGGGCCATGGTGCCCAAGGCCGACTTCTAAGAGGTGGGTGGTGCTTTCGGGATCATGCCAGTGATGCTGGTCTGTCAGTGCCTGGCCCCGTTCTCCAGAGATTGGACCTGCAGGACTACTAAGTGGCTGCTGCCGGGATGGGTTGGTCAGCTGAGCGGCACTCCTGCTGTGGAAGCACACTGACCACCAGGGGGCAGCTCCTGTGTTAAGTGTCTGCCCCCTGGTGGTCAGTGTGTGTCATAGTGACCGGTTGACCAGTCATTCGGTCGTGTGGTCATTTGGTCACTCAGGCTTTTATATATATAGATGGAAATCACAGTAATAATTACAAATATGTACATAAAATTTTCTAACACCCAGAGCATTTTCACTTACATTATTTCTTTGACCTTCCTAATATCCCTGTGAGGTAGGCAGGTCAGATATTTTCAACCCTACTGCCCATGGTTGCTTAGTCACCAAGCTCATACAGCCAGTGAGAGCAAGAATTTGAATTCACCAAGTCTAACGACCCTATTTCCAAAGTATGATTTTACATCACTGTTGCTTCTTGTATGCTAATATCACCTCCTTAGTCTGTAAAATTCTTGAACTTTAGAGGAAATGTCCTTAACTCCTTAATCTCTCAATTGCATTTGGCCCTGTATCCCACTCACTAAATATTTGTTGCCTAATAGTAGTAATGTTCAGTAAATGCTTATGTAGCAGTCATTGTGCTGAGCTTCTTTATAGAAGTATCTCCCTTAACCCTCAGATTCCGCTATAATGTAGGTGCCAGAGAGGTTTAGCAACTCATTAAGATCAGATTGACCAAATAGCTAATAAAACACTCTAACTCATAACACAGGTTGCCATTACCATGGGAGGGTTTGCTTTTTTAAATTAAAAATGGACATAAAACCTGAATATATACGTCTTTGAAGAGGACATACAGATGGCCAGTAGACATATGAAAAGGTTCTCAACAACATTAATCATCAGAGAAATGCAAATTAAAACCACAATAAGATATCACCTCGCCCTAACTGGTTTGGCTCAGTGGATAGAGTATCAGCCTGCGGACTGAGAGGTCCCAGGTTTGATTCTGGTCAAGGGCATGTACCTTGGTTGCGGGCACATCCCCAGTAGAAGGTGTGCAGAAGGCAGCTGATCAATGTTTCTCTCTCATTGATGTTTCTAACTCTCTATCCCTTTTCCTTCCTCTCTGTAAAAAAAATCAATAAAATATATTTTAAAATAAAGATATCACCTCACACCTCTCAGAATGGCTATCATCAATAAATAAACAAGTGTTGGCAAGGATGCAGAGAGAAGGGAACCTAGTGCACTATTGGTGGGAATGCAGATTGATGCAGCCACTATGGAAAACTATGGAGTTACCTGAAAATATTAAATATGAATCTGCCTTATGACATAGCAATTCCACTTCTGGGAATATATCCCAAGAAACCTGAAACTGATTCAAAAGAATATATGCACTGCTTTGTTCTTGACAGCATTACTTACAATAGCCAAGATTCGGAAGCAGTCCAAGTTCTCATCAGAGATGAGTAGATAAAAAAGCTGTGGTACAATTACACAATGGAGTACTACAAAGCCATAGAAAAGAAGGGAATTTTACCATTTGTGAAAACATGGATATGTCAGTGGTGGCCAAGGGGGTCTGTGGCCAGAGATAACCTCTGGCCAGAGACAGTACTCTGTGTCCCAGTTCTTGTCTTGCTTGCAGGAATGAATCCAAACAAGAGACAACAAATAGCAGCAAAAGCAGGTGAGGATTTATTTGTAGGAAAGAAATACACTCAGATAGGACCTGAGTAGGCAACTCAGCCGGCTGAATCCAAACCAAGTGCCCCACTTGGGTGGGCTTTGGGATTTTTATATCCCTAGACTGGAGTGCCACTCAGTAAGTCTCCCCCTCCCTTATTTATAAAAAAAAATGTATCTTTAAGCTCCAAGGCTCCTTCACCTAGGTGTTAGGACATCGGTTAGACCACACCCTGGAGGGCTCTGAATCTTTCCTGCTCACATAGGGGCTGCCACCTCCATTGTCTGTTTTCAGTTTGTCACATCTCACACGTACTCCCTCCAAGCCCCAGCTGCCTCTCCCAGCTCATGTCTTTCTAATTGCCTACACTAGCAAATGGACCTAGAGGGTATTGTGCTAAGTGAAATAAGCCAGTCAGAGAAAAACAAATACCATATGATTTCACTTATATGTAGAATCTAATGAACAAAATAAACAAACAAAATAGAAACAGATTTATAGATACAGAGAACAGACTGACAACTATCAGAGGAGAGAGGTCTGAAGGGCTGGGTGTAAAGGTGAAGGGATTAAGAAAAAACACAACTCATGGACACAGACAACAGTATGGTGATTACCAGAGGGAAGGTGAGGTGGGGGCAGATGGAAGAAAGTAAACTAGGGATAAATGGTGACAGAAGGAGACAAGACTTTGGATGGTGAGCGCACAATGCAATGTGCAGATGATGTATTGTAGAATTGTACACTTGAAACCTATATAATTTTATTGAACAATGTAACCCCAGTACATTTAATTAAAAATCAAAAGTACATCAAAATCAAAATAAAAAGATTAAACAAATTCAGACTTCTCTGTAGCTTAAAATTCAGAGGTGGCATCAGTGATGGGCTAAAATGCTGCCTGGGGTAGGGTGAGGGTGGGGATCTGCTCTCTTGAAAGCATAGTGCCCAAAAATGGTGAGTGGAGAATTTGGGTGAAAAGATTTTGGATCCTGTCTTAGAGAAGAGCAGCCCAGTGAGCTCTTACAAGGTTTTAGTTGAAATGAATTACATCAGTACCATACTATTCTACGCAAACCAGAAGTCCAATGCTGCTGATGCATTTTCTCACAAGGACACTTAATCCCAGAGCAGATGAAGGAGAACCCTGGGTATGTGCCCCCAAGTAACACAAAGAAAGGCTAGAAATGGCTATACATGTTTATCTTTTTTTTTGTCTTTTTGTTTTGTTTTTTGTTTAAAGTATTACAAATAGTAGTACATATGTCTCCTTTTTTTCTCTGTTGACCTTCCCCTGGCCTCCCCTAACCCCTGGCACATGCCCTCACCCAACCCTCCCAGTGTCTTGTGTCCATTGGTTATGCTTATATGCATGCATACAAGTCCTTCAGTTGATCTCTTACCACCCCCACCCGCAACACTCCCCAGCCTTCCCACTGTAATTTGAGAGCCTGTTCGATACTTTTCTGCCTCTGTATCTATCTTTTTGCTCATCAGGTTATAATGTTCTTTATTATCCATAAGTGAGTGAGATCATGTGGTATTTTTCTTTCATTGACTGGCTTATTTCACTTAGCATAATGCTCTCCAGTTCCATCCATGCTGCTGCAAATGGTAAGAATTCCTTCTTTTTTACCGCAGCGTAGTATTCCATTGTATAGATGTACCACAGTTTTCTAATCCACTCTTCTGCTGATGGGCATTTAGGTTGTTTCCAAATCTTAGCTATTGTAAATTGTGCTTCTGTGAACATAGGGGTGCATATGTCCTTTCTGATTGGTGTTTCTGTTTTCTTGGGATATATTCCTAGAAGTGGTATTACTTGGTCAAATGGCAGTTCCATTTTTAAATTTTCAAGGAAACGCCATACTGTTTTTCACAATGGCTGCACTAGTCTGCATTCCCACCAGCAGTGAAGAAGGGTTCCTTTTTCTCCGCATCCTCGCCAACACTTGTCATTTGTTGATGATAGCCATTCTGATAGGTGTGAGGTGGTTCCTCATTGTTGTTTTGATTTGCATCTCTCAGATGATTAGTGTCTCTTGGCTTTTTGAATGTCCTTTTTCTAAAAGTGTCTATTTAGGTCCTTTGCCCATTTTTTGATTGGGTTGTTTATCTTCCTTTTGTTAAGTTGTATGAGTTCCCTGTAAATTTTGGAGATTAAACCCTTATTGGAAATAACATTGGCAAATACATTCTCCCATTTAGTGGGCTCTCTTGTTTTGTTGATGGTTTCTCTTGCTGTGCAGAAGCTTTTTATTTTGATGTAGTCCCATTTGTTTATTTTCTCCTTAGTCTCTCTTGCCCTAGGATCTGTGTCTGTAAAGATATCGCTATGACATGTCTGCAATTTTGCTGCCTATGGAGTCTTGTAGGATTTTTATGGTTTCCCGTCTTACGTTCAAGTCCTTTAGACATTTTGAGTTTGTTTTTGTGTATGGTGTAAGCTGGTGATCTAGTTTCATTTTTATGCATGTATCTGATCAAATTTTCCAGCACTATTTATTAAAGAGGCTGATTTGACTCCATTGTATGCTCTTGCCTCCTTTGTTAAATATTAATTGACTATAATGGCTTGGGTCAATTTCTGGGTCCTCTATTTTGTTCCATTGGTCTGTATGTTCTTGTGCCAGTATCAGGCAGTTTTGAGAACCATGGCTTGGTAATAGAGTTTGATGTTTGGTATTGTGATCCCTCCAACTTCGTTCTTTTTTCTCAGGATAGCTGTGGCTATTTGGGGTCTTTTTTTGTTACAGATGAATTTTTGGAGAGTTTGTTCTAGATCATTGAAATATGCCATTGGTATTTTAATGGGGAGTGCATTGAATCTATAGATTGCTTTAGGTAGTATGGACATTTTAATGATGTTGATTCTACCAATCCATGAACATGGTATGTTCTTCCATTTGTTTATGTCTTCCTCTATCTCTTTTTTCAATGTCCTGTAGTTTTCTGAGTACAGGTCTTTTACGTCCTTGGATAAGTTTATTCCTAAGTACTTTAATTTTTTTGGTGCAATGATAAATGGGATTGTTTCCTTTATTTAAATTATTCTTCAGTTATTTCACTTCTTTCATTTCTATGAGTTCATTATTGGTGTATATAAAGGCCATAGATTTCTGGGCGTTAATTTTGTATCCTACTACATTGCCAAATTCATTTATTAGGTCTAGTAGTTTTTTGATGGAGTCTTTGAGGTTTTCTATGTATAGTATCATGTCATCTGCAAATAAGGACAGTTTTACTTCTTCTTTTCCAATTTGGATGCCTTTTATTTCTTCTTCTTGTCTGATTGCTATGGCTAGTATTTCTAATACTATGTCAAACAGGAGTGGTGAAAGTGGGCATCCTTGTCTTGTTCCTGTTCTGAGGGGAAATGAGTTTATTTTTTGCCCATTGAGTATGATGTTGGCTGTAGGTTTGTCATATAGGGCTTTTATTATGTTGAGGTATGATTCCTCTATTCCCACATTGCTGAGAGTTTTTATCAAGAAAGGGTGTTGAATTTTGTCAAATGCTTTCTCTGCATCAATTGATATGATTATGTTATTTTTGTCTCTCAGTTTGTTTATGTGATGTATCACATTTATTGATTTGTGGATATTGTACCATCCTTGCATCCCCAGTATAAGTCCTACTTGGTCATGGTGTATGTATGATCTTTCTAATGTATTGCTGAATCTGATTTGCTAGAATTTTGTTGAGGATTTTAGCATCTATGTTCTTCAAGGATATTGGCCTGTAGTTCTCTTTTTTTGTGGTATATTTATCTGGTTTTGTGATTAGGGTAATGCTGGCTTCATAGAAAGAGCTTGGAAGTGTGCCTTCCTCTTGAATTTTATGGAATAGTCTGAGGAGGATAGGTTTTAGTTCTTCTTTGATGCTTGGTAGAACTCCCCTATAAAGCCATCTGGACCAGGGCTTTTGTTTGCTGGAAGATTTTTGATCACTGTTTCAATTTCTTCAGTAGTTATCGGCCTATTCAGGTTTTTTTATTCTTCTTGGTTGAGTTTTGGGATCTTGCATTTTTCTAGTAATATATCCCTTTCATTTAGGTTGTCCATTTTGTTGGAAAAGAGTTGTTCATAGTATTTCTTCATAATCGTTTGTATTTCTGTGGGATAGGTTGTTATTTCACCTCTTTCATTTCTGATTTTGTTTATTTGGGTCCTCTCTCTTTGCTTCTTGGTGAGCCTGGCTAGAGGTTCATCAATCTTGTTTATCCTTTCAAAGAACCAGCTCTTGGTTTTGTTGATTTGATGTATTTATTTCATTTATCTCCGCTCTGATCTTTATTATTTCCTTCCTTCTGCTTATGCTGGGCTTTTCTTGTTTCTTTCTTTCTAACTCTTTGAGTTGTAGGGTTAGGTAATTTATTACCATTGTTTCTTGTTTTTTTTTTGTGTTTTTTTTTTGTTTTTTTTTTTGCTATAGGCTTGTAGACCTATGAACTTCCCTCTCAAGACTGCTTTCATTGTGTCCCATAGATTTTGGATTGTTGTGTTTTCATTGTCGTTTGTTGCCATGATGCTTTTTATTTCTTCTTTGATCTCTCTGGTAACCCAGTCATTGTTTAATAGCATGCTATTTAGTCTCCAGGTGTTTGATTTTTTTTTTATTGTAGTTGATTTCTAGTTTTATGCCATTGTGATCTGAGAAGATGCTTGATATGATTTCTATCTTCTTGAATTTGAAGAGACTTTGCCTGTGACCCAGTATATGGACAATCTTTGAAAATGTCCCATGTGCACTTGAGAAGAATGTACATTCTGTGGCTTTGGAGTGAAATTTTCTGAAGATGTCAATTAATTCCATCTGGTCTAGTGAGTCATTTAGGATTGATGTTTCTTTGCTGATTTTTCGTTTAGAGGGTTTGTCCAATGGTGATAGCGGGGTATTAAAGTCCCCTAATATGACTGTATTGCTGTCAATCTCTCCCTTGATAGCCTCCAGAATTTTTTTTTTAGTATTTGGGTGCTCCTGTATTGGGTGCGTATATGTTTACCAGTGTTATTTCTTCTTGTTGGATTTCTCCCTTTAGTATTGTGAAGTGGCCTTTCTTATCTCTTGTTATGTCCTTCACTTTGAGATCTAATTTGTCAGATATAAGTATTGCTACCCCAGCTTTTTTTTCATTTCCATTCGCCTGAAAAACTTTTTTTCTATCCCTTCACCATCAGTCTGTGTGAGTTCTTTTTTCTGAGGTGGGTGTCCTGTAGACAGTAGATATATGGTTCATGTTTTCCTATCCACTCAGCTACCCTATGTCTTTTAATTGGGGCATTTAATCCATTTACATTTAATGTTATTATTGATAAGTACTTGTTTGTCGCCATTTTTTTTTCTTTATGCCTGTGTTCCTTCTTCATTTCCTATTTTTTCTTTTTACAGCAGACCCTTTAGCATTTCTTCCATTTCTGGTTTGGTGGTAATAAACTCCCTTAGTCCTTTTTTGTCTGTGAAGCTCCTGATTTCCCCCTCAATTTTGATTGATAGCCTTGCTGGGTACAGTATTCTTGGATTGAGACCCTTCCTTTGCATGATTTTGTATATTTCATTCCATTCCCTTCTGGCCTGGTGTGTTTCTGTTGATAAATCCGTCTCTAGTCTGATGGGGGATCCTTTGTAGGTAAAGTTCTGTCTCTCTCTGGCCGCTTTTAATAGTCTTACTTTGTCATTGGTGTTTTCCAATTTAATTATAATTTGCCTTGGCATTGGTCTTTTAGGGTTCATTTTTTTTCGGACTCTGTGAGCTTCTTGGATTTGTGTGAGTTTTTTCTTCCCTATATCAGGGAATTTTTCTGTCATTATTTCTTCAAACAGGTGTTCTATTCCTTGCTCAGTTTCCTCTCTTTCTGGCACCCCTATTATGCAGATGTTGTTTCGTTTCATGTTGTCCCAACGTTGCCTTAGGCCTGTGGTCGGCAAACTGCAGCTCACAAGCCACATGTGGCTCTTTGGCCCCTTGAGTGTGGCTCTTCCAGAAAATACCATGGCCTAGGCGAGTCTATTTTGAAGAAGTGGCATTAGAAGAAGTTTAAGTTTAAAAATTTTGGCTCTCAAAGGAAATTTCAATCGTTGTACTGTTGATATTTGGCTCTGTTGACTAATGAGTTTGTCGACCACTGCCTTCTGCTCTCCTCCTGTTGTTTTTTTAAAAATATATTTTATTTATTTTTTACAGAGAGGAAGAGAGAGGGATAGAGAGTTAGAAACATCGATGAGAGAGAAACATCCATCAGCTGCCTGTTGCACACCCCCTAACTGGGGATGTGCCCGCAACCAAGGTACATGCCCTTAACCGGAATCGAACCTGGGACCCTTGAGTCCGCAGGCCGACGGTCTATCCACTGAGCCAAACCGGTTTTGGCTCTCCTCCTGTTTTTTAAGTTTTGGTTTTTTTTACTAGATGCTGCTCTGCTTGGGTATTTTTTTCTACCTTGTCTTCTAGTTCACTGATGCAGTCCTCTGCTACTTCTAGTCTACTGTTGATCCCTTCTATTGAGTTCCTTATAGCAGTGATGTCATTTTTCATTTCTTCTTGGTTCTTCTTCATTTCCTCTTGGTTCTTACACATATTGTTGAATTTGTCTTCCATTCTTTTCAGCGACCTTTCGACCATTTTTCTTAATTCTTTCTCTGACATATTTCTTGCCTCCATTTCGTTTACTTCCTTTTCTGGTGATGCCTCCTTTTCTTTCATATGAGGTCTGTTTCTTTGTCTCCCCATGATCTCTCTTCTCTGGTTATCTGGTTTTGTAGTTCTGTCTCTCTTGCATTGATTTAAAGGCACAAAATACAACACAACAAGGCACAACACACAAGTCACTGGACACCAATGTATTCATGATACTAATAACCCCAAATAAAGGTGGCCACCACAGAAAAGAGAATTAGGGGATAAGAAAAATAAGGAGTGCAAAAATGATATTTAGAAAGGAAAAAAGTAAGAGAGAAAAGAAAGAGAATAAAAAAGAGGGGGGGGGAACTATTTATATGGGGAGAAAACTCCAATAGAACAACCACTGATCCCAAAAAATGTAAACAACAAACACCCCGAGATGAATGCAAACTACAAACAACAACTAATAACAATCGAGGAGAGGAAAAATAGAAGCAAAAACAAAAACAAACAAGAGTAACAATCTCACCAATAAGCACAACAATAACCAATCTAATCAACAAACAAGGTAACAGCAACAATAGGACAGAGAGAAAGCAAGACAAAACAAAACAAAATAAATCAAAAAACCTAGAACAAAAAACAATAGCAACAACAACAAAAAAAAAACAGACAAATAAAAAAAGGGCAGAGAAAAAAAAAATTGGGTTGTGAAGAAAGAGAAGAGAGAGGTGTGTATGGACTTAGAGCAGGGGATCAGGAATTAGATATATAAATAGGGTAAATTTTTAACAGGGCGTAAAAATAAGGAATAGGGAAACTCTAAAGCAGGAATAGGGTAAGAGAAACAGGACAACAAAAGGGGAAATGTGAGGAAGAGAATGTTGGCATAAAGGTAAAGTTGAGATAGAATAAAATGATGCTAAAGGAAAAATGAAAACAAAATGTAGTAGACTAATCCCAAAATAAAATAAAGAGAAAATAAAATGACAATTATTTTTAAATAAAGGTAAAATAGTAGTAGTAATAATACTGATTAAAAATAAAAAAATATAATAATTAAAGAGGTAAAATCAAGTGAGGAAAAAAGATTAAAAATTTAGTTTCTTAAGTAAAAGATGAAAAAATAAAAATGTGCAGTAGTGAAGGTCATTCACTTCCTCTACTGTTCTGTTTGGCACACCTGTTTCCTGTCCAGTAGTCAGGACAGTATTGAAATTCCCTGCATTCCACTGCTCCTCTGTGTTGTAAGTCACAGTCCTGATTTTCCAGTAGGCCGTATTTCTTTGTTTCTTAGACTCCTTTATTTGTGTTTACACAAGAGTCAATTTGTGATTCAACCCCTCGGTGGCAGTGTTTCTCGATTGACCTCTGGGGCTATAAGTCCTCTCTAGCCACTATTTAGATTTTGTTTTCCTTGTAGCACTTAACACTGTTTTGGGAGTGTGGACTGCTCCAGAGCTGGTTCTCTGATCATTTCTCCCCTCTCTGATCCCCAGGTTCCACAAAAACAACTTTCCCCTGCAGTCTCTGAGGGTGTCCCCAATTGGGTGATCCTATTTACTGGGCTTAGTAATCAAAATCAAGGATTTAAAGAGATAAAAAGAGGCAGAGTAAGTGCTCGAACTCGAGACTTTTACCCTCTGGCACTGTGTGAAACTCTTTGAAAGTCTCTGTGCCTGTGTCTCCCACCCCCACCCCTGGCACTAAGCAGCTGGCACATTGTTAAAATTTTAGCCTGCCTTTTTTGCGCCCAGTCTAGTTATGGGTTGCTTTTTAGGGTTCCCTTCTGTTAGCAGCCCTGCGGATCCCCTTCCACATTTGCGAGTAATGCTAGCCCCAAAGGCTGTGGATTTTTTGGGGGCAGACTTCCCTGCAACCTCTAGCTCCCATTGTGTGTGTTTCTGTCTCCTGCCTGCATCACAGACCTCACCTTTTCCTAGGAGAAATCTGACCTTTCCGTGAGAAGGTTCAGAGCTCCTCCGAGTCCCTGTATTCACGCTGCTTGGGGTCCCGTGTTCCTGGGTTCACAGCTGTTCCCTGGGTGTTGTTGTTGTAGATTCCCAGGATGTATAGGCTTCCGATCACAGCCACTCTCCCCTTCAAGATGGTGCGGTCTCTGTGGCGGTGCCGGTTACTCCGGGAGGGATTTCAGCAGCAGTGGAGGCTGCCCGGTCACGGGAACCCGGTCCTGCAATCCCCAACAGTCCCTTGGAGTATAGCTGTCCCTCACCCACAAATAGACACTCCCCGTGAGGCCACACACTCTCCTTTCGTTCTCTCACTCACACACTGTCTTGCAGTCTGCCTTCCCATCAGCAGCCATCTTCCTTGGTTTTGGTCCACATGTTTATCTTAATAGGAAAATTTTTCTGTATTACTTAACATTGAGAGAAAAAGTAAGATATGGTTGTTTGAATATTTTAAAAATTGGGTTGATAGAGTGCTAATGCTGCATAAGTGGGCTCTGGATCCAGAGAGCGTCTCCTTCTTGTTGTTACAATATTTTGAGAACATAAACTCATACCATACAAGTGGTGCCATGTCGCATGTCCAGGCTGCTAGTGACAGAAATTTCAATAAGCATTTGCTATTGGTGAGAGACCAAGTTACTCCCACCATACAGGGTACCCGAAGTGTTTCTAATTTCAGTAACAACAACAACAAAATGAACAAAATAAACAAGACTGACAACTGTCTGTATAACTTAAACATTTGTATTGCAATAGTCAGCTCTGCCTTTCGGTGTTAGGGTAAGAGATTTTAACCATGAAAAAAAAGTTTCCTAAATAAGTCATCTTGGGAATATCAAAATAATTGAATGTATCCAGGTTTTCCCCTTTGAGAACATTTGTTCCTCCATTGAGAAGAACAACAATTTGTAGTAGATTTAAGAACACTAGACATGATCTGGTTCTCCTCCCTCAATAGTCAGTATTTAATTAGCTAATAGAGCAAGCTGTTGGGTGGACTTTATTTTTAAAAAAAGTAATTCTTTATTGCTGAAAGCATTACATATGTCCCCCCTTTTCCCTCATTGACCCCTCCAGCCCACCCTGCCCACCCCTTCCCACCCCATGCCTTCAGCATTGGGTGGACTGTTGTTTTTTTAATATATTTGATTGATTTCAGAGAAGAAGGGAGAGGGAGAGAGAGATTGAAACATCAATGATGAGAGAGAATCATTGATTGACTGCCTTCTGCACACCCCCAACTGGGGACCGAGCCCACAACCCGGGCATGTGCCCTTGACCAGAATTGAACCCAGGACTCTTCAGTCTGCAGGCCCACGCTCTGTCCACTGAGCCAAACCAGCCAGGGCTGGGTGGACTTTTATTACATTGTGTTGAAAAGTCCGGGATTCAGCTACTGTCTGCATTTCCTTGGCATTTTGGCTGCATTCACCAGCCTCCATCCAGGCTGCCATTTTTCATTTTAGCATAGTATCTACATTTTCATAGACCTTATTAGGAATGGAATAATCATACCTTACTAAAAATTACTTCATAAGATATTTTACTACTAAGTATTTTTCACATTAACAAGCCTTTATGGCAATATCATATAAGCTATGACTGTTAAATGGACAAATTTTTAATTAATACCAAACTTCTCAACTAGCTGGAAATTCCCTTAGCTGCATCTTCACTTGTATCTATTAAATAGTCTAAAATGTGTTGTTTGGTAGTATTATTGAGTTTTACCTTGGCTACTTCTTTTTGGTCCAAATCAGAAAAACTCATGTTTTACATATCAGGGCTTCACTAAATGTTCTCTTGACTGAGTTTCACCTCTTAAGTTGCTTCTAAAACTGACCAACTCAGTGCTTCACAAATTGTGTTTTCCAATGGGTTGTTCCAAATTTTAACTTTTTTTTGAACTGAAAATATCCTAGTGAGTCTTTAAATCCATAGTTTCTTAATAAATATCATTGCAAGAAATTTTTTCATGTAGATAATACTCAGATTTTTTTCTACCATAATAAAAATAGTTAGGTTTAGGCCTATTTGTATCACTACAGTGGTAACTCTTTATTTGACATGTAGGTAGATTTTTTTTTAAATTTGACATATACATAAAAAATACTTTCTATGCATTTTAGATTGATTGTGACCCGTTTTCTATATGTTGGGTTTGGGATCATCCTATTTTTATTATTGTTATTGTTTTCCTATTATTATTATTTGTTGTCAATTTTATAGTGAGGAGATTTCAAAACTTATGCTGCTTTCAGATTATCTATCACATTTTTTTCTTAAAAGTTTATACTTCAAATTTCCAACTTTTGACAAATGATCACCATTCCTAGGGATGTGCAGACTCCTGTTTGAGAAGCCTGATATTTGGGTTAAAGTCATGGTCATAAATAAATTAACCCTTTGCACTCGCTTGCTTTTTTCTCGAGCTGTTACCAATGCTAACCGTGTCGAGTCACACTCGACATCCGAGTGCAAAAGGCTAATAGTAAAAGCTGTCACTGTTTGGAAAATATACTAGAGAAAATGAAATATGTGGGAAGCAAGGAAAAGTCCAGGAGTTGCCTTTCGGGCGGTTGAATACAGCAGTGTCATGTGCTTGTACTTATATAAGGAAATGCAGGAAGGTTCATCATCTTATGGAATACTAGAGGCCTGGTGCACAAAATTCATGCATGGGGGTGTGTTCCTCAGCCCTGCCTGCGCCCTCGGGTGATGTCTGACTGTGGGATCGGGCCTAAACCAGCAGCCGGACATCCCTCTCGCAATCTGGGATGCTGCATGCACCAGTGACCATACTTTTCATACAAGTGAAAGGAATCTTGCTGTTGTATGGGCAGCTACATTTTTTTGCCCTGATTATAAAAAGTAGTACATAACATGATCCTTCTGAGGCAGTAGTACCATTTTCCGCATCTTATGGGTGGAAAAACTGAAGCAGAGAGAAGTTAAGTAACTGGCTTTGTCACACAGTTATAAGTGTCATAATCAGGGCTGACCACAAAATGTGCAAGCCAGAGTCCATGCATGTCATTGCTGCATCATCCTGTTTTTTCAGTGTTAGAGTAGCCTTGCTAGGTTTTCATTTTTAAATCTAAGAGACTGTTCCCAATGTATAGGGTAGGGTCCCTAGGCCTGGCCAGTGATCAGGGCCGATCTGTGAGGCAACCGGCAGGCGGGGCGACTGGGGCCCTCCCCCGCTCCCCCCCACCCCCCACCACCCCCCGCGCTGGCACCTGCCTTGGCAGGCGGCCTGGTGTCGCCGGCTGGCCAGCCCTGTCCCCCGACCACCGCTGCTGCCACCGGTCGCCTGCCTCTGAGGGGAGAGGGGGTGGCAGGGACAGCTGCCCCCAACCATTGAGTGTCTGCCCCCCAGTGATCAGTGTGCATCATAGTGACTGGTCATTCTGCCACTTGGTCGATTTGCATATTAGGGTTTTATTATAAAAAGGATTGTGTTAATGTTTAATATTTAGAGAATATTTGGTGAAGCCAAAGAAAAACTGAAAATAATAAGATTATTCCACAGTGTTTTTATATAAAGCTACAGGTCAAAATTTTCACTCATTGTGCTACCTGTAATAAGGGTTATGGGATAACATCCTTACATTTTTCTTGAATATGCATATGATGATATTTTTAAATTTAGATGTTTTATATCCAGAGCAGTTCCAGACATTACCTGACTCAGAAAACAGGCCGATGATTATCTGTTTTAAGAACAAAGGATCATAGAGTGTAGAGTTCTGAACTGCCTGGCACAGCCCTAGCCTAACGCTTTCCAGCCTTTTTTGGGCCACATCCTTGATCACAGAACATGTCTCTAGCTTCTGCTGATGGGAGAATGACTGGGATTCATTTTCCTATGTTTTAGCTGGATGACTCCTCCCTGCTGAATAATCATGTTATTAGTATGTTAGGGTGGTGTGCGCTGTCGGTGATGGTGCCAGGGTCTGCCCCTTAGGGCTTCCCAGTGGCAGCATGTCCTCTGCTCCTGGCTAAGTGGCTTCTGAGCTGGCTCTCCTGGAGATCCTGTGGCCGCTTCATCTCCTTTAAATGTGCATTCTGCTTAAACCAGCCGGGGTGGGTGCTCTGGTGCAATAGAGCACTTACAAACTCCATGGATGATGCTTCCGTTGGAGACGGTATGTCATCTGGCTTCTTGTCCCTTTTGTCTTCTTAGTGTCTCTTTGGGATTTCCATGACTATAAACTAGCTGGGTGGCTCTAAAAAATTATCTTGTCTACAATGACGTCCCACACTTGCAAAAGTTTTTTCTTCTAAGAATTGAATTCCAAGAAAATTGAATGCATGGTAATTAGATTTATTTCAGGCTTTGATTACTAACAAGAGCAGAAATACATTGTTCATAGTGCTTAATTTAAAAACTGTGACTGCCTGGAAAATATACCAGAGAAAATTATAATATGAATATCTATTTTGGTCACAACGGATAAATTAGTACCTTTGTGTTTTGTTTATAACCCATAACAAACTTGACTGCATAAAAAATTTTGGTTACAAATAAGTAACCTTGTCATCACATGTTAAAGGTGGCAGGGAGGTTTGCCTTTACTGCCGACTGCAATCAAGTTATTTTTAACACGTATAATCGCACCCTAATTGATCTGTCTTGAAAATCAGTTTTCCTTTTTTTAAATTAAATTTTATTTATAAACACATGCATATAATTTAAAAATCGAACAGTCTTAAAAGACTTATAATGAAAAACAGTATTCCACCCCAAAACTCTCCCCTCCCCAGAGAGGCAGCTATCTTCAATGCCGTGAGCTGTTTCTTTTGGCATTTGCCATCATATTTCTAGACCATGTGAATCCATTTTGGATAGTCCTCCTTCTTGTAAGGTCACTGTATTTAGTAATCTTACACCAGCCACTCCAGCCTCAATTCCCTCCCTTCCCTTCCCCCATGTAGTTACAACTGAACCTTTAAATAGTCATTGTTTACATGATTATGACTATGGAAATACTGTTCACTACAGTTCTTCATATGTTACCACATTTCTTTCTAAATAGTTTGATATGTCTGTATTAGTCAGGATTCTCCAGAGCAACAGAACCAATAGGATGGGGATATATAGTTTATTATAAGGAATTGGCTCACACAATTGTGGAGGCTGGCAAGTCCCAAGATCTGCAGTTTGTTTGCAAGCTGGAGATTCAAGGGAGTCGGTGCTGTAGTTCCATTCCGAAAGCCAGCAGGCCCGAGACACAAGGAGAGCTGACATTTTCGTTTGACTCCAAAGGAAGGAACAAAACTGATGTCCCAGCTCGAGCCACTGAGATAGGAGAAATTCAGTCTTTTTGTTCTGGTCAGGCCTTCAACTGATTGGATGGGCCATCCACGTGAGGGAAGCCAGTGTGCTTTACTCTGTCACTAAATTAGATGTAATCCCACCCGGAGACACTCATAGACACTTGCAGAATGATGTTTGACCAGATATCTGGGCACCCAGTGACCCAGTCAAGTTGACACAAAATTGTCACAGCACCTTAAAAAAAAAAAAGATAGAAAGAGATGAAGCACCTGGGTTCTTTCTTTCCTTTTTAAAATATGTTTTATTGCGAGGGAGGGAGGGAGGGAGGAAGGGAGGAAGAGAGAGAGAGAGAGAGAGAGGGAGAGAGACATTGATATATTGATGTGAGAGGGCTTTGCCTTCCCCACAGACCCCAATCCGGGATCAAATTGAAACCTGGATATGTGCCCTGACCAGGAATTGAACCGAGACCTTTTGGTTTGTGGGACGCTTCAACCAACTGAGTCACACTGGCCAGAGTTGTCACAGTATCCTTTTGGCATCTATCAATTTTTCCAAGTGCTCAAATACATAAAATAGCTGCCATTTACATTTTGCTTCCTCTTGGACACCTTCCCCTTTAGTCCTTTACCTTCCTGCTCCAGTCTGGACTGGTTCTGTTCTAGGCTGGGGCTTAGTTGGCATCCTGTATTACGATGGCCCTGTCAACCCCATCCCATCTCTTCTGCTTTTTGGTTTATTCTCTTGCTTGGCTGAAGCATCTCCTCCAGCAGCTACCTAAGGAAGGGCAGAGAAGGTATTTTATCTTTAGCTTTTGCATATATAAAAAAAGGTGCTTATTCCACCCCACAACTGGCTTACAATTAAACTAGTTTTACAAATTAAGATTGGAGCTCATTTTTCTCTGGGAATTCTGAAGGTCTTCCTGTTGTCTTGCAGCATTCTGTACCAGGACCCTTCTGAAGCTCCTTGCTTTGTGTGAAACGTGAATTTTGCCTCTGGAAGTAGTCCCTGGTATTCACATGCTTAAGCAGTGAGACACCTTGGGGAGGGCTCTTTAGTGTCTACTGTATCATGTGCATACCTTACAATGAAGCCTTTCAAGCTAGAAACTCGTTTGTGGGTCACTTCTTTTAATAATTCTTTGATAGGTTTCCTCTTCATATTTTCCCCACTCTGTATTTCTGGAGCTCTTTTTTGGATAGTGTCTCCAATTTTCTTTCCTATTTTCCATTGTTTTGTTTTTTGGTTCTACTTTCTAGGGAGTTTGCTTAGATATCATCTAGAGTCTCTGTTAAGCTTTAAAAATTTTTAAATTACTTTATTGATTAAGGTATCACATATTTGTCCTCATCCCCCCATTCCCATCCCAAACCCCTCCCCACGTATGCCCCCACCCCCCTGTTGTCCGTGATCACTGGTTAGGCTCATATGCAAGCACACAAGTCCTTTGGTTGATCTATCTCCCTTGTCCCCACCCTCCCCTACCTTCCCTCTGAGGTCTGACAGTCTGATCGATGCTGTTCTTGTTCATCAGTCTATGTTGTTCATCATTTCCCCTAGATGAGTGAGCTCATGTGATACTAGAAATTCACTATAAGAACCGAAAATGAGACAAGCAATAATGGTTATGCTGAGAGGCAAATGAATCAGTCTATAGTGAGTTTCTTTCTGGGCCAACAGTTCTTTTGAGTCCCAATTTCAATGTCAAACAGTTCCTTACGTGTACATGTCAGCAATGTACAAAGTCTGTTGCCTCTCCTCAATTTCTCCTAAGAATAAACCTCTTGTGTGCTTGGAGGTGGGTATGTGGGATGCACTTTGGTTTGGCTGCATAAAGTGGGCTCAGTGACTCTGCTTTCCATCCTGATTCCCATCCCCATCCTTCATGGAACTTGTGCTTCCAAGGGCTGAGCTGCGGGTGGTCCTGCAATTAGCTTTGGTCTCAGCAGCATCCTTTACTGAGTTTGCAGCTTATTCTCTATTACCATTTTTTCCTCCACTTTTCTCCAAGTCTGTTGACACCTTTATTTGCTGATGTCTCCTGTCGGTTGCCTTTATCCTTGTGAGTTAAATTATTTTTAATTGTTTTACCAACATTTTGGTAGGGTTTGGGGAGGAAGAGGAGGCAAAGGCAGATAGTCACCCCTCTATATTTAACTGGAAGTGAAAATCTAGGCTTTCCCTTCAGGCCTGAGAGAGGAATGTACCCCACACTCCCTCTGCTGAAGCCACCATGAATCCTGGGCGGGGTCTTTGCAGCTCAGGTGCTAAGTATTTGTCATTCCCATTTTAGATATTAGTCCTCCTACTCATTGCTTTCCTTCATATTTTTCCTTCCCTAGTCCGCCCCCATAATAGCTCCTGTAGTCATTTATTCTCTGCTACTGCTGCTTAAAATTATATTTTCAACAAGTCTTTAATACCGCTCTGAATCAAATGATCTCAATTTAAGCTTTCTTCCTTCCAGTCTATAGCTGCTCTGTTGTCATTAAGATGTGAGCTTCTCTTTCTGTTGTCTTCTTGTCTGTCCCAAGTGACTTTTACAAAGAATGTCTGTTAGTCACTGTCTAGTTCAGTTACCAGGAGCTAATAGTCAATGACACAAACAGGTTCCTCCAAGAAGTCAAATAAAGCAAACAGAACATGGCTGAAGCAAGCAGAGCTGGACAGGGACCTACGCACCTGTGCCTCCTGCCACGTTGACATCGTCTGATCACACGGGCTGAGAGCTCAGCCCCACTTCAGTGGGTTCAGTTCAGGAGACACCAGTGCTTACATCTGTCCTTCTAAGAAAAGCATCTTGGCCTAAATGTTCCCCATCCTGACGCTGGCTGCACGTCCCTCTGTAAGTGCTGACGCTGCCTTGACCATCTTGGGAACTCACTGTTCTTGGTCTACAATGTCTGTCTTCACATCAGGGCTCTATGATTAGTACATAATGTAAACGCCTGGCCCAAAACGTATGGCCTGAGTTTATCCAAGGCCCAAATAATTACCAAACATTCCTCTTAGATAGAAGACAGATTTCTTTTCCATGGAAACGATTTCTGCTGAGATATATTACAGAATATTTTACATTCTCTTGGTCTTGTAATAACACCACACCCAATGCAGTATTTGATGCATCGGTGGCCACTCGGAAGGTTGTTATTTTTAACATACTGTTCTCAGTCAGGGGCTGTCATATCTGTAAAGAAATACAATCATATTTCCCCTTTTCCAGAGTTTTATGACAACTGGGAAGTTAGATGAAGCTGGGACTGGGACCTAGATTGAGGTGGGTTGGCGGTGCTTGCATCAGAAAACCTTTGAAGGACCTGTGAGTATCCTAAAGGTGAAAGGGATGCTCTAGTTGTGGCATTTAGATAAGCAGACTGGGCTGGACATCTGTGGTTTCAGTGAGACAGGAAGGAAGTCATGTGGAATCATCTCTTGCCTCTATTACTCAATGTCTTCCTTACCCATGTCATGGTGATCATGGGAGCATGATGTTATCAGCTCCATTTACAGGTGGATGAACAAGATGAGACTCAGGGAGGTAGAATGACCTGCCCAGGGTCACCACTAACTCTCAGGGTCAGGATTTTAGCTCAGGCCTGTTGACTCCAAGTCTGTGGTCCTTCCACTGTCCTCCAGCTGCTTCCTGAGCCCCTTTCCTGCAAAACAAGCCGGCTTCCTGCTATTTGAGGGGAAAGGGTTTAATGCAGACTGACTCACTGAGGTTGGCTGTTCCCTTTGGTTCATTTTATCAGGTCATGCCCGGCCCTCTGTTTCCTTTTGCAGAGACACAGATCAGAGGCATCTGGCTCTGTGTAAACTCACTGTGTGACCCTGGGTGAATCATCTCCCTCTGAGTTTCAGTTTTCTCATTGTCAGATAAGTATATTGAAATTCAGTGGTTTCCAAATCTGCTGGTGCATCAAAATCACCCAGGGAGCTGAGGCATATTTTACATATGAAATTGACTGATTTCAAGTGTGCAATTCAATGATTTTTAGTACATTTACCAACTTGTGCAGCCATCACCATATATCAGTTTTATAACTGATTTTCATCATGGCAGTAACATTCCGCATGCCCACGCTAATCCCCATTCTCACCCACCGCCCCAAGCCCTCAGTAATCTGTGTACTTTCTGTCTCTGGACATTTCATATAAATAGAATCAAACAATATGTGGTCTCTTGCATCTGTCTTCTTTTACCTAATGGAATGTTTTTGAGGTTCATTAATGTTGTAGGATGTATCAGCGGATTGTTCCTTTTTATTGCTCAATAGTATTCCATTTTAGTCTACCCATTTGTCTGTTCATGGACATTTGGTTCAGTTTATGGACTTAGCAGACAATGAGTAATGCTGCTAAGAAGGTTCATGTACAAGTTTTTGTGGGATGTATGTATTCATTTTTCTTGGGTAGGTACCTAGAAGTGGGATTGCTGGGTCATATGGAAATTCTATATTTAACTTTTTAGGAAACTGCCAAACTCTTTTCCAAAGTCAATGCTCCAATTTACATTCACCAACAACATATAAGGGCTCCCCGGGGAGCCTTTTAAACATTCCCATTTCTGGGCTTTACTCCCCAGAGGTCTGGAGTGAGGCCCAGGAATTTGCATTTAACAAGCTTCCAAGGTGATTTAGATACATCTGGTCGGTGGTACGTGTTCCGACTCACTAAGACCAGGTGACCTCTGAAGCCTCGCTGAGGCCAGTTGTCTCTATTAGTTTGTGCCTCTTGGGCAAGTTGCATTTTCCTGCCAAGTCTTTCTGCTTGTCAGAGAAGCAGTTGTGCTGAGCGGGATGGAGGGGAATGGCCAAGTAGCATGTATAAATCTGTGCAACACCTGTCCTGCATTATCCTCCGCACAGGCCAAGGCTTCCTAGACATAAAATTTTATCACAGGTTTTTATGTGTTATCATGCTGTAAAAGTGCCATAAACTCAAAGTCCCAGTTTTCAGTGCATATGAAAACTGCATCCTATTCCTTTAAGTCATAATCTTGGTTGCTGTCATTTTAGTAACATTTTGAGAAGTCTTATTCCAACCTTGCCATTTATTAGCTGTGACTACTTACTGAAATGGCTCTGAGCCTCTGTTTCCTTATCTCAAAATGGCATTAATACTATTGACATTATAGAATTTCTGTAAGGATTAAATGAGATAATATGTGAAAGGTAACTAAAATAGGCTTTAGTGCTCTTCTCTTTCTCTTTCTTCCCATGCTCTCTTCCATTTTTATAAATATTTGCAAGTGCTTCTTGGCCATTGGTATATCTTCCATTATTTCTTTATCTGTATTTTATTGTAGTAAGAATATTTAATATGAAATCTACCCTGTTAAAAAATTTTTAAGTATAGGTAATTACAGAGACAATGTTGTGTTATTGGTGGAAGTGAGGTATCCTTTCCCCACTGAGTGCTGGGAGTGGGGATCCTTACGATAGCTTGAGAAAAATAATTTTCTAAGACTTGTGTGGGAGGATGGATAATTTTTATTTGCAGGGAATTACATTCTGGGTTTCCAAATTCCCATTTCCCTTAATCCAGTCCTATCAAAAGTGCAGCTGGGGATTCAGTAGAGCTAGAAGTAAAGCCGGGTCCATAGTTTCCATTCCATGTTGGAATTGGGTCCAGCACCGCATCAGGCTAGTAGCATTATCCCATTGTGTGTGGCGAATGCAGGGGAGCCAAGAGAGTGTGGCCCCTGCAGCAAGAGTCCCAAGTGAAACAAGAGAGCCAGGAGACAGGAGAACACATTCTTTTGTTTAGGGGATTAAATATTTCACACCTACTCTGGCCAGTGACTTGCTCCCAAGTGTGACTGACAGATAACCACCTTCCCTATACCACCCAGACAATACTGGGCATGTGTCTATTCTCCCCCCGTAAAGTCTTTCCCCCCAGCGATCTGCAGGGAATAGATCTGCTCCCTAGGGAGTGTTAAACTGCAGCTTCCTGGCAAAGCTGCACAAATGACTATGCCTTATAATGCCTGGCCTTCCCTTTGCTCCTTTCCTTTTATTAATAACTAGGTTAGTTTTAATGATATCAGTTGTACAGCAGATCTCTAGAACTTACTCATTTTGTAAAATTGAGAATTTCTGTCCATTGATTGGCAACTCTTTATTTCCTCCTTCTCCCAGCCTCTGGAAACCACCACTCTACTTTCTGATTCTATGTGTTTGACTATTTTTGATATATCATATGCATAAACATGTAGCATTTGTCCTTCTATGACTGATTTCTTTCATTTAGCACAGTGTCCTCAAAGTTCATACATGTTATTACATATTATAGGATTTCCATCATGTTTTTTTAGGCCGAGTAATATATCTATATACTAGAGGCCCAGTGCACAAAATTCATGCACTCAGGGAGGTCCCTCAGCCAAGCCTGTGCCCTCTCGCAGTCCAGGAGTCTTCAGGGGATGTCCGACGGCCAGCTTAGGTCCACTCCCCACCACTGCTGCACTCACCAGCTGTAAGCCCAGCTTCTGGCTGAGCGGCACTCCCCCTGTGGGAGCGCACTAACCACCAGGGGGCAGCTCCTACATTGAGCATCTGCCCCCTGGTGGTCAGTGCGCATCATAGCAACCGGTCATTCTGCCATTTGATTGATTTGCATATTAGACTTCTATTATATAGGAATATACTAGTATATACACACACATTTTCTTTGTGCATTCATCCATCAATGGACATTTAGGTTATGTGTACATTTTGGCTTATGTGAATAGTGCTGCAAGAACAGGGGAGGGCTAATATCTCTTCAAGATCTTGAGTTCAATTCTTTTGGATAAATACCCAGAAGTAGGATTGCTGGATCATGTGGTAGTTTTATTTTTAGTTTTTTGAGGAATCTTCATACTATTTTCCATACCGACTGCACCATTTTGCTTTCCCTTCAATAGCATATCAGGATTCCAATTTTTCCATATCCTCATCAACTCTTGTCTTTTTAATTTTTTAATAACCAACCTAACAGATGTTAGGTAATACCTCATTGTGGTTTTGATTTGCATTTTCCTGATGGTTAGTGATGTTGAACATACTTTTTTATGCCTGTTGGCTGTTTGTATATCTTCTTTGGAGAAGTGTCTATTCAAGTCTTGAACCAATTTAAAAATCTGGTTAACAGGGTTTTTATGTTTGTTTGTTTGTTTGTTTGTTTTTGCTATTGAGTTGTAAGAGTTCCTTATAATTTAGGAAACTAACCCCTTATCTGATATGTGCTTTGCAAATATTTTCTCCCAAGGTTAGATTGACTTTTCACTCTGATGATTATTTCTTTTGCTGCGCAAAAGTTTTTTAGTTTGATTTAATCTCACTTGTCTATTTTTGCTTTTGTTGCCTATGTTTTTGGTGTCATGAAAACATAGCTAAAACCAATGTCATAAAGCTTTCCCCCTAAGTTTTCTTCTAGGGGTTTTACAATTTCAGGTTCTAATTCATTTCAAATTACTAGTAACTTCTGTGTGTGGCCCAATTTTTGCATGTGGATACTCAGTTTTCCCAACACTACTTGTTGAAGAGACTGTCCTTTCCCCTTGTATTATTGGCATCTTTGTTGAAGATAAGTTGATTGTATATGTATGGTTTGATTTCTGGGTTCTTTATTTTGTTCCATTGGTCTATGTGTCTATCTTTATGCCACTAACTTACTATTTTAATTATTGTAGCTTTGTATTATATTTTGAAATCAGGACATGTGATGCCTCAAACTTTATTTCTCAAGATTTGTTTTGGCTATTTGAGGTTTTCTGTAGTTCCATAGGAGTTTTAGTACTGTTGTTTCTTTCCTTTTTTAATCAGTAAAACTATTTTATTTCCTTTTATTTGAATTTATTGGGGTGACATTGGTTAATAAAATTATATATGTTTCGGGTGTACAGTTAGTGCTGTGTTTTTCAATTTCTATAAAAAATTTTAATAGAGATTTTAATAGAAATCTGTAGATTTCTTTAGGTGTGTTGCCATTTTAACAATCTTAAGACTTTCTATCCATGAACATGGGATGGCATTCATTTGTGTCTTTTTTAATTTCTTTCATCAGTGTTCTATAGTTTTCACTTTACAAATCTTTCACCTTTTTACAATTAACTATAGATATAAGGATTTATTGCTAGACTCTCAGTTCTGTACTATTGTTTATATGTCTAGCCTTGTGATAATACCATGTTGTCTTCATTACTATAACTTTGCAGCAAGTTTTAAAATTTTGGAAATTTGAGCCCTCCAATTTGTTGTTATTTCCCAAGACATTTCCATTATTAAAAGGCCATCCCACTCTTCTGCAGGACCAACTTACAAACATTTACTTTTCTGCTGGACCAGGGTTTCAGCTATGTCTATTATAAAATCAGCTACAAATGTATGATCTCACTATTTTTTTTCACCT
Organism: Cnephaeus nilssonii; assembly: GCF_951640355.1. Lineage (NCBI taxonomy): Eukaryota > Metazoa > Chordata > Mammalia > Chiroptera > Vespertilionidae > Cnephaeus > Cnephaeus nilssonii. The sequence continues at coordinate 3,337,770 of NC_137072.1, read as the reverse complement.
GATGAGGTTTCATTTCTTCTCCTCTGCGTTCCTCTAGATCTGTGATTCTCAACCTTTCTAATGCCGCAACCCTTTAATACAGTTCCTCATGTTGTGGTGACCCCCAACCATAAAATTATTTTCATTGCCACTTCATAACTGTGGTTTTGCTACTGTTATGAATCATAATGTAAATATCTGTGTTTTCCGATGGTCTTAGGCTCTACAGCAGCGGTTCTCAACCTGTGGGTCGCGACCCACAGGTTGAGAACCGCTAGCAGGTTGCCTAAGACCATTGAAAAACACAGATATTTACATTGCCATTCATAACAGTAGCAAAATTACAGTTATGAAGTGGCAACGAAAATAATTTTATGGTTGGGGTCACCACAGCATGAGGAACTGTATTAAAGGGTCGCGGCATTAGGAAGGTTGAGAACCACTGCTCCAGATAGTCCCTTCTTCCATGGGACCGACTCCACATCTCTCCTCAGTCTGCAGATTTATGGCTAATTAATTTATCTTTAATCCCCTGGTTCAGTGCTGACATTTTGTTTTGATCCTCTCCATGGCTGAATAAGCAGAATCTTTGTTGTCGGGCCCAGGGATGCCCTTGGCTGCAGGCTTCAGCTCTCCGCTTATAGTTGTCCCTCCTCCTTAGGAACCATTAGCTCAGGACACCTCTCAGGGTGTCTGCTGCCCACCTTGGCACCTTCCACCTTGCCCACCGACCTCTGACTCATCTTAATGAGCTTCTTGAATTTTCTTAATCAGGCATTGTTGTTTTTACTATCATTGCCCTTGCACCCTCCAATTTTATCAACATATATATTGTCTCTCCCAGAGAGATTAGGTGACTTGCCCCAGTTAGGAAGATTTGAAACCTGGAATAGAACCCTGTCTCCTGATGTAAAGTCCAGGGGCACATTGCCTTCTTCCTAGATAGTTCTGTTTCTGTCTGTCTCTCAAGAAGAGCATAGTCATTGAATTCAGACAAATGTAGATTTGATTCCGGCTCAGGCCCTTGCTAATTGTGGCACCCTGGACACCTTTCTTAAACCCTGTGAGCCCTAGATTTTTATCTGTGAAATGCGGATGGTTATGCAGACTTTGCAGGATTAATATTCAGATCCAATGAAACAAGGAATGAAAAGTACCTATTACAATACCTGGCACCAGTGCTGGATTGTTGCAAAGCCTCCAATCTCCTTTACAATAATGCCTCCCATTGTGTGGAATTTGCAAGTTCCTTCTCAGATGGCTTTAAACCTGGGGACTGCCTGGTTTGGTGCTGGGCATCACCCCTCCCCTTGAATCTGCCAGGTCCTCTCAGGTTCTGCCCTGGCCTGTTGTGTGTCTGCTCTGAGCTGTGCTCCATCCTGCTCAGCTGGACAGTGGGGATGAGAAACACAGAGCAGAATGATAATTAAAAGAGGAGGAATGGGGTAGGGTGACTTTTATGGGACTGTTTAAAACTATTTTACCATATTTTGAGGTGTTTAATACTTATGTTACCTTGTAGCTTTATTTTTAAACTAGAGGCCTGATGTACGAAAATTCGTGCAAGAGTAGGCCTTCTTACCCCCAGCTTCCAGCACCGACTTCCCTCCTCTGGCCACCGGCAGGCACCCGGGACCCTAGCTGGCTCCCCGCCAGGCTGCCTACAGGCACCCGGGACCCCTGCTGGCTTCCCTCTGGCCCCAGCTTCGTCAGGAAGGACGTCTGGAATGATGTCTGATCTAATTAGCATATTACCCTTTTATTATTATAGATTATTATAGATGGTTGGCCTTTTGATAGAGGCAAACTAAGGACTATGGGTGCTTTGACATTCTTCATCTATTTGTTCCATACTTTTTAGAGTAGGACCATTGTGGGCAGCAGCTCCTTTATCACTCTGGGCATTTCAGCTCTGGCCTCAAATGTGCATGCCCAACTGAGCATGCAAGCGAGAGCTGCTGTCACTTAGGCCTACCTGTTATGTTGTCAGGACCATCACAGGGCCCCTCATCAGAGGACTTCCAACCACTCACAGAGCCCTCTTCGAGAGGAGTTCTGGCAAATAATTGTTATATTAACTAGTTCTCTCTAGTTAATTGTTATATTTTGGCGTCTTGGCATCCTCCTGGCTGCCCTGGCCTTTAATCTGGCCCTGAAAGAGATTCTGACCTTTTAGAAAGCAGGTTTCGAAAGCCCTAAACTAACAGATGGTAACTCTCATACCTCTTGGGGATAAAGGATGGAATTTTCATATATGTGCCTTTTGATTGTTTTAGAAAATCTGTTTGGAATAGATTCCTACATTGGAGCAGTTTGGAACAAACGGAAAAGTTATCATCCCTATTGTATAACAAGGGCCAAGTTTTCATAAAAAGAAAAGTTTTCTATGTATAGATGTGTTCCCTCTAAATACTTAGCAGAACTGAGCTTTTTCTTAAATATTAATTTTATCTATTCTGTCTTTAAGGATACAACACTCCTATGTGTTTTAGGTTTTTTTCAAGTACTAACCAAGTTAACAAAAGAACATAAGCAGTACCTTGGTTGGGAATCAGAGAATATCCCTCCGAGATGAGGACCTCTGTGTAGCAGGGGCTTTCAGAGCTACACCAGGACGGCTGGAACTTGGGGTGCTTTGATTCATGCTGAGTATTAGGGATTGGTTTGGTTATTATTTCTGGACCAGATGCTGTATTCATAGAAGTTCCTCGTCACTTTTCCCACTGAATCTCTCAGTGCCTGTTCAAAGCCCTAATACTTACCAATCCCCAAACAGTTATCCATGAAGACACTAGTATAAGAGTAAGAAGTACCAGTAAAAATCTGGAGAGTATGATGTGTTCTTTTTGATTGCTCTGTCTGCTTTAAACGCTTCATGTAATGTCTGGCAGTCGAACAGTACATGAGAAGTCGCTTAAGTTCCAAATTAAGAAATTACAAGCCAGATATAAAATAAATGGATTGTGCTGGCAAATTCTAAGTGAGCATCAAAGTGCCTTGTAAATATCTTTTTCCTGAAAATATTTTTTTTCTGAACTCACGCCCAGGGGAATCTTTTGCTCTGACATTTTACCATTGTCCAAAACAATATTTGTTTGAATCAAAGTCCCTTTTAGGAAATAAGAATTTGCTAAGGGAGAAGGTAAGTAAGATCTAGACAGAGACTGTTTTATTTAATACTAGAGGCCCGGTGCATGAAAATTTGTGCACTCGGGGGCGGGGGAGTCCTTCAGCCCGGCCTGCACCCCCTCACAATCTGGGACCCCTCAGGTAAGGTCCCTAGGCCTGGTCTGAGATCAGGGCCTATCAGGGCTTTCCTTCCCCTGGCTGCAGGAAGCTGGCCCCACCCCTGCCACTGCCACTTCTTGCCATCTCTGCAGCACTGCCCCCTCCCCCCTGCCACCAGTCACCGCCCCCTTCAGGCGACAGGCTTGGCTGGCCTGGGCCTCCCTCTGCGGGGTGATCGCTGGCCGGCCGTGCACCTGCCACAGCGTCGCCGGCTGGTGGCCTGGGCCTCCCTCTTTCTTTCTTTCTTTCTTTCTTTCTTTCTTTCTTTCTTTCTTTCTTTCTTTCTTTCTTTCTTTCTTTCAGTAATGTTTACTGAGTGGTACAGAACTGAGTACTATGAAGGGTTTACCAGGATGGAAATGCACTGCATCCCGTCCCTGCAGGCAGGCCCTAACCACTCTGCCTGCCTGCCTGATCGCCCCTAACACCCAGAGACTACAGTACTTAGAAGTTACATGCAATGGCCATAACTGCTGAATATCTGCCCGTAACAAACAAACCATGGCATATTTATATTGTATCACATTGAGTGATTATAGAAATAAATTTATATATTGCTTGTATAAAATCTTTTTTTTTTTTTTTTGGTAAAAAATATTTTTAAAAAAAGAAAGTGTAAAAAACATGTGCAGTTGAAAGCCCTGCCAGGACAGCTAGTCTGTAAACATTCAGTGAGTACCGTATTTTCCGGCGTATAAGATGACTTTTTAACCCAGGAACATCTTCTATACGCCCAGTCGTCTTATACGCCGGAAAATACGGTATATGCTTTGGAAGGGCACCCGTGCCTGGTGCCCACAGCAACTCCAGCAGGGCCGGCGAGGGTGCGCCCCAGCTGCCGCTCCGGGCAGGACTGAGCTGGACCACGGTGGGTGGGTACAGCAGGGCCTGGCACTGTGCCCTTCTCCAGCCTGGCATCAGGATCAGGGTCAGGGTCAGGGTCAGGGCTGGGGGCAGGCAGATTCCAGTTTTACTCCGAGTTCCGTACTCGGCCTAATTTTGGTTGCAACTCATGGCTTTTCCGAGGCCGGAGAAGTGCCCACAGCTGCCTGGTTGGGTGTCTCTCCAGCCCAGAGCCTCTGTCCGGCCTCCTGCAAGCCTGGCCCCAGGCAGAACAGGCCCCCCTCAGGACTACTTTGGTCTCAACGCTTGGTCCTGGGTTTCATCAGCCTGGGTTTCTTCCCCTGGTGTGGCTGATCTGAGTTTCACAAAAAAAGCCTGGCTGATGCTGGCTGTGCTGAGCCTCACTGAAGAGTTTTTCATGCAGCAAGGAAGAGCCCTCTGGGACCCTCCTGCTCCTCCCTCTCCATCTCCTCCTCCTCCACTTCCTTTCCCAGCCCATGGCCACTTCTCCAGCTGCTCCAGCAGTGGGTTGCCTTCTGAGTCCGGGGTCTTAACGCTGTCGGTCCTGACGATGCCGGTTGAGCCTCAGGATGAGCTGCTGCCACTCCTGCTTCAGCTCCTCCATCTGGGTTTTCAGCTCCGCATTCATGAGCTCCAGCCACTCAGATTCCCGCTGCAGAAACTCCGTCCGCCCCTTCTTCTTGCTCCGGCATGGGGCTGCCTCCACTTTGTTCTTTTCCCTGCACCTTTTCCTCTGCTCCTCTTCCTCATCTAGCTCACTTTTCACAGGTTTTGGCCTCTTGCCAGGTTCACCTCCAGGAAGTGCAAAGGGGTGATCATGGCCCCAATGTTGCAGATGTCAGCGTATTTCAGCTCCTCTGCAGTCAGGGGGGAGCTGGGGAGTCCTGTCAGGGGGCCGAGCCCTGGCAGAGAGCCTGCAGCCATGGAAGGGTCCGGGATCTGCCCAGGCATCATGGCAGGAGGAGTGGCAGTCCAGCCCTGCAGAAGCCGCAGGGGGAGGCTGCAATCCTGGGGCCTGGGCCAGCTGCAGGCGCCATGCCCGCTCAGGAGCCACCGTGGCGCCAGCCCCGCCCTTGCAGCGTCCACCGCCGCCAGCACCTCCCGTCGCAGCTGCCGAGCGTCCCTCCCACAGGCTGTGGCCCGGGTCTCCCTCTTTGAGGAGATTGATCGCGGGGCTCTGCCTGCCAGCCTCATCACCCCTAACCTCTGGCCTGCCTACCTGATCACCCCTAACTGCTCGCCTGCCTATCTGATCACCCCCAACCACTTGTCTGCCTGCCTGATCGCCCCTAACCACTCTGCCTGCCTGCCTGATTGCCCCTAACCACTTGCTGGGGTCAGGACCATCCCAGCGAGGGGCCATCTGCCTACCTGATCGCCCCTAACCGCTCGCTTGCCTACCTGATTGCCTCTAACCACTTGCCTGCCTACCTGATCACCCCTAACCACTCATCTGCCTGCCTGATCACCCCTAACCACTCTGCCTGCCTGCCTGATCACCCTTAACCTCTTGCTGGGGGGCGGGGCCAGCCCGGCGAGGGGCCAAGGTGGTTCTGGTCTCTGGTCATTCTGGTCACTGGGCTTTTATTATATAGGATAATCTGTGCCTTTGCTGCAGAACTAAGGAAAGTTATCTGCCCTAAGGTCATTTTCCCCTAATTACCTACTAATTTTCTTTCATTAAAGGTTAGGGGTTTTATTATTGTGGTTTGTATATTTTTAAACAAAAGTAGGGACTAATGGCAAGAGAAGAAATCAGCTCTGATGCTATCACTCAGAAATAACTGCCATTATTATTTGGTTTTATATGGTATTTAATTTCCAATTAAAACTAAGATAATCCTATATAATAAAAGGCTCATATGCAAATAGGCGGAACAACTGGAACAACCAGTCACTATGAAGTGCGCTGACCACCAGGGGGTGTGTGCAGAACATGGTGGGCATCAGCCCTAGAGAGATGGTGGAACAGGTGAGCGGGGGCACCAGACCAAGGTGGGGCACCGGTCGCTGTCATCGGGGTGAGCCTCTGGTGGTTACTGAAAATTCTTTGCTCCCGTGTGCCACGGTCTCGCCAGGCACTCGCACCTACTCCCGGCGCTGGCCCCGCTCGCACCCACAGCCAGCACTGGTCCCAATCGCTTGGCGCCATCATTAGCTGCCAGCCCTGATCACCCCTGAGGGTTTTTCCACCTCACCCTGCTTCTGAGGGGTGATCAGGGCAGCAACTGCCACTTGCACTCGCTGATGGCGCCGGCCCCAATCGCTCCGGGCCTTCAGTGGGGCTGGTGCTGTCAGCGTGTGGGAGCAGCAATGGTGGGAGCAGGGCTGCCGGCAACAGGGGACCCGGGGCTGCAGCAGCAGGGGCCGGGTGAGGGTGAGGAGGATGGGCAGAGACCCACCCCTGTGCCTACCGCAGCCTTGCGGCTTACAGTTCCTTTCAAGGTGCACGAATTCGTGCACTGGGCCCCTAATCCTATCTAATAAAAGAGTAATATGCATATTTATCATACCTCCGCTACAACCACAAGCCACGCCCACCAGCCAATCAGGAGTGAGTATGCAAATTAACCCAACCACGATGGCTGTGGCCATGGAGCGAGCAATGGAGGCTTGGGTTTCCCTGGCAATGGAGGAAGCCAAGCTTCCTGCACACCCTGGCTGGCCCAGGCCTCCGCTCAAGGCTAAAAAGTTTCAATTATAAAAGATAAATAAATCCCAGATACCAGGGTCTCTGCTTGGGTCGCCGGGGGGCGTGGCTGGCCTGCAAACCACCACAGGCCCCTCGCCCAGGCTGCCCTATGCCCAAAGGGAACCCCCACCATGATCAGAGACACCCTTCAGGGTAAACCAGCCGGCCCCCACCCGTGCACCAGGCCTCTATCCTATCTAATAAAAGAGTAATATGCAAATTGACCATCACTCCAACACACAAAATGGCTGCCCCCATGTGGTCAAAGATGGCTTCCCCCATGTGGACACAAGGTGGCCGCCACAAGATGGCCAGCAGGGGAGGACAGTTGGGAGGGATCAGGCCTGCAGGGGAGGGTAGTTGTGGGCGATCAGGCCAGCAGGGGAGGGCAGTTGGGAGAGACCAGGCCTGCAAGGGAGGGCAGTTAGGGGCAATCAAGCCTGCATGGGAGGGCAGTTAGGGGTGACCAGGCTGGCAGAGGAGGGAAGTTGGGGGTGACTGGGCCTGCAGGGAAGGACAGTTGGGGGGGACCCAGGCTTGCAGGGGAAAGCAGTTGGGGGGGACCAGGCCTGCAGGGGAGGGCAGTTAGGGGCAATCAGGCTGGCAGGGGAGCAGTTAGGCATCAATCAGGCTGGCAGGGGAGTGGTTACAGGGTGATAAGGCTGGCAGGCAGAAGTGTTTAGGGGCAATCAGGAAGGCAGGTAGGTGAGCAGTTGGGAGCCAGCAGTCCTGAATTGTGAGAGGGATCCCAGATTGGAGAGGTTGCAGGCTGGGCTGAGGGACACACCCCCGTGCACGAATTTCGTGCACCAGGCCTCTAGTCTATATATAAAGTTGCTTAGTCTGTCTTTCTGAACTTAAAAAAAATATATTGTAAACAGCTTTCAGGTGAACAGAGAGTGACTCATTTAGTATCTCATTTAGTGGGTGAATCAGAATATATTTTATTAACCACCTACTGATGGCTCTCATGGTTGTTTATAGGATGTTACTATGTAAACCAATGCTTCAGTAAACATTTCTGAACATATTCCTTTATGTATTGGAGCATGGAGACTCATCTCTTTGCTGTTCTAAAAAGTGGCATCTCTTCATTTCTTTTTCAGTACCTTTCCAGGTCTTCTGATCCTTTATAGTCCTACTTTTATAAATTGTTTATTAATGTTTTCTGCTAATTACAACTTCTCTTTAGATTTCAATTTACTTATCCTCATTTATTGGGGAAAAACAAAGCCTGGCTCACCTGGCTCTGAACTCTACACTCGAGGTTCCTAATCATGATGAACATTGGAATCAATTGGATCTGTAAAAACTTCTGGAGCCGGCCTGGGGTGGGCCCACTGCTGTAGTGTTGGTCAGTCATCATTTAGACGATGTTCATGTTTTAGTAATCAATAATATCATAAAACATCTCCAAGAGTAGCTCTTACGAGCATCCTATAAGATATAATGCACTTTTCTTTTTAAATTTCTATATTTATATTTTATAAGATATATTTTTAAGTTCTCTTTGTATCTTAATGCTAATATGATTCCAGTATAGTTCCTTTAGTGACATGTGTTACTACTGGGCAGGCCTATTACTCTGCCTTTTCCAAGGTTCTCCTTGGTGTCCTGGGCTGTCCCTTTTCAGATGAACATTACAGTGATTCTTGTGCTTTCTTTTGAGAAGTAATTTAATATCTCTTTTATAGTGATTTTCTCTAGGCTACTTGGAGACCTTCTATAGTAATTTGAGATTCAAATTATAATTCAGAGTTTCTAATTTGAGGGTATGCTTCAATTTAGTTGAAATTATATTCCACCCAACATCTGCAAGGTAAATATTCTCTCCTCTACCCCGTGGAACTTGTGGGGAGGGGAGGAAACATCACTCATTCTTTGCAGTACATGACATTAGAAGAATGGGGTGCCTTTGATCCTTCCTGCATGGGGGCCTGTTGAGGTCTGACCTCTGCTGCCTGATGCCCACACTGGCCTGCCCCAGCAGCTCCAGGACACTCTGATTTTATGATCAGACCAGAACTGGAAGGTTTGTCTAAGGGAGCGGTTAGGGTTGCTTTATTTTGGGACATACTTCCAGAGACTGAGGTTTAGGGTAGTGTGTGGAGTCTCCTTTCCCTGGTAGGGTTTTTAGTCCTTATATGTGGATTTCATGGGCCTGGGGCCACCCGGAGACTTTTCTGCCCCAGGTTGGAGAATGGGTGGAGGGTGGGAGTAGGCAGAGCAGAGGTGAGATCCAAATGGAGAAGCCAAAATCTGATTGAGCCCAAGAAGGAAAGCCAGTGGGTCACCAGCACCAAAGGGGCAGAAGCAAGCACTGAAGCCAGAACACACAGCGGGAAAGGCCAGAGTCAGGGAGGTGGGATGAGCAGTGCCAACAGATCCCATCCCACAGAGAGGTCTGGGCAGCCGCTCAGAGCAGGCCCATCCCTGGCATGTGCACACATCTGCAAAGGGCCCTTCTCACATCCAGTATCCAAGGGGGGTGGTTTGGGGTGTCCATGGGCAGTGAGCTGAGGCAGTAAATGATGAAGATTTGGGGCTGCTGTCTAACCAACACACTCTGACCTATGGGCACATCCCCTCTTTGGGCCAGCAGGAAGTCGGCTTGGCTGTAGAAAGTGGTGCATATGTTGTGTCAGTCACTTCCCTCAGCTACTAGAGATCATGCTCACTTTCCTCTTCTCCCAGCACCATGCCCTGCACAAGCTGCTGTGCTTTCTGGCTCCTCATTCAGCCCTCTTCCACTACCCCTCTGCATTGTGTAAGGGGTTCAGGAGGCCACCCTTTCCTGGAAGCCCTTTGTTTGATCCTTAGGAATGGCAGCTGCATTTGGAGAGCCCTCCAAGCAACTCTAGGTCTCCTGACCTGACGTAAGGTCTGCATCTCTGAGTCGTGTGCCTCTAACAACTCTGCACCGTTTGGATTCTGAGACTCCTTCCCCCAGGAGGAGACTCTGATTTGCCACTTCTTAGAGAAACATTGGAATCCATGTTTATAAAAGCTCCCCAAGTGGCTCTGGTCATCAACACATCTAGGTGTCACTGGCTCCAGGCACCCGTATCCCCGTGTCAGCGGGACAGTGGCTGAACCTCCGGGCAGGGCCCACGTAGACTCAGATTAGGGAGCTGTGGGGCAGGAAGTGAGCGGCCAGTGTGGGCTAAGGGTTTACAGATCCGTGGCAGACACTGTTGTCTGCTTGGGCTAAAGAGGGAATGGGGAGGCAAAGGATAAATGGCCTATACAGTGAAGAATAGTGTGAGATGTGCTGGCCTATAAATGTGGAACTCATATAAGTCAATTGGTTCTGTGGAAAAAACTAGATGAGGTTTCTGCTTTATTTTGATTTTGTGGGAAGAACCATTGTGGGCCTGATAGAAATTGGTATTGGGTCTTAAATGTGTCACCTCTTCCAGAATCTTCCCTTTCAGGCTTTTCTGTATTACTATTGACACTTCTTCCCTAGTCTTGCATTTAGTGCAGTTCATCTGGTGACACTTGCTCATAACGGGGTGCTGGTGCCTGGGGTCTCCAGGGAGAATACTGTGCTGGTGTTCTCGGTTACTTCCAGCCTGACATGGTGACAGTGGTGTGGCTTCCAGAATGTTTAACTGAAGATCACCATAGGCAACTATAGGTGCTTGAATGCTCACTGGGTGTTATGCCTGCTGACCCTCCCAGCTACTCCTCACAGTAGAAACCTTGGGCTGCACTTTGATTTCCCTTTTCCTAGGTGACCCTGGTTGTGACCTTCAAGATCAGATAATAAAAGTTGAGAAGGGCATGTCCCCAAGGAATGCATGAGCACTACGGGCTGAAGAGCAGAGCTGGCTCAAGCTGCCGTTGCTTTTATTCCATCTGTGTTGGGATGCCTCTCCCAGAAGGGGAATTTGCTTTGAAAGTCAAACTAAAAGGACTGTATCATGTGAAAACCAGGACCTTTTTTCAGTCTTTGTGAAACACCATAACAGCCTGCCTCTGGCTGTGACCAGCGGGGCCTTTGGTCCAAACTGTCTGTCCTTACCATGTGAGCAGTGCAGGGAAAGAGGGAGCCTGGTGCTCCTTTCAGAAATCGGATGGTGCCTTGACAATCGTGAGCTTGGATCCTAAACCCTCCCGGAGGAAGATCAAGGGAAACATCATTTATTCTGAAGTTTGCCATATAGAGAATAGCATTTCTGCTCCATTGTATTTCAATGTCACTTATTTCCAGTGTAGTTATAATATACAGTATTATCCTGTATATTTAAAAATGCCTTTGGCGGCAAGTTTTGCAGTCTTATCACTAAAATTTCGGCCCTAATTATCTTTCCTCTCTTGTTTCTCGCCCAATTGGAGGATTATATCAGTATTTCCCTTTGGGATATGAAAGCACATTACCTAAGAACCTTAAAATTATTTTCCAGGCCCTCAGGGGTTGCTAATTTGGACGATGCCTAAAGCGGTTTCCAATGTTCTCCAACCTTGTCTGTGGTAAATGTATTCCATGTAAGAGATCCATGGTAAAAGAAGTAACTAAAAGGCTTATTTGCCCCATCTCAGCTAATTAATCTCCCTAATAGACTTGTGGATTTATGCAGAGTGGTAGACTATAAAAGATCATTAATCATCCTGGCATCATGACTCATGTTGTTATGAAGTAAATATACTTACTAAATGGATCCAGGTGCTATCAAATACAGGCGTCCAGTAAAGCTGCTTTCTCTCCTTGGCCCAGGCAAATAGCACACAAGGCTTGTTTATAACACCTTCTTCCATCAATGGCCAGTGGCCCTACACATATTCTTTTCATCTCTTTCCCCAACCACTCTGTTGCTGGTGAAAGGTGGGCAAGTGTTTTCTGATAAGGATTTTGGAGTAAACCCTGAGGAGGGAGGAGACTTTCCCCCACGACCAACTGACAGATGATAGAGAAATGAAAATCACATGGCCAATCATCTGCCAACTTGGGACAAAACATTTTTCTCTCTTAATCTTCTTGCTTAATGCATCAAAGTACTAATTTCACCCCGAGACATTACCAGTCCCCAGAAGACATCTCTGAGTCTCAGAGGAGCCCCTGTAATCCACTATGTAAAGCTAGAATGACAGAAAGATGGAGACATTCAATTACCATGAAACACAAGGTTCTCGACATGGGTGAGCCATCTTCCCAAGACCACCAGCAGGAGGAGTTCGCTGCAGTGCTGGGAAGCAGATGGGGCCCCTGAGAGAGAGGATGGAGCTTAGAGTGAGTTGAGGGCAGTGGTGAAAATGGGTTTGGAGCCAGACACAGGTTCCAGTCTTTTAAACCTCAAAGTTACTCTGCCTCTCTGAGTTATGAGTTGTTAGGAGTATTGATGATGTTATTATAAGCTGCCCAGTACTTCAAAAATACACTTAAGATGTGGTAGCTTTTATTGTGTTTATTAACAAGATTGTCACAGATGGAAAATGAGGTTGTCCAGGAAAAGTAGGAAGTAAAGAAAAGGCTATTTACTCTAAGAGCGGAATGAAGCTTACATGTGCTACAAACTGTGGGGCCTGTCCTGCTGGGAAAGGCCTCTCATCACATCCAGTTTCAAGTGTGTCCTTCTGGAGTTCCCACTCACTGTCGCTCAAGCACCCCAGGTTCTCTTGGTCCTGGGGTAGGACAAGTCACCGCCACCACCACCACTGCCACCTTGGCCAACACGCACATCTTTCTGTTACCACTAGAGGAAGTGTGAAGACGCCTCCTCTGCCCCGAAAATGTGTGTAAGAGCTGGAAGGCTTAAAGATAAGGGGGAGAGGGGTATATATTTATTGGTGCCTTCTCTAGGCCAGCACCTTGCTAGATTAGTCAAAGATTTTATCTCATTTTTACCCTTATAACAACCCTGAGAAGTATGATCATCCAAGGAAACTGAGGAGATACCCAGTTTATCTTCTTAAAGTCCATGCTCATTCCAGTGCACCTTCATGCTGCTCAAGGAGCTTTCTTAAGATATTAAGGCAAACAAAGCAGCACACAAAAAAGGTTTGCAGGGAAAAGAATTTTGAAACACACACGCTTCTGTTTTGCTGACTGTGGGTTTATATTTCAGTAGATGCACAATATGCTTTAATCTGGTGACCGAGAGAGTAGTCGACTTCTGAAATCCTGCTTGAATAGGAATTCTGTGGGCAAAAGTAGTTGAGAGTGCCACATGTTGTACTCCTGCTTGACAGCTCACAGTGCACATTAGCATGGTAAATGCTCTGAGAAAGTCCTGCAATTAAAAACAAAAACTATTTAAAATTGCTTAACCCAGTGTCTTGCAAGCATACTGAAGATCTCTGCAGGGTATGTGAAACACGTGCGAATACTCTGTTGCATTACTTCACAGATCATTCTTTGGAAATATCAGTCTGAAGTACAAGCATAAATTTCTTAGATTTCTAACTTGGCGTTATTTTCAAGCCTGGAAGGAGCAGGCACCACCCCAGACGTTTGCCCTTTATGCTCTCTTGGCTCCTGCTCTATGGCCATCCCTCACAACCATTTCCCTTCAAGGCTTTGGGACAACTTGCTGCCTTTGTTTCTTGGGGCTTCTCTGGATTTTGATCTGTGAGTATTGGTCTTCTTGCCTGGGACCCCTTCTCACTGGCGTGTTGTTAAGGCTGGCTGAGTAAATGTGCTCGGGCCTCTCTCAGAACCTAGTTATAACCGTGGCTGTGAGGCCTCTGCTCAGTTCCCATCTTTCCCAAATATGACTTGGTATTAGACTCATTTTCTAAATCTGTGGGATTTACTAGTATATGCACATTAAATACACTGGATATGCCAGCATACTGAACCTTTAAGACCAAGTGTGTCAGTGGTCCCCAAGACTACCCTCAGGCTTGAGGATTTGGAATCACAGGACTCCAGAAAGCTGTTATAGTCAATATTAAAATTAGCAAAAGGAAAGGGTGCATGGGGTGAAGTCCAGGAGAAACCAGGAACAGGAGTCCAGGTAGGCATTCCCAGTAGAGTTGTGCAGGGATTCACTTAATGATCTCAGCAATAATGTCACAACTCCTGTGAAGTGTTGCTGACCAGGGAAGCACACCTGACCCCAGGTGTCCAGGGTTTTTATTGGGGTCAGTCATGTAGGCATATAGCACCTGCATGACTGACCTCAGCTGCTCAGACTCCAGCACCTTCCCACTCTCCCACTTACATACAGAAACAGGTGTTCACCATAAATCACCTTTTGAGGATAAATGTGTGTGGTCACACTGGTATAGCATGTCTAAGGCCTCAGGTGTACATCAGCACTCTTATCAGGACAATATTCTTAGTGCTCAAAGTTTTTCTCCCAATAGTCTGGCCAAGGGCCTGTCTGTAAGACAAGCCTTTCTTTATAATGTACAGGGTTTGGACATCATAGACATATTGAGTTAGCCCTTTTTTAACCATTTCCGCCTACTACAGTTTAAATTCTTATTAAAATGGCTACTTTTTTAGAATTACTGAATTTAAGTAAAAAAAACAGGTACTTCACATTGATATTGTTTTCCTGACTAAGTGCTTATTGAAATACTAGAGGCCTGGTGCATGAAATTCGTGCATGGGGGGGGGGGGGCTGTCCTTCAGCCCAGCCTGCACCCTCTCCAATCTGGGATCCCTCTCACAATCCAGGACTGCTGGCTCCCAACCGCTCGCCTGCCTGCCTTCCTGATTGCCCTTAACCACTTCTGCCTGCCAGCCTGATCACCCCCTAACTACTCCCCTGCCAGCCTGATTGATGCCTAACTGCTCCCCTGCCAGCCTGATTGCCCCTAACTGCCCTCCCCTGCGGGCCTGGTCCCCCCCAACTGCCCTTCCCTGCAGGCCTGGTCACCCCTAACTGCCCTCCCCTGCAGGCTTGATTGCCCCCAACTGCCCTCCCTTGCTGGTCCCTCCCAGCTGCTCTCCCCTGCAGGCCTGCTCACCCACAACTGCCCTCCCTTGCAGGCCTGGTCCCTCCCAACTTTCCTCCCCTGCTGGCCATCTTGTGGGGGCCATCTTGTGTCCACATGGGGGCAGGATCTTTGACCACATGGGGGCAGCCATCTTGTGTGTTGGAGTGATGGTCAATCTGCATATTGCTCTTTTATTTTATAGGATAGAGGCCTGGTGCACGGGTGGGGGCCAGCTGGTTTGCCCTGAAGGGTGTCCCTGATCAGGGTGGGGGTTCCCTTGGGGCATGGGGCGGCCTGAGTGAGGGGCCTGTGATGGTTTGCAGGCCGACCACACCCCCCAGGTACCCAAGCGGAGGCCCTGGTATCTGGGATTTATTTATCTTCTACAATTGAAACTTTGTAGCCTGGAGCAGAGCCAAGCCTTCTGCTTGCTCTGTGGCGGCAGCCATTTCTGTTGGGATTTATTTACCTTCTATAATTGAAACTTTGTAGCCTTAAGCGGAGGCTTGGGCCGGTCAGGATGTGCGGAAAGCTTGGCTTCCTCTATCGCTGGGGGCAACCCTAGCCTCCTGCTTTCTCCAGCTCCGTGGTGGCAGCCATTTCTGTTGGGATTTATTTATCTTCTATAATTGAAACTTTGTAGCATTGAGTGGAGGCCTAGGCCGGCAAGGGCAGGTGGAAAGCTTGGCTTCCTTCATTGCCGGAGAAACCCAAGCCTCCCTCCTGCTCTCTCTGTGGCCGTAGCCATCTTGGTTGGGTTAATTTGCATACTCGCTCCTGATTGGCTGGTGGGCATGGCTGGTGGTCATGGCTTGTGGGTGTAGCGGAGGTACAGTCAATTTGCATATTACTCTTTTATTAGATACGATGGCAGAGACCATTTTTTACCTTGGTATGAAATGTCAAGATAGCCCTGTCTCTTTCCTTTTTTTAAATTTTGTTTTTCACTGAAATAAAATTCACCATTTTAACCAGTTTATAGTGTACAATAATAGTATTAGTTTTTAGTATTCACAATGTTTTGTAACCACTGCCACTACCTAATTCCAGAACATTTCCATCAGCCCCAAAAGAAACTCCTTCTTTCATTTACCCCTCCTTGCAACCATGAACCTACCTTCTTTCCCTGTAGATTTACCTATTCTGGACATCTAAACTAATAAAAGAGTAATATGCTAATTAGACCGGAAGACCTTCCGGATGTCCTTCTGGATAAAGCTATGGTGGCGGGGCCAAGGCAGAGGCAGTTAGGGGCGATCAGGCCAGAAGGAGAGGGCAGTTGGGGGTGAGAAGGCTGGCAGACAGAGTGGTTAGGGGCGATCAGGCAGGCAGGCAGGTGAGCGGTTAGGAGCCAGCAGTCCCAGATTGTGAAAGGGATGTCTGACATCCTCCACGGGGTCCCAGATTGGAGAGGGTGCAGGCCGGGCTGAGGGACACCCCGCCTCCGTGCACGAATTTTGTGCACCAGGCCATTAGTCTATATATATAAAAGCCTAAGTGACTGTCCGACTGTTTGACCGTCCAACCAGTAGCTATGACATGCAATGACCACCAGGGGGCAGACGCTCAATGCAGGAGCTGCCTCACTGCAGTCACTTGGCAGCTGCAGTTCTCAGGTGATGCACCCAGAACCAGAGAGGAGGGAGCCCGATTCTGGGGTGCATCACCCGAGAACCACCCTCTTGCAATCCAGGACCCCTCAGGGGATGTTGGAGAGCTGGTTTCGGCCCGATTCCCAACAGGCCAGGCCGAGGGACCCCACCTGTGCATGAATCCGTGCACCCGGCCTCTAGCTGTATATAAATGGAATCATATGTGGTCCTTGTGATTGGCTTCTTTCACTTAGCATAACATTTTCAAGTTTCATTCATGTTCGTGCATGGATCAGCTCTTCATTTCTTTCTTGCTTTTTTTTTAACCAAATAAGATGCCATTGTATGGTTACATTACATTTGCATATCCATTCCTCTGTTGATGGACACTTGGAGATTCTACTTTTTAACTATTCTGAACAATACTGCTATGAAGTTCATGTATAAGTTTTTATGTGAACATATATTTTCAATTCTTTTTGGTAAATACCTAGAAGTGGAATTGCTGAGTCATATTACTCTATTAGTACCTTTCTGAGGAACTTCCAAACTGTATTCCGCAGCACTTGCACCATTTTACATCCCACTGGCAGTGTATGAGGATTCCGGTTTCTCCACATCCTTGCCAATACTTGTTACTGTTCCTCGTTTTCATTTCAGCCATCCTAGTGGGGGTGCAGTGGTATCTCATTGTGATTTTATTTCTCTTTTCCTTAACAGGTAATGGTGTTGAGCATCTTTTCATGTGCTTACTGACTATTTATATGTCTTCTTCGGAGAAATGTCTATTCAAATCTTTTGCCCATTTAAAAATTTTTGTTGTTTGTCTTTTTATTTCTGGATTGTAAGAGTTCTTTTTATATTCTAGAAACTTAGCAATTATATGCTTTCCAAATATTTTCTCCCATTTTGTGGGTTGACTTTTCACTTCCTTTATGGTATCTTTTGAAGCATAGAAGTTTTTATTTTGGTAAGTCCAACTTATCTTTTTTATTTTATTTTACTTCATGGGAATTTGGTGTCATATTTAAGAAACCATTGCCTAATACAATGTTATGAAGATTTACACCTATGTTTCCTTCTAAGACTTTCATAATTTTAGATTTTACATTTAGGTCTTTGATCCAGTTTGAGTTGATATTTGTAAATGGTGGAAGGAAGGGGTTGAATTTCATTTTTTTATTTTTTTTTTTGGCATGTGGACAGCCAGTTGTCCCTGTACTGTTAATTAAAGAGACTTTTTCTCCATTGACTGATCTTGTCACCTTTATTGAAAATCAGTTGACCCTAGGTATCCAGGTTTGTTTCTCATTTCTCTCTTAACAAAAAGATGAAGTTTAAGGATTAATGGTGATGTGCAGGCCCCATTACACTGACAATACAGGCACCTAGACCAGCCCCAGCGCTGCTCACTGCTGCTTTGCTCTCAGTCATATTGCATGTATGCTCACTGGACACCCAGCCGTTGATGGCTCCCTAGCTCTGCAGCTTGTCTTCACCCTGAAAATACTTACTATTCATACAGTTCCTAAAATACCATTGTTATCAGCTTCGGAGGCGAACGTTAGCTGGTAGGCCACAGGAAGATACCAGGTGGATAACAGTAATTTAGGGCAACAGTTTGTAAACAGGGATCCTTGGAGCTCTGCCCCTTTAATCCTAATAGTTCTGCTCGTAGAGTTCCATCTGACTATCTAGGAACCAAGACCTTAGGACTCTCTTACCATGGCATTGGGAGGCATTCTTCAGAAACAAGTTATCATTAAGGTAAAAGGGTGCCTAGAACATTATGTAATGCTCTCCACCACAATGAGCCAACTCTACCTTGCCTATTCTATCATCTTAGATTAGTGAAGTGTTAAGTGGCAGACACCCAAAATAAAGTGATAAAGTGACTTAAACAAGATAGAAGTTGATTTTTCCCTTACCTTAAAAGTTAAGTGGAAGATTATCCAATGTTGGGATGATAGTTCTGCTCCACAAATCCTTAGGACTTTCCATCTCATCACTCCTCCATTTCTTGTGTTTGGTCCTGTGGAGAAAAAAGTCGCCTTCCTCCTCTGTATCCTTTTACTTTCACATGACTACCACACTCACAACACTTCTGACATCAGATATGAGGGGTTTTCCCCAACAAGCAATTCTCTGAAACACCAATTGGGTGTCTTACATTTTAATTCACTGCTGACACTCTACCTGGAGACAGTTTCAGGTAGGCAGTGTCAGACAGTGTCAAATACCACAGATTTTTTTTTTTTAAGGACTGTCTCATGAGACTGCCCCCACTCCACCTCAGACACTAATCACAAGTCCAGGTCACCTGGGCTTCTGACTGATCAGCTTTAAATCAGAGGTCCCCATGATCCCCTTCTTGGGTCCAATTAATTTGCTATAGTGAATGAATGAATGAATGGGCAAGGCCAATGCGTTACTGAGGTGATTGTCCCAGACTTTTGTGGATTCTGTGGTTGAAACACAGTCCACTTTTATTGAGGCATGTGGTACAGAACTGTCCTCTGTAGGGGTCTGGATATCATTGGCTTTTAAATTTAGTACACCCCGATGACCCCATTGCTGGGAGGCATGGAACCCTTCTTGTCTTATCGGCGTGGCTCCGAATGGCTGGAGGGCTGACTGGAACTGAACCTAGAGGTGAACTCTTTAGTTCTGAGAGCTGAGCAGAGTGGGGCACCCTGGGCGGCGGGGGCGAGGGGGGGGAGGGGAATGGGGGTATTGTGGGCCCACAATGAGCAGCAGCAACTGCCTGGAAGGTTTATGTTCCAGCACGTCAGTGGAGTTCTAAGAAGACAGTTGTAATGGATATTAGGGCCCAAACATAGGGACTCTCAGATAAGACTCTTTTTCTGCCTGTTTTGGGAGAGCCCATGTTGGGAAAATACCCAAAATATTGTACTTTGTAGTTACCGGTGGGACCTAATAAAGCATTGCCAGTCCTGACATTTATATTTTTATGCAACACAAAATGAGCCATGGGAACTGGCTTGCAGGTCCCTCAGAAAGTGTTGGCAGAACCCAGAGTTTTAAAAAGATTGGGTGGGATGTAAATGTTTAGACAGATTAGATTGCCTAAGTGTTTGCTTTGTGTAAGAATAGTCTGAATAAACTGCTAAGGAGTAATTTTCAGAGTTGCCTGTTGTGTCTAAAATAGTTGATATGAAAGTGGCTGACTCTGTTTCTGTTACCTCTGAGACAGATTTGTGATTGAGAAACCTGGAAGTGAGGAGTAGCCATGAAAGAGAAAAGGGCATTTGTTCCCTGTGAACCCATTTCTATACACATAGGATGGAATTTGGTGACGGTGGTAAAATGTGCCCCTTGGGAAATTGGTTTTTCCTTAAGATCCCAAAGGGCCAGCTGGATAGTTGAAGATTGGGGATGGTCTGGTTTCAAATTCTGGATCCAGCACTTAGTATAGACATTTGACAAATTACAGCTTTATTTTCCTCATCTGTAAACATGGGGGAAATCCTAGTACTTAACTTCATTGGGTTGTTATGGTGTTAAATTAGATAAGCCACCTAAAGTGTTTGATTTGCAAAATGCCTGGTATTTGGCCAGTGCTCAGTAGATGTTAGTAGTTCTTTTGGTCCTCACTGTTGTTATTATCAACAATAGAGAAAGCAGTGGAGCTTGTAACATATATCCAAAAGTATGGTACTTTTTGCCCAACACTCATCTGCCAGTGGAATATAGGGGGTATGGAGGAAGGAAGGATTCAGGGAGCATGGAGTTACATGTCCCTAATTTTCCTGGGCCAACTTGGGGGTAGTTCAGATTTTAGGTCTTTCCCAAGAGGCATACCATAAGCCAGAGAGAAAGCATTGAGAGATACAGGACTCAGGCAACTGAGTCTCCTAGTCACCGTAGAACAGGACAGAATCAGTGTGGATGGCCACCAGGATGAAGGCTGAAGTGAGTGGTGAGAGACAGAAGGGAGTCAGGAAGCGGTGGTAGGGAGGTGTGAGGTGTGGTGTGGAGCGGGGCTGGTTCAGTGCCCTCTTCTCCTGAGCATTTGTTCCTCAGCCACATTGAGAATTGGAGTCCTGAAGGGAAGGAGTCACTCCCTGCCCTTGGGTCACAAAGGCCCTTGGAGTAAGTAATCCTAATGGGAAAGACACTCAGGGTTTGGCCACAGAGTCATTGATGGGGCAAGAGTAGTTAAGATAATTTGAACCAACGCAAACAGAGTCAAGAGCCAGTAACGGAGTCTGGAGCTCAGGCCATCAGCAGTCTGGACCCTGAGAGAGGGCAGAACCACACTGGATTATTTCATTCTTGGGTGTAGGTCACTAGGGTCAAGATACTCAGGCTAGCAGGGACAATGACTCTAAGACTTGGGATGGAAGGAAGACAGACCCCCAGGTCAACTGGACAAGCACCAGATGATGTCAAGTGTGAACCTGAGAAGCAGGCAGGCAGAGGAGTCAGAGTGCAGCAGGTGGAGAGAGTGCTGAGCTGGGACCTGGAACCGAGGTACCAGGGGGATTATCCAAGCTGGGTATGAGACCTCCAACAAGCTGCTTTTTTTCTGAGTCTTAATTCCTCATCTGCAAAATGAGGATGGCCATGCATTGGGTCATGATGTGGGTTACTGGCAGAACCCGATTAGAGCCAGGTGTCCTGAGTGGAGCAATTATCACTTGAGCCCAATATGGATGCGTGCAAAATACCTTCTCTTAATTCATCACATTTAATGGTATTTGGTCCAGGTCTTTTTCCAGCAGGCCATAGTGATAACTGCTCACCTTAGGACACTCTTGATATGTCTGATCATGGAAACAAGGAACACTAAAATATTGACATGAAGTAAAAATTCCAAAATCTCTAAAATGTCCCAAAGTCCTACTTAAAATTTCCAGGAACTACTCTTTTACATTAATGCCAAGGAAAAACCACTTAAAGCAGTCAGGAGAACAGAACACTATTTCTTACTCAATATTTTCTTAGTCCTGGTTCCAGAGTGCCCTGCTGGTGGTAGTGCCCTGTGAGAAATCAGTTAGGGTGGCCCTGAATGTGAGTTTTGCTAGGCTGTTAACAAAAGCTTATTTGACCAATGAGTTACAAATTCTTTACTATAGGAATTCTCTCAGAGATTTTACTCTACCAATGTTAATTATAGATTTTCAAGGGGAAGGTATAGTAACCAGACTTTACCACAGAACCTTCTTAAATTGTGGGGGTGTTTTCACAGAGATCTCTTGGCACAGACATTCTTGAGAAAGTTCTTTGGGAAATGCTGCCTCAGAGTAAGCTGGGAACTCCTAGTTCTCCTGGACTTGGCCTTTAGTCATCTTCTCACATCAGGGTGGATGAACTGCATGAGGGTCATTCTGCTGTCATTCATAATAACCACATTGCAGCCTAGTGTGACAATTCCATATGCCTTACATTTGGTATAAGATTTGAGTTCTTATTTTATAAAAGACTTTGTAAACAATTGACCCTGAACAACATGGTTTGAAACATGCTGGTTCACTTATACAAGGTTTTTTTGTTTGTTTTTTAATAAATAGTGTAAATGTTTATTCTCTTCCTTATGGTTTTTTTTTTAATATGTTTTTATTGATTTCAGAGAGAAAGGAAGAGGGAGAGATAGATAAAAACATCAATGATGAGAATCATTGATCAGCTGCCTCCTGCACGCCACCTAATGGGGATCAAGCCCACAACCCAGGCATGTGCCCTGACCAGGAATCGAACCTCCACCTCCTGGTTCATAGGTCAGTGCTCAACCACTGAGCCATGCCGTCTGGGTTTAATAACATTTCCTTTTCTCTAGCTCACTTTATTAAAATAATCCTATATAATAAAAGCCCAGCAACCAAAACAGTAGAACAAACAGAGACTAGAACACCACAGCCCCTCACCCCAGCTGGCCCCACCCCCCAGAGAGTGGTTAGGGGTAATCAGGCAGGCAGGCAGAGTGGTTAGGAGTGATCAGGCAGGCAGGTGAGTGGTTAGGGGTGATCAGGCAGGCAGGCAAGCAGTTAGGAGCCAGCAGTTCTGGATTGTGAGAGGGATATCTGACTGCCAGTTTAGGTCTGGTCCACAGGGATCCCTGCGGGATTGGGCCTACACTGGCAGTCGGACATCCCCTGAAAGTTCCCGGATTGCAAGAGGGTACAGGCTGGGCTGAGGCACCCCCCTAAGCACGAATTTTGTGCACTGGGTCTCTAGTATAGTATATTCTTATAGTATAAAACACACAAAATGTGTTAATTGACTGTTTACTTTATTAATAAGGTTTCCAGTCAACAGTGGACTATTCGTAGTTAAGTTTTGGGGGAGTCAACAGTTATACATGGATTTTCCACTGTGCAGGGTCAGCTGTATTGGGAATGTACTGACGGCCAGCAGTTAGTTAACCCAGATTGAGACAACCTCAGCATTATTTGCTGAGCATTTCTGTATTGCAGCAACTTTCCTTCTCCCAGGCTCTTTCTTTCCTCTTTCCATGGTGACACCACCCCCTAGCAAAAGGGACTCTCCTTATGTCACAAATTATTCCCCCTTTCATAGGTGCCTGATATCACCGATGTTTAAAATTGGTCATCTCACATCCCTGGCCTTGTAATATAGTGCAGTTCATCATGGATTGAAAAAGAGACAGACAACACATAAAAGGGAAGATCTGAATAGGCCAGGGAAATGCGCTCCTGGACTGTTATTGACACTCCCGACCTACCTTTTTACATCAGCTTTTCAGAACCCGAGACTCACTGCTGCTGGGAACTGTCCCTGGAGTTTAGATGGAACCAAGAAGTCTAATTACATAGTAATGTATCATACATGAGAAAGTCTTCCTGTTTCAGTTCTCTTTCAACTCCACGCTACATGCTTTTTTAGTAACATCAAGAAAAACGTCTCAATTGGGTGCTAGTTATGTCTTTAACAGTTCTCAAACTGAGCTCCCCTCAATAGTACCTCACTAGAATGTAATAACATTGTGTGTTTTTTCATTTGTATTTATTTTACTGTGACCCTTTATTGATGGAAAGGGATATGGGTTTTCTATTTCCATAGCAAGGTAATATTTCCTTTGAAAATAAAATTTTTAACAATGTAAACACATAGAAGTCCATGTGATGGCAAAACTGTGAAGATTGGAACTGCTATTATAACAGTCGCCATATCACCTTCTGAAGTTGACCCAAAATATATGATGACTCATTTTACAGATGAGAAAACTGAGACTTGAGAGGTGAGATAGCTATTATCTGACTGAAATAGCCAGAACAGAGACCAAGTTCTTCTGAATTTCATTATCCTCCTCATTAAATCTGTTGTATCAATCCTTTGAACTAAAGCAAAAGGTTAAAATTGTCTTTTAAAACAGTTTTTCCTCTCCCCACAACATTGTGAAATTATGTTCCAAGATTAGGTTAGAACTAAATAAGGTATTAAAATATTAAAAGCAGTTATGAATATAAAAGCACTAAAATAAATGTAATTGCATTCTTAAAAGGCTATAACATAGAAGATAGTTTTTTAATTTAAAATATTTAATCAAAAAACAGCTGAAACAACTTAAGACCTGTTAAAACAGCAAAGTTAAAAAGATTCTTAAAATATTATAGTTAATTTAATAGGGACCAAAAAAATTACTTAATACCCTAAAAAGCAGCTTAAAACAAATAAAAGCCAGAATCAACAATTGAAAATGTTAATAACAATAAAAGTACATTAGAACTTAAGGGAAAATTTAGAACTGAGTAAAATGATAACCTAAGTTTCTTTTTTGGATTTTAATATGGGCCAAATTGAGTTACAATCAAGCTTGCAGTACATTTAAATGCACCTAAAAATGGTTTTTAAAAATCCATTGCAAGTCATACAGTGTGTGGAATTCCGACTAGGAGGGATGGGTGCTGTGTGAGGGAGTTGGAGGAAACATCCCCTAGGCAGCCTGAGTTGAGGGAACTGACTCATTTGCTAAGGTAAAGAGACAGGCGTTGAGAACGCGAGGGTGAGCTGGACAGACTTAGCCTGTGCTGGAGGATATTTGGTATCAGAACAATCCAGAGAAAAAGGGTCAGAAAAACAATGAGGACATTTAATCTAAGGAACAGTGCTGGGGTCTTGATCCAGTATTTTGAAGGGTTCAGGAATCTGGAGAAGGCGCTGTGTGTAAATGATTAAAGAGTCCAGAGACGAAACATAATTTTGGAAGGCATTATGGGGAGCAAGAGAAGACTTAGCTAAAGGAACTAAGTTCTCTCTTGTCTCAGGACCCCTTGCTTTTTATTAACACAAATTGTCCTAAGGCAAGGTAGATATACACATCAAAGGCCAGGGTTTAGTATACAGAATCCATTGTCAGATTGGATCAGGCAATGATTGCCCACAGCTGTTCAGGTATTTGGCCAGTAGGAGGCAATCACATGTAGATTAAGAGGCCTTTAGCTGTCTGGCAGCAAGCAATCCTTTATGCATCCTTTTCAGGTTTGGGGAAATGCCCTCAGCCATTTCCAGATGATTCAGCCCTGCTGGCATGCTGGAATTGGCTTCCAGCATCTCACCCTTTTGGACTTTATAAATTTAACAAGAATGTATGTTTTAAGATTTTTAAATTCAGTGGAAAGGATGGAGTTCTATCAAGTACCTTTAAATTACTGTCAGACATTAAAGGAATCAGTCTGTAGTCAGTTTCTTTCTGGGCCAACAGTTCTTTGAGTCCCAATTTCAATGTCTAACAGTTCCTTATGTGTACATGACAGCAATGATATGCTAGTTCTGGATGGGGGAGAAACGGTGGCAATGCAGGTCCAACCTTCTCTGGTTTGGTCCTGGGCAACCTGCAGCGATGCACAGCTGCTGACTGCTAGTATGGCAAGGCGTCTTCAACATCTTCCATCTCTGGACTGTTTCTCCTCTTGTTTGGGGGCCACTGCTATTCTGGGGCTGGAGCAATCTGGTCAGTTCCTCTCTGGGATTCGTTGTTGCAGGAATCCACAGGGCTTGGGGGAGTTTTCTGGAAATATACAAACATATTCTCGACCAAAGGTTAAAAAAGGAATCTTTTCTATAAATTAGACTTGGGATCCTTTTATTTTTGCCCAAATGATTTTCCTTTGGCTTATTTTGACACCATGTGTGTTTTCATGGGTGTCTTGCTATCAGAATTAAAAATGAAAATTAATTTTCAAAGTAAAAAATTTAAAGCAATTAAGGCTTGATGTAATTTTCATACAGGGAATTATTCCACTACCACCCCCCTTTATTTAAATATTAGGAGGCTTTTGGAAATTTTACAATGCAGTCTTGATAATTTTTAATTTTAATTTTCTGCACAGAAATATGACTGCTCTGGATTCATTACATGTTAAGCAGCTTTTACTATGAGTTAAACGATCAGTAAAAAATTAGTTAGTGCTTCTGGGACACTTTCCTGTCCAGTACAATTAAGTTTTCTTGAATATTCACTTATTTCAATTAGCCAATTTAAATCAATCTGAAATAAGTTTTATTCTTTAATTTTACTTGTCCTTGGCCATGGACAATAAATGATACTAATTGAATTTCTGCTATTAGTCTTTGAGTATGTTTACATAAACTTTGCTTAGGGGGTCAAAAATACAAATTACTTACTTTTCAAGGTCTAATACATTGGCTTTTAATTACAGTTTCCCTGACATTTGAAGGAAATCTTTTTTTATTGCCTTCCAGAGTAATTTTTAGACCACATTTAGAGAGTTTCTTTTAAAAGATTTTTGTAACAAACACAGTTGCTTTTTGGATGCTTACCAATACTGCCAGGTCATGTAGTCACATTAAACGACTCCCCTTATAATCATGGTGACTACTAGTAATGATCAGATTTAGTAATTTGACAACAATCTTTAGTTTACCTTGTAAATATTAGTGGAAGAGATTTCAAAATTTTTAAATTTCTCTTTTTTATTAAGCTTAGAGTTATATTTTTAAAGAGTATCTCCTTTGGCTGATTTGCATATACAGAGGGATCATGGGAGGCCTCAGTAATTTTCTTAGAAGACTTTACTAGGATCCAATTGCTTATAAAAATATTGGTTTCTCATATAACCTAATTTATATGAGACCTTGATTATATTTTAAAAAGCTAATTATTAAGTAATTAAGTAGGCTTCTTTATTAAAAAAGTAAAGCAAGCAAATTTAGTAAACTTATACATCTGATTCACAAGGCACAAACACTGCCCCACCTCCAGCCTATTTAAAATGCAGGCTGCTAAGGCTTTTTGTCTTTTAAAATTCCATTGTTGAAGAAATTTGGCTGTATTTAAGAAATATTTTGCTACTTTATTTTGCCCTCCTTAGAGGCCAAAACCTTCATAACATTTAAAATATATGTATATAAGTAAAATATAGTTATTAATTTTTATTTGATAAAGCTTTCCATGTGATTTTAAGTACATTAGATTGGCTTAATTAAAAATTATTTTCTTTAAGAAGAGAGACTAACTTCTTGAAAACATTTCAGGGACCATGAAATGCTCCAAAATTATCCCTCAATTATAGACTTGAAATTTAACTTGGGAAGACCACCAATTATATACTTTTTATAATTATCTTAAAAGGTATCAATTAAATTTAAACTGGTTTTTGTATTAAAAATTTGGTTGAGATCACATAATTCATTCTCTTTTTTTAATTAGACCAATAAGGAATATATTTTGAAATCCTAATTATTTCAGAGAAAATACAAAAAATATTTTCTCATAATAAATTTTTATATTTTAGGCATTTAGTTATCACAACTATATAATTTCTCCCAATTTAAATTGAACCTTAAACTTTTAGAGCTGGCAAGTCAAACATTTAGCATTTCTCAGATTAATAATACCTTTACATTTTTAGAATAAATTTAAAAAATATTAGACATAATCAATTAATAGATTTAATTCTGTCCTCTAGATTTTTCATGAGGCAAATTCAGATTAGTATTTTAACATTTTGTCATTTCAAAGTACCTAGATATTTAATAAGTTTTTAATCACTTGATTTAGTAAACTTTAAAGTTTTAAGTTGCCAGGGGCTCTGGAAAACCATGTTTGAGGCTGACAAAGCAGGTTTGGCCTAGCTTGGTCTATTTAGATGTAAGTTGGCCACATTCTTTCCTTAGAGATTGCTGCAGGCAGGAAACTTTGATTTCAAAAGAGCAACATTTTTTTTTCCTTTAAGAGGTCGTCACCAAGGGAAAAAACTTTGTCCTTGGCTGGTGAAACAGGTTTTTTGCCACTGGAAGCCAGCCTTGTTAATTAACAAAGAGCGTAGCCATTCTTCACCTGGTTACTTAGATTTTTATAATTAATACTAGAGGCCCAGTGCACGAAATTCGTGCATGGGGGTGTGTGTTCCTCAGCCCAGCCTGCACCCTCTCCAATCTGGGACCCCTCAAGGGGTGTCTGACTGACCGTTTAGGCCTGATCCTTCCAGGACTGGCCTAAACGGGCAGTCAGACATCCCTCTCACAATTCAGGACTGCTGGCTCCCAACTGCTCGCCTGCCTGCCTTCCTGATTGCCCTTAACCACTTCTGTCTGCCAGCTTGATCACCCCCTAACCACTCCCCTGCCAGCCTGATTGATGCCTAACTGCTCCCCTGCCAGCCTGATTGCCCCTAACTGCCCTCCCCTGCAGGCCTGGTCACCTCTAACTGCCCTCCCCTGAAAGCCTGGTCCCTCCCAACTGCCCTTCCCTGCAGGCCCGGTCGCCCCCAACTTCCCTCCTCTGCCGGCCTGGTCACCCCTAACTGCCCTCCCCTGCAGGCTTGATCGCCCCCAACTCCCCTCCCTTGCAGGCCTGGTCCCTCCCAACTGCCCTGCCCTGCTGGCCTGATCACCCACAACTGCCCTCCCTTGCAGGCCTGATCCCTCCCAACTGCCCTCCCCTGCTGGCCATCTTGTGGCGGCAATCTTGTGTCCACATGGGGGCAGCCATCTTGTGTTTTGGAGTGATGGTCAATTTGCATATTACTCTTTTATTAGATAGGATAAAGGCCTGGTGCATGGGTGGGGGCCAGCTGGTTTGCCCTGAAGGGTGTCCCTGATCAGGGTGGGGGTAGCTTTGGGGTGTGGGGCGGCCTGGGCGAGGGGCCTGTGGTGGTTTCCAGGCCAGCCACGCCCCCCGGTGACCCAAGCGGAGGCCCTGGTGTCTGGGATTTATTTATCTTCTATAATTGAAACTTTGTAGCCTTGAGTGGAGCCAAGACTCCTGCTTGCTCCATGGCCACAGCCATTTCTGTTGGAATTTATTTATCTTCTATAATTGAAACTTTGTAGCCTTGAGTGGAGGCCTTGGTCAGCCAGGGTGTTCAGAAAGCTTTGCTTCCTCCATCGCCGGGGAGACCCTAGCCTCCTGTTCTCTCCGTGGCCACAGCCATCTTGGTTGGGTTAATTTGCATACTCGCTCCTGATTGGCTGGTGGGCGTGGCTTGTGGGTGTAGCTGAGTGGTGGTTACTTTGCATATTACTCTTTTATTAGATAGGATATTATTTATCTATGTTTCAACAGTATTTTGAGATTTAAATCTAATTATAATTATCCAAGGCATTTACTTTGGTAAATTCTGTAACAGAGATAATTTACTGATTTCTTTTTGGCAGTTTTAAGGTTAACTTTAGAATGCGGCCCATGATTATTTAAATAAACTACCGTTTATTATGGAAATACAAATCTTGTTGCTAGAACCTAGCCTATATTTTATCCTGGGTCAAATCTGCCATCTTTTTGAGGAAAAAAACAGTCTTGGGTTTTATTCTGTAGCATTCCTAAAGAGATTAAGTTTAGCTCAAAACTATCTAATATATGAAATCGGACGGTTGCACACATTTGTTTTTAAGTCAGCTTTTCTCTTTACACATGCACAGAAATCCCAGACGCATTTCTAAATTTTGTAAAACTTTTCATGGCGAGGAGACTTTTCCTAGCACACTTGGGAGGGGGACAGGATCACCACATGTCTTCCTTCCCCCACATCCTGCTTGCTTTGGGGGAAATTTTAGCAACAGATTTGGCTGTATTTCTTTTCCCAATTAAAGGCATGCTTAATAGAAAAAAACAGATTTTGAATTTTTTCCTATTTCACTTTCCAAAGTAAAAATCTTAAGGTGATTTTTGCCAACATTTGCTTATCCCAACGTGTTCTTCGGTAATTTTTAAACAAAGCATTAGAGTATCTCTTTGCAACCGAGCTGATAGCTCCACCTTCTCCAGCTGCTTTTGAAATCAGAAGTGGAGGATCTGGTGGCTTTTTAGAAATTGCAGATTTTTGATCCTCAATACAAATTAGGTATTTTATGATTTGAACAAGAAACCACATTAAAGATGACCACAGCACTCGTTTTATTTTCAGCCTTATTTTAAAAAGTACCTTTTAATATTACAATTTGTTTATAATTTTGCCTTTTAACCGAATTCTTCCCCATTATAATCTGACTTAAAAATAAGACTTTTCTTGCCCACTCTGGTTTGAGACTTCCAGAGCTTGGTACAAGCTTTACACATAGTTCAATTTTATCACCATAGCAGTGTTGTTTTATCTGTTCAGGTGAATTCTTCTCCTCCAGATGTCCATATTTCGGGTGCCAATTAATGCTGGTGTTCTTAATCCAGCATCTGGAAGGGTTCAGGAATCTGGAGAAGGCGCTGTGTGTAAATGATTAAAGAGTCCAGAGATGAAATATAATTTTGGAAGGCGTTATGGGGAGCCAGAGAAGACTTAGCTAAAGGAACTAAGTTCTCTCTTGTCTCAGGACCCCTGGCTCTTTATTAACACAAGTTGTCCTAAGTCAAGGTAGATACACACATCAAAGGCCAGGGTTTAGTACACAGAACTCATTGTCAGATTGTTAGAATTGCCTATGGCTGTCCAGGTGTTTGGCCAGTAGGAGGCAATCACATGTAGATAAGATGCCCTTAGCTGTCTGGCAGCAAGCAATCCTTTATGCATCCTTTTCAGGTTTGGGGAAATGCCCTCAGCCATTTCCAGATGATTCAGCCCTGCTGACATGCTGGAATTGGCCTCCAGCAGAACAGCAGAGGAGAATAAGGGTTAAGTTTGTTGTATCGATGTGCTGTCCTCCTGTTGTAAATATTGCTGTCCTGTCTGTTTTGCATGGTACTGGGTAAGTAGAAGTCTAAAACACAAATACATTAGTTGTCTATTGTATGTAATGAATTATCCAAAAACATGGTGGCTTAAAAGCAGCAATAAATGTGCTCTCCTTCTCGAAGCATGCGGGCGCCTTTGTTCCCTTCTCCCCCAGGCGCCTTACCTTTGCCTGTCTCCCTTTTCTGCCTCTGTAGCTTGTTTCCTGAGCCTGTGCAGCCCAGCTGGCTCAGCTCACTTCTACTACCTCTGTAACTTCCTAAATAAACTTTCTCTTTTAATTTTATCTCACAAAATGTCTGTGGGTCAGGAGTTGAGAAGTGGCTGGTCAGCAAATGTGCACCTCCCGTGAGGAGGCAGGTGCCGTCCGGGGCTGCAGTCATCTGAAGGCTTCACTGGGCTGGAGCATTTCAAAGTGGCTCACTTGCTGGGCTGGCACGTGGGTGCTGGCAGGCGCAGGCCTCAGTTGCTCTCCACATGGGCCTCTTCACTGGGCTGCTGAGTATCCTGTGCACATGGATGGCTTTCCTCAAAGCAGCCAATCAAAGAGGTGAGGGAGAAGGTGCAGCCTCCTGGGTGACCTAGTCTCAGGAGTCATAAACTGCTACCTCTGCCATTCCCTATTGGTGACGCAGACTAGTTCTGGGTCAGTCTGTGGGAACACTACACAGAGGTGTGACTACTAGAAGGCGCTGATCATTGGGTCCCTTTTGGAGGCTGACTACCACAACAACAAAGGATGAAATATTGTGAGGAGAGCAGAGAAACCCATGTTTGCCTATGGCCAGCCTTACAGGAGGAGGGCTAAGAGACCAACAGAGGGTAACAGCTTAGAAAAGGAGAAGGATGAGGCCAATTGGAAAGAAGATGGGATTGTTTAGACAGCCAGTGAGGAATTGAGAGGAGCTGGCAGAAATGGGGCAGTTAGAAAGCTCCTTCAGTTCCCTCAGGCTCCCTGAAAACTGATTGCAGAGCTTCAGGCTGGTTTGGGTTCCAAGAAGGTCATCTGGAGCTGCGAGTTTTGGGTGTTCTCACAGATCCTCACAGTGAAGTTGATTAGTGTCCTCATGTTGGCAAGAGAACAGCCGGCTGATAGGAAGAAAGATAAAGGATGAAGCAACAAAAATCAAGGGCTGCCTGTATGGCTTTGCTGCTCCCTTTGGTTTAGTCCTAAACTTTAGGACAAGATTAACACAGTAACAATGATAATAAAAATAATAATAAGCATGATAATAATAATGGTGTTAGAAACACACAGCCCTTTTGCACACAAGGAATATATTATACAGACTTTAGAAAATGTAGATACTCAAGAAGAAAATAAAAATAATCTGTAACCCCACTACTCAAAGAATACTACTAAAATTATAGTCTGTTTTTTCCAGTGATAGTAAATATATCCCTGTGTGTGTGTGTGTGTGTGTGAGAGAGAGAGAGAGAGAGAGAGAGAGAGAGAGAGAGAGAGAGAGAGAGAAAGGTGTGTCATGTGACTGTAATTGCTTCTCTTAGGCAGCACTTGTCTTTACCAGAGATCCCTGCCGAGAGTGATTCTGCTCTACAGTCTTTCTCACCTTTCCAATACTGCTCCTCTAAGGATCCTTTTAACACCACCATGACATTATAATACCGCAGCTATACTGGATATCTGGTTATACATTGTGGTCCTTTGGAGGTCTGAAAATAATTGTAATATCTAAGTGTTTTTTTTACCTCCCAAGAACAAATGTTTGTCCCCCTTTGACACTGCATGCACTATAGCAACATTTTATAGAGGTCTTATGGGATCTCAGTATATGAGTGTATAACAATTTGTATAACCCGTCCGCCCCCCATTACTGAAAATGTGGATTAGTTCAGGTTTTACTTGTTATAGGCAATATTGCAGCCAACTCCTCACACATGTCCAGGCATCGTTTCTCTCATGTGCAGGAAGCAGACTGTTACCTACAACCTCCAGTGTGATCTCCTTTCCCTTTGGTTCAACACCATGACTTTTCTCTTCATTTCTCAGTTCAACTGTTTCTGAGTACCTACCTGGTGCCAGCCAGTCCTGACTCTGGCACTGGTGTTACAGAGATGACTGAGAAACCGATTTTATCACAGCACAATAAAAGGAAGGAGGCAATGAGGATGAAAAGGAGGTAGGGAACTTGAATACCCAAAGGGGTCTTCAAAATGGGCTAAGGGGGTTCAAAACTGGGATAGGCCACAGCCCAATCCTCCCTGGAACTTTAGTCAGGGCACATGATCACATGATTTATGATTGTTGCAAACCTCCATTTCCACATCTGTGCAATTGGCTAGCAATACTGACTGCACAGGGATTTTTTTCAAACTTTTTGTTGTTGGAGTTTAGCTTAGATCAGAGAACATCAGAAGCAGTGCTAAATTAGGGCTCATTGACTTCTGAGTATGACATTAATTAAATAAAATAACCTCCAGGAATCTGGATGGTTTGTGCAGGGGAACACTGTGGGCTTATAGTGACATCAACTTGAGAAATACAGATTTTTACTGGGAACTATTTTTCCTCTCACCCCTGAGTAATTCTAATGATATGCATGTAAAATACATTATGGCAAATTCCGTAACAATTTCCGCCTCGGTTATAAATGTTGCATTCTAGTAGAGCAAGAACATCTGCTTAATGATTTCATGTAACTGCTCTGCAAAGCTGCCAGGAGTAGAATTTAGTCAGTTGGGTATAGCATCAAGCGGATGGCGTGGGAGAAAAAGAGTTTGAACCCATATTCAACCACTAACATAGGTCAAGTGATTTAACTTCTCATAGCCTTGATTTCCTCATTTCCAACGTAGAGAAAATAATGCTATACTAGTAGACCATACCAGGTTATTTTGAGGATTCAGAAGTAAATGCGTGTTGAGGGCTTAATGTTAATACCTGGTCCAAAGCCAATACCCCGTGCAGAGCGAACACTCAATAAATTGTAGGAGATGATGATAGTGGTGATTGTGATGGTGATGGTGGTGGTGGTGGTAATGTTATGATGATAGCGATGTTGGTGATGATGATAGTGCTAGTGGTTGTGATGATGATGGAAAAGTGGAAAAAATATTGCTAGTATCAATCAGGAGCATTTTTTTCTGGTTGTATCGCAGCTGTAGCTGAGATTCAGTGGCAGGGAAAGCGAGTGAAGAGTAATTTCTTTTTGAACAGCCTGAAACACGTTCAGGAAAGAGGGAGAGTAGGAAGAAGGGAGGTGTGGTAGGTCGACAGACCTAGAGCACCATTTTGTCTCTGATCCTCATCAGCTCTGTGATACTGAGTTTTGATGATCCTCCATTGTCCGCATGTGAAGTGGGAGCAGGACCTTCCCCTGATGTTGTAGTGATGACCAAAGGAAATAATGTGAAAGTTGCTGTGGTGGGCAGGCCCAGTAAACGTTACTTGTGTTCTTGAAAAGGATATTTGATAAACAACTTGAGCACTCTAATAGCCCATCCTCTACATTCCATTAATTCCTGGTAATTGCTTATGGTGGTCTCTTTTTCCTCCTGTGAAATGCATAAATTTCCATGCTTGAGATGGGCTCATACTGTCCTGGCACCCACCATTGCTTTCAAACAGCATCTGCATGTCTAAACCCTAGCATTCTTCCACTAGGTTTTGGTCACGCCCTCAGGAAGCACTTCCGGACTGGCGTTACCACCTAGAACTCCCTTTCTAGGGACTTGCTGAGTCACTAATGCTTTACTATGCTAAAGGTATATATTTTACCAGTATTTACATATGAATGTTTGTGTTTATTTTGTCTCCCTAACAAATTGAAGCTCTTTGAAGTGAAGAATTCTATTATATTTATTTTTTAAATTTCATCTGCTTTTTTTTTTTACCCCGATTCCCTCTCCTCCACACACAAAAACAAATTCTTCTCTTTAAAATTTATTGTTTATTGATTTTAGAGAGAGAGGAAAGGAGACAGAGAAAGAGAGAGAAACATTGATTTGTTGTTCCACTTATTTATGCATTCATTGGCTGATTCTTGTATGTGCCCTGACCAGGGATTGAACCTGCAACCTGGTATATTGGGACGACGCTCTAACCAACTGAGCTAACCGGCCAGGGCCCACACCAAATTCTTTACAGTATCCTATCTAATAAAAGAGTAATATGCAAATTGACCATCACTCCAAGACACAAGATGGCCGTCCCCATGTGGTCAAAGATGGCCGTCCCCATGTGGACACAAGATGGCCACCACAAGATGGCTGGCAGGGGAGGGCAATTGTGGGCAGTTGGGGGTGACCAGGATGGCAGGGGAGAGCAGTTGGGGGAGACCAGGCCAGCAAGGGAGCACAGTTGGGGGGGACCCAGGCCTGTAGGGGAGGGCAGTTGTGGGCAATCAGGCAAGCAGGGAGGGCAGTTAGGGGTGACCGGGCTGGCAGAGGAGGGAAGTTGGGGGGACCATGTCAGCAGGGAAGGGCAGTTGGGGGGAACAGGACTGCAGGGGAGGGCAGTTGCAGGGGCCAGGTCTGCAGGGGAGAGCAGTTGAGGGGTACCAGGCCTACAGGGGAGGGCAGTTGGGGGGGGACCCAGGCCTGCAGGGGAGGGCAGTTGGGGGCAACCAGGCCTGCAGGGGAGGACAGTTATGGGCAACCAGACTGGCAGGAGAGGGCAGTTAGGGGTGATCAGGCTGGCAGGGGAGGGCAGTTAGGGGCAATCGGGCTGGCGGGGGAGCAGTTAGGCATTGATCAGGCTGGCAGTGGAGTGGTTACGGGGTGATCAGGCTGGCAGGCAGAAGCGGTTAGGGGCAATCAGGCAGAGGCAGGCGAGCGGTTGGGAGCCAGCAGTCCTGGATTGTGAGAGGGATGTCCAACTACCCGGGATCAGGCATAAACGGGCAGTTGGACATCCCTCGAGGGGTCCCAGATTGGAGATGGTGCAGGCTGGGCTGAGGGACACCAGTCCCCCGGGCACAAATTTCGTGCACCGGGCCTCTAGTCTTACCTAATAATAGACAAATATGTAAATTGACCTTACCTTCGCTATGCCCACAGCCAATCAGAGTGACTGAGTATGCAAATTAACCCACCAAAGATGGCGGTTAATATGCATATGAAGGCAGGACGGGCAGCACCATGGCCTGCTTCGGGGGTACGGGTCTATCGGGGGCGGAGGAGGCCCTGCGGGCAGCGCCAGACACCGCCCACAAGGTACCAGTCCATCGGCCGGGGAGACAGTGGGGTGGGCAGTGCCAAGACGGCACAGGAGGGGTCCAGGTTCATCGCCTCCCCAGGGAGGTGGAGGCAAGGCCGGACCCGCCTAGCTGCTCCTGGGGGTCCCTGGGAAAATCGCTTCCCTGGGAGGCAGAGGCAAGCTGCTCCCATGGGGCTTTGGGAACATTGCCGCCCCGGGGAGGCAAGTCGGGGCCCGCCAAGCTGCTCCCCGGGGTTCCCTGGGAAGATCGCCGCCCCGGGGAGGCGAGGCCGGACCCGCCTACCCGCTCCAGGGGTCCCTGGGAACATTGCAGGCATGGGGTTGCTGAGACACAGACCGGGCCTCTGGCCACAGATTCATAGCTTCGCGGAGACCGAGGGCAGGGAACTGCCTCATCTGCAGAGAGACAGAGGTTCTGCAGTGGCCCCAAGACGCTGGTGGGCCCAGGCAGGGATCAAGGGGCATGGAAGGACTCCTGGCAGAGGGGCAAGGACCCTCACCCCTGAGGTGGGGGTTGAGGGGTGGTGCCACCTCAGTGGAGGGGTGCTGCACTGCAGGGTACTGGACTGACTGATGTGATTCAGAGAAGCTCCCAGTGCTAACGGGCCTCGCTCAGGTGGCCTTCACACTTCAGAGGCAGTGACTCCTGCTCCTGCTTTGACCCAAAAGCAAGCCCGCGGTGCCCTGCCCCATGGCAGAGCATGCCTAGGCAGTGAGTGCGAAGCCTTCCACCTGCTCCGGAGAAGCAGGGGACAGTAAAGAATGGGGGGCAGGGGACCGGGGAGAGGAAAGAATGTGGAGCATCCGCAATGAAGAGGTGCTTGAGAAAGAGGCTCAGAAGCCTGACTGGAAGGTTTGTTCTGTTTGCCCGGCGGCTGCCCCTTAGGAAGGGCAGAGAGCATGGCTCGCTCTGAGGGCTTCCTGTGTGCTGAGTCAAGTTCCACAGCCAACTGGAATTGGCCTCAGTTTCCTGGTCTGTAAAATGGATGAAGCGTGTCCCAATGCCTTCACTGAGCTTTGATGGCCAATTGAGATACTATATAAAGAAAACGAGGGAAGAAGTGAGAAAGAAAAGGAAGGACGTGCAACACAAAAGAAAGACTGAAAGGAACCTGTAAACCCATTGTCACTTAAATAGGGAATATAGTCAATAGTGTTGTAATGATGGTATGATGCCAGGTGGGGAACACTTTGTAAAGTATATGATTGTCTAACCACTATTCTGTAACTAATATAAAACCTGAAACCAATACAAAATAATATTGAATGTAAAGAAATGAAAATTGGAGTGAAATTTTTATAAATTTCAAAGTTTAAATAAAAGCTGTAAAGGATGGGGAGAATAAAAATAGTGTTTTTCATTTTACCACTTCATTAAAAAGACAGTTGTCTTTATATGGTGCTTTTATACTTTTATACTTTTCTAAGTCATTATCTCATTTTAATTTCCGGGCAACTTAAAGACAAGATAATTATTCCCTCTACTATTCAAAGAAAGGAAATCTTGGTGTCTGGTCCTAATGATTCAATCGTCAAGCCCTTATTGTAAAGCAGGGTTAGTAAAATTTTCTGTGCAGGGTCATATCTATACTAATAAAAGACTTGGGGGTGATCAGGCCAGCAGGTGAGGGTATTTGGGGGAAATCAGGCCCACAGAGGGGCAGTTAGGTGTCAATCAGGCCAGCAAGGGTGCAGTTAGGGGGCAATCAGGCAGGCAGGTGAGCAGTTAGGAGCCAATGGTCCTGGATTGTGAGAGGGATGTCCAACTGCAGGTTTAGGCCCGATTCCACAGGGATTGGGCCTACACCTGCAGTTGGACATCCCCCGAGGGGTCCCATATTGGAGAGGATGCAGGCTGGGCTGAGGGACACCCTCCCCAGTGCACAAATTTTGTGCACTGGGCCTCTAGTATAATATATAATAGTATGTAGTATATAATTCAATAAGTAAAGATGTATTTGGATATCATTTTTATAAATCATGCTTTTTCTCTTGCTTCTTTTTCTTTACTTCCCTCCCCATATCATCATATGCCTTCAAATATACACAAATACAGCCTTTTGTATTTATATATTTAGTGACCCACTTGTGCAAATAAATGTGTTACAATGTGGAGCCCAGGACACCGAATACCATTTGAGCCTGTGAATATATTAATAATATTCTGACAGAATGGAGATTTCTCAATATAAATAAATGGACTGTAGCGACCACACTGTGTCTTTCCCTGCATAGTTCCTAAGGGGATGGGACGAAAAGTAAAGCCTCTCCCTTAACAGCCTTGCTGAGGGGCTGTGTGTGCTCCTTCCCTGAACCAGGAGGTGATCAGACTCTAACAACACTAAAAACTCCGTTTGCATTCTGCTGTGTTGCCTGCGAGGAGCAGGCTGTGACCCTGTGTTGCCTGCGAGGAGCAGGCTCCCACTCTTCTCTTTCAGTTTTTTTCTCTTTAATTCAATCTTCAGTTGTACAGACTAGCCCTCGACTGAATGATAGTGACCATTTGGATGTTTCAGTCTGCATCTTATTGTATGACCATGCAAAAACCTTTCCTGTAATTCTCCTGGGAGACAGTTGCAAACCATGGGAGTAAGGAGAGCAAAGGGTACTCTTACTCTGTGTTGCCTGTGGCTTTGCTTTCCCCTTCAGACCAACGGCCAGTCCAGGCCTGTCATTCCCTTCCTTGTGTTTACTCGTTTGTGCCGTATACCACCAGTCTGCCACTGAGTAACTATTTGTGATTCATCCACTATGTGCCAGGTGCCGTGCCAGGCCTGGAGGTGAAGCTGTGAGTAAACTGACACTGCCCTGCTCTCCAGGATCCCACATGCCAGAGGAGAGAGCAGAGGACAGACTCCACTGGCATTCTTTTATTGGAACTTTTTTCAACTCTGAACCTTGGAAAAAGTCCAATTTTCATGGGTTTATTGAAATGCTGAACCAGACAGTTGCCACTGCTTCCTGGAGAGCAGGATTTAACAAGCTTCAGCTCCTGACACAGAGCATTTGACGTCATCTATACTTATAAAAGGGTAATATGCTAATTAGACTGGGAGACCTTCTGGAGACCTTCTCGACGTCCTTCCAGACAAAGCCATGGTGGCGGGGCCAAGGCAGAGGTGATTAGGGGCGATCAGGCCAGGAGGGGAGGGCAGTTGGGGGCAATCAGGCTGGCAAGAGGGAGGCAGTTGGCGGCAAGAAGGCCAGCGGAGGGGGGGGCAGTTAGGGGCAAGGAGACCGGCACGCAGGGTGGTTAGGGGCAATTAGGCAGTCAGGCAGGCAAACAGTTAGGAGCCAGTGATCCTGGATTGTGAGAGGGATGTCCTGACTGCCGGTTTAAGCTCCATCCCACACAGGGATAGGGCCTAAACCGGCAGTCGGACATCCCTCGAGGGGTCCCAGATTGGAGATGGTGCAGGCTGGGCTGAGGGACACACACACCCCTCCGTGCATGAATTTCGTGCACCGGGCCTCTAGTCCTATATAATAAAAGCCTAATATGCAAATCAACTGAACAGTGGGTGGAACAACCAGTTGCTTTGATACGCACTGACCACCAGGGGGCAGCAGATGCTCAATGCAGGAGCTGCCCCCAGCCGGTAGGCCCCAGGCCAGCCAATTGCCCCACCAGTCGCCCTGCAGAGGGAGGCAACAGGTGGTAGGGGGGGGGGCAGGGCTGGCGAGTGGGCAGCGCCAGTTCAGCCAAGGCAGGTGCCCGTGGGGTTCACCCCCCATCACCCCTCTGGTAGCCCCACAGATTGACCCAGATCACCAGCCAGGCCTAGGGACCCTACCCATGTACGAATTTTGTGCATCGGGCCTCTAGTGATTTACAAAATAAAAAGTTATGGCCCTCTGCAGACATCACATCTGATTTGTTTGCTGTGTTCCCTAGAGACGGTGTTGTGTTGTGGAAAGAAAGCAAGACGAAACTCTGAGGTTCCACTCACTTAACGCTCACTGGACCTCGGTTTCCTCATCTATAAAATGAGGAGGTTGGGTAATACCCATGATTCCCTCCAGCTCTTCAGCCCATGCCTCCTGTCCTACAAGATGAGGATTCTTTCCCTGAAGAGCTGTTTGCCTTATGTGAGCAGAAAGGCAGTGCCAGGGCATCTGAGAAAAACCAAGTCTCAGTTATGATGTGTCGCCATGAAAACATTGGCTGCCCTCCGGACGCAACTTTGCTGGTGCTGTGGCCCAGAGTTAAATTTAGATAAAAATCAGTTAGTAGCTAAAAATACCACCAGCTTTCCTGACAGGTTGTATCCATCATCATGGGAGGAGAAACAAGGAACTGGCTGCCTGGCGACAGGGCGGGCCGGGCCGAGTGTCAGCTCAGGCCTCCGCTGGAAACTCGCTGACTTGAACAGCCGGTGCCTTCTCCTGGGAAGGCTGAGGCAGACCTGGGAGCTTTGGCCAGAAGCAAGTTTAAGTTGGAGAGAAAAGTGGCTGGGCCTGTGGGTGACCCACACTGCCCATAACTTCCAGAAGGTTCTTTTAGGAAATCCTGTTCAGAATGAAACCTGGAAACTTCCTTTGCTGCCTCCTTAACAACTTCCCGTACAAGGATTCTTCAGCAAAAAGACATGTATTAGCTGAGTGGAAAGGTGAAGGTTGAGTCGATGTCACCTCCGGTAAGCGGCCATGTGGGCTGGGAAACGTGGGCCTGAGTCAGAGCCGCAGCTCTGCGCAGATGACCGTGTGGCCCTGCTTTTCTGAGCCTCGCATTGTGAAACTGAGGTAAGGCCACGTCCCTGACAAGGCCGTGCTAATGGTTACATGAGATGGTATGTGCAGAATTTGGTGCTCAGCATGTTGTAAAAGCTCGTCAGCACTCAGCATCACTGCTAGTATTGCTCGCCCTCCTGGGCTCTCTGAGCAGTGGCTGCAGTGCCCCTGGGTGTGCTCAGGAGAAGGACTCACAGTGAGTGGAGTCATAAAGACTCGGTTTCAGCGCCCCCCCCCCCCCCCCACATACACACACACACACTAGCTATATGACAAAATTTATCTCTCTGAATCTTAGCTCTCACTCAGAAATGGGTATGACAACCACTATGGAAGATTATTGTAAGAATTACATAAGGTCATGTAGTTAAAACACCAGGCACACAATAGGTATTCAGTGAAAACAGGGAATGATGCATGTTGTGATCAATAAAGGAAGTTCTAAAGTTAGACTGACTTACTAAAATCCAGGCTTGATCGGTTATTAGTTGGGAGGCCTTAGGAAAGTGGTTTCACCATTCTGAACTTCAGTTTCTTCTTCTGGAAAGTGGAAATAATAATAGTATCAGCTGACTAGAGTTACAGTGAGGATCACATGATAGCACGTGACTCAATTAGCCCAGTGCCCGGCACCCAGTAGAGCCCTCGGGGACTGGAGCGCTTTCCTTCCTGCCTGCTCAGTTCTCCTGGGACCCAGCTGCTGAGAGCAGCCCCGCACTGAGTTTCTTCTGACCTAAAATACTGTTTATAAACCCACTCCCTTTTCTCACTTTCTCTCCCTGTCTCTGCTGCGGCTGTCACAGGTCCATTGCTCTTTGGCTGCCAAGAGTCAGAGAGGCTAATTTGGTGAGTAACTTAAAAGAAACAGAAAGCAGAGATCTGAATGTGGACACTAACTTGCCTGTTTCCTGCCATCGCTGGGCCCTCGCCGTGGCCAGTGGGAAGGCAGGTCCTATTCATTTGCTCTCCCACCTGTGCCTCTCCTAGAGCACAGTTGTACAGACTAGCCCTCGGCTGAGAATTGAGCTCATTTCTCCGCTTAGGCCTTTGGCCAGCAAAGCTGTTTGTCTCCCGCTCCAGTTTTCTGCTACAGTCATTTAGACAGAGTTGATTGCTTTTTCTGAGGTGGTGTTTGGGCATCTTCCCCAAGACACCAAGTTGGGATGACATGTGCAAGGTGTTTGGCCTGCGAGGGTGATGGGGCTCCCCCTGGCTTTGGGGAAGCAGCTCTGAGTCTCCAACAGGGACAGGCCAAGAAAATCTAGATGTGGACACATGCACACTGGGTTTCACCTGAAGGGAGTCAGGTCTCCGGCAGCCAGCTCCCTAGGAAGAAATGTGGCTTTGCCTCCGAACTCCGCATTTGGGGAGCTGCTGCGTTATCAGCCTAGGCTGGCTCCCGCGCAGAGCGGGTTAGCTTTATGAAACGGTTGTCTGCAACACACTTACTAAATGCCAAGTCCTGCTGTGGTCCCACGGGCACCGCGGGCGGGGTGAACTGCGGACACTTGCTCCGGAGGGGATTGCTCTGATGTGCCAGCCTCCTGAGCACTCCGGGCAGGCAGGTGGGCGGGCAGGCGGAAGGAATCCCAGATTAGATGGTGAAAATCTATGCTTTGGTCTTGGCCCTCCACTAGTCAGTTGTGGGACCTGGGAAGGGTGAACAGCTTCACAGGAAACTCCTCGGCCCCATCTCTGGGGCTCTTTGTGCAGGGTGGGCAGCAGCTCTAGCATTTGGGTTCACAAATAGCTGATATCAACTCTCAACTCTTTTCTGATGAGCAAACTGTGTGACATTAGTTATTTATCCCTTGATCTTGGCCCTCCCTCTGTAATCTTACCTTATAATAGAGAAACATGCAAATTGACCGCACCTCCGCTATGCCCACGATTGGGCCGGCAGGAGGCTGGGGGCGGGACTCCGGGTGGCATATCCACCGTTGAGAAGATCAAGATGGCGGTGCCCAGTGGCCGGGCCCATGCCGCCGCTCCCGGGGGTGCCTGGGGCGATCGGCACCCCAGGGGGGCATGGCCGGGCCCATGCCGCCACTCCTGGGGTGCCTGGGGAGATCGGCACCCCGGGGGGGCGTGGCCAGACCCATGCTGCCGCTCCCCGGGGTACCTGGGGCGATCGGCACCCCGAGGGACGTGGCCGGGCCCATGCCGCCAATCCCCGGGAGTGCCTGGGGCCGTGGCCGGGCCCATGCCGCCCCTCCCGGGGGTCCCGGGGGGCGATCGGCCACCCGGGGGGTGTGGCCCGGCCCCTCCTGCCCCTCCCGGGGGTTCCAGGGGTCGATCAGCCACTTGGGGGGGCGTGGCCGGCCCCTCCCGCCCCTCCCAGGGGGTCCCGGGTGTTGATCGGACACCTGGGGGGCGTGGCCGGCCCCTCCCGCCCCTCCCAGGGGTCCCGGGGGGCGATCGGCCACCTGGGGGGGCGTGGCCGGGCCCATCTCGCCCCTCCCGCCACTCACGGGGGTCCCGGGGGTCCATCGGCCACCCGGTGGGGCGTGGCCCGGCCCCTCCCGCCCCTCCCGCCGCTCCCGGGGGTCCCAGGGGCCGAGGCTTTCCGGGCCTTGGGCACCAGCGGGGAGCCTGCACCGATCGCAGGAAACCACTGGGGGTCGGCTCCTGTGATCGGTAGCAGGGACGCTGGGTGCGGGGAGCCCAAGGCCAGGAAAGCCTGGGGCGGAGGCTTTCCCGGCCTTGGGCACCAGTGGGCAGCCTGCACGGATGGCAGGAAACCACTGGGGGTCGGCTCCTGCGATCCTTAGCAAGGATGTTGGGTGCCGCCGAGCCCAAGGCCACCGCCCGGGGCCAAGCCCCGACCCTGAAAAAGGCAGAAGGCGGTGGCCACAGCCAAGGCCTGGGTCCCTGGTGCCGGCAGAAAACTGGTGCAGGCAGCCATTTGAATGAAGGTCTATTGCACGAATCTTCGTGCAAACGGGTTACTAGTACAGAGATAATAAGATTCTGTTTGCCGGGTTCTTGCAAGAGGAAGACACCAAGTTGGGATTACATGTGCAAGGATATTATTAGGGGAAGTGGGTAGCCAAGGACAATGGTCAGACCGCAATGCCTATCTGTCCTCCATTGAAGGAGGAAGGGAGGAAAATCA
Source organism: Cnephaeus nilssonii (assembly GCF_951640355.1). Classification (NCBI taxonomy): domain Eukaryota; kingdom Metazoa; phylum Chordata; class Mammalia; order Chiroptera; family Vespertilionidae; genus Cnephaeus; species Cnephaeus nilssonii. Next base: position 3,294,332 of record NC_137072.1, on the reverse strand, counting down.
GGGGAAGAGGCCCAGATTTCCAAGGAGGGTTCCACAAGGCCATATGGGGAGCCCTGGAGTCACAGTAGGCTTCAGAGGAGTCTCCTGAGAGCAGACTTGCCTCATATCCTGGCTGGCTTCAGCCATTGCCCGGGAAGCTCAGCTCAGTGCCAGTGCTGCAGCAGAGATGGGTTTCAGGCCCCGCAGCTAAGGCCCTGGTCAGTTACGTTGCCTGTGGTGGGAGGTCTGTAAAGGACAACATTATCATGTGTGCCACAAATACCTACACTGCAAGGTGTCTGTGAGGATGAGATCAATGATGTAGAGATCTTATTTTAAGGATGTGTGCATGTGCATGGGTATATATATATATATATGGAAATTCTTGGCTTTAGAATGTAGAGGGAAGAACACCAGGCTTGGAATCAGGGGGTCTGAGGGGAAGAAAAGCCCCTATTCAGGGATCTTCAAATTACTGCCTTAATCTAATTCTCCCCACAAATCCAGGGAAGTTGGGCACCTGAAGTCTGAAAGTTAGAATGCACCCTGAGATTTGAATCTCAGTTCAAGTTTTGTGATGTTAACATATTATGATCCAGTGGTTGCCACAAGGTTAAAGTAATTATCGTTATCCCTGATGGCAACTGTCTGTCTTGTTTTGTCCATGCTGTGTAATCAGCACTAGAATGGTTTGTGGCACATGAAAGACGCTCAGTAAATATTGGAGTGATGAATCTATTGACTACCGTTAGCTTGGTGTCCAGCATAGTTCAGCCAGGTTCCATGAGCACTCCCCCTGCCCCCCAGGCCTCTCTCACAGTGGTGCTCCTATGGGAGCCGGATGCTTGGTTGAGAAGGACATCCTCCCTCTTTGCTGGCCACAAGGTCATGGTGGAGAGAGCCACTCTACATTGTGCTTTCTGCCTGAGAAGCAGGGTGTAATGCAAGCTTTTGCCACTCAACCCAAGCAGAGCATGAATGTGCTTCCTCAGGAATCTCCAGACTGAGAGGGCACAGGGAGGAATGTACTGAGGCTCGGTTTCAGGTTAGGCATACTCTGTGGGGTGGGCCCCAGCCAACCCAAAGACCACTGGTTACTGTCCTTGTGCAAGGACCATTAATGTGTCATGGGAATGGAGAACGGGCCGTCAAGACTCCAAACAGCTGCCTATTTTGGTTTGCCACTTCTGGTGTGTGGGCCTCTCAGACTTGAGCTTTCTCACCCTCCACATGCTCTAATTAGTGTGAGCCTTTGTTTTCTCTTGGCCAGGAGCCTTGTCATCTGGCACCTACAATGTTGGGCAGGAAAAATACGGATTTGAGTGGCGGCAACTGGTACAGTGCAGGAGGGCAGTGCTATTAGGAGACATTCCCATGGCATCTATGTGGGCGTTTTTATTTTCCCAAGAATCAGCCAGAACAAGGGTCCTAGGGGCTGTGGCTCTCTTTAAGAACACATATTACATCTGGTTCACATCTTATTCAGTGCTATTTTTCTCTCCATAGAGGTAACATTTTGCATCAAACACCTGAATTTTAAGGCGGTACCAAGCCTTTCTTTCTTGCAGGCTTAATAGATGCTTGTTGGAAAAGTGTGGACTAAGGCTCTGGCTTCTGCCTGCCTCCTCTCTCCCACCATTTGGTTCTTTTTCTTGCCTGTCTCTTTTATGACAAATATGTGGAACTCAGAGAATGAGTAAGACGCAACCTCTGCCCTCAAGAAACTCACAACCTCCCAGCCTATTTTAGTTGCAGTTTAGTTGATGAAAATATTTAAAGAGAGACCGTTTTTAAGATTTAGAATTCACATTATGAAGGATAGTGTGATAAGATACATCCAGCAAACAGGAAGCCAGAGCAGTATATCAACAAACAGAACAGTCATAAACTGAGAACTTAGCTCTTTTCCACAAAGTAGTCCACAGCATGTTCATATGGATCATCTTTCTTTATGACATACAAGTGAAAAACAGGGAGAAATATCTTTCTTGCAAACAGGGAAACAGAGTTACAGGACTTTTTCAAAATCCTAGCTTTGAAACCAACACGTGATTTCTCCACAACCTTCCTTTGGGAGGTACGTGCCTTTCTAAGTAAACAGGTCCTAGATGGGTTGGGGATTATATATGTGAACCATCTGGCACATTTCCTGGGTGTTTACTAATATCCAGTAGAATTAGTAGCTCTCATTTTGATTATTATTTTCACCATCATTCTTGTTGTTTGTCAACCCCTAGCTCTGGGACAGCTGGTGCAAGGCTTTCTCTCAGGATCTATGGAGAATCCCTGAGGATGGACATTGGCCAAGCCGATGGCCAACTGCTGGCCCATCAGAGCAAGTGACACAGCAGGCTAGGTCTGACCCAAGCCCCAGAGATGGAACACAATAGCTCCCTGTCTCCAGATTTCTAAACTTAAGCCCTTGGCATCATCTTGATTTGTTGCTGAATAGATCTGTGGCTCTCGCAGCTCTCAGCAATTGGCAGATGTGGTAGATGGTGTAAGGAAGACGTATATCTTCATGGAAGCTGTGCTGTTCTTCTGGGCCAAGGCGAAATTATGTTACAAATCCGTTTCTTTTTGAAGCTGCACATTCAGAACCAGAATGTGGCTAAGTGACAGACTGGAACAGATGGGCCAGGGCTGCGCTGGATGTTCGAAAGCCCTCCTTCTTGAGCAGAATTAATGTGCGCGAGTCCTGGGAGGCTGAGAGCACTCTTGGCATGCAGCTGTCCTGTGTGACTTGCTGCACTCATCTGTGAAACATGTTGAATCTGAGAAATGAGTCTTGGATCCTGGGTCATGTTAGCGTCAGAGTCATCTTTTATTAATTAAATGAGACAATAAAAGTGAGGTGCATAGAGTAGGGCCTGGCACACAGCTCACGTTCCGTACATGCAGGCACTTATCAACACCAGCATCTTCTTTTACTTGATGGCTCTTTGCTAAAATCAATGTTTTGGGGTTCAGAGATGGTACTTCAATGAAACAGAACCTCCTATTCTGTTTAGAACTTGAAAAATGTACCCCTCTCCCTCAGCTCCATGAGGATTTTTGTATGATCCTCATCCCTTAGAACCTAGACTCCCAGGATGGCGAATAGATTTAATCTGAAGCTATGTATCTGGCTAGACCTTTTTTAGAATAATGCTGTGATTTATTTCAGGCTTAGAGGACAAGGGTATGGTGATTGCTTAATGATGTCTATGATGGGTTTGGGAGAGGGGTGGGAAGGCATGTATGCCATGCTTTTACCATCTCTAATTAAATAAACAAGGGAACTTCAAGCTTGACCTCCTCCATGAAGATGAGCGTGTGGCTCATTTCTGAGGCCATTGTCATTCTGGCAAGCAGCTAGACCTGAACAGCTGTTTATCTTCCTGGTCATGTTCCTGGTTTCTGGCTGTTTGCTTTTAACAAGAGTTCAGTGATCGAGGGCTTCTCCACATCTGCAGGGAGTTTCCTGCAGAAGTAGGATGTGTAAAATAAGCCACGGAATAAAAGCCCCAAGCAGGTGCTGGCGATTGTTTCCCACTGGAGGTCATTCTTCTTCTAGAAGGGCATGGGGTTGGGTTGCCGGGGAACGACGTGGAAGACCAAACCTCAGGAGTGGACTGCAACAAAGCACAATCAGTAAAAAAATTAAAGTAAGTCTCCGATTGGGGAGAAATCACCTCAGTGGATGGCCTTTCAGTTATAACCCATTAGGGAAATAATGTGATGGCTGCCATGCCCCAACATGTGTGAAACACACACATGTATACACTCTCTCTCTCCTACAAATGCTTATGTTTCTAGGACTTACTTACTCAATTAAGTGATTTAGGGCAATTGGTTTTCAACTTTTAATAATAACACATTTTTCAGCTTTGGTCTGAGAGGTGATGGTCTAATGAGCTACATGGAAAGAAGTGGTATTTAATACATATATTGATGTCCTTTATTACAAGTTTGTAATATTTTGTTAAATCTGAAATTCAGTTTCCATTTAAACATAAATTCAAATTCAAGTTACTAAAATATTAGAATTTCTAATTAGCAATGTTTAAAGCAAAGAACCATATATTTTGTCTTGTTAACACTTAACGAAAAAAGTAAAGTGGTCATTTGAATGTGATTGTTTTTCTTAAAGTATTTGGAACAGTGGTGTTACCACCAGTTATTAAATATTCCAGATTTAAGTGTGTCTGTTTGTTGTGAAGAAGCACATATACAAAGAAACCATAGCTTTCTATAATATGTGCTTTCAAGAAGTACAGTTTAACAACTCATCATTTCTGTTCCCCAAAATACTTTGTTTATTCATAACTTACTCCCTTTTATTTGTTAATTCAGATAGAGTATCTGAAGCAACAAACAGATTTGACACCAATCTAATTTTTCTGTAGGAAGCAAAATTCTAAGAATGACATACAAACCCGCCAAACCTGTCAAAATGAGCAAGGCTTTCATCAGGGGAAATGCTGTCTATTAAGGCCACATTTGAGCACATGCCTTGGGAAGCAAAGGCTCTTACCTTATTTGCATGGGTTCTATTAGCCTGGGACCTTTTGTCATCGTGTGGCCCTTCCAGACCTTGAGAAAAATCTGTGTGTGTGTGTGTGTGTGTGTGTGTGTGTGTGTGTGTGTGTGTACTTGCCTGTTTGGTGGGGAGGGAGAAGAGGGGAGGAAGGAGAGGGTCCATGTGTGTGTAAACTAAACCCACCCTGGTCCAAGGCTAGGCAGAGGACGTCTATGGATGTACAGTAGATGTGGCTTGACTAGGTACAGCACTAAATTGCTTCTGTAGTTCAACCCCTAAGGACTGCTTCAAAAACTGAGTGTCCATTTCCAACCCCAAGAGATAACTGTGGGAGGTGGTAGTGGCTGAGCAGCCAAGCCAGAGGTAGAATGGACGGTGGATCCAGCATGGAGGCCCAGAGAACCTGGTGGCTGCATTATGTACCAGGTAAGCCTGTGTAGAACCAGATTTTATAGCCGTGATGTACAAAGAGTGAGGAATAGATGGAGAAGGGTAGCTGGGAGGAAACCTGGCCCTACAGGGCTTGGCTTTGTTTATTTAGTGTGTGTTGCCCCAGGAAAAAAACTACAAATACTTGCCTTGTGAGATAACCCTACAAGAACCAACTAGTTAACGTGTAAAATTTGTCCTAAATTGGAACTGGCCTGATAAATAGCTAAAAGGTTTCCCAGCTCTGGATGGGGTGAGAAAGCCCTTGTACATTCTGCCCTAGCAGGTCATATACTCTGCAAGTCTTTATTCAGCTCTGAAGGGCCTCAGGAGCTCAGCACTGGGCAAGAGAGGCCCAGCCAGGCGGGAAGATAAAGCTTTGCGGGTGCACATGAGGGGCCTAGTGGAGGGCTGAGACACCTGCAGACACAACTCCTGAATGCAGCGTGATATAGGGAGAATGACCCATTTGAAGGTCAACCTGAGTTCTAATCTGGATTCTCATTCACTAATTGACTGTGGTCAAGTTTCTAAGCCTTTTCTCAATCTCAGCTCCATCCCTATGACATACTAGTTCATTGATGGTGCTGATGACCTCCTTGAAGGATTATGAGGATTGACAGAACTATGTGTGTAAAGCACCCAGCAAGTTATCTGGCAAAGGCTGGTGTTCATTATTTCCATCTCCTGTGCTACTGCCCACCCCCCCCCAAAAAAAAACACACACAAAAACACACACAAAACAAAACACAGAACACAACTCCATCAGCTTATTTCCCTAAGAACTGTTTTCAAAGTATGTGTGTGTGTTTTTAACATTGAATAATAAGAAGTTTGAGCTTTGAATCCTAGAGTTTTCACTCATTAGATGGATGACTTTGAGCCAATCCTGCAATGTTGGAATGCTGTGAAATGTCAGGAATCCTGATGTGATGGCCCAGGCCCCTCCTTTCTGAGCTCTCCTCAGGAGCACAGGAGAATCCAAAAGCAGAGTGTTGCATGATCCATTTTCTTTGTTGCATGATCCATTTTCTTTGGACCTGAGCCTAAACCAGCCTTTATATCAGGGAGTTTCATGTTGTCCTAGTTTATACTCATGCGTGGAACCTAGAATCAGGCCGTGAGGTAATGCCAAGAGTATGTGGACTGTTATAAGTTAATATGCTGATCTGCTCTGCAGTGAGGTTCTTTCAGCTCTGATTTCTCCTTTTATGGTGTCTTTAGAGAAAAGCAGGGAGGTTGGAGGTCGTTGACTGAGCAATTAGAAACATAGGCATTCAGCACATCAGGTTGGAGTTTAGCCTTTTGTTTTTGAGCAAGTTCTTTGTTTGGGTTTGGTTAATCTGTGACTGAAAATGGAGATGATTTGAAAGGAGAGGCACCCATCACCAACCTCTTGCAGTAACAGACACTTGGTGAGATGTAGGGAAGGGGAACTGAGACAAAATAGGAAAGACCCTACAACTCAAACCACCAGAGTGGGCGTGGCAAAGATTGAAGTGTCCAGTGTGGTGTGGCCAGAAACAAGGACAGAGTCCGGCCATTGTCTGGAAACCAGAGTCAGAGTTCTGGGGCTGTCAGTGAAAGGCTGTCTGTCCTAGGAGTCACCTTTGTTCCTGTGGGGAAGGAACTACAAGAGCCTGTGTGACTGTGTTTATAGGATGAAACCTAAGCTCCTTGCAGGGAGGTCACACTGTGTCTTGTTCTAGCTGCTGGCCATCTCTGTGGGTCACCTCTTCTCAGGTCATCTTGCTTTGACCTCTTCTCAGATCTTTCGTCAGCCTTGTTTTCAGGCTTTGAGATACCACTCCCTCTGTGCACTGTGCTCTTCTCTTCCCAGCATTTTAGCATTCTTATATGTTTTGTCTCCATTAAGTTTGTACTATGTTGTTATTTGCTTTTTTTTTTTTGCCTCTGTCTACCCAAACTATTGCTTCTGCCTGGGGCTCCCCTTTATTTATTTATTTTTAACCCAGAAAAACTCCCATTCACTCTTTAAAAGCCATATTGAGTTTCATTACTCTTAGGAAATCCACCCTGACGCTCTCAGGTTACCTCTGAACTTTGCACACATTATAATAAATTCACACCATGCACTATTTTATATTTGTTTTCATGCCTTGTCCCTATCTAAACATGTAACCTCATAAAAAATGACGGTCACATCTTATTTGTTACTAGAGGCCAGGTGCACGAAATTCGTGCACGGGGGAGGGGGTGTATGTGTCCCTCAGCCGAGCCTGCACCCTCTCCAATCTGGGACCCTTCGAGGGATGTCCGATTGCCCATTTAGACCCGATCCCTCTCACAATCCAGGACTGCCGGCTCCCAACCACTTGCCTGCCAGATTGCCCCTAACCGCTTCTGCCTACCAGACTGATCACCCCCTAACCACTCCACTGCCAGCCTGATTGATGCCTAACTGCTCCCCTGCCGACCTGATTGCCCCTAATTGCCCTCCCCGCTGGCCTAGTCACCCCTAACTGCCCTCCCCTGCCAGATTGGTCGCTGCTAACTGCCCTCCCTTGCCAGCCTGGTTGGCCCTAATTGCCCTCCCCTGCAGGCCTGGTACCCCCTAACTGCCCTCTCCTGCTGGCCTGATTCCCCCCAACTGCCCTCCCCTGCAGGCCTGGTACCCCCTAACTGCCCTCTCCTGCTGGCCTGATTCCCCCCAACTGCCCTCCCCTGCTGGCCTGATTCCCCCCAACTGCCCTCCCCTGCTGGCCTGGTCCCCCACAACTGCCCTCCCCTGCAGGCCTGGTCCCCCCCAACTGCCCTCCCCTGCTGGACTGATTGCCCACAACTGCCCTCCCTTGCAGGCCTGGTCACCTCTAACTGCCCTCCCCTGCTGGCCATCTTTTGGTGGCCATCTTTGACCACATGGGGGTGGCCATGTTGTGTGGTGGAGTGACAGTCAATTTGCATGTTACCCTTTTATTAGATAGGATGGAGTAGGTAAAGGGTGTAGTGTTAAGAGATGGATTGCCTAAATTAAAACTGCAGTGCTACTATTTGCAAGCTTTGTGACTGTTGGACAGTCTTTCACTCAGGAGTTCTTAACCTCCCTCTACCTCAGTTTCTTAATGTATAAAATGGGAATAATTAAAGGATTCACTTCCTATGGATGCTGTGAGGATCAAATTGGAACTATGTGTGGAGCAATAAGTCTTAACTATTGCTGATGTTGACCTGAATTTCCAGGCTCCATTGCAGCCTTGGAGCTTAGCATGTAATCAGTAGATGTATGTGGATTTGCTCTGTGTTGTCTCTGTATCCAGGCTATGCACTTGTTGAGGAAGAACAGCATGCCCTGCCTGTGCTGCACACGGTGGGTTCAGCACCTTGGTAGGATGGGTCTTGATTTTCCATTTGAGTGATGAGAAACCTGAGGCTCAGAGAGGTTAAGGTGACTTGTTGAAGGTCACTTTAAAGTCCAAATGTGAAAGAAGTCCTGGACCTCTGAGTGTGAGGTTAACCCAGAGAGTCTAAAATGTTACCCACTCTGTAGTTGAGAGTTCTGGTCTCTCAACCAAAATCCTCAAGGGGGTGAAATAGAGGAACCTTGAAGTGTGGCCTGGGCCCACAGCTCACTGGAAGCTGGATGGGCTTTGGCCATCAAGGCCTCCCACGTCCGAAGCTTCTTTTGTAGGAGAGATGGTTGGTGTTGGGGCCTTACTGAGCCTCTTCCATGAGCTTTCCCGCAGGTTCACTTTGAGAAAGGAATGGGCAGGCCTACAGTGGGCCCTGCAGTGCCTAAGACGAGTATGCAGATAGTGGACTCAGCATTTCTTCTGAGCATGGATCATTTATTCCCTCTCGCCCATTTCATTTTTCTTTTTTTCTTGTCTTATTTCTTTCATTGTCTTCCCTTCCTTTCATTCTTTTCTCCTCCTTCTCTCCTTTCTTTCTTTCAGTTTATTTCCACTACGGGACTGTTTAATATTTCTTTTAGAACACTGACCTTAACGTTTTTTCTAAAAGTAGCATATGTCTGTTAACATAAAAAAACACATTGAAACCTGTAAAGAATTTTTGTGAGTTTATTTGAGCCAAACTGTCGACATATGCCGGGAAGCAAAACCTCAATGAGTTGAGATAATGCTCTGGAGAATGGCGGGTTACATTTGTATTTATACATTGCAATCAAAGGAGGGACATAGGTGGGTTACATGAAATTCATTGGTGATGGATTAAGGAGGTGGGATAAAGCAAAGCAGTGGGAAACCCCTGGGATTGGATAAAAAGTAAAATGATGGACACATACTTAGGTGAGTGCAGAAACAATTAACATGATAATGAAGGAATTTGAGGCATCTGTCCTGGTGCCCACCACATCTGGTTGCTCCAGAAAAAGGGAAGTTACAAGTTACCCAGACAGTTCACAGATATGTTATCTTAGAGGCAAAAAGGCAAATGGACTCAGTAAAGATCTTTGTCAGGGAAAATACTGGCCTAGGACATGATTGCCCACCATAACCTGTTTGTAGTTATATATTTAATTTTCAGACCATCTTTTGTGGTTATTTTAGGTCTCTAAGATGGCAAGACTGCCAACGCAGGCCTTCCTTGAGCTTGTCAGGTTAGCATCTGGCTCCTTTCGTCCACATGTCCAATGTAAAGAATTCAAACAATCCGGATGAGAGTCAAGAAAAAAGTAAAAAATTACCCTAAATCCCACCACTGAGAATTAACTCTTGTTAACAGTTAGATGAACATAATTCCAGACATCTCTAATGCATGTATATGTATAACCCACAAAGAGAGAGAGAGAGAGAGAGAGAGAGAGAGAGAGAGAGAGAGGAAGAGGGAGAGGGGATAGGTGAGTGGGTTGATTGATGGACATCTTGATAGAGAAAGCAATACATCAATTGATTGACTGAAGTTCTTTTTTATTTTAATTAAATGATTTATTTATTTTACTTTCTTTTCTTTTTTTTAAAGAAAAGTCTTTATTGTTGAGAGTATTACAGTTGTCCTCCCATTGCCCTCCTCCAGGATCCCACCACACCCCAGGCCTTCACTACCCTATTGTCTGTGTCCATGAGTAAGGCATATATGCATATAAGTTATTTGGTTAATCTTGTTCCGCTCCACCCAATCATGTTATTTGGTTAATCTTATCCTGCCCCTCTCCCCCACTTCACTCTGAAATTCGTCAGTCTGTTCCATGTTTCCATGCCTCTGGTTTTATTTAATCATCAATTTGTTTTGTTCATTAGATTCCTTATTGGTTTATTTTGATTTTTAGATTCAATTGTTGATAGATATGTATTTATTGCCATTTTATTGTTCGTATTTTCTCCTTCTTCTTCTTCTTCTTCTTCTTCTTCTTCTTCTTCTTCTTCTTCTTCTTCTTCTTCTTCTTCTTCTTCTTCTTCTTCTTTTCCTTCTTCTTCTTCATCATCATCATCACGAAGACCCTTCAACATTTCATGTAATGCTGTTTTGGTGGTGATGAGCTCCTTTAGCTTTTTCTTGTCTGTGAGGTTCTGTATCTGACCTTCAATTCTAAATGATAGCTTTGCTGGGTAGAGTAATCTTGGTTGTAGGTCCTTGTTTTCATCACTTTGAATATTTCTTGCCACTCCCTTCTGGCTTACAAAATTTCTGTTGAGAAATCAGCTGACAGTTGTATGGGCGCTCCCTTGTAGGGAACTAGCTGCTTTCCTCTTGCTGCTTTTAAGGTTCTCTCTTTGTCTTTAACCTTTGGCATTTTAATTGTGATGTATCTTGGTATGGACCTCTTTGGATTCATCTTGTTTGAACTCTCTGTACTTCCTAGACCTGTATGTCTATTTCTTTCACCAGGTAGGGGAAGTTTTCTGTCATTATTTCTTCAAATATGTTCTCAATTTCCTGCTCCCTCTCTTCTCCTTCCAGCAACCTCATGGTATGGTTTGAAGTTGTCCCAGAGGCTCCTTACACTATTTTCATATTTTTGGATTCTTTTTTCTTTTTGCTGTTCTGATTGGGTGTTTTTTTGCTTCCTCATATTCCAAATTGCTGATTTGATTCTTGGTGTCCTTTGCTCTACTGTTCCTCTCCTATAAATTATTCTTCATTTCACCTAGTGTATCCTTCATATCTGACTGGTCCTTTTTCATGTCTTTGATGTTCTCATTAATTTCCGTGAAATTCTCACTAAGTTCCTTGACATTCTCACTAAGTTCCTTAAAGCTTTCATTAAGTTCCTTGAGCATTCTTATAAGCATTGTAGCCATTGTTTTGAACTCTTTATCCAGTAGTTTGCTTGCTTCCATTTCATTTAGTTCTTTTTCTGGAGATTCTTCTGTTCTTTCATTTGTGACATGTTTCTTTGTCTCAGCATTTTGGCTGCTTCCCTGTGTTTATTTCTTTGTACTGTGTAGAGCTGCTATGTCTCCTGGAATTGGTAGAGTGGCCTTGTGTAGTAGGTGTCCTGAAGGCCCAGTGGCTCAGCCTCCCCAGTCAGCTGAGCTGGGCACTCTAGGTGTGCTCCTGTGTGGGCTGTGTGCACTGTCTTGTTGTAGTTGAGACTTGATTGCTGTTGGCGACACTGGGAGGAATTCACCCCCAGGCCAATGGGCTGTGAGGACCACCTGTGACTCCATGGAAGAGCTGCTGTACAGAAGACATCCCTATGGAGCAGGATATGCTTTAATAGGGCTTTGATGTTCACCGAGTCTGTCCCTTGGGTGTGTTGCTTGTGGATATGGTAGGGTTATTATCTGCTATTGTCTGAAGCTGTCCACTGAGTGCACTGGCTCTGGGGCCTACTGGGAGGTGCAAAGTTAGCCACTGCCTGTGCCCTGCCTGGGGTCCCCCAGCAGGAGCTACAGAGCGATCTGCAGATAGCTGCTAATTGTGTTGGGCTTAGAGGTGCCTAGGAGAAACCAAGCTGTGGACCTTGGCAAGCTGCTGCTAGTGCTAGGCCTGGGGCCACTTATTAAGAGCTATGGGCATACTGAGTCCAGCTATTGCTTGTTTGAGAGATTTTAGGGAAGTCTGATGCCTGAGCCAGGACAGGCCATTCATATGGAAAAGACACTGCAAACAGCTTTGATAGCACTGCAAATAGGTGGAATGGGATCTCAGGGAATTACCAGGATGGGGAACAATGTGGGCCAGATTGATGGAGACTCAGATATGGTACCCGCCAGTCAGCTCTGTAGAGGAGTCAGGGAAGAGTCTCAGCACTTTGGTCTGGGAAAAGCTGATTTCTAGTTCTTGCCCTGATGCCAGACAATTTAGTTCCTCCCCCTATGTCCCTGGGACCATTTCAAGCTGCTGCCCCAGTGCTGGAGCTCAGAGGGAATGCGTCCGAGTAAGTCCATGTGTAGGCCCTTTAAGAGGAACTGCCCTGGGACTCCAACAGCCTCTGTGTCACGCAGCCACAATCTCCGCTGGTTTTTACAGCCAGAGTTACAGGGACTTCTCTTCCCAGCTCGGGAACCCTGGGCTGGGGGTCTGGTGTGGTGCTGGGACCCCTCACTCCTCAGCCACGATATCCCTCCTGATTAGAAACATACCACACATGGGTGTTGGACCAGCTTATTCAACACCTTAACTTAATTTCAACTGCAGCAACCCTTTCCCCAAATAAGGTTACATTCAGCTCCCAGGGTCAGGATTTGGACATGTTTTGGGAAGAGAGTGAAGCGAAGCATGTAATTCTCTATCTATGCCCAGCTTGTGGAGAAGCATTTGCAGCCTCTCCAAACACCAGGCACACGGGCAGGGTGCTAGCTGTTGATTGCTTAAAAAACCTTACCTCCTTTATCCTTCGTGTCTTGCTTTGACACCCAACACTGTGCTATAAGCTTATCTTTAGTTGTTTCTTGCCAGACATGATAATTTTGGGAAAAAACAGTAAATTGGGGGCATTATTTTTATGTTCAGAAAAAGCCTTGGAAACATCCTGTTTATGGTGAGCATTCAAAAAGATTTCTTGTGCTCACCTCTGTGGGATCTGTGTTCATCTGTTACAATATCTACTCAGCAAATATCTTGGCTCATCAGAATCTTCAGGACTATGAAAGGATTTGAAATCGGTGTGGTATATGCTCAGCCGATGTGGCCCAGTGGTTGAGCACTGACCCATGAGAGGTCACCAGTTCTATTCCTGGTCAGGGCACATGTCCCAGTTGTGGGCTCGATCCCCAGGAGGGGGCATGCAGGAGGCAACTGATTGATATTTCTCTCTCATCAGTGTTTCTATCTTTCTAGCCCTCTCCCTTCCTTTCTCTCTAAAATCAATAAAAACATATTTTTTAAAAAATGGTGTGGTATGAAAGTCTATTTCTCAGGCCCAGCTGACGTGGGAAATGCTCTTTAGGTGTGATGTCAGGAAAGTGAGCCAAGAATTCTGAGTATGTACGTATTTGTGAGGGGGAAGTGTGGGAATAGAGGTGCAGGTTACATTAGGCAAGATTTTCAAGGCGGAAGTCATGAGACTTAAACTAAAAACAAACAAACTGTTTTTGGGTTTCTTCATCTTTGTCCTTGATCCTTTCTTAGCCTAGCCAGGGTCTATGACATCAGCTATTATTATTTATCTGATTTCTAGTTTCTGGAAGATACACTTTTTTTCTATATGTCTAAATATAGTCATTCAAACCTTCCTCCTTACTTGACTATATTTTTTGTGTCCCATCAATGACCTTTTCCTAAACGTGATCCCGCTGGTCTTACTAGGCAGGCACAGGGCCTGGTTTCTGATCCATGAGTTGTGTATCCCTGTGATGTCCACGTGGCCAATTGTCACATGTGCCACATTAAGTTTAAATTAGTTAAAATGAAATACAATTTAAAATTTACCTTCTCAGTTATGCTAACTATATCTTAAGTGCTCAATAGCCACATGTGGTAGCACCTAGCATATTGAACAGTGTAGATATAGAACATTCCCCTTACTTCAGTAAGTTCTTTTGGACAGCTCTGGTATATGCTGCATAAATCCTCTCTTTTCCTCCTAATTTAATCTTGATTCTTCCCTGACTGCCCTTCATTCCTACTTTACCTTAGTTGATTAGCTGGAACCCTTCATGCCAACTAGTCTGTCTCCACACCCCCATGGTAGCAACTTCACTAATCTCCCTCCTGACGGCTCATTCATACACCTGTGGTCCATCCCCAGACCATCAGGATACATGGCTGCAAAGGGAACAGAATATTTGAAACTGAGGCTGTCTTGGAAACTCTGGGACTTAGGGTTGTAGCAGTTATAACATGAGAACAACCAAACTCCTACTTGTGTGAGCTTTTGAAAAGCTTGCTTTTTAGGTCATTCCTGGAAACCTCAATTCCAAGTTATTTTTTCAGTTCCTCAGTACCCAACCCTTGGTCTAGGGCTTCCTCCTTCAGACCAGTGCTTCTCAAACTTTAATGAACAGCAGAACCAAATGGGAATGTTATAAAAATGCACACATTCTGATTTAATAGGTCTGAGTGGGCCTGAGACTCAGCATTTTTATTGTTGACAGTATTACAGATGTCTCCCACTGCCCCTCTTAACCCTTACACCCAGCACTACCAACCCCTTTCCCCCAGGTCTTCACCACGCTATTGCCTGTGTCCATGGGCTACGCATGTAAGTATGTAAGTTCTTTGGTTTATCTCTCCTAGTCCCCTCACCCCTACATCAAGGTTTGTCAGTCTGTTCCATGCCTCCCTGCTTTAAGTTTTATTTTGTTGGTCAGTTCGTTTTCTTCATTAGATTCCACAAATAAGTGAGAACATGTGATATTTGTCTTTCTAAGATTGGCTTATTTCACTTAACATAATAGTCTCCAGGTCCATCCATGCTGTCCTAAAGGATAAGAGATTATCGCTTTTACAACTGCATAGTATTCCATTGTGTAAATGTCCCACAGCTTTTTTAATCCATTCTTCTACTAATAGGCACTTGGACTGTTTCCAAATCTTAGCTATTGCAAACAATGCTGCTACAAATGTAGAGATGCATATATTCTTTCTGATTGGTGTTTCAGGTTTCTTAGGGTGTATTCCCAGATGTGGGATCACTGGGTCAAATAGCAGTTTCATTTTTAATTTTTAAAAGAAACTCAATATTTGATAAGATGCTTAAACCTCTGAGGGAAGGTAGGGGAGGGTGGGGGTAAGGGGGAGAGATCAACCAAGAGACTTGTATGTATGCATATAAGCATAACCAATGGACACAGACACTAAGGGTGTGAGGTCAGGATTGGGGGTGGGTGGGGGGCTAAGGGGGGATAACCACACATTTGTAATACCTTAATCAATAATAAAAAAAATTTTCACTAGGATAAAAACAACAACTCCATACTGTTTTCCATAATGGCTGCACCATTCTGCATTCCCACCAGCAGTGAACTAGTATTCCCTTTTCTCTACATCCTCACCAGCACTTGTTTGTTGATTTATTGATGATGGCCACTCTGACAAGTGTGAGGTGATATCTCATTGTCATTTTGATTTGCATCTCTCTGATGATTAGTGACTTGGAGCATTTTTTCTTATGTTTCTTGCCCATTTGTATGTCCTCTTTGGAGAAGTGTCTATTCAGGTCCTCTGCCCATTTTTTAATTGGATTGTCTGCCTTCCTTTTTTTGATCTGTAGGAATACTTTATATATTTGGGAGATTAACCCCTCATCAGATGTATCATTGGCAAATATGTTCTCCTGTGGTCAGTGTCATTTTGATGGTGGTTTCTTTTGCTGTGCAGAAACTTTTCATTTTGATGTAGTCCCATTTGTTTATTTTTTCCTTTGTTTCTCTTGCCCTATGAGATGTATTGGCAAAAATTCTGATACGTGAGTTGTCTGAGATTTTATTGCCTATGTTTTCTTCTATGATTTTTATGGTTTCATAGATTTCGTTTAAGTCTTTTATCCACCTTGAGTTTATTCTTGTATATGGTGTAAGTTGGTCTAGTTTTATCTTTTTGCATGTGTCTATCCAGTTTTCACAACATCATTTATTGAAGAGACTATCTTCTTGCCTCCTTTGTCAAATGGTCTCTGTTCTATTCCTTTGCCCTATATGCCTATTCCTGTGCCAGTACCAGGTTGTTTGGTTTATAGTGGCTTTGTAGTATAGTTTTATACTCAATATGGTGATCCCTCCAACTTGGTTCTTTTTTCTCAGGATTGCTGCAGCTATTCTGGGTCTTTTATGGTTCCATAGAAATTTTTGGAGTATTTGTTCTAGTTTGGTGACATATGCCATTGGTATGTTAATAAGAATTGCATTGAATCTATAAATTGCTTTGGGTAGTATGGATATTTTAATGATGTTAATTCTCCACATCCATGAACATGGTATACTCTTTCATTTGTGTGTATCTTCTATTTTTTTCAATGTCCTATAGTTTTTCAAATACTTTTACTTCCTTGCTTAAGTTTATTCCTAAGTATCTTATTTTTTGTTGTTGTTGTTGCAATGGTAAATAGGATTGTTTTTTAGTTTCAATTTCTGAGAGTTTATTAGTGGTATATAAAAATGCCATAGATTTCTGGATGTTGATTTTGTATCCTGCTACCTTGCTGAATTCATTTATTGCTGGAAACCAAGATCAACAGTAATTAATATAAATGTGAGAAGTCCACCAGAAAGCTGCTTTTGGACTCTTTTGATATTCACAGGGTGAACATTTGCATTTTATTACCTACTGCTGACTCAATGGCCTGAAGCAAACTCCCCACAAACCTGATAATCTTACTGTTTACTAAACATTACCATTGATATGTCTGTTTGCATTCCTAAAAGGCAATTGTGTATTCTAGTAAATAAAAGCAGCTGGGAACTGATACTCAGTGGAACTTGACTACTACAGTTAAGCTTTCCCTGGCTTCCCCCCATAAATCCAAATTAATATTTCTGTCTTGTGTGTCAATTTGTGCATCAGCTCTTTCTCCAAGCTCTTTCTCCTTTGAACTCGAAAGCCATGCTGGCTGTGGCTTTTCACAATTTATTAAGTCTAATAGTTTCCTGGTGGAGTCTTAGGGCTTTCTATGTACAATATGTCCTCTGTGAATAATGACAGTTTTACTTTCTCCTTTCCAATTTGGATGCCTTTTATATCTTTTTCTTGTCTGATCACTGTGACTAGGACTTCCTGTACTATGTTGAATAAGAGTGGTCAAAAGAGACATCCTTGTCTTGTTCCTGTTCTTAAGGGAAACGCTTTTAGTTTTGCCCATTGAGAATGATGTTGGCTGTAAGTTTGTAATATATGGCCTTTATTATATTGAGGTATGAACCCTCTATTACCACTTTCCTGAAGGTTTTTATAAAAAACTTGAGTCCTGGTGCATGAAATTTGTGCACTCAGTGGTGGTATCCCTCAGCCCGGCCTGTGCCCTCTCACAGTCCAGGAGCCCTCGGGGGATGTCCAACTGATGGCTTAGGCTTGAGCCCGCCTTCTGGCTGAGCCGCGCACCCCCTGTGAGAGCACACTGACCACCAGGGGGCAGCTCCTGCGTTGAGCATCTGTGCCCTGGTGGTCAGTGCGCATCATAGCAACCTGTTGTTCCACTGTTGGATCGATTTGCATATTAGCCTTTTATTATATAGGATGGGTGTTGGATTTTGTTTAATGCTTTTTCTGCATGTATAGATATGATTATGTGATTTTTACCTTTCAGTTTGTTTATGTGATGTATCATATTTATTGATTTGAGAATATTGTACCAGCCATGCATTCCTGGAATAAATCTCACTTGGTCATGGTATATGATCTTTTTAATATATTGTTAGATCTGATTAGCTAATATTTTGCTGAGGATTTTAGCATCTGTGTTCATCAGGGATATTGACCTGTAAATTTCTTTCTTTGTAGTGTCTTTATCCAGTTTTGAAATTAGGATAATGCTGGCTTCATAAAAAGAGCTTGGAAGTGTTCCTTTCTCTTGAATTTTTTTGGACTAGTTTGAGGAGGATAAGTGTTAGTTCTTCTTTGAATGTTTGGCAAAATTCTCCTATAAATCCATCCTGTCCAGAACTTTTGTTTGCTGGGAGTTTTTTTTTTTTTTTTTTTTAATTACTGCTTTAATTTCATAAGTTGTTATTGGCCTATTCAGGTTTTCTCATTCTTCCTGATTGAATTTTGGAAGTTTGTATATTTCTAGTAATTTGTCCATTTTGCCAAGGTTGTCCAATTTATTGGCATATAGTTTCTCATAGTATTTTCTTACAATCCTTTTTATTTCTGTGGTATATTGCCTCTTTCATTTCTGATTTTATTTATTTGGGTTTTCTCTCTTTGTTTCTTGATGAGTCTAGCTAAAGATTCATCAATCTTTTTTATCTTTTCGAAGAGCCAGCTCTTGGATTCAGTGATCTTTTTGTACTTTTTTTAAAAATCTCTATGTCATTTATTTCCATTCTGATCTTTGCTAGTTTCTTCATTCTACTTCTTCTGGGCTTTACTTGCTGTTCTCTTTCCAGTTCTGTTAGTTGTAGGGTTAGATAGTTTATTAGTCCTTTTTCTTATTTCTTGAGGTAGGCCTCAAATGCTATGAACATCCCTCTCAGGACTGCTTTTGCTGTGTCCCAGAGGTTTTGGGTGGTTGTGTGTTCATTTTAATTTGTTTCCAAGAAGTTTTAAATTTCTTGTTGGATCTCTTTGGTAGTCCACTCATTGTTTAATAACATGCTATTTAACCTCCATGTATTTGAGTGTTTTTGAGTTTTTTATTTATTTTTTATTTTAGTTGATTTCCAACTTCATGCTATTGTGATCAAAAAAGATGCTTGGTATGATATCAACCTTCTTGAATTTGTATAGACTTGTTTTGTGTCCTAACTTGTGGTCTGTCATTTAGAATATTCCATGTGTGTTTGAGAAGAATTTATATTCTGCAGCTTTGGGGTGAAATATTCTGTAAATACTAGTTAGCTGCATCAGATCTAGTTTGTCATTTAAGGCCTCTGTTTCCTTATTGATTTTTTTGTCTGGAACATCTGTCCAGTGATGTTAGTGGGGTGTTAAAGTCCCCTAACAAGACTTTATTTCTGTTGATCTCTCAAAGTCCATCAAGAGTTTTTTGTTTTGTTTTGTTTTTATGTATTTGGGTGCTCCTGTTTTGGGTGCATATGTGTTTACAAGTGTTATATTTTTTTGTTGAATCATTCCCTTTATTATCATGTAGTGGCCTTTATTGTCTTTTGTTATGTCCTTTGTTTTGAAGTCTATTTTGTAAGATACGAGTTGTTGTAGTTCCTACTGAATTCCTTGTAATTACACTAAGTTCCTACCCCAGCTTTTTTTTCCCTTTCCATTTGCATGGAATATTTCCCCCCATCAGTCTGAGGTGGGTCTTGTAGACAGCATATATATAGGTCATTTTTTCTTATCCATTCAGTCACACTATGTCTTTTGACTGGAGCTTTTATTCCATTTCCATTCAAGGTTATTATTCGTAGGTATTTATTTATTTCCATTTATTTTCTTTATCCAGGTGGTGGCAAGGCTGGGTGCCTCGCCACTGCTGCTCCCCACAGCCTCCTCCTGAGGAAGACCTTGTAAAACCTTCCAATGGAGTGGTATTCAAGCTGGAGCCGTGCCCAGGGAGTGGCTGTAGTGGTAGCAGTGGCTCTCTAACCACCCCAAATTCCAGCGTGCAATCTGACTGACACACACGCATGTACACACACACACACACACATACGCACATCTGCACACTGGTCCTCTCCTTCCCTCCCTCACTCACACTCTCACCCTCACTTCAGGTCTGCCAGCCTCCACGTTGGAGTCCGAGGTTCTGCATTTTAATGGCCCAGATGGGTGCTGATGTTGCTGGTCTGGATGTCTGAGATGCTGAATCTCAGAAGTGTCACTTCTTTTCTATATTTTTTCTTTGTTTTCTCTCAGGACACCAGCTTATCAAAACTTGATATCTAGATAAGTGTTGTCTTTCAACAGAGGTACCTTAAGAGTCTGTACTCTGATGATGCCACCACTCCAGAAAACAGCCTAGAGTTTAGTTCTTTCTTGTGTGCAAAATCAGGTAGTGCTTAGAAGATGTAGTCTCTCTATTTTATAGTCACACCTAATCATAATGGCTGTTTTAGCCTTTAATGACAATTTACACCTCCCAGAACAACCTTTGCTCTAGATTTTGTTCCCAAGGATGAACGCTGTTAGCACTGAGCCATTTAAAGGAATATGCCACCTATTCTGTAACTCTGTTTAATGAAGAGTCATGTAAATGTTCTGAGTGACAAGCACTTTTGGAATAAGTGCCAAGTCTCCAGGGGAGCAGTGCCCTTATTAGAATAGGCAGGTTTTCACCTTTTTATTATGAAATTCATTTTCCTTTACAGTCACATCTTGTATTTCAATCTCTATAACTATTCAATCTGGACCTTAGACATACATTCTCTTTTTTTCAGATCATCCTTCAACCTTTGTCCTCAAATCCATCTCATCCCCAGGTCTTCGCAGCACAGAGAGGTGGAGAAATCAGGACATAGGAGTCAGGCTAACCTGGGTGCAAAGCCTATGTCAGTTCCTCTTGGCAGTGAGATCATAGACAAAGTATTTAACTTCCCTGAGCTTCTGTGTTTTAATTTAAGACGAAGCTACTCTGATGTGTGCGGATTAAATTAGATGGAATGTTCACAAAGGATAAATTGGATACAGAAGTGCCCAGCCCAGAAAAGCACCCCAAAATGTTTCCCCTTCTTAGTCATTTTTCTCTTTACTATTGACCCCTCCCCGCTCAGTTCTTTTCTTCTTCTTTCAACCATGCACGGTTCCACTATCCAGAAAACTCCGGTGACGTGAGTCTGCTCACTTAGTCCATCTCCCCTGCCCTCCAAAGACAAACATTTTGAGGATGTGGCCACTAGCTGCTCTCATCACTTCCCTGTCTGCCTAACATCTGTCAGTAACCCAAACCCAGAGCTCATGCCCTTGGCCTGGACAATCCTGTGTTTTCTCTGGTCCACTTACCTCTGGAAAGGAGCCTCCCCACCTTTTCTTCACTGGATAACATGCCTACAGTGAAAACGGCTGCTTCCAGAATTGGCCAGAGGTCACTAAGGAAAGAAGGATTGCTGAGAGGTTAAACAGCTTTTTGTTTAGTTTTGCTTCTATGTGTTTTAGAGATGTCTCACATGGGATGAGGCTGTATGTGCGTGCTTCTGTGTTTGGAATAGGATAGAATCCTTACTCTTGGAGGCCGCAGGGGCTTTGTAATTGAGGGGGAGACCCAGTGGGGGCCCAGCCAGGGGTAGCAGATGTGCAGCTGGTCTCAGGAAGGAGGTTAGAGCAGGAGGGAGCGATGGGCATGGTCCATTTCACCAGGAACAGAGGGTTACAGGCCATTAATTTTAATGTAATGCAAATTGGTTTATGAAGGTGCTGACACACTGTTATTTAAAAAGCATGAGTAGCATGATAATTAAATGTCTGTCTATATTTTATTTTAGTACAGTTATAGTATATCCTTGCCCAGCTGGTGCGATAGATTTCCAGGCTTATAATTATATAAATTGCAAAGTACTAGAAAAGAAAAAAACAAACAAACAAAAACATGTACTGTGATGCCAAAAGCAAGGTGAGGTATAACTTAAGCTTCATTATTTTAAGCTGAACTCTGTTTAGCTCCTGAGTTTGGCCACACTCACTCACTAAAAATGTTCCCAAGTTATGCTTTCCAGTGTATAACATGAGGGGATAGTGATGTCTGTATAGTGTTTCTTTTTGGTACCTTTGAGTTGAAGCGTGCATTCTTGGGGGAGCCAAGTGCCCCAGAATTCAGCCAGTCTGTGCCGAGTGGGCAATGGAACTGTAACAGACCCTTTGCTGGGAATCTGCAGCCCTGCGTTCTGTTTCGGGGCTGCCACTGACTGGCGTGGTCACTTCCTCCCTGGGTCTCTGTCACATAACCAATGTACTATAAATTCTAGAGTGAACATTTTGAGACTTGAATTTTTATTTTTCCTTCTTGATCGCTTAAAATAAAAAATCTCCCAACATAGTCCTTTACACATATGACTTTGAAGTTGAATTTCTTCAGTTCCAAAAAAATTTATCTAGAAAAAATGTCCAACAGGCTTGAGATGTCCGTGGAAGATGAGAAGGAAGGCATGGAGGAGGGCAGGGAAGGTAAGCTTAGAACTTGTTTAGGGGGAAAAGCGAAGAGGAAAAAAAAAACAGAGTCCATGACAAGGGGGTGCCACCCCATATTTGGGGAGTCTCATAAGTACATAGTTGCAGGCAAAGCATGTGGCCACACTTTTACCCTTGTCGTTGCACCAAGACTGTTGATAACTCTTCTAAGAAGCACCACTGGGAGGATTAGTGGTTTTATTATCTTTAAGCTAATCTGGTCCTGAGGCTGCTGAGATCCCTGTGTTTAAGAAGCGTAATCAGACAAGCTGCTTTGCTTTGAGCACTGGCTGGGGTGCCTGTGACCTCTGTTTGGGAAGTGCTTTCCGGGGCCGCTTCGGTCCTGGGTACCAGGTGAGCATCTGGGGAACCACTGGGGAGCGGTAGAAGCCCACGTGGACTGTGGGAAACCGTCCCTGCATCTCAAGGTAATGCTGCATGCTCCATCAGTCATGAGCATGAGCTCTGTCGGAGGCTTTAGAGATCAATGCGCCCAAGCCAGTCCTTTGTAGAACAGAGGCCCAAACTCAGCTGGTGAGGAGCGGGTCAATCTGCTACCTGGTGCTGAGCTGAGCTTTCTGTGTTTCCCACTGTAAAACACTATATATGGTGTTGTATATCATTATTGCCAAAAATAAATAAATAAAATAAAATATAAAAGCTCCTGCTTTAGGGAAAATATATATATAATTAAAACAGACATGTGTAGTAGTCCCTTAAGCTATATTGCTTCTGAGAATTAATTTTGGATTTTATGACCTTGCTACTTCTTCCAGTCATCTCTGCTCTTAACTTCCTCCTTGTATAAAAACTAAGCAATTCTTTTCTTTTTTTCTTAGAATTTTTTTATTATTAATTGATTTTTGAGAGAGAAAGGGAGAGAGAGAGAAACAGACAGACATCGATTTATTATTTTACTTATTTATGCATCCATTCCTGGTCAGGGCATATACAAGAATCAACTAAGCAATCCTTTTGTAACTTCACAGTTATATCTGAACACTTCTCACCTGTGCTCTTGCTCTGATTATCTGGGCCAAAGCTGCAAACTCTGGACCACAGCTATTTCCAGTTTTATCTGGATTCTCACCAGGGATTGGAGATGGTATTCTTCTGCGCTGGTGATGGTGTTTTCTCAGGTCAGAGTAGACTAGAAAGAGCATGGGAGCCAGTTTCCTTTCTGCAATGTGTCTCCCAACTTGGTCCGCGCCTTTGCTTCTGTCTCCCTTCTCCCTTACAGGGCCGCGCTGATTCAGAAGTCATTTACCAAAGACTGGTAACCTGGTCTGTTTTAGACAAACCGCTTTCTGTCATTAGACTTTCCACCCAGTTTTCCAACCCTGGCTCTTTTTATAACTTCTCAATACATTATGCAGCTAACCAATAAAAACTCATTTTGAAGAACATGACAACCCTGTATTTCTCATACCTTTCCTCTTCGGCTTGCAAAGTGGGCCTCTTACTTAAAAAAACAAAAAAAAGATTACACTGTCCATTTGTTCTTGGCAGGTTGGTGATTCCAGCAGAGTTGATACTTTCCTGTCCTCTTTGTGTTTAGCATCCTTTCCCAACCAAGAACATGCTGAATGTTCATTCGGAAAGACTGAAACTTTAAACTATCGCTCTTGGTCTGACTGTTGCTGTTATGTGTGGTCCTCAGCCAGGTTAAGGCTTGATGATGGAAGCACGAGGTAAACTGGCTGAAGAGACAGCCTGAGTTTATCCAAAGCCCTGACGGTTGCCAGCCATTGTTTCTGAGAAGCAGACTTGTTTCTTTCCCTTGGCAATGACCTCGTATGGAGATAAATTACAGGATGTTCACACAGTCAAGGCCTCATAACTGAGTGGCAGGCATTGCTATGTCTGCTGGGTCAGTTATGAACAGGGTTGAAAGTTATGGGTCTTGAAAAACCAGGTAAATTAAAACATATTTGAACTTTACTAAAGCTTCTAAAGACCCTGAGATTTAGAAAGAGTTTGAAAGAATTTCTTTCTGAAGATCTTCTGTGGTCTGCTAGGGATACAAATGTTAGAGACAGCATCCTGTCCTCCGAGCTCCAAGATACCTGGGGAAAGAAATGAATAATTATAACACAGTATCATATGTGCTGTGATAGAGGTTTATCCACAGTGCTTTATGAGGTCCAATGAAAGGAAAATGAATTCCAACCACAGTGGGGGAGAGGGGTAATGGAAAGCTTAACATTTTAAGCTGGGTCTTGATGGAATTTTCCATAAGGACGCATTGGTAAAAGGCATTCTAGAAGGAGGGAACAAGAGTGAAGGATCAGAAGCCATAAAGCTCTGGGAAGTGGCTTGTCTAGAGGTTGAGTAGGTAGGATGAAGGAGATGAGGCTATGAAGGTGGGCACTGGCCAGCCTTTCAAGGACCTGCAGGCAGTAACTCACATTTACTCACCTCCATGTCACATGCCAGACACTGCTGAGCACTTCAATCACAGCATTTCTGCCATGCCCTGTGGCACCAGCAGGCGTGGCACGTGAAGCAGAAGCAGTGTTTTCCTATTTTCATCCAGGATGTCATACCTAGGCAAGCAGTGGGGATGAGGGGGAAAATCTTCATGTGACACATCTTTGATTGGCTTGGCCCAGTACAGTTTTTGATAATAAATAAGCCATGTTAATAATCAAATTCCATTTTTTTCTATTAGAAACCACTTGATCAGATTGCAAAAGAATACATGATGTGATGCAGTTTTCAGTTGGCTAACGAGAGGCAAGTCAGAGCAGTTGAGAAAGAACGCCTAAACTGTGGTTCTATTTAAAATATTTCATATATGTTTGCTGTGTCTTTATAGGATAGTTCCTTAAATTTGAGGGCCCTGGCCCAGAGGGAGTCATTAATGAGCTTCAGGGGGATCCAGGATTGCCTTTAGATTGTATACAAAACATTTTCTCTACTAACAAACACATTTATGTCTATGAGAAAGTCCATGAGTTTATACAGTTCCCAAAAGGGTCTGTTGGTCCCCAAAATAATAGGATCCACTTATTTAAATGTTATCTTTGGAGTGTAATGTCCCCACTACATCTTCAGTGCTCCCCATTAGTAGGGAGGTGGTCAGGTCTAGCCTAGAAGCCCAGAGAGGGAGGGGGCTGCCCAGCTTAGCCTCTGCTTCTCCACCTCATGAGTGCGAAGATGACATTTTCCTTGTGGATCTGGGTAAGAGGAGCTTGTCTGTGCCGGTGCTCCCAGTGCTCAGTAGGTGCACAGGACGTGGTAGCTGCTCCGTTTGTGTCCTGTGACATCTGGGCCAAGGATCATTACTTCCCTGCCCAGCATGCTCTTATTCGTTTTGTGTAGTAAGTAGTCGGAGCGAAAGCGAAGGGATGTGCCCTCCTTCTGCCTTCCTGCCTCCTACCGGAGCTGGGTTACTGCTTGGAGTCCTTCGGTTTAGAGGCGCATGGGACGGGCAGTGTGCTGTGAGACATCTGTGTGTTCCCGCTCTGGTATCGTGTCACGGAGAGGGCTTGGCTGGAGGCATGTGTTTCCTTGGCTAACTTTCCTGGCTGGGTGGGAGCTGACGCGCTTCAGTGTGTATTTCAGCAAGTCCACCCGGTGGGAAGCCCGGCAGACCAGCTACTCCAGGAGGGCGTGGGCCATGCAGCCAAGAGCAGCGGCGCGGCTGCCAGGTTTTGAGAAAGTATTTGAGGCATCGAGTCATCCAGGCCCCACACCCTTGCTCACTGTCCCGCCTGCAGTTTTAATATGGGTGAGGTTGGATTAAGTGTCTTGGCAGAACCCAGCAGCTGGAGTCCTTTCTGGCAGAGGATGGGGAGTGTACATCAGGATCACATTCCAGACGCAGGGACAGAGACTTTGGAAGGATAAAAGAAAGAGAGTGAGAAAATTAAATGTGGTGAGAAATAAACTTTCCCTTTCTGCTGTCTGAAAATAATTGAATTATGTTACTTTGTAAAATAATCTGTTTTGAAGTTTTTCCTTCGCCATCATGCTACCAATTGCTTTACTGATTTGAAGAGGGAAATAAAGCATTAATTTTGGCCCTGGGCTGTGACTCCTATCAAATACCTGGCACTTGGTATTTGACTTATCTAAAAGGTGGTTCTGCTGTCTGTTAAGACTGGAAATGTGAGCCCAGGCCTCCTAGCATAAAAGGAGGCCCGGGCACAGGGGCCGGGTCCTCTTGGTCAGGCCCTGGGTGGCTCCTCCCTCGCTTCCAGTCAAGGCCAGTCTCCTGCACACCTTCCCCAGGGCCTTCCTTTCCTCTGGGCTTTGAAGGGCTTAGTCACATTTGGCCAGAGACCCTCAAAGGTGTTTGTCTTGCCCCATGATGTCCTGCCAGGGCTTCCCTTCCCTCCGTCTCAACTATTTCTGGAATTCTGCTCCCGACCTCTGTTAGGTTTAATGGGGAGTTCCCACGTCTCAGTTGCCCTTACAATGAGGTCTCTTCACTATCAGTCCAGGGAATGTTTAGTGGCTGTTAGTGACTGTACTTTAATGGTGGAGTGGGATAAGATGAGACTCCAGGCAGCTGTCCAACAGTCTCACTGAGGGACAGACAGGAACACCCATGGGGCTTCAACAATGGGGCCAGATTTCATAACGTCATATCCTGGCTTGGCCACTTATCAATGGATGGCCTTGAGCAAAGACATAACTTCACTGTGTCTCAGTTTCCCATCTATGAATTGGGTACAAAAATAGTATTAACCTCACGTTGCTGTGAGGATTAAGTGAAATAATGAACATAAAGTGCTTTGAACAGCACCTGCTATTGCTCAACTCATGTTACTTAGCATCATTGCCACTGTCATCATCATCTTTACTTACTACCTGGTAGTCTTATGCAAGTTACTTTGATTCTTTGAGCCTTAGCTTCCTTATATGAAAATAAGTATAATGCTAATAGCATTGTCAAGAAGATTTAAAAAGAATGTATGTGATGACTCTTAGCCCAGAGCTTGTTACCTAGTGAAAACTTGGCAAAAATGAGTTCCCTTGTCCCTCTCCAACACAGCCTGTCAGCTATTTGGATGGAAGACTTCATCCTACTATAGTGTGGCTGGCTATGTAATGGCAAGTATAATCCTTGTTACTTATTTTAATTTGGCACAAGTTGACATAATCTTCCCTCTAAACAATCAACTCCTTTTCCCACCTTCCACTTCTGTCCTTTGTATCCTCTCTTCTGCTGTGAATTGGTCAGGCAATTAGTCTTGAGCGCCTGAACATACCCAGGAGAGTGCTAGGTGGCCCAGAAGTCACAGAAGACTTGCAAGACTTTCACCTTGGATATCAGACTCAAGCTGCCTAGAAATCTTTCCTGACCCCCATTACTTCATTCATATCACCATTTCCCCATTAATCTTGAGTTATCTTTGATTCTACTTCTTTTGATCTAATAGCTTCCATGCAGTAAAGGCCTTAGTTATCATACCAGGTCACTTCAGTAATATCATCCCATTGTTTTTTCCAGTAACCCTGGGAGGTAGGAACTATAATCATTCCATTTTACAGATGAACAAACTGAGGCTTAGTGAAGTTAAGAACCTTGCCAAAGGCCACTAAGTAGTAAGCTTAGCTAGGATTGAAACCCAGGTATGTGAGACTCCCATCTTCTGCACTTCCCACTCCGTTATCTTCTGTCTGCTGATTTCTTTATGTTTTGGCTATGTATCTCTTTGTAACAAACCATCCCAAAACAGTGGCTTAAAACAGTAGTTTATTATTTCATGATTCTGAGGGCTGACTGCACTCAGCTGGGTCATTCTTATTTGTTCTCTCCTGCACTCGCTCTCAGATGGTGGCTGAGACCGGAGTCATCTAAAGCAGCGGTCACCAACCCGTGCTCCGCAGACCACTGGTGGTCCGTGAGGTCCAAAAGGTTGGCGACCGCTGATGTGAATGCTCCTTCACTCACCGGGTGGGAAGGAGCTGAGGTTCGTCGCAGCATGGTGGCCTCAGAGTGGTCAGGTTTCCTACACGGCAGCTGACTCCCCACAGCAGTCGTTCTAGAAGATCCATTGGAAGCGGCAAGTCTTCTTATGACCCAGCTTTAGCATTCCCAGACCTTCCTGCCACCACATTTTCTTGGCCAAGCAAGTTCCTAAGGCCAGTCCAAATGTAATGGGACAAATTATCAGGCTCTATCTCTTGATATGAGAAGCAGCATGTATGTACAGTCAAGGAAGGAATTGATGGTCGCCATCTTTATCTGATCAGTCACCAAGACCCATCCATATTTTTTGCTTTAAAGCAGTCCCTCTCAGCCCTGGCTGGTATGGCTCAGTTGGTTGCGTGCTGTCCTGTCACAGGAAGGTTTCCAGTTCGATTCCTGGTCAGGGCACATACCCAGGTTGCAGATTCTCTCACATTGATGTTTCTTTCCCTCTCCCTTCCTCTCTAAAATCAATAAAAACGTGTTTTTTAAAAAGTCCCTTTTTGCTGTTCTATTCTACTGCCACCACCTTAGTAGGGTCTGATTTTGTTGTGCTTCATTTTTTATTCAGTGCAATCATCTCCTAATTGGGTTCTAACTCTATCCCCAGCTCCTAATCCATTGTATATTTTGCTAGAGTACAAATCCTCATCAGATGCCTCTTTTATTCATTGGTTCATCTATTTATAGATCCAAGAGGGACTTTAGAAGTAACCCATCTCACATTTGCGTTTTACAAAGGAGAGAACCAAGACCCCAAGAGGGCATATTCAAAATCATATAAAATTTTTTTATAAAGTTTCATGTCTTCCTTAAGCTAGAAGAATAAAGGAGAAGACCCAATTCCTGCCCTTGAAGAGACTACAGTTTAATAGTGGCGATGGGTACTTTAGCGATATTGGGACTGGAAGTTTGCACATGGTCCCAGAGGAGAGACATGTAACACTATTTGGGGTTCAGGAATGATTTCTTGGAAAATGTGACCCTCATAATGAATCTACAGCCTACAGAAGGAGTTATCTGGGCAAAGAAAGGTGTGGGGATATTGGGACAGAAGGAGTGGCCTGAGAGATCAAGGTAAAGAGTTGGGAACTAGGGTCGGGGTATGTGGTAGCACATGCTGTTTGGTACTTCTAGGGCATGAAGGGCCCTAGGTGTCATACTAAGGGGCCTAGATTTGATTTTATAGGCGATGGTGCCATGGAAGGGTCAGACCTGCACATGGTACATTCATATAGGAAGGAATTTAAAAGCTACTTACTGACTTAATTCTCTGTCCCCAGACTATCATGGCCATACTATTTTGGATGGATTTTAAAGAGCTACTTTCCTCCCCATAGAAAAGACCAATAGCTCAAAAGTAAATGGACCAAAAACACTTGAATGTACAGTTCTTAGAGATTCAAATGCAAATGACTTAGCTTTATGAAAAGATGCTCAGCTTCATTCATAATAAGGAAAATTTGATTTCACACTACACTAAGATACCATTTGTCACTTATTAGAGCATCAATGATCAGAAAGGCTAATATCACCTGAGATAGTGAGGATGTAGGCTTTCTCATGGCACCTTCTCCTTGAAAAACAACTTGGAAATACCTATTAAAATTATAAATGCACATACTCTTCGACCTAGCAATCCCACTTCTCAGGTTATAGATATTCTTATATTTAGAGGAAGCAACAAATGCACATGATTATTTATTGTAGCCTATTTGTAATTGAATAAGATTGTAAACAATCTAAATGCCATGGAGAAATAACTGGTCAAATAAATTATATTTTATTCATACAAAGGAATGCTATGAAATCTTGTAAAAAGAGAGTGAGAGTTTCCATATATTCTGATCTAATTGGATTACCAAAATAAAACATTAGATGAAAAGAAAAAAATTGTAAAAAAGTGGAAAAATAAATATACATATGTATGTATGCTCAAATACACCTAAAATATCTCTGGAAGGAAACATAAGAAATTTGTATGTTGTTCATAATAATGAGTAGCTGGAGTACAGAAGTAGGAGGAAATTTTTTTTAATTCTTTTGTACCTTTTGAGTTTTGAACCATTTGAATGTTTGTTTTTATGAGGCAAAACAAAAGCAAGAAACTCAAACGAAATAAACCATTACTTCTCTGGATCTAGGGATGGAATAAATATTTCATGGATACTCTTCATTTTAGGGTAAATTAATGAAGGAAACCTGGCTTCATCTTCCCAAATTAAAGAAAGACTATAAAAATAAAATCTGAAGCAAATATGACAGAATATTGAAGTGAATTAAGCTGAGCATATAAGCCTTTCACTTGAGCTGTTTTGCAAAAACAAATTAATGATTTACATGGCATGACTTTGGTGTTCTACTTTGGGATTATTTTAGCTGGTTAGTTCCTTTTCCTTCCATATTCAACACTCCCATCCTAAGCCACATCATCCCATTTATCTCCCAAACATGGGACCAACTTTATTTATTGTCATTATTTTTAATTGTCATTTTTAATTCTCATCAATGTATACTCATTACTTCTCTTCACAAGATTATAAACTCTTAAGAGAATTAAGATTGTGTCTCAGAAGTCAGCAAACTTATTTTGTAAAGGTCCAGAGAGTAAATATTTTAGGCTTACAGGTCAGACAATGTCTGTTGTAACTACTCAACTCTGGCATTGTAGCACAAAAGTAGCCATAGATGATGCATAAATGAATGGATGTTGCTGTGTACCAATAAAACTTGATTTACAAAAACAGGCAGCAAGCCATATTTGGTCGAAGGGCCACAGTTTGCTGTCACATAGTTAATAGTTTGATTTCATGGGATTCATTGTTATATTCCCTTTCATTTTCTCCCCTTTCTTTAACTCCCTCTGGAAAATGGATGATGTTTCTGGTACGTGTGCCTGTGTGTGTACATACACATATGTGTGCATTTGTGGTCTCTGGGAAGAAGGAAACTGAAAATGGAAGAAGGGGAGACATAGATTAGTGAGGAATCCATGCCGACTATTTAGTGCCTCAGGCAGCAATGCGAATGTTAAGGAATAATTACTTAAGAAAAGGTAAATCATCTAGGGGAAATAATGAACAACATAGACTGATGAACAAGAACAGACCCAGAAACAAGGAGGCATGGATCAGACTGTCGGGCCTCAGAGGGAGGGTAGGGAAGGGTGGGGGTAAACGGGAGAGATCAACCAAAGGACTTGTGTGCAAGCACATGCGCCTAACCAGCGGTTAAGGACAACAAGGGGGGTGGGGGCATGTGTGGGGAGGGGTGAGGGATGGGAATGGGGGGATGAGGACAAATATGTGATACATTAATCAATAAAGAAATTAAAAGAAAAAAAAAGAAAAGGTAAATCACAATTCTCTTTCAAATATAAAATGAACTCTTGTAAAAGACTTTCTTTAGCTCATTAATTTAGGATGGAACCAGTATGATGTTATAGTTAGTTCGGAGGAGAGAGCAAGCACACACAAAGGCCATGGGGAGTGTGGAAAGGAATTTGCTGGAGATGAAAAACTGGCCTCCTGGGGAGCCAGGAGGGCCTATTACTTGCATCTCCACCAACAAAACTCATTTCTATTACTGTCAGTTTTTTACAACTTACAGAATTGTAAAGAGCTCAGCTAAAGGGAATGAAAGGCATAAACCTATAAAATTAGATGATCTGGAAAAGGTTATTAAACAATGCCTAATTATTCCCTGGAAAAGATATTCAGGAATCTTTTTCTTTTAATCTTTTCAAAGATTTTTTATAATTTTGTGTGATAAAAATAACATTCAGTAAGCTCATGTTACTCTAAATTATAGGAAATCTTGAAATCTAGGCATGCCGTTTCAGACTCAGTTTGACAGTTGAGCCTGTGAAAGTGCAGGAGGGAGGTCAGTTTCCCAGCGGTGCTCTCGGCCAGGACTGGCGTCTCAGTGGAGGGGCCGAGGGACCACGTCTGAAGGGGCAGGAGGCAACGTGGAGTTGCATAGGAGTGGAGTTGAAAAACGGAGTTTGAGTCCCAACATTGCTACTTCCCACCCCTGCAACATTGGGCAAGATGGGCCATTTGCTCATCTATGGTTAGGGGGGACTATTAATTGCTTCAGAAGCTGTTGTATTAAATGAGAATGCACTTATCTTAGTACTTAGGACTTTTGAGGCCAGGGCAGTGTGTACTAAGTGCTAGTTTTCCTCCTTCCATAGGGTGTGCCCTGGGGCAAAATACTTCAGCTTTGGTTTCTTTATCTCTTCAAATGCAGAGCATGCTATCCACCTCACAGAGTTGCTTTACAAATTGGCAAGTAGTAGTTCCAGGAAATACTGGTTTCCCTCTGGGGCTCAGGAAGCTTCACAGAAGAGATGGCCACTAAGTCAAGTCTCGATGGATGAATAGATGTTTTGTACATCAGCATGTCCAGATTTCATTAGATTTCCCAGCACAGTAATTAGCATGCATATAATTCAGTTTTATTTTACTTATTTTCATCACATCATTTTGGACCATGTGTTTTCTCTTTAGTCATTGTACTGAGTTTTGAAGCTTGTCATGGTAAGGGGCATGTATTCTGGTCAAAGTAAGTGGGAAACAGTATGAAATGGTTTGAAGCTTACTTGGGGATGGATTATAAATGGAATGTACACTGTTCACGTGAATTAATGTTTATCTAAAGTTCTGTTAAATTGCAGGTTTGGGAGACAGCCCTAGTCACAATATTTTGACCCATTGCTTCCACCTAAACAATAAACTATCTAGGAATTCTATTACTTTGGCACCTCAACTACATCTCCCAGTATTTTTTCTCCCAGGAACAACACAAAAATCATTTATCAGACCATTGGAAATGATGCTCATTTAATTTGTTGATCATCATAAAATTGTACCTTCCCCCCCGCCCCCCACATGCATGAATAAACACATGCACACAAGTGCTCCAGCCAAGACGAACGTTTGGGGGTTATAGTTATTTAAGAAATGTGCGTGAGGATTTCCAAGCGAAGCAGAGGAAGTCCTGACTCCTGACTTTCGTAGCTTGCCTTGTAGTTGTCAGTCTCGTGTCACTGCCCATGATGTACAGCAAGCACGTCACACTCACAGGCTAACACAGACCACACAAACAAGCTTTAAGTTTATGTGGCCGCAAAAAAAACAACAGCTTCAATTCTCATAGAAACACAGGTTTATTTCGATAGAGACATGCTGAATACAAAGGGCTGAAATAAATGAGTAATCGTTAACATAAAATAATAGAACACTTTAATAAAAATTAATATTTTTTCTTGAACATTAACTTACCGGACACTGAATAACTGCACAAATTAATAAACGTAACGCAAATAAACCTATTTTTCTTGTTCTCCGAAAGCGAAATATTCCCTGTTGCGCACACTAAACAATTCAGTCCAAGACTAATGACGTGGCCATCGGCTGCTAAAATATTCGCTGTTGGTATTAGTGGAGAGAAATGGTGCGCCTGTGCGTAAGGCACATAAGGGAAATGAATACAACACGATTATGGTAATCAGTCATTAGCGAACATTGTAGTTCGTTATTAATAATTATGTATAACAGGATATTGTAAAAATTAAGTTACAAAATTTTTATTAAAACATTTCATACAGTTATATTGGCTGGGTCGCAAAAATATTCGTTGTGGGCCCCACGCAGCCCACTGGCCGCGAGTTTGACATGCTTGATGTACAGTATAAGTCTGACAAAACGATGGTCCAGGCAGGACTCCAGAGTAGGAGCCTTAGCTCCAGGGCACCCTCCACTCCATCATGCTCTCCGCCTGCCTGGGCTTCCCACCTTACCTTCCTTTAGCGGCAGCTGCCCTTACTCCCCCTTCCTAGTGAAAAGCCTCCTTCCGTGCTTTTAATGTCTCCCAGAATCTCTCTTCTATCGTGCATTTCCCCCTCCTTGTGACAGCCTTTATCCAACCACATAATCTGCTGGTACGTCATAGAAATATAGGGGAGTGGAGAGAGGAAGAGATTTTGTAAAGTGAAAGGCAGTCTCTTTTGTTTTTTGTCCTCCTTGATATCAGAGCCTCCTGAGCTGGATGGGCTAGGATTGAAATGAAGATAGAGCTTGTTAGTGAAACCTGTAAACTGACGAGGAAACTCAGGGATGTAATTCCAAGCAACTTTTTTTTTTCCTCTCACTGTTCTTTTAAAAGTAATTTAGGAGAAGTTCTTTCACTGGCCTTGGTTGAAAACACAGGTAGTCCCATGGCTTTTCTGGTCACTCTCAAGTAATAAAAATTCCTGGGACCATTGGAAGTTGACAACCCAGTTTCAATTCAGTTACTAAAACTGTCCAGTCTATGTAATAATCAAAATTTCTGACTTGCTTTAACATTAAATCTGCTCTCTTCTCCAAACTAGAGCCTGCTGCAGGTAAGAGAGGTTGAGGTTCCTTTCAGCTCTCCTCTCACGCCCCTGTCCTCCTGTTGGTGCCAGGGTTTCTAACGCTGCTGGGTGAACAGGGAGAGAAGAGGAAAAGGGAGGAAGCTCTTACTTGACAAGTCCTGTTCTAAGATATCATCTGGAGGGTCTTTAGAGCGACTCCTCTGCGGGCTCTCCTGAGACCCCACGTTGAACTGTGCTCCCCCTGACACAGAGGTTGAATTTTCCTCTGGCTGGCTACCCTGTCTCCAGCTCACTTTTTCCCAGGGGTCCATTCTATACAGATCCTTTCAGTTGGGGCTCTGTCACCTTCCCATGGGATTTCCCTAGGTGGGATTTAAATAGATCCAGACTGACGCTCTCCCCCACATAACATGCCTTCTCTCTGGCCCACCAGCAGCACTCACAAGTCACCTGCCCTGACAGTCTCCAGAACGGTGCCCAGTAGACACCTCTCCTTTGCTTGTACATTGGAGCATCGAACCTTTTAAGTTTCCCAGGCAGGAATCAAACCCAGGGCTCTGTGTCCCAGATCAACCCATGCAGTGACCTCAATGAAGCTCCTTCCTCTTAACCTGAAGGAGAGCCCACCCGCATCCTGAGAAGGGGGAAATGCCAACACTGCTCTCTCCAGCCCTCTTTCAAGCTTCATTGCCAAACACCAGTCATGCCTCACTATGAGTAATCAATTCAAGAACCATGTATTGAGTGTATCCTTCAACTTTTGTATGTAAGTTTTGTATGTAAGTTTCTTCAAAAGATAACATCCACTGCTTTCCTGTCATAGCTGAAAGGAAGACAGCGCCAGCCCATTTCACCATTCTCAGTGCTGCCATCACTCTGCTATGCTGGGCCCTTTTTGTTATCTTTTAATCCTGGCAGCGGCCTCCTTTAGGAAGAAATTGAGAGGTTACAGGATTTGTCCTAAAGTGTTCAGACAGTGTTAGGGCTGGGATTGAAAACAATTCTTTTAAATAGTTCATAATTTTAGTTCTGATTGCCTCTTTAATCAAAGAGTATTTAAGGGAATGTCTGTAATTGCTAATGGATAGATTAAAAATAATTCTTTTAGTATTAATTTTTAGTTTTATTGTTTGGGTGTGTGTGTTTTTTGTTTGTTTGTTTGTGGGGTTTTTTGTTTGTTTGTTTTATCAGAAATATAGTTCTGAATGAATTCTAACTTTTAGAATGTCATGAGGTTTATATGGTGACCTAATACATGGGCAGTTTTAGTACCATGGATATTTGAGGACTATGTATTTACTTATTTGTTGTTGTGGAGTACAGAGTTTTGTGGCTTTCTCTTAACTTGGACTTTCATAGCTTCTAGTTCAGGGTCTTATACACAGGAAATCCCAACAGTAAAACAAAAATATTTTGGAGGTGCTTATGTCCTTACAATAGCAAATTACCACTGAAAACATGACCAAATATGAAACTCAACTCTATTTTTGTTATTTTATTCCCAGTAAATCAGGAAATCTACCCAAATCCATAAGATGTGGTGGTGAGGCTTTCTGCCATTTCTAAAACAATTTTGGATGTTGAGTCAGGGCATGTGAATTCTTGACCCCACTCTGCCACAACTTACCCCTGAAAAAATTGCTTCCCTATGAAATACAGGGCTCAGGGCAGATGTTCTCAGGGTCAATTCTGTTTCTCAGAGTCTGAGACTCTGTAGGGTGAGCATCTGGCTTTTTCCATCCTGAGGGTCATGGATAGTTCATGAAATAGGGTGTTCCCATTGAAAGTAAGTGTTTCTTGGAGAAAGAACTATACACAGGCAAATAATGCACACTGGTCCCTGGGAGTTACAGAATCATTACTTTAAAAATTCTGGAACTGCTGGTCTGTAGTCAGTTGTAAAATCACTGGGGTAACCCTTTCCTTGGTATGTTATGTAAGCACTGGGCCGAATTCAATGACAGACCAGGGCAGAGAGACGGCCTGGAATGATACGCACATCGCTGGCTTGTATCTTCTTTGTCCGGGACAGTTGTACACGGGCTGGGTGATGTGTGTACTCCCTGGAAGTGATGCCGACGCATGTTTCTAGCTCTCCCTGTGCACCTTCTCCCCTGACACCTTGACTGTGGGGTGGTTGAAGTTCTCAAATGGGGGAAGCAGAGGGAAGTATAACCTTCTATACAAAACACTTGGTTTATTTTCTTCATTTCAAATATATATTGAATCAGTATCTTAATTATTTTATTCATTTTCCATCTGTTGAGCCTGAAGTACATGTCAGGCTCTGTTCATTTCTGCAGAGATATAGATAGATGAGACACAAAAGAACTGGTGGAATGTTGTCACTTCTTATCCCACCTAAGGTGGGACATGAGCCAAACACATTCTAAATACAAATAAATGGGTGTGGTAAGAAAAGGGATGTGGTAAGAAACTGCATCTAAATTTCCAAATCAGCAAGTTGGGTGATAGGGGAAGAAGTCATGGTCTACACCAATTGGGCAGTCAAAAACGGTGGCCTTGACCTCCCAGAGTGCTGCGCCTTCCCCCAGCCTCCTCAGAGGCTGCTTTGGGGAATGAATCCCGAGTGTCAGCAATGGCCCTGACCCTCAAACTTTGAATCCTTGCAAAGAGGTTGCTTGCGTGAATGAGCTCAGCTAATCACTGAAAATAAGGCAGTAGAGGAAAACACCCAATCTCTGTTTATGAACATGCAAAACAATTTGCTAGGCACAGCTATTACTCAAGCAAGAGACTGTTCACAGCTGGTGGCTTGGACTGTGGGCTATTAATCACCATCCATAGATAGGCTGCTGGGTGTAAGCGAGCATACTGGGCGGAGGCAGAGATTGTTGTAGGGGCTCGATGTTGAATCCCCTGTCTCGCAGGTAATTAGAGAAATCCTCACAGACACAGAAATCACCAAAAGCCCACAAAGGGGATTTCAGCCAAACCCACAT
Organism: Cnephaeus nilssonii; assembly: GCF_951640355.1. Lineage (NCBI taxonomy): Eukaryota > Metazoa > Chordata > Mammalia > Chiroptera > Vespertilionidae > Cnephaeus > Cnephaeus nilssonii. The sequence continues at coordinate 3,257,076 of NC_137072.1, read as the reverse complement.
GTCCTCACATTCCCCTCTCCTCCTTTCCCGGCTTTGCCAAATACAGAACAATTCCAGCCTGTGGCCATGTGCGCATTCAAAGAGTGAACCAGAACATCCGCATCTGTTAGAGCCTAGGCACTCTGAGGAATGTTCTTACAGATTAAAGATTCTCCCTTTATGTGAGCAGGTTACCTTCTAGACGTGCAGATCAGGTAGAGTATGTGCATGTGTGTTCATACTTGTGTGCAAAAGAGGAACAACCCAAGGCAGTTTCTTCTCTCTATCCCTGTCCACCTGTGTCTTATCCTTCAAATCCCACCTCAGTTGTGTCTTCCTCTGAGCAGCCTTCTCTGACTTTTCAATACTGCGTGAGGCGCTCTGGCTATGTGTTTCCGCAGAGCCTGTACAAACGCCATCACGGCACTTGTCACACTGAATTGAAATTGCCTGTTACACTGTTTATGCCCCCTTTTCCCACACTGTGACTTTTGTAGGAGCAGGGATTTTGCCTCATTGTGTCACTCCCAGCATAATACATATTTGTTGCCACATTATATAAGCAGTATTGGTGTTCTCTGAGTGGAGAGGGAAGAGGTCATTTTAAGCCGAGGAGAAAGGCCTTCAGCTGGCCCCAGAGATAAGTTGAGGACAAAAGGAGAGATGATAATGGGTTTACCTAATGCAGTGATTCTCAAACTGTGGTCCCTGGACCAACAGCATCAGCAGCATCTGGGAACTTGTTAGCAGTACCTATTCAGAGACTCTGGAGGTGGAACCTGGCAGTCAGTTTTAATAAGCCCTCTAGGTGATTATGATATAAATCAGTATGTTATCTCACATGTGGATTTGGCCCTCCCTGTGACGTTGGTATGGAGGTCAGAACGTGGAAAACATGGTATGGTCCCACAAGGAGACCAGCCTGGTTGGGTTAAGAACTGATGCACACTGAATTGAAACATTGGCAAATAATTAGTAAGGTCAGTTTACGGAGGGTCTTCATCCCCCGGATCTGGAGGTTGGACTTCATGCTGCAGCAGGGAGACACAGAAGGCTCTGGGCTGGGGAAGGTGGTGACGCTTGAAAGGTGCTGAAGGAGTTCTGACCGAGCAGGGCGATGAGCAGAGGAAGGACCAACAGGAGGCTGCCAGTCACCCAGGCCTCGCGTGGCACTGGTTGTAGGAGTAGAAAGAAACTGACATGTGAAGGAAACACTGGAGACACTCCCGAGGGAAGTCAGTCAGGCTGCATGGCTGACTTTATGCAGGGAGCGCGGGACAGAGAAGAGTCCAGGATGACAGACACTGATTTGAAGCTCCTCGACTTGGATAATGACCGCGCTGACATAAAGGGAAGGCCCGTGGAGCAGAAGGGGTTGGGAGGAAGTTGAGCCCTTGACTTGAGTAATAAAACACAGTATCCAGGTGGGACTGCTGAGCAGGCATTTGGAGACCCAGGACCACAGGTGGGGTGCGGGGCTGGGATGAACAGGAAGGTAGGCATTCCCTCTCCCAGGAGATGGCCGAAAAGGGAGAGTAAAGGAGCTTCCGACTCTGAGGCATGACCCTTGGAGAATGCCCGCATCAGGGGTAGGACAAGGAAGACCAGGCAAAGAACAGCCCACGAGTAGGGCAACCAGGAGGATGCAGTGGCAGGGAGGTGAAGGGACAAGAGAGCCCCGAGGGAGCGGGGGTGTCTGCAGCTTTAATGCTGCAGAGAGGACGGGAAAGGAGAACAGCCCTGACGAATGCACCTGTGTGTTTATGGACAACACCCAGAGTGCTGTGGGCCATTATATACCAGGACAGCTATTTGATACCTAAATTAACAGGTAGTCTACAGGGAAATCCTTTTGTGGACAAGTTTACAGGTCAAATCTGCTGGGCCTGGGAATTTTGTGATGGAGAGAAGTCATTCTTTAGAATCCTGTGATCTAACTTGTGATAAGCTCCCTGCTCCCTTCTCAACCTCCTGGCACGTGCCCGCATGCCCCCCCTCTTCACACACACACACACACACACACACACACACACACACACACACACTCCTGCCTCTTTCTATCAATGACTCTTCTGAAAGCTCACATGAGTAGCAGAACATTAATTGTTCTGCCATTTGCCACCAACTCATAGGCTCAGTTTTTCAAGGCTAGTCACATAAATGCCCCAAAGAAATCATCTGCCTTGCACAGCTGTTCAGGCTATTCACTGTACAGGTTACTTCCTCTGAGGGGGCAGCATTTATATTGTAGGTTTCTTTATTATTTGGGTGTTTTTTTTAAAATAGTTTTATTATGACTGTGTTGATTCTAAACACGAGTGATTTGCATATTTGCTATGACAACTTTCCTCCAGACGGCATTGAAGTGGCTCTAACAATATCAGTGCATTGTGACCGTTTTCTGTCGGGCGGAAGTAAAGTAGAAAAAGAGGGGACACCCTTTCCACTTCTTGCAAAGCCCCCGGAAGAGAGCCGAAGAGTTCCCACCAGACGAATGAGAGCCAGTGCCTTGGCGAATAGATCACCAGCAATCTTCTCTCCACGTGTGGGTCATAGAACGGGCTCTGGTCAGTCAATCCATTTCAAAATGATAAGCATTTTTTGAATACAAATAGCTGTGTGTGAGAGGATCTCTGTCCAGGTTACAGGATGAAAAAAAGGTTCCATCAACCTCAAGGAACTCAGACTCTAAGTGGGAGCACAAGTAGGAAAACAACAATACGTGGTAATCTTATAATGTGCTGGGGGCCCACACTCAGTCCTGTCAAAGCCACTGTTCCACTCCATTATGCTTTTGCTTTTAATGGCATGAGCTTAAATATTAGTCATAATTAATGTATCATTTTAACAGATCTTTTACTCTTGTGAGTCACTGCTTAATAAACCTAATTCTCCTAAGCAAAAGAAGGTAACTTGTTTTAAACCAGTTGTTGAGATCAAAAGCTTTTTAAGGCTTCTACCCCTGAATTAGGCAGCTGTAGAGAGAGACAGACAGAGAAAGAGAGAGGAGTTTTTATTTAGCTTTTCTCATTTTCTCATTCTCAGGGTGTGTTTTAGCTGGTGGTTATGGAGGATAAGGCAAGACCTGCCTGTTCATCTCTACAGTGCTGAGTCCTCTGAGGGAAGATGGAGGAGGATTTGCTGTCTTGGGCTTATCTGACTACTATTTTCTTAAAGTCAGGTGTTCTCATACTTAGCATGTCATTCACCAGCCCTCTCCAGGCCTAAGAGGAGGACAGGATGAGCCTAGCTTTGCTTCCTTGCCCGCCACTGGCTCTGTGGAAGTGGTTGTCTTTGAGAGGTTACGGAAGGAGATGGCTTCTTCACTTGTCTGGTCTCTTTTTCTTCTGACCATCATAAATAGCATGGACTTAGAGATCATCCCAACCTCCTTACTGTACAGATAAAGAGACGAGGCCCCAAGGCTGCTCAGGTTCATAGAGGAAGCAATACTTCACAAGTGAAATTGCACATTGGTTTACTTTAAGAACGGAATGGCAGAACGGTGACTAACCTCCAAAGAAAGAAGAAGGAAGTGATGCTCCAGAAGCTCATGAATAGACAGAACGGATGGAGAAGTTGTGTGCATGTTCAGTATGCAGTTGTGTTTCCTGGGGCTGTTTGCTGGGTGGGTGCCTGGCCAAGGGGGAATAAAGGCCAGCACACTGAAAGCAGGAAACTTGGGGGCACCAGAACAGGAGAGTGGTAAGCACAGCATTGTCCTCGCTGCCCGAAAGTGTGTGGCTTTATTTATTTTTAAAATCAAAGACAAAACAGGCATAACAGTTTGCCCTGGAAAATAAAGGAGCTTGTGAACAGCTCAGATCCTAGTTCAAAGGAATGCCAGCCTGAGGGGGACAGGAACCCCTGACCTCCAGGTAAACGAGATTCAGTTTGGGAGAGGGGTTTCGGGACTATCCTAAGGTTGTACAGTTATAAGGAAGCACTGATGGGGACTTGCCCAAACTGTGGGGAGGGCTGAGCAGGGCTGGGGGGAAGGTGTCGCAAATGACTTAGAAATAAAAAACATCGGGGGCCTTGGAAATAAGGGGAAAAGGCAGATGTTTTAAATAAAATGGCAATGCGTATGAATGAGGAAATGGAAATGTAACGTTGATCTAGATTTACAGGAAAATAAAACTAACATTACCTGCCTTTAATGCAGACACCTAACTTTCCAGCAGATGGAGATGTTACCGTGTGAGAGAAGTTCAGCAGTGGGGCAGGACAGGACGGTTTGTTTCTTAGAAAGGGGAAACAGAGAGGACCCCTAAAATATGTACACTCCGATCTCCATGTAAATGACTTGTCTAAAGAAAGTACAGGCGTAACTTAGGTTCCTAATTCAGAGGGCTCCCTTTTTAAATGATTGACAGTCTTAGCCAGCTGTTTCCTCCTAGCTTGGTGAGAATTTCAGAAGAAAACCTTTTGTTTCTACGCTTTGTGTTTGGAAACCACGGGCAGAAAAGGGTTCTGTGTGCCTTCTAATCGACATGCGTTTTGCATTCCGGTACTTGCTACTTTAGGAGTCTAGGTTTCAGGGCTTTTGTTTTTGTTTTTGTTGCCTGCCTTTTTCCTGGTCCCTGGAGATTCCCTGCGGCCCTGAACAAGCATTGGGGTCATTTGTTTTCATAGCTTGCTTGGGTTTTGTTTTAGGCTTCTGATGACTTGGGCCCGATGCTTTGATCACTGTGTGAAGACTTTAAAAGCTGTTTGCTGAAAGCTAGCTGCTAGGCATAACTCGTTAACATTTTTAAAACCCTGCCTTAGTGGCTATAGAAACAGCTTTCTGGTGGACAGTGTTGTCTGGGTGATCTCAGGTGTTAGAGAAATATTTTTTTAGATCTGCTCAGGATGTGGTTGGTGATTGTCTCCAAACCAAGGAAGTGGTACCCATGAAGTTGGGCCTATATAGGGTTAGCCATAGGTAGACAACATGGCCTTAAGTGTAAATAGATTTTGCTTTGTCTCCCCCAATGCCTTCTCCTACTGAGTTTTTAAAAGGAACTCAAAATCCATTCAAACACATTTTTAGGAAAACTGTAATATGTTCTACTCTACTTTTAGAATTTAGTCTTAGAGTAAACTCCAAGAGGGGGGGGGTGAATGGGTCAGTGGATATGAATGACGTTGCCTGAAATCTACCTTATTTTCCCCAAAGCATTGGACCAATCACTCAAACATACTACTTTCACCCTGAACTTATTTTATGTGCTATCATTAAAAGGAAAGAATTCTTTTCTTAAAAACAATTGTAAGTATATACAGCAAACACTTAAAAGGGAATTTCAGGCATGTAGCTCAGAATCCTGGTCAGCACAACTTACTAGTAGGAGAAGCATCTTGGAGATTTTCTTCTCCAGCGCAGACCCCTTTTCCACATTCCTTTAAGTTCAAGCAAAGGTTACCCTCCCTTGGCCAGGGGACCTCTTGCTGCCTGCCAGCCAGGGCGTCTGGGTCTTCTTTTGATCTTCATTTTTTTTCTCAACCCAGAGCTGTTTAACCTCCCCTGGGAGAGGCAGGGGCATTCCTTACTGGCCATGGTCCGCTCACGGCTTTTGTAGTTTACATCCACAGAAGACAAGTCAAAACTGCACGCAGGCTCTCACACAGTCTCAGCTAAAACCTGAGACTGCAATAAGAACTTACTTGAACTCATTTACATACATCATCCCTTAAATTTGTCCAGAAAGAAGCAATCAGTTTGCATTTTAACACTCTTGAGGGCTTCCTAACTACTTGGTTCACTCCCTTTAGCTTTTCTGTGATTCAGTAATTTGCTCACCAAACCCATACAGAGTACCTGACACCGCCACAATCCAGGCACTGTATAGTAGGAGAATGCAGAAGAAGCCATGGACATTTAGCCCAGGTAATGGGGAACACAGCAACTTTAGCCATGCCTTATTGGTTTGGGGTCAGCAATGTCATTTTTGTTTACAAAGGACCGCTGATTTCCCCCCTCTAAGAACGTGTTCCCTTCTGAAAGGATTTTTGTTGTTCAGCTCTTCCTGTGGGCCTGGCTTCATATGAAGAGGAGAAGGACAGAAATAAGGAAGCAGATCACTGTAGGGCAGGGTGTTCTGGTAGGAGATCATTCCAGCAACTGGAATTCGGCCACCAATTTTAGTTATTGTTTTATTAGTGTCAATTTGATTCCTTGAAATAGGGGAAGGGCAGAGTTTTTGATTTTATGATTTTAAAAATTCTGGCATATTGACTCCATTTTTTAAAAAGTTATGGTAAAATATACATAACATAAAATTTACCACCTTACCTATTTTTAAGTGTACAGTAGTAAGTGCATTCACATTGTTGTGCAACCAATCTCCAGAATTCTTTTCATTTTGCAAAAGTGAAACTTTGTTTCTACTAAACAACTCCCCATTCCCCCAACCCCTGACCCCTGGCAATGTTACTCTATTTTCTGTCTGTGAATTTGACTACTCTAAGAACCTCTTTGTAAGTAGACTCGTACAGTGTTTTGTTGTAACTGGCTTATTTCACACAGCACGGTGTCCTCAAGACTCATCCATGTAGCATGTGTCAGAATTGCCTTCCTATCTAAGGCTAAATTATACTGCATTGTATGTACATACCACATTTTTGTTTGACCATTCATCTGTCAATGGACACTTGGGTTGTTTCTACTTTTTGGCTCTTGTGACTAATGCTGCTATCAACATGGTGTACAAATAGCCCTTCAAGACCCTTCTTTCAATTATTTGGGTATATACTCAAAAGTGGAATTGCTGGATCATATGGTGCTTCTATTTTATTTTTAAAATTTTAAAAAATTTTAAAATCTTGACTATTGCCTTTTTTTAATTGTTTAAAGTATTACATATAGTAGTACATATATCTCTTTTTTTCCCCATTGACCTTCCCCCAGCCTCCCCTACCCCCTGTCACATGCCCTCATCCCCCCCCCCCCCCGCCCCTTGTGTCCATTGGTTGTGCTTATATGCATGCATACAAGTCCTTTGGTTGATCTCTTTCCCCCTCCCCAACACTCCCCAGCCTTCCTGCTGCAATTTGACAGTCTGTTCAGTGCTTTACTGCCTCTGTATCTATCTTTTTGTTCATCAGGTTATCATGTTCTTTAATTTCCATAAATGAGTGAGATCATGTGGTATTTTTCTTTCATTGCCTGGCTTATTTCACTTAACATAATGCTCTCCAGATCCATCCATGCTGCTGCAAATGGTAAGAATTCCTTCTTTTTTATAGCAGCGTAGTATTCCATTGTGTAGATGTACCATAGTTTTCTAATCCACTCATCTGCTGATGGGCATTTAGGCTGTTTCCAAATCTTAGCGATTGTAAATTGTGCTGCTATGAACATAGGGGTGCATATATCCTTTCTGGTTGGTGTTTCTAGTTTCCTGGGATATACTCCTAAAAGTGGGATTACTGGGTCAAATGGGAGTTCCATTTTCAGTTTTTTGAGGAAACTCCATACTGTTCTCCACAGTGGCTGCACCAGTCTGCATTCCCACCAGCAGTGCACGAGGGTTCCTTTTTCTCCGCATCCTCGCCAGCACTTGTCGTTTGTTGATTTGTTGATGATAGCCATTCTGACAAGTGTGAGATGGTACCGCATTGTCGTTTTGATTTGCTTCTCTTGGATAATTAGTGACTTTGAGCATGTTTTCATATGTCTCTTGGCCTTCCTTCTGTCTTCTTTCGAAAAGATTCTATTTAGGTCTGTTGCCCATTTTTTTAAATTAATAAATCTTTATTGTTCAGATTATTACAATTGTTCTTCTTTTTTCCCTCCATAGTTCCCCTCCACCAGGTTCCTACCCCACCCTCTGCCCTTCTCTCCCTTCCCCCCACTGTCCTCCTCCGTAGGTGTACACTTTTTGTTCAATCTTTTCCTGCACCCCCCACTCCCCTTTTCCCCTGAGAATTATCAGTCCACTCCCTTTCTATGCCCCTGATTCTATTATATTCACCAGTTGATACTGTTCATCAGATTTTTTTATTCCCTTGGTTTTTAGATTCATTTGTTGATAATTACATATTAGTTGTTCATAATTTTTATCTTTTTCTTCTTCTTCCTCTTCTTAAAGAATACCTTTCAGCATTTCATATAATTCTGGTTTGGTGGTGATGAACTCCTTTAGCTTTTTCTTATCTGTGAAGCTTTTTATCTGACCTTCAATTCTGACTGATAGCTTTGCTGGTAGAGTAATCTTGGTTGTAGGTTCTTGCTATTCATCACTTCGATTATTTCTTGCCATTCCCGTCTGGCCTGCATGGTTTCTGTTGAGAAGTCAGCTGACAATCGTATGGGTGCTCCCTTATAGATAACTAACTGTTTTTCTCTTGCTGCTTTTAATATTCTCTCTTTGTCTTTTGCTCTTGGCATTTTAATTATGATGTGTCTTGGTGTGGTCCTCTTTTGATTCCTTTTGTTTGGGGTTCTGTGTGCTTCCTGGACTTGTGAGTCTATTTCTTTCACCAGGTGGGGGAAGTTTTCTGGCATTATTTCTTCAAATAGGTTTTCAGTATCTTGCTCTCTCTCTTCTTCTGGGACCCCCATAATTCTGATGTTGGTACGCTTATAGTTGTCCCAGAGGCTTCTTACACTATCTTCAACTTTTTGGATTCATTTTGCTTTTTGCTTTTCCAGAGGAGTGATTTCTGCTTCTTGGTATTCCAAATCTTTGACTTGTTTCTTGCGATCCTCTAGTCTGCTTTTAGGTCTCTGTATAATATTTTTTATTTCAGTCAGTGCATGCTTAATTTCTAGTTGATCCCTTTTCATATCCTCAAGTTTCTCTTTAATTTATCGGCGGTTTCTAGAAAATTGTTGAAAAACCTTATAACCGTGGTTTTGAACTCTATGTCCAGTCTTTTGGTTTCCTCCATTTCTTTCAATTGTGGCCTGCCTCTTTGTCTCCACATTTTAGATGCTTCCCTGCTTTGATGGAGTTGCTTTGTGTGTTAGGTGTCCTGGCAGGGCCCAGTAGCTCAGCCTCCCCAGTTCTCTGTGGTGGATCCTCTTGGTGCACCCCTTTGTGGGCTGTGTGCAGTCTTGTTGTAGTTAAGCCGTGCTTGTTGTTGTTATCACTGGGGGGAGTTGATCTCCAAGCCAGTTGGCTGTGAGGATCAGCTGTGTCTCCGCTGGGAGAGCTTCTGTGCTCAGCTTGCATGGGGCGGAGTCTCAGGGTGGTGCAGACAAACTGGTTTCCCCAAAACAATGGCTGCGCGCCTCTGAGAGAAGGCTGCTCTCGAGCCTCGCCCGTTGCCAAACAGACCAGTTTCTGCCCGACCGGAGCTGGATTTCAGTGCAGACCGGAAGTTTTGTTTTTCTCCCAAACGAGAAAGCTAGCCACGCCTCTGCTGCCTTCTCTCTCCGTGCTGCGAGCAAGCCAGCCACGTATTCATCCGCCCGCCCTTTCCGCGCTCATGGATCTCCGCACCTCCACAGCTCCTGAGGCTCAGCGTCCGCCTCTCTTTTTTTCTCTCGTTGTAGGTTTTCCACTCTGCCAGCTTTCTGGTATTTCTGGACGGTGTGCGCTCTGTTTTCCAGTTGTAGTTTTAAAATTGTTGTGGTAGGCAACAATTAGGTGTTTACCTTATGCTGCCATCTTGGTTTCTCCCGTTGCCCATTTTTTTATTGGATCATTTATCTTCCTTTTATTAAGTTGTATAAGTTCCCTATAGATGTTGGAGATTAAACCTTTATCACTGATAACATTTGCAAATATGTCCTCCCATACAGTGGGCTTTCTTGTTGTTTTGTTGATAGTTTCTTTTGTTGTACAAAAGCTTCTTATTTTGATGTAGTCCCATTTGTTTACTTTCTCTTTAGTTTCCATTGCCCTAGGAGCAGTATCAGTGAAGAAATTGCTTCGGCATATGTCTGAGATTTCTCTGCCTGTGGATTCCTCTAGTATTTTTATGGTTTCCAGTCGTATGTTTAAGTCCTTTATCCATTTTGAGTTTATTTTTGTGTATGGTGTAAGTTGGTGGTCTAGTTTCATTTTTTTGCATGTATCTGTCCAATTTTCCCAACACCATTTATTGAAGAGACTGTCTTGAGTCCATTGTATGTTCATGCCTCCTTTATCAAATATTAATTGAGCATAGTGGTTTGGGTCAATATCTGGGTTCTCAATTCTATTCCATAGGTCTATATGTCTGTTCTTGTGCCAGTACCAGGCTGTTTTGAGAACAGTGGCTTTGTAATACAGCTTGAAATCTGGTATTGAGATCACACCTACTTTATTCTTCTTTCTCAGGATTGCTGTGGCTATTCGGGGTCTTTTTTTTATTCCAGATGAATTTTTGGAGAGTTCTTTCTAGGTCTGTGAAATATACCGTTGGCATTTTAATGGGGATTGCATTGAATCTATAGATTGCTTTGGGTAGTATGGACATTTTAATGATGTTGATTCTACCAATCCATGAACATGGTATGTTCTTCCACCTGTTTATGTCTTCCTCTATCTCTTTTTTCAATGTCCTGTAGTTTTCTGCGTATAGGTCTTTTACCTCCTTAGTTAAGTTTATTCCTAGGTATCTTAATTTTTTGGTGCGATGGTAAATGGGATTGCTTTTTTAGTATCTCTTTCTGTAAGTTCACTATTGGTGTGTAGGAATGCCGTAGATTTCTTGGCGTTAATTTTGTATCCTGCTACATTGCCAAATTGATTTATTAAGTCTAATAGTTTTTTTATGGAGTTTTTCAGGTTTTTAATGTACAATATCATGTCATCTGCAAAAAAGGACAGCTTTACTTCTTCTTTTTTAATTTGGATGCCTTTTATTTCTTCTTCTTTTCTAATTGCAATGGCTAATACTTCCAGTACTATGTCGAACAGGAGTGGTGAAAGTGGGCATCCCTGTCTTGTTCCTGTCCTTAGGGGAAATGGTTTTAGTTTTTGCCCATTGAGTATGATGTTGGCTGTGGGTTTGTCATATATGGGTTTTGTTATGTTGAGGTATGATTCTTCTATTCCCACCTTGTTGAGAGTTTTTATCAAGAAATGGTGTTAAATTTTGTCAAATTCTCTTTCTGCATCAATTGATATGACTATGTGATTTTTATCTCTCAATTTGTTTATGTGATGTATCACGTTTATTGATTTGCAGATAATGTACCATCCTTGCATCCCTGGGATAAATCCTACTTGGTCATGGTGTATGATCTTTCTGATGTACTGCTGGATCCGATTTGCTAGAATTTTGTTGAGGATTTTGGCATCTATGTTCATGAGGGATATTGGCCTGTAATTCTCTTTCATTGTGTTGTCTTTCTCTGGTTTTGGTATTAGGGTGATGCTGGCTTCATAGAAGGAGCTTGGAAGTGTTCCTTCCTCTTGAATTTTTTGGAGTAGTCTGAGGAGGATAGGTTTTAGTTCTTCCTTGAATGTTTGGTAAAACTCCCCTGTGAAGCTGTCTGTCCCCGGGCTTGTTTGGTGCTTCTATTTTAATTTGTTGAGGGATTGCATACTGTTTTCCATAGTGACTGCACTATTTTACATTCCCACTAACAGTGCACGAGGGTTTCTGTTTCTTCAATCCTCACTGACAATTGTTATTTTATGTTATTTTGATGATAGCCATCCTAACAGGTGTGAGATGCTGGGTGGGTCCTTTTTCAAAGGTGAAATAATAAAACAGAATGAACAATGATATACTAAGTAATCCCTGCCTTTTCAGATAAGAAGATACAAATCAGGAAATGTTACCATTTGCTGCTTATCCACCTGGTATCAAGAACCAAACAGTTACAAAAATCCAATAGGATGGGCCCAATGGGGTGTAGGTCGAAGTGTTAAGAGGGTTTATATTACATGTCCTCTCTGTTGTGTTATCTAGTTGGATTTTCATGGGATATCTCTTTTTGGTGAACTCTTTGTATGGCCTTTACTGGACAAAGAGAGTGGGGGAATCATTAGGGCGATCTTAAAAATATTGATAGAACTATTGGAAGATTTCTGGATTGCATAGACAAGCTATGGGAAATTTAACTTTCCTTTACATAGGTCTACAAGGTTAAATTCAATTTTACCTCTTGTATCTTCCTATATCTACCCTGTCACATAATCTTCCCCTGGCCTCCAGCACTCTAAAACCACAGAAAAATACTTTGAATGTCCTTGGTCTATACTTGTGCTTGCTCTTTTGTCAGAACTTTGCCCTGAGGAGTAGTTTACATATTTTATCATCCAGGAGTTTCTTTTGGAGCCTGATCTACATAGTACAGTGGCAAGGGAAAGGTAATAACCTGGTTTACTCAGAAAGATCACATTCTTTCATCTAAAAAATAGTGACATTTAAAGAGAAGTCTCTATTTTTCCAGCCCTCTCCCCCAGTTTTTTAGGTAATTATGGATGCCTAAATCTATCCAGATGAAACCAGAGCATCAGACTCTGGCTACATAGTCAAGGTGGTGTAGGGAACTGAGTTCGGGAAAGAGCCAATATCATAAAGGCTGACTGGCTGTGGCTGTGCACTGCTGGGGCGGGGGTGGGAGGTAGCGGTGTTAGCCCAGTTCATTGAGGCTGAGTATGCTTGCTGCTGGGAACTTTTGCTGAAGGAAAAGAAAAGTGAGTCCCTCACTAACTGGTGTTTGTCAGTGGATGATGGTTGACCTGCAGGAGACTATGGCCCTCAGAACACTGGAGACTCTCAGAAGAAGGAAAATTAAAACCATTTCTCTACAAAGACTTTGCAGGTGGCTATTTGCAAGAACCATTAAGAGAAAGAAAATAGAATAATGAGATCCTGAACAGCATTCCCAAAGGTTTGGCTACTGAGCAGCTGGAGTCCTGATGTGCAGCCAAAAAGCCATGCAGCCGCTCTCTCTAACCTTCTTCTAGGCATATTTTAACTTGGCCATGCTTCTGTGACAATTATCAAAGAAAATTAAAAGAACAGGCAACTCAGAAAGGCTTTGGGGGCAGCCTAAAATCAGTGAGCTGCCTACGGGCAAGGGGGTACTTTTAAAGCCTTGAGCCTACTGGGTTTTATTTTTTTGTTTTTTTGTTTTTGTTTTTTTACTGCCAACAGTTGCCACATTTTGATAAAGGCAGATATTTCCATGTCTGCGATTCTTATAAAGCTTCCAAACCCAGACATTCCACTAGTTCCCTGTGGATCTCCTTTCAGGGGAGACAAAAGGAAGTGACTATCTACTGAGTACCTGTGCTTTTACAAACATTCTCTGATTTGATTCTCAGAGAAGCCTGTGACACAAGCACTGAAATATCCATTTTAACAGATAAGAAGAGCAAAGTTCATAGACATATTTGTCTAATAACACAAGTTTAGTAAGTGGCAGAACTCAGCTGCAAATCCAGGTAAGTACATGTGAAAGCCATGCTCTCTCTCTCTTTACCATGCCTTTCAGTAGTTTCTCGAATGCCAGGTAGTTTTGTCTACAGGTCTACCAGTAACCAGCATCTTTTTGCTGCATTTCTTTGGATACAATTGCATTTTGAAGGTCCCAGTGAGCCCTGAAGACCTTGGCTATGGAACCATAATGCTGGCAGCAGCATTTTTCAAAATGGCTTTGGATCTCAGTGAGATTGAGAGGAAGGCTGTACCTCACTTAACGCAATGGCCACCATCCAAATTGTCCCATAGTCAAGAAGTGGGCTGCTCCATGCTGCTTCTGTACACATCCTTTGCGTTTCCTTTTTGTCTTTGTGCATCATTTCCCTCAAATACCACAAAACACGTTTTCAGCCTGAGATTTCAATTAGGTTTTGGCATGATGAGCTCATGCCCCACTTTGTGTGGCCACAGCAAGAACATCCTTCCCAGTGCTTCCTCTAGGACGGGCTGGGGCTGCTGAATTCCCTTTTCATGCCACCACAAGGAAACCTCAGTTTCTCGTCTCTCGTTTGTCCAAATCCTTGCTTGTCTTGGGGAAGTGAGATGCTTGCATTTGATTGTTATTGGGATAGATTGACATCTTTTAAAGTTCCCTGGAGGAAAGAAAGCCAAGCTTACTCGAGGGGATTATCCCCTGCATTCATCCAATTGAATGTGGAGGGCTGCCTTCATTCAGTGCACAGCGGTGGAGGGGCCGCCCTGCCTTTTTCTCCTGGTGGTTGTGCATATTTGGACAGAACGTGTTCTGCCTGCAGAGAGGACCTGAAGAAAGTCTCTTAGCAAATAACAAGGGCCTGAAAGGGACTGTCTGGTGAGTCTCTCCAGGCTCACAATTTCCCTCTTTAGGTAAAAATGTTCACTGTCTACACTTGCCCTGTAAATCCAGTGCACCACCGTGCAGGAGTAAATTCACCAAGCCATCGAGGAGGAAAGCCTTGGTTCCCGGCTCTTGTAGAATCCCCAGGAAATGGTCAAAGCAGCCACTTGCTAGGGTCCTTTGTGTCTGTCCCTGTGTTTGTGCATGTGCAAATGGCCCCTTCTCTGTCTGGCTTGCTGCTTATTTTGTTTGGAAAGCTCCTGGCTGTCTGGGATTGTATCTGTTCACTCCCTTCCATACAGAGGCATGCAGATGAGCTTATTAATTCAACAGAGCAATTGATTAATCTGTTCACCTCTGTCCTAGGTCCTGCTGGGATGCATGAAAGAAACCCCAGTGGGATCGCTCTGTGACCTTGTGTGGCTCCAGGTGCCTTTCTAAGCCTCCTGCTCTTGTCTGTGGAGTTAGCAGGTTGGACTAGCTGATTTTTAAAAGGACTCTCCCTGTTTTAAGATTCTCTGATTTAGGCAATCAGAGACTAAAAGACATCAAGACAACTAAAAAAGAGACCCATTGTGATTAAGAGTACAAATGAGTTATGTAGAAAAATATGTTCTTTGGTTGTATCAAATTTTCTAGCAAATAAAAATAAAGAATGCCCAGTTAAATTTCAACATCAGGGAAACAGATAATTTTTAGTGTAAGTATGTCTCATGCAATATATGAGAAATTTGTGGGCATCCTGCATTTTATCTGGCATCCCTAATGCAGAGAGATCATGAAAACTGGACTTAGAGAAAGGCCACCCATCCAGGCTGACTCCTTTCCAGCCACACTGGCTGCCTTTCCACTCCTCCTGCCCAGGGCCTTTCATATAGTCTGGTACCACTGCTTGAGTCGGCTTCCCTCCCATCTCCACTCCCATAGCACTAAGTCATCCTTCAGATTTCAGTTCATAAGTCACTTCCTCTGTAAAGCCTTTCCTGATACCCTAGACAGAGTCAATAGCTCTGTTCCATATGCCTGGGAAGGCTAACCTGCCACAATTTTTATGTTAGTATATTTCATAAACACATGCTGAGGTTCATTTAAGTAGATTGAAATCCCAAGGACATTCTGGATGGGTGAACAAAAAAAAATAGAGCCATAGAAGTGAGAATGCCCATGGTGTATTTCCAGAACAGTGAAGAAAGCACTTGAGTAGTTAAAGTTAAAGATCCAATTGTAGAGAACACTGTCCTTGAAACCCATCTTAGGGTAGATGTCCTGAGGACAGGAAGGAATTCAGGATGGCTGTGAGAAGAGTGCTAACATGATGAAAGTCATGCTTCAGAGGTTTTATTAAATCCCCAAAGCAGAGGCCAAACCCACGAGCCCCACTGGCTGCTAAGGACATGGTGAGAGAATGACAGAGAACATCAAGCCAAGAAATGCCCACTGAGTTCCATTACATCCCATGCACAGAGAAGTGTGTGCTGAGCACGAGCAGGTCCCAGACACTCAGGCGAAACAGAGGCATTGACCAACTTCTTTTAGTCAATACTAGAGGCCCGGTGCACAAAATTCGTGCGGGGGGGGGGGGGGCGGGCGGGGAGTGTCCCTCAACCCAGCCTGCACCCTCTCCAATCTGGGACATCCCTCTCAAAATCCAGGACTGCTGGCTCCCAACTGCTCGCCTGCCTGCGTTCCTGATTTCCCCTAACTGCTTCTGCCTGCCAGCCTGATCACCCCCTAACCACTCCCATGCCAGCCTGATTGATGTCTTACTGCTCCCCTGCCAGCCTGTTTGCCCCCAACTTCCCTCCCGCCCCGAGAGCATGAATTTCATGCACTGGGCCTCTAGTAGATATATAATTTAAGATGGTAATAGCAGGAGATGGGAAGTAAACCAGCCTCCTCTGGTTATCACCTGCAGAGTGGATACTGTGTCCTCTGCCTCTGAATTTCTCTGTCTTCTGAGACTTTTACTTTACATGATGCTTGTACCAGAGTTCCCTCCCCCACTTTCTTCTCAGAGCTTTCAACAATCTCAGTCCTTGACAAACAAACAAACAAAAAACCAACCATGTCATTTTTCTGAAGAATGTGTATGTATTCCACATTTTAATAAGTCTGCATTTGCTAGAGAAAGACCTGTTTTCCCAGCTGTGAGAGCTGGTTATGGCTCTGCGTCTATTGAAGCTGTCAAGCTGCTTCCCTAACTGTTGGCCAAGCTGGCTTTCTACTGGCAGAACCACTCATTTTTTAGTAAATGTAAAATTTTAGGGTGTAACACGACATGTCACACAGCTTGAACGGCACTGTGGTTTTCCAGAACAGTGTTTGTTTCCAGAAACGTTTCATGCTTAGATTTACTGTGTTGACGTGAGAGAAAAAGGAAACATTGCAGAAAAAGGTTGGGTAACTTGGTTAAAGTTGGCTTAGCCAATTCCCATGAAACTACATGTCTAGGAACTTTCTCCAGATGGGAAACTGGTTGTTCCATGTTCTGCTCTCCAGAAAAGTACAAGGAATGCAAGCTGAGGCACTTCATAGAGCTCTAGGCAGATATGCTCATTCTTTCCACAAGAACAGCGGTCATGCCTGACCTGGGCTGCTGGCTGACCCTGCAGCCTCATCTCATATCATCTCCCCGACTGTTCTTCAGCCATGCAGAACGTCTCTTAGCCTCTTGGTGGGCACGTTCCTGGCCTTTGGGTGTGGCCTTTGGTATTCCTCTGCCTCGAATGCTCTGCTCTCCTCCCCTCCTCTTCACACAGTAAACTCCTACTTATCCTTCACAGTTAAAATTTCATATTTATTTGTGTGAGTACTTAATTAACACCTGTCTTCCCCATGAGATTGTAGTTACATGAAGTCAAGGACCTGGTCTCTTTTTCATATCATTTCCTCAGCACTTAACTGTAGTACCTGGAGTGAGGTAGACTCTCAGTAAGTTTTTGTTGAGTAAATGAATTCATAAAATGAATGAATGCTGATTGCCTCATGAGGGTAGAGACTATCCTATTAACTTACTTAAACCTAGATCCTGGCACAATGATGGCACTGTGCCTAATGGTCATTGGGTGAATGAACAAGTATTGCTTCATATGTGACACCATGCCAAGTACTGTCCTTGACCTGAAGGAGGTGAATTTCTACTTAGGCAATATGTGCTCAGATTAAGGAATTAACAGTTCAGTAAGGTACCAAGAAAAAGATTAGCTTCTGAGTCAAACCTGGATTTCAGTCCTGTTGGCTCTACCACTTTCCAGTGGTGTGACTTTTAGCAAGTTACTTAACCTCTCTAAGCCTTGGGCTCCTCATCTGTAAAATGAAGTAATAATAATGTCCATTTCACTGAGTTGTAAGGACAATCTGGAATAATACCTATGCAGTGTCTCAGATAGTACTTGGTACATTGCAAGCACTCTAGCCATGTTAGGTATTATTATTATTAATTTAGGAAATCCCTATGCATCTTGAGTGTGGTGAGATCAGTGACAAACAGCCTAAGTCTAGGCAAATCTCTCCATTTTTATAAGCTTCAGTTTCCTATGTGTAAAATGACAGAATTGGGTAATAGGTTCTTTTTAAAATATATATATATATATATATATATATATATATATATATATATATATATATATATTTTATTGATTTTTTTTTTACAGAGAGGAAGGGAGAGGGATAGAGAGTTAGAAACATCGATCAGCTGCCTCCTGCACACTCCCTGCTGGGCATGTGCCGGCAACTAAGGTACATACCCTTGACCAGAATCGAACCTGGGACCCTTGAGTCTGCAGGCCGATGCTCTATCCACTGAACCAAACCAGTTAGGGTAGGTAATAGGTTCTTTACAGGTGTGACATTCTATGTAGAATAGAGGTAGCAAGATCAGTGGGGCTGAGTATGGTCAGGGGAAGCTTCCAGGAGCAGGTAGGCTGAGCCACATTTGGAAGGTCAGGTGGAATTTTTTTAGGCAGAGAATAGAATGTGGGGCATTCCAGCCAAGGTGAATAGTGTGTGCAAAGCCATGGTGGTAGGAAGGGGCATGGGGCATTTGGGGGAGGGATGGAGTGGTGGGAAAGGAGTAGACGATATGACAGGTTCTTGAGAGAGGGGGGGTGACCAAAGAAGGAAGGTTTGAGGATAATATAGCTTGAGCTGGATAAATGGGAGATGATAGGGAGCCTGAATTGGGGAGACCAGCAGAAGATTGTGTAGCCCTTCTGGTACAGGCTGTAGAAGGCTTGGGTAGGGTTTGGCAGGAGGAGTGAATAGGAAGGGAAGAATCCAGATGACACAGCCTGCTGGCACAGTAGATTTAGGGAGTAAAGGAAGTTTCTAGAATGCTTGCTGCCACTGACAGAACTGTTCTTGAGAAAATTGGGCTATGCTGTAGAAAGGTGCATCAGTGGTTAGCGACCCAGCAGAGGACCTGGCATCCACCAGCAGAGGGTTAGACCCTCCTCGTTGGAAGCTGGCAGCCATGAGGAGAAGGCAATTGGGAAGATCTGTTTCTACTCACATTTCTGACATCAAATGTATGAGTTTTCTTCACCAAGCAATTCTCTAAATCTTGGTAAACACCAACTGGGTATACTACACTTTAATTCAGTTCTAATTAAAGACACTAACTAATCAGAGTTTGCGCAGACCCTACAGTTTAAAGGCTAAGTCTCATAAGACTGCCCCCCAGTTTTGACACCATTTCCAAGTAGTGAGTCCCCACGTTAATCACACTTCTGTCCCAACTTCACTGAAGAATGGAGGTTCCCAGAAGGTTTCCAATAATTTGCCTGAATGATTCATAGAACTCAGGAAAACAGTTTACTTACTATTACCAGTTTACCATAAAGGAACAGCCAGATGAAAGAAATGCATAGATCAAGTTATGGGGTAAAGGGCATGTGCTTCCATGCCCTCTGTGGGCATGCCAAAGCATATAGTAAGTGCTCAATAAACAGTAAGCATATAGAAACTGTAAAAGGTAAGAATAGGTTAGGCAGACAAATCCAAATGCAGATGATAACGAGAAGTTCCTTTTCCCTTTCTGCTTTCTGCACAGTGTGGACCATACCTGACAGCTCAGAAGAGAACTTACTTGTAGGGCCTCTTGCACCCTTGACGGGCTAGCATGCATGCATAAAACAGTAACTGTTTGTTTGTTTGTGGCAAAGCATTTATTTTTGTGTTGCACAAGTGTGAGGACCACAGAATCTGTATTAACTTCAGTTAACAATAACTTAAAAGATAGAAAAGGGTCACATGTTCCAGAAATTTTTAAATGGATGATTTGACCATTTATACAATAAATGAAAACTGACAATAGTACAGGCCAGTGGTCAACTGACATGCGACACATGTTAACAAATGGTGCCAAAGGACTGCTGTGTATCTATTAGTTTGTGCTGCTTCTGAAACAAAACCAGAGTAAAAACAATGTTTGGAAAGACAATTTCAGCCCTGGCCTTGCCACTTAATATGAGCAAGATCTTAGCTGGGTCACATCATTCAAAGATAATTTGAAATCATTTTACAGTCCTGTCCTAGATCCCAGCTATTAGGAGTCTTCAAGGATGGTTCATACTCACTGAAGTTGGGGAAAATGCAGTTTGAGAAGTAAAATGATACCAATAGCCACACACACCCAGGTTACCAGCAGTAAGCACAGACCACACTTCAGTGCCTAACGATTTAAGTTGGAAGTTCCTTCCCCTTTACCTCTTATCCCATGATACTGGACCTGGGCTACACAATACAAAACAACCCACCTCCTATGTGGAGGCAACTGGCTACTACTTAGGTATGCACAGTATTGAATTTAAACTTGATGAAAAGGCACCTCAGATCATTAAAGAAAATAAAGAATAGAAACAACATGCTTAGATTACAGTTTAACTTATCTTGGTCACCTGGTAAATTGAGTTGGCTCTCATTAGTGGTCAACCGAACACTCTGCTTTTGTTGTACCAACTAACCAAGTTAGGCTAAATAGGGCCTTTATGTAGATAATGCAAACTATGTTTATGTGTAAAGTGCCCATTTTATGTACAGCTAACTAAATTTTGAAGAGCAAAGCTGACATCTTTCAATGGCCTTGTGGTCGTGACCTGCTGACCAGACTGGCCATCCACACTGAAGTCATGGACAGCCAGCCTGCGTGTAACAGCCAAGCATGGACAGGATCTTTCAAAGACTCTGAGAAGCTTTGTCTATGCTTTCCTTCTAGTGGAGACCACTCGCATCATTAATAAACAGGACTCATGTTGGGGTAGCTACACAGTTTAAAGATGACATTAATGAATGTTTATAGTGTAGCTAGTTGATAGGACTTCAAGTAGTTAATTTTTCATTTGAGGAGGAAAAAAAAAAGATCAGCAAAATAAGAGCAGACCTTCAGTTTGTTTAGAAGTCAGCATCCAAGGTAAAAGAGTTCTCTGTCCGACTTGACATCACTCCCATCCTCTGATACTCACCTACTCTCTTCTCAAAGAAGTTCATCCTCCCTTGTAGTGAAATATTCTCCATGAAGTCAAGTGCATTTTCTACTCAGAAGGCCTTACTGAAACCCAGCTCCAGCATGAGTCTGTCAGCCATGAATTCAATGCACCGCGTCATTAAAGTACAGTAAACTCCTGCTCTAGCCTGACAGCATTGGTGATTATTTCTTTCACTCATTGCTTGGAAGGTTTGCGTAGCTGGTGTTTGAACACTAGGCAGGCAGAGTGACAGTGCAAACCCTTATCTCTGCTGATAAGTTCGTTGGAGAATGTGAGGCCAGGCATCAGTCCTCATTTCTTAGCCAGAATATCAATGCAAAAGAACCAGAAAAGAAGATTCCTTCCAACTGTGGCAAAAGCCACAGCACTTTCTCCACAGGTGACCTCTTGGTCCTCGATCCAACGCAAGGCCCAGTCTGCCTTCCTCTTGGCACAAGGCATGGTCATCAATAACAATAAAGCACATGATTGGGGGAAGCCTGTTTGACAAGGTATTGAAAAGAAAATCCCTGCCCTGACCGGTGTGGCTCAGTGGATAGAGCGTCGGCCTGCGGACTGAAGGGTCCCAGGTTCGATTCCGGTCAAGGGCATGTACCTTGGTTGCGGGAACATCCCCAGTGCGGGGTGTGCAGGAGGCAGCTGATCGATGTTTCTCTCTCATCGATGTTTCTGACTCTCTATCCCTCTCCCTTCCTCTCTGTAAAAAAAAATCAATAAAATATATTATATATAAAAAAAAGAGGAAAACCAGCAAAATGTTTAAAATAATGAACAACATAGACTGATGAACAAAAACAGACCCGGAGACAGGGAAGCATCAATAAGACTGTCAAACCTCAGAGGGAGGATAGGGGAGGGTGGAGGGAAGGGGGAGAGATCAACCAAAAGACTTATATGCATGCATATAAGCCTAACCAGTGGTCACGGACAACAGGGGGGTGGGGGAATACGTGGGGAGGGGTTTGGGATGGGAATGGGGGGATGAGGACAAATATGTGATACCTTAATCAATAAAGAAATTTTTAAAAAAAGAACTTTCTTACTTCATAGGTGTGGCTTTGCATTAGCCAAGTTTGTCCTGCATAAACCTGGGCCCTAATCACATCTGACGGAGATAAATCCTGACCTAATGGATTTGTTTGTTTCATCAAGAACCTAAGATTTTTTTGGGGGAAAGGATCACTTAAGTGCTTTTTGCAAAAATGTCATTTTTGCTAAGCTTTATTATAGTTAAAGAATTAGACATTGGATTTCTATAACTAAAAACTAGAATATTTCTGATTTTCTTAAGATAATAGCTCCCCAACACCACCAGCTATACATTGAATCTTAATGTTTAGGTATGGATATCTTTAAGGTGAAGATAACCAACATTTACTTCTTCAGCATTTTCTATGCATTCTTCTATCCCTCAAAATGTGAATTCATACCATCAACAAGTTTCAAAGCTTTGAAATAAATGGTGGCCAAACTAAAAATAATAATAAAAATAAAATATTGATTTCTTAATTTTGGGTTGGAAAAGTGGGGGGCATCTTATACATGGGGGCATCTTATACATGGGGGCATCTTATACATGTAAAAAGATGGTATCTCTCCTGGGGCTTCAGGGCTTCCCAGTACTGGAGGTCCTTGGAAAGCTACCTCCTCAGCTGTCCACAGGAAGCCTCGGCTTTCGTATACATCTGCTCGATGTCACGGTGCTCCATGGGGAAGATGACAGAGCGCAGGGGCTTTCTCTCAGCAGTGGTTCCTCCTGCATGCCCAGGGCAGATCCGGCTCCTGGAAGGTCCTCCGGGTGGTCTCACCGGCCAGCTCGCGGGTGCCACTGAGGCTGGGGGCCTGTTCTCCTTGTCCATCAGCTGAGTCCCTTCAGGGGCAAGAGCTGCAGCTGCAGCTGCTTTGGGTCCGCAGGGTGGGGAGCATGGTTGCAGCTGTGGCTGTGGCGGAGGAGGCGGCCACGTGCAGGACACACAGATGAGGCTGCACTCTGATCCAGGGAGTCTGTAACCTTTTATTTAGTTAGCCAAAAACCATGTTTTATGTCAGC
This sequence comes from Cnephaeus nilssonii, assembly GCF_951640355.1. Taxonomy (NCBI): domain Eukaryota; kingdom Metazoa; phylum Chordata; class Mammalia; order Chiroptera; family Vespertilionidae; genus Cnephaeus; species Cnephaeus nilssonii. Next base: position 3,234,389 of record NC_137072.1, on the reverse strand, counting down.
TTTGGTGATGCATTGCCAGGTGTCAGCTAGAGATCTGGTTGCTGGGTAGGTCTCCTTTCTCCATCCTGTTTCAATTAAGCAGTGGTTCTCAAAGGTTGGTTCCTGGACCAATAGCTTTGGCGTCACCTGGGACCTTGTTGGAAATGCAGACTCGGGGCTCCTCCCCAGCCCATGAAGCAGACTCTCCAGGGCTGGAGTCCGTCAGTCGGTGTTCTCATAAGACCACCAGATGATTCTGAGGACATTGAAGTTTGAGAACCACTGCATTAGAGTGTTATAGAATGTAACTGTGTTTGAGTGTGAGCAGTGCTAGGAGGAATTTAATATCTCTGGAACACTGAGCCAATGAATTTTCAGAGTTTTTTTAAAAAGACATTTCTCACCCAGATCCCCCAGCCTGTTGAGACTGTCGGTGAAGTAGGATTCAGTAAGGTGCTGCATCTGACTACATGTTAATTACACAGTTGGGAGTGTTGGATAGAAGGTTAGGATTTTAGGCAATTGATAACCTATATGGTTTTGCATTTAAGTTTTAATAATGGGATGTGGCCAGTACAATTACCTTCTTAGAACAGGAAAGGCTAGAATTAGACAGTCTCGCCTCCCTTCGGACTCCTTCAGAATAGTCTCATATTCCAGAGCAGTCTGGGCTCTCAGAAGCATTCTCCTCACTTTAGTTTCCATACCTTTGTCCTGGAAAATGCAGTCTGGGGAAAGGCAGTTTAATAATAATCATCAGCGTCCAGTCCAGAATGTGGAGCTCAAGGGCAGGCGGCCCCTTGCCTTAGAGAGGAGGGGCACCTCCCAGATAGTGCAGCCACTGCGGTCAGGCCAGCGCTGCCCTGGCTCCACCGCCCCTGGACTACTTATTCGCTGACCAAATGCTGCCAGCCCCACGGCACTGCTGGGCTTGGGCAACCCCCTTTTTACATGACCTACGCCCTGCGTGTGCTCTTAAGACCCTGCATCCACATTTTCTTAATTCCTTTACATTTCACTCATCAGCATGTGTTGGGTAAGCACCCTGCCACATCGGAGTTTTATGAGCTGCTTTTATGAGGCTGCTTTTCATGAAAAGGGTCATATTCTATGAAAAACATGGACCTTAACTCTAGGAAATGAGGGCTTTGGTGCTAAACTTGGAGTGAACCTGTGAAGTTGAATGGATTCAAAAATAAGCACAGATGTTATCCATTCTCCAAGTGTTCAATAGCCTTGCATATTTATTCACAGACTCTCTTCTCTCTTCTCACCTGCGCTTTCTCCCTCCTTAAATGAGAGCTGGAGAAGGTGCAGCGTGGGAAAAGCTTGAAGTTCCTTTCCTGCCACTTTTGGCCCCTTTTTGATAGCCTTGTTACCACCTTCCATCCTTCTGAGAGTGGTAGGTGGTAACAAGGCTAGCTAAAATTTAGAACCTCCCCACTTGAGCAACATTTTGCTCTCTCACTTACGCAAAGTTCCTGAAAAGACAAGGAGTTATTACCCATTTTTGTTAGTTTTGAATAGAAATGGGAGGAGCCAACCATTGACAATAACTGTGCAGAAGGATTCCATTTTTGAGAACCTGAACTGTTGGGGTAATTTTTAACATTCTTTTTAAAATTAACTTTTACTATTTAGTCCAAGCTTTGCATGCATATATTTATAGAGTCTAATAGTTCAATAAACATTGCCCCTCCCCACAATGTTTCTTCCTCCCCAACTGTTTTAGCTATTCTTTTGATATTTACCATATTATTGCTAAATAATGCTTCCGTTGTCACTCTCGGGTTTTCCAGTTATGCGTATTTTCTGTTGAAGATGAGGACATAGCCCTCTTTCATCATCCTCTCTCTCCACCTCACCACATGTGGGCTCTTCCCATTCTGTACCCTCTCAGTGTAATTAGGTTGTCATTTCAGTCAGATTAGTAACCGCTGTTTACATTATGATCATGTGTGTTGTCTGCATAGCTGAGCCAGATAGCGTGCTAGCTGAGGTCAGATCTCCAGGATGCTGATCGTAGGAAGAGATTTGTGCCCGGTGTTTTTGGGAAGTCAACCTGGAACACAGGGAGATGTAGGATTGAACAGAGGGAGAAGTTGGGCTGGCTCATCCTCTCAGGACCCACCCTCACGGGTCCTGGCCTTTGTGTCCACTTTCTTTCCCCATAGCTGAGCCTGGGTGTGGCAGGAAGCTTCTTCTCTTACAGGAAGCCCCCAGCCTGATGTGTCTGGTCCCTCTGCCCCCCAATTCTCACCAGTGGGGGCCACTGGTCTGACTAGTGTGAGTGCTCCCCAGAGCCCTCCAGTGCCACCCCCAGGCTGTCAGCAGGGGCGGGAGCTTGTCTCTAGCTTCTTCACTTCTTCGCTATCATCTCATCCAGTGCCCTTAGTAGGTGGAATGGACAGCAATAATAAAATCTCTTCAAGTTAAAAAAAATTGTGTGTGTGTGTGTGTGTGTGTGTGTGTGTGTGTGTGTGTAGTAATTAAGGAAGATCTAAATAAATGGAAGGATATCCCATGTTCATGAATTGAAAGACTTAATATTATTAGAATGGCAACACTCCCCAAATTGATTTACAGATCCAATGCAATCCCAATCAAAATATCAGCTGGCTTTTAATTTTGTAGAAATAGACAAGCTGATGATATATATACTAGAGGCCCAATGCATGAAATTCATGTGGTGGGGAGGGGTTCCTCAGCCCGGCCTGGGCCCTCTCATAATCCAGGAACCCTCGCTCCTAACTGCAGGGGTCACCAGCCCAGCTTCTGGTTGAGCAGCACTCCCGTGGTTGGAGCGCACTGACCACCAGGGGGCAGCTCCTGCATTGAGCATCTGCCCTCTGGTGGTCAGTGCACATCATAGCGACCAGTTGTTCTGGTCGTTCTGCCGTAAGGGTCACTGGGCTTTTATTATATAAGATACACACACACACACACACACACACACACACACACACGGGCTTATTTCCAGCCTCTCAGTTCTATTCATTGGTTTATATGTCTAGCCTTATGATAATATCACACTGTGTTTTGTTTTTTTAAATAAGGAAGTATGAGTCCTCCAATTTTGTTTTTCGTTTTCAAGGTTGTCTGGTTATTATTGGTCCCTTGTATTACCATATACATTTTAGGATCATCTTGTCTATTTCTACAAAATTAAAAGTCAGCTGATATTGTGATTGGATTACATTGAATCTGTAAATCAATTTGGGAGTATTGCCATCCTAACAATATTAAGTCTTTCAATTCATGAACATGGGATCTCTTTCCATTTATTTAGATCTTCCTTGATTACTTTCAACAATGTTTTGTAGTTTTCAGCATATGTCTTAAACTTTTTTGTTAAATTTATTTCTAAGTATTTTACTGTTTTTGATGTCATCATATATGGCATTGTGTTTTTAATTTTATTTTCAGATTGTTCATTGATAGCATATAGAGATAAAATTGATTTTTGTATATTGATCTTGTATTCTTTAACCCTGGTGAACTTGTTTACTAATTTAATTAATTTTTGGTGCATTGTTTGGATTTTCTATATATAAAATTATGTCCTCTGTGAATACAGATAGTTTTATTTCTTTGTATTCAATCTGGGTACTATCTCTTTTTCTTGACTAATCACCCTAGGTCAGTGATGGGCAACCTTTTGAGCTTGGTGTGTCAAACTTCGCCAAAACACTGAGCATAACTCGGGTAGTGTGTCACTTTGAGGAAAAAACTAACTCCAAGACTCTAGTCGCAAATATTTCATCCTCAGGAGCAGCAAATGTTTCATCCTCAGCATGCGGCCGCGTGTCATCAGAAATGGCTACACGTGTCAGTGCTGACACGCGTGTCATAGGTTCGCCATCACTGCCCTAGGTAGAAGTCCTTTTTATTTCTATAAAATAGGTAGTAATGTTTCCTCTTTATTCCTGATTTTAATATTTTGAGTCTTCTCTCCTTTATTTTTGTTCAGGCTACATATAAGTTTGTCAATTTTATTGAGCTTTTCAAAGAACCAACTTTTGGTTCATTGATTTTCTCTATTTTCTGTCCCTTCTCTGTTTAATTTATTTACACCCTCCCCCCACTTCTTAAGGTGGCATATTAGGTTATTGATTTGAGATTTCTTAACATAGGTGTTTACAGCTATAAATTTCCCTCTAAATACTTCTATAATTGCATCCCATAAGTTGGGATGTTGTGTTTTTATTTTATTAATCTCAAAGTATTTTCCAATTTTTCTGTGCTTTTTTTTTTTCCTGATCAGTTATTTAGGAGTATTTTGTTTAATTTCTACATCTTTTTGAAATCCCCCAATTTTTTAAATTGATTTTCTAATTTCATTCCATTGTGGTTAGTGAGCATATTCTGTGTGATTTCAATCTTTTTAAATTTATTGAGGCTTGTTTTATGACCTAACATTTGTTCCCTTCTGGAAAATGTTTCACATGTATTTGAGAAGAATATGAATGGTGCTACTATTGGGCGGCATGTTCTATCTATGTCTGTTAGGTATAATTGATTTATAGTGTTGTTTAAGTCTTCTATTTCCTTGTTGTTCTTCTGTCTAGTTCTGTCCATTATTAGAAGTGGGGTATCCACATTTCCAACCTTTATTATTAAATTGTCTAGTTCTCCTTTCACTTCTGTCAGGTTTAGTGTCATGTATTTTGGGCCTCTATTGTTGACTTCCTGACAGATTGACACTTTATCACTATTATTATTAAAGACTAAATAAGAGCATTTAAGAGCATTTTATATTACTATAAAATGCTCTTATTTGTCTTTAATAATACTTTTTGTCTTAAAGTCTATTTTGTCTATTATTAGTAGCCACTTCAGCTGCTTTTTTGCCAGTGTTCTCATTGCTTTTATGACAGAGTCCATTTTTAGAGGCTTTAGTCAACCATTCTGGAAAGTGGAACCTCTGGACTGCCTCTTGAACACTCCTAAAATTTCTCTGTTTTTAGGCCTGCATTCTCCTTTATTACCAAAGTTGCTGTTTAGAAATGCTATCATATAGGTAGTTCCTATGCTTCAGTTCCTGCCTAGGATTAGTTTGGTTGGGTTTGCTGAGTCATTACCGTGGGTTTTTCTATTTCCACCTTCCAAAATTTTGTAACTGTTCACTCCTTTTCTATTTTATTTTTTATCACACACGAAAAAAGTGTCTTTACTCAGTAGTTTTTCCAAAAGAACAGAGCTCAATGAGTACTTAAATGTTTAACCTATATTTGAGTGTAAACCCTTTAGCTATTAGCTACTTTATTCTAAGTAACTGAATTTTCTTGTATATTCTCCAGCATTTAAAAAAATAACCAGAGATCTTTTTTTATTATCAGGGATCCAGATATTTGACAATATCCTAAAGTTAATTAAAGATGGTGCTTACATTATCTTTTAAATTTAGACGTGGAATTGGAACATTATGGATTCAAAATAAGAATGATTAGCTGCTTCCAAATCTTTTCACTACTTGATTCTCCTTGGAACAGTGATTCCCAAACTTGACTAAGCACCAGAATCACCAGGAGAGTTTGTTAAAACGCAGGTCACCCAGCATTATCCCCAGAGCTTCTGATTTAGAAGTTGGAGGTGAGGCCTAAGAATTTGTATTTTCAATAGGCTTTCCGGTGATGCTGCTGCCTCTGGGCCTGGGACCACACTGGGGATCACATCTGAATGTGTGAAAGATAAAAGCACACCCTTGGGGTGGGGAGGACATTTAGGAAGCAGAGAGAACAGAGAGGGAGAGGAATATGAGGGAGATAAACAGGGAGGAAAAGGATGTGCCCACTTGCTCTTTCCCTTTGCACCCAGCTTGTGGCTCTGCTTCTGTTTTATCCATGACACAATACAGCCATGGCAGAATTTGCTTAGAGGTTGAGTGTTGACCTGTGAACCAGGAGGTCATGGTTCGATTCCCGGTCAGAGCACATGCCTGGGTTGCAGCCTCCATCCCCAGTTTGGGGCGTGCAGGAGGCAGCTGATCAATGATTCTCTCTCATCTGACCAATGTTTCTATCTCTCTCTATTCTTCTCTGATATCAATATTTTAAAAAGTGCTTAGAGAAACAGCTCCTGGCATCAGAATTATAACTGCATTAAAGGGAATAGAGGGAATGAAGTGACACTCCATGAAAAACCTTAAACTGAAGCCCTGCAAATGTAGTTTTATGTGAGATGTTAAAGTGGCTGGGAGTAGTACAGGGTCTGGAGAGTCAGTCCTTGTGTAACTTTATGAGAAGTACTGGTTGAATGTTGCTAAGGCAGCAGGTCCTGGGCAGTTTCATTAGGGAGGCACTTGTGCACACTGTGTTATCTCCTAGGGTTCCCCGTCCCCTTGTTGAAGTCTGAGAAGGCAGGGGCACTGTCTCAGTCACTTACGCAGAGGGTCGGACTGAGTGGCCCCTTTGGGCCACAGACAGGAGCCCAAACTTAAGGTCATTCCCCCGGGTCATTTTCATGTAGCCGTTTGGAGATGCTGCCACAATGATCTCGCCCTTCACCATTTTTGTTGTTGTTGTTATTCTCAGAATGTTCTTCTGTGGTATGATTGTAAATATTGAGAAATGAAATTGGGCTGCAAAGGATAGAGGTTGTTGGGAGGAAGCCAAAGGAGAGGTGAGGACTCAAAACCCTTGCCCCATATGAAGTTGCCTTTCACACACTTTTATTACTTAAAATGCAGTCACCTGGATACTTCCTGCTGTCACTTCAGAAAGTGAGGAGCTGGGAAGAGAGGACGCATGGTCTGGATATAGATAGAAGACATGAGAAAGCAAGTTGTAGGAGACTAGCTTAACCTCCAACCTGTCACTTCATTTGTTTAGGGCTATTTTGGTTTTGTTTTGTTTTTAATATAAAATGATGTTTTAGTTTTAGATAATTCCCAAAGGTATCTGATTCTGTGATTTTTTTGGCAAGGTCACCTCTTATATCTTTTGGACAGCCAGGGTAAGAAACCAAGCCGCTTGACTTCTGAGATAGAGCGTAGGGTATATAGAAGATTCCGTCTTCCCTAACCCACGTGGACCCGGAGGCTCCCTGTTATTTCCTGGTAGCGGTTTTACATGGCTGTGGAGGACAAGGACGTTCATTGCTATGATAACCAGGCAGTCACACTGGGGGAAATATAATTATTCAGCCACTGTGTAGGAAAAAGTCAGTACTATCCAATCCAGTAATCCGATTTTCAGACAAAAGCATGACCCTGGACCATGCTGTCTATGGCTGAGCATAGCATTGCCTTGTCTCCAAAAACAGTTTGTTTTGTTTTAAATCAGTGTGTACTTGGCTTGTCTGTCTCTTTTAGATATGAATGTATATCTTGCCTGAAATTTTTTCTCATTCTTATTTTGAAGGCAACTAAATTGCTCTGGAGATATTAGTTGTAGTGGTAATTAATTTAGCCTTTATTGAGCACCTACTGTTTGTCAGGCTTCGTGTGAAGTAATCTCAGAAGTAGGTGAATACACAGAGAAAGACAAAGTGGGGAAAAAGCCAATATTCATTTATCCATCCCTTCTTTCATTCCTCAGAGATTTTTAAAATATATATATTTTTATTAATTTCAGAGAGTAAGGAAGAGGGAGAGATAGAAATATCAATGATGAGAGAGAATCATTGAATGGCTGGGCGATCGAGCCTGCAACCTGGGCATGTGCCCTGACTGGGAATTGAACCGTGACCTCCTGGTTCATAGGTTGATGCTCAACCACTGAGCCATGCCGGCCGGGCCCTCAGGGATTTGTTGAGTATTTTCTGTGCACCCAGCTCTGGACTGAGTGCTGGGGATACAAAAGTGAATAAGACAGACACATCCCTATTGTCCCTCATGACTATGCTTCCATCAAGATTGGTTAACCCTGAAGCAAAAAACGTCAGGCCAGTCTGCGATGGGCGGATGTGTAGGTGAGGTCGGGTCCAGGAATGGCTTCCCGGAGGAGATGATCTGGGAAGGCAAGCACAGTCGATACAGTGCTAACTGAGTGGGCAGAGGCAGAAGGAGCAGTGAGGCAGTGGCCGGACAGAGGACGTGCTTAGTTGTACAGAACATAGATTTAAGGGAGAACAGTTGGAAATAGGACTATTTATATTTGAAAGATGTTTTATTCCTTTCCTAGGAGTTTGGACCTCAACCTAAGGTAATGGGGAAATCACTAAAATATCTCATCATGGAGGAATTATTACAGGAATCTCCAGCCAAAAGAACATAAATATAGTATAACTGCATAGAGTTTAAGTTAAAAAAATAGCAGAACAATAAAATTGTGTGCTCTCTATGATTGTTGATATATAGAATATAATTATGACTATAGCAAAGTATGGGAGGATGTCTAAAAGAATCTATTATTTGCATGGTGAGATTCTTTAAGAATTCCTTTCTAATACTCACTCAACATCAAGTCTCTATTATATGCCAGCAGATCAGACTGCAATACCTTCCCTCTACCTTCAAATATGGAGAGATCTAATAGGACTCACGCAATTTTAAAGTATGTGGTTATAAAACATCCAGCATAGGCAAATCCATAGAAACAGAAAATAGATTGGTGGGGCAATGGAAATAGTCTGGAATTTGTGGTAATGGTTGAACAACATTGTGAACATAATAAAAAACGCTGAGTTTTACACTTTGGTTAAAATGGTTAATTTTGTGTAATGTGAATTTTATCTCAATAAAAAATACAGAAAGAAAAAAGAGTCTGTTTGTTGTTGTTGTTGTTTTTTGTAGTGAAGGGCAATCGGAAGTGTGAGTTGAACTGCCAGGCAATGGGCTATCGCTTCTATGTACGGCAAGCTGAGAAGGTCATTGACGGCACCCCCTGCGACCAGAACGGCTCGGCCATCTGCGTGTCTGGGCAATGCAAGGTAAGAGCCCAGGGCTGAGGTATCAGGGTGGATGCCTGGGCTGTTTGAGGTCGGACTGCCAGGCTGTGGTCTGCTACCTCCTACCCACCCCACAACCCCCCGGCCCATGGGCCCCCGAACATAAGCTCTGGGAGAAGTGGGAGGAGCTGGGACTCTTTGGTCCGCTCTGTATTTTTTATCTTTGGGAATCACCATGTCTCACTCTGGTATTTCAATTATTAAGTGATTTATGCTTACACTACTTGCTTCAAAAGGGACACTGATCTGTGCTCATTGCGTCTGGAACTCCTTCCTCCTTCTGGCATGAAGGTTATGGAACGGCCACTGCTGGGTCAGTCCAGAAACCGTCGGCACCCTGTGGCATTTTAAGGGCATGGTGTAGTTTATCTTGCCTCCCACCAGATGGGGCAGGCTTCCAAATGAAAGTTGTCTCATGCCCTTTACAACAGAAGTTGTGCTTTAAACAGGAAGAGTTTTCAGCCTCTTTGGACTTCTGAAGTCTGTCCCAGGAACTCCCAGCCACACATTCTGCAAACATTCTGGGCCTGAGAGAATCCCTCTGGGATGCTAACCTTTGACAGAAAGCATCATTTGGTTAAAAATAGGCATCTTAGATGAGATGGCACAAATCCCACAGCCACAATAATTTGGGCCCAGACTGCCACTCCCCTTTCATCTGTTAATGTAGTAGGTGGAGCGGAGCAGGTAAATGACTGTGTGGAGCCCAGACTGAGAGTCTACCTTAATTAAAGCTCAAAAGCTGGAGGACTGGTTGGCTATCACATCTGAAGGTTCCTGTTCTTCCTGGCAGGTAAATTGCTACAGTATTTCATATTAGAGCTATTCAAGTGTGATTTCTAAGCACGGCCTCCCCTCTCAGTATTTTTATAACGAGGAGGTTTCAAATAGGATACAAAATAACTTATCTGGATAGTCTCAGATTGTGAATGAGTTAAGAGAGGAAAAAGCTGTTTGCTGTCTAATGTGTGCGAGGTATCTTTGGAAGAGCAAACCCCCCCCAAAGAATTAGAAATCTGTGTAGGCGAGGCAGGGAGCATGGTGGGAAGTATCGTGGAGGCCTAGACCTGTCTAGCCTGCACTTTTCCACTCCTTTGAAAAAAACACTGGGTTTCACACATTTCCTCTGAGCCCCCGCTCCCCCGATAAGACATGAGGGAGTTCCATTAGAGTCTGTGGCTCAACTGGCCTCTGCTTCCAAATGTTGCTGAGACTAAAATAATGTTCCTTAGGCAACCTGGCTCTTTCTTTGAGATCCTGAATGAGCTGCTTGGGTTCCTGATACAGGTGCACACTGTTGGGAGGGGCACCGGGTAATGGTTAGAAACGTGCCCTCTGGTGCAAGTCCTGCCTCCTCCACTGGTTTGCTTTGTGGTGTTGCCCAAGTTATGTAAGCTCTCTGGGCCTCTGTACGTTATCTGCGAGCTGGGGAGGATGGCACCTACCCTGTCCGTAGTGAAGAGTCTGGAGCTACTCCATGCAAGGCCCTGTAACAGGTCTGCACTGAGTAAGCGTGTTTCTGTGTATCAGCATTATTGTATATGCCCACTGATGTCCTGTTGTATTTGAGTTTTAACTGCAAAAGTATTTGCTTTTCTGTAGATTACAGAGTTGTCAGATTCACACCATCATTTGGTTGTTGTTGTTAATCCTCACCAAGGATATTTTTTTTCATTGATTTTTAGAGAAAGCAGAAGAGAGGGAGGGAGGGGAAAAGAGAGAGAAACATTGCTGTGAGAGATACACATCCATTGGTTGCCTCATGCACGCACCCCGACGGGGACAGGGATCGATCGAACCTGCAACCCAGGTGTACATGCCCTTGCCTGGGAATCCCATCCAAGACCCTTCTTCGTGCGTGGGCTGACTCTCTAACCACTGAGAAACACTGGCCAGGGCTTATACCATCTCTGGAGGCAGGTGTGTCACTGCAGTGTGACTCCTGGGAGTGCAAGTTCTAGTTGGGTGGGTCTGGGGAAGACGGGAGTATCTGCTTTTCAGACATCCTGCCATGTGATGTGGATGCTGTTGGTCTATGGATTGTACTTCGTGTAGCAAAGTTTTAAAGGACACTGATTAAAACCTACTAACAAAGAACCAGAAATGTAAATACAGAGTGGTGAAATGATTTGGAAGGAAGAAGAAATGTGATCTCTTTCTACTGGGCAAGCATGTTTTCTTAGTGTTGCATTGAGTGTCTCTGAACTGATGATATGAAAGAAAAGCAAATACTTATAAGGACATGGGTATACATTCTTACCAATTGATGAAAACCTTTCATACTGTAAGGCAACACAGTTTGAAGTTGATAATTGCTAAAAGGCTGAGACAGACAGTCTCGGGGTGTGAGTAGATTCATAGGAATTGGATGTTACAAGGACAACTTTGATATTCCATCCTATTTGTTTTCTGTGCTTTTGCCTAAAATTCACTCATTAAAGTTGTTGGAACCACTGACTCTCCTGTCCTCTTTAGAAATTCAGTTTAAATAATCTGAAGTATGTTTGCTTCTCAGGCTGAGATTCTGTTTACTTGCTTCTTTCAAAGGGTCAGTGCCCTTTTCTGAATATTTGATTGGAAGCCCAGAATTCAGATTGGTATCTGCTTGGCTGACTCATGGCTGAGAGAGCTGTCACTCATGGTCATGACTGTCTGCCTCTGAAATAACTCCAGAAGCCCCTGCTGCAATAAAACTTAATGAAAGGCGGCAGGCATTAAACAGGAAAACGAATGAAACCCACAAAAGAGACACCAAGCGGAAGAAAGAAAGGCCCAGCCGGCCAGGCAGGCAGGAGGGTCCTGCCCAGCGCCTGGTGGGCACCCTGTGTGCTTGCCCTCTTGCTGGGGCTCCTCTGTTTTAGAGCCCATAGTTGGGAGAGGGGCAGGAAGAATGCAGATGTCCTTGAACTGGAGGCTGGAGAAAGTGGGGGTCCCCTCCAGTGCTGGGTGACACTTCTCTTTTTGACAAGGACTGAAGAACCTCAAATGTTGGCTTCAGGCTAAGGACTGCATGCAGGTAAGCTTTGAAGGGAAAGCATTCTGCCCTGTCGTTTTTCTAAAGCACACACCGGGGCTCACAGGGATCCTGCCTTCCTCGCCCAGACCTCTTCCCTCTGGACATCAAATAGGACCCCCTGGCCCTCTTCAGAGCAGTCTCTGCGACACTTCCAGCCCTGCCAGTCATTATTACCACTTATGGGAATGAAAGCGTTTATGTCTAATTAACAGACATCACGGTAATAATTCCAAATCTTTAAGCATCACATTAACTGTGCTGTCATGTGTTGTTTTTTTTTAACACGATCAGAGCTTTAAAGTCTGCCTGAAATTTTTTGAATTTTTGTAGTTAAATGTGTATTTATTATTTTTGCTCATGATTTAATACAAATAAAGGAAACTTTGCCTTCAAAGGTTTAGCAGGCATTTGAAAGAACAGGGTCATTTGGGTAATGACTACCAAAACACCAACCTTCACTCCCTGGAGAGTGGCCTTCCAGAAAGCTCAGGGCTCCAGAGCCAGATGATACGGAAAGAGTCAGAATCACTCTAAGATCCACCCAGAAACGCTGCTCCTTTGCTGGTAAAGGAGCAGTCCTCTGTATTGCAAAGCTGATGGAAAACCTCAAAGGAAGATGTTGGAGCTGATGCAGGCCAGCAAGGCACTAGAATGTGCCATGTGCCAGACTCTGCTCTGTGCCTTACTCCACAATTGTTTCATCAGTTCATTTGTCTTCAGAATCAGTCAATCGATAGGAATTTTCATCCCTGTTTTACAGAAGACTGTTGAAAAGATGAGATGACTTGGACACACTAAGTGCTGCATAGGGGTTGACTATTAATATTGACTTTTAAGCCCTAGCGGGTTTGGCTCAGTGGAAAGAGCGTAGGCCTGGGGACTGAAGGGTCCCGGGTTCGATTCCAGTCAAGGGCACGTACCTACGTTGCAGACTTGATCCCCAGCCCTGGTTGGGTCATGTGGGAAGGCAGCCAATCGATGTGTCTCTCTCACATCCATGTTTCTCTCTGTCTCTCTCCCTTCCACTCTCTCTAAAAACCAATGGAAAATATCCTCAGTTGAGAATTCAAAAATATTGACTTTTAAAACAGAAAGAGTAGTTTCTATGTGATGGGAGAAACCTATGTGCTTCAGGTCTCCCCTATTCTGAGTTTACTTTTCTCCCTGCCTCTTTCCAAAAAAGACTGTCTTTCCAAAACACACACCAAGACATGCCTCTTCTGTGCTTAAATTCCATCTCTGGCGCCCCATTGCCTATGGGATAAAGGCCAGGCCCTTCATCATCTGTCTGCTGCCAGGCTTCCCTGGGCCCCCGGGGCTGGCCAGGCTGCGACGTGTTTCTCCGTGACCCAGCAGGCTGCAGGCTGTGCCTCCAGGGGAATGCACACGCTGTCGCGTCAGCCTGGAGTGCCGTGCTGTGCCCGCCCCATGCGCTCTGTTCAAAAGCCCTGGCTCACACCGTTGTGTACTGTTCTATTCTTCTGTTCCCACTTCTTGTAACTGTTTGTTCCCAGCGCCCTGCCTGCCACCCAGCCATCCCGGGAGCAATTCCAGGCACTTAGCTTTAGCAAACCTTTTGAATAGGTGCTGAAAATAAATGAGTAAGTGAGTCAAGGTATTTGATGACTCAATCTAGTGGATTTCAGCAAATGAAAGTAGTCTTGAATGTCGCACAGTCTCAGTTTGGGCTGGGATGGGCAGCTCAGTGCAGATAAAACAACGGCATGAAGTCCCCTTGGCCCAATCCCCAGAACCCAAGGTCTTCGAGGTTGGGGAGAGTTTCTTGGCATCCAAACTCCTGTCTCTCTCATCTCGTTTTTAATTTTGCTCACTCTGAATTTCCTGAGTCCCTTCAGAGCTAATGACAGGACAAACCTAAGCAAGTGTGAGTGCGTGCTCCCATGGCACCTTCTGTTGAGGGGAAAGGGCGTCTTCTCCCCACCCACTTCCTCCCTCCTTCCTAGTCAGTGCCCCCGAAGAGGGCGCTCCTGTGCCTGCTCTCCAAGCACACTGTGTGGGGCCTTCCATATCTCCTCCTCAGCCGGGACGTCGCTAGGCTTCCATCCAGACACATCAGCAGATAGTTTCAGATTTATTTCATAAATTAAAGCAAGGTAACTGTTTCCAAATGTTCAGAGACAAATTCTGGACCTGCGTGTGGCCCTGACCAGGCATCTGTGTGTCCAGTGGGTGTCCAGGCGCCAGATCTTCATCCTCCTCCTTTAGCACCTGCTGCTGTGCTGTCCCGAGCCAAACAGACCCTGCTCTTTTCCCTGCCTGTTTGCCCTAAGTTGCTTTTCTAATTTCTCTTGGTTAGCGGCTTTATTTTATGGACTTTGCTTAGAGTTCTGTCATTACTTAAAGGAGACTTAGAGAATAATTACTTTGGGTGACGTTTCTCCCCTTCCCTAGACATTTGCATGGTTCAGCCTTGAAGCAGAGTGGAGAGCTTTTACTTTCCTTGAATTCCAAGCTAATGTGACACTTTGTGGACTCCCTCTTGTATTCCTATCCCCATCAAACTGTGTTCTCAAAGTCTTTCTGCTTGTGACTATTAAAATGCTATATTTTAGTTATAGTTATTGTATTGACATGTGCCTGAACTTCTAAAGGAGAATGAGTGTTGATATATTTGTATCCTCAGTGCTTAACATATGAAAGTTATTCAATAATGTTCTTAAAATAGATGAGTGAACAACAACAACAAAAAAAAGTCAAAAACTGATTGTGAAACCTCCTTTCCTATAAGAATCAAGAATAGAGTTAACAAAGAATTAACATTTTAGAACCCAGGCCCTGTTCTCCAGACCTCTTGAAATTCTAAATCTAAAGTGAACCTGATGAAATTTACGTGATTGTATGCACTTCTTTCCTATTATCTATGATTTTTCTCATTTTTAAACATTGGGACCACTACCTCACATAAAAACTCTGTTTAGATTTATTTTTTTAATTTAATATGTTTTTATTGATTTCAAAGAGAGGAAAGGAGAGAGAGGGAGAAATAGAAACATCTGTGATGAGAGAGAAACATCGGTTGCCTCCTACATGCCTGGGGATCGATCCCGAAACCCAGGCATGTGCTCCCGCCGGAATCAAACTGTGACCTGGTTCATGGGCCAATGCTCACCCACTGAGCCGCACCAGCAGGGGTTGTTTAGATTTCTTTATTAATACGTACTAATTAATTATTATCATCATTAATTATCTATTAATTAACAACCCAAGCAATATATAATTATTAATTAATTCAACAAGTAATCTTAACTGCTTGTAGCCATACACTGGGCTAGGCATTGTAGATAAAAAATGGAAAAGATTAACATGGTTCCTACCCACATTGAGCTTAAAATCTAATGGAGAAAGTAATAAAGAGAAAAGGCCAGTTAACAAGCAAGAATTACACATGTTGGTGAGTGTTATGAAGTTAATGGGAACTGCAGCAGTGAGCAGCGGTGGGGAGGCACTCATGGAGTGTAGGGGAAGGCAGGTGGAGGTAACAAGTGGAGGCAAGACTACTTACTGACCTTGCAAACCCTGGGATTTGGAGAAAACGTAGACCAAGTCTCCAGCCAGGACCCAGTACATGTGCGGTGCTCAGGAGCTGGCAGATGTGGGGGTGATCATTTTGTGCCTTCTCCCTGCTCTCTGCCTGTTAATCGGGTCTCCTCCTGATGGTGCCATACTCAGTTCCTCCTGGGTGTCCATACATCTTCTTGAACACATGCTGGCATTGGCAATAGAAAGCCCTCCACCAGCTCCATTCAGTCATCCTCAAGGCCCAGGAAGGCTGCCCTGGAAACAGGATGAAATAATGGGTTAAGAGCAGGTTTTGGGGTCAGAGAAGATCTCCAGTACAAGAGAGAAAAGAAGGGCTGCTCAGGTCAGAGTGGGGTAAGATGTTTAAAGTTCCAACCTATCCCTCCTGGTGGCCCTCCTACATCAGAGTGTCAGAAGAGAGAGAAATTTAGGGTTCCTCCCCGCTAGGTTTCCTTAAATGGGCAGCATTCCCCCAAAGGGAACTAAAGAAGTGTTCTCTCCAGATTGGCAGGGCTGGTGACTGGACTGGGGCTGAAAAGTGGGAGGAGTTTCAGCAGAGCACCCCATCCCTGCCCCTAAAGCAGACACAGACTGGAAGCCCCGCCTGAGTAGGCTCCATTATGGCACACACGCTGCTCAGTGGCACCGTGCTCACTGTGCGCCTGCTCAGCTCCAAGTTCACAGGCACAGGACAGAATTCCCGGGTGCAGAAACCTGTGCTGCACACGAAGACACAGGCTCTCCACCACACTGGCAAGGCCACAGGAGCAGTGGCCCCCTTCCTCTTCGGTCCCTGTGCACATTCTTGCTAGTCAGCCCATGCTCTTACTGGTGACACTGCCAGAGGATCAGACTTTTTTAAAACGCAAGCCTTAAAGCCTGATGATGATTCCAGCGGAGCCGGGAAGTCTGAGTGAAGACAGGAGGGAAAGCCCATCATCCTAACACCAAGTTGGGGCATCTCAATTAAATTTCTGCCAGAGTCAGGGCAAACCAAATAGTGAATAGCATTGCTAGTGTGATATAAAAGCCTTAGAAACTATCTGGAGGTTTTGTATGTATGTATTTCTACCTATCTAGGTAGAAATAGGTATTTGATGACAAAAGTGCTTGATGAAAACACATTTTTGATCTTATCTATACTAATAAAAGGGTAATATGCTAATCATACCAAACATCTTCCAGATATCCTTCCAGAAAAAGCTATGGTGGTGGGGGCCAAGGCAGAGGCAATTATGGGCTATCAGGCCAGCAGGGGAGAGCAGTTAGGGGGCGATCAGGCCGGCAGGCAGAAGTGGTTAGGAGTGATCAGGCCAGCAGGGGAGCAGTTAGGGGCATCAGGCCAGCAGGCAGAGGCGGTTAGGGGTGATCAGGCAGGCACGCAGGCAAGCGGTTAGGAGCCAGCAGTCCCAGATTGTGAGAGGGATGTCTGACTGCCAGTTTAGGCCCGATCCTGCAGATCCCCCAAGTGGTCCTGGATTGGAGAGAGTGCAGGCCAGGCTGAGGACCCGCCCCCCGTCCGTGCACGAATTTTGTGCACTGGGCCTCTAGTAGATAATAATCATTTACATGACTCAGACACCAAAAAGTGTGATTCCCGTTGCCTCTCCACCCAGTTTCCTGTTTTCCAGCAGGAAATAACCATTTTGATAGTTTCTTTTTTAAGGCAAATATTTTTCTGCACCCAGGAGCCCACTCATATTATTTTCCCTGTTAGGGGGCACGAGTAGTAACATATCACACACACATGGCTTTGAACTTTGCTTTACTTACTTAACATACTTTGGAGAACTCTCCACTTCAATATCTAAAGAATGTCCTTATCCATGTTACAGTTGTGCAGTACTGCACTGAATAAACTGACCATAATCCTATCTAATAAAAGAGAAACATGCAAATTGACCGTACCCCTGCTACGCCCACAAGCCACGCCCACCAGGCAATCAGGAGCAAGTATGCAAATTAACCCAACAAAGATGGCGGTTAATTTGCATACACACGTGCCAAGCGGCCTGGGTCCTGGGAACATCCTCGGGACCCAGGCCGATCCTAGCCTGTAGGCCCGCACTTAGGCCCTGAGTAGCAAGGGTCCCAGAACACCCCCTGGCCACTCTGGGACTATGGGTGCAGCCGCTTGCGCATGCTCTGGTGCCAAGCGGGGGTTCGGGTCCACGCCCCCAGCCTGGCGCCCACAATGGGGGGGTTGGCTGCTGGCATCTGGGGCGTGCGGAGACCCTGGTGGCCACTGCTGCACGTGGCCCAGGGGTCCCCGCATGCCCCCATCCCAGTGCCCACAACGGGGGTGGGGGCTCGCTGCCGGTCTCTGGGGTGTGCGGAGACCCCGGCGGCCACCACTGGGTGGCGGGGACATGCCCCTAGCCCAGTGAATACAACGCAGGGGCCACATGAGCTACAGAGGAAACACCATTTTTAAATATATATATATATATATATATATATATATATATATATATATATATATATATATATATTTTATTGATTTTTTTACAGAGAAGAGGGGAGAGGGATAGACAGTCAGAAACATCAATGAGAGAGAAACATTGATTAGCTGCCTCCTGCACACTCCCCACTGGGGATGTGCCTCCAACCAAGGTACATGCCCTTAACAGGATTCAAACCTGGGACCCTTCAGTCTGCAGGCCCACGGTCTATCCACTGAGCCAAACCAGTTCAAGAGTAAATACCTTTTCTGACTGCTCATTGGCTAAGCTCCCTGTATGCCACCATTTGCAGTGTTCTTGGTAACTTGGGTTATAAGAATCCAAGAAGGTGATCTAGGGTTTTTCCACCTCACTTCTGGATGAAAAAATGAAGGTCCGCTGCTGGAGGGGCTAAGAAATGTCATATCCTGCCCTAGCCGGTTTGGCTCAGTGGATAGAGCCTCGGCCTGCTGGCTGCAGGGTCCGGGTTCGATTCTGATCAAGGGCATGTACCTAGGTTACAGGCTCCTCCCTGGCTGGGACCCAGGTCAGGGTTCATGCAGGAGGCAACCAATCAAAGTGTCCCTCTCACATTGATGTTTCTCTCTGTCTCTCCCTCTCTCTTCCATACTTTCTAAATATCAATGGAAACATGTCCTCAGATGAGGATTTAAAAAAAAGAAAGAAATGTCATATCCTATGAAAGACACATTTTTTTAAATATATATTTTATTGATTTTTTACAGAGAGGAAGAGAGAGGGATAGAGAGTTAGAAACATCGATGAGAGAGAAACACCGATCAGCTGCCTCTTGCACACCCCCTACGGGGGATATACCTGCAACCAAAGTACATACCCTTGACTGGAATCGAACCTGGGACCTTTCAGTCCGCAGGCCGACGCTCTATCCACTGAGCCAAACCGGTTTCGGCAAAAGACACATCTTGAAAATGCCTAAAGAAAGTTGTCATTTTTTCATAGTGAAGGGACTAGAGTCCATGTTGATGAAAACACCTTGGTGGCTGTAGTGGCTGGCAGTGGCTGCAGCAGCGGGGTAATGGGGCTGGCGCCTTCCCTTGATCAGCCCAGTCACCTCCCACAAAGGGTGGCCAGACTGCAGTTGAGGCCGTCAGTAGGACATCTCCTGAGGGCTCCCAGTCTGTGAGAGGGGGCAGGCTGGGCTGAGGGAACCCCCACCGTGCACGAATTTCGTGCACCGGGTCACTAGTTTTTATAACATGTAGGTTATATCCGGTCTTTTACCATAATCAGCAATGCTGCCGTAAGTATAGTTGTGTGTGGGCCAGTTTACATATTTGCAAGTATCTGTAGGATAAATTACTAGAATTGAGTCAAAAGTGTGCATGTATTTGTGATTTGAATGCCTAGGGGTGGCCATTTGTTCTCCAAAGGTTGAAACATCTAACAACCTCACCAGCAATGTCTGAGCTGGTATGCTGAACAATATTGGGATTTTTGCCAATCCCATTAGTGAGAAATGGCATCTTGGGTATTTTCCATTTGCATTTATCTTATTTTCAGGGAGGTTGAGCATCTTTTCATATGTTTAAGAACCACAGGGCCTGGAATAAGAGGAGTGAGGGGCACAATTTAGGGAGGCATTAAGTCATATGAAATTCTCAGGATCTTCTTAAATTTTGTGCCTTAGCCACCTCGCCTGCCCTATTGGAGACCCAGCCCCAAAGAGCATGTACCCTTTTGACCCGGGAACCCTTTCCATTCCTTGTGTGTGATCTGTTTTATATTGAGTTGTTGATCTTTCTTAATTTGTAGGAAATGGAAGAACTTTTTTATTATATAAATTGCATGGGGGTTTTTTGTTTTATTTTGCCTTGTTTTTAGGTAGTCTTTGACTTATGCGCATAGGGTTTCATTACTTTGCCATGCATTCTTTAAGTGGTGAATTTAGTAATGTTCACTTTTATCAGCCTAGAATTTGTGCCTTAGAAAAAATTTCTTCTGCACTCGGAAGTAAAAGGAAAAATTCTGCTGTGTCTTTTTTCAGTAATTGGCTCTATGCTTTTACATTTTTACATTTTATATTAATCCATTTGGAATTTACCCTAACGTATCATGTGAGGTATGGATTCAATTTTTTTTTTCAGATGGTTACCCAGTATGCCTTTACCATAATAGAATAAATCTTTCCCATGCTGTTTTGGGGCTTGCTCTTTATTACTCTTGGTATGTATGTAGATATGTCTGTCTGTCTGTCAGTATGTATGTATATGTGTATGTATGTGTGCGGGCTTCCTATTCTATCCCATTAGTCTACATGTTGAATACAAGAACATATATTTTGACAGAAATAAAATATTCTGGCATTTAAATTTATGCAAGGTAAGCTTGCTCTTTGCTTGGAGCTCAGGCACTAATGGACTTCAGATGCAAATGGTTCTTTGTTTATCACTTGGAAAAACCATCTGTTTTTAGGGGATTTGACAAGACTTCATATTTACAATAAGTTTTTACTTGATTGCAAAACTTATGTTTTATTAATTTTTAGGACTGTATGGCAGAAGTCACAAATATGAAGAGTACTCCAAATGACAAAATTGGTAGATAGATTAATTGAAAAACACAAAAAAATTTGTTCTGCTTTTCAGAACAAAATGGGTACCATTTTCTGTCATTTAGAATATGGGCAGTATCTTCTATGAGTTTTATTTTATACAGATCCTACCAAATTTTTTAGAATTAATCAACCCATCTCTTGATGGTTTGGAATTTACATTTTCCCCTACTTATTTCTCTTGTTTTGTTTTCGCAATTATCAGCAAAAGGCTAGTAATTGTAGCATTTAAAGATATAAACCTGTCTCCTAAACAAATCCTGGAAGGATGGCGAGAGAAAAGACGCTTTTTGCTCTATGTCCAAACTCACCCAAAAGGACTAAGGAAGGAAGATCAGTATTAACCATGATTGTCATTTAAAGGGAGTGAATATAATCATATATGTAAAAAGACCTTGGATTCAAACATTTGGTATCCAAATACTAGCCTTGTTTTCCCAAAACTTGTACTTGGCAAAACCTTAAAGTATGCTTGTCAACCTTGTGAGAGCTAGGATGAGCTTTTCCTCGGTGAAAAATCTTTGTCTTTTGGGTTTCAAACCAGTTTCTAAAAGCCTAATCGAAATATTTCATACATACAATAAGAGGTTTCAAATATACAATATAAACAAAGAACAGTGTCTGGTGTTCCAATGGTGCTTAATGTGTTCTTGCTAATATTCTCACTTGGTAAAAAGAAAAAAAATAGTTTTTAAAAAAATAAATTTTAAGCCCTCTGAGTGAGGCTAGAGAACATGTACTATTTTGTAAGAAGCATGTGTCTTGTCACTTTTCCAGCTTTTATAGATTATGTAGAACAGTATCAAGTAAATGTGACTTGAATATTCACTTCTAGTGATGACTTTTTAGCTGATACCTTTAGAAGGGCAGTTTAGTATAACTGGTTGATAGTGACATCTAGTGTTCAGTACTGAAATTACGTGTCCTTAAAAGCAGCTTCTAAGGAAACTAGGACTGGAGATAGACTAAATAGGTCAGAATTAAAATAAGTGGAAGTGGAGTGATGAAGATAATAACGGGAAAATTTGAGTTAGGAGGGTGATGTCTTCTTTTTAAAAAAATATATTTTTATTGATTTCACAGAGGAAGGGAGAGGGAGATGGAAACATCAATGATGAGAGAGAATCATTGATTGGGGATCGAGCCCACAACCCTGGCATGTGCCCTTGACTGGAATCGAACCCGGGACCCTTTAGTCCACAGGCTGACGCTCTACCCACTGAGCAAAACCAGCTAGGGCTAGGAGAGCGATATCTTTAATATATTTTATTGATTTTTCACAGAGAGGAAGAGAGAGAGGGATAAAGAGTTAGAAACATCGATGATAGAGAAACATCGATCAGCTGCCTCTTGCACAACCCCTACTGGGGATGTGCCCGCAACCAAGGTACATGCCCTTGACCGGAATCGAACCTGGGACCTTTCAGTCCGCAGGCCGACGCTCTATCCACTGAGCCAAACCGGTTTCGGCAAGAGAGCGATATCTTGATGACACCACCACGAACTGTCCTCAATAACACTTGAGGATATTGTGTATGGACATGCAAAGTAAACTGCTGTTTGCCCTCAGACTTAGTTCTGAATCCAGTTTTTTAGTTCAGTCCTCCTTGACCCTTCCCAAATCAGGTGTGTGTTGAACTCACTAACCAAATTACCTTGAGCAGGTCCCATCATTCCTCCGAGACTCAATCCCCTTAGATATAGAGATGCTGAGACCACCTCATTAAATTCTAAGAGAATTGGATGTTGTTTGGTTTATAGGTCCTGAGCTCAGCTTGGGGGCAGGGCGTCATGAGGGCAGTGCTGCTGATGGCAGTGAGGCAGCGACGTGTCTGGGGCTCATTTGCTGTACCTTGATGGGGTAGCAAAGGCAGACGGGGCCAGGTGTAGAAATTTTCTAGATTGCAACCGGATCATGGGAACAGTGAGCAACGAGAGCTGTGTCCTGATGTGAACAGAAAATGTGGCTCGTATGAGGCTCAGGTGAAGGGAATCATTCTGCCTGAGAAGACACTGCCCAGCTGACTCGGGGGGGAGGGGGAGTGTGCGGGAAAGAAAGACGGGAGGAAGCGTCAGGCAGCCTTGGGAAAGCGTTTTGCCTGAAGAGCTTTAAGAATGTAAAGTGCAGCCGTGGCTGGTTTGGCTCTGTGGATAGAGCGTCAGCCTGTGGACTGAAGGGTCTTGGGTTCAATTCTGGTCAAGGACACATGCTCGGGTTACAGGCTCAATCCCCAGTGGGGGACATGCAGGAGGCAGCCGATCAATGATTATCTCTCACTAGTGGCCCGGTGCATGAAATTTGTGCATGGGGGCGGTGTCCCTCAGCCTGGCCTGCACCCTTTCCAATCTGGGACTCCTCAGGGGTTTAAACTGGCAGTCAGACATCCCTCTCGCAATCCAGAGCCACTGGCTCCTAACAACTCACCTGTCTTCCTGCCTGATCGTCCCTAACCACTCTGCCTGCCGGCCTGATCTTCCCCAACTGCCCCCACTGCTGGCCTGCTCGCCCCCAACTCTCCCCCCTGCTGGCCTGATCACCCCCAACTGCCCTCCCCTTCTGGCCTGATCACCCCTAACTGCCTCTGCCTCGGCCCTGCCACCATGGCTTTGTCTGGAAGGACATCCAGAAGGTCTCCCAGTCTAATTAGCTTATTACCCTTTTATTAGTATAGATTATTGATGTTTCTATCTCTCTCCCCCCCTCTCCCTTCCTCTTTAAAATCAATTTTTAAAAAATGTAAAGTGCAGAAGTGATCACTTACTCTACCACTCACAAGCTGGGTCTCCTTTGTCAAATTTATTGATTATCCTGATCTCCATTTTCTACTCTGTAACATGGGCTGATAATGGCACTCACCTGGCAAAGATATGTGGATTAAATGAGCAGATGTGTATGAGGCCCTTAGACACACAGGCATACATAGTAAGCACGCTCTGTTAACTCTTGTTGCTTCTCGCCATGAAGGGAGGAGACAGAAGCAGAAGATTTAAAACAAGACAGACAAAATTCTGTTCGGCCCCTGGACACATGACTGATCCTCCTTGCCTTTCTATCCTGTTCCCTCTGCCTAGAAATCCTTTTTTCCCTCCACATCCCACTTAGGTCTCCTCCGGGAAGCATTTCCTGGCTCTGGGGATGGGTCATCATTGCTCTTTGTACTGTGACCCAGTCCCCACAATTTCTGGTTTTGACACAATTTCTGCTCTCATTAGATTTTAGTGCCCATATTTGTTTCCCTATCTGACCTCCCTGATAAACAACGAGCCCCTTGAGGAAGGCGTGGCGGAGCTTTAAGTACTTGAGAAATGTCGATAGAATTGAGCAATATGAGAGGGAGGAGAGGAGAGGAGCAGACAGAGCGTACAACGTGTGTGGCAAATGTTCTTTGAATCTGGAATGTGTGGATTTTATTGAACTGCTCTTGCAACTTTTTCTGTATGCTTGTAATCCATCAAAATACAGAATTGGAGGGGTGAATGAAAGATTTGCCCTGTTTTCTTTTTTGCATTTAAAGCCTTTTTTTTGGGGGGGGGGTGAGTGGGGGAGAGTATTGAACTAGGTTCTGAGACCTGTCGTGTGTGTCCCCTTCCTTTCCTGACCTCCCTGGCTGCTCGAGCTGCTCCGAAATACTGTGTCCAAACGAAGAAGCTGTCCTCTCTGCCTGCACGGCCAGTGCCCGAGTTAGCTCTGCTCAAGTGGGGTTCCACCGGGAACAGCTTACCCTTATCTCAATTGTAACTCCCTTAACATTCTAGACATTTGGTAATTTCTCTATGATCTTGGAGTAATAGAAATTAGTTCATTCAGTTCTTTTTCCGGGCTTACCTAAATATGTCTTCAAAAGCAGAAGCTATATTTGCAGGATTTGCTAGATACAATGCCCCGTATAAAGTCGTGTACTGAGGATCTTAACGCAGTCCTTCCCGCTTACTCTTCAAGGGCTTGTGAAAGATGTTAAAAAAGAACTGTGTGGTGGCTTGTTTGCCCATCGTGGCCTGCAGTTATCTCCGTTCACATCTAGATGGCACTCACACATTGACCGGGCAACAGTTGACTGGTAATGTTAGCAGCCTGGTAGAAACTGACAAATTCTTGAATCCAGGTGGTGAAAAGTTAAATACAGGTGGCTTCCAGGCGTGGCTGGGTGAACGGATTGATTAAAGGAAAGGCGGTGAAAACTGGGGACTGGCTGTAAACACACTTGATGATGACATGGGAATCCCCTTGCCATCTGTTCATTCTCCTTCAAATCCCGGGTCCCTGCTGGGCCAACCACAGCAGGCAAACCCCAAAGCAGAGCAGCTGGTCTTACCTGGGTGAGCACTGCCCCAGGAGACCCCGTCTGTGACCAACTCTGCTCACGCTGGTCATGTACTCCGAGGTGATCGTCACCTAGGAGACTCAGTTGCCAAGCTATGACTTAGCTATTGAGATGGAGAAGGCTTATGAGTTGGGATGAGTTAGTAAATAGGCTGATTGGTTTTTAAGTTATTCTTGTAGATATAAAGACATATATTATTATTAAACACCAATAGTGTCCAACTCTTGTTCTATTGACTGACCAGATTATCTGGGGATATATTGGGCATCGTTTCTATGTGGCCATAGAGTAGAATGTGAAGAACATGAGCTTTGAGTTGGTGAAAATTGGGTTCTAGTCCATGTTCAATCACTCACTATTTGTGTGGCCTTGGACAGGTGAATTAACCTCTCTGGGCCTCAGAGAAATGGAAGTAATAATAAAATCTACTTCTGAGTCATTGTGAGGATCAAGTGAGATAGTTCTATGAAAACCACCTAGCACAACTCCTGCTACACTGTCAACGCTCAAGAAAATGACGTATTATTATTGTCATTACTCCCAATTCATTGAAGTCACAAAGGACAGTGATGCTTATCAGTTGTTCCTGTCCTATATAAATATTTTGTAATCACTTTAACTTGAGTTGTAAAAAGTGTTGTGAGCAAAAGCAGTTAAATTTGACAGTAAAACCTATTACTGGGTTCAAGTTAAACTAGCATTTAGAAATAAGTAGATTTAAGTAGAGGGAAATGGATTTGCAACAAAATTCAGAACCCAAACTACCAGAAAATGAAAAGTAGTCATTTGAACACCAACTGGTATCTGGAAGATTACTTGGCCAAAGATGCATAATAGGATTTATAGACACTTGGAAAATGACCACTTAGGTTTAAAAATAGGACAAGAAACTACTCCCCATGTTAAAACAACATGATAATGTAAAGAGGTGGATCAGGGCTCTGATGTAGTATGATTGTCCGGAGTGGACACGGATGGTGGACTAACTCAGTCTCTGGGAAAATCCTCCCTCATAGTTTCTCCTTCTTTCTCAAGCATCCCTTCTCTTCCCCTTTCTCCGTCTGTTCTCCTGGGGAGAGTCAAGGTGAAGGAAGTGCTGGGGGGATAGGCTTTGGCTCCCTGTTGTCCTTCCCTGCTGGCTCCTGCTGACCAGTTGACTGTTGTCCATATTGCCTGGGTCTCTGGGTGTCCCCTCTGTCCTCGCTGCATCTGCCCCAAGGTCAGCAGATGTAGCTCTCAGGCTGTTTTTACAGCACACTTGAGGGCTGATGGACTCCAATCCTCACCCAGCCCCTCCTCCCTAGCTCAGTTCCATTTTGCCTATAGATGCTCCCTACACTAACATTAGGCTCCCAGCTCTGGGCCGTTTATCTAGTGCTGTACTGGAGGCCACTATCTCAGCTCACCACACCACTGTTCCTTCTCTCCTGCAGCTGTCTCGTGTTGCTGGGCACACTCAGTGAGGGGTCTCCCTGCTCCCACTTTCCACAGGGGAAGGATGGCACGCATCCCCTTAGCTTTGGTTCCCAGCTGTCTCTGGACGTTTCTGTTTCCACCTCCCGCGTCTCTACGCTGGGCTGGTGGGAGCTGCATGTTGTGGAGAAACCAGTTCCATACTTCAGCCCTTCCCTTCCCAGTCTCCACTCCTCTCCCAGCTCTCAGAGGCATTTATTCCTTTTCTGGACTGAATTTTGCCCCTTTCCCAAAAAGTGTGTATGTTGAAGCTCTCATGGTAATGTGATGGTATTTGAAGAAGGGGCCTTTGGGAGGTAATTAGGTTTAAATGAGGTTATGAGGGTGGAACCCTTATAAGAAGAGAAACCAGAAAGCATGTGTGCTCTCTCTATAGAGAGATAGAGATAGGGAGAGAGAGAGAGAGAGAAAGAGAGAGAGAGAGTGAGAGAGAGAGAGAGAGCGAGCAATACATCACACAAACACATGGAAGGAAGGCCGTATGAGGACACAGCAAGATGTCTGCAAGTCAAGAAGTGAGTCCTCACCAGAAACTGACTCTGTGGGACCTTGATCTGGGATTTCTAACCTAGAGAACTGTAAGAAAACAAATGTCTGTTGTTTAAGCCACCAATCTTTAGCATTTTGTTGTGGCAGCCCAACCAGGCTAAGATAACCCCTGCCCCTTGTGCATGACACAGCCCCTGGGAGAGCCTGCCTCTTCTCTCTGTAGCTCCAGGCACCGCTGTGCTCACGCCCAGCACTGGGTGATCTTGCAGGCCAAGCCCTTTTGGAATTCAAAACTAAACTCGTTTTCTCTGAAGGACCTCATTCTTGCAAGTCACAGTGCTTTGTTGTCAGACTCTTCTGTTTGAGATGGGCTTCAGAAACTGACCTATAGTCACCTTTGTTCTTTGATACCTCGTTGGCAGTTGAGCAACTCGGGGTTACCTATCACAAGTGAACAATACATTGCATAATTATTGTAAGTGGTGTTTGGTGACACTGTTCAGTACTGTGCCTCGTAAACAGTTGGTACTCAGTGAATGTTTCCTAAATGTTGACAATGAGTGACCGCTGTGAACTTGGATGACCTAAAAAACAAAGCTGAGCTACCCTAAAATAACGGTTATGGTTATCTGCTTCACCCCCAGAGGCATGCTAGTCAGACCTGAAGGGATGTGGGCATGTGCCACTGCGGAGGTTCTGGTGGGGATCTGACAGTAAAAGATACACTGTGATGGGTGTCGCCTCCTTGTGTAGTGACCATCATGGTCATGCACTGGCAGCTCCCAAAGGTGAGGAACTCCAGACAGGGGAGCATTGGATGGATATATGTTGCAAATGAACCGTGATGCCCTTTGGAATGAAAGAACCGCATGGAAAGTAAATCAGAAGTGTACCTTTAAAACCACTCTTCCCTCTTTGGTCCTCCAGGAAAAAAAAAAGAAAAGAAGGAATAAAATTTAATGCTTAAGTCAAACAAGGCCTTTTCTGTACATTGATGTAACTGGATAGCCCTGCAAAGGAGGGCGGGATCATCCCTGGCCTGGGCTGGGAGCCTGGCTGCCAGAGCAAGAGGCGGCCTGGCCCCTCTCCCAGCTGTGGGGCTCCAGGGCTGAGGAGCCCAGGCCCCGCGTGTGACACCTCCCTCGTAAGATACTCTAATTTATAGTTAACGCCTTTTAAGCAAACAAGAGGGAGGAAAAAAATCTGGTTCATATTATGGCAACTTGCAATGAAGGGAAGTCTGGGAGTTCAAAGAAAGAATGTCCCAGGGAAAGAACAGCCCTTTAAAATTCACTGGAAGTGGTCAGGAAGGTAATTGAAAAGAAGGCTCTCAGTACAGTGGTGGCCCAGCCCCCTCCCTCTGCCCCCCTCCTCCAAACAGCTCTTGCTGACGTGGAGGTCATTCCAAAGAGGAACAGAAGTAAAAGGGATTGGGCACGAAGACAGCTAAGCTGGCTGAAGAAATGCAACTCCAGCTCTCAGTTGAAGGGAGCAAGATGGAGGAATACATATGCTCTGCGTCCAAAGCTGGGCCTTCTCTGGCTGGACTTGGAGCTCACAGAAGTCCCCTCTCCCTCCCCGCACCCCCTTTGCCGTCCACAACATCCGTCTTCCCTGCTGACCCTTCCGGCTCGGGTTTGTGTCATCAGTCAGTGCCCGTCTGGCTTCTCAGGGCCGCGGCATCTCTTGCTCTGGGCGCTTGGTGAGGTCTAAAACGGGGGCGGTGAGGGGCTGAAGAAAGCAGACGCCCGGCCTCTGCCCTACACCGAGGCCTGAGCCTCTCCGGGCTAGGAAGTTTTCACACCTGCGTGGTGGTGGCAGCACAATGCCACAATCAGAAGGGCCTGGGCCAGCAGACACCACGTTTGGAGGCTTATCCTAGAGCTGTGCTTATGGAGAACAGCAGGGTTTTGCTTAGACTGTCTGCAAATGGGAGATTTGGTGGGTGGGCAGTGTTTAAGGAGAGCCTGGTGGAGGTAGTAACATCCTTTATTCCACCAGCTATCTTGTTGGTCCTATGTCATAGATGGGGAAGCTCCCCTTTTAATAAGCAGCCATCATTCAACTCTCCAGGCAGTTTGTCCCTTCAGGAAGGTCCCTAGGCCATCAGCCCAAGCCCTGCCTTAGTGATTCATTCTCTGACCTAAGGAATTGGCCTGTTCTCCCCACAGCATGACACCTAGGCCCAGCATGGAATGAGCTGGTGGATGTCCCAGATGAGCCCCAGTTTTGCTGAGAGGTAGTGTGGAGGAACTAGGAGCACTGAAAAAGCACAGAAGTGTGACACAGTAGATGCTGAAAGGAAGCGGGTGTGACAGACACAATTGCTCTCTTTACCTCTGGGTGGCCCTGGATTGAAGCGAGAAGGAGCTTTGTGCTTTGCTGGACAATTCTCAGATCCTATTGTTTCTCTTGAGCTTTCTGAGCCTGCCAGAGAGTCAGGGGTCAAGCCCAGCCCAGGTTAAGCCGATGCCTTCAGACTGGGCCCCTTTTGTCAGCCAGGTCAGGCTTTCCTCCCTGAGTTAGAATCTCCTAGTAAGAGTGACAGTGTTTATTTTGTGGTGTTTGGTTTGGGTATGAGCAAAGAACTGTTCTCTTCCTGTCTTTTCCTCCTGTGGTTTACATTTGAATTACTTAAATAAATAGTTGAAAATGCCCCCAGTTACATGCCAAGGCATGTTTCTTCATGCATTTCCCACCCTGTGTATTCCCCTTCACCTCAGTTTTTAAGGCAGTCTTATGCATTTATTTTCCTACATAATTTCTTCCATTTCCAGGGATAATTTTGCCAGCAGCAAAAAAGAATAACCTTAGAGTACTAGTAACATAGTGAAAATGCTGAAATGCCTGCACTTGCTGAAATAGAAAGGAGTGGCATTATCTCATGCATAGCAGAGATGAGTGAGGTGCTCTGCTAAGCACACCACCAACCTGAGCATCTTGACTGATCCCCAATCTTACTAGGTAGATTCTTTCATGATCCTCAGTTTACACATGGTAACCAGGTGCATACTGTAGTTTGCCCAAGGTCTGAGGGTCTTCTGAGTCCAAGAGCCCATCTGGAGGCACTGCTTCCCAATATTTGCATCCTTCTCAACAAGTCCTTATTAGAAATTGAGAGTCAGGGTGGAATGGGGAGGTAAAGCAGTAAGATGAGAGAGCCTCATGAACATCTTGTAGGCAAGAGTGAAGGCCCCATGGATGTAGCTTCCATCCCAGCCTGTAAAGGAGCAGGCTTCTGGGTGGTGGTGATTTGGGTGTTTCCAACTATACATTCAGACTGAGGTTAGAGGTGGAGATGCAGCCCCTGAAATTTAAGTCTGCATGGCTGTGGTTCCCTGTGTTGTTCAAGGGTCAACTGTAGTTGCAAACTATGTTTGAGGGAACTGAAAGGTATAACTCTGCCGTTGTCAGTTCTCTTTAAATCTTCAGTAGTAGTCGGCCTTCTCACCTTTGTGTGGGTTTTCTGCCTGGTCAGCCCCAGTGTGCTTGCAGGTATGTGTTGTACTCTGTTCACCTTGCTTGGTTCAAGGTAGACTGAAATATTTCTTCTGCAGATTTTCTTCAAAATGTTGAATCTCTTATATTAAATAGAATATTTCAAACAAGAGCTATTTAGATTCCTTTTTAATTTGAAAAGATACTCATATACCACAAAAGTAATGATCACCCATAATCCTTGAACTGCAACAAAATATAAATTATGCATATATATGTGTGTGTGTGTATATATATATATGTACATACACACACACACACACACACACACACACACACACACACACTAAGGAGGTACATAATTTATTTATTTCAGTTTTGTGAAGGATAAGTCATTGCGTGTAGCTCGGAACTAGGTAGTGGCAGGGGGATTGATAAATTCAGGGGAGGTGTTCTTAGGCAAGTGAACTTTACACTTTTTAATTTTTTTGGATCACGTTCCCTCTTAAAGGCTCTATAGTCAGTTCCACACAGCCTGGGTCTTATCCTCTGCCATACTCAACCATACCTTTTGTGACCCTGGAGTGACCAGCACGCTCTACCTCTGGACCTGGCTCCAAGGTTCTACTTCTGGCCACACTGATGTCTCTCCCAAGAGAAGTGACATGGCCTCATCTTTTTGTTTCTCTGCAGCTGTACCCTCTCTACCCTTTGATCTCTGTGGCCCACAATACTGATGGTAATTTTCTTTTTGGCACATTCCCCAAGAATTCTCTAAGGGAATGGCTAAGAAGTTGAAATACTAGGCCAACTCATACTAATAGAAGAAATAAATCACCTACCAGCATTCAAAAAAAATAGAGGTAGATAGCAAGGAGGAGAAGAAATACAAGTTGCCTATTTTTTTAAAGTATGCCATTAGTCCCAGATAACCCCAGGAGTAAATTAAATGATATATTAAAAGGCACTTAAATATCATGTCTGTTCTCCCAAACCTAATGGATTTTGAATGTATTACGCTTGCCAGCAGGGCTGGATGGTTTGTGGACATGTGTGCACATTGTGAGACAGTGGCTTGGCTATGATAGATACCTCAACTCCCAAGTTCACATCAGAGTCTGACAGATGTCCATGACTCAGGGCACTGATGTATCCTGGACCATTGAAAATCAGCACTTTTCACTTTCTGGGTTCTGCCTTTCTCTCACTGGGCTGGTGGCTGTCTCTTTAGTGAAAATAGAAAAGAGCTGCTGTGACAATGATGAATGTTTTCTGTTTGAGCACAGTTCAGCTGCCTTTAGTGTTTAAGGCCAAGGTCATTTTTCCTTGCTGGTGTCTAGTCATTGACACTCAGCTAGATGGCATTGGAAGTCACCAGAGCACCATTTGCTGGAGATGCTTGTCTAATCTTCCACCGTGCAGAGTAGCCTGTCCTGGAGAGATTAAATGTAACCTGTGTCTTCCATATTGCTTCCTGTGTCCTCATTTTGTCCATTTTCACCTTAGTAAGAGGCCCCTACTATTTAAGTACTACAAAGAAAAACTGAATTTTACTCATTATAGCTCTGTATTAACTTCCCTGTATCACTTATCTCTAGATGTGTAACAAATTACTCCAAAACTTAGCCATTTAAAAATAATAATAGATATGTCTGGCCGTTGTGGCTCAGTGGTTGAACATCATCCCATGCATATGCCTGGGTTGCAGGCTCGATCCCCAGTTGGGGATGTGCAGGAGGCAGCCAATAGATGTTTCTCTCTCATGAATGTTTAGCTAGCTCTCTCTCTCTCTCTCTCTCTCTCTCTCTCTCTCTCTCAAACTCAATAAAAACATATTTTTAAAAATAGTATTTCACAAAGTGTCCATGGGCCAGGAATTCAGGAGCAGAGGAACTGGGTGATTGTGACTTGGGGTCTATGAGAGAACTGGCATCAAGGTGTTAATTGATCTCCTGTCATCTAAACATTTGACTGTGGCTAAACAACCTGCTTCCAAGATGGCTCACTCACAAGACTAGGAAATTGTAAACAACTCCTGGTAGGACACCTCAGTTCCTCGCCACCTAAGCTGCTTGAGTGTCTTAGCAATATGGCGGCTGCCTTCACCGGATGATCCCAAAAAGAAAATGGTAGCAACCCCAATGTATTTTATGACCTGACCTCAGAAGCCACCTCATCATTTCCAATATATCTTTTTGGTTACACAGATTAGCCTTATTCTGTGTGTGAGGGAACTTCAGAAGGATGTAAATAACAGCAAGCAAGAATTGTTGGAGCCTACTTACTAGTAGAGGTGAGCTACCACACTCTCTGTAGCCCATCATAATTTCCAATCCCCTTCAGTAGAAAAGTCCCATAGTGTTACTACAAATAAAGGACTGAAGGAGCTGTTGGGATTTGTAGGTTCCATCAGTATTAAGTATGACTACCAAACAGTGTCACTATTATATGTAGTACTGTTTAAAGAGGTATTCCTTTCCAAACATTTGATTTGATGTTTGTTAAGAAACAAAAAACACAGTCCAGAAAAGTCAAGGTTAGAGTCTGCTTTGATCACGATTCCCAGCAGGATTTTCTTCCACCATCATGAAGCCACATGGGCACTGTCAGTTTCCTTTTCTCTCCTGGTATTTGCATTGAAGAAAATTAAACAAACAAATCAAAACTGAACCTCCTTTCACAAGGTTACCATTTCATGGATTGCAGTCCTAGAGTGCAGGCCAGGTTCTTTTGTTAGCTGCTTCTTTGAAATCCAGAGCCAAGATTGCCTGGCACAAGGTTTTGCATGTTGGCAAGGCAACTCCAGTGAGTTGGAAGCTCATTTTGAAGCTAAAGGAATAAGACAAGAGGTATCATAGACTCCTATCTCCTAGGGCTAGTTGGAAGGAATCTGAGATACCCTCCAGGCCTACCTTCCAATGCATGTAGGTATATACCCTGAACATTACAGATGTGATTGGATGATCACCCCACTCTGCTTTAATATCATCAATGAGAAAAGGCTTACAACCATTACCTCTGATTGTTAGAGTTCTCGTTTGCTATTTGAGCCAAATTTTATCTCTGCAGATCTCTGACCATTGACCCTTAATTTTTCCCCCTCTGGAGCAAAACCAAATGTGAAATTCCTTTGGATATTTGAAAATTGCTCTCATGTGGGTCTCCTTAGTCTTTTGCAGGTTAAACAGTCCATGTTTGTTCAGCCTTCTCTGAGAACGGTCTCCAAATCCCTGACCATCTTAGTTTCAAAGTCCATCTGAGGATGTGGTAGCATATCCTTTCATTTGTGCTACAAGTATTTTTTGCATGATGTCTATTGGCAAAGCTCTGTGCCAGTCCATACGTCTGACAGGGTCTGGTGGGACTGTTTCTTCCAATTAATTTGGAAGTTATGTTTCTATTGATGTAACCAGAGATTACATGAGTTTGTTCATTTGTTTTTTTGTTTTGTTTTGTTTTGCCATGTTAAGCTGTTGGATTATTTTTGGCTGTGATCAACTAAAATGATCAGTTTTTGTTGAAGTGAACTATTGTCAGTTTAGGTCTTCCCAGCCCTGTATTCATGTAATTTATTTTTTGAACCTGAATTAAAGACCTCACATTTATCTCTATCCAATTCTATCTTGTTGGTCCAACTCATCATTCCAGTCCATTGAAGTCATTTTTATATTTGCTAAATCTTAATCTTGACTTCATTGTATTAGTTATTTCTTGCAGCTTTGTGTCATCTGCAGTTTTTATCAGCATTTCTTCTATTTTAGTTTTCAGTTCACTTGTAGTGGAATAGGACCAGTGACCAAGCCATTTGACAAGTTACTAGACACCTCCCTTCCCCCTTCCATCAGCACTCTTTGAGAGCAGGTTGTCAGCCAACTATGTGTTGCCCAAATTATACTGTCATCTGGTCTGCATTTCTCCATCTTGTCCACAAGAATTTCCTGAGAGATTTTGCCAGATGCCTTGATTAATCACTGCATTCTGGGTCTGTGACATTCACAGTTGGCAGTTATAGTGACCTGCTTCTTGATCCAGGGGGAGAAAGGGAGTGGAGCAAACGGGACCATTTTGTCTTCTGCTTGAGCTCCCTAACCACCAAACTCCTGGGGCAGTCTAGAGGACTTACAGGTTCATGAAGATGTATCTACTGACTGACCCCTGGCCCTGATCCTATATTGTTTATAAGTATTATAACCTTAATTAGAATCCAAGTCTCTAAACTCCTAATCAACTGCTCTTTCTGGTTATCCTGGGTTCATTTCACCCTCCCTCCCCATTTAACTGCATTTGTCTGTTCTCTCCCATGCTTACATTCTCAGTTCATGGATTTTCATAGTTCAAATCACTAAATATTTGAGTATATAGTATAAGTTTCTGTGCAATATGTGCTCATGCCATGTCAGTACTTTTTAATGCACCCTGTACAACTACACAAACTACCCAAATATGAATCCATAACAAGCCATCCTGGTCAGCCCTGTTCCACCTTAGGAATTCTTTCAAACACATGCCTATACTCACCATCCTAGTTGTCCTTATGTAT
Source organism: Cnephaeus nilssonii (assembly GCF_951640355.1). Taxonomy (NCBI): domain Eukaryota; kingdom Metazoa; phylum Chordata; class Mammalia; order Chiroptera; family Vespertilionidae; genus Cnephaeus; species Cnephaeus nilssonii. The sequence continues at coordinate 3,199,669 of NC_137072.1, read as the reverse complement.
ACGGATCTATGATTTCTTCTATCTTTTTAGCTTCATGCCCTGGCTTGCACATTTTGTTCGGGTCTTAGATTTGATAACTAGATTTAGACAATCTGCTCTGGCTCAGACCTTGTTTCCCACCAGGGTATGACTTTCATTGGATCAATTACTACAAGTAGAGCACACATCACCCTGCTCCACCTTGGATCCTTCATCACAGAGCTTATCATTTGCTTGACAGAAAGATTGGGAAGGCAGTAGGTGGAAAAATAGATGAAGAAACTGGGTTCCATTTTCCAATCCAGTATTGTTTATTGCCTGTTAACCTAGAGCAGTGGTTCCCAACCTTTCTAATGCCGCAACCCTTTAATACAGTTCCTCATGTTGTGGTGACCCCCAACCATGAAATTACTTTCGTTGCTACTTCATAACTGTAATTTTGCTACTGTTAATGAATCGTAATGTAAGTATCTGTGTTTTCCGATGGTCTTAGGCTCTACAGCAGCGGTTCTCAACCTGTGGGTCGAGACCTTGTTTCCCACCAGGATACAACCCACAGGTTGAGAACCGCTAGCAGGGTCACCACTGACTTAGAGGTTTACTTCTTTTTACTTACTTATTTTTATATATTTGCTGAATGTAGTATTGAGTCTCAACCACCATTCTTGGTGATAAGAATGAAAAGGTACTTAACATCAAGGGTAACTCTGTTACCCACAGCCAATCATTAAGTTGTGAGCAGCATACTCAGTTTGCCCTAATTTTTTAATGGAAAATGTAGAGCTCTGGTGCTTTTTCCTGGGACACACTCATTGTCTTTTAGCATAGTCTCATAGTCTCACCTATTCATTTTTCCCTCTAGTTCTTACACTTAAAACTCTCCATATTTTCCCCAGTTTTGAGAGATGTATACTGTTTCTTTTTTTTCTTTTTTTAGAGTTTTGTTTTGTTTTTCCCAGTTTTATTGAGAAATAATTGACATATAACACTGTATTCATTTAAGGTGTACAGCATAATGATTTGATGTATGTATATATTGTGAACTGATTAACCTAATAAGTTTAGTTAACATCCTTCACCTCACGTAGTTATAATTTTTTGTCTTGTGATAAGAACTTTTAACATATATTCTCTTAACAACTTTCAAATATGTGATAAGTATTGTTAACTACAGTTACCATGCAATATATTACATCCACAGACTTGACTTAGTAATCTTATAACTGAAAGTTTATAACTTGCATCATTTTCACCCATTTCTCCTACCTTCCACTCTCTGCCCTGGTAATCACGTTCTCTGTTTCTGAGTTCAGTTTTGTTTTGTTAACTCCAAATATACATGAGATCATAGAGTATTTGTTTTTATCTGTCTGATTTATGTCACTTAGCAAAATGCCTTTTAAGGTCTATCTATTGTCACAAAATGACAGGATTTCCTTTTTATGGCTGAATAATATTCATATCTAGATAGATGGATGGATAGATAGATAGATAGATAGATAGATAGATAGATATCTCACATTTTCTTTAGCCATTTATTCATCCGTGGACACTTAGGTTGTTCCCGTGTCTGGGCTGTTGTAAAGAATGCCACAGTGAACATGGTAATGCAGATATCTCTTTGAGTTGTGCCTTTCATTCTGGAATTATAAGCGAATACAGTACTAGTACCTGTTTTCACTGTGAAGTTTACACTATCTCTTTGAGATAGTGATTTCACTTACTTTGTATATAGACCTAGAAGTGGAATTGCTAGGTCATATGATGGTTCTATTTTTAACATTTGAGGGACCTTCCATACTGTTTACTGTTGTGACTGCACCAATTTACAATCCCACCAACAGTGCACAAGGATTTCCTTTTTTCCACATCCTCACCAACACTTTTTATCTCTTGTCTTTTTTATGACAGACATTCTGACTGGTGTGAGGTGATATATCATTGTGGTTTCAATTTGCATTTATTTGATGAGTAGTGATATTGGGCATCTTTTCATATACTTGTTGGCCATTTGCATGTCTTCTTTGGAGAAACATCTATTAAGTTTTTCTGTGCATTTTTTAATCACATTGGTTTTCTGCTGTGTGAGTTCTTTACATATTTTGACTATTAACTCCTTCTCAAATATATGATTTTCAAATATTTTCTCCAGTTCCCTAGATTGCCCTTTCATTTTGTTGATGGTTCCTTTGCTATGCAGAAGCGTCTTAGTTTGATGTTAGTGTGATGTTTATTTTTGCTCTTGTTGCCTTTGCCTTTGTTGTCAAATAAAAAAAAAAATAATCACCAAGAATGATGTCAAGGAGCTTGCTCCTGTGTTTCTTCCAGGAATGAGATTACATTGTTTCTGACCAAGAATTCTTAGAATCCTGATTCATAAGCTCCACTTAGGTAGCCTGCTACCAATTGCTCATTTATTCTGTGGTCTTCCGAAACTATGACTATAAATGGGACGAAGAGATGAAAATATCACCTGTTCCCTTAAGTCGTCAGCTCCCAACCTAGGGCGGTGAATGTACGCACTCTGAACATCAGTCTATGTCCCCTGACTGGACAGTGGAGGCGGACACTTAAACCTCCAACTGAGTAAAATCTGTGCTTGTGTGTGGCCCTCCCCGGAGTTGTTTCCTGGTGGGTGAGTGACTTGCAACAGAACTCAGACTCTTGGCTCTCCCTTAAAAGCTAGGAAATCCGAGCTTTTAGCCACTGAAATTCTTTACTAAATGAGCCTGTTTATACTCATTTTCAGATGTATTAATCCCTTCTTGCATTTCACTTTGAAGAAAACGAGGTTTTTATTAATTGAAGCAGGATCTCCCCCAGGATGCTCAGTGTGGCTGCCTCCATCATTACATAATAGTAATAAACAAATGATCCCCTTTTGAACTTCGCAGCTCAGGCTCCTACTGCATCTTGACTGCGGTTCCAGGGTTTGACACTTGCGAGGCAGTTAATTAGGGTGACTGTGAGAGGTAGACAGGGGCAGAGAAAAGGCAGGATTTAAAAGCTGTTCTGGCTACCTTTTGGGGAGTTTCAAGCCTTTTCTACATTATAAAGCTAAATGATAGATGTATGCTTTATTTTCCCCCTGGCCTCTCTCTTTGGCTTCAAATTTAATTAGCCCAAAGGAAAGGGGACTCATTATTTAAAATCTGGGTGACGTGCATTTAAATTTAAGATTTGTATTTGCCCAGACTTTTTGTCTCTACAGCCCAAGTTACCTACATGTAAATCAAACTTCAGTTACATTGTTGGTATTTGTCTCCCCTGTTGGGAGAAGCTTAATCTAATGATCTATTTCCCAAAACTTGCTTTGTTGCTTTCTTGTTTATAAAGTGCATGGTATCAGCTGGAGTAGGCAATGGAAGGGAAAGAATGTTTTGGCCATTTTACATGAGTTTTAAATAGTGACAAAGAGGAGAATGCCTATTCATGATATTTATTGGCAATTCCATTGGGGGTAGGTGCTCAAGTTTTCTGTGACAAAGGCATGAACTGTCCAAGGACCCAGGAAGAAATTGATGCAGGAAAGGGGGTCTGACCTAGCCTTCCTTGAGAATTCTAGAGACTATTTCTTCTTCCTCCTTCATTCCCCTCTTCCACTTAGACTTGGGGAATAGAGGCCAGAGGAGGAGAAACTGGGTCAGGGAAACAGGGTCAGACCCGGATATGCTATAGATCCTCACTGCCTGCCTGTGCCCCAAGGCCTCCACTTAAAAGCCCTCAAAAGTCATAGAGGTCATGTCCATTATCTGACAGGCCTCCCTTCTCTGGCCCTGAGGCAGAAACCTCTCTGCAGACTCTAGTTTCATTCGTCTTCATCCCTCAAAGTGTTTGTGCTCCTCTCTGGATGTATCTCAATTGCTGCTCTTCCGTCCCCTGGTGGAAGCCACCTTTCCCTCTTGCTTAGATTGCTGCAGGGGCCTGAATGGACTCTCCCGCTTCATGCTGGCTGGTCTCTGATCTGCTCTCTGTGCCTGCGGCCAGGGCTACCTCTCCGGAAGGCAGCGCCCATCTCAGGCTCCTCTGGTTAAACCTGGAGAAACTACAGCCGCATTGTCCGTAAGCTGAAATCTTCACCTCTTAACGGGTCTCTGAGTCCTTTCATGCCTGGCCTCTGCTCATCTCCCAGTCCTCCCCTCTTGCCCGTCAGCTTCACTCCAGAGACACTGGATTGGACATGAGGTTCCCCAACTTAGAGAGCCTTCCTTACCGGAACCTTAACTGGACGTTTCCTCTGAGGTATTGCCCACACGTTTATAATCGAATTTACATATTTTGACTGTTAACTCAATTTTTACCTCCAAGAAATCTTATTTAACTCAGATGGAAAGGCCTAGAAACCTAAGGCATTTCCCATGACTTCCAGAGACTTGGGGCCTTGCTTTTGCAGGCTTCTCTATGATTCTTCACTCCACACCTTCAGGTGCTACCTTGGTTTCTGTCCTTATTAGATAAACTCCCAAACCTATTTTCCACACAAAACCACATGGTATGCTGCTGTTTTTTATGAACTATCTAACTTTACTAAAGATTACATGATCATGAGAGGTGCTTTTACATCTCACATTAAGGAAGTCAGAGAGTGGCAGGCAGTTTTGTTGACCTTAGTAGGAGACCTTCTTTCATCTCACCATCCAAAACAACTGCGGTAGCTCCAGCTTTACACATACATTCCAGCCTGCAAGAAGGTCATGTGCTCCCCCTTTAAGAATATTTTCTAGAAGTTGCACATGGCCTTCTGCCTCCCTTCTATTGGCCACAACTTAGTTACATGGCCACATCTGTTACAAGGTAGGCTGGGAAATATAGGCTGTATTCTGGGCAGACCTGTGTGCAGCTAACACCTGGGTGTTCTATTACTATGGAAGGAAGGGAGAATAAATATTGGGGGACATCCTGCAGACTCTTACACCTATAACAATAACCATCCATCTTTCTTGCCCTGCCTAGTTTGATATATGATCAGTCTCCCTTCACACTTCACATTTGACCTAGGATATTTTTCTCAAACATCTACAGCTCACTTCCAAAGAGGATTCTCCATGTTATAAACAATGCTAGCTTCCTGTGCCCTGCATTGCCCAGGCCCCATGCTTCTGTGCCAGTGTGGTACCTTGGATTACACACATATGCCTGATCTTCACACACACACACACACCATAGTTTCAGTTGACTGACATCACGATTCCAGATTTACCAGTTCTCAGAAAGCAACAGCAGGTTCCCAGGTCAACAGCCATGGTGAATAGTGAAAGAACAATGAAGGATATCCTTGGTATGGCTCCCCCATACCTCACAGGTCCACAGACATATATACTGGTGGCTGCTTTCAAAGCTGGAAAGCTCCCCACCAACTTATTCTGATACCCCCTTTCTGGTGAAGTGAAACACAGGTATTTACCTGCTAAACAGCACCCATACAAATACATTTAGCTGGACATGTATTCAACTTATGCTAAACACATCTGCACCAAATATATTTTGGGAAGACTGCTCTTTTGGGAGAGGAAGGCAGGAAATTCATAATATGGTTATTCCCCTACCCATGATCTCTACTACACTGGCTGGCAGGGGAGGGCAGTTGGGGGCAATATGGCTGGCAGGGGAGGGCAGTTGGGGACGATCAGGCCAGCAGGGGAGCAGTTAAACATCAATCAGGCTGGCAGGGGAGTGGTTAGGGGGTGATCAGGCTGGCAGGCAGGCGAGCAGTTAGGAGCCAGCAGTCCCAGATTGTAAGAGGGATGTCCGACTGCTGGTTTAGGCCCGATCCCAGTCAGTTGGACATTCCCCAAGGAGTCCCAGATTGAAGAGGGTGCAGGCTGGGCTGAGGGACACCACTCCCCCCCCCGTGCACGAATTTTGTGCACTGGGCCACTAATCTCAATATAAAGAGCTTTTAATATCTGATTAAAAAAAATACAGAAAAACACAGCTAGAAAATAACAATTGCCAATATTTATATGGTGGAGAACCAGGTGCTATTCTAAGCATTTTATGTGTATTGATTCATTTAATTTTCATAATAACCTTATTAGGTAAATACTAGTGTTATTCCCATTTTATAGATGATGAAACCCAGTCAGACAAATTAAGTGACTTGCTCAAGGTCACGAGCTAATAAGTGGCTCAGTCAGGACTTTAAACTCTTACACAGTTCAAAAGTTTGGCAGTGTATTTAAAGTTATCAGACTCTTTATTTTCTTTTTGAGCTTTTTAGCTAAGCAAAACAATATTTATGAAGCAAAACCAGAAAGAACTTGCTGGTCTGGGGCCTTGACATCTCAGGAGCACCCCTGCCTCTTATGTTGTGGGACCCTCTCCAGCAGGGCTTCCTTCTCTGGCTGCTGCCTCTGTGGCTTGTTCTTACAGGAGTCCCTGCCACCCTTTGTGATGTTACATGTGCTTAATCTCTTTTGTTCCGTCCCTTGAGAGTAGGGTGTTCCACTCTCACCTCTCCAATGGCCCCTCTTGCTCACCACGGTCAGCTCTGAGGTGGCATACTGGGTCTCCTGTGTGCTCCTCCGAGGCCTCCTAGCCCACCGCTCCCCATCCTCCCCTTTGGTCTTACCCTGGCCTCTCTGTGACCTCCGTCAGATATTTGCCTTTTCAATGCTCAGGAGCAAACACTGCTCTGCTCAGACATACCTGGTCTCAAATCCTGGCTAAGCGACAAATGACGTATGCCACCTTAGACAAGTCCCCCAAACTGTTTATTCCTCAGCTTTCTTATCTATAAAATGGGTTGATCAAACCTCCCTTGCAGTGTTGTCAGAAAGATTCCAGTAAGATCATCCATGGAGCTCAGTAGCATTGGCTGGGAGAGCCCTCTGTGCAGTGGTTGGGAGCCTGGGCTCTGGAGTCACATGGTGGGCTGGAATCCCCGCCTGTCTCCAACGAACAGTGACACCAGTGACCGTGTGACTTACCCATCTCTGTGATATGGAGATGCATAATAGTAGTAGCCATGTTATGAGGTTGTTGTAAATGTTTCATACTTATAAACGTAATACAGTAAAATGCTCAGCATGCTATCCTCACAAATTAAGTGCTCAGTAAATACTATACCAGTAGCTTGTCATTCATTCTCATCATCCCCACCAGTTGGCTGATCCATTCTAGGCAAACTCTCCTGAGTTCCTATGAAAAGCTCACCTGAGCAGGGCTTTGCCAGCAGGCTCTGACCGCCGCAGGTCCGTACCGCTGCTCTCACTAAAGTTCCGAGGGAGCGCCTCCAAGGGGAAGGTTTCTTTGCTTTTGTCAGTGAACAAAGGCTTGGCTCCCCTAACAGGTAGAATTCCACAGCACACAAGCTAGGATGGTCTCTCTGAGGAATTTTCCTCCATTCCCAGACGAATGTTCCAGAATCAGTTCTCTCTCAAAGCGTCTTTGCAGTCCTGCTCACTGACCTGCTTAGGAACAGGAATCTTGATTTTAAGAAGGGCCGATTTTACAGGAGGTAGACTGAGTGTTATTCTCATAAAGCATATGTCATCTTAATTGAAACTGTGTGATGGTAAGCTTCACATTCCAAATGTAGAAAAACAGCGCTGGGAGGAAATGGAGCCTTTGGAACGTGGAGGAGGCGTGAGTTGTTGTCCACAGCCTGGTGGGGAGATACCTGGCTGTGCAGGCCACTGGTTGCAGATGCTGTTACTTGGTGAGGTCTGTTTTAAACAGTGCTTTTTCAGGGCGGATTTTCTGTTTGTTCGTTTCCTAATGTTACCCAGTCTTTTCACAGTTTTATTGACTGTATTCAACTTTGCGAATCTTAACCTGTTTTTACATCATTCAGTGTCATTTTAAGAGCCCCGTTTTGGCCAGGCCATGCCCCAGCTAGGATTGTGGACTATATTACTCAGAGTTACTGTGTCCAAGTCTTCAAATCTGCAAGGTGACCTGTTGCTACCTTACTGTTTTCTCTCCCAGCAGTAATAGCTTCAGCCCGAATGCCTGACAGGCCCATACCCCCAGAACAAGGGGTCCCCCCACTGTGCCCCAGCCCCCCACAGAGAGGAGGCAGGGAGCATGCCCTTCCTACTGCCACAGCAGCAGGGGCAGAGGAGAGGGTGTCAATGACCCTGTTTTGTGAGGCGGGTGGGGAGGGGGCTTTGAAGGTGAGGAATGTGGGATCCTGGAGTAGCTGGAAGGGGGCCAGCACAATGCACAGCGACATGTCGCTGGGACATTCTTACTTAGCAGCCCAGCCTTACCCCAGTTCATTTGGAACTTTTAGGACCAGGATCTATATGGTAGTTTTCAAAGCTTCCCAGGTTGTTCAAATGTGCATCCAGGGTGAAACCCACCCCAGGGAGGTCCCTTAGTGTGGGCTCTGTGAGAGGGTTCAGTGGTGGCCTGTGGTCCCCTCAGGGGCCCCACTAGTGGACCTTTCTGGACCTTGATGCTGACTGCTTCTCTTCCTGTGGTTCTCTGGTCAGGTGCACCCACCCGCCCGCTGATGCCCTGCATGGGCATGCTTTGCCCACTTCGGGAATCTCAGTGCCCCAGAGCAGAGGCATCCTGGTAGCCTGGCGTCCTTACGGGGTACTCTGCACTATTTGGACACAACGGCAGTGTTACAGTACATATTATTCAGCTGTTTTATTCTTGCTCATATCTGCAGAGTTCTCCATTGCTTTATGCAACCGATCCACTATTGGACCAGATTATTTTTCTCTTGCACCTCCAAACCCTTCAACCAGTGGGACCCTCCAAACATGAGACAGGAAGGAGGGAAGGGAGTGAGTTGTGGTATTTATTCTTGTCTTGTTCCCTACCATGTCATCTTGGGTGCTCTCTCTACATGACCATCTCCTTCCGGGTTCCAGCACCCTCTCCCTCCCCCTTGTCCCATTGGACCTTGTCCCATATGACTTTCCCTTCAGTCTTGCTACTCCCATGTTACTTCTCTATGTAAGTGACTCCCAAAACGTGGTGCTAGGCCAGCAAAATCAGTCTGATCATCTAGAGACAGAAGAGCAGATCCCAGACCTACAGAATCAGAGTCAGGGGAAGGGGCCCAGCAGTGTGTGTTTCAACAAGCCCTCCAGGTAATTGTAAAGCACACTCAAATTTGAGAACTGCCACACTACCCTCCTGTTTTGTCTTCCCACAACTTTGCCTAACAGTCGCTTTATTAGGCGCCCTCAGCTTGTCACAGTTTGAACCTGCCATCTGCTCTCTGGGGAATCTGCCTACTGCACCTGTTGTTGTGTGTTTAGGTTTGCTATTCCACACAGTCATGATATTTGTCATAGATCTCTGCACATACATATGAGCTTATAGGTAGAAGTTCTAGGTTAAAGGGACATTTCCCTCAGGTTTAGCTGAGCAGGATTAGCTGTCTTCGTGCTGAGCAAGCAGCCTACCCTAGCCCGTGAATCCTGTCTTATTACCGCAGAAAGCTCAGAGCCCACCTCTAGCAAGTACACGAAAAGGCACAACCACATGTGCTGTCTGCTCGCCACTCCTGGCTTCACTGTGTATCGACTTATTTTAATTTACATGATCTTGTATTGGTGCATATCTTTAGTTAAGCCTCCTATAAGATGGGGTATAAAATATAAAGAATTATGGCCTCTGTCCTCATGTTTTTATAAATGAAGACTCATGTATAGTATCTGTAGAGATATATTTCTTAAGTAGAAAGATGCAACTACCCAAAGGATGTATTAAATATTAACAAAATCAAAGTAACAGCACATTAGTAACCTGTCATAAAATAGTGCAGGTTTGTGAAGAGAGCTTTAGATCATGAATTTCAATTGGGAAGAATTTCAGTTTTAGGAAGCAACCAAAATTCAAATCATTTTATGTGATTTAAAACATAAATGTTCACTATAATTATGTAACATATAACAAAAATATTTTCTTATAATGGGATGTCCCTGGCAACCAACTGAGTGATTGCTGGGGACAGGCACCTCTGGTCCTCCAGACCCTGGCAGTGTGCAGAGCGCTCTGAGAACCTGTTCCTCTCGTGCTTCCCTCATGGGCCGTTAGAGAAAGAGAAAGGGGCTGTTTGCTGGTTACCAGAGGTGAACGTTTCTGTCATTTTTCTGCAAGCAAACAGGTCTTTACTATTCCATGAAGCCACAGGTCTGCTTTTTATCTTGTAACTGGAATGACTATAACCCTTAACGCCAGAGAGCAGTGGCAGTCCAGGCGGACAGCAACACCTGCGGGAAAATTAGAGCATTGTTTTCAAGCCATGTCTGGGAGCTGTACATGCTTGCTGATCACTGGCAGATTGTTTTTTGTTTTGTTTTGTTTTGTTTTTTGGTCACATGTTTTCAGTAACGCCCCTGTGCCTCAGTGAGGTATTAGATGGATGTATTTCACACACAAATTCCCAGTAGACTTAAATACCACTCCCTGTGTCCTTTTGTCCATGTTGTTTACCATGTTCACAGTTTCTGTTCCTGATACCAAGCCAAATCTTAGTCCTTTTAATTGGGTAAGCTTTCTCTTTCTCTGACACAGTTCAAATTATTTTTTATTAGAGCCTGCACTTTACTAACCATTGCTTCTAGATTGGGGGTTTTATGGGTAGATCAAGGCCAAATCATCAAGAGTGAGAGGTGGGAAAGAAGGTTAACTCAACCTCGGGGAAATTGTATAAGGATTAATTCACAGAGATGCCACTCAAAGTCTGAAACAATTTTGAGAAATAAAAGGCTAGGCTGTTTGGGTATGTTGGTAGGAATTTGATTTAATTTTTGAAACATATTACAGCCTTCAGTTGCCACATTATAAATAAAAGGATACATATAACTCGTTAAAAGAAAATAACATTTTTCCTATTGAAAGTCAAATTAAGGCAGAATTCATTATGTTTTAATTGTTTTTGTAAATGACATAATTTTATTATTTTCATTGACTTAAAATTGCTATAAGCTTCTTTTAAATATAAAAAATACAGATATTTATAAGGATGAAAGTGAAAATATTTATATCCTTACCACTCAGTGAGAAACACTGCCAACATTTGGCATATTTCTTCCCAGGCTTTTTCCTGCACTTGTAAACATAAACATATATGTGTTTTTTACGTAAGAAAGGATTCATGCCCAAGCCAGTTTGGCTTAGTGGATAGAGTGTCAGCCTGTGGACTGAAGGTTCGATTCTGGCCAAGGGCACATGCCTGGGTTGTAGGCTCGATTCCCAATAGGGGGAATGCAGGAGGCAGCTGATCAATGATTCTCTCTCATCATTGATGCTTCTATCTCTCTCTCCCTTTTCCTTCCTCTCTGAAATCAATAAAGAAGTATATTTAAAAAAAACACCAAAGGATTCATACTATAAATATATGTTTGTAACTTCCTTTTTAAAAAAATATATTTTAGATATTGCCCATGTCAATATGTATGTAGATCATTGTCATTAATCATAACTGTTTCATACTCGATTGTAAGTATCATGATTTATTAAATTTCTTATTTTTTGACATTTTGGTTATATATCAGTCAACAATGGTCATAATAATGCTGTATAACAGACAACCACAAAACCTCAGTGCCATACAGAAATAAGCACTTAGCTTCTTGCTCAGGAGTTTGCAGAACGGCAGGGGCGGTACTGATACACAGTGGGGGGGTGGGGAAGCGCTGCTCCCCGAGTCTCTCATCCCCTCCTGCTGTCTTCTCATCTCGATGGTTCCTAGTGTGTATGTCCTTCTCATGGTGATGACAAAAAAAATGTGCAAATGCTTTTCAAGCCTTGGGCGGCATCTTGGTCTCCAATGTTCCAATGTCACAGTAAGTCATATGACCCCGCCTGAAGTCAGGGACAGGAATGTAACTGGGTCCACATAAAGGGACACAATGAAGAGTAAATATTGCCAAATATGATCTAATCTACCACAGGTTGTCTCCATGTTTCATTATTTTGAGCATTTCCATGAGCACACCTATGCATGCAGTCTGCACACCTGATTGATTTTCTTAAGATAAAGCCAGACAAGTGAAATTTGATAAAAGGTCAAAGGCTATATACATTTGGAATTTTGTACATGTGACCAGACTGCCCTTGTTCAACTTTGTTCAAAACAAAACAGTTGTCCAGGGAAGATTTATTACTGATCTTTGTGAGATTGTTTTCAGGAGAGGAAAAAGGAGGATATTTACTAAGCCAAAAAACAAAACAACAAAAAAAGCTGTATTTGATTGAGAGTGAAAAAATACCTATTGATAAATTTTGGCTTTAAATGTTACCTTTAGGTTTTGTGAAATAAGAAGCCCCAATTAGTTCTCAAAGATCCAAGATAAGGTAATCTGCTGACTTTGGAATACCATATTATTTGGTTTACATGGAAGGTACTAGCAGATACCTCTTAGCTTCTAAAATCTGAATTATTCCTTCATGTAAAACCTGCATATGAAACCTTTAGAATTCCTAAGAAAATACAAATTTTTTAAATAAGCATTAAGGTTTGAAAATATAAGCATATCACTTCTTTCAGAGCATAGCAAGGATTTTTCTAAGTAGCTAAGGACCCTCACCGAACTCCAAAGAGCAATGACGACAGAGAATGACTTTCCCTGATATGTACAGCCCAAATAGGGAAGATAAAAGTTTCTTTTCCTTACTCTTTCATTTTTTTCTCTTTCCCCCTTCCCTAGCTTTTTGTTCCTGTGCCTACTTTAGCCTCCACCTTTCTCCTTTTCATTGGTTCTTTGAGCTCTTTAATTTCCAAGGAAAGAAGGAAGGAGGGAAGGAGTAAGAGAAAATGAAAAAATGCATATGTGTGCACAAGTGATAGAGCAATCATTTATTTCACTGTATCTGTTGACTAGAGTATAATTTCTCACCTCATTAACTCAGTCTTTCATTCTGTAGACATTTATGCAAATAGTATGGTTTCTAATAAATGAATGTTTTGGGTGAACGCCCATAAGTGAATACTGAGAAGGTAGGGATTTTGGGTGTGTTTCCAGCCATTCCTTGAAAATACTTTCTTTTAGCTTTTAACACTAGAAAATGGCCCATAACGAAAAGTGCTCTTCCCGAGTCCAACATCAACATGGGGTCTAAAAATGATCTCTGCTCTTCTGACCACACTCTGATCACAAAAGGGCTTAAGATGATGGCGGAATTATTTAGTAATGTGTTTGGCTTCAAGTAATTATAACCAACTTAAAGTAGCTAAAACCAAGAGAGATTTATTTTCATCTCATAACAAGAAATCTACAGGTAGGCAATAACCTTTCTCCCATGTTCACTAGATGGTTGCTACAGTTCCAACCACTACATCTGAGTTCAAGGCAGAAAGAAAGACAGAAAGAGCAGTACTGTAACTTTAATCAGGACATCAAAACTTTCTCATAACTGCTACCCCCCTCCCCCGCCCCAGCTGAGCTCAACTTATATCTTATTGGCCAGAATTGTTGACATGCCCATCCCTAACTATGGGAGGGCTGGGAAAGTGAGTACAGGAAGCCCTCAATTTTGTGGACCTCGATTTAACAGACTTTGAATTTAAGGGACAAAATTTCCAGTCTGTATGTCATATGTGAAAATTAACACCCTGTTAATTTTTAAATGCTTTTAACCAAGATTTGCTTATAATTAACAGGTTAATTTTTGTATTAATTCACTGTTATTTTTTAACAAGTTTTAGAGAACAGGCCATATGTTGGAAAAAACACTAGTAATTTCACCAACGTAAGTAAATATTACATATCTGTAACTATAGTCTACATATTTAAATCCAAGAGTCACCTCTCATAAATAATGTTGGGTAAATGATTATCATGTAATCATACAGCATCAGGAGGTAATTGGTTCTGTTGTCACGTGGTGTGACTTTCTGCAGCAGTTTTTTTTTAATTACTTTATTTTATTTTTATTGATTTCAGAGAGGAAGGAAGAGAGAGCGAGAGATAGAAACATCAATGATGAGAGAGAATCATTGATTGGCTGCCTCCTGCATGCCCCCCACTGGGGATCGAGCCTGCAACCCGGGCATGTGCCCTTGACCAGAATCGAACCTGGGACCCTTCAGTCCTCAGGCCAATGCTCTATCCATCGATCCAAACTGGCTAGGGCTCTGCAGTAGTTTTAATACTGCTGGCTGGTGTTCTTACTAAGCCGCACCCAGCCTTGTGCGTTTGTTTACTCTCTGTGCCTGGTGAATGCACACATTTAATAGACCTATTCAGTATACATTTAAAATTACAGTAATACATATAAAAAACTTTTCTGTAAAATTAAGCTTTTCATACATACTTACTTTTAATTACATAATTGTATCTACATAAGTAAAAGTAAGTAAATTAATTTGCAAATTTTTAACATACGAATTCAGAAAACCTACTTTATTATATAACAGACTTTTAGCTTTAATGGACACCCCTTCACTGGAATTAGTCTGTTACATCAAGGTTTTACTATATTTTGGGGGAAGTCATTAAAAAAAGTGTGGAGGTGAGAATGGGTGTAGAATTGCCAATAAAAATATCTTACACAAGGAATACAAAATATTAAAGCATCATCCAGGGATACAAAGGGACCCAAAAAGAGGAGATACATAGGTTAAGTTGGGCTGATTCAGTCTTGAGTCCCTCAGACTGGTCACACAGTATTAAATACCTCAGGTCTTCTCCAGTACCTGCTTCTTAAACTTCCCCCAAACTTTATATATGTGAATATGTGGAAATGTGTGGCTTGTATCTTATTTGACATGTTGGTATCATAATGGATAAAATACTTTTAACGATTAATATTGAGGCATATTGGCTTTTGACAGACATTTTATTTAGGTGAGGGTAATGCTCTTAAACTTGAACAGCATTGTGTTGGTTGGAAATTTACTCAGGAAAGTAATTTGAACTTTCATAGCTCAGTTTCTTCTTCTGGAGAATGGAGACAGCATCCACTCTGTCAACCTCAGAGGGTGGTGAGCAACAAATGAGCACGTACACAGTAAACAGTAATGGGCCTTTAAATTTGTGTGAGTATGGCATCTATTTTAGACTGGGTCCATCAAATAGCATGTCTCTAAACTGGGTTTTCTCGGGACTTGAAACTGAGATGGAAGTGAGACTATGTTCCCAAAAGGAAGCTTTTGGAATATTTTCCCACAAAATTCCTAATGCTCCGACCATGGGGGAAAGTCTGTCTACTGATTTTACTGATCCTCCCAGCATAATTTAATCATGAGGAACATCCACGGAGAATGGTTTCACTTTTCTAAATTAGCTTTCAGAAAGGCCCACATGCTGTTGTTTCCATGAATAACATCAGAAGAATAAACTTGCTCTGGGTCTCTTCCTAAGTTGTTTTTCCAATGAGCTAGGTCCCATTACTATTCCAAATTTAAATTTGAGAAAAACCAAGGCTCAGAAAGAGTTATGTGTTTTAATCGCAGTTTCACAGAGCCTGGCTTTTAAACCAGATCTGCCTTATCCTCAACTCCAATCAGGGGTCAGAGGTAACCATCAGCATCAAAATTCTTTTCTGCCTCCTTCTCATCATTATCCTTTAAGCACATTTTTTATCATACACTAAAAGCCCGGTGCCCAAATTCGTGCACCAGTGGGGCCCCTCGGCCTGGCCTGCGGGATTGGGCTAAGGGGCCCCACGAGTGCACAATAGGATCCGAGGACAGATGCGGCAGGTTGGCCAGCCGGGGAGGGACTGCAGGAGGGCTCCAGGGCATTTCCGGCCCCTCTCGCTCAGTCCCCATCTGCTGGACTCCAGCAGCAAGCTAACCTACCACTCAGAGCGTCTGCCCCTGGTGGTCAGTGCACGTCATAGTGACTGGTCAACCGGTCGACTGTCTTCTCCCTGGTGGTAAGTGCTCGTCATAGTGAGCCATTGAGCAGCCTAAGCATATCATTAGCATATTACGCTTTGATTGGTTGAACGGACAACCGGATGACCAGACACTTAGCATATTAGGCTTTTATTATATAGGATAACCCTATTCTCAACTCAGAGGTTGGTTGAACTGAGAGTTTTTTGGCCCCAATTTTATAGGTGAGAAAACTGAGGCTTGGAGATGTGAAGTGACTTATCCATGACGCTACAGGGAATTCATGATTGAGGGAGACCTGTAATGGAGTAAGAGATGGAGTCCAAGATTCTCTTCCAAGACAGTTAAGCATTCCATTTTAAAGGAGGTCATGGGTTTCTGACAAGGTTTGGTCCTGACTGGTAAAATATTTATTGTGGTTGAATTCATTTAAGATTTCCCATCTTCTGGGAAACAGACCTCTGGCCAGGGTCCTCTGCTCCCCTCTGACTATGCTGACTAGCTTGGTGACTTTCACAAATGTTTAAACCAAATTGTGTCTTCAGATATGCTGTTTCTTCACTCTTTTCCCAGCTGCTCTAGAAGCTAGTGTTTCCAGATTTGGAAGAAAGAGGGAAGGGCTGAGGAGGGGTGTTTGATGGGTAACCACCACTGCACTTCTGCTGTCCTCATTACTGCAAATGTCTTTTTCTATGCACCATTCGCTCAACCTATGTATATATATTTCTGCCATTGTTAAGCTGGCCTGGTTCTCATCAGCATGGTATGGAGCCTTGCCTAGCTGAGGAGCTGGAATATATGGGTTCTAGGCCAAAATCTGCCCTTAGTGCCCATCTCACTGTCCATCCCTGCACCTCAGATCCTCATCCCTAAGATGACAAAGTTGAACTAGAAACCCTCTAAGGAATTTTTCTGTGATTCATTTTCCTCCCTGGGTAGAATTACTGTTCACCATCATTGACTATTTTTGGCTCAAAATTATTGTGATTTAGTGGTAGAAGAGGAACTCATTGCAAATTCATCTTTAAAATATTTTGACATCATTAACAGAAAATTGAGCTCACCATTGCCTTCAGAACATTTGGAGTGACCAGCCTTGCTGAGCAGAAAGAAGGAGGCTTGAGTAAAGTGGAATTTGGACTCAGAAGTGCACAAAGATCCAAGACTTCTTCCCCCACCTTCTGTGAAGGGGAGACCACAGCCCAGGTCCAAAGTCACCCACCTCTAAGAACAAAAGTTAGCATAAAATTGTGTTTCCTATGTTATGTTACAATGCCTCTCATAGAATGGCACATCATTGTTAATATATATATGTTGGTGTTATTCCTATAAAATTAGTGACCACATGTATCAGCAATGCATACCATTTTCTTTGTGGTTGAATCCAGTTACTAGTATAGTTCGGTGACAAGTTTGTTTTCCAGTCTGTGGAAATAATTACATTGTCAAATACCACTTCATGATTAAAAACCTTTGAAACCAGGAAAGCTCCCCTTTCACAGTAATTACTTGTGGCAAATATTTTTAGAAAATACATGCTAATTGAAGTCACATCATTTTTTTTTCCTTTCCTGCTAAAATAATTGCATAAGAGGTGATTCCAGTTTTGGGATGTTAGCATTATATATTGTATATAGTCTTCAGTACTCTTACACTCCCTCCTTTTCATCTCAAAATATTTCCTTTTCTCAGAGTGAGGGCTCAGGTGGTATCTATCTTCCTTTAAAATCAACTTTCTTTAATTCTCCCTTCTTTGGCGATATTAACCCCTCAATCCTACCTAATAAAATGGTAATATGTAAATTACCATCACTCCACTATGCCCACGATTGGGCCAGCGGGAGGCGTAGGGGGCAGGACTCGGGGTGGCCGGGGTAGCCGATTGGGCCAGCGGGACACTGAGCTCGCATCTCCAGCGGTGGCGCGAGCTCAGCGTCTGTGCCGTGGCTGTGCTGCGGAACAGAGGGGGCCTCTGGGGCAGCGAGCTCCCGTCCCGCCGCAGACCATCAAAAGCGGGGGAGCTGGGTGCCTGTCTGCTCCGGCACCAGGCCTTTCAGAAGCCTCCACGGAGCCGGAGGCTTCTGAAAGGCCTGGTGCACCAGCGGACAGGCACCCAGCTCCACCGGGATCAAAAGCGAAAGCGTGTAGGGGACCCTACACATGCATGATTCAATCATGCACTGGGCCTCTAGTTTTACATATTTTCTTTAGAAGCTATAGTTAGTGTCTCCCTCTTTCCTAATTTGGGGTTCCAATTCCAATTCCAGTTGTGTGACTTTGAAAAAACTAAACCCTCTGAGGCCCAGTTAAATAAATGGGCAATAAGGAGTTTACTCCGCAGGGCAGTTGTGGGAATTGTATGAGGAAGTTACATTTTAGGATAGTCCCTGGTACATAATTAGCTCCTAATAAGTGTTCATTTTCCCAGCTATTTATTGTTTTTCCATTTTGGCCTAGGGCATGCAGGTGTAACTCACATCATACAGAAACCTTCATTGGAACCAGCTGTCTGTCTCCCTGATGCCCAGTTTCTTTTCTGGTTTTGTTTTTACTTTTTCCCCACTTTGTAAACACTTTAGAAATCGTTCTTGAAAGTCTGTTTCAGATTGGCCTCTTACCTGATGTTTTGGGTATGAACTCCTTTGTTGTGAGTGCTGCCACTGGCTAATGGTGAGGCATTTCTCCCATGCTTTGCAATTTTGGAGTGCGAGTTAGTTTAGCAGGAGTTCTTTCATTGGAGAGACCCCCTTGCCCTGGGTTCAAGAGTACCTAGGGGAAAATTGTGAATTTGCCTTTTTGGGATTCTACAGATTTCCCCAGTGTTTGACCACATTTTATGTTAACATCTCAGTTTTTTTAAGACACCACCAATTGAGTAGCTCCTCACCAGTTCGTAAAGCTTTCAGCTTTATGCTGAGAAAACCCCTCAGGTCCAGCTCCCTTTCAGCTGGGGAGGGGCTGGCTATAGTCTCAATTGTAGACTGTATTAAAATTGTAGGGTTTATTAGGGACTGGTACCTATTTAAGAAATTAAGCTTTATGCCAACACAACATTCTGACTTTGCATTTTATCTTTATGATGCCTCAAGATTTCCTTTTTTTGTTCTGAATTTGGCTATGTGCGATTTTTCTTTTTTTGAGTGTGTGTACATGTATTTTATCCAGTTTATCTATGTGTTTGGAGCAGGAGATTAATTTTTTGTATCAGTTCAGTTTCCTGTAATTAGACGAGAAATTGTGTTGCTTTCTTTTGGCACTGTAATGAGTGGCTTTTGCTAAGACATGCAGACTAGTTTTTAGCCTTCCTACTCTATGGAAACTGCTTTCTCAAAGATCAGTAGTAACCCCTTTGTTGCTAAATACAGTTGCCTTTTCCAAGTCTCAGTATACATAGATTTTTTTGGAGTATTTTAATAGCTGTAAATACAAATTATCAACCAGATCATGAGGTCCCAAGCAACATGGTCTAGGGCAAGTCTTGTTTGACTTATGTTTGAAGTCTTCCTAAAGCCCAGCACAGAATCTTGGATGTAGATATCTGTCTAGTTCTAAGAGGAAAAAAATGTTAATACTTACATTAAGATCACGTTAAATATATACAATTCAAGAACACAGTATGCCTTTCCATTTGCTCAGGTTTTCTTTGGGAAACTTTGGAAACATTTTAAAGAGTTTTATAAGTGACTTTCACATTTCTTAAATTGATTTATGTTTATTTTATTATTTTTATTTCTATTGTAAATGGGATATGTTCTTCCAGTATATCTTCAATCTGCTTATTGTTTGTAAATATGAGTTACTGAAGTCTGTATAATTTTTCTACTTTACCTTCTAAATTCATTTATTATTTCAGTAGTTTTTAATTACTTTTCCTTTTGAGTATGTACCATATCATCTACAAGTATTTTTAGTCCTAGTT
The DNA here is from genome assembly GCF_951640355.1 of Cnephaeus nilssonii. Lineage (NCBI taxonomy): Eukaryota > Metazoa > Chordata > Mammalia > Chiroptera > Vespertilionidae > Cnephaeus > Cnephaeus nilssonii. The sequence continues at coordinate 3,180,017 of NC_137072.1, read as the reverse complement.
TCTTTTTCTAATCTAATTATATAGGCTACTACTTCTAGTGCAAAGTTAAATAAGAGTTAAATCTTTGTGCCTTGTTCTTGACAACTGAAGATGCTGCTGTATTTATCTCTTCAGCATGATGCAAACTCTTGGTAAGGGTAGGTCGACTGTTATAGATGAAGGAAGTATTATATAACTGAATTTTTAAAAATATATTTTTATTGATTTCAGAGAAGAAGGGAGAGGAATAGATAGAAACATCAATGATGAGAGAGAATCATTGATTGGCTGCCTCCTGCACACCCCCTACTGGGGATCGAACCTAAAACCCGGGCATGTGCCCTTGACCTGAATCGAACCCCGGACCCACAGGCCAATGCTCTATCCACGGAGCCAAACCAGCGAGAGCTATCACTGAATTTTTTTTATCAAGAATGGATATTGCATTATGATTTTTCTTCTTAAATTTATTAATATGGTAAATTATATTAATGTATCTCCTCATGTTGAACTGTCTCTAGTCCTAGCATAAACTCCACGTGATTGGGATACATTGTTTTTTGATGTCTTGGGTTCTGTGTATATTATGAATTCATGAAATTAACTTTTGATAAGTGGAGCACAGGATGCTAGATGATGAGCCACCGTTCAACAAGAGACCACAAGAGGAACTGAAATAGACATGTTTATTATTCAGAGGTCCTGGAGGAGGACACAACATACCTCCAAGGACCACATGGGGAGTTCAAGGCAGAGTACAGACCATGAAAGGCAGAACTTGGGCATATGCATTCTTTAGGGTCCATGGTTGGAGTGCTTTATGGTTTCCAAGCTGTGGCCTGATTGATCAATTCAAACCAAAGAGTAGGGTTTTGGTAAGCCCAATGGGGTCTTACCTAAAGCATAAGGCATACGGGTGCAGGGAGGCAGAAGAAACTGCTAATCACAAGGGCTGTTGGGAGCCTTATATCAGAAATTTCCCTTTGCATGTAACCCTGAGGCTATCTTGCTATCTAGGGCATGAGCTTCCATGAAGAGGCTAATGTCCATTTAAAATCGCTGAAGGCCACTTAGCCAAACAAATGGATGCCAAGACAATCATACATGGAGTAGTTTAGCTAAACTCTCAACTGTCTGTTAATATTTAATTGAGGATTTTTACTTCAATAAGTGATGGTCTGTGACTTTAGTTTTGAAGTCTTGGTTGTATTTGTTATTGTGCACATCAGAAAGCTGGGAAGTTTTCATTCTATTTCTGCGTTCTGGCACAGCTTACATTGGGGTTTTCTGTTCTTTGAAATTTGCTGGAAGTCCTATATGGAAAACCAGTAGGACCTGGTACTTTTTAGATGAGGCTCTTTGTCAACTTTCCTCATTTTTCTCCTCTAGAACCTGGTCTGTTTACATTTCTATTTTGCTGGGGTCTTGGTATATTTATTTTAGGTATATTATAGTTTATATATAATTTAGGTATACTTTCCTCAAAAAATGTCCATTCATCTAGGTTTTCAAATGCATTTGTTTGAGTTTAGCAAAGTAATCTCTTATGATTCTTTTAGTTTGCTAATGTTTGGTAGTTATTTACTTATAATATTTCTTACTTGTATATTTACAATTTCCTCCCTTTTTCCAGATTAGTTAGTTAGCAGTTACCTCTTTCCCCCAAAAAAAGACATTTAGTTCTTTTTATTCTACTATTTTCTAACTCACTATATCATTTTATTTTCATTAATTTTTTCCTTCTGCTTCCCTTTAGTTTATAATTTTCTTTTCCAACATAACACTCAAATCTGTTGTGATTTCATATTTACAGTGAAATGCATTCAGAGCACCACCAGGTCCTTTGCCTTGGCTGCCCCGACATGGGGTGGTGGCCTGTCCTTCTTCTGGAAATTCCCACAAAAGCTCATGGGAACAATATTTCCCAGTTCTTTCACATAAAAAATTATTTTTCTATGAAGAAGTGATCAAAGATTATGCAGCCAATAATATAGGGAAAGAAGATACTTTGAGGTGGGGTATGATAGAGGAGGGGAGTCATAGAGCAGGCATGTCAAGAGGATGGTTGTCATAGAGGATGGTTGTCATAGAGGAGGGGTGTCATAGACGATGGGTGTCATAAATAGGAGTGTCATAGAGGAAGAGTGTCATATAGGACAAGTGTCATAAGGAGGGGTGTCATAGAGGAGGGGTGTCATAGAGGAGGGGTGTCATAGAGGAGGGGTGTCATAGAGGAGGGGTGTCATAGGGGAGGGGTGTCATAGAGGAGGGGTGTCATAGAGCATGGGTGTCATACAGGAGAGGTGTCATAGAGGAGGGTTGTCATAGAGGAGGGGCGTCATAGAGGAGGGGTGTCATAGAGGAGGGGTGTCATAGAGGAGGGTTGTCATAGAGGAGGGGTGTCATAGAGAAGGGGTGTCATAGGGGAGGGGTGTCATAGAGGAGGGGTGTCATAGAGAAGGGGTGTCATAGAGGAGGGGTGTCATAGAGGAGGGGTGTCAGAGAAGGGGTGTCATAGAAGAGGGGTGTCATAGAGGAGGGGTGTCATAGAGGAGGGGTGTCATAGAGGAGGGGTGTCATAGAGGAGGGGCGTCATAGAGGAGGGGTGTCATAGAGAAGGGGTGTCATAGGGGAGGGGTGTCATAGAGGAGGGGTGTCATAGAGAAGGGGTGTCATAGAGAAGGGGCGTCAGAGAGGAGGGGCGTCATAGAGGAGGGGCGTCATAGAGGATGGATGTCATAAGGAGGGGTGTCATAGAGGAGGGGTGTCATAGAGAAGGGGTGTCATAGAGAAGGGGTGTCATAGAGAAGGGGTGTCATAGAGGAGGGGCGTCATAGAGGAGGGGTGTCATAGAGGAGGGGTGTCAGAGAAGGGGTGTCATAGAAGAGGGGAGTCATAGAGGAGGGGCGTCATAGAGGAGGGGTGTCATAGAGGAGGGGTGTCATAGAGGAGGGGCGTCAGAGGAGGGGTGTCATAGAGGAGGGGTGTCATAGAGGAGGGGTGTCATAGAGGAGGGGTGTCATAGAGGAGGGGCGTCAGAGGAGGGGTGTCATAGAGGAGGGGTGTCATAGAGGAGGGGTGTCATAGAGGAGGGGTGTCATAGAGGAGGGGCGTCAGAGGAGGGGTGTCATAGAGGAGGGGTGTCATAGAGGAGGGGTGTCATAGAGGAGGGGTGTCATAGAGGAGGGGCGTCAGAGGAGGGGTGTCATAGAGGAGGGGTGTCATAGAGGAGGGGTGTCATAGAGGAGGGGTGTCATAGAGGAGGGGCGTCAGAGGAGGGGTGTCATAGAGGAGGGGTGTCATAGAGGAGGGGCGTCAGAGGAGGGGTGTCATAGAGGAGGGGTGTCATAGAGGAGGGGCGTCAGAGGAGGGGTGTCATAGAGGAGGGGTGTCATAGAGGAGGGGTGTCATAGAGGAGGGGTGTCATAGAGGAGGGGCGTCAGAGGAGGGGTGTCATAGAGGAGGGGTGTCATAGAGGAGGGGCGTCAGAGGAGGGGTGTCATAGAGGAGGGGTGTCATAGAGGAGGGGTGTCATAGAGGAGGGGCGTCAGAGGAGGGGTGTCATAGAGGAGGGGCGTCAGAGGAGGGGTGTCATAGAGGAGGGGTGTCATAGAGGAGGGGTGTCATAGAGGAGGGGTGTCATAGAGGAGGGGCGTCAGAGGAGGGGTGTCATAGAGGAGGGGTGTCATAGAGGAGGGGTGTCATAGAGGAGGGGTGTCATAGAGGAGGGGTGTCATAGAGGAGGGGCGTCAGAGGAGGGGTGTCATAGAGGAGGGGTGTCATAGAGGAGGGGCGTCAGAGGAGGGGTGTCATAGAGGAGGGGTGTCATAGAGGAGGGGCGTCAGAGGAGGGGTGTCATAGAGGAGGGGTGTCATAGAGGAGGGGTGTCATAGAGGAGGGGTGTCATAGAGGAGGGGCGTCAGAGGAGGGGTGTCATAGAGGAGGGGTGTCATAGAAGAGGGGTGTCATAGAGGAGGGGTGTCATAGTGGAGGGGCGTCAGAGGAGGGGTGTCATAGAGAAGGGGTGTCATAGAGAAGGGGTGTCATAGAGGAGGGGTGTCATAGAGAAGGGGTGTCATAGAGGAGGGGCGTCATAGAGAAGGGGTGTCATAGAGAAGGGGTGTCATAGAGGAGGGGTGTCAGAGGAGGGGTGTCATAGAGGAGGGGTGTCATAGAAGAGGGGTGTCATAGAGCATGGGTGTCATAGAGGAGGGGTGTCATAGAGGAGGGGCGTCATAGAGAAGGGGTGTCATAGAGAAGGGGTGTCATAGAGGAGGGGCGTCATAGAGAAGGGGTGTCATAGAGAAGGGGTGTCATAGAGGAGGGGTGTCAGAGAAGGGGTGTCATAGAAGAGGGGTGTCATAGAGAAGGGGTGTCATAGAGGAGGGGTGTCATAGAGGAGGGGCGTCATAGAGAAGGGGTGTCATAGAGAAGGGGTGTCATAGAGGAGGGGTGTCAGAGAAGGGGTGTCATAGAAGAGGGGTGTCATAGAGGAGGGGTGTCATAGAGGAGGGGTGTCATAGAGAAGGGGTGTCATAGAGGAGGGGTGTCATAGAGGAGGGGTGTCAGAGAAGGGGTGTCATAGAGGAGGGGTGTCATAGAGAAGGGGTGTCATAGAGGAGGGGTGTCATAGAGGAGGGGTGTCATAGAGAAGGGGTGTCATAGAGGAGGGGTGTCATAGAGGAGGGGTGTCAGAGAAGGGGTGTCATAGAAGAGGGGTGTCATAGAGAAGGGGTGTCATAGAGGAGGGGTGTCATAGAGGAGGGGTGTCATAGAGAAGGGGTGTCATAGAGGAGGGGTGTCATAGAGGAGGGGTGTCAGAGAAGGGGTGTCATAGAAGAGGGGTGTCATAGAGAAGGGGTGTCATAGAGGAGGGGTGTCATAGAGGAGGGGTGTCATAGAGAAGGGGTGTCATAGAGGAGGGGTGTCATAGAGGAGGGGTGTAATAGAGGAGGGGTGTCAGAGGAGGGGTGTCATAGAGGAGGGGTGTCATAGAGAAGGGGAGTCATAGAGAAGGGGTGTCATAGAGGAGGGGTGTCATAGAGAAGGGGTGTCATAGAGGAGGGGTGTCATAGAGGAGGGGTGTCATAGAGGAGGGGTGTAATAGAGGAGGGGTGTCAGAGGAGGGGTGTCATAGAGGAGGGGTGTCATAGAGAAGGGGAGTCATAGAGAAGGGGTGTCATAGAGGAGGGGTGTCATAGAGAAGGGGTGTCATAGAGGAGGGGCGTCATAGAGGGGTGTCATAGAGGAGGGGTGTCAGAGAAGGGGTGTCATAGAAGAGGGGTGTCATAGAGGAGGGGCGTCAGAGGAGGGGTGTCATAGAGGAGGGGTGTCATAGAGAAGGGGTGTCATAGAGAAGGGGCGTCAGAGAGGAGGGGCGTCATAGAGGAGGGGCGTCATAGAGGATGGATGTCATAAGGAGGGGTGTCATAGAGGAGGGGTGTCATAGAGAAGGGGTGTCATAGAGAAGGGGTGTCATAGAGAAGGGGCGTCATAGAGGAGGGGCGTCATAGAGGAGGGGCGTCATAGAGGATGGATGTCATAAGGAGGGGTGTCATAGAGGAGGGGTGTCATAGAGAAGGGGTGTCATAGAGAAGGGGTGTCATAGAGAAGGGGTGTCATAGAGGAGGGGTGTCATAGAGAAGGGGTGTCATAGAGAAGGGGTGTCATAGAGAAGGGGTGTCATAGAGAAGGGGTGTCAGAGAAGGGGTGTCATAGAAGAGGGGTGTCATAGAGAAGGGGTGTCATAGAGGAGGGGTGTCATAGAGGAGGGGTGTCATAGAGAAGGGGTGTCATAGAGAAGGGGTGTCATAGAGAAGGGGTGTCATAGAGGAGGGGTGTCATAGAGGAGGGGTGTCATAGAAGAGGGGTGTCATAGAGGAGGGGTGTCATAGTGGAGGGGCGTCAGAGGAGGGGTGTCATAGAGAAGGGGTGTCATAGAGGAGGGGTGTCATAGAGGAGGGGGCTCAGAGAGGAGGGGGCTCAGAGAGGAGATGGCTGTAGAAGTAGCTCAAGCAGATAGTTGCCGTTGGTTATTAGAAAGTTTTGGTGGTGTCTGTAGAATTTGTCCGCTTAAAACATTTACTTTGATTGCCTTTCTTTGCTCATTGAACGTAAATGTTGGTACCTAATTATGTATTTTAAATGTTAACTTATTTATCTTTAAAAGAGACCCCCAGATTGTACAAGCTCCAGCCCCTGACTATGATATAAGCCAGGCCGCTGCCCAGCTCCGCCCCATCCCTGGAGTTGCTGGGTCTGCCTCAGTCCAGAGGGTGTCAGGCCCCCTCAGTGGCCGCATTCTGTGAAATTGGCTGCCCCTCAACTTCCCTCCTTCTCTTCTGTACATTTCCTTCTCCGAAGCTCCAGAAAAATGTGTTTCCTCTTTGTATCCCTTACAAAAAAATGATTTTTTTCTTGGTTTTGCACAAATGGCATATAGTACATTTTTTCCTTTTGTCTTCACTTTTGGTTCATTTCCACAAACAAAAGGGGGAGAATACTGAGTTATTGCAACCATGTTTACACGAGAAGTCCATTTCTGTCACTTTCAACATTGTTTTCTATTTTAAAAATAAAACACTTATACATTATAGAAAATTCAGATCCTGAGAAACATAAAAAATAACTACAATCACTATTAAAAATCTTTGTGTATTTCTCTTAATCCCTTCTCTATACTTACGTTTTCTTTTTTTAAAAAATTGGGATTACTCTAAACCTAAAGTTTTATATTCTGATTTTTTTACACATGACTATTTCCCCAAATTACTAAAAGAAAGAGATGTTGTAATAGCTGCATAAAATAAATTCATTTACCATTTCCATATTGTTGAACATTCATTTGGGTGACTCTATTTTTATTATTATTATAAATTACACTATACAGGTTGGCAAGCTGTAGTCCACGGACCAAATCCAGCCCCCCCCCTTTTTTTTTTAACGTTTTATGTTTTTTAAATATATTTTTATTGACTTTCTACAGAGAGGAAGGGAGAGGATAAAGAGTTATAAAATGAGGTCAGAGATCAGCTGACTTGTGCACACCCCCCCACTGGGGATGTGCCTGCAACCAAGGTACATGCCCTTGACCGGGATCGAACCTGGGACCCTTCAGTCCACAGGCCGACATTCTATCCTATGAGCCAAACTGGTTAGGTCCAGCCTGTTTTTGTAAATAACGTTTTACTGGAACACAGCCTTGCCCATTTGCTTATGTATTGTCTGTAGCTAGTTTCTTCTTATCGTAGTAGAGTTGAGTAGCTGCAATAGAGACCACTGGCTTGCCAAGCTTGTAGTATATGTAGTATCTGGCCCTTTAGAGAAACAGTCTGTAACCGTGTTGTGCTCCGATAAACATCTTTCTGTGTTCATTTGGAGAGAGGCATGTTTATTTTCTCCACATAAGGAAAAGGAGCTACTTTGATCAAAAGGATCTAAACATCTTTATGGCATTTCAGGTTGCCCACCGGAAGGCAGGTTCACCCTTTCATTACTAGAGTATGAAAATTTGCCCTTTATCCACATCTTGACAACATGGGGTATAATCATATGTTTTAATCTTTACTAATGTTGCAAGTTGAAGGATGGTATCTTATTTTTGTTCTTCTACCTTTGATTACTAATGAGGTGAAACATTTCTTCACGATTGTCACTTTCATTTCATTGTTTAACTGCCTGTTCATGCCCTTTGCACTTTTTCCTGTTTTGTTTTGTCCCCGCCCCCCCCCCCCCCCCCCGGGATCTGTGAGATATATTTAAATGTTATGGATAGTGTATACGTGACACTTTGGATATTGATAGCTTTGCTTTTTCTCAAAACAGAGTGCCCCAGCGCCCCCAGCTGAGGCGGCAGTGAATGGGGCGCCGTGAGGCTGAGGCAGGGTGGCACTGCTTGGGCCTCAGGTTGTGCTGTGAAGGGAAGCATATTTTTGTGGGAAAACTAAGGTCCTGGCTTCACCTCATTGAGCCTGAGAGAAAGACACTTCCAAAAAGGAACCATGGCAGTTTAGAAGAAAACCCCTCTCTCCTTTCTTTTCCCAGCCCCAGAGTTCACCTGGGTCTTCTTCAGAGAGGAAATGCTTCCCATTGTTCCTCAGTTAGTCCCTAAATCAGTTCCATACTCATGGAACCTGGGAGCAGGAATGGATTTGTGTGTGGCAAGCATTATTCCTGAAGTGTGCCACGTTTAAAGCGTTTGCCCTCCTGTAATGTCTTCTTTATGTTTTTCAGAAACCATGTAATGAACTGTTGAAAAGGGGTTAATCACTATAATGCGCAAAGCAGCCCTGGAAAAGCCACAGCAGCCATCAAACTTTCCAAATGACATTTTGTGAATTCAGGTGGCAGGGAGGAGGCAGAAAGAAGATATTTCTGAAACACGTGGTTATTCCTCATGTCTTAAAATAAACAAAATTGCTTGGGCTACTTAGAGGGAAAATGCGTTGGGAAGACATTTTCCCTCTAAGTAGGTTGGCATAGAAGCGTGGCCACTGAGCCAGCCTCCCCTCCTTGCACTCCTTGTGCGCTGGGTAATGAGATGATAGCAGGTGTTTTGAGACAGCTGCAGAACTTGGCATTTAACTGTGAGACCGTCTGTGGCCTTTTCCGGAGCTTGGCTGATGAATCAGTGCTTTGTCCCTGTTCCTCTCACTCTTATACTCCTTTGATTTATTTATAATTTTGCATAATTTCCCCTGAGTTAGGACTAGAGCCCTCTCAAACTTAATCTATGTCTGTATAGCACCCCACAGGTACCAAGAGCTTCCTTCTTGTGATCTTTATCATCTTCAAGGAAAATGTAGCTATTATCCCCATTTTATAGCCGAGTAAACTGAGGCTCCAAGAAGCTTAACGTATTGTGTGTTAGTCAGTATTAATATATGAACCTGGGCTCTATTTTTATTCCAAGAACTCCATATACTTCAGTGTGAACAGAGAACACAGTTGGAGTGCCTTGAGATTGCCGAAATGGACTCTCTTTGTCTTAAGGACAGCTTCTTTCATCCAGACAGCAAATACTTACTGAGCTCACACTATTATACCATCTCCTCTGCTAGGTGTTTTGCACACAGGATCTTGGACCAACCACATCTGCTTGAAGGAAGGATGACTGCCATCATTGTAGCTGGGGACGGGAGCTCAGAGCCTTACCTTGCCCAAGAGCATAGCAGAGCTCGCTGGAGGCTGCACTGAGTGTGAAGCCAGCCTTGTGTGGCCGGCACTGGCACGTGCTAACAGTGGGCGGGTCCGGCTGTGAGAGCTGGCAAGGGCACGGCTGTGCCCGGCAGCCTCGACCAGGAGCTTCCTAGTAGCTTTGCTTTCAGGTGGCATCTGACTGACGGAACACCCAGATGTAATACAACTTTAATTTGAAGACCAAGGGTCAATTTTTTTGAGGAAATTATGCTTACCAATATGGGGAGGCATTTCCCCATATTTTATTATTTTTTCATCACCATTTATCCCCTCTATCCTCTCTCCACCCCCTTCTCCACTCCCCTCAGGCCACACTCCTGGTTACTGTACACCTGAAGCTCCGTAATTGAAAAAATATAGACAAAACTATTTTCAATTTTCACTTACTGTTCTTATTTACAAACTGAACTTATTGAGAGGAGGGTGCTATTTTTTAAATTATAATAAAATAGATGAACACCAACATTAAAAAAGGACTGACTCATTTCTGCCCCATCTTTTCCTTTCTAATCCACCTTGCAAGCTGGGCAACCTGTGCTCTCCACATGTCCCCGGCCAGGTGAGCCCCTGAGTCTCAAGTCTAGTTCCAAAAGCAGCACAAATCATAAGTTCCGATTCCAACAGGACACTGATTTTAATTAAATATTTTTAAATCTTTCAAGCAAACTAAGTATTTTAAAAGTTTCCTTTTTATTCCTCCATATTCCTTCCCCACTCCTCCCGCCACCACCACACAGCAATCCCTCCTCCCCCAAAACACTGTCTGCATCTTTGTCCATTAGCGAATTCCGTATTTTTATTTCAAGTTCTGTTTCATTTCAGGAAGAAAAGAGGCTTTATAAACCATTTCCAAATCAAAGCCCCATCAGAGTAGGACAGAAGCCCCCATACAATGGGGTGAATTATTTTCGGTTCTTGATTTCATGCCAGTGCTAGTGAAATTTCACAGCTGGTTCTTTAAAAATTCTGGGGTCAGGGTTATGTGCTATTTATGTCACAAGAAGCAGGAGAAATAAAATACTGTAAAGATGAAAACATTTTGTAAATCGACACATTTTTGGCACGTGTTTCTCTTTCAGAGCCTGGGAAGCGATTTATGTTCTTGATGAAGTGCTGGTCGAAAGGCCACTGCTGGTCCCTGCCTAATGGCCCGCGCACCTTCCAAAGCACTGCCACGGCTGAGCTGGCTTAGGCCCACCGTGCGCAGGAGGGAGCCTGGCAAACGGGCCATGCATTGCTCTTCAGAAAGCAGAGGAAAGAAGTGGTGTGAGTGACCTAAGTCACTGTTTCGTCAAAAGGCAGCAGCTGTTCATTCAAGGTGACAATTGCCAGTAGCACCCCAGCTTTGCTTTTCTCACCATAAACTTGGACCGTTGGTGACTTGGGGAAGGTGAGGTGGAGCACCCTCCTGCTGCTGGGGCAGCTCCGGCACGCCCCCCAAACGCCCGGGTCCAGGGAAGGGGAAGGCTCAGGCGCCAGCTTCGCGCAGGGCAGTAGAGGGATAGACTTCGAACATCTTACTGTCATTCGCTGATGGCCCCATATCCATCCCCCAGCACAATCCTCTAACGCAGTGATGGGCAACCTTTGGAGCTTGGTGTGTCAAACTTCCCAAAAAACTGAGCATGACTCGGGTAGTGTGTCACTTTGAGGAAAAAACATTATTTCGCAAATGTTTCATCCTCAGGAGCAGCAAATGTTTCATCCTCGGCATGTGGCCGCCTCAGCGGCCGTGTCATCAGAAATGGCTCCGCGTGTCAGTGCTGACATAGGCTCGCCACCACTGCTCTGAAATAAAATACTACGAAGTGTAGTTTCTCTTTGGTAGTTAAAAATAAGACATAGGAGAAAAGAAAGCATTTTTCCTTGCCCAGGGGACCTGACACCCAGCAGACCAGTGGGACCTGCCCGAGCTGTTGGGCCGGGAGCGCCGAAGGCCAGAGGCTGCAGCGGAGCCTCCGTGCCCCCAGCGCGGCCAGGGAGAGGGGTTTGGGCCGAGAAACCTGCCATCCGGGCCGTGTCGGACGGAGAGGGTCTCAGTCTCTGTTTCACAAACTCACCGCCCCAGGGACTCCCCCAGGCACGCGGTCCACCTCATTTTTAGTTTTTTCGTGAGGATTCGTTTAGGCCAGTGATGGCGAACCTGTGACACGCGTGTCAGCACTGACACGCATAGCCATTTCTGATGACACGCGGCCGCTGAGGAGGCCGCATGCCGAGGATGAAACATTTGCTGCTCCTGAAGATGGAACATTTGCGAAATAATGTTTTTTCCTCAAAGTGACACACTACCCGAGTTATGCTCAGTTTTTTGGCGGAGTTTGACACACCAAGCTCAAAAGGTTGCCCGTCACTGGTCTAGGAGAAGAACATGCATGTTGTGGAAGCCCGTGGTAGAGTCACTGAAGGGACAGGTAGGGCTTCAGGGTTAGGAAGTTTGTCCTCAGGAGGGTGGCTGGGCTTCACTCTCCTCTCCTCAGGGTGCAGTCAACCACCAGCTCAGGCCCTGGCCCATCTTGGAGCAGAGGCTTCTCCTTTGGGGGTAGGGGTGATTGTGGCTAAATACTACCATCCGTTGGCTCACTAAGTTACAGGTCAATCCGGACTGCCATTTGTCCTGTGAATCTGAGGTACCCCCTTGGTTAAGCTGAACTGCGATAATTTAGGGATGTGGAATGATACCTGTTTGTAACTTGCCTGAACTACAGCTTTTGCTTCCTAATGCTACCTCATAGTATTAAAAAAATGTCTTGCACATTAAAAATTGACTTCATTTATGATAGAAAGCTGTTGGGATGAAGTATCCTGTTAATTAGGATTAGAATCCGCTGCACAAACGGAAGACTCAAAGTGGCCTGGTGTAGTTCCAGGTGCTTTTGTTTTCTTTCCCTTCAGAGAAGTCTGTCTGTGGGCAGTGAGAGCCGTGGGTGGCTCCTGGCTGTGCCTGTCACCCTTCACATGCAGCTTTCACCAGGGTGGCCTCAGGGTCCAAGGTCACTACTGGGACTCCTCGCAACAGAACACATTCCAGGCAGCAGGATAGAGGAAGGGGAGAAACGCAAAAAGCTACTAAAATCAGATTTAAAGGAAACTCGATTCTTTACAAGGGAAGGGTGGGGTGTAGGTTGATTCTGATAATGATTTAGGGGCTTGTCCCAAATTGGGGATGGCATGAAGCCATCATGAGTTGGTGATAGAAATCTAATGGTCATTCAAATTTAATGATTAAGTAATTTTTAACTAATAGAACCCTGCTGTTGGATTACATTACCTAAAACAATATAGTTTCATAACACTGTCGAATCAGAAAGATTCCATGGGACTAACCCATATACTATTATAATTTATCATGCTTTAATGGCGGGGGGTGGAGGGGTAACTCATTCTTCTTGAGAAAGCTGATTATTTCTCACCTAATTAAACTGCCAACATTTTAGGACCATTGCAAGTTGAGACCCACAAAACCTTCCCGCTGTGTATAAGTACCGTAAATGTATTTCAGAATATTTTAAATTTTTTCACCCCAGTTATGCTACCTTACTGATAGTAGTATTTGCTTCTTTTTTTCTGAATCCCATGGCTGCCTCTCTTAATGCTTCTCTTCCTTAGATCTCTATAATTATTCTTTCCTCTCACTTCTGTGGCCACCCCTCATCCAGGGTTCAGCTCTGGCCCCTAGGCATTGCAGTAGCCACCACGGTGCTCCCTTTGCCTCCAGCTCCCACCTTTTCCACTGAGCCCACGCAGGGCAGCCAGGTTAATCTTTTTATGACATGACTTTGGTCATCTAATCACCAAGCTCAAGGACATTCATTCGCCCTAACTGGTTTGGCTCGGTGGATAGAGCGTCTGCCTGCGGACTCAAGGGTTCCGGGTTCGATTCCAGTCAAGGCCATGTACCTTGGTTGCGGGCACATCCCAGGTGGAGGGGTGCGGGGGGCAGCTGTTCGATGTTTCTCTCTCATTGATGTTTCTAACTCTCTATCCCTCTCCCTTCCTCTCTGTAAAAATCAATAATTTTTTTTTTTTTTTTAAAAAGGACATTCATTAGTATTGAGTTGATGATGGATGAAGTGCTGCAGCTTGGCACTGATCATTATTTCCAAACACAAACCCTTCACTCTGATCTAATTACTTTAACTCCTGGTGCCCAGAGTTGCTGTCCCCTCTTTGCAGTTTTGCCTTACATTGTCTTCTGTGCTGAGAAACCTTCTTGTGTCTCTTAACTATGTGTGCGCCATCCCTCAAATCCCAGGAGGAAGCCTCTTTCCTTTTGCTCTGACTCCATGGAGCCGTGATCTCTCCAACACCGAGTTTTCAAAGCACATAATAGTCATATCCCTGACTTTTTTTTTTCCGAAGTCACCATGTATACTAGTCCTCCCCCTGCCCTTATCTTTGGTTTCACTATATGTAGTTTCAGTTACTCACAGTCGGCTGCATTCCAAAAATATTAAATGGAGAATTCCAGAAATAAGCAATTCATAAGTTTTAAATTAACACCATTCTGCGTAGTGTGATGAAATCTCACACTAGGGACATGAATCACACCGCTGTCCAGTGTCTCCACGCTGTATCGCTACCTTCCCATTAGTCACTTAGTAGCCATCTCAGTTATCAGATCCACTGTCACAGTATTAGTGCTGTGTTCAAGTAACCCTCATTTTACTTAATAATGCCATATTCACATATCCTTTATTGCAGTATATTGTTGGAACTTCTATTTTTATTAGTTATTGTTAATCTATGGCTTACCTAATTTATAAATAAACTTCACCATAGGCATGTATGTATGTATGAGAAAAAGATAGTATCCTTTGGGTTCAGTATTACGCGTGGTTTCAGGCATCCACTGGGGGCCTTGGAACTTATCCCTTGCAGATAAGGGGAGACAACTGTACTATAGTTTCCATACTTTTATCTAATAAACAATTTGAGGGCCAGGTCTTAGGTGCTTAGGCAAGTTCTTTATATATAACTAGAGGCCCGGTGCATGAAATTTGTTGCCGCGGTGGGGGGGGGGGGGGTGGTGGTGGTGGTGGTGGTGGGAGGTGGTATGTGTCCCTCAGCCCAGCCTGCACCCTCTCCAATCTGGGACCCCTCAAGGGATGTCCGACTACCCATTTAGGATATCCCTCTCACAACCCAGGACTACTGGTTCCCAACCGCTCGCCTGCCTGCCTGCCTGATTGCCCCTAACCGCTTCTGCCTGACAGCCTGATCACCCCCTAACCACTCCCCTTCCAGCCTTATTGATGTCTAACTGCTCCCCTGCTGGCCCGATTGACCCTAACTGCCCTCCCCTGATGGCCTGGTCACCTCTCACTGCCCTCCCCTGCCAGCCTGGTCACCCCCAACTTCCCTCCCCTGCCGGCCTGGTTGCCCCCAACTGCCCTACCCTGCAGGCCTGGTTGCCAACAACTGTCCTCCCCTGCAGGCCTGGTCACCCCCAACTGCCCTCCCCTGCCAGCCATCTGTGGCAGCCATCTTGTGTCCACATGGGGGTGGCCATCTTTGACCACATGGGGGGGCCATCTTGTGTGTTGGAGTGATGGTCAATTTGCATATTACCTCTTTATTATATAGGATTAGAAGCCCAGGGCATGAAATTCATGCACAGAGGGGGGGTTCCCTCAGCCCAGCCTGCACCCACTCCAATCGGGGACCCCTCGGGGGATGTCCAACCGCCGATTTAGGCCCGATCCCACAGATCAGACACCCGTCTCACAATCTGAGACCACTGGCTCCTAACCACTCACCTGCCTGCCTGCCTGATTGCCCCTAACCCCTATGCCTGCCTGCCTGATTGCCCCTAACCTCTCTGCCTGCCTGCCTGTCTGATAGCCCCTAACTGCCCTCCCCTGCCAGCCTGATCTCGCCCCCAACTGCCCTCCCCTGCCAGCCTGGTTGCCCCCAACTGCCCTCCCCTGATGGCCTGAGCTCACCCCCAACTGCCCTCCTCTGCCGGCCAATTTGGTTCTGATTGGTCAGTTTCTATGCCAGTCATCATTAAAAGCTCTGCCTCCTAGGCAGCCATTGGCTCCTTACATTCACCCAGATTTGGTTCTGATTGGTCAGTTTCTATGCCAATCAGCATCTATGGGCCTATCAATGGTGCCTGATCAATAAGGCAGGGCTGATCAGCAGCCCTGGTGGAGGCCTGGAGAGAAATGGAGGCACAGCTGTTGGCCAGACCAGAGAGAAAGAGAGGCAAGTTCTGATCAATGGCTGCCACAGAGGCTCCGAATCAGACCCTGCTTCTTTCTCTGCAGGCCTCTCTCCAGGCCTGAGCCGCAGCCCCCTAGGCAGTCAGTGCTAGGTCGGGGCGCCATGGCAGCCCAGCACTGACTTCTGGTCTGGTCGAGCCCTCGGTTGTAAAGGTCATTATGACCCTGGCTCTTTATTATATAGATAATAAGATTGTTGTTGATGATAAAAAAGGTATGAAAAAAAGTCACCAAAACTGTGGATTTTTAAAATTTTTTTTCTTCTGAAGGAGGGAGGAAAAGAGAAAGCAATCAATTAACACATATTTGGCACTTTCGGTGTATCAAACACTTTCCATATTTGATTATTCTCAGTATAAACTTAGGAGGTAAGTGTTGGTTTCCTTATTTTGCAGAGAAAGAAACAGAGACACACACTTAATAATTTCAGTTATTAAAGGTCATGCAGCTAGTACATGGCAGAGTCTGCGTTTGCCCAGAGTGACTTCCAGGCCTGTATTATATTTATTCTCAGTCTCATTCTCAATCCCTCTCCTCTCTCCTTCATGCTGGCATTTTCCAATTCTGCCAATCTGAGCTGTTGACTACCTTCATACCAGGCCTAGGTGATGGCAAGGTCGTTATTAGCCTTTCTTTGGAGAGGGTATTTCACCACAGCAACAACATGCAGTGTCCTCTAACTTGTCAGCCTCTTTTGAACAGCCAACAGTTGAAGGCAGATGTGAATTTAAAGATGCAAATATCCCTTTCCATTCTGACCATTTTTGTTTTGCTATCTTTGAGTCATCTTTGTGACTTCCCTTCCTATCATCTCCTCCTCTATTTAGTATGTGTTACATAATTTCTACCACCAAAGAGAGAACAAATCATGCAGAGAATGCACCTATTTAACTATGTTTAAGATCCATCCAGGAATGTGGAACATGTTTAAATATAAAACTGAGAATGAGGCCTTTGACATTGATTGATTTTAGGAATAAAGTAGAACTAATCCATGATACCAATCTCATAGAGAAGTATTTTCATAAAATTCCAGAACATTTGTGGGAACTGAACTTTAACTCCAGCCCCATTGTACAGGGGTAAATAGCATGCTCATTAGAATTGATACAGTTACTGAAAAGAAAGGTGCATAATCAGGGCAAATTCATGCATTTAGATTTTGGAGATATTTAGAGATGCTTGTATATAATAAAGGGTCAGTCCAGAAAGCACTTAAAAATACATCTCAACACTTTCTACATGCTGTTGAAATTAACCAGGCATACAAAAGTTCATCAAAATTAGGGTGGGGAAATGAATGAAAATAATGGGATTTGCTTCTCTGTGAATTTCTGTGGTAGAAAACAATTTAAGGTCATTACGGATTGCAGATGAACAGGGACACAATATCTTATCCAAAAGCAAGTACAAAGGATGTTTGAACAAGTATAAAATCTACTAGAGGCCCAGTGCACGAAATTTGTGCACAGGGGTTGGGAGGTCCCTCAGCCCAGCCTGCACCCTCTCCAATACAGAACCCCTTCCGATCGGGCCTAATCCATCTGTCAGACATCCCTCTCACAATCCGGACCTCTGGCTCTTAACCGCTCACCTGCCTGCCTGCCTGCCTGATCGCCCCTAACTGCCTCTGTCTGCCTGCCTGATCACCCCTAACTGCTCCCCTGCCATCCTGATCTTGCCTCTAACTGGTTGCTCCCCCATGCCAGCCTAATCTGGCCCCTAGCTGCTTGCTCCCCCACGCAGGCCTGATCACCCTTATCTGCTTGCTCCCCTGCCGGCCTGATTGCCCCCGCCTCTGCTTCAGCCCCTGCTACCATGGCTTTGTCTGAAGGAAGTCGGACGTCCGGAATATGTCCGGTTGATCTGGTCTAATTAGCATATTACCCTTTTATTAGTATAGATTGAAGCTTCCAACTTGAAATTAACTGTGTGTGATAATAAAGTATCGAGTTTTATTCTTCACAAGTTAGAGAAATGAAGTAACTTTGAAAGGAGGGTTGGAGAGGACAAATATGATGAAAGCATTGGGAAGTAAAATATAGGAAGAGTTGAAGCAGTTTGAAAAACAATAGATTGGGTCATAGTTTATGTTCTTCAAGAGAAAATTTCAGGCTCCTGTCCACTTTAGCTAGAAAAATGGTAGACAATGGTTTAAATGAATTGGAGAGAGAAAACAAGTCATTTTATAAGTGAGGTCTTTTTGACAAACAGCCAAATGTTGGCATCCTCACTCTGATACCGCACGTGTGTCCTTGAATCCTGTGGGCCAGGTACCACATCAGAGGCTGCATCTGCCTCAGAATTTGCAGTAGAGTGAACTTACATACAGTTGGACTTACATATATATTATGTACTCTAGTATAACTGTAGCATTTATGTATATGTACAGTGTATATGTATGTGAACTGATATAGAAGTCGAGCAAACGTATGTACAGTTCAGAACAGCACTGGTTAGCAAAGGCTATAGGAGGTGTGACCACAACCCCAATGTGCGGGGGGAGAGCCTTTAATAGGATGCTTTTTTGAGGTTTATTAAAAATCTAGCAAGTCACAGCCACAACCTCATGTTTTGGTGAGCGTTACTGTCATCGTAGCATTGGTGTTATCATACCAGGCCTATAGAGCTCTGGCTTCTCTCTTTTCACATGAAACCTTTCCCTTGGAGAGAAATTCTCTTAGACAATTTCTAAGTCACTAAGACAATGATTGGGAAAAGTTCTGATACTTTTGTCACCATTTATGGGAGTCAGGTGACATCATTTCCCATTCTAGACAGGTAATCTCAGGTAGCTTTTGTAGTTACAGCTTTTACCACCGAGGAAATGAGTAGGCATTCCTCATACCTCTTCTTTCTTTACCACTACTTATGTTTCTCTATAATTCCTGATTTTTTACCTTTTTACCATGAAGAAGTTTATATTTCTGCTTTGCAGGATTGATGCCCATCTAGTTCTTACCTCTCTGACTTCAGACCCTCCATCAGCTAAGATTTGACAAGTGACAAAAATTAACGCATTAACTCACTAAATGGGGCTAAATCCGATTGGGATTTTTTTTCTCACATAACCAGAAACCCTGAGATAAACTGCCCAGAGCTGGTGTGGTGTTTCCATCATGCCGTATGGGACACAGGCCCGGCCCGTCTTTCTGCTCACTCATCCTTAGAGTGTGAGCTTTGTCCTCACACTTGGTGCTGTGGGGTGGCTGCCCCTCTTTAGCATTGCATCTGTATTCCCATCAGGAAGAAGAGAAAGGACAAAAAGCAGCTGCCAGCAACATGTTCCCACGTAAAAAGCTTCCCCCGGAAACCCCACTTAACAATGTTAATTTACACTGAGTGGCCAGATTATTATGATCTCTGAGCGCATAATAATCTGGCCACTCAGTGTGTGTGTGTGTGTGTGTGTGTGTGTGTGTGTGTGTGTGTGTGTGTATTAGAGGCCCGGTGCATGAATTCGTGTATGGGTGGGATCCAGCCAGCCTGGCAAGGGGGAGGGGACATGGGCGGTTGGCCGGCCTGCCTGCTGGTCGAACTCCTGGTTGAGGGGACAATTTGCATATTAGCCTTTTATTATATAGGATATACACTGAGTGGCCAGATTATTATGCATTCAGAGGTCATAATAATCTGGCCACTTAGTGTATATTTTATGGCCAGAACTGTACATGGTCACTGCCTGCCACAAGGGAGGCTAGAAAAGGTAGGTTTTTGGCTGTACACACTGCTGCACCAATAAGTCAGGGTAGTGTACTGATAGTAAGGAAAAAGATGAGTGAGGTTACTATGTAGGCAACTGGAAGTGTCTACTCAAGACCTCTAGCTTGTCTCAACCACGATCACCTTTTATGTAAACTCTTCCTCACATTTATCTGGGCCACCCCTCTCTACTGACCTCTTGACCCATCCCTGGCATGTCATCCTCCTAATTTATTTGCTTTTGGGCCCTGAATTGAGAGTTTTGAGCATAGCAAAGTCAAAAGGAGTGCTGAATCAACTCCCAGAGCCAACCTTACCATTTTTTTTAGTAGATAAAAATTATACACAAAACAGGAAAATGGAACCTTTGTCTTTGCTGTAATTTCTTAACTCAAGTGACCATGAAGAACAAGCTCATACCGTCACTCATCATGCAGTCAGCCTCTGGAACCCAGTTCCTCCGTAAATTATTATTTTAGGAGAGCATGTAGCCTGGTCTTAGCTTGGGGAGGGAAGAGAAGGGAAAAGTAGAAAAGAATGGTGGAAAATGAAGGTTTCCCTTAAAGGTCCAGCAAGGCCCCTGCTATATACCCTTGTTTTATGATGAGCAAGTCAAAAGAATTTTACCTTTCTTTGTCTTGATGACTTGACAGCTGGGATTCTAAGTCACCAGCATATTTTGATCAGTAGCTCAGAGCCCAGCCTACTATAGGGCTCTCCATATATGTGTGTTTAATAAATGCATAAGAGAATGAATGAATGTATGCATGCCGGGTTATGGGTGCTGAAACAATTAAAGGTGAGCATGGCCACTGCTGTTGATTTATGGAGAAGAATTGATGAAAAAAATGAAAGGACTTCTTAATTAAGTCAAGTGATCTCAGAAGAAACCATGTTTAGAAGAATAAAAACTAAAGCCACACAATCATCTTAAAAAGTATACAAATAATTATAGGAGGTTGGGAAAAGAATAGAAATAATGGAGCCAGAAGATAAAGCCACTAGTACAAGGGTCTTGAGAATAATTTATTATTTGATTAATTTTTAAATAAAGTTTTTATGTTGGAATAATTTGAGATTTACAGAAAGTGCAGAGAGTTCTATGTACTGCTTAGCCCGTCGCAGTGTTTCCTGATGTGAACATCTTACATTACCAAGGTACCTTTGTCAAACTAAGAAGCCTACATTGGTAATTTACTATTAAATAAACTATAGACTCTTCAGATCATCAGTTTTCCCATTACTGACCTTGTTCTGTTCCAGGATCCAATCCAGTAATCCACATCACATTAGGTCATCGCATTCTCTTAGTTTCCTCTCGTCGGTGACAGTCTCTTAGTCTTTTTTGGTTTTCTTTGTCAAGTATATTGTAGACTGTCGCTCAGAATGGGTTTGTCTGAGGTTTTCTCATGGTTAGACTGGGGTTATGGATTTGGGGGAAGACTGCCACAGAAGTACAGTTCTCTTCTCATCACATCATATCAGGGGGCACATGATATCCACACAAGTTCACTGGGATATTAATGTTGATTTTTTGAACATATTTCTTGCATTTAACACAACACATTCCCATCCTATGGCCAAACTCCCATGCTTTCAGCTCCCATTAAGTGGTATGGAAGTCCCTTTTAACATCCTCAGGATCCTCTCCCTTCCTGTCTTAACTGAGACCCTGCTCCTACAATTATTCTCTTGCTTTAGTAGCAGCAATCTCTCCCTTTATAGAGTTTGTTATCTGCTTAAACATTGTCAACGAGAGTGCATGAAACAGACATGCACTTTAAAAAGATGTTTTTAGAGCTTGAGAAAGGATATACACAAAGAAATGCAAAAGTAGATATAGAAAACACACACACACACACAAGTTGGAAGAAAAATGGTAGCCAAAAAGTAGACAGCCAAATCAAACAGGGGCAGATTTTGTGATTCAGATAGCAAATGCAAAGTGGAAAAGTAGTGTCACAAGTGAAAGTTTAAAAGTAAGTTTCCAACTTTAAAATAAAAATTTGCATAAGTAGAGGAAATTTAGTGGTTTGAGTTTGTATGGGAACAGAAGCATAGATGGAAAAATACATTTCAAATAGGTAAGGTGAATTTTAATGAAAAGCCAAATAATCCAGTTATCTGATCTTGTAAAAGCAGAGCAGTTAGGAAAGTGCACGAAGCCTTTAGCAGTCCCTAAGTGATGAATAGCTGTCAGCTTGGACTTAATGAAGAGGTCTGGGGAGGACTATCCCAAAGGCTTGATTTTGGGCCTGTTGTTTGATTTGTATACACAGAACCATTTGTTTTGAGAGGCAAACAACAAAGGAATTTGAAATCCATTTTAGAAACAATTTAGGCTGATAAAATGTTTTTTGTTTATTTTTTAGGGGAAAAACGCATGAACATGTTTTCTATATGTGGTTTGTACCCAATGTCAAATTGAATATTTTTGTTCATGCAGAAGAATTCATTGTGTGCCTTTTCTGATCAGACATGGTGTCAGGAGTTGGTCCCTTCCCACATGGACACTATGGTTTCCTTAGTGTATCCCCATGTTATTCCTTACCTCTCATTTGCGTTTCTGCTTCTTCAGGTCTTGGGAGTCAAATCTCTTTTGCCGCAAGATTGGGGTTTTGCTTTTTCCTTAGGTGACCCATACGTGTCAGCACTTCTCCTCACTCTCATTTCCCACGTGCTTGCAAGAGGAGCAGCCCAGGGGCAGGTAGAGGCAGTAAATTTGTCGACCTATGCTGACTCTACTTTGTAACTCCCATACCAACCACATCTAGGTTGTTTGCACGTGGCCTGCCTTGTCCAAACCTTGGTTCCGTCCAGCACAAGTGCCACACACTGGGCATTCCATCCTATACAAGAATGTTAACACAGGATTATTAAAATCAATGTAATCCACACAAAACTATATAATACATGAAACCATCAGGTCGCATATAGGAAGCACTGATCTTATTTCCCACAATTCCCATTATTTTTTAGTTTTTCCATTTCTATCACTATGTGCCGTCTGATGGCTGCCCTGGGGCTCAGAGCGCTGCGTCATCACCTGCCTGGGCACCTGCAAGGCAGCGCTGCTGCTCTTTTGCCTCCGTCTGTTTTTAATCCCCCTGAGGCAGACTCTAGAACTCTAAGCTTTCTGTTTGGGGTGTTAAATTATATCCCAAGAACTAATTATTGTTTTTGCTGCCTCTAGTTACAAAGTTGCATAGGTTTTAAATGGCTGGCCATTAGTTTTCCCATAAACTATACTATTTTTAAGGGTAACATTGTGCAGAACACAAGCTTTTTCAGGAGTCCATATTGAAAGCCCTGTAGCCAGCTATGTTTTTCTTTCAACCACACTCAGAACTTCTCCCTTTACTATGTTCTTAGCTGGAACACTGTTCTCTCCATTGTCCCAAAGTTTGAAAGGTAGGTGCTGAGGAGAAGTGAGGAGAAGTCATTCAGTTTCTAGAAGTCACCTCAATGTATTATCACTGCACACTTCACTCACCTTCCTCTAGACCTCAAACTGCATGAAGGCAAAGACCAAATCTTTGGTCTCATATCCTCATGCCTGGAGAAGAGCCTGGACTCAGTGCTGGAATGTTAATTCAAATTGTCTGTAACAGATGTCAGGAAGCCAGGTGCCTCCCCCAAATACACTCCCCATGGAAGCAGACCAGAGTTACACTGCAAGACTATTATAGATAAACCCCATGGCACTCCAAGGGTGTCTCTAACTCTACCAAGTTAGCTCCACTCTAACTCAGCTGAGCTAATTAACCCAATTAGATCCTGTAATAACTTTGTTGGGCTCTTTTCCTGAAATAGGGACTAGCAAAGTCATTGCTACCAAAAAATAAAATAAAATAATAAAATAAAGTAAAATAAAATGTGCAATGGTGCAATAATGTCATTTGAAAATAATAGTAGAAGAAGACAGGTAAGTGCGTGACTGAGAAAGATGTTTTACATGAATTGTGAACATTGCTAAGGAAGTGGGAGGACCCCTTAATTATCCAATAAAATGGGAACTAGACAAGTAATACAGATAGCTCAAGCTGAAGCCAACCCTTCAGGAGTTTATGCCTGAGCCCAACCTCAGTCCTGCCTACTGGAGTCTCTGGGCTTTCTTTTGCCATGGGCTAAGCCACACCTGGGTTAGTGGCCAACTATCTGTCCCTGTAGTAATGGACAGGTGAACCTGAGTCCAGCTTCAGCAGTCATACAATATGCAAAAAACTGCTTCCCCCAAGTTCAGAAACTCATAGTTACCATGGTCTTGCCCTTCTGTCCCTTGTTTACCCCTAAAAGAGAAGGCACAAGACACAGCACTAGCAATCAGAGGTGTGAATGCCAGTGCTCGGTCTGCCAAAGACCTCTGTGGACCTGGGGAGGCCACTTCACCTTTCCACTTCTCAGTTCCTCATCTGTGAAGTGAAGGGGCTGAACTAGAAACAGCATTTTCTTCAGAACAGAGGAGTAATACAAGACATTTTCATTACAGAATTTGTAAAAGACAGAAAAACATAATGAATGTGCAAAGTATTTTAGGTACTATTGTATAATTTTAAATTCTTTTTATTTCTTAGCATTATATGAAGGACTCCTCTATTTATTTGAAAAAATCTGTGTAATTTGTAATAGCTTCCAAAATTTCACAACCATTTGGTTTCCAAAATGCCTCTCAGTGCAGACCTTTCAGAATTCTTTGAGAGATGATACAAAAAAAGATGGATTTTTTTTTAAAGAATGTCTTTCTGAGAAAAAGAGGAGAGGAACAGGTAACATCTTTGGGTACCATGTTATAATCATTGTGGTGCATAATTTAATCACATCATTATTGGGAGACAGTCCTCCATGGTTCTCTTTTGTTTTTATGTGTCTTTCTGAGTATGTCAAGAATATAAGGTCATGAACCACATCAAAATCACAACTAAAATACAGAACAACCATCATTCAGAACCAACTGAAATCTTGCTGAATGGAAGTCCTACAATTAGAAAAGTAAAGATAGTACATCAAGACTGGTAGGAGGGGCAGAGATGTGGAACAGGTTGGTCCAACACCCACGTGTGTGTGTGTGTGTGTGTGTGTGTGTGTGTGTGTGTGTGTGTTTTAATTGGGAGGGATATCTTGACTGCAGAGGCTTCCCATGAGAAGTAAGGGATCCCAGCCCCACACTAGACAACCAGCCCAGGATTCCAGAGCTGGGAAGAGAAGTCCCTGTAACTTAGGGCTGTAAAAACCAGCGGGGATTGTGGCTGACTGACACGGCGGCTGCTGGAGTCCTACACAGTCCCACTTAAAGGGCTGGTGCACAAACTTACACAGTCTGCTCCTCTGAGCTCCAGCTCTGTGCAGCAGCATTGGGGGATCCAGGAACATACCAGGAGGAATCAGATTATCTGGCATTGGGGCAGGAACTCAGGGGCAGCTTTCTTCCAAATGAGGGTTCTCCCAGGGGTCATTGTTCCTGAGCTGGGACTTCCTCCATCACAGAGCAGCTGACTGGCAGCCATATCTGAGTTCCCATCAGTCTGGCTCACACTGTTCACTCCACCCCAGTGATTCTCTGAGACCCTGCCCCATCCAATTTGCAGCCCCACCTAAGCTGTGGCTTTGCAGTGGCTTTTCCCTATGAATGGCCTGTCCTGATTCAGGCTTCAGACTTTCCTAAAATCTCTTAAACAAGCAGCTGGTGTCAGCGTGCCCCAAACCTATCAATAAGAGACTCAAAACCTCAGCCTGCTTTGCTTCACAGCTTGGCCTTGCCTGGGCACTTCCAAGCCCAGTACAAGTAGCAGCCATCTGCAGAACCCTCTGTAGCTCCTGCTGGGTGGGTTGGCCCCAGGCAGTGGCTTTGCACCTTCTAGCAGGCCCCAGAGAGCCAGTGAACCCAGTGGACAGCTTCAGACCACACCAGATTACAACTCTACACATCCACAGGCAACACACGTAAGGGGCCGACTCAGTGAGCACCGAAGCCCCAGTGAAGCAAGTCCTGCCCCATAGCAGTGTCTCTTGCACAGCAGCTCTTCTGCTGTAGTCGAAAGTGGTCCTCACAGCCAATTGGCCTGGAAGTCAATTCCTCCCAGTGATGCCAACAGCAATCAAGGCTCAACTACAACAAGGCTGGAATCACCAGCCTCTGTCTCAGCTCTTGGCTCAAAGGATGGAGAGGAAGATCAGATCCCCCTCTATAGCTAACCTGGGATTGAAGGCGGGAGGAGTAGGAGACTATTTGAAGGTCGGGGTCTTGAGTTGAGCAACACAAACCTTCCTGGGGGGGTGAGCGGTGAGGGATTTGCTTGCATTGTAAATATTTAATCATTTGTTGGGTTTCATTTCACAAAAGAATTAAAACATGAGAAAACCAGATCCCCACCCCCACCCCCCTCACTGCTTTCACTTTGGCTTTTACTTAATTTCGTAACATTAATTCTTTGATCCTTCCACCCATAAATCATTTAAGTGACTTTGATTAAATAACCACTTAACTTCTAAAATTCTTTGTAGAATGAATGTATTTCTTGTCATATGCTATACAGTTATAATGAGGCTTTACAAAGCAGGTTCAGATGCCAGCGCACCCGGACTCCGCCGGCGTGCTGTTATTTAAGGCAAGCTATTTCACCTCTCGGGCTTAGCCTTAGCATTGATAAGAAGAGCTTGGTATTAATATAGTTCTCCTGTGGAGACAGTGTTGGGAATTTTATTCAGTCAGTGTTTATAAAGGATCTTTATTGGAAACCCCAGGGAGGGCAGTACCCATGAATATTTTACTATGAAATAGGAACTATGCTGTATGGATCATCTAACCAATGTTATAACATTACCTGGTTTTGGCTTCACATTCCCTGCTGAGACTTTCTTCTGGCTTCTCTGCAGACCGATTTTTGCTGTTTTCCCAGTGACTAGTGGTTCAGGGGTGTGGCAGCACAAACTGGACAGATGGCAGGTTCTAAGCCCAGCTTGTGGAGGTCACAGTTATGTCTGTATAGGATGAGCAGGGACTGTCAATGTCTCTAGTTTTGCAAATCTGTGAAATGCAACACTCCAGTTCAGCTCACAAGGTTTTGTCAAAACTTCTAGCAAATGACTCTTCATTTTGGTCCCCCTACAGCTTTTGGTTATGCCGGTCGACTCACTGACATTTGTGTGACCCTTTGTTACACAGTATGAACCATGTCAGTCTGGCAATGTCTTCCTGCGACTCCTACATTTACAGTAACTATTAAAGATGACAGTAAAATGTATATAATGGACATGGTTCAAATATTTCCCACTGCTTCTGAGATGATTATTTCTCTACAAGAGCAAGAAGCCAGTGAAATGTGGGCCTAAGGAAAAGCAGCAACAAAAGCCGTGGTTTTTTAAGTTTAAGCTAATATTGAATGTGGGATAAGGACTACTGGTAAATATTGATTTATCTTCCCTCCTATTCCCCTAGGGGCTTAATCTCACAGTTCAGAACATTTAACAATTGTTTATTACTCCACTGGTATTAAAAAAACAACACTGAAATTTCCTCTTCTTCTTCTTCTTCTTCTTCTTCTTCTTCTTCTTCTTCTTCTTCTTCTTCTTCTCCTCCTCCTCCTCCTCCTCCTCCTCCTCCTCCTCCTCCTCCCCTTCCTCCTCCTCCTCCCCCTCCTCCTCCTCCTCCTCCCCTTCCTCCTCCTCCTCCCCCTCCTCCTCCTCCTCCTCCTCCTCCTCCTCCTCCTCCTCCTCCTCCTCCTCCTCCTCCTCCTTCTTTCTCCTTTCTTCTTTCTCCTTTCTTCTTTCTCCTTTCTCCTTTCTTCTTTCTCCTTTCTCCTTTCTTCTTTCTCCTTTCTTCTTTCTCCTTTCTTCTTTCTCCTTTCTCCTTTCTTCTTTCTCCTTTCTCCTTTCTTCTTTCTCCTTTCTTCTTTCTTCTTTCTTCTTTCTTCTTCTATCAGAAGCAGCCTGTGTCCCAGCAGGACAGAGTAAGTGTGGGAGTATGGAGTGACACACCCACACAGGAACAGGCCTTGCTGTGGCTCCGTTCTTTACAGGGGCTGCTCTGTGCCTGGTCTGGTCACAGATTTTTACCTACGACAATCATTGAAAGAGCTCTTTAACTCTGGGCTTTAAAGAGAGAAGGACTGGTGGGAAGTGATTGGCCCTCCAGAGCTGCACAGTCTGGTGAGTCTGTTCTGAGATGATGGAACTGCCCTGTGTCTGTGCTACATGGTCACCACCAGCCACATGTGGCTGCTGAGCACTTGAAAGGTGGCTTGTGCCACTGCGGAACTGAATTTTAAATTTCATTGCATTTTTAATACTTCAGACAAAAATAGACACATGTGGCCCTAACCGGTTTGGCTCAGTGGATAGAGTGTCAGCCTGCAGACTGAAGGGTCCCAGGTTCGATTCTGGTCAAGGGCATGTACCTTGGTTGCGGGTACATCCCCAGTAGGAGGTGTGCAGGAGGCAGCTGATTGATGTTTCTCTCCCATCGATGTTTCTAACTCTCTCTCCCTCTCCCTTCCTCTCTGTAAAAAATCAATAAAATATATTTTTAAAAAAATTAAAAAATTGACACATGTGGCCAGTGCCTACCATATCAGACAGCACAAGTACATAGTTTCCCAAGAGTTAGCTAAATAAATAATATGTAGACCCACACACATACAAGTGTAGAATTAAAATGCAAGAGTGGTTCTGATGTTAACTTGAACCCTTCTTCACCTGGGAAATGGAAAGTCCTGGGACAGCCTGGCCTCCCTTTATAATTGAACTTTGTCCAACCATATATATATATAAGTTTATTGAGACACTAGAGGCCTGATGCATGAAGATTCATGCAAGAATGGGCCTTCCTTCCCCTGCCTGCTGGCACTGCCTTCACTCCGGCCAGGCCC
Source organism: Cnephaeus nilssonii (assembly GCF_951640355.1). Taxonomy (NCBI): domain Eukaryota; kingdom Metazoa; phylum Chordata; class Mammalia; order Chiroptera; family Vespertilionidae; genus Cnephaeus; species Cnephaeus nilssonii. Next base: position 3,152,047 of record NC_137072.1, on the reverse strand, counting down.
GGAGCGGCTGGGGCAGTGCGGAACGCCTGCAACGTCGCCCTGGCAACAACGCAAGCATCCCGCCCCCAGCCGCCCGGCGCCTGTGTAGGCAAATTAACCTGCCATCTTTGTTGGGTTAATTTGCATACTCACTCCTGATAGGCTGGTGGGCGTCATGAAGGTATGGTCAATTTGCATCTTTCTCTTTTATTAGTGTAGATAATTAACATTTACAATGCATACTTAAGAATATATGATCCAATAGTCTGTACTATTTCCACAAAGGCAAGTATCACCATTATTAATTTTATAACACTTTCATTATCCCAAACAGAAAGCCTGTACCCATTAGCAGCCAATCACCATTTGTCCTCAAACCTTCATCCCCAAATCCTGGCAACCACTAATCTGCTTTCTGTCTCTATAGTTTTGCTACTGTAGACATTTCATACAAATATAACTACACAATATGTAGTCTTTTGTAACTGGATTCTTTCACTGATAATATTTTCAGAGTTCATCATCTAGCATGTATCAGGACTGCATTCCTTTTTATGACTGAATAATATTACACTGTACGAATGTGCCAGTTTGCTTACCCATTCACCAGGTAATGGCCATTGAGGTGTTTTCATTTTTTGCCTATTACAAATAATGCTGCTATGAACGTGAGTTTTTTTGTGAATGTAAGTTTCATTTCTCTAAGAGTGAGATTGCTGGGTCATATGTCAACTCTGTGTTTCACCTTCTGTGGAACTGCCAGATTCTTTTCAAAAGCAACTAATTCATATAACATTCAACAATGTGTGAGGGCTCCACTTTCTCCACATCCTGGCCTTTTTTTATTGCAGCCATCCTAGTGGGTGTGAAGTGGCATCTCTTTGGGGTTTTGACTTGCACTTTGGCCCATCCATTCCCATCCTGTGCAGGCCCATTCCACAGGTGGGTTTGCCCTGGGAATGTAGTTTTGCAAGAAAAGAACAAGCTCCATTTTTGTGTTTCTTCAGAAATAACAGACGTTACTTCTGTAGCACAGTTACCACCTGAAATAAGGGAGGAAAGTGTTAATCATCTTGTGCCCAGTTAGAGGTCAGATATATTTATACTTTCCTGGGTCAGGTTTCTAGGCAGGGCTTCTTCCCCAAAAACTCTGAAAGTAAAAGTGGTTTGAGCCAGTCCTATGGAAATGCCTTGAAAATTTCCTATTACATAAGAATTTTCTCCAAAATTCTTCCTCAGGCACAAAATATACTAAGATAACCTTAGAATTATAGTGGCTTAAATGATAATAAACATGCAAAGCAAGAATCAAAATGCCTGCACAGGATGAGAGTGGAAAGGTAGACATCCTGGTGTAGAAAGCCCTGACATGGGGTGAGTGGGTTACCTGTAGGAACAGCACCAGCCTCAGCTGCCTCCCACTCAAGGCTTCCTGAATCATTTCTTTCTTTTTTTTCTCTTATTTTAATCCTCAGGTCCGTTTATTATCCGTCAACTTGTGAGCAATTAAGCCGGCACAATTGAGATGATTAGCTTTGTTTCAGCAAAAGTTTATCGATATGTCAGAACAAATGAATCTGGGGGTTTAAAATGGCTTTATTTTGATTTGATTTTATTTTTTATATTTATTTTTTATTTTTTTTTATAATCTTTTTTTTAAATTAAGGTATTATATGTGTACCATGTCTTACCATTGCCCCACCCCCACCCCACTCCCATATATGCCCTCACCCCCCAGAGTTTTGCGTCCATTGGTTATGCTTATATGCATGCATACAAGTCCTTCAGTTGATCTCTTATCATCCCCACCTCTCCCTGACCTTCCTGCTGTAATTTGATAGACTGTTTGATGCTTTACTGCCTCTGTATCTATCTTTTTGTTCAACAGTTTATAATTTCTTTATTATCCATAAATGAGTGAGATCATGTGGTATTTTTCTTTCATTGACTGGCTTATTTCACTCAGCATAATGTTCTCCAATTCCATCCAAGTTGCTGCAAATGGTAAGAATTCCTTCTTTTTATGGCAGCATAGTATTCCATTGTGTAGATGTGCCATGGTTTTCTGATCCAGTCATGTGCTGATGGGCACATAGGCTGTTTCCAGATCTTAGCTATTGTAAATTGTGCTGCTATGAACATAGGGGTGCATATATCCTTTCTGATTGGTGTTTCCAGTTTCTTGGGATATATTCCTAGGAGTGGGATTACTGGGTCAAATGGGAGTTCCATTTTCAGTTTTTTGAGGAAACTGCATACTGTTCTCCACAGTGGCTGCACCAGTCTGCATTCCCACCAGCAGTGCACGAGGGTTCCTTTTTCTCCGCATCCTCGCCAACACTTGTCGTTTGTTGATTTGTTGATGATAGCCATTCTGACAGGTGTGAGATGGTACCGCATTGTCGTTTTGATTTGCATCTCTCTGATAATTAGTGACGTTGAGCATGTTTTCATGTGTCTCTTGGCCTTCCTTCTGTCTTCTTTTGAAAAGATTCTATTTAGGTCTGTTGCCCATTTTTTTATTGCATCATTTATCTTCCTTTTATTAAGTTGTATAAGTTGCCTGTAGATGTTGGAGATTAAACCTTTATCAGTGGTGCCATTTGCAAATATGTTCTCCCATACAGTGGGATTTCTTGTTGTTTTGTTGATAGTTTCTTTTGCTGTAAAAAAGCTTTTTATTTTGATGTAGTCCCATTTGTTTATTTTCTGTTTAGCTTCCATTGCCCTAGGGGCAGTGTCAGTGAAGAATTTCTTTTGGCATATGTCTGAGATTTTGTTGCCTGTGGATTGCTCTAGTATTTTTATGGTTTCCCGTCTTATGTTTAAGTCCTGTATCCATTCTGAGTTTATTTTTGTGTATGGTGTAAGTTGGTGATCTAGTTTCATTTTTTTGCATGTATCTGTCCAATTTTCCCAACACCATTTATTGAAGAGAATGTCTTGATTCCATTGTATGTTCATGCCTCCTTTGTCAAATATTAATTGAGCATAGTGGTTTGGGTCAATATCTGGATTCTCTATTCTGTTCCATTGATCTATATGTCTGTTCTTGTGCCAGTACCAGGCTGTTTTGAGAATAGTGGCTTTGTAATACAGCTTGAAATCTGGTATTGAGATCCCTCCTACTTTATTCTTCTTTCTCAGGATTGCTGTGGCTATTCGGTGTCTTTTTTTATTCCAGATGAATTTTTGGAGAGTTCTTTCGAGGTCTGTGAAATATCCGTTGGTATTTTAATGGGGAGTGCATTGAATCTATAAAATGCTTTGGGTAGTATGGACATTTTAATGATGTTGACTCTACCAATCCATGAACATGGTATGTTCTTCCATCTGTTTATGTCTTCCTCTGTCTCTTTTTTGAGTGTTCTGTAGTTTGCCACGTATAGGTCTTTTACCTCCTTAGTTAAGTTTATTCCTAGGTATCTTAGTTTTTTTAGTGTGATGGTAAATGTGATTGCCTTTTTAGTCTCTCTTTCTGTAAGTTCACTATTGGTGTATAGAAAGGCCATAGATTTCTTGGCGTTAATTTTGTATCCTGCTACATTGCCGAATTCATTTATTAATTCTATTAATTTTTTGACAGAGTTTTTCGGATTTTTTATGTACAATATCATGTCATCTGCAAATAATGACAGCTTTACTTGTTCTTTTCCAATTTTGATGCCATTTATTTCTTCTTCTTGTCTAATTGCAATGGCTAATACTTCCAGTACTATGTCAAATAGGAGTGGTGAGAGTGTGCATCCCTGTCTTGTTCCTGTTCTTAGGGGAAATGTTTTTAGTTTTTGTCCATTGAGTATGATGTTTGCTGTGGGTTTATCATATATAGCTTTTATTATGTTGAGATATGAGCCTTCTATTCCCACCTTGTTGAGAGTTTTTATCAGGAAAGGGTGTTGGATTTTGTCAAATACTTTTTGTGCATCAATTGAGATGACTATGTGATTTTTATCTCTCAATTTGTTTATGTGCTGTATCACATTTATTGATATGCGGATATTGTACCATACTTGCATCCCCGGGATAAATCCTACTTGGTCATGGTGTATGATCTTTCTGATGTACTGCTGGAGCCGATTTGCTAGAATTTTGTTGAGGATTTTGGCATCTATGTTCATGAGGGATATTGGCCTGTAATTCTCTTTCATTGTGTTTTCTTTATCTGGTTTTGGTATTAGGGTGATGCTGGCTTCATAGAAGGAGCTTGTAAGTGTTCCTTCCTCTTGAATTTTTTGGAATAGTCTGAGGAGGATAGGTTTTAGTTCTTCCTTGAATGTTTGGTAAAACTCCCCTGTGAAGCAGTCTGGCCCCGGGCTTTTGTTTGCCGGAAGCTTTTTGATGACTGCTTCAATTTCTCCCATAGTTACTGGCCTATTGAGCTGTTTAGATTCTTCCTGATTGAGTTTTGGAAGGTTATATTTTTCTAGGAATATGTCCATTTCCTCTAGGTTGTCCAGTTTGTTGGAATAGAGTTGTTCATAGTATTTTTTAACAATCCTTTGTATTTCGGCAGGGTCTGTTGTTAATTCACCTCTTTCATTTCTGATTTTGTTTATTTGGGTCCTCTCTCTGTGCTTCTTGGTGAGCCTGGCTAGAGATTCATCAATCTTGTTTATCCTTTCAAAGAACCAGCTCTTGGTTTTGTTGATCTTTTGTATTGTTTCTTTGGTCTCTATGTCGTTTATCTCCGCTCTGATCTTTATTATTTCCTTCCTTCTGCTTACACTGGGCTTTTCTTGCTGCTCTTTTTCTAACTCTTTGAGTTGTAGGGTTAGGTAATTTATTATCATGGTTTCTTGTTTTTTGCAGTAGGCTTGTAGAGCTATGAACTTCCCTCTCAAGACTGCTTTCACTGTGTCCCATAGATTTTTGGATTGTTGTGTTTTCATTGTCATTTGTTGCCATGATGTTTTTTATTTCTTCCTTGATCTCTCTGGTGACCCAGTCATTGTTTAATAGCATACTGTTTAGTCTCCATGTGTTTGATTTCTTTGGATTGTATTTACTGTAGTTGATTTCCAGTTTTATGCCACTGTGATCTGAGAAGATGCTTGATATAATTTCTATCTTCTTGAATTTGAAGAGACTTTACCTATGTCCCAGCATATGGTCTATCTTTGAAAATGACCCATGTGCACTTGAGAAGAATGTATATTCTGTGGCTTTGAGGTGAAATGTTCTGAAAATGTCAATTAATTCCATCTGGTCTAGTGAGTCATTTAGGATTGATGTTTCTTTGCTGATTTTTTGTTTAGAGGATTTGTCCAATGGTGATAGTGGGGTATTAAAGTCTCCTACTATGATTGTATTGCTATTAATCTCTCCCTTGATATCCTCTAGGACTTTTTTTATGTATTTGGGTGCTCCTATATTGGGTGAGTATATGTTTACCAGAATTATTTCTTCTTGTTGGATTTCTCCCTTTAGTATTATAAAGTGGCCTTCCTTATCTCTTCTTCTGGCATTTACTTTGAGGTCTATTTTGTCAGATATAAGTATTGCTACCCCAGCTTTTTTTTCATTTCCATTTGCCTGAAAGGTATTTTTCCATCCCTTCACCTTCAATCTGTGTGAGTCTCTTGTTCTGAGGTGGGTCTCTTGTAGACAGCATATATATGGGTCCTGTTTTTTTTAATCCATTCAGCCCCTCGATGTCTTTTGATTGGAGCATTTAGTCCATTTACATTTAAAGTTATTACTGAAAGGTATTTGTTTGTAGTCATATCTATTTTTGTGTCTGTGTTCCTTCTTACCTGTTTATTTCTTCTTTTTACAGTATTCCCTTTAGCATTTCTTGCATTGCTAAACTCCCTGAAGGGGAAAGCGTCTGTGCGCGGGCGCTCTGCAGCTTGGGTGAGGGGCGGGTCTATCAGTTACTATGGCGCTATTCGGGAGCTGGCGGGGAGGAGGATAGGCTCTTTGACTCACGGAAATCTGCTACTGGGAAGTCTGGATTCTTGTTGTCTGTTGGTCTGAAGCTGTGATAGCAGTTCTCTGTCCCCAGTGGCTGCAGGGTCCTGGTTTGTGTTGGAAGCCAGGATCCTAGTCTCAGGCAGCTCTGTTTCTCAAGATGGCATGGTCTCCGGGTCCACACCAGCCGCTGAGAAGTGTCTGCTTTGTGCGCAGGGCTCCGCCGTCTAGGACTGCCCGGTTAGGGAGCCCCTTGGAAGACCTGCAGAATCTAACTGACCCTAGCTCATACACCACACACCACACATGTCTACACTCTCCTCCATGGGTTCCTCACTCTCACACTCTCTCCCTCCCTACCTTCCTGCCGGTCGCCATCTTTTCATCCGAATCATTTCTTTAGTGCATTTCCAGTGCCTGCGTGTGCCAGGCACAGTGTCGGGGACAGGACAAGGAGTCAAAGGGACCTGGTCTTCGTTTCCACAGAGGTGAAGCAGATAGTAGTTGAGCAGCCATTGTTGAGGAATATACAGGGCACCCTGGAGTGACACCATCTGTTTCTTGTTCAGTTTATTTCCATGTACTCACCTCAGATGGCACTGCCATGGGAGAGAATCCATCTCAGCATCACTCAGCAAGATATGGTTTCTTATTTTTAACTAGAGGCCCGGTGCATGAAAACTCATGCACCGGGTGGGGGAGTCCCTCAGCCTGGCCTCCCCCTCTCACAGTCCAGGAGCCCTCACGGGGAGGAGACAACCCGGCGATCAGGGGAAGATGATGCCCCCATCACACCTCTTTTGCTGCCACTGCCAGCAGTGCAAGCCTTGGGCGGCCCTGGGCGGCTGGGCAGCCGATGCCCAAGGCTTGCCTGCACCTCGGGCCATCCCTGGACAGCTGGGGGCTGAGGGGACTGGGGGACTCCAGAGGCAGGCGCGTGGAGCGGCTGGACCCGCCTGGGGGCGCACCTTCCACCCCATCAGGGCTGAGGGGACTGGGCACTGCCACCTTGTGGCTGTGGGTGCTTCCATCTTTGAGGGTGTGGCAGTAATTAGCATATTCCCTCTTTATTAGATAGAATTGTTAGAGTCATCACTTCATTTCTTCAGTCCCATTCTCTCTCTCTCTCTCTCTCTCTCTCTCTCTCTCTCTCTCTCTCTCCCCCATTCTTTTTAGCTAAGTATAGCTTCTGTAACCAAGTTCTTTCTAGCATCTTAGGAGGTTGTCTTCTTTGTTTTCTGTCACGTCACTACTTGCCCTTTAATGCACTACTCATTACCGCCTGCTCTGTGAAATGCCACCGTCACTGTCATTGCTCTGGAATAAATATGCCACTTCTCCCTGAACTCCCTTAGCATCTTGTACTGGCATTATAACACTTCCGATATTGTAGAAGGAAGGCTCTTTACTTGTCAGCTTTCTTTACCAGACAGTGAACATCTCAGAGTAAGCTTTGTGTTTGTACACTATGTAAGCAAAATGAAGGATAAAAATCACTTGATCATATCAATAGATGCAGAAAAAGCATTTGATAAAATCCAGCACCCATTTGTGATTAAAACAACAACAACAACAAAAACAAATCTCTCAGCTAAAATAGCAGGAGCATACCTCAAGGTAATAAGGGCCTTATATGACAAACCCATAGCCAACATCATACTCAGTGGGCTAAAACTACATGTGTTTCCCTTAAGATCAGGAATAAGACGGGAATGTCCACATTCACCACTCTTATTCAGCATAGTACTGGAAGTACTAGCCATAGCAATCATACAAGAAGAAATAAAAGGCAGTTAAATTTGAAAAGGAAGAAGAAAAATTGTCATTATTTGCAGATGACATGTTACTGTATATAGAGAACCCTAATGATTCCACCAAAAAAACTACTAGAACTGATAAAAGAATTCAGTAAAGTAGCAGGATACAAGATAAATATCAAGAAATCAGTTGCATTTTTATACACCAATAATGAACTATCAGAAAGGGAAACTAGAAAACTATTCCATTTACAATTGCATAAAAAAAAATACTTAGGGCCGAAACCAGTTTGGCTCAGTGGATAGAGCGTCGGCCTTTGGACTGAAAGGTCCCAGGTTCGATTCCGGTCAAGGGCATGTACCTTGGTTGCGGGCACATCCCCAGTGGGGGTTGTGCAGGAGGCGGCTAATCGATGTTTCTCTCTCATCGATGTTTCTCTCTATCCCTCTCTCTTCCTCTCTGTGAAAAATCAATAAAATATATTTTTAAAAAAATACTTAGGAATAAATTTAACCAAGGATGTAAAAGACCTGTACTTGGAAAATTGTAACACACTGGAGAAAGAAATTGAAAGAAGATACAAACAAATAAGTGGAAGCATATACCATGTTCATGGATAGGAAGAATTAATATCATTAAAATGTCCATACTATCCAAATCCATCTATAGATTCAACGTAATTCCCATCAAGAGACCAATAGTGTATTTCACAGAATTCGAATAAATACTCCAAAAATGTTTATGGAACCACAAAAGACCCAGAATAGCCACAGCAGTTTTGAGAAAGAGCAACAAAGTTGGAGGAATCATGTTTCCTGATATCAAACTATACTACAGGCTGTAGTAATCTAAACAGCATGGTACTGGCATAAAAACAGACATAGATCAGTGGAACAGAATAGAGAGCCCAGGAATAAACCCATGCCTTTATGGTCAGTTAATATTTGACAAAGGAAGCAAGAACATACAATGGGGTAAATATAGTCTCTTCAATAAATGGTATTGGGAAAATTAGACAGATACATGCAAAAAAATAAAACTAGACTACCAACTTACACCATACGCAAGAATAAACTCAGAGTGGATTAAAGATTTAAATGTCAGACTTGAAACTATAAAAATCCTAAAAGAAAACAGGCAGTAAAATCTCAGACATTTGTCATAGCAAAATATCTTCCTGATATATCTCCTAGACCTCGAGCAAGGGGAAAAAAGTTTTTGCACAGCAAAGGAAACTGTCAACAAAATGACAAACCACTGAATGGGAGGACATATTTGCCAATGATACATCTGATAAAGGGTTAAGACCCAAAATTTATAAAGAACTTATAAAACTCAACACCAAAACCACAAACAATCCAGTTAAAAAATGGTCAAAGGACCTGAATAAACACTGCTCCAAAAAGGACATACAAATGGCCAATAGACATATGAATAGATGCTAAACATTAAATATAAACAGAGAACTGCAAATTGAAATCACAATGAAATATCACCTCACACCTGTCAGAATGACTATCATCAATAAATCAATTAACAAGTGTTGTTGAGGAGTGGAGAAAAGGGAAGGTGACTGGAAGTCAGTCGTTAAAGACTTTCAGTGCTAACGTTTGTGCACTGTTGGTGAGAATGCAAATTGGTATAGCCACTGTGGAAAGCAGTATGGAGTTACCTCAAAAAATTAAAAAATGGAATTGCCTTGTGACCCAGTGATTTTACTTCTGGGAATATATTTGAAGAAATCTGAAACACTAATTCAAAAGAGTATATGCACCCCTATGTTCATTGCAGTGTTATTTGCAATAGGCAATATTTGGAAGCAGCCCAAGTATCCATCAGTAGATGAGTGAATAAAAAAGCTGTGGTAGCCAGGCCAGTGTGACTCAGTGGTTAAATGTTGACCCAGGAACCAAGAGGTCCCTAGTTCAATTCCAGTCAGGGCACATGCCCGAGTTTCTGGCTCAATCCCCATTAGGGGGGATGCAGCAGGTAGCTGATTGATGTCTTTCTCTCATCAATGTTTCTTTCTCTTTTTCTCTTTTCCTTCCTCTCTCTCTAAAATCAATAAAAACATTTTTTAAAAAGCTGTGGCACATTTACATAATAGAATAGAAAGCCATAAAAAAGGAGAAAATCTTACCTTTTGGGACAGCGTGGAAGGGCCTGGAGAGTATTATGCTTAGTGAAATAAGCCAGTCAGAGGAAGACAAGTACCATATGATTTCACTTATATGTGTAATCTAATGAACAAAATAAACTGGAAGACAAAATAAACAGACTCACAGATACAGAGAGCAGACTGACAGCTGTGAAAGGAGTTGGGGGGTTGGGGACTGGGTGAAAATGGCAAAGGGATTAAACAAAAAAATGAAAATGTTCATAGACACAGACAACAGCATAGTATTACCAGAGGGAAAGGGGGATAAATGGTGATGGAAGGAAACTTGACTTGGGTGGTGAACACACAATACAATATATAGGTGATGTATTATGAATTATATACCTGAAAATAATTTTATTAACCAACTAGAGGCCTGGTGCATGAAATTCGTGCACTGGGGGTGGAGGGTCCCTCAGCCCAGCCTGTGCCCTCTCACAATCCAGGACTTCTCGGGGGAATGTCCACCTAAGCTGGCAGGTGGACATCCCTATCGCAGTTCAAGACCCCTCCTTACTGCCCGCCTGCTTGCTGCTCCTTACCGCTCAGCTCGCTGCTCCTTAGCACTCCAATGGAGGTGGGAGAGGCTCCTGCCACCTCCACTGCACTCGGTAGCCTGAGCCCAGCATCTGCCTGAGCGGCATGCCCTCTGTTGAAGCGCACTGACCACCAGGGGGCAGCTCCTGCATTGATCATCTGGCCTCTGGTGGTCAGTGTGCATCATATCGACTGGTCATTCTGGTCCTTCTGCTGTAAGGGTCGCTTAGGCTTTTATTGTATACACTGAGTAGCCAGATTATTACCATCTCTGAATGCATAATAATCTGGCCACCCAGTGTATATCCTATATAATAAAAGGCTAATATGCAAATTGTCCCCTCGACCAGGAGTTCGACCAGCAGGCAGACCGGCCAACCGCCCATATCCCCTCCCCTGGGCCAGGCTGGCCAGACCCTACCCATGCATGAATTCATGCACCGGGCCTCTAATACACACACACACACACACACACACACACACGCACACACACACACACACACTGAGTGGCAAGATTATTATGCGTTCAGAGAGCATAATAATCTGGCCACTCAGTGTAGATGTCACCCCAATAAGTTCAATTTTAAAAATAGGAAAATAAAGGTTTAGTGTCTGTGTCTTGTTTTCAGCTCTAAGCATAGCAACTCACCTCAAGCAGGTGATCAATTAGTAGTAAGTAAGTAATGAATGAATGAATGAATGAACAAACGAACGAACAAACAAATGAAAAAACATAAAGAGGAGTCAAATTGTCGAGCCCAGATTCTTTCTTCTAGCTAGGAATAACTCATCATTGAAATAGCAATGAATTGTCAACTCTTGTAATCATTATTTTATAGGGAAAATATAATTACATTTTTCTGTTGGAACATTTCTTTTAAAAACAATAAAAGCTAGATAGGGAAAGGTGACAGGAATTCAGTTGTTAAAGACCTTCAGTGCTAATATTTTATTCTGGGAAATAGAATTCACACCTTACCCAACAGAGCATCCTGGAAATATATTTCTAGGGCAAGCCCATACGTGCAGGGAATAAAGAACGGGCTAAACTAAAGGCCTGATGAGACTGGAACCCTCATCCATTGCTGGTGGGCATGTAGAATGGCACAAGCACTTTGGAAAACTGATCCAGAAATTCTATTTCTAGGAATTTGCTGAAGAGAAATCAAAACACACATATACACACAGGACTGGAGCAAAAATGTTAATAGCAGATCTATTATAACTGGTCTATTATAAAACCTAGGTCTTTGAATATGGGTCTGATTTGGCTTATTAATGTAGGGTGTGTGTTATCTTGTAAGGCCACTGGATCTGCTTATCCTCTGAATGAAGCTGCTAGGATTTTGCCAGACTGTGTCCTGAAAAATGGCCAAGGTACAAATTAACACCCACTTTCCAGAAATGGGAACATTCCCCCAAAAAAAGCCACTTCCACAAAAACCCAAGGCAACCCGAAACAATCCGAGAGCCAAGACACAATTTACTACTTCACAAAGAGCATAGAATTCTGACCCAGCCGCACACCAGTTGCCGGGCTTTCTCCTTTCCCACACAAGCTGCATTTCAAAGGCCTGACACTCTCCATTCCCAAGCCCAGGCTTTGAGAGGAAGCTTTAAACAGCCAAAGGTTTCTAGAATGCTGTAACCGAAGATAATGTACTGATTAGGTCCTCCTCGATCCCCCACGAGGCCCAGGATCACACACAGATAGACAATGATGCAGCCAGCCCTGAAACCAAGGAATTGGGGTGCCATGGAAGGGTTTGGGGACCAAATGGAAACATCAGTCAACATACTATGGGAAATGATAGTCAAAAACACAGAAATTGGTATTATTTCTTAATAAAATATCTGTGATCCATTGAAATGGGGTCCAGATGGTGTCCTGATAGAGGAGATAAAGCTAAGGAAAGAGGAGAGGGAATATAACGGAGTAACGTTTGTATTTGGTTCTCTACTTATCTACTCCATAGAGTATTTCCGAATATCATTGCTATTCTGCCCCAGGTCACCAGCGAGCACGTGTGGGAGCTGGATTGCTGATGGGAGTGCCCAGCAGCTGCACAGCAGCCCAGGGCTGGCTTGACTTCCCCTAAGTCTCTGCAGTCTCACCTCGCCCTCTTCACCCACTCGTCTATGATGACAGTTAAAAGACGCCCCCTCCTTACTCTGGGCATCCATGCTGACAAAGGGCAGTCCTCTGCCCGTCTTCAGTACAGTGTGCACTTGGACGGCACTGTCTACTCTAGTATTCTCCAGACTTCGGTCATTAGCCCTCGCAACTTATGCCATGTTCATATACCATGTGTACAATTATTTACTTTTTACTTAGTATCTGTCTTCAAATAAAGGCATTCTTTCACTTTTCCTTATTCCAAGCAATGCAATATCTATTAAATCATCTTTGCTATACTGGTTATAGTTCAGGTTTTGCCCAGTGACTAGAGCATCGGCCTGAGAATTGAAGAGTCGTGGGTTTCAATTCCTGGTCAAGGGCACATATCTCGTCAAGGGCATGTACCTTGGTTGCAGTTCGATCCCCGGCCCTGGTCAGGGTGCAGGTGGGAGGCAGCCGATCGATGTATCTTCTATGTCCATGTTTCTTTCTCTCTTTCTCTCTCTCTCTCTCCTCCCCCCTTTTTCCCCCCACCCCCTACTCACTCCCTTCCACTCTCTCTAAAAATCCATGGGGGAGAGGAGATAATCCTCTGGTGAAGATTAGAAAAATCATTTGTTATATAGATATTAAATTTTTTAACTGTTCATTTGTCAACTATATGATGTAGCTCATTTTTCACCCCCTTTGATATACATATAACTATCTGAGGAATTAATTAAAGTTAAATTAAATTAAAATTCCGTTCCTTGGGTTAATTAGCCACATTTTAAATGCTCAGCCGCACCAGGGCTGGAGGCGCCGTATGGGACATGCAGAGAGCAGCCGTCTGTGCAGCAGGCTGTACCCCCGAGCTGTCTGTCTGCCCAGGGCACGTTGGCTGCTTTCATTGCCACAAGGTGAGCTAACATATGGTCAGATTCTCCAAATAACTGTGACTAGTATTAGTTTACTAGGTGCTAGCAAAAATGGCCAATAATAGTCTATTCCAATTATCGGAGACCATTATAGACCATTATCTGAGCAAGCAGAAGCATTTGAACTTGAGCAACAGATTCACGTCATTGATCTAATCTGACTCTTTCCTGTGGCCTTCAGTCCCTCCGCCCCACCACCCTCTGCCCCTCCTCTCTCTCCTTTCTCTGTGTGTGTCTGTGTTTTCTGCTTTCATGCTCCTTCTTCCTCTCTCTCCACTGTTCTGTGTCCTAGCCTCTCTTTCATTCTTGCCCTTTCTTAGTCCTCTCTCTATGTTCCTTTTACCGTTTCAACCAGAAATCTCCCTAATTCATAATCTGAGTATATTTGTATTTCATATTGTAAATTACTCTTCAACTACAATAATGTCAGGCCAAAGGATAGTCTGAGTTGCAGCATGGATAAGGGATGCCTCCTAGCAGAATGCCATAGACATGTGGTCAACTGCACACCAGACATCTCACCTTGACAGTCCCACTGGCACCTCAATGTCAGCATGCCTAACACTGACCTGTTTTCCACTCAAACCCCTGCCTGCCCTCTCCACTGATGTAACCATACCAAACTACTCACTTTACCCCACTCCCCTCCAAAGTCCCCTTTAAAAGAACAAGGGGATGTTTTCATAATGCTTCTCTTCGGGCCCATGGAAGAGGGGCCCAGAGCTCCCTTTGTGGCATTGGTTACCTTTATTGAGCAGCCTAAAAGCCTAGAATTGTCTAGAAGGATTGATGTAACTTCTTTTAAAATAAAAAACCACATTGCTAGTGTTTGGAAAGCTTCTAGAAGATTCCCAGAGGGAGTGCTGCATAGACATATGTATGCTTTGTCTATTGGCCATGAATATCGAGGAGTAGAACAGACCAAACTCCTATCTCCTTATTTTAATTATCCAGAGGCCCCAGACAGGAAACTCTGAGAGAAGTTGCATCCGAGAGCTCTCAAAGGGCAGAATGCACTGGGGAACATACATGCATTGCTTGATTGCACAAACTAGACCCATCCTTATGAGGACAAAGAATAAAGTCTTATTCATTCCTTGTGGGAAAATGTGTTTTGTTTTTGTTTTGTTTTTACCCTATGCTAAATGCATTCAATTGGACTATGGAAAATTTAGTTATTGCTAATTTACACAAGTTATGATACCTTGGTATCCTTCATCTGTCAGCTTTAAAACCTTAAATGTGGGATCGATTATTCTCAGGAAGGTGATGTGATAATCTGCTTTCTTTCTCAAACAAAGGGAGGCATTTGGCCTAGATGGGAAGTCCCTACCTGGGTGGGAGTAATGGAAACATCCTCCTGGCTAGATTCTGTACTGCTCCACACTCTGAAAAAGAGAAATAGATCCAAGTTTAGCCTTCATTTTACTAAAATTTAAAGTCTGTGTTGTCCTCTGGATAATAGTAACTATAACAACTATTTGTTGAATGCTTAGAATGTGCCCAGCAGTGTGTTAGGTGCTATAGACACAATCTCATTAATCCTCATTACAACCCTGGTGGTATGGACTCTACCTCCCCCCCCCCCCCCCCCCCCGCCCCGCCTGCATAATATAGTTTGAGGAATTTAAGTCTGAGAGAGGTAATAACTTGTCAAAAGTTGCACAACCTATTAGTGGCAGAACTTAGATTCAAACCCAGGTCTGTCCAACCCCAGAGGTCTGTGGGCTTTTGACCCTGTAGTTCTGTTTTTGTTTTTTATCACGTGTTAACTTCCGGTTACTGTGGGCCAGGCACTGTTGTAGGCTTGGGAGGTTATAAAATGAATATTAAAGGAGAGACCCCTGATCTTATGGATCTTATGTCCTAGGGAATAAAAGCAGGAAAAGAGTAAGTTAAAGCAAAAATCTGGATCATTTCAGATGTTGGAAATGCTATAAGAACAAGAGATGGAGTAAAGTTTTAGTGAATGTGGGGCTACTTATGTTGGGAGCTCTTAGAAGGATTTTCTGAGAAGATGAATTTTGAACTCAGATCTCAATGCTAGATGGATCCAGAATGCAGGTGTTGATGGTAATATAAGGAGCATGTGCACAGGCATTGGGGTGAGAGTGAGCATGTGTTTCAAGAACAGGAAGAAGGCCAGTTTTTCCAGGAAGCCTCTGGGGGTGAGTGACATAAGGTCAGACACGGAGACAGGCTTTGAGTTTTGTTCCAAGTATAATAGGACACCGCAGAAGGGTTCTCAGCAGAAGAGGTATACAATCTGAATTAAGTTTTTAAAAGTTCACTCTGGTTTCTGTTTGGGGAATATAGGAACAGGAGCAAATAGAGGAAATGGTTAGGAGAACATGAACTTCAGAGAGGCTGGGGGCTTTTCAGTGAGGAGGATAGTGCTTTGGAAACAGCAAAGGGTTGGAGACAAGAGAGTATTTACACTCCTTTCACCCAGGCCCTGAGATATTCAGGATGTGAGGAGGGAGCCACAGGGGCCAGCCAGGTCCAGTCAGTGGGATGAAGGGAAGGGAACATTAAGAAGAGAAGATGAGCTATTGGGAGTCTATTTCAGCAGCAGTCGTGGCTAATCACATTAATAGCAGCTAGTTTTATTGAGTAGCATCTAGCACTATTCTAAGTGTTTTTCTTGGAATAACTTTTTTAGCCTTCTCCTAATCCTAAACTGTAGATATTTTTATTAACCCCATTTTCCACAGGAAACTGAGACACAAAGGAGTTAAGAAACTGGGAGCTACTAAGTGATATGGTTAGGCTGACAGTTGTAATTTAGGAAGCTGGAGTTGCAAGGTTTGGGGTTGTCAGAGAAGAGGGTTGGAGAGGAACCTCACTAAGGATGGGTAGACTGGTCTGGAGATGAGACCCAGATGAGGGGTGATGAAGGTAAATGCCTTTTTCGTGATGCCATTTCCCCTGACTGAAGGTTCTCCATCAGCGTGAACTGGAAGCCTGGGACGCTGAGCGCCTGCTCTCCTGCAGCTTCTGTGGGTGGGCGGGAGCCTCGGGTGAGCAGGAACTCCTTTCTGGAGGACTTGCTCAGACAGCCTTTGAGGGAGGAGCACTTCCATCTAAATACGACGCTGTCTTGACCTCTTTTTCCCACTACTCTTGGGTGGGGAGAATGCTCATATTTACACATTTCCTGGGATGTTTTACCATGACTGTCATTTGGAGATAATGATCATTTGCTACGATTGATTAAGCATTTATGATGTATCATGTTCTATGCTGAGCACTTGACATGTGTTGTTCCTTCAATAAACACAACAATCTTATGATATAGCTATGATTCTTGCTCCCTTTTTCTGATGGACTGAGTTCTAGAGGAGTTATATAACTTGCCCAAAGTTATAGTGAGGGGTGGACCTGAGATTTCCATATTGCACTCTGATATCAGAGGTTAATCCTTACCCACTCTGCTACAGGTGAGGAACATACATATGCTGGGCTGGGGGAGTTTCCCCAGAAGTCTTTGCAAACCCAAAAGACCAGGGAGTGTAGCAACACAAAGTTGAAAGAGTGATCTTGGGAGTGAACAAGACACTCCATGACAACACTGATTTTGAGAGTCAGTAGACCAACTCTCAGGATCAGGAGCAACCTGAAGGTGATGGACTTGGGGGAAACAAGGGTAGAAATGGGAGAATTGATGTGAATAGAGAGAAAGAAATTACTGCTTTACTTACTTGTTTTCCCCTACTGAATCTAAACGTGACATTTCTCAAATAATACTCTCCCCTTTTTCATTCCACTTAGTAAACACCTAAAAAGCTGTCTACTTCCCCACTCTCCCCCACAACAAGAAATGTGGTAGGATTATGAAAGATGTTTGCTAAGGTATTTTAGTTTTCCATTATTTTAAAAGAAAACAAATATGTAGGGTATTTTAAAAAGAAAAATTTTAAGTGAATGAAATCAGATTATTTAGGCATCATATTTAATTAAATCCATTTCATCACTTAAAAAATATATTTTGTTCGATATTCATCTAGTCCTATCCAAGAACATGGGTGGGTAATCTGATCTCAGTGTTCTCAGGCCTGGTGATCTCGGCACCGTCACTTTTTAATCATATGTCGGTATTTCTCCAACTTGAGAATACCTGGACTCTCAAGACAACGGAACTGCTGTGAAAGAGCCGGCGGTGTTTTTGCCAAATGGCCCTGAGTAAGGACGCCGCCTATGAGGCTGCTTTCAGTCCTTCACTTGTATTCTGAAAGAATTCATCAACCTGTAAATCAGTTTGTTTTCTTTTGCTTCACCTGTGGATCAGATGTTTCTGTCACTTAATATTCTTTTGAGGTCCTCTGGAGAAAAATGTCATGAATAATAGACATGCGTTCCTTTGTTTTACGAAAGTGTATTGCGTGCCTACTGTGTTCTAGGCTCCAAACATAAAAAATGAATAAGGTGAGAGCCTTGTTCTTAAGGTTCATTGTTTGAAGAAATTATTACAGAAAGCGGTAAGGGGCAGATATAGCCACCTGTGTGGTGAGCCAGTCTGTGTTTCTTTCTGTAACAAGTTCCTTGAGAGTTAGGGGCCTAAAGTCTTGAACACATTCACATAACTTCCAGATCCTGTCCCTGGTGCACTGTTACAGTAATGTACTCCTGCCCCTGACTCAGGCGGGGCTTTGCAGATCATCAAGGCTACCTCCCCTGACATGAGGAGACGGGATCTGAGAGATCACCTGACTGGGAAATGGCAGAGCCAGGCCTTAGAGCCAAAATTCCTACTTCACAGCACTTTTCTATCTATATCTATATCTACACTAATAAAAGAGAAAAATGCTAATTGACCGTACCTTCGCTACGCCCACAGCCAATCAGAGCGAGTATGCAAATTAATCCAACAAAGATGGTGGTTAATTTGCATATGCAGGCGCTGAGTGGCCTGGGTCCCGGGAACATCCTCCAGACCCAGGCTGCTCCTAGCCTATAGGCCTGCACTTAGGCCCTGTGTGGCAGGGGTCCCAGAACACCCCCTGGCCACTCGGAGCCTATGAGTGCAGGTGCCAAGCGGTTGGGGGTGGGGCGGGAACATCCCTGTGTCACCATAGTGACTCAGGGACGTTCCCGCCCCTCCAGCAGCCACTTGCGAATGCTTCAGCACCAAGCAGCAGTTTGGGTCCACGCCCCCAGCCTGGGTTCTCAGGCTGGCAGTGGCACATGGACCCACACAACAATCCCCTCCTGGTCCAGCCTGGGTTCTCAGCCACTGAGTCACACCAGCCAGGCAGATATGGAGGAATCTTAAATGTTTCTTTTTTTTATATATATTTTATTGATGTTTTACAGAGAGGAAGGGAAAGGGATAGAGAGCTAGAAACATCTATGAGAGAGAAATATTGATCAGCTGCCTTCTGCACAGTCCCCACTGGGTATGTGCCCACAACCAAGGTACATGGCCTTGACTGGAATCGAACCTGGGACCCTTGAGTCTGCAGGCCATTGCTCCATCCACTGAGCCAAACCAGTTAGGGCTGTCCAATATGTTAAAGAAAAAACCCTATCTAATAAAGAGGGAATATGCAGGGGAGGGCATTTGGGGGTGACCGGGCTGTCAGGGGAGGGCAGTTGGGGATGGTCAGGCCGGCAGGAGAACAGTTAGGCATCGATCAGGCTGGCAGGGGAGTGGTTAGGGGGTGATCATGCTGGCAGGCAAAAGCAGTTAGGGGCAATTAGGCAGGCAGGCGAGCAGTTGGGACCCAGCAGTCCAGGATTGTGAGAGGGATGTCCGACTGCCTGTTTAGGCCCGGCAGTCGAACATCCCCCGAGGGGTCCCAGATTGGAGAGGGTGCAGGTTGGGCTGAGGGACACACACCCCCATGCATGAATTTTGTGCACCGGGCCTCTAGTATATATATAAAGAGGTAATGTGCAAATTGTCATTACTCCATCACAGTAATGACTGTTTAACAGGCTGTGCACACAGTGGGAGCTAGGGGCCGGGGACTTGCGCCGCTGTGTAAAATAGATGTAAAATGGGGATCATATTTATTCGCTAACAGGCTTGCTGTAGAACAGACAGAGTCATCATCCTCAGAATTCAGGATGCCCCACGTGAAAACCTAGAATGAAAAGTCAGCAACACCCCACATGGCCAAGAACTAGAAACTGCCCTTTGAAAGGAGTGTATGCAACAGAACTGTGAGTCCTGGGAGGGTGAAGAGGAAAGCCGTCCTTGTGGTTAATTTAAGAGTTTAAGGTGCAAAACTGGGATCAGAAAGTAGTGGCATAACACCAAGGCCATGCAGTCATGTGGCAACACTGAGACTGTGGGACCCTTGGGACGAGTGGTTTCTGACGCTGTGGGAACCCTCTGCCTCCACCCCAGCCTCTGGGTGCCGGTTACAGACAACCACATGCACAGGGATGAGGGCTCCGGGCCTGTGGTGGCGGTTAGGGGGCAGAGGACCTCCTCCCATAGAGTCTCCCCCAGCCCACACAGCATCAGGCGTCACCAGGTGATGTCACCTAGAGGGGCCGCTCAGGCGGTTTCCCTGAAGAGGGGCATGCGCCCAGCTTAGAGACAAGGAGGTACAGGTTTGGGGGCCACGCGACTCCCCGCAGCCTCTGCAGTGTGGCCGGAGCTGAAGCTGCAGGTCCGTCTGGCTGTCACGGGGCCGGGACAGTGTGGTGGCCCCGGCGCTGGCAGTGAGTGCTGGGTGCCTGAATCCAGGGAGCCACCCATATCCATGGGCCTTCCCAGCTAGACCACGCCCCTCCTGCATCCCTCACTAAACCGGGTCTGACCCTCATCCTCCCCACCAGACCCCAGAGGCCCAACTCCCAAATTGTGGCCTTTGACTGTGCGCCCTCACCCTAACATTTCAGTCTCAGAACTAACACCTCCTTTAACCCCCTCACCTCCAATCTAACCCTTAACAGGAGCCATTGCCAACCACATCTGGTCCCACACCACTCTCCCCCCTCTAGCCTCCCACCTTCCTCTATGGAAGCTGCTATTGCTTCCCATGAACTCAAAAAAATAGGATTACTCAAAGAAGAATATGTCCGAGCAAAGACGTTGAACTAAAGAAGAAATAAAGTAACTAATATACATGAGAAAAGTTAACTTCAAAGGTAATCAAGTAATTGCAAAGGAAAGATAGCTGGAACTTTTACAAAATCACAGTATTCAGTACTGGAGAGGGTGTGATGAAACAGACACCTGATAGCACTGCTCCAGAGTATAGGAGACAGCATTTCTGGAGACAGTTTCACAGGATGTAGGAAATATTCAGGCTTCTGGGCTGGGTGATTACATTTCCAGGTATTTATCACACATAATAATCAAAAAGTTGGGCCAGATATCATCTACACTAATAAAGGAGAAACATGCAAATTGACCATACCTCCACTACACCCACAAGCCACGCCCACCAGCCAATCAGGAGCAAGTATGCAAATTAACCCAACAAAGAGGGCTGTGGCCATGGAGCAAGCAGGAGGCTTGGGTTTCCCCGGCAATGGAGGAAGCCAAGCTTCCCACACACCCTGGCCGGCCCTGGCCTCCGCTCAAGGCTACTAAGTTTCAATTATAGAAGATAAATAAATCCCAATAAAAATGGCTGTGGCCACAGAGCAAGCAGGAGGCTTGGGTTTCCCCAGCGATGGAGGAAGCCAAGCTTCCTGCACCCCCCTGGCCTTCCACGGCCTCCGCTCAAGGCTACAAAGTTTTAATTATAGAAGATAAATAAATCCCAGATACCAGGGCTTCTGCTTGGGTCGCCGGGGGGGCTTGCTGGCCTGCAAACCACCTCAGGCCACCCTGTGCCCCAAGGGAACCCACACCCTGACCCAGGACACCCTTCAGGGCAAACCAGCCGGCCCCCACCCATGCACCAGGCCTCTATCCTATCTAATAAAAGAGTAATATGCAAATTGACCGTCACTCCAACACAAGATGGCTGCCCCCATGTGGTCAAAGATGGTTGCCCCCATGTGGACACAAGATGGCCACCAAAAGATGGCCAGCAGGGGAGGGCAGTTGGGAGGGACCAGGCCTGCAAGGGAGGGCAGTTGGGGGTGATCAAGCCTGCAGGGTATGGCAGTTAAGGGGGACCCAGGCCTGCAGGGGAGGGCAGTTGGGGGGGACCAGGCCTGCAGGGGAGGGCAGTTGGGGGCAGTCAGGTTGGCAGGGGAGTAGTTAGGCATCAATCAGGCTGGCAGGGGAGTGGTTAGGGGGTGATCAGGCTGGCAGGCAGAAGTGGTTAGGGGCAATCAGGAAGGCAGGCAGGTGAGCAGTTGGGAGCCAGCAGTCCTGGATTGTGAGAGGGTTGTGTGCTGTAGAATACTGGAGCTTGGAATGACAGGCACCCTGTGGGGGCATGGTGCTATAGGCACACACATGGGGGAAACTCTGGGTCAAACAGGCTGGACAGGCTTCTACTCTGTGGCCCTTCCCAGCCGTGGCACGCCCATGCATATGGCGGCTCTCCAGAGGGGACCACGTGGAACAGCCAGTAGGATTGGGCCTAAATGGGCAGTCGGACATCCCTCAAGGGGTCCCAGATTGGAAAGGGTGCAGGCTGGGCTGAGGGACACACACCCCCTGTGCACGAATTTCGTGCACTGCGCCTCTAGTCATAATAATAAAAGGCTAATATGCAAATGGCCATCACGCCATGACACCGTAAGGACCGAACAGCAGGAGGCTGCACGCGAGGCAGGCGGGGGGGTGGGGGGCATGGGGACTTGCAGTGTCGGTGGGCGGGGACTTGCTGGCCTGGGACATGAAGCTGCCTCCCAGCCTGGTGCTTGGCTGGGGACGTGAGGCTGCCTCTCAGCCCAACGCCAGGCCAGGGACATGAATAGCAATATTTAAATATTTCCTCTAATTAATTCCCTTTTAATGTGCACGAATTTCATGCACCGGGCCACTAGTCTAAAATAAAAGCCTATGTATTATATGTACATTTTGTTTACATCTTTAAATGTCCTCAAATGTATTAGTAAATCCCTGGTATCTGGGATTTATTTGTTATGATTTATTATTGATAGCTGTATATTTATTTAGAGTAGTCAGCATGTTGTGCTGTAAGGGCTTAGTAGAAGCAAACTCACATGGTACTCTGGCTGCCTCTCCAGTCCCAGGCATGCACTGGCCACCCATAAAAACTGTTCTCTTGGAAGGTGTGGAGTGAGGAGTGGGGGTAAGGGAGGTCCAGGGCATATGGCAATAAAAGAAACATGCAGCTTCAGGATGAGTGTTGGAAAGCAGAAATCTGGCTCACTGATTGAAAGAGAAGTATTCAGCATTTCATGCTTAAATGCAACCAGTTAATGGGGAGAGTGGTTGTCACTTAGCATGTGTTCAGTAAACATTGATTGACTGAATAAATATCGGGAGGATAACTACAAGCAAAGACAACAAGCAGACCCAGAATCGTGATTTCCTTTTTGCATCGTGCCTCTTAGAATATCTGATTGAACACTCCCTTAGTGGAGGCCTCTCAGTGGAATCAAAATGTTTCCATGGCAGAGTTCCTGAATGTCTATCTTCTGATGCTGTTTAGTGAGGAACCTGGTGCTGTGGCAGTAAATCTGGAAGGTGAAAAGAAGGGATCTAGCAAGTTCTAAAGTTGGAGACTCCAGCCTGGAACCTGGAGCAGGAGTAGCCAAGCTTTCTAGAAGCCTCCCTTATGCCACAGTATCACACTTGAGTGTACCACCACGCAATGGCCACAACCTGTTATCTGGCACTGATGGGAACAGAGGAGTTGACACTTGGGGTAAATCAGCATTGGCTCCTGTTGCTTTATTTTTGGAAATGAGCAAAAACGTATCATGATGACTGTATTAGTTTTCTAGGGCTGCTGTAACAAATTACCTCCAGCTTAGTGGCTTCAAACAACATAATGTATTCTCTCACATTCTGGAGACCACGCATACACAGTAAGGTGTGGGCAGGGCTGCCTCTGCTCCAGGGGCTCTAGGGCAGACTCTTTCCTTGCCTCCTCCAGCGCCAGGAGTTCCTTGGAGTGTGGCTCCAACGTCTCAGTCTCTGCCTCCATGGTCACATGGCCTCCTCCTCTCCCTCTGTAAGCTTCCTCGGTGTGTCTCTTAAAAGGACCCTTGTCATTGTACTTAGGGCCCACCTGGGTAATTCAGGATGATCTCATCTTGAGATCCTTAATTACATCTGCAAAGACACTTTGTCCAAATAAGATCATGTAAGGGAGGAAAAACATTCCTTCACTCCTTCTAAGTTCTTGGCTGGGGCCCCTGTAACACAAGATTAACCAGGTAAAATCATACAAATTTATTTAATAAAAGCTGTAGGTGACACAGAGCCGTTAAGGGAACGAAGGCCTAAAGAAACAGTTAAATTTGAGTTTCTTTTTACTAGCTTTAATGAAGAGTAGAGAGTTTTGGGAAAATGTTTTCAGACAAAAAGGAGGCTGAGATGAACATATTAAGCCAGAAAACCTTATCCAGGCCTGTTCGTCCAGCGTCCTCATGGCCCCTCTGTGGTGGAGATGAGGGTGTTCCTCTCCTCCAGGGGTAGGGGCTACCTCACACATGCGGGTTCTGTGACCTGCTTCAAGGGAAGACCAGAGAGTCCTTCTTGCACCTGCCATTTTTTAAGTTCCTCTCACTTAAAATGTTCAATGTGGCAAGTTGCCATATATTTGGACTACCATGTTCTGAACCCCATCATTCACATTCACAGGTCTGGGGATTGGGACATGGACATAACTTTTTGGAGGACTACCATTCAATCCATTACAGTGATGGGGACGTATTAGGAAGACGTTTGTCAGGGGAGCAGGATGCTAGTGTGTGGTACAACCAGCAAGTGACTTCAGGCAGTCCAGAGTTAAAAATGACATTCATAACCACCAGATTACAAATTTAATTATAGATGTTTTAGATTTCATATGTTGGTAAGACATGAAAATGGAAATATGCAGAAGACAGTGGAGTATACAGACCTGGACGGGCCTGGGCTCAGAGAATCGGGGATGGTGGTTGAAAAGAGCCCATGGATAAGTTTACTCAAACTATGGGGTCGATAGTCAGTTATACAGATTTACAGCGCAGAAAGAGCAGCATGCAAAGATTTTATGTATTAGTGGGGTGTTTTCCCAAGCAATGAGTTAGAAATAACTGACTACTGTCATCACAGTCCACGGCCAGAACATTCCAACTGTGCGGAAATAGGACCCAGACGCAGAAGTCTGCGTCCTAAATCATGCTGAAAAGTCTGAATTGGGTGGGATTTCTGAGAAGCGAATACCTCTCACTGCTCCCGTGAGCGCAGTGGAAATCCGTGGTCTGCAGCCAGCACTGGTGAGAGATCTGATCCACTGCAGCTCTGCCTTAGCTTCTGCACACACAGTGCCCTCCCTACTCCCTTGGCACCTGGAGCCCTTCTCCCAGGAGCTGCCTGCGCTGCAGACAACCAGGAAGCAGTAGCTGAATTGATGGAGCCGAGGAAATGAGAACCACCCTGGTCCAGCTGCATTTGCTCCTGGAAACATTATCAAACTTAAAGTGCTTTCAATGACCCATCACTATTTCATTGCAAATGTCTGAATTTTCCTCTACGTACTGGGACAAAACCACGATAAATTGCTACCTACTTGCACTGAATTTCATTTTGTTCTGATTCATTGCCTGCTTCAGGGACCTTCTAAAATCACAGTTTATGGAATCTACATCCCGGTGGTTCCCAGAGAAATGAGCCTAGGTTCCAGGGAATGCAAATGTCTTCAGACTTTAGCCAGCTCGCAGGCTCCCTGCAAAGGCCTCCTAAGCCCCTAAGTATTTCCTCTCTTAAATCACACACCACGGGCACAGGCAGAATGTTTTCAAGTTACTTCTTTCTTGTTAGGGGACAGTCAGTCACTCCAAGGTCTACGAGTAGACAGAAGTGCTGTTGTTAGTGGCAGTTTTATTGTGCTAGTCTTAGGTTTAGTTTAGTGATTCTTTTTTAAACTTGTGTTTATTTCTCTTTTGTTCCTAAAAAAAAACTATGTCTTCAATGCTGCATTTGAAACATGATGTTGAACCTCTCCTGGCTGTTTACGGCTGGAGGAAGACTGTTCATGTGAAAGGGGGCTTAGTATCTCACTTGTGAAATGTGGTGACTTTTATTTGACACATTTCCAAGTAGGTGATAGAAATCTTTAGAGCCAGTGGTGGGTTATTGTGTAGCAGTGGCACCTGGTATCCTGCTAAATTTTGATCTGTATGTGAAAGTTATTCTTGATTCAACTTAGAATTGACTCTCTTATAGTGTCTGTCAGGTAGTGGTTGAACTGGCCAGGCTGTGGGGTGTGGCACAGAATGAGGCAGTTTCTGTGCCATGAGATAGAAGACATAGCATCACCTCAAGTTAGCACATATGAAAATGGCCACTTATTGAAATATGCGGACACTTCTCATGAATATAAAAAACATATGATCAGGAAAGTAAACAAATGGATGGCAACAAAACCGAATAATGTGACAACTGCACGGAGTTCTTGCAATTTCCTGAAGCTTTCTTTTCCATAATCAGTGTTCACCTTTAAAGTCCTTCATATGTACAGCCAAAATTTTGAGTATTTGAAAATGTGCCTTACAGACACACACAAAAAGGTTGCAAACCACTGATCTATTCCCAAAAACATCAACTAGGCTCTGATACACAGCCACCCCACACAAACTTTCGTTCGTGTTTACAATTCTTATTTTGGATTTTTTAATGTTCTTCAAATTTTGCTGCTTTTCTTCAGTGACTCTCAGCTTGTGCTGATTTCCCCATGTTTCCATGTATGCTGCAGTGTCCCCTGTGTCTACCCTAAGTGTGAGCCCAGGGAAATTGCCCTCGCTAACACTGAAGAGTGCCTTGAAATATCTGGCTCTTAGACAAATAACCAACTTCCAAAGTGATCGTTACTGGGAACCACAGAAGTTGAAAATGGAGGACAGCTAGCTGGAAACTCCCCTCATCCCTTCACCTCTGCCATTGTCAGGGTTGCTGATAGGATTAGAGGCAAGTTCTCTTGGCTGGTCATGTGTTGTGATAGTTGTAATAGACAGGGGTCCTTGACTCTGAGCGTCATGGCCCTCAGGACCTTCCCATGCTGGGCTTCCCCACAGTGTCACCTAAGAGCCCTGGCTCTGTGGGAGGCAGGGCTAAGGTGGAAAGTGCATGAACTTGGACAACACCCAGACTGGGGCCGCTTCTTATACTACTGTGACCTGGGCAGAGTTAACTACTTATGTGAGCCTCAGCTTTCTCATCTGGAAAATGGAGATGGAAATAAAATGTCCTCCTCATGGTTATTAAAGTTAAATAAGATCATGTCTATCAAGTGCCAGCATGGAGGAGGCACTCAGTAAACGTTCATTCCTTGCCCTTCCACACTGGTAAAGTAAACAATAATTCCCTGCTGGGCTGCCGCCTCTGTTCTGAAACTGAAATATCTGCCCATCTGCTGATGGGGATAATGAGACACGCTTCCTTAGTGAATTCATCAGACTTCTTGTTGGACTACGATGAAGCAGGGGCAGAGGGGAGATCTGAATGTACAACACACGTGTAGGCCTCATACCTCGATAAGGAGTGAGTCTGGGCTGTCCGTGGTCACCTTACTACAAACCTCATCACAGGCAACAGAGGGGAACACTCCCCTTCAGAAGACTTGCCTACAATGGCAAGACTGTTTCATTTGCCAAGCCTGTGGCTCTCACTGGGCCCACTTAGGTCATTTTTCCCAGGCTTCTTGCAGCTACATGTGGCCACTGGAAAGTGGGCCAATCCCGAAGGTCCTCCACGTTCCCCCCTCCCCACCTGCCAGGTGGATGTCAATGTCCTGGACGACCCAGGAAACAATACGTTGAAGTGGGAGCGCTTCTGGCAGCCTGGGCCCCTCAGTGGCCGTGGAGAGCAGAGCACCACCTGCCCACCACCTGGACTTCACCAAACAAGAAACTGTCTTTATATGAAGTCATTAAAACCTCCAGGTTTTCCCTTTACAGCAGCTAGCATGACCTTAACCAATAAATCTGGTGAAACAAGAGGTAAGTTTTTAAAACTTTCCCCTTGTGATCATTTGGAATTCTTTTGAACATGACAGCACCATTTTATATTTTGTTACTATGAGGAAACAAATTTCATAATTGCTTAAAAACTACCTATATGGTCTATGCAAAATATGCTGTGTATATCAATATAGGAAATATAGAACAAGGTTTTCTATCAACAAGAAATCTATTTGATTTTTTGCCTAACAGTTTCAGCCAAAAGCCAGGGTTAGTGATTAACTGCATGTATTGTTTGCTAAACTAAACACTCCTGCTGCCAGGGGCTGTGTTGGGGGAGGGCGGGTTCTATAAAGAAGGGAGAATAAACAATTATTTTTTCTAAATTACTAGAAATTCATAAATTAGAAAATTAAAATTTTCCTAAAGTATTTTCTATGCTCTTGTTTTATTTCCTTAAACAAACTATGATGCTGAAAATAATTGTACCTTTGCCCGTCTTTAGCTTCACCAACTGTAAAGTCAGGGTTACTTAATCCATAGTATCTGAGGCTTAGATGGGAGCATGACTACCTCCCAGCCTAATGCCTAGCACAATAAATATTAAAGAATGCACACAGTAACTATTGACCTCTTTCTTACTTATTTGGTTTACTGGATTTTGTTTTGAAATTATGGTTAGGAATGTGAATTATCACCCTCGGAGACTTCTAATGTATCTTTGACTGCCTATGCCAACCAACATCAGTTGGTGCTAGAAAGCAGTGCTTTTATTTATGGCATCTAGTCTTATAGTTCGTCTTGACTTCTTCTTACTTTTACAGCCTTCAGGTTATCATCTTCAAATCTTTTTTATAGGGAGAAGAAAATAAAACACCCCTGGTAAATTACAGTTGACCTTTGAATAATGTTGGGGTTAGGAGTGCTGATTCCCGCACAGTTGAAAATCCATGTATAACTTTTGACTCCCTCAAACTTAACTACTAATAGCCTACTATTGACCGGAAGCCCTACTGATAATAAACAATTGCTTAATACCTATTTTGTATGTTATATGTATAAAGTAAGCTTAAGAAAAGCAAATGTTATTAAGAAAATCGTAAGGAAAATACACTTGCAGTATTTATGGGGGAAAAAAATCCACATATACCTGTGTAGTTCAAACCCATGTTGCTCAAGGGTCAACAGTATTATGCAAAGATGAACAAATTCTTTATGTGAGCTGGGGAACACCCCAGCAGAGCAGAATCCCAGACTTCAGACACTGTTGCAGCAGCATGGGGGCCCATCACAGTCAAGGCCAAGGTGGTTGCTGGTTCCAGCTGAGGTTAACAGAAATCAGGACTTCCTGTCTCAGTACACTTCTGCCCACTCAACTCCTGTGCTGGGAGGATGAAGAGAGGAAGGAGAGGGGAAAAGGTAAAAGAGAGATCAGGAATTGAAAAAGGAAGAAGTAGCTTTGTTGGCTCTTCATTGAAGAGGCCAGGTGATGTGTGCACACAGTAGAGTTTGAGAAGCCCAGTTCTTAAAGCACCTGGTCTGACTTACATTCCCACCAGCCCTGTGTCAGACCACTCACTGCACACTGTTTTCCAGTGTTAGGTGAACACAGTGTCATATTATTTGGTTTTGCAATTCTTTGGTTACCACTGATGTTAATTTTTTCATATTCCGTTTTAATATTGTATTTATGTATCTTCATTTGTGAATTGACTGTTTACGGTCTTCCCCATTTTTATTGTCATGTTCACCTTTATTTTTCAAATTAAAATAATTTTGTTTTTCTTACTACATTTTTCTGCTGCTCAGTGTATAAAAATGAATAACTAGAATCTTAAAAGCAAGAATCACCTTTTATGTTTATTCAAAATCCTACCTAATAAAATAGTAATATGCAATTGACCGCACCTTCGCTACGCCCAAGCCACTCCCACCAGCCAAAGCCACGCCCACCAGCCAATCAGGGCGAGTATGCAAATTATCCAACAAAGATGGCGGTTAATTTGCATACGCTGAGGGAGGGAGGAGTGAAGACTGAAGACAACTTAGAAGAAAGAGGGAGGAAAATCGGAAAGCAAGGTGGCTGCCAGAGGGAAAGCCCGGGCGGGGTGGGGCGGGGCAGAGTGGGGCGGGTGCAGGCGCAGCGGCCACAACGGCGGCGGCAGCAGCGCATGCAGCCGCAGCAGCCGCTTGCAGGATTCTTCCTGCAAATGGGCTACTAGTAGAATTATATTAAGGATGCCATTTTATAGCCTACTTTTAAAAAATTCTATTAAGAAATAGTTCACATATACTATTCTCCCACTTATAGAGTATAATGCCATCTTTTTTAGCATATTTAAAGCTGTGCAGACATCACCACAATCTAATTTTTGGATATTTTCATCACCCCAAAAGGAAATGCTGTCCATGCGCAGTCACTCCCATTTGCCTTTACACCCCTCAGGCCTAGGGAACTACGTCTACTTTCTCTATATATAAATTTCCTATCCTGGACTTCTCATGCAAACGGAGTCATTTTATAAATGGTCTTTGCAACTGCTTCTTAGCATAATATTTTCTTTTTGTAAACACAGCATGCACCACTTGCAGGCTATCTGTGGCTACTCTCGCCTACAACAGCAGAGTTGAGTAGTTGCAGCCAGATGGGCTGCATAGACTCAAATATTTACTATCTGGCTTGTTAGAGAAAAAGTTTGCTGATTTTTGTTATAGGCCAAAGAAGGCAACCAAGAATTCAGGCCATCATTGGTTGATTTGGGACTATTTGGGGTAGAGGGATGAAAAGGAAATAAATAATGCATGACAGGATGAAAAGGAGCTTAATGGTTTAACTACAGATAAACTCACTGTAAATACTACACTCAGAGTTGCCAATGGCAGGTTGAGTTCTTCTCAGATCAGATTACTCCAACTTCTTCTGCCTGATGCTTGATGCTGAGGCCATCAGGATATTCCAAGATAATCTCCTTATTTTAAAGACATCTGATTAGTTACATTCATTCCTATTGCTGAATTAATTCCCTTTTGCAGTGCAAAGGAACGTGTTAACACGTTCTGAGGATTAGAGCATGGACATCTTTGGGGGGCTTCAGTCTATGGTCCATTTTGAGTTAATTTTTGTATGTTGTGTGAGGTAGAGGTCCAACTTCATTCTTTTGCAAGTGGTTATCCAGTTATCTCAGCAGTATTTGTTGAAAAGACTCTTCTATTTATATGACCTATTTTTTATCTTAAAACAATATAACATTAAAATATGCTTATACCAATAAATATGATGTATCCCTTTAAGTGACCTAACAGAATTTTACTTTTTGGATGGACTATAGCCATAATCTGCTCAATTGATCTCCCAGCTTCCATAATTGCCCCTCTACAGTCCTTTTTCCATAAACAGAGTGGCCTTTGCAAAATGCAAAACTAGTCATGTGACTACTGTCTCTGCCCTTAACAGAGATTCTCATTAGGAAGAGGACAAAACTCTTTATCATGCACCCTCCTTCCCTTTGTCTTCAGCCTAATCCCATGCTCACTCTCCACCTGTTTCTTCTCAGGTCCTCATTAAAGCCATTATTGCTTCGACTGCAAGCCAGTCTCCCTAACGGGAAAGCCTCTTACAGCACCACATATCTTTCCTTTGCAGCCCTTTTCACATTGCAATTTTAAATTTATTTGTTGGGTGTCATAAATGATGGCTTCTTGCACCAGACAGTAAGCTCTAGATAGGAATTGTCTACTTTTACTAATCATCGTAACTTCAGGTTTCAGCACATGATATTTTGAATAAATAAACAAGGGAAATACATCTTTTACTGTGTATTTGACTTTTAACTGATATGATATTTTTATTTACAGAATCTTAAATATATATATGAATGTATAAATCTTTTCTTTTACGATTTGTCTTTGTTAGAGCTATGTTTAAAGTCCTTCTCCACTCCACAAATATAGAAATATTGACCTATTTTCTTTTACTGCTTTTATACTCCTATTGTTTACATTAATATCTTTAATCTACCTGCAATTTATGTTTGGCATGTGGTATAAATTAGGGAAATAACTTTACTTCAGAAATGGTTCACCAGATTCCCAATCCTTTCCCCTCCTTCCCTTGCAGATTTGAAGTGACTTGTTGATTGCACACTAAATCCTTTTCCATGTTTAGTTATGTAAATAGTGTATCCTACACTGGTAGTATTTGCCAATGTTTTGTTTTTGTTTTTAATCCTCACCAGAGGATATTTTTCCATTGATTTTTAGAGAAAGGGAAAGACAGAGAGAAATATCGATGTGAGAGAAACACATCGATTGGTTGCTCCCTGCACAAGCCCTGACCAGGGAGCCTGCAACCTAGGTACCGTAATTGAGCCCGGGACCCTTTGGTCTGCAGGCCAATGCTCTATCCACTGAGCCAAACTGGCTAGGGTGCCAGTGTTTTAATTACTATAGCTTTATGCTATGTTTCGGTGTCTGACAGTAACATTTTCCAAGAAAATACGTTTTATAAAATAATATCTCAACTTATACAATTTGAATAAAGGGTTACCAGACAGAGATCTGTTCCTCAGAGCGCTGGGGTTCTCAAGCTTTAGTGGGCCCCACCCCAGAGTTTCTGACTCAGTAGGTCTGCGGTGGGGCCCACGTATTTGCATCTCTAACAAGTTCCCTGATGATGCTGACGCTACTGATCCAGGGACCACAATTTGAGAACCTCTGCCTTAAATGCTTGAAATAAAGAATATGGCCAGCCTGAGAACGGTCCTGGTGCCTTCTCTGAATTGGTTCCGTGGTGAGTCTGCTGGGGGTTTCTCTGGCCCTGCTCCTGGATCCACTTCAAAGCCCAGCCAAGAAGCCCAGCCCCTTTCACAGCTGCCCTGCTGCTGACAGCTGCACACGCAGCCAGCTCTGTGCCCTTTTAAGGACGTGGTGACTCTGTGCTATAGGTTCTCATGATTGTCCTTGTGTTTAAGGGGAAGGAAGCTGAGAACTCCACTTTGGTTTCCGCATTCTCACTTCCTCGGCTATTTAATGGCTCCTTGGTCCACACAAAGGGAGAGTTAATCACTAACACCTGCTTCTGATCCCAGACCCACAGCCAAGTGCTTGATGGAGACTTTTCCCACCTATTCCTACAATGAAGCATATTTAAAGAAATAAACATAGTTTGAACAGTTTAGCCCTACAATCTATACCACTGTGGCGAAGCCTGTGTCTTCTCCTCAAAGGGACAACATTATTTGTGGGAAATAAAATAGCATTAGAGGTTCTGTCTGCTGTGGGTTCACTCCGCTTTGTCCTTAACACCATGTACATGATTATATTTTACATGAAATATGTGGTCATAGGAAACCATTGGTTTTCTCCCACTCACATTTCCCCCAGTAAGGTCACCCACAAGTTAGGTAGAAAATTATTTGCATCTCCTTGAGGGATATACCTTCTAAGAATGCCTCTTTTTCATTTTCACTTTCATGGTATCTAAACCACACCATCAGAAGGCCTCCTCTCCAGGCACAAGCAGACAAGGGTTTCCATACAACCCTCCCTTGCATGCATTCCCATATTCAGCACACACTGAGCAAGGCAGTCTCTCAACAGCAGCCTGGGAACACAGAAGGATACATCTCTGTCCTCGAGACCTCGCTCGCCATTGATGCATTCGTTAACAGTGACAATACAGCCTGATAACTATTGCAGTGGAGGTAATCAGAGAATGGGGGCGACAAAGGCCAGGGCTCTGCCTTCAGCTTGGTGGGGAGCTGGCAAGGCACAACTCCCAGAAAAGGTGGGGGAGGGGGCTTGTGTGCATATTTATTTCTATTATTAACTGTTACTGTTACTGTTGTTTCATTTTTACTTTTTGAATAGTGGTACATTCGCATGTGTGACAACTCATTCAGTAAGTATGAAAAGGGTAATAGAAGTGCTATGCAATAGAAATATGATGTGATTTCAAGTGTGATGTGATTTCAGATTTTTTAGCCATATTTTTAAAAGTAAAGCAAAAGAAGTGAAATTGCTATATTTTTTCTTATTAATCCTCTCCCAAGGATATTTTCCCATTGATTTTTATGGAGAGTGGAAAAGAGGGAAAGACAGAGAGAAAGATCCATGTGAGAGAAGCACATCGATTGGTTGCCTCCTACACGAGCCCAACCAGGGCTGGGCCAGGGAGGAGCCTGCAACCAAGGTACATACCCTTGACCGGAATCAAACCTGGGACCCTTTGGTCCACAGGCCAATACTCTATTCACTGAGCCAAACTGGCTAGGGCTGAAATTGCTATTAGCACTATATTTTATTTAACCCACATATATAAAATCAATACAACATCTAATCAGCATAAAATTTATTGAGATACTTTACATTCTTTTTTGTACCAAGTCTTTGAATTGATACAAAGTGTATTTTACATTATAACCAACAGCAACTTGGAATAGCCATATTCCAGGTAGCCACATATGACTACAAGATGAGATAGTAATGTTTCTCTCCCATTTCTGCCCTGAAGCCACTCAGTGCCCCTCCCTAGATGTGTTTGATAGGTAGCCTCCAGTGTATTCTTTCACTGGCAGTTTCCATGCACAGAAGCAATTATACACATTCACCCACAAGCAGTTCTACACACATACATGCAAACAACAAAGCAATAATCATATTGTTGTGCATTCTGCTTTATTCACTTAGTAATAGATGTTTCATATCATTACTTAGGAAGCAAACTCAATTTCTTATTTTATTTTATTTACTTGATTATTTATTTTACTGCAGAGTATCCTATTTTTTGGATGTCACAAATCACTCATTTATTCTTTATTGATGAGTATTTAGGTGGTTTTCAATATTTGGCATTTATAAATAATTTCAGCTGAGTTTCCAAAGATACAAAGAGTAAGGAGCTAACCCAGTGAGTATGAGGAAATGACATTCTAGCAAAAAATAGCATGAAGGAAGGCCTGGGGCCCAAGAACGCATGGCACTCGGGGATAATTTCTTATGGCTCAAGATGTCTGGAGAGTGGAGATGGGAGGAGGCTGAGAGGTAGGAAAACACCAAATTGCAAACAGCCCTGCAAGTGTCATATTAAGGAGTTTGGACTTCATCCCAGGAGAATCATCAAAAGATTTTAAGAAGCAAGGAAGAATAAATAAATGATTGAATTAATAAATAATTGGGGGAGGAGAGACAAATCTTCCATAATGATGAATTCTGGTTAGTAGATGCAGAAGGTGTGATGCAAGTGGAAAATCACCATGTAGACCACTGCAGTAATAGTTGCTAAAGGCATGATCTACTGATGTATATTCAAATTAGTGGCCAAAACGTTGAGAAACAGGATATTTACATAGCCTCAAAGTATCTCTACCGAACTATGTATTAATTACTAGAGGCCCAGTGCATGAAATTCGTGCATGGGGTGAGGGTCCCCTCAGTCCAGCCTGCACCCTCTCCAATCCGGAACCCCTCCAGGATCAGGCCTAAACCAGCAGTCGGACATCCCTCTCACAATCTGGGACTACTGGCTCCTAACTGCCCCCTGCCAGCCTGATCACCCCTAACTGCCTCTGCCTGCCAGCCTGGTCACCCCTAACTGCCCCCCGTGCCGGCCTGGTCACCCCTAACTGCCCCCCCCTCACTGGCCTGGCTGCCCCCTGCTGCCCCCCTGTCGGTCTGGTCACCCCACACAGCCTGCTGTTGAGTCGTTTGGTCGTCCCTCACTAACCTCCCTGCCAGCCTTGTCACCCCAGGCAGCCTGCTGTTCATTACTGTTACCGTGATGTTGTCCCAGACAATTTGCATATTCCTCTACTATTAGATAGATTGTGATGATTTTAATGTATGTCCAAATATTCTTTGATATTCCCCCTCCTGGAAGTGAAGTTTAATTCCACTGGACTTAAGGACTCATTTCTAATGAGTAGGATGTGGAAAAGGAAAAATAATAACTTTACAGTGGACAAACCTGGCAGACACCACTTAGTAGAGTATCCTGACAAATGTGATGAGATGGGCACTGTACCTCTATGATATTCTTTCCCCAAATCCATAACCTAAGTATTATCATGAGAAAACATCACATAAACCCAACTTGAGAGATATTCTACAACATTCCTCACCCATACTCTTCAAGTGTCAAGGTCATGATAAACAGAGAAAGGTTCAGCAACTGTTACTGAGACTAAGGAGAGGTGTTGACTAAATGCAATGTGGTCTCCTGGGTTAGGTCCTGGTACAGAAAAAAAGATATTTGGAGAAAAACTGGAAAATATGAAGAAAGTCTTCATTTTAGTTAATACAATTGTACTAATGTTAACATCTTAGTTTTCATAAATGTGCCATAGCTATTTGAGATGCTAACATTGGGAGGAAGTGGGTAAAAATACACTGTAACACACTGTTGTTGTTACAGCTACTTTATAACATAAAATCATTTTGAAATAAGAAGTTTTTAAAAGAACCAGAGGAGTTACATGGTAGATTCATATTGTGGAATAATCCCAGTGGTTCTGGGGCAAAAGGAGATTGGGAGTAGAAAAGGCCAGAACAAGGTTCTGCTACAAAACTCAGGAAGAGAAAGTGGAGGCCGATGGGAATGGGGCAGAAGGAATCTGAGGCCACGGACAGACTGGAAAGGTCTCCAGAAGGAAACTCAGTCAGACCTGGTGATGGTTTGGATAAGGAAGTGGGGGACAGGAAGACTCAGGACAACACCCAGTTTCCAACCTCTAGGAATTAGATTGGTAATGATGCCATTCACTGAGATGGAGAAAATAGGAGGAAGAACAGGTTTGGGGGAAGCATTAATTCTGTTTTAGACCAATTCAGTTTGGAGTACATTTGAAAAACCCAAGTATCCATTAGGCAACTGGATATGTGAGCCTACAGGTCAGGAGGGAGAGCTGGATCTAGATGGTTGTGGAGAGTCTGACATTTAAAGGGTGGTTGAGGCCAGTGAAATGAGATGGCTCAAGGCGAATGGATAGCGTAGAGAGAGGTCCAAGAGCACAGGCGTTCAGAGGGGAGGCCAGGAGGTGTCAAGGAGACCAGAGCATGTCCGGAGAAGTGGTGATAGAGGCCGAGTTCTAGAGGCAGGCTGCCAGGGCCAACACACTGGCTTTTCCACCTACCCTGTGTGTGACATAGGACAAGTT
Organism: Cnephaeus nilssonii; assembly: GCF_951640355.1. Classification (NCBI taxonomy): domain Eukaryota; kingdom Metazoa; phylum Chordata; class Mammalia; order Chiroptera; family Vespertilionidae; genus Cnephaeus; species Cnephaeus nilssonii. Next base: position 3,115,519 of record NC_137072.1, on the reverse strand, counting down.
ATGTAATCTAAGAAGACTGTTGTCAGGATTACATGAGACTCTATCTGCAAAGTTCTTAGGATAATGCTGGGCTCATGGTGCTCAAAGAATGCTAGCAAGTTGAAGGCAAAGGAAAACTAGAGCGTGCTCTGGGAGCTAAAGGTGGCTCATAAAGAAGGATATGCACTTCACACCCCTTCCGATAACTGTTATTATTATTATCATCATCATCATTATCATCATTTGTTAATCCTCACCCGAGGATATTTTTCCCATTGAAATCAAACCCACGACCCTTTGGTGCATGGGCCAACACTGTAATCACTGAGCAAGGCTCCCCTTAAGGTAAGTATTATCAAAAACTGGAAAATAAGTGCTGGCAAGGATGTGGAGAAATTGGAAACTTTCAGCCTTGCTGGTGGTTTATAACAGGGTCTGCTACTATAGAATACAGTTTGGTGGCTCCTCAAAAAGTTAAACACAGAGTTACTGTATGATTCAGCAAATCCACTCCTCATATATACCCAGAAGAACTGAAGGCAGTGATTCAAACAGATACGTGTACACTCAAGTTCATAGCAGCATTATTAACAACTAGAGGCCTGGTGCACAAAATTCATGCACAGGGTCGGGGGGGGGGGTCCCCTCAACCCAGCCTGAACCCTCTCCAATCCGGGACCCCATGGGGGATGTCTGACTACTGGCAGTCAGACATCCCTCTCACAATCCTGGACCACTGGCTCCTAATCAGTCACCTGCCTGCCTGCCTGGTCACCCCTAAATCCCCCCCTGCCGGCCTGGTTGCCCCTAACTACCCCCCACTGCCAGCCAGGTCACCCCCAACTGCCCGCTCCCTGCCAGCCTGGTCTCTCCTAACTGCCACCCCCTGCTGACCTGGTCACCCCCAACTGCTCCCCTGCCTGGCCTAGTCTCCCCTCACTTCCTTCCCTGCCAGCCTAATCACCCCCAACTGCCCCCCTCTGCTGGCCTGGTCATGCCTAACTGCCCCCCCTGCCGGCCTGGTCACCCCCAACTGCCCCCACCCTGCTGGCCTAGTCGCCCCCAACTGCCCCCCTTGCTGACCTGGTCGCCCCACGCAGCCTGCTGTTCAGTAGTTTGGTCGTCCCTCACTAACCCCCCTGGTGGCCTGGTTGTAGGTAGCCATCTTGTGAGGGTATGAGGGTCAATTTGCATATTACCTTTTTATTATATAGGATTGCCAAATGGTGGAAACAATCCAAGCGTCCATCAACAGGGGACTGGATAAACAATGTGGTACATACACACAGTGGAACATTACTCAGCCTTCAAAAGGAATTAAGCTCTGATACATTCACGTGGGTGAACCTTGAAAACATTATGCTCAGTGCAGTGAGCCCAGCATAAAAGGACAAATACTCTATGGTTCCATTTATATGAGAAACCAAGAATAGGCAAATTCGTGGAAACAGAAAGTTGAATAGAGGTTATCAGGATTTGGGGGAGGAGGCCTGGGGAGTTATTTAATGAATATAGAGTTTCTGTTTGGGATGATGAAAAAGTTCTGGCGATGGTTACACAACATTGTGAATATACTTAATGCCACTGAATTGTACATTTAAAAATAGTAAAAATGGTAAATTTTATGTTGTGTATTTCATCACAATATGAAAAATTACTGGTCAATTTGGTAAAGAACTCAAATAAGATAAGCTCTGAGAAATCATCCTTTGTGTTTATTTCGTGACACAGGAGCCACTGGTGACATTTCTGGGGTCCTTGTAGTGGAGGAGAGGTCAAAAGTCAGCTTGCAGTGAGCGGAAGGATGATTGGGAAGTGTGTAGACCAGGGACTGATGAACTGTGGCCAAGACTGGCCTGCTGCCTGTTTCTGTGAGTAAAGTTTTATTGGAACACAGCCTGGTCCTTCCTGCATTTGCCTGGGGCTGCTTTTGTGCGGTGGCAGCAGCAGAGTTGAGTAGTTGCCACAGAAGCCATATAGTCTGCAAACAGAAAGTATTTACTATCTGGCCCTTTACAGGAAGTTCCTCAGCCCCTGGACTACACAAGACCCCTGGACTTTCAAGAACTTTGACTTTCTCAGACAATCCTACATTTGTGGTAAAGTTACTGAGTAGAAGACAGTGCCCCTTCAGTCACCAAGTAGAACAGACAAGAATAATAATGATGAATTTTCCTTCCTTTCCTCTAACTGGAGATATCTTTACCGTACCTTCTGGAGAAAGAGATTGTAAGTCCCTCTACCCAGCTCACTCAAATGACTCCCCACTACTAAATTGGCATGTGAATGGTGAAAATAAACACCCTGAGATGGAACAAGTGACAGTTTGGTTTAAAGTTTCCCCATTAATGCAGGAAAATGCCCACAACCTGAAGCTTTTCAAGTGTTTATTAATTTACTATCTGGGACTGGGTGTTGATAATTATTTAGATCGAAGAGGAAGCCAGCATATTTAGCACTTACTGTGTATCAGGAACAATGCCAAGGCTTGTGCCTAGTTGACCTAATTGATAATCATCATAACCATCCGATGGCATTTCCACACTTCACAGCTGGGGCTCACTGTGTTAAGTGAGTCCGTAGCAGAGCTGGGGTTCGAAGGGGTCTGCTGGGTTCCAGGGCCCCAGGCTGTTTCCACGGCACTGTGCAGTCATCCTGGCCTCTGTGGCCACCAACAGCCTCAGAATGTTCCTTGTGCCCATTTTAAGTAGCACCTACTATTGTTGTATTGTAAATCACCGAATGAGACACAAGACGCCTTAATGAGCCAATTAATTAGAGTCATTTATTGGGCGTGGCCCAGAGGGAGGTGTCTTTTTCCAAATCTCTGAGCCCCGACATAGAGGAAGTGTCTCATATTTATACTTTTCGAGCCTCTTTGTTTGCAGATATTACAAAGGCCTCTGTGTGAGTTATTGTTACAGACAGTTGTAACCTTGAATACATAATGAGTTTGTACTTGTCATAATTATTATCAGTACTAGTCCATTTTAGTCTATTATATTGGATGGCTAGCTTGCAAGGTCAGACAGTTACGTTTATCTTTTTCTATTATTTGAACTAAAAACAAAGTCATTTTACAGAATAACAGACTGTCTTAAAGTGACAGAGTTTATAACGATAGATTTTACAGGACTAGGGACTATCTAACAATAGCAGAGAGTTTCAAACAGCAGTTTTTTTATACAAGATGGAGGTTACTCTGCTTCACTATCTGATGGCTTCTCAACCTTTTTTGCACCTTGAGCCCTATATTTCACAGTAAGAGCTGGCCGCTAAGGTGTGCCTCAAGTGGCTTTAGCAACACCTGCTCCACAGTTTGCTCCCGTGTTGCCTGTGCCCAAGTCCCAGCCCGGTTCACCTGCCTTTACCCAGAGCGTTCTCAGTGTGTTCAGCCAGTACTGCTTCATACCTGGGCCCCACTTGTTCCCACCTCACTGTCGGCTACAATTCCTCTAGCTCTTCTTTAGGTGACCCAGGGAGGCAGCCAGAGGGGAATCTAGTGGCTTCCCCAGTTCCCATCCATCATGTCCATATGGTCAGTGCATACACACACGGCATCCTTGGGACTTTTTCTCTTTGAGGCTGTCCTTGATAATGCAGCCTTTGCCTGCCTAGATTTCTGTAGCCATCCATGAAGCCAGAATTTAAAGGGAACTCAGAAGTTATCTACCCAACCCTTGATTATATCAGTGAAAAAGCCAGCTGTTGCCTACACAGGGTGAGCAACTTGTCCAGGCACACACAGCTCGTGGGCAGTGGATGCTGGGCTAGGAGGGCCCGGCTCTCCCAGCTCCCAGCTCCCAGCCGGCCTGCAGCTCGTTCTGCCGCAGCAGCGCACCGCTCTGGCCTGCCTCAGCTGACTAAGCAGGAGTCGCCCCCTGCATGTGGAGTGCTTACCTTGGAGCCTTTTCATGAATGAGACCAGATGCAGAACTCCACATTGATCATTCCTGTCCCTCCCCTTTCTGCTTTCTGTTAAAGGCAGCCCCCAGCTCCCAGCTGGCCCTGTCCCCTCCCCCATCCGGGAGAAGTTATTACATGAAGAGATCAGCTTACCAGTTTTCTCCCAGGCAGAGGCAGAGCGGGGAGCTCCGGGTAGTACAGTGAGGGAGAGCAGAGGGAACAGCACGGTGCCTAGCGGAACTCCAGGGCTGGAATCCCGGGACACAAGTGCATCTGCTAGCTGTTAGCACTTGGCAGCCGGAGCTCTCCTCTAGGGCAGTTCTAACTTTGGGTAATAATGTTTGTCAGCTACCTGATATTAACATTGCTCCACGTTCAAACAGCAGTGTTAGCAAGACCTGGGGGAGAGGTAAGCCAAATAAAATATCTTGTCAGAAGTTGTATTTTTGTCAGCATTCTATTTCCTTTTCTATCTATCAACGGGCATCAGGGAATGGGCGTTTATGGTATGCAAAGAGTAATGCTTTTTATACTGCTGTTTTAGGCTTTCCTGCCATTTCCTATAAGCAGATTGTTTTCTTCTTGAAGAGCCCCATAATTTCTAAAGTCTCATTCTGAGGTGGTACAGTTGCCGCCCTGGGGAGATGGCATGGCCTTGATGACAGAGGTCTGGAGGTGCACACTTCTGCCGCTGCCGAAGGAAGGAAACGCGCAGGCCGGGTTCCCGCCCACGGCACGGTTCTGCAGCTGGAGAAACTGCGTTTGCATTACTTTTCCTCCTTGTAGGCTTTGATGCCCTTGGGAAAATCTGTGCTTAACTTTCTGTCACAGGTTTGAAGAAGGAACATGATACATATCAGGGCAAGAAGTGTGTCCAGATCTACCACAGAAGGAGGAATGTTGAAGTCCCGTGAGGATGATTTGTTCATATTGGTTCAGCTTATATGTTTGCTGCAAATAGTTCTGAACATCATAGATGCCTATAGGTGCCAGTTTTTAATGCAGGCAGAGATTGGAAGGGATGACTTACCAGCCGGAGAGGGAGGCACGTAGATGTATCCCCCTCGCCTGCAACCAATTTACCGCGTCCACTTCTTACACTCCTTACGCGGCTGGAAAGTCAGAGGCCTGAGTCACGAAAGGACAGCCTTCCATCTTGCTCTTTGAAAAGCCAAGTGAAAGTGTGTCTCCTCAAAAGGCCACGGAGCCACATTGCAGCTTTGTCTTTTGTTGGCATTGTCAGGATGGAGCCGGCTCTGCAAGCTTAAAGTAAGTACGTGCCCTCTCCTAAACGGAGGGAGGGAGAGCTCCCCAGCCCGCTGCCAGGCTGCTGTGGTTTCAGCTGGCCTGTTACTCTGCTCAAATAGATCTGTGGCTCATGGCGTGCGGAAAAGTGTCACTTGTTCTAGGCTTTTAGCCTATGAGCTACCCCTGTCTTTGCTCTGCAGATATTTTCTGGGCCTGTGGGGAATCGAGGTCTTGAATGGGAACAGAAGGAACTGAATGGGTTAGTGATGCTGGGAGCTGAAAGCAAACCATTGCCCTCTAGTTGTAGTTGAAGTTCACAACTTCCCTGTTGATTTTTCGTTGTGCAGAGTAAATGACAAATGGGCCGGCCTAACAGCCCAGAGCACTCCGGCATGTGAGAGGAGAGCTCATATGGAAAATATTTCTATCGCCGCTGCATATGCATGTGGTCGGGGGAGACCCCGTACAGAGCAAATCACAGCGCTCCGGCAGCCCTCAGTTGCGTGCCAATTACTCTTATTACAGCAGGGCCAAGGGCAGGCTTCAGTGACCTGCACTCAGCTGGCTTCTGGGGAAGGCCACTCTGGCATGTGGGTGCCTCCAGCCTGTGTCACATGCAGAGAGGCGAGAGCGGCTCTGTTTCACATTACAATCAGCAAAGCAGAGGCAGAATGAAAGGGGATTGCACAGGCTCATCCAAAGCTTGATGCTGTTCAGGCGGCACTCAGCACTTGGGAGAGGAAGGCAGGATTAAAGTGTGTGTGCACCTAGTAGCCAGAAACCCATCCTAAGTGATGAGATGCCTGCCCTTCTGCCTCTTTGTTCTCCTCTGCTGTGCTAAACGAGGACCCCCGTGTGCCTTTCCTCCCTGTGTGTGTGTGCTGCAGTGCACACACTGCAAAGCGTTGGCTCCATAACCACCGTGCTCCTAGGAAATTGTACCATTAGTGGGATTCCTCTCCCCTTGTTGGAAATAAAATGATGAGGGAGGAACATGGATAGCACCTCCTCCCTCCTTAAAAAGAATGTCGCTTCTATGGATCTTTGAAGAATGTGGCGTTTATTTATAAGAGGCTGTTTTTTATTGCCGAGTTACTTATGAAACTCACCCATAATCATGTGGCGTCGCCCCCAAGTCACCAAGATTTCCTTTTTCTCTGCCAGCTGGCTTTCTTGCCGGTTTTAATTATCTCCCCTTTGGATGTTCATAAAAACACACGAGGGGAAGGAAGAGAGGAGAAGAAAGCCTACACCGGAGCGGTGCTTGGCTGGCTGTGCTCTCAGCATGGGGCTGGAAGCCCTCAGCAGACTCTGTCAGTTTTCTAGGGTGTGAGGTCCTTCCACATAAGCAGGGGCTGGCAGTGGTAGGAGGAGAGGGTGTAATTCAAAGCAAGCCTCATTTGGCATCCTGTTGCTGGCATGTTGGCACTAACGATTGACATCCAAGGACAGAACAACCTGGCATGGTGTCAGAGCCCGGGTTGCAGGATAAACACAAAGGACTATTCCTTCTTTCACTTTCTGGTTGCAGAACTCTGAGGACGCTAGAAGCCTGTCCTTGTCAAAATTAGGATAGCAGTGGTGCTAGCTGTTCAGACTGCACACACCCCCTAAAAGAATGTAAAGGACTGAGAAAGGTCGGCCGGATTTTTGGTGTGTTTTTCAGTGTGGGAAGCATGGCAGGGTCCAGCTTCTTTGTAGGATGCAATAAAATTTGGGAGGGGGTATTGTCTTTCCTAAACTTGAACTTGCTTTCTCAGGTGAAATCAATAAGATCAATAAGATACTGTTATAGATGGGGAGGGGGAGGGAGAGGCAGCTAGAAACCTGTGAGATTCCATGTATAGTGGTGAGATAAGTACAGTACCCAGAAGTGAATAAAAAAGATGTTTATTTTAGTTTTGATGAAGCAATTTGGCAAAATCTATAAAAAATTTTAAAATCTTAGCTGCTAATGAGTATGGTATTTCTTTTGTGGTGATGATCATGTTTTGGGATTAGATATTGTACCCTTTAAAAAAGCAATAAATAAATAATCAGCATCTCTTTGACCCCGCTTTTTCCATTTTTAATACATTACCATAGCTCCACTCTGGCTGTGCAAAATATTCTGTGAGCCATTTTTTCATAATTGGATTGTTGCAGCTGCCCTAATGTCCCTTGGTAAGGAACAGTGTGCAGATGGTCGAAAGAATGAAGTTGCTCTTTCTGTGCTGATATGAAATGACCACCAGAATATGTTGTTCGGTAAGAAAAGCAAGTTGCAGAACAATGTGTATAAAACGCGACTGTTGTGTAAAATGAGTTAACATATTTGTTTGTCCTCTCTCTGGAAGGATATACAAGGAATGGGGAGGGGGTGGCTGGGGTGGAGTGCAGGTGAGAGACTGACATTTCACTCTAGTAGGTACCGTCCTCATCAAAAGCTTAGAGCACATGCTAAGGTGGAGAGCACATGAGTTAGTAGCTGGAACACTGAAGTGCAGCTCATCGAAGACATTCCTAAGGGCTAAAATGATGTTCTTTAGGTGACTAGTTCACTCATTTAACACCTATTTGTAACCCCTCTGGGTTTTTTCCCATCTTTATAATGAAGATGATGGTAGCTACTTTAAGGGGTGGTTGAAAGGAATAAATGTGATAGTATGTGTAGAGCTCTGACCTTGGTGTGCCACAGCAAACAGCCTTTATTGGCTGGTACTGCAGTTGCTGTTGCAGATGCTACCATGGTGTGCCACCTGGGTGCTGTAAAAAGCAAGGGGAAAAGTAAGGTCTTTGTCTTTGATGAGCTTATATGTGCAAACAGTGGTCATGCAATAAGAAGGTCTCTTTCTAACTGCAAGAGCAGATGCAAAGAAGCAACAAAATCTGCCTAAGAAAGTGAAAAGATCCCACAAACCATGCCTATTGAACTGAGTCTTGAAGGGCTGTGTGTTTGAGGTCCTCAGGACAACCCCCAAGTTCAGTGATTTGATAACCAGCACATGGGTGCACCCACAGCTCTGAGCTATTCCACCGACAGGATACAGAACAAAGTGAACAGAGGAAAGAACGGTGCATGGGGCGGAGCGGGGAGGCCAGGCACCAGCTTCCAAGGCGCTTCTCCCGTGGAGGCACAGGACACACTTGATTCCCTAGCGATGGTGTGACAACATGCCAACCAGGGAAGCTTGTTAGAGACTCAGCGCCTAGGGTTTTATTGGGTGCTGGCCGCAGAGGCACCCTCTACCTGCCCTCTACCAACATTATGGACTCCCAGAAGGGAAGCAGGAGTTCAGTACAAATCGCACTGTCTGTCCAGTGTGGGCAGTGAGCCACTCTTGTCAGTTCTGGGAATGTTGGGAACCACACACACACACACACACACACACACACACACCCGCCTCAAAATCCAAGTTCCCAGAGGCCAGCCAATGGCCAACATCGTAAGCGGGTCTTTTTTAAGGAGAACAGTCAGGTCAGGTCTGTGAATGAGTAGGCATTTTAAGTGGAAAAGAGTGGGGGCGGGGAAGGACATTCCAGGCAGAGGGAAAGGATCGATAGCGCCCCATAAATAAGAACACAGCATATTCTGGAAACAATGCTTAGCTCAGATACGGGGGCACTCATTGTGAGGACATGTGGCAGGAGTCGCCTGGATCCCAGAGGTGGAGTTTTTCTCTGTGCCTTTGAAGCTTCTAGAAATTCCATGTCTACGTTCTTAAGATTATCTTTTTATGGCACGTCATTTAGATGACCACTGGGCCATTTTCTTGGTCATAGATTTTTGAAATTTTTTAAAGGATTAAATCAAATTAAATAATGAACGTAGAGTTTCTTTGTAAGCAGTGATAGCCTCTATAAAAAGCTAGCCATCTTTGTTAGTCCCTGGAGTGTTACTGGTAGCAAATAGGAGAGCAGTGTCAATGGAATGCCTGTGATGATTGATTCCTCTTGCACAGCTCTTAGCAGCTCCCCCTTTTCTTCACTCTCTGTCTAACACAAAAAACCAACTATGTGGAACTAACTTGGTAAAGCAAGACCTGAGTTTGATTGAGCCTTGGGTCAATCACATCTAGCCATATGACTTTTGACATTTTTATTTTTTTAATTATGAAAGCTGTTGTTGTAAAAACAAATCAAGCAATAAAGAAACACAGGGAATAAGAAGTTAGAGGTTTCTCTTTACCTTCACTCCCTCCCCCTCCTTCTTCCTGCCTCAGATGAAACCATTGTTAGCAATTTAGCATTTGTCCTTCCAGAATCATGTCTACCCATTTTTAAGCATAAGGGTATGTGCATATGTGTATGTTTATGCGAGTATGTGTGTATTATGCCTACAACTTGCAAATAATGCCTATGACTTGCAACTTTCATAATTTAAAAATATAAAAATGTCTCAAGTCATATGGCTAGATGTGTTTTGCTTCTTTTCTGATAGCTGGTGCCTCTTGTTTCTACCTCTTGTCTTGTGATTGCTGGACTTGCAGTATACATTGTTGAACTGTAGTCCTGAAAGTGAACGCTCTTGTTTTTTCCAAGTTTAAATGGGAGAACTTTTAATATTTCATCACTATGTGTAATGCCTGCCAGATGTTTCAAGTAGATAAATTTTATCTAGTTATAAGTTCCCATCTAAGTTTTTACCAGGACTGATTGTTGAATTTTACCAAATATTGTTTGACTTCATCAAAATACTCATATGGTTTTCTCCTTTAACCTAATTATATAGTGAATTATATTAACAGATTTCTTAATGTTGGACTGTCTTTGCATTCTCAGAACTAAATATCTTAATCATGGTGATTTACTCATCAAATCTGCTATTATATTTGATTTGTGAATATTTATTTTGAATTTTGTCTTCTTTTTATTATAAGTACTGTTGGTTCATTGCTCTGTTTTATTGTGTACTACTCTAGGGTTTTGTTAGCTTTGTAAAATAAATTCAGAAGTTTCTCATCTTTTAGTGTGCTTTGAAAAAGTGTAAGTAACAGAGGAATTAGCCATTTCTTTTTTTTTTTTTTAATTTTTTTTTTATTAAGGTATTATATGTGTACATATCTTACCATTGCCCTCCCCACACCCCACTCCCATATATGCCCCCCCCCAGAGTTTTGCATCCATTGGTTATGCTTATATGCATGCATACAAGTCCTTTGATTGATCTCTTATCTCCCCCACCTCTCCCTAACCTTCCCCTTGTAATTTGACAGTCTGTTTGATGCTTTACTGTCTCTGTATCTATCTTTTTGTTCAAGTTTATAATGTTCTTTATTATCCATAAATGAGTGAGATCATGTGGTATTTTTCTTTCATTGACTGACTTATTTCACTTAACATAATGTTCTCCAATTCCTCCCAGGTTGCTGCAAATGATGAGAATTCCTTCTTTTTTATGGCCGCATAGTATTCCATTGTGTAGATGTACCACAGTTTTCTGATCCAGTCATCTGCTGACGGGCACCTAGGCTGTTTCCAAATCTTAGCTATGGTGAATTGCGCTGCTATGAACATAGGGGTGCATATATCCTTTCTAATTGGTGTTTCTAGTTTCTTCGGATATATTCCCAGGAGTGGGATTACTGGGTCAAATGGGAGTTCCATTTTCAGTTTTTTGAGGAAACTCCATACTGTTCTCCACAGTGGTTGCACCAGTCTGCAATCCCACCAGCAGTGCACGAGGGTTCCTTTTTCTCCGCATCCTCGCCAACACTTGTCGTTTGTTGATTTGTTGATGATAGCCATTCTGACAGGTGTGAGATGGTACCGCATTGTTGTTTTGATTTGCATCTCTCGGATAATTAGTGACGTTGAGCATGTTTTCATGTGTCTCTTGGCCTTCCTTCTGTCTTCTTTTGAAAAGATTCTATTTAGGTCTGTTGCCCATTTTTTTATTGGATCATTTATCTTCCTTTTATTAAGTTGTATAAGCTGCCTGTAGATGTTGGAGATTAAACCTTTATCAGTGATGCCATTTGCAAATATGTTCTCCCATGCAGTGGGCCTTCTTGTTGTTTTGTTGATGGTTTCTTTTGCTGTGAAAAAGCTTTTTATTTTGATGTAGTCCCATTTGTTAATTTTCTCTTTAGCTTCCATTGCCCTAGGGGCAGTGTCAGTGAAGAATTTCTTTTGGCATATGTCTGACATTTTGCTGCCTGTGGATTGCTCTAGTATTTTTATGGTTTCCCGTCTTATGTTTAAGTCCTGTATCCATTTTGAGTTTATTTTTGTGTATGGCGTAAGTTGGTGGTCAAGCTTCATTTTTTTGCATGTATCTGTCCAATTTTCCCAACACCATTTATTGAAGAGACTGTCTTTATTCCATTGTATGTTCATGCCTCCTTTGTCAAATATTAATTGAGCATAGTGGTTTGGGTCAATATCTGGATTCTCTATTCTGTTCCATTGATCTATATGTCTGTTCTTGTGCCAGTACCAGGCTGTTTTGAGAACAGTGGCTTTGTAATACAGCTTGAAATCTGGTATTGAGATCCCTCCTACTTTATTCTTCTTTCTCAGGATTGCTGTGGCTATTCGGGGTCTTTTTTTATTCCAGATGAATTTTTGGAGAGTTCTTTCAAGGTCTGTGAAATATGCCGTTGGTATTTTAATGGGGAGTGCATTGAATCTATAGATTGCTTTGGGTAGTATGGACATTTTAATGATGTTGATTCTACCAATCCATGAACATGGTATGTTCTTCCATCTGTTTACGTCTTCCTCTATCTCTTTTTTCAGTGTCCTGTAGTTTTCCGTGTATAGGTCTTTTACCTCCTTAGTTAAGTTTATTCCTAGGTATCTTAATTTTTTTGGCGCGATGGTAAATGGGATTGCCTTTTTAGTCTCTCTGTCTGTAAGTTCACTATTGGTGTATAGAAAGGCCATAGATTTCTTGGCGTTAATTTTGTATCCTGCTACTTTGCCGAATTCATTTATTAAGTCTATTAGTTTTTTGACGGAGTCTTTCGGATTTTTTATGTACAATATCATGTCGTCTGCAAATAAAGACAGCTTTACTTGCTCTTTTCCAATTTGGATGCCTTTTATTTCTTCTTCTTGTCTAATTGCAATGGTTAATACTTCCAGTACTATGTCAAACAGGAGTGGTGAGAGTGGGCATCCCTGTCTTGTTCCTGTTCTTAGGGGAAATGTTTTTAGTTTTTGTCCATTGAGTATGATGTTTGCTGTGGGTTTATCATATATAGCTTTTATTATGTTGAGGTATGAGCCATCTATTCCCACCTTGTTGAGAGTTTTTATCAAGAAAGGGTGTTGGATTTTGTCAAATGCTTTTTCTGCATCAATTGATATGACTATGTGATTTTTATCTTTCAATTTGTTTATGTGATGTATCACGTTTATTGATTTGCGGATATTGTACCATCCTTGCATTCCTGGGATAAATCCTACTTGGTCATGGTGTATGATCTTTCTGATGTACTGCTGGAGCCGATTTGCTAGAATTTTGTTGAGGATTTTGGCATCTATGTTCATGAGGGATATTGGTCTGTAATTCTCTTTCATTGTGTTGTCTTTATCTGGTTTTGGTATTAGGGTGATGCTGGCTTCATAGAAGGAGCTTGGAAGTGTTCCTTCCACTTGAATTTTTTGGAATAGTCTGAGGAGGATAGGTTTTAGTTCTTCCTTGAATGTTTGGTAAAACTCTCCTGTGAAGCCATCAGGCCCCGGGCTTTTGTTTGCCGGAAGCTTTTTGATGACTGCTTCAATTTCGTCCATAGTTATTGGCCTATTGAGCTGTTTAGATTCTTCTTGATTGATTTTTGGAAGGTTATATTTTTCTAGGAATATGTCCATTTCCTCCAGGTTGTCCAGTTTGTTGGAATAGAGTTGTTCGTAGTATTTTGTAACAATCCTTTGTATCTCAGCAGGGTCTGTTGTTATTTCACCTCTTTCATTTCTGATTTTGTTTATTTGGGTCCTCTCTCTTTGCTTCTTGGTGAGCCTGGCTAGAGGTCCATCAATCTTGTTTATCCTTTCAAAGAACCAGCTCTTGGTTTTGTTGATCTTATGTATTGTTTCTTTGGTCTCTATGTCATTTATCTCCGCTCTGATCTTTGTTATTTCCTTCCTTCTGGTTACACTGGGCTTTTCTTGCTGCGCTTTTTCTAGCTCTTTGAGTTGTAGGGTTAAGTAATTTGTTACCATTGTTTCTTGTTTTTTGCAATAGGCTTGTAGAGCTATGAACTTCCCTCTCAAGACTGCTTTCGCTGTGTCCCATAGATTTTGGATTGTTGTGTTTTCATTGTCATTTGTTGCCATGATGTTTTTTATTTCTTCCTTGATCTCTCTGGTGACCCAGTCCTTGTTTAATAGCATGCTGTTTAGTCTCCATGTGTTTGATTTCTTTGGATTGTATTTATTGTAGTTGATTTCCAGTTTTATGCCACTGTGATCTGAGAAGATGCTTGATATAATTTCTATCTTCTTGAATTTGAAGAGATTTTGCCTGTGACCCAGCATATGGTCTATCTTTGAAAATGACCCATGTGCACTTGAGAAGAATGTATATTCTGTGGCTTTGGGGTGAAATGTTCTGAAGATGTCAATTAATTCCATCTGGTCTAGTGAGTCATTTAGGATTGCTGTTTCTTTGCTGATTTTTTGTTTAGAGGATTTGTCCAGTGGTGATAGTGGGGTATTAAAGTCTCCTACTATGATTGTGTTGCTATTAATCTCTCCCTTGATATCCTCCAGGAGTTTTTTTATGTATTTGGGTGCTCCTATATTGGGAGCGTATATGTTTACCAGAATTATTTCTTCTTGTTGGATTTCTCCCTTTAGTATTATGAAGTGGCCTTCCTTATCTCTTGTTATGGCATTTACTTTGAGGTCTATTTTGTCAGATATAAGTATTGCTACCCCAGCTTTTTTTTCATTTCCATTTGCCTGAAAGATATTTTTCCATCCCTTCACTTTCAATCTGTGTGAGTCTCTTGTTCTGAGGTGGGTCTCTTGTAGACAGCATATATATGGGTCGTGTTTTTTTATCCATTCAGCTACTCGATGTCTTTTGATTGGAGCATTTAGTCTGTTTACATTTAAAGTTATTACTGAAAGGTATTTGTTTGCAGTCATATCTATTTTTGTGTCTGTATTCCTTCTTACCTGTTTATTTCTTCTTTTTACAGTATTCCCTTTAGCAATTCTTGCATTGCTGGTTTGGTGGTGATAAACTCCCTGAGGCTTTTTTTGTCTGCAAAGCTCCTGATTTCCCCTTCAATTTTGATTGATAGTCTTATTGGATATAGTATTCTTGGATTCAGTCCTTTGCTTTGCAACACTTTGTATACCTCCTTCCATTCACTTCTAGCTTGTTGTGTTTCTGATGAGTAATCATTTGACAATCTGATGGGTGATCCTTTGTAGGTAACTCTCTGTCTCTCTCTTGCCGCCTTTAGGATTCTCTCTTTATCATTTATATTTGCCATTGAAATTATGACATGTCTTGGTGTGGGTCTTTTGGGGTTGATCCTGCTTGGGACTCTCTTTACTTGCGTAACTTTTATCTTTCCCATATCCGGGAAGTTTTCTGTTAGCCATTTCTTGAAGGTTTGTTGAACTTGGTCAAAAAACCAGCCCTTCTGTGGAGGGATGGTCTTTGACTATCTTTTCTTTTATTTCTAAAATATGTGTAATATTTAATATATATAGAAAAATAAATGTAACATATAAGCAAGTTACGAAGCAGAATAATAAAACAAACACCTATGAACTCATCACCCAAATAAAGAAATAAAGCATTCCTAATACTGTGTGCCATTCTCCAGGTATATCTTCCTCACTTCTCTCCTGCAAAGAGAACCATCATCCTGAATTTTACGGTTGTCATTTCCTTGCTTTTTGTTTTAATAATTTTTCACATATATATGTGTCTGTAAATAATGTAGCCCTGGTTCGTTGGCTCAGTTGGTTAGAACACCATCCTGATCGGCCAAGTTTGTTGGTTTAATCCCCATTCAGAGCACATACAAGAATCAACCAATGAATACACAAATAAATGGAACAAGTCAATGTTTCTCTCTTTCTCCCTCTCTTTCTCTGTCTCTCTCTCCCAAAAAAAAAATAAATAAGTGAATGAATGAATGGATGAATGAATGAAGTGTTTAGTTTTGTGTTCTATAAATATTCATTAGATTTTAAATTATGCATGATGATGCATGTAGCTATGGATTTTTCCTGCTACATAGTATTGTATTCTTCTATGTAACATGCCATCTTTTTTCCTATTGATAGTTGAGTTCTTTCCAGGGTGCTTTTATTTCTATTGTAAACAATGCTGATATGAACATTTGGAACATATCTCTTCATATATGTGTGTAATATATGTGTGTAAGGGTTCCTTTAGGGTGTATACTTAAGAATTGAGTTACTGGGACATATAGTATGCATTTAACTCTACAAGGTAATGTCAAATTTATTTCTAAAGTGGCTGTGTCAGTTTTTACGTCCATTAGCAGTACATAAGGGTTCTCAATGACCTATCTCCTTATCAATATTTGGCATTGTCAGGCAAGTTAATTTTTGATACTATAATGGGTATAAAGTATTATTGGTGTGTGTTATTTGACATTTCCCTGAACTATTGTTACACTGTAATTTGTATATGTCTACGAGATATTCATGTTTTCCTCTTCTGTGACATGTTTATTCATTTCTATTTCCTGATTTTAAATTTGGTTCTTTGATTTTTCACACTTGACTTAGTAGGGTTTTTTAAAAATACATATTTTGGCCCTAGTTGGTTTGGCTCAGTGGATGGAGCATCAGCTTGTGGACTAGAGGGTCCCAGGTTCAATTCTGATCAAGGGCACATGCCCAGTTGCAGGCTCAATCCCCAGTAGGGGGTGTGCAGGAGGCAGCTAATTAACGATTCTCTCTCAGCATTGATGTTTCTATCTCTCTCTCCCTCTCCCTTTCTCTCTGAAATCAATAAAAATATATTAAATATATTTTTAAATATGAATCTTTGCTAGTTATTCCATGTAATATTTTCTCCAGTTTGTGGCTTGTATTTGAAAACTAATGGTATCAGTTAATAAATGGAAGTCCTCAGTTTTAGCATGTTTGGATTTATCAGTTTTATTTATGTTAACACTCTCTATGTCTTAAGAAATTATTTATCTCAAGTTTATAGAGATATTCTCCTAGATTCTCTTAAATTATTGAAGTCTTGCATTTCACATTTGTCTTTAACACATTTATAATTGGTTTTTCTGTGTTCTGTGAATAAGATATCTGTTTTTCTTTTCCATATTGATAATGAAATGATGCAGGACTAACTGTTGAAGCCCATCCACCTTATTTTTATTCTTTGGGAGTATCTTTGCTCTTCTTTCTAAAATTTGAAGTTAATTCAGCAATTTTTTTTGAAAAATCCTTCAAGAATTTTTATCAGAATTGTATTGAATCTATAGATATGAGGGCACTAACATCATTCCAATATTGATCCATCCTATCCATTAATATAATAGAAGCTTTACATTATTTCAGTCTTCTTTGAAGCTTTTCAATTAATTATCATTTTCTACATAAAGATTTTACACATCTTTAATTTAGATTTAGTCCTAGCTACTTTGCTATATTTTTATTGTAAATTATGTATACATTTTTAAATTAATTTTTGGTTTGTTGCTAATGTTAGAAATGCAAATGATCTTATATTCAAGCAACTTACTAAACTCTAATTTAAATCAGTTGTCTGGCCCCAGCCGGGTAGCTCAGTTGGTTGGAGCACAATCTCAGACAGTACACCACAAAGGTTGTGGGTTTGATCCTTGGTTGGGGCATGTGCAGGAGGCAACTGATCAATGTCATTCTTACCTCTCTCTCTCTCTGTCTCTCTCACTCTCTCTGTCTTTTTCCCTCCCTCCCTCCCTCCTTCCTTTTAACCCTTCCTCCCTCCTTCCCTCTCTCCCTCAAATCAGTAAACATATCCTCTGGCGAGGATAAAAAAATGTGTTTTAATATTACATAAACTGTGGAATTTTTATAATTTCTAAGTACATAATCATATCATCAGTAAATAATGACCTTTTTCTTTTTTTCCTTTTCCAATTCTTATACCTTGTTTCTTTTTATTCTTATAACACAGGCTAATATCTCTAGTAAAATGTTGAATAAGGCCATGCTGTTTTGTTCTGACTTAAAGAGTATATTTATAACATTTTACCATTAAAAATGAAGTTTTCAGTGTTTACACACTTTATCAGGTCTATAAACCCTCTTCTGATTTGGTAAGAGACTTATTTTTTTAAACATGAATAGGTGTTGAACTTTAATGCATTGTCTCTGTCTACTGAAATTATTGATATACTAGAGGCCCAGTGCATGAAATTCATGCATGGGTAGGGTCCCTAGGCATGCCCAGCGATCAGGGCCTATCTGCAGGGTGACTGGCGGGGCGATTGGAGGGCCCCTGCTGTCTCCCGCCTTGGCTTTTATTATATAGGATTTTATATATAGATTAATATATTATTTTTATTATTATTCAGTTTTAACTGTTTTTAAAAATTGTCATTATGATATTTTCTCTGACCCCTGCATTATTTAATTATATTTTCAAAAGGATCACCCTGCCATTGTGGCTCAGTGGTTGAGCATCGACCTATGAACCAGGAGGTCATGGTTCAATTCCGGTCAGGGCACATGCCCTGGTTGCAGGCTCTGTCCTTAGTCAGGAGCCTGCAGGAGGCAGCCGATCAATGATTCTCTCTTATCATTGATGTTTTTCTCTCCCTTCCTCTCTGAAATCAATATATATATTAAAAGTATGGCCCACACATCGCTAAATTGATTGTATTGTGGTTAGAGAATACAGTATATGTAATGCTGATTTTTTTTTGACATGTTCGATGGCCTAGTACATGGACAGTCTTTGTAAACATTCCAGGTGTGCTTGATAAAAATGTTCTTAATAAGTGGTTACAGGGACTTTTTTTATATCTCTAAAATTAAGGTTATAGCTTGAGTTGTTCAGGTCTTCTATATCTTTGCTTATGTTTGCCTGCTTCATCTATCACTGAGAGAGAAAGAGGTTGAAATCTCCCACCAGATGTTCTGTTGGTCTGTGGGGGAGATGGGGCATGACTGACCTCACTGTCCTTTGGGCAGTCCTGTTAGTAACCACTCTTGCTCAATGGTCTCTCCTCCCTGTAGTTTCTGTACCTGTCATTTCTGAATTTAGAATTTTTCTATTTCTGTAATAGTCTGTTTTGATAGTTTCTTCTACTATGGTTTCTGATCAACATAAACTTTCTAATATCCAAAAAAGTCCTCAAAATTTTTTATCTGCTGATTGTGTTCTTTCTTTTTTTATAGTTGTTACAACATGTGTGTCTATTCTGCCATTAGAATGGAATTTTAGTAAGTGTTGACCTTAAACAAATAGATATTTCTCCAGAAAAACAGGTTTATTGGAGAACAGTAAGAACGGCAATGGGACATGTGGTCTAATGGCGAACCACGTGCAAGTCCAGAAAAACAAAGGAGAGGAATACTCTTTCATGGACTTGGGAGGGGCTGTTGTAAAGGAAGAGTTCATTGGAGGAAACTGAAATTTCAAAGTGTAATGACTTTTCATTGGCTGAGACATGGCAGTCTCCCACTGGCTGAGCTGTTACCGGGTGAAAAGGAATTTTTCCTTCCTATTGTTGAGGTAGAGGTAGTAATGTGATTGAAGATGCAAGGTACTTCTGGTTCTGTTGGGGTCAGTAGTGTGTGTTGAGTGACAGGTGCATGACAGTTCTCCCTTTTAGCCTCTCTTCTCCATGTTAAATGAGGTTTCTGTTTATTAATTTTCACAAAAGAAAACAGAAAAACAAAGACCTTATTTCAGTCTGCCATCTTGACCCTTTTTGAGACACATTTATCCTTTTTTTCCCTTCCTTTTCCTTTTTCTCTCAATATATGTTTACTGGGCAAACGGTTTTCTAGACCTCTGTTTTCTCATCTATCAAATGGGGATGATAATATCCCAATGGCTTATAAGGAATATGCCCTCGCGTCATGGCTGGGGGACCTGAGGCTGGGCCAGGGGACCTGAGGCTGTGCCCCCCCCCCCCACCCAGCAGGGCTTGACGGTGGACCTGAGGCTGGACCCCCCGGTGGGGCTTAATGGGGGTGGGGCCGGCCGGGTCTGGGTCTCGCGCGATTTCGAGGTGCAAGCAGATGGGCAGGGACTTGACTCTGGGTCCCGTGGCATGCCCCAGACTCTGATAGGAGGGAGATTTTCATATACATTTTACTAATTTTCTTTCATCTCTGACACTTCTATTATAGAGAAATGGCAAATAGCAATATTAAAATATTTCCTCTAATTAATTCCCTTTTAATGTGCACAAATTTCATGCACCATGCCACTAGTTTTATTATAAATATAGATGTATATAATATGAGTGCATTCTTCCATATCATTATATTATTCCTTTCTTCTGTGGATATGTTTTCATATTTCTTAGGTCTACTGGAAGTCACTAAAACTAAATGATTTCTTAAATATGTTTCAACTTACTATTTTCTTAATCTGAGTGACCACTGAAGTACAGATGCATATCAAGAACCCCTGTAATGTCATAAATAGAGGGGAGATGACCCACAGCTTTGAGACACACAAGCCTGAGCTTGGATCTCTGTTCTGCACATCCTTACCTAGGCTAAGTGACTCTAAGCATCATTCCCTTCATCTTTAAAATGGGGAGGATTATGTCAACATCATAGAATTTTGGTGAAGATTAAGGAGGTAATTTCTGTAAAGTGTTTGTTGAATAGCAGATGCTCCATGTATAAAGCTATTTGATCTCTCAAGCCTAATGGAGGATTTCTCAGGCCAGATAAATTGTGTAAATATACAAGGAGTTATTGTAAAATTATAACAGACTATAAAGTGAGAGGAATGAGAGAGAATGAGGGAAGTATCCATGAGAACAGGACAAAAATCAGGAAATACTAAAGAGAGGAGGTTTGTAGTCAAGAATCTAAAATGTGGCTCCAAATTCCTTAGCCAGATCTTATGGAGACAAAGGCTTTGAGTAGGAAAGAAAGGAGAAAATATCTAGGATGCTTGCAAATGGGAACATAAGGGTGGGCAGTTGAAAAAGGGGAAAGAACAAAAATAGGGTTCCTAATGCTAAGACAAGTTAACCATATTCCCAGTTGGTAAAAGCGGGGGCTAGGAGATCACTGTGTCTTTCTTAGCAAAAAGGTGAATAAAAAACACTCTGTCTTTCCTGGAGTCAAAAGTGGTATTAAATACCAAATTCCACTCTCCCTTGAATCATTATTTGAGAAAGAACTTTAGAGATAATCTAGTACAACCCACTTATTTTACGTAGAAGGAAAGTGAATCGTTGGGAGGTTATATGGCTTGCCCAAGACCACACAGTTGCTCAACCCAGACCTGGAGGGTGAATAGTCTAGAAGCAGCATAATCGTGATGGACCTAGTTGTAGCATCTAAGACTTTTGGGAAAATGAAAACTTGGGGATAACTTAAAAGAGAGTGATTGTGGCTTTAAATCTTCATGGCAGCAAAGTTAAACCAGATCTGTTAAATGTGTTCAAAGCTATTTGGAAGAGAGCTCAGCTGTGTACAGTTTGATTTTCAAATCCTGACCCTGTAGTGATGGTTAGATTTGTACATCTACCATCTGAGTGTGTTGGAAGGTGGTGGGGAGGTAGGAGGAAAAGGTGGAACCCAGGTCTCCACTGCATTCATCAACACATCACTTATACTGCTAGAGAGCCTGCTGTATGCTCAGCACTGTTCTAAGTGGTCGCCATGTCTCACCGAGCCACAGAAACATGGTACATTCCATACATCAAGTCTCCCATCTGGTTTGACCTCCTTTGCTCTCTTAGTAGTTTACCCCATGAATACCTGTCTCCCAGTGAGCCTGCTAGCAGCCCAAGGCTGGGAAACCATCCCTATATCCCCAGTCGTCCTGTGGTAGACACACTGGACACTAGATGCATGTGTGCAGCACACAATTATTGAGCCTTCGTGTCAGAATGAAGCAGAAAAGCTGTGTGTTGACTGATGAGATCTTCGGAAATGAGAGATGCAGCAGAGTCTTGCTAGGGGACCCGCCAGCAAAACCACGCTAGGAATCTCCACTGCGCGGACAGGGAGTGGAAGGCCAGTTAGTGCCCTGGAGGCAGCTCCTTTGGAACTGTCTTCTAAGGGCTCTGGAAACCCGTTCAAAGGGAATGGAAACCTAACTGCCCCCCGAGGAGCACTACAGCATTGTCGTATGAAAGGGGCCCTCTAATCATGAAGCATTTTGATGATTAACAGAATTCTATGCCAAGACTCAAAGCTGATACCCACCATAATGATTAAGCCAAATAACGCTTAATTATTTGGGTTCTTATTCCTGAGAAAGAAGGCACAGTGAAGTAGAAAGTAATATTTTTTGAAGTTTGCATATTTTTATTGGGTTCAAATAACCCAATTCTGAGTACTTAACATGGCTTCTGATTTCCATGCTTCATGGTATGTCTGTCAATAACCTCAGAAAAGGATGCCAACCTTATAAAAGGCTGCTATCCAGCCAGAGCTCCCTTCCTCACAGTTACTGCTCCTGTCTCCCATAAATGTATGTGACTGGTGGATAAACTATTGGGCCCACGTGATCAATGTGTATTGAGGCCTTGCTGTGCAGCAGCCCAGGGGTGGAGTTTGATGTGCTTGTGGGAGGCAGCCCTGGCCTGTCAGTTGTCTTGATTGATGTGCCAGTTGGCTATTCTAAAGTGACCGAGGTTTATTTTGTTTTCATTTTATTTTTCTATATTGATGGGAAATAGAGTTTTTGTAGCATCGCAGAATAGATTAGAACTGAGACTGCTGTTTCATTTAAAGAACTGGATTTATGTACTTCCAACAATTCATTATGTTTATGCTCATTTTCTCCTCTTTGGGAAGGGGTAATAGGGCACCACTCTGTTTACGTTGGGCATTATACCAGATAGTAAAGATGTAAAGATTGCCCCGGATGGGTGGCTCAGTTTATTGGAGCATTGTTCCATACACTCAGAAAGGTTGCAGGTTCAATTTTTGATCAGGGCACATACCTAGCTTCAGTTTCAATCCCCGGTCAGGGTGTATATGGGCGGCAACTGATCAATGTGTTGTTTTTCTTTCTCTCTTTCTCTTTCCCTCTCCCTTTCCCTCTCTCTAAAAAAATAAAATAAAATAGACTGATGAATTTCAGAAGGAAGAGGGGAGTGAAGAGGTGGGAGGAGAGTGATTAACCTGGGAACTTATATGCATATATGCATAGCCCATAGACACAGACAATAGAGTGTGAAGGCCTGGAAGGGACAGGTACAGGGTGGAGGGGGTCAGTGGGGAAGAAACACAAACAAAGGGGACATCTGTGATACTTTCAAAAATAAATATAAATTAAATAAATATATGAATAATCCAAATATCCGTGGATGAGGTCTAAAAAAAAAAGCTTTAAAAAATATAAATAAATAAATAAAGAAAGATGCAAAGATGGGTCCTCACTCCTTGGAGCCCACTGAGGAGGACAGATGTGCACAGAGAGGCTATAGTGCAGTGTAAAAACTGCTGTCATGTGTATGGATTGAGTGCCATCAGAACCGAGATGAGCAAGCACATGGCTCTTTTTGCTGAGGAAAGCCAGGGAGTATTTCACAGGGATGTTTAGGGTGCGGCATTTATGGAATAAGTAGGAGTTTGTCAGTTGAAGAAGCGGGGGGAAGGGGTGCTGAACTTTCCAAGAAGAGGGAGCAATGTGTGCAAAAGCAGAAAGTCTGTGCATGTTCACATTCTATTATCCAAAAACCTTGGGGCCCAGATGTGTTTCAGAACTTGTAATATTTTTTTAATATTAGAAGAGTAACATGGAACATATATTCCATAACACCACAAGCAGGGTTCCAGTCAAATACATGAATATATCCAGAGTAAAAGGTTTGAACATTTATATTAAGTAGTGTTAATTAAAGACTATTATTAATAGTTTCATATCAATTAAGTCATGTTTTGCTTCCAAATGAGTTTGAATATCAAACTTAGACCCTCTCTTCCTCCCTACCCCCCCAAAAGCCCATATGTTTTTAAGGCTTTTGGATTTTGGAATCTTGATTAAAAGGATTGTGGCTGCAATACCATCAGATTCCTAGTGCTAACTCTCATTGGGCTGACCTAGGTCTTGTGCTCATCCCTAAACCAATCACAGCAGGCAAGGAAATAATTATGCTGATTGGCCAGCCCAAGTCCTGGGTCCAAGCCCACCCCTGGAGTTGGATAATGGGTTCAGCCTGCCTGTATCACAGAGTGATATCAGGATGATGTTTTCAGAAAAAGGAATGCTTGGCAGGTAAAAATCACAGATGTCCATTGTATGTGTATCCCAGATGTGCCCACAGTACATGGGCTTGGATCACATACTCCTAAAAGCAGAACCAGGATTTGCACCCCTTTCTGTTTCATTCCAGAGCCCATGCTAGACTGTGGTGCTTGAACATGCCAGTGGAACATAGTCTTCCCTGTGTAACCCACTGCTCAGTTATATGATGCAGACGATTAGAACCCAGCAAAGTATGTAGTAAAGTGCTAATTACACGGAGTGCAGAGAACCCGTTAGTTGAAATGACTGAGAAGTAAGAGACATTCACAGGATGGAGTTTCACAGGGAGGCAGAGCTTAAGCTCAGCCTCGAAGGATGTGTTGGAAGAGATGGGAGAGACCTTATCTCTGATTTCTGCTCCAGGGACTCAGTTGTAAATTTGGTTGCAAACAAACATTGAATTTGAGGAAGGAATAACAGGCAGATTTTCCTGGGCCCTGAATGAACCCCTGAGACTACAGGACATAAATTACAGGGAATGGTAGCAAAAGGAAAAAAGTCATTCTATTGACAAGCAAAGCAAAGCAAAGGAATCACTATGATCTAGATGCTCTAAGCTGGCTTCTGAGGTGCTCAGAACAGAGAGAAATAATTCTTTCTGGCCACATAAAGGAATGTTTTCTGCTTTGTCAGGCGGTCCTAGAATTGAAACAGACCAAAGGCCTGAAAGGTGTCTTCCGGTGTATCTGGCCCAGTGCCTCTTGATGATAGTTATGGGAAATCCGAGGTTCAGAGATGGGCATGCCTTGATAGGGTCACAGCTAGTACTTAAAGAAAAGTAAGGAGCTGGTGTTCAGTGGTTTCATTTCATTTGGTTTTGCTTTAGAATTTTTTTCCTGAAATTCAGTAGTGAATTCAAGTACCCTTCAGGCATTGTTATGCTGCAGCAATGCATAATCTGAATGTTGTGTGTGTTTTCTTCTTAAAGGAACTCTAATAAAAACTCACTCTGGGTTTGAAGTAGCTATGAGTACAAATACCCAATCTGCGAGTGTTGAGAAGTTTGTGGTTAGGTGGCCATGCAGCTCCTTGATTCAGGAGCATCCAGTAGGTTCCAACACCATATTTACTGAACATCCTTGTACTTGGGTGTTAGACAGTCTCATTTAATCCCAGCAGAGCCCTCGGTGATGCAGGTTATTATCCCATTTTTAGGTGAGATAACTGAGCTAGACAGATGAGTAGCCTCCTGAATGCAACCTGTTAAAGGGCGAGGCTGGGATTTCTCCTCACTCCTCAGCCACACTGGGGGATACCGTCCTGCCCTGAGTTTCTGTAGTATAGACCCTCATCTCTTAGGCCATTTTGCCCCATATCCTCATCCCTTCCTGCCCTGCAACCAGGTTTTGTTATATTATATGTAATTTAATTATAGTCAATTTAATTTTAATCGACTCACTATGCCTCCAGAAGGCCCTGCCATTTCCTCTCTCAGTTTTTACGTTGCCCTTACCTCTTGGGCCCCTGCACCCTGCCTCCCTCCCAGGCTTGCCCACTGACTTGGCATCGCAGGGAGAGAGTTGATAGCTGATGCAGACATTGGCTCTTCTCCTTCAGGGCCAGAAGCCTCCTTGTCTTCCTAGCCTGAGAGCTTGCACAAAACAGCCTGGGTTCTCTGAAAAACTGTCATCTCTCCCCCCGCCTCTCTCTAAAAGCTTAAATTCATGTAGGTGTGGCATATTTTATGTCAAGGAATCTTAGGACCGGAGTGGACTAACAGACCAATCCTCTCCACGCCTCACTGCTCTGGGAAAAGGGTCACTTGATAGAACTAACTGCAGCATTGCTGTGTGAACTTGAGTCAATGACTTTACCTGGCCTGCAGATTCCAGGCACCTGGGGCTCCGTCCTGCTGGGGACCTCTGGGAGCCAATGTAGCACATAACTCAGAATTACTCAGCAGAGGAGCAAGGAGCTGGCATATTTCCCTGCCAACTTCTTTTCATCACTGGTGGAGAGCTTCCCTCTCCAGCACTTACAGCCTGCTCTCAACAACAACAGTGCCCGGCGGAGTCGCCGGTGCTCCCAGCACCCTGCCTCAGAGCAGTGAACCCGGTGTGGCAGGATTGCAGCAGGCCATGGCGGACTTGGGGTAGTTCCCATTTACAAAGATCCACAAGAGGAAGCTTCAACTGTCAGAAACAGGAAATCGTGTGTGTGTGTGTGTGTGTGTGTGTGTGTGTGTGACTTACAAACACTAATTTTGATTAACTATCATGCTTGCTTCTCAGTCTTGGCATTTTGGAAGCTCAGAAGCAACATATAGCTCATCTTTAGCTATTGGACAAGGCAATCTTTGTCAAAACCTATGCTTTATTTCCCTCCTCTTATCTATTTCCCTCCTGCCCAATTTCTTTGTATATTTATTCTTACCTTATTTGTGTATGCCTTCCAGAGCCCCTTTAATTCCTTTATCGGTACAGTTTGGGTATAAATAAATACAGAAACAGGTTACCCGGTTAAAAGAGACAAACCTGGGACTAGCTGCAAACACCTGCCAAGCTGCTGGCTGCTCTGTAGCTTTAAGTAAGGAAGGTTTGTTTTTATCAGGCTCTTCTATGGAGGTCTCAACTGCGTGGAGACCACAGAATTGTTGCCCATGTGTCAGGTGGTGGTGAGTCGGCCAAAATTTAAAAAAAAAATAAAAGGCTAATATATAAAATACTTGCTTCTATGCATGATTTTTATTGATTAATATTTTCACCCCTTTACTGTGTAGTATGTGACAGACTTTCTTTAATGAATATGTATTACTTTTAACTGGGGAGACAATGAAAAGGTATTTCTTCTCATCTAAATATTTTTTAATCTTGACATGCCCCCACATGTCTTGTTTTCTAAAAGCAGGTGTTTCACTAGAACCATCTAAGGTAAAAATGTGGCCTGCCACTCAGAAATCTAAGATTAGGGTTCTTTTCTTTGCTGGTCAAAAGCCCTGAAGAAATGAAGATTCTGCCTTCTGTTCTGCATGGATGTGGATGCAGACCCACACTGAGTCTTTATTTGCCATTTGATTTCATGTTTCAAGGAATATGTTAAGGCAGATGTCATAGCACCAAGGAGGGAGGAAGGGAGGGAACAAATAAACGTAGACTCCACTCGTTTCCCTTTGTCCAGCAATCAACAGTGTTAGCTGAGCATCTCTCAGAAGTTATTTATTTATGACTAGAGGCCTGGTGCATGGATTCATACACCGGTGGGGTCCCTCAGCCTGGCCTGCAGGGATCGGGCCGAAACCAGCTCTCCAGCATCCCCTGAGGGGCCCCAAATTGTGAGAGGGTGGCTCTTGGGTGACGCACCCCAGAATCGGGCTCCCTCCTGTCTGGTTCTGGGTGAGTCACCCAAGAAACGCAGCTGCCAAGTCACCACAGCTCAGCAGCTCCTGCGTTGAGTGTCTGGCCCCTGGTGGTCAGTGTGTGTCATAGCTACTGGACAGTCGGCCAGTCGCTTAGGCTTTTATATATATAGATGCCTTCATTCTAAAAAATAGTGAATGTAATGTAGAAGATAACAAGTAAGGGAGAAAAATGGAGCAAAGTGGAAACTTGAGATATGAAAAATAAAAAATTCCTACTGAGTATGGGTCAGAAAATCTACTCAGAGCTTCATAGCAGCCAGAGCAAATAAGAGAATACAATCAAATATATGATTCATAGGTTAAAAAAAAAAAAGCTTATTTATTTGGAATGCAGTTTTGAGCTAAGTACTTTGGAGGAACATATACAAAGAGGATAAATATATTAGTTCTTTGACTCAAGAAGTCAGTGCCACTACATGAAGACAAATAATATACTATCTAGCACCAATTGAGCACTTCTTATACGGCAAGCCCAGTCCCAGCCCATGTAATCATGGCACAGGAGCACCATGTAGCAGATACAGCTGCTTACAGTAGTCCTTGTTACTCACAATAACCCTGTGAGATATTGGCCAGGAAGACATTGTTTTTCCATGAAGAAAGCAAGGTTATATAGCTAACTAGAGGCCCAGTGCACAGATTCGTGCACATTGAAAGGCAATTAATTAGAAGGTGGCTGGCAGGACAGTGCCGGGGCTCGAAGGGCATCTGTGGCGTGAGTGGGGTCCCTCCGGCAGGTGGGGGTCCCTTGGCCTGACCTGTGGGGATTGGGCAGAAACCAGCAGCCCGACATCTCCCGAGGGATCCTGGAATGAGAGAGGGCACTCTGCAAAGTTGATGTAGCTTGGCAGCTCCTGTGTTGAGCGTCTGCCCCCTGGTGGTCAGTGTATGTCATACCTACCGGCCAGCCAGCCAAGTCAGCCAGTTGCTTAGCCTTTTATATATATAGATAATTGGTGAACCCAATATATAAATCCAGATTTTTCAGATACACCTTTTCCATTACTTCATGATTGTGGAGAGGGGGATATGGTGATGGAAATTTGGATATTTAGAATATTGGAATCTTGAAATTTTTAGCTCTAGAATCTTAAGCCGAGTTCATGGGAGGTGTCTGCTCCTAGGCCTGCCACTAACTGTGTGGTGATGGGCAGACCCCTCTTCTTCTGGGGGCTGCAGTGTCATCACTGGGGAATAAAGAAGAGGATGACTGGTCAGGGAAGATTCATCCCAGCTGGGACAGCCTATTCATCTCTGGGTTTCTACGGCCCCAGGTGGCTTCCCAGACTATACTCCAGGGCATTCCTAGTCATTCTCCCATTAGCGGTTGCTCTGTGTACAGGCTTGGCCACACCTCTGTGGGCCATTTAACTTCACCATTGGCCCAGCCTGCTGGGGCCCAGGCTTTCGGGTTGCATCATGCAGTCTGAGAGAAGCCAGAACTCCACTGAGCCCAAGGTGCCCCACAGGGGGTTTCCCAGACATTAACAGACAGGCTTTTATTGTTACTGATCGATCCTTCGCCCTGCACAGATCTTCTGAGGAGAGTCATAGTGGGAAGTGCCTGAAGGTGGATCCAGACCTGGTGAACAACTTGCTGTCTTTCTTTCTTTCATTGTTAAATCTCTTCTGAGCCCAGAGATCCCATGTTCACGTCGTGTATTCTTACAGGTTGGCCATGTCTCTGTGGGGTCTCCCAGCGAGGGGTTGGGGGTGGAGGACAGGATGTTGCATGTTAGTTTTCTGAGCCCAAGTAAATAAACCTTGTCCTGAGCTTTAGTTTTCATTTTTGTTCCTGGTGTCCTTTGCCTAAAAGTTTCTGTGTCGAATAAAACCAAAATGTTTAGCAAATCCCCAAAAATTCCTTATTTAATGGGAAAAAAAGAGATCCCTGAGCTTATATTTCAAAATGTGATTTCCATGTTCCCATTGCATTAAGGCAAGTTTGCCTCACCAACTCCCCAGATGTCTGGTGTGCTTCCCTAACAATGCCTGCATTTAGCCCCTGGAACGCATTTTAAATACCTACTGTGGCCAGTGTTATCCTCTGAGCCACGAGAGGACAGAGTAGGAGTGAGACTGAAAGCCCCTCTAATTTAGTTGTAAAGGTTGCTTTGGGATAGGTAGGAGATTTCGGCTTTAGCTGGGGCAAGCTTTCCCCGTGCAGGTGAGCTTTACACTGCAATTCTGTAGCTGTGTGTGGTCCTCCCTGGGGACCAGGGCAGCCGGGAACAGCCCAGGCGATTGCTCCGTGAATTGTGTTTTCTTTCTTCCAGCATCTTTGAGGACAGTTTTTCTATTTGCCAAGCCTAAACTGCTCTCCTAAAATTGTCTTTTAGCCCCAGCCAGTTTGGTTCAGTGGATAGAGCGTCGGCCTGTGGACTGAAGGGTCCTGGGTTCGATTCCAGTCAAGGGCACATGCCAGGATTTGGGGTTCTATCCCCAGTGGAGGGCATGCAGGAGGCAGACGATCAGTGATTCTCTCTTATAATTGATATTTCTATCTCTCCCTCTCCCTTCCTCTCTGAAATCAATAAAAATATGTTATTTTAAATTGTCTTTTATTATGAAAATAATTAATGTTCATTTTTGAGAGAGGCAGAAAGAGATTGCAGAGAGATATTTAGAACAACATAACAAAGAAAATAAAATCCCAGCCCAGCAAACTTACTACTATTAATATTTTAGATTTACAAAAGTATGTTTGCCTGTGATTATTCATCCTCACTCCTGGCCAGTTATGTGACTTTCAGTTGCAGGGTGGGGGTGGAGGTTAATAACTATTACACGTGAGCAATTTTCCTGTGTCATTAAATAGCGGTCACAGCCTTGGTTGTGATGGCTGCGTGGCCTGCAGTTGCACCCATAGGCAGTTGCTATTTTTCCCATTTCCTTTGTGCTGAACATTTCTTCAACCCCGTCTTTAAGGTGGTAGCTGTAGCATGGTAGCCACGCCAGAGTGTCCAGCTCATGGCTGGCACTGGGCTAGGTCTGGGCATAAAGAGAGAAAAGGCACCACCCCGCCTGCCCCCAGGGAGGGGTGTGGAGCGCTGGTCCTGGGCATAGATCCTGTCTACTGTGACACTTAATATTAGGAGCATCTGCTTGTAGCACAACAGAGTCTGAAAGGGCTGCTGAGTCATCTAATACCAAGTCATATTCAATATAAACTATGAGTTATGTGTGTTTTGTTTTTGACCAAGTCTGAAAAGTGGCCTTGGGGTAGGAGCGGGGAGAAAGCTCCTGAAGAGTAGCTGACTCTTGAACTGCTTCTTAAAGGAGAAAGTGACGTGAAGGAAGGAGGAGGGAGGGGACATTCTAGGAAAGGCAAACAATGCCAGGAGAGGGAGCTTGGCAGCGTTGGGTTCACGCCAGGGCTTTGTTCTGGCCAAGTTAGGAGGCCTGCAAGGGCATAATAGGAGTTGAGCTGAACAGGTAGGTGTTCAGGGAGCACATCCTGAGAGGCCTCTGATGCACCCCAAGGAGAGTAACTTCATCCTAGAGACGGGTGAGGCCCGTAAGCCTTACAGATGGAGGCCTGAGGCCCTAGCTCAGCAGACATGCCCTTTGAGAACACTCACTGTGGCACCTGCAGGGGGGGCAACAGACTTGGGGGTTTGGGGGAAGAGTTAGTAGGTGAGGACTCCCAGCCTCCTGGACACACTAGGTGCTCAGGGTTTATTGCATCTGAAAGAGGCTGTAACAAGACTCAAGAAAGGATGCTGAGGGTAGTGGCTGTGATAATAGAAGGGAGGGGTCCTATTAGAAAGACACTTAGAAAGGGACATGGATGAGGTTTACTGATTTTACAACCAAGGATCAGTGTTTAGCCCTGAGCAAAAACTAGAATGTGGTTTTTGAAAAAGTGTTTGACTTTAGGAACCAATTGGCCAATGAAATGTTTCTAGACCTTTCAAAACTCTAATCTCTGCTTTGTGAATTATATACTTTGGATCTATTCAATGAATCCCTTCTTCCCCGCCCCCTCCCCCCCCAAAAAAAGCACCTGTGAAATAAGTTAAATACCATACTGTTTTCATGTAAAAATATTTCCTCAAATCCTCTATGTACATGAATTACTCTCGCAGTGATGGGCAACCTTTTGAGCTTGGTGTGTCAAACTTCGCCAAAAAACTGAGCATAACTCGGGTAGTGTGTCACTTTGAGGAAAAAACATTATTTCGCAAATGTTTCATCCTCAGGAGCAGCAAATGTTTCATCCTCGGCATGCAGCTGCCTCAGCGGCCGCGTGTCATCAGAAATGGCTACGCGTGTCAGTGCTGACATGCGTGTCATAGGTTCGCCATCACTGCGGGAATAGATCATCTAATTTCCCCTCTACAGTGTTCTCCATGCACATGCCCTACATTGCTTAAGGGTAGTTTATGAACCTACTGCTTCTGCAGGATTATGACCTATAATAAATGTCAGTGTGTGTTCTGATTGATTTCCTGCAGTCTCATTAGTTGTGACTTCATTTAGTAACTTCATACTAATTGTGTCACTTTGATTACCTTTCATTATCACCCTATTCCCATCACCTGCTAGAGTACCTGGAACAAGCAAGGTGCCTAATAAATGTCTGTTGAATGAAGTAGGACTTCAATCCTTTAAAAATGAAATTTTGGAGAGGTCAGAAAGAACTCCTACAGTGCAGGTACATTAACTTAAGAGGTGAATTCTTGGGAAAGGAGCACAGACCTGGTCTAATGCACCTCTTTATCCCAGCACCTTGGCATATGCTGGGCACTCAATGAATGTCTGCTGACGGACCAACCCTGCTGTCCAAACGTCTCATGGTGAGCCACTGCTCTTAGTTCAAGCCTGTGCCTTAAACAGTAAGGCAACCTTTCATGTATGCACTCAGCCTTTATTGAGTGCCTACAGTATGCCAACACAATAGCAAACATACATTCATGGTGTCTTGAATGCCAAAGAGCTTCTTTATTTTGAACTTTGCAAACCACCTTGGCAGACACCACCATCCCTTTTTCAGATGAGCGAAATGCGGTTTGGAAACACTAAGCTACTCATCCGAGAGGGTGCAAGGGGAAGCGGCTCTCTCACCTGCATCCACCTGGTTCAGAAACTGGCTTCTGGACCTCCTTTCACCAATGAAGTAAGCCGTGGTGACTGTGAAGTGGGTGTCAGATGTCAAAGGACTTAAATCCCTACCTCCATGCTTTTCTGCTGCACGACCCTGGGCAGTCCCTTGCTCTCTCTGAGCCTCAGTTGGTAGTGCCCAGTGAGAGATGATAAACTGAGGGGCACAGAACAGGTGGAGAGGTGCAGCTGGACACAAGGATTTTAAGGAGAAAGTCACCTGGACATGATGATTGATGTAAGGTAAGGCAGGAAAGAGGGACTTAAAACTATAGCCACTTACTATTACTCTCAAGTCTACAGGTCAGCTGAGGTGGTCTGCCCATCTCAGCCATGCATGGTTGGCCGTGGCTGGCTGATCGAAGGGAGCTTCACACACAGGTCCGGCAGTTGTTGGCGATCCACCAGGGTGACGAGGGTGAATGGACCACACATCCTCCACCCAGCTAGCCCAGGCTTGTTCACGTGACAGTGTTGTAATTCCAAGACTGTGAGCAGACACATGCAAGGCCTTCAAGGGGTGAGGAAATCTACTCCATCTCTCCCTGGGGGGAGCTGCAGCGCCCCATTGCCATAGGCATGGATGCCAGTGCAGCCACGGTGACTGCCTGACTCTGACATCACCCATTTTTCTCAAGACCCTGTAATAGCTTCAGACCAAGCCAGACTGGCAGAAGCTGCATACCTGGACCGTAACACTAAAGCCCTCGTTAAAGTCAGCTTCACTAGTGGGCCTTTAGTGATGCGTCAGTCCAAACACAGGGAAGTTATAGGAAAGTGGACTCTGCAGCTCCTTGTCTTACTCACTCCCAGTTTGTTGTGAAGACTTTGTCCATTTTAGCACACAGTGGGAGACATTCCTCTCTTGTCTCTGTACTAGGTATACCAGGGCTTCTCTAGAACTGGGATGGTTTTTAATCTTACAGATTTGTGACTCATGATGCAGCTAATGGATTTCGCTTTTTAACTTGTCTACTAGAAAGCTTAAAGCCTAATATGTGATTAACAGCTATCAAATAGGAAGACCTTTTGACATATATTTTGGTACTGACTTCACTTTAGGCTTCATGTTATTCTTCCTTTTAACAGATCTCCTTCCTACTTAATTTTTGTTTGATTGAACTGTATATTTTTATAAGCTGTAAGTTTTTATATATTAGTTGATAAATAAAATTACTAAATGAATGAGCAAGTAGAGTGCCTTTAAATACTCAGAAATGTACTGAAAGTTAGGGTACTTTTTGTTTATTTGGTAATATTTAATAAATTGTATTGGAAGTCCTACATGGAGCCAAACTTCAAACCTGGGAAACTGTATCTTCTAGGAAGACTTTTATTTTAGAAATAAAATTACCCTTCTTACCACTAGATGACACTCCCTTGTTACCATCTCTAAGGTGGAGCTAGCTGTAGGTACATGGACTCTGCGGAGGACTGCGGTACATTGATGAATGGCCCTCAAAGTATGAAACATGTCTCTTTTATATAGGAGTGAATGTACAGATATTTGACAATGGAATGAAAAAGGCTGAGAAGGAGGTATCACTGTATATGGCCTGGCTAGCCCCAGCCAGCTCCAGGCTTACAGTCTAGTTCAGAGATTTACAAACCCTCCTAAAAGCAGTTTTCAGTGGCCCTAAGCAAAATGTGAAAATGAAGACTGTGATAGAGAAGCTCACATGGAACTAAATATATTCTTTTTAAAATATGTATATTTTTATTGATATCAGAGAGAAAAGGAAAGGGAGAGAAAGATAGAAACATCAATGATGAGAAAGAATGATCAATCGCTTACCTCCTGCATGTCCCACACTGGGGATCGAGCCCACAACTCAGGTATATGCCCTCACTGGGAATCAAACTGTGACCTTTTCATAGGTCGACGCTCAACCACTGAGCCATGCCGACTTGGCAATATATTCATTTTTTAAAATTCTCTTTTATTTATGAAATGATAGACTAGATAGTAGACACTTCTTTTGTTAAAAACAAAAGTTCTTTCTTAACAATAAAAAGGGAACAAATCTATAGAGTCTTCAAAGTTTTGGGGGGAATTAAAAAATTTTGGCCTACAAAACCCACAATTCTGAAAACTTATGGCTGAGTGAAAGAGGGAACCAATACAGAAATATTTAGAATAATCCTTCTCAATACATTTTTATGACCAGGTCCATAACAGAAAATACTATCTCATTTCATCTACAGTTCAACCATGCTTTTTAAAAGATGGTTTGGGGTAAATTAATCTAAGAGATAGTCTCCTTCCGCCCCTCTGGCTAGGAATTCTAGATCTAGCCTTTGAGAAAGTTAGAATGCTTGGACCTCAATAATTACATTCCTCTGTGATGTTCTTAGCTTTATGGAGATCAAAAGATGATACAATGAATTAAAAACCTACTCCTGCCTTTGTTTTATTTTAAAGCTGTTGTTAAGGACACTTTCTCATACAGTATGCAGTAGACCTTAAAGTTCCGCATAAGGAAGTTTTAGGATCCTTTCTAATGAACTGTGGGTCTGTTTTTTCTCTTTTCAGATAACGAGATAACTTGACACATTATCTTTTTTTGTCTTGGATGCCAATGGCCTCAAATTCAGATTTTACGGGAATAATTTTGTTTACCCTTACGACAAATATATTTCAGTTTCCTGGTTTCCTCTATTTTTATGAACCTTATAATGTCCAAAGCCTATGTTGGAGTTTTAAAAAAGAGAATTCTTTTTATAATTAATGGTATTTTTTGGAAAATAATGAATTATTCAGCACAAACTATAAATGCCTCAGAGTATGTTCTAGGACTGTCCTAACAAAAAAACTTTAGTATTCTTTCATTCAAAATTATTTCACTTGTTCTTGTCTTTTAATATATATATATATATATATATATATATATATATATATATATATATATATATATATTTTTTTTTTTTTTTTAATTTCTTTATTGATTAAGGCAGTGGTTGGCAAACTCATTAGTCAATAGAGCCAAATATCAACAGTACAACGATTGAAATTTCTTTTGAGAGCCAAATTTTTTAAACTTAAACTTCTTCTAACACCACTTCTTCAAAATAGACTCACCCAGGCCATATTTTGTGGAAGAGCCATACTCAAGGGGCCAAAGAGCCGCATGTGGCTCGCGAGCCACAGTTTGCCGACCACGGAATTAAGGTATTGCATATGTGTCCTCATCTCCCCATTACTCCCCAACACCCCCCCACTCATGCCCTCACCCCACTGTTGTCTGTGTCCATTGGTTAGGTTTATATGCATGCATACAGTCCTTTGGTTGATCTCTCTCTCTTACCCCCACCCTCTCCTACCTTCCCTATGAGGTTTGAAAGTCTGATCGATGCTTCTCTGTCTCTGGATCTGTTTTTGTTCATCAGTTTATGTTGTTCATTACATTCCATAAATGAGTGAGATCATGTGATATTTATCTTTCTCTGACTGGCTTATTTCACTTAGCATAATTCTCTCCAGTACCTCCCATGCTGTTGCAAATGGTAAGAACTCCTTTTTTACCGCAGCATAGTATTCCATTGTGTAGATGTACCACTGTTTTGTAATCCAGTCATCTGCTGATGGGCACTTAGGCTGTTTCCAAATCTTAGCTATGGTGAATTGTGCTGCTATGAACATAAGGGTGCATATATCCTTTCTGATTGGTGTTTCTAGCTTCTTGGGATATATTCCTAGAAGTGGTATTACTGGGTCAAATATGAGTTCCATTTTTAGTTTTTTGAGGAAACTCCATACTGTTCTCCACAGTGGCTGCACCAGTCTGCATTACCACCAGCAGTGCACGAGGTTTCCTTTTTCTCCGCATCCTCGCCAACACTTGTCATTTGTTGATTTGTTGATGACAAGCC
This sequence comes from Cnephaeus nilssonii, assembly GCF_951640355.1. Lineage (NCBI taxonomy): Eukaryota > Metazoa > Chordata > Mammalia > Chiroptera > Vespertilionidae > Cnephaeus > Cnephaeus nilssonii. Next base: position 3,079,679 of record NC_137072.1, on the reverse strand, counting down.
ATTCTGACAGGTGTGAGATGGTACTGCATTGTCGTTTTGATTTGCATCTCTTGGATAATTAGTGACTTTGAGCATATTTTCATATGTCTCTTGGCCTTCCTTCTGTCTTCTTTCGAAAAGTTTCTATTTAGGTCCGTTGCCCATTTTTTGATTCAATTGTTTATCTTCCTTTTCTTAAGTTGTATGAATTCCCTGTAAATGTTGGAGATTAAACCCTTATGTGTGATAACATTGGTAAATATGTTCTCCCATGCGTGGATTTTCTTGTTGTTTTGTTTATGGTTTCCTTTGCTGTGATATTTTGATGTAGTCCCATTTGTTTATTTTCTCTTTAGTTTCCATTGCCCTAGGAGCAGTATCAGTGAAGAAATTCCTTCAGCATATGTCTGAGATTTTACTGTCTGTGGATTCCTCTAGTATTTTTATGGTTTCCTGTCTTATGTTTAAGTCCTTTATTGATTTTGAGTTTATTTTTGTGTATGGTGTAAGTTGGTGGTCTAGTTTCATTTTTTTGCATGTATCTGTCCAATTTTCCCAACACCATTTATTGAAGAGACTGTCTTGACTCCATTGTATGTTCATGCCTCCTTTGTCAAATATTAATTGGGCATAGTGGTTTGGGTCAATTTCTGGGTTCTCTATTCTATTCCATTGATCTATATGTCAGTTCTTGTGCCGGTACTAGGCAGTTTTGGGGACAGTGGCTTTGTAATACAGCTTGATATCTGGTATTGACATCCCACCTACTTTGTTCTTCTTTCTCAGGATTGCTGCAGCTATTCGGGGTATTTTTTTATTCCAGATGAATTTTTAGAAAGTTTGTTCTAGGGCTGTGAAATATGCCGTTGGTATTTTAATGGGGATTGCATTGAATCTATAGATTGCTTTGGGTAGTATGGACATTTTGATGATGTTGATTCTACCAGTCATTGAACACGGTATGTTCTTCCATCTGTTTATGTCTTCCTCTATCTCTTTTTTCAGTGTCCTGTAGTTTTTTGCATATAGGTCTTTTACCTCCTTAGTTAAGTTTATTCCTAGGTATTTTAATTTTTTTGGTGCGATGGTAAATGTGATTGCCTTTTTAGACTCTCTTTCTGTAAGTTCACTATTGGTATATAAAAATGCCATAGATTTCTAGGCGTTAATTTTGTATCCTGCTACATTGCCAAATTAATTTATTAAGTCTAATAATTTTTTATGGACTCTTTAGGGTTTTCTATGTACAGTATCATGTCATCTGCGAATAAGGACAGTTTTACTTCTTTTCAAATTTGGGTGCCTTTTATTTCTTCTTGTTGTCTGATAGCAATGGCTGGTACTTCTACTATGTCAAACAGGAGTGGTGAGAGTGGGCATCCCTGTCTTGTTCCTGTTCTTAGGGGAAGTGGTGTTAGTTTTTGTCCATTGAGTATGATGTTTCCTGTGGGTTTGTCATATCTGGCATTTATTATGTTGAGGTATGATCCTTCTATTCCCACCTAGCTGAGAGTTTTTATCAAGAAAGGGTGTTGGATTTTGTCAAATGCTTTTTCTGCATCAATTGAGATGACTATGTGATTTTTATCTCTCAATTTGTTTATGTGATGTATCACGTTTATTGATTTGCAGATATTGTACCATCCTTGCATCCCTGGGATAAATCCTGCTTGGTCATGGTGTATGATCTTTCTGAGGTACTGCTGGAACCAATTTGCTAGAATTTTGTTGAGGATTTTGGCATCTATGTTCATGAGGGATATTGGTCTATAATTCTCTTTCATTGTGTTGTCTTTATCTGGTTTTGGTATTAGGGTGATGCTGGCTTCATAGAAGGAGCTTGGAAGTATTCCTTCCTCTTGAATTTTTTGGAATAGTCTGAGGAGGATAGGTTTTAGTTCTTCCTTGAATGTTTGGTAAAACTCCCCTGTGAAGCCATCTGGCCCTGGACTTTTGTTTCCTGGAAATTTTTGAATGACTGCTTCAATTTCTTCCATAGTTATTAGACTATTGAGATTTTTAGAATCTTCCTGATTGAGTTTTGGAAGGTTTTATTTTTCTGGGAATATGTCCATTTCTTCCAGGTTGTCTAGTTTGTTGGAATAGAGTTGTTCATAGTATTTTTTAACAATCCTTTGTATTTCTGTGGGGTCTGTTGTTATTTCGCCTGTTTCATTTCTGAATTTGTTTATTTGGGTCCTCTCTCTTTGCTTCTTGGTGAGCCTGGCTAGAGGTTCATCAATCTTCTTTATCCTTTCAAAGAACCAGCTCTTGGTTTCATTGATCTTTTGTATTGGGTTTTTTTGTTTGTTTGTTTGTCTCTATGTCTTTTATTTCTGCTCTGATCTTTATTATCTCCTTCTGCTCACTCTGGGCTTTTCTTGTTGCTCTCTTTTTAATTCTTAGAGTTGTAGAGTTAGATGATTTACTAACATTTTTTCTTGTTTTTTGAGGTAGGCCTGTAGAGCTATGAACTTCCCTCTCAGGACTGCTTTCATTGTGTCCCATAGATTTTGGATTGTTGTGTTTTTATTGCCATTAGTTTCCAGGATGTTTTTAATTTCTTCTTTGATCTCATTGGTAACACAATCATTATTTAATAGCATGATATTCAGCTTCCAATTGTTTGAGTTGTTTAGATTGTTTTTATTGTAGTTTATTTCTAATATTATGGCATTGTGGTCTGAGAAGATGCTTGGTATAATTTCAATCTTCTTGAATTTTGGGATACTTTGCTTGTGACCCAATATGTGGTCTACCTTTGAAAATGTCCCATGTGCACTTGAGAAGAATGTATATTCCACGGCTTTGGGGTGAAATGTTCTGAAGATGTCAATTAAGTCCATCTGATCTAGTGAATCATTTAGGATTGCTGTTTCTTTGCTTATTTTTTGTCTAGAGGATTTATCCAGTGATGTCAGTGGTGTATTAAAGTCCCCTACTATGATTGTATTGTTGTTGATCTCTTCCTTGATATCTTCCAGGAGTTATTTTATATATTTGGGTGCTTCTGCATTGGGTGCATATATGTTGATCAGGGCTATATCCTCTTTTTGTATCGATCCCTTTAGTATTTTGAAGTGGCCTTCCTTATCTCTTGTTATGGCTTTCATTTTGAGGTCTATTTTGTCAGATATAAGTATTGCTACCCCAGCTTTTTTTTTTCATTTCCATTTGCCTGAAAGATATTTTTCCTCCCTTCACTTTCAGTCTGTGTGAGTCCCTTGTTCTGAGGTGGGTCTTTTGTAGACAGCATATATATGGGTCATGGTTTTTTTATCCATTCAGGCACTCGATATCTTTTGATTGGAGCATTTAGTCCGTTTATGTTTAAAGTTATTATTGAAAGGTACTTGTTTGTAACCATTTCTATTTTTTGTGCCTGTGTTCCTTCTTACCTTTTTATTTCTTCTTTTTACAGCATTCCTTTTAGCATTTCTTACATTGCTGGCTTGGTAGTGATAAACTTCCTTAGCCCTTTTTTGTCTGCAAAGCTCTTATTTCCCCTTCAGTTTTGATGGATAGTCTTGTTGGATAGAGTATTCTTGGATTCAGTCCCTTGCTTTTCATCACTTTTTATACTTCCTTCCATTCCTTTCTAGCTTGATGTGTTTCTGTTGAGAAATCATTTGATAATCTGATGGGGGATTCTTTGTAGGTAACTCTCTGTCTCTCTTGCAACCTTGAAGATTCTCTCTTTGTCGTTAACATTTGCCATTGTAATTATGACTTGTCTTGGTGTGGGTCTTTTGGGACTCATCTTGCTTGGGACTCTCTGTACTTGTGTAACTTTTTTCTTCCCCATATCAGGGAAATTTTCTGTCATTATTCCTTCAAATAAATTTTCTTATCCTTGCTGCTCTTCTTGTCCTTCTGGCAGCCCTATTACATGTATGTTACTTTGTTTTGTGTTGTTCCAAAGCTCCCTTAGGCTCTCCTCCTGCTTTTTAATTTTTTTCTCCAGTTGCTGTTCAGATTGGGCTTGTTTCTGTACTTTATCTTCTAACTCACTAATTTGTTCCTCTGTTTCTTCAAGTCTACTATTGAAACCTTCTATGGTGTTTTTTTTTTTTTGTAGCTATATCACTTTTCATTTCTTCCTGATTTTTGCATAGGTGTTGATTTTTCTCATCCATCCAGTGTATGAACTGTACAACCATTACTCTGAATTCTTTTTCTGTCATGTTGCATGCTTCCGTTTCACTTATTTCCTTTCTTGGTGATTCCTCCTTTTCTTTCCTCTGGGGATTGTTTTGTTGTCTCCCCATTCTAACTGTCACCAGAAGGTTCAAATGTCGAGTTGCGGGGGCCTGGGCTGCGTGCAGTGGGAGCTTTGCACCCCCTGAGTGTCACTGAAGAGCTCTGACACCAAGACATGTGGCTGTTGTGGGTTGGTGGGAGCCACGCTCACCCAGGATCAGAGTCACAGGCGCTTAGTGTGGCCTCGTGTGCACACCTAGAATCAGGGACCCTGCCTGCGCCACGCTGAAACAGAGACCCCGCTGGCATGTGCCAAAAATCAGAGTCCCCTAGTGCATGTCAGGAGTCAGAGACCCCCTATGTCCACGCCGAGAATCGAGTATCAGAGTCTCTGTTGCTTGGTGAGGTCTCGTGCTGAGAATCAGGGTCCCTGTGTGCTCATGCACCAAGAATTGGATGCAGGGTCTGGCCGTGGGAAACAAACTCCCTGGGTTTGCGCCCCCAGGCTCAAATTCAGTGCTGTCTCCCTGCGTGGGCACGGGATCTGGTCGCGGAAAACAATTTCCCCAAAGTCACGCACCTAGGCTCAAATTCAGGTAGAGCTGCCGCTGCTGTGAGTGGGCAGAAAGCCTGTTTGTGCGGAGAGGGTCTGGCAGTTACTATGTCACTGCTGCGGGGAGGAGGATTGGCTCTGTGACTCACAGAAATCTGTGGTCGGGGTGCCTGGAGTCTTGGTGGCCCTGGATCTGCAGCTGTGGTCACAGATCTTTTACCCAAGAGGCTGTAGGTTCCCGGTTTGCTACTGAGACCAGACTGGGTGGTGGAGAGGCCAGGATCCTAGTCTCAAGCAGTTCTGTTCTTCAAGAGGGCACGGTCTCTCTGCTGGCGGTATCCTCCTCAGAGTGTTTGTGGTGGCAGTGAGGTTTTGCCATCTAAGACTGCCCAGTTTGGCAGCCCCTTGGAAGACCTGCAGGATCTAACTGTCCCTATTTCACTCACACACACACACCGACACACGTCCACACACTCCTCTATCATTTCCCTCACTCTTTCACACACTCTCCCTCCCTACCTTCTTACCGGTCACCATATTTTCAGGGATGCACCTTATTTCACTTGTTTAAGCCTTTTTTCCTGGACTAGAATGTAATTCCTTTGTTTTATATATCGTTTTAAATTCCCCATAGTTTCCAGATCAGTAGTGGGACATAAGTAATGGCGATGAGTACTTGCTGATTGACTAAACCACTGTTTTGCATGTTCTGGGAATAGACGAGGTGCAAGAAAATGGACAGAAAGCAGGATATTCACCTGTCTAATTCTTGACTTCTCAAATGTTAAACATGCTGGCTAAGGTCACTAACATTCTGGGACTTTACACTTGTTGAGTAGGACAGGCCACTGGGGAAAGTGATTAATAACAATTTCCAGATTCACAGAGGTGAAAATAAATGTGGTATTGTGGAAGAGCTTTCAAGATTGAGAAATCCTTTGTAAACTACAAAGTGTTGTGAAATTCTTTCTCTGGTTTACAACTCCTTGGCTTTACTAAACTTTCACTCCATGCCCCTGATTTAGTTCGAAGGAGGCTATCTTGGTATTTATGAAACCCAGTGTAGATCAGTGCACCTTGTGAGCTGCTGTGTGGCCTGCAAGTGGTCATCTGGGCAGTGGTGCAGTTGGCACCAACATCTGGCTGAGCATGCTTTAATTTAATAATTAAATTCAGTTATTAAAGTGGATAAGTCAATTAAAGGTTGAATTATTAAACTTTGAGTATCATATACATTTTTTTTCTAGTATAATCTCAAGTATACAGGGGATAATAGCTTAAGGAGAACAAATAAACAGATATTTGATAAACTGAGTAATAAAAAGAAAGCACTTGGTTAAAGTTATATTATGATTTTAGTGACATTTGATGTTGTCTTTGCATATATTGATTTAATTTGGGGCTCTGGATTGCATTGACCTTTTTCTTATGAAAGTAGTGGTAATTATGTTCTTAGTTTAGATAATTTGAGATAAATAATTATAAATTGGTTCAAAGGCAGTGTGGGGCTGGGGTAGCGAGGGCTGGTCATGGACTGAATTTAGGTAAGGGAATATTATTACCTTATTTCTTTTGTATTCTCCCTAAGATCTGGCTCTTCATAGGTGCCCCATACTTATTGTTAACTTTCTGGAGGCCCACTGGCATTTGAGAGAGCACCTGGTGGAGCTAGCTGCCCTGAGGGGTCCGCCTCTTCTCATGGTGGCTGCCTGTAGCAAGTCTATGGAGGTTCTGATGAGAAGAGGGATTGTAAATACCTTTGTGTAAACAAGTTTCCAGAAAAGGGAGACAAGATAAGTGAAAAATAATAATAATTCAGTGGTCTAGATTCACTTTCTTAGCCTTAACACAGTGCAGAAGTTTTGTTATTTTATTTCAATACTTTCACTCTGCCTGGAGAAAGGCGCCTCCTACCCCCAAGGGGGATTGTACTCTGTTGAGCAGCGGCCGCCTCCCATGCAGGCACCCCTCCACTTAGTCCCAGAGCTCTGCTGGCCCTCAGCCTGGGTTTCTATTTTCCATTCACAGATTTTAGAGTATCTGAGTCACCATGATTGGAAGGTAAAGCAATAGCAGTGAGTGACTCTAATTTTATAGAGAAATGGAAAACCCAGCTAGTGACTAAAACTGCCCAATTCTGTGTACAGTAGTTTTCTATTGCTGTGCCACAGACTTGGTGGCTTAAAGTAACACAGATGTATTATGTCGTAGTTTCTTGGTATACCAGAATCTATCATAATAAAAGCATAATATGCTAATTAGACCAGACATCCTTCCAGATGACCTTCCAGACGGGTCCTGGGTGCCAGAGGGAAGCCGGTGTCAGCAGCTGGGAAAAGGAAGGCCTACCCTTGCATGAGTTTCATGCATCAGGCCTCTAGTGTATTATATTAATACATATATATTAGGTATTACATCATCGTTTCTGTAGGTCTGAAATCTGGGCACTACTCGGTTTTCTGATCAGGGTCTCCTCAGGCTGAAATCAAGGTGTCCCCCTGAGCTGTCCTCCTCTTCTGGAAATCGGGGTGATCTTCCGACTGCCCTGGTGCTGGCAGAATTTATTTCTGAGGTCTCATTTCCTTGTTGGCTCTGAGCTCTTGGAGGTTGCCCACATTTCTTGCCATATGACCCCTTCATCTTCAAACCAGAAACAGTGTGACAAATCCTTCTTATAACTAGCCAGGGCAAACTGCAGGCCTTTACTAGTAAAAGACTCAGTGGTTAGATTGGCCACCCAGGTAATCTCCCTGTCTCAAAGTCATCGGTACCACCTGACATTACCTAATCACGGGAGTAAAATCCATTGCATTGGCAGACCTGGCGGCTGTCCAGCATGGGGATATCTGAGAATTCTGCCTGCCCCCACTGTTCTTTTGCAGCCAAAGGGAAACTGCTTATCCCGAAGACGAGCATTAGGCCTACACTGGGGCCCTGGGGGATGCAGAATGCACACAAGCCCTCTCTGCCACTTCACAGCTTGCAAAGCATGTCCACACCTGGGACCCCATTTCCCCTAAAAAAGAGAAGCTCTACCACCCTTTCATTTCATATGTGAGGAAACTGCAGCTCAAAGAAGTTAAAAGATTAACCCCAGATGACACACCTAGTGACTAGGACCTGGGACTTCTGACTCAGAATGAGACCCTCTGGCTCTAAGACCAGAACTTTCTCTGTGGCATGTCTCTTCCTCAAGAATCTTATCCTTGGGAAGACCAAATGAGACACAGAAAACAGATGAAGAGCAAGGAAGAAATATATAGTGTTGGTTTTTAATGCAGCTTGAGTTCAAGGCAGTGTGGGGCTGGGTTAGCTGGGGATGCTGGATGGGCACTGGACACAGGTATGCAGAGGGGAAAAAGGAGGGGCAGGCTAGGGGACAGTTGAGCAAAGGCAGGAACATGCAAAATGTGTTGTGTTTTAGAAGGGCTTTTCAAAATAGAAAACCAATTCTACAGGCGTCTTCTCATTCTATGGTCACAAAATAGGTAGGGCTGTTGTTTGTTATTATAAACCTCAGAAAGGTGAAATTTAGAGAAAGTGAATGACTTGGCCAGACAAGACATAATGTGTAGTGAATGGGGAATTTAATCTGGTCCATTCATGGTTTTTCACTCCTTCAGGACTGGCATGTGGGGCCCACGTTTGGCCAAAGCCCAAGTTTCAGTCTTTAAATCTCTGTTTTTCTTATGTGTGTATCACAAACACATGCCCATGTGATAAAATGATTTTGGCTGTGGAGACACCTTCAACTCCCGAGAAGCTAGACCGTTGCTGTAACGGTCCTCTCGGTGCCCTTCCACCTTCGCGTTACGAAGCAGGTCGTGGCCTGGGCTTCCCTGCTGGTCCTGTGGCCTGCCCCGTGTGGGACTGATGGCACTGCAAGGACTCTAAGGGGGAACACCTGGTAGCTTCGTGCTGGCAGCGCTGCAGGAATGTCAGAGGGCAGCTGTTGGGGGAATGAAGCCTGGTGCAACCTCTGCAAGAATGTTTGCAACCAGCCCGTTTGTGGGAAGTGATGTTTAGACTGGAGCCAGATGTTTTCCTCAGGAAAAAAATTTCAACAGACCCAGACATCTCCCATATACTAAGAATGAACAAACAAAAAAGTGCATGTGTAACAAGAAGAGACAAGTAATGTGAATGGTATTGTTCAGAAATGGTTTCACTACATAAATAATGGAAGAAAATGCAAAAATAAATGTTTGTAGGTCTAATGTGTGATAGGCTCCATGTCAGGCTTTTATGAACATTATCTCATGTAGTTTTCCCAACAATCCTATGAGGCAAGTGTCAGTATCCCTCAATTCAAAGACAAAGAAGCAAGAGCTAAAACTTTAGCTTGTTTGCCCAGCCCAACATCACTGGGGCCAGGATTGGAACTAGAGTTTTGCTTCGACGCTCACAGTGTTTCCTCTATATTATGCAGCAATAAAATTGAAAGAGAAAATAACAGACATTTATAAGCCAACAAGTGTTACCATGTACAGAAGTAGATTTGGGAGGGCTTGGTGTCCTGGGCTAGGAGAGCTTTCCAGGTTTTGGTCAGACAGCTGTCCAGGTGAATGCTCTGCTCTTGCGTGTGTCACCCAGCACGCAGCGCACGAGGGCAGAGAGCAAGAGGCTGCTGGCAGCCCGCAGGTGCCCTGCTGCCCAGGACACAGCCACGGGTCCTGCTGTCCAGAAGCTGAGCAGTGACTTCTCTGTGGAGGGCAGGGAGAAGCCATTCATCTGGCATCACTCATTTTCCCATGGAGACCAGGTCCTCCTTGGTATTGGGTTCTGGCCTGCAGTGACAAAATCCTCCGCATTGCCTTTTTATGGGCAGGTCTGGGAGCCCGGTCACCATGTATAACATACATTCTATGGGCAATGTGTTCATAGTTTAGCTTTCAAACGGAAGTTTGGGCTATAGCCTGCCCACAAATTGGAGGGATATTGAGCTTTGAGGTGTTAAGGGTCTGGTTTCCAATGCTGACGGCAGGAGACGGGGAGTGACACTTAGTGATTCATAGGCACGAGGGCTGTATGAGGCTGTGCTGGGGGCTCTACGTGGTTTGTGGGGGAGGGGGAACTGGACTCACAGTGGTCAGTTAACTTTTCCAAGGGTATACAGCTAGGGAGAATTGAGGTCTGAAGCTCAAGTTCTTTCCAGAGTCAGATCAAATCTAGACCAAACGAAGAAGTCAGCAGAGGCCCTCCTGCCTCTAGTTGTCCGGTCCTCGGCCTTGTCCCGCAGCGTCATTAAGATCAAAGGACCCACAGGAAAGCTATGGGCAGCCTTTTGAAAACACACCAAGTCCCTGGAGAGACTGTGGCACCCACAAGATGGTAATGCCCTCTCCCCCACTCACTGTACCATCTCCCTTCTCCTCCGTGTCTAGCTGGAAATTATTACTGTCTCATCGGTGACAGTTCAGAGTCACCAAGAGAGGAGGTCAATGGGAAGGGGGAAGGTGCTCAAGAACAGGAAGGACAAGAGCAGGTAATGGAGTGGGATGGATAGAAGTGAGCTCCGTGGCGGTGCTGAGCGCACACAGTAGGTTTGCCTTTTCCTCCCTCTGCACCTTCAGCCACCCACTGGATTGCTGGCTCTGCTTGCCGCAGGCTGATTCAAAGCCTGCACGGATCTCTTTTGAGCTGGGATTTCTACCCCTCTCTGAGCCAGCCTCTCCCCTGGCCCAGAAGGATCCAGCCTGACCCAGGTGTGAGCAGGTGATCCAGTCTTCCCGAATCAAAGCAGTTCCCACGCTGCTGCAGGTGGAGACCTGAGGCCTCCTTTCTGAAGTCTCAGTGGCCTCCTCGCATTGGCAACAGACATGTGAAGGTGTTGCTCCAGGCCCCTCGTCCTCCTGCCTCTATTTTTCCAGCCAGCATTAACCCACTCCCTACAATGTCTGTCTTGTGTGATGTGCTGGAGCAGAAAGGAAAATAAGATATAGTCTTGGTCTGCTGGAGGATTGCAGGAGAGAGAGAGAGGGTGAGACCTATTCTTATGCTAAGGAAGACACAAAGGGTTGGGAGCAGAGAGAAGTGAGTAGCTGAGTCTCCTTGAGATTAGGGAATTGAGAGGCCTTCTCTGAAGAGATGACATCTGAGCTGGGCATTGAAGAAGGAGGAAGCATTTGCCAGCTGTGTAGTGCTGAACAGTTCCATGGTAGGAGTGAGTGGGGAGGGTATGGTGTGAACAAAAGTAGTTTGGTGTTGCTGGAGGATAGAGGTCAGGGATGAGCTGAGTTCGGAAAGTCAGGTGACATTGTTACTAAACTAAATGTATGGGATTCTCTCTTTAATCAGACTGGAGTGGAAGCTATGTGGTGGTGCTGGAAAGGCACTGAGGCAGAGAGCCCTGGAAGTAAGACACCGTTAATTTTAGTGAGCAGTATGGTTAGAGCTTTCGAAATTCAGAGAGCCTGAAATTGCACGTGTGTACACACAAGTCAGGAGGAAGTATCCTTTACTGGTTCTTGTATTTCCAGAGTCCTGTTAATAATTAACCGCACTCGTACTGCACTGGAGAACATTCTCCCCTCAATGATTAGAGCAGAAGAATCCCATCACCCCAAGGTCTGCTAGTTCAATACCCGCGATTTGAAGCTGGTAGGTACTGTTATACCCATTCACACACAGGAAACCAAGACCCAGAGAAGCAGGGAACTTGCCCAAGGTGAGTGTGCGTAGCAGAGAAGCCTTCGAGTCTGTTTGTAGAACTGCACGTGTTGGTTTCACTGGAGAGATGGCACAGCTTTTGGGGTGACTGTTTCAGCCTCTCCTATCCCTTCAAGTTGGGATATGAGTCCTCTGTCCAACCATCACTATTTTCTTTCCCAGCAAAGGTTCTGTTTAGGTTTTTTTTTTTTTTTTTAATCACAACCAGAACGGCCTTGCAGTATTCCCTGTTTGTGTTTCTGTTTCTTATGAGTATTCATTCCATCTTTTATTAAAAACATCTTCTTTTGATAAATCACTGAGTGATGAGTGAAACTTTGAGGCAACTTTGGTTTGAGGGGAGAGTGACCTTCCGCAAATGACATGGTGTACGCCACCTCTCTGTGGGCAGACATGTAGTCAAAATCATGACATCATGGGGTTTTCCTTTTCTCTCTTTTCTCCAAGTACAAATACAGGAAGGTAATTTCCAAAGGCTCTTTATCATGGACAAAGAAAAATCTTCCACCACATTCCCGAAGTAGCCATCGGTTCTCTAACCCAATAAATGCATTAAATATTCACCTTCTAGAACGTGATGTGAAGAGTTTTGTATTTTATAAACTGTGAGTTGCCATTCAGATTGTACTTAGTAATACTGGGTCCACAGGGACACACCAAGATATTTAGTTTGGCCCTGGCTGGTGTGGCTCAGTTGGTTGATTGTCGTCCTGTACACCAAAAGGTTTCCAATTCGCTTCCCCATCAGAGCACATACCCGGGTTTCGGGCTTGATCCCAGCAGGAGGCATGCAGGAGGCAGCCAACTGATGTGGCTCTCACATCAATGTTTCTCCCTCTCTCAAAAAGAAAAAAAAAAGGTATTTAGTTTTATCTCATTACTCCAGATGGAGACACTTGCTGGGGCTCTGAGTTTGAATGTTTCCTGGTGTAGAAGAGGCCTGCATTGATACTTGCTTGGATAGTGCCTTTCACACTCCGTTTGGCCAACCTGTTAGTGATGGAACCATTTTCTGCTTGTTTCCTGTTGTGCATGTGGGGTGGGAGCCCTGCAGGCTTCCTACCTGGGGAAGGATGGTGCCCTGTTTGGGGAGCTCAGCGTGCAGGGAGGTGGAAGAGTGGTGGGGTTTGCTGGGCCCTGGATGACCCTGACCCTCCCTGCTTGGAATGCTGTTGTCTAAGAGCTGCAGCCAGAGCGATGGGAATGAAGGAAAGCAGCCAAGAAACATCGAAGCCACAGGCTTTGGGGAACAAAGCTGGGTGGGCAAAGGGGAACTATTGCTAAAGCAAAATATTTAACCAACTTTCACTTTTTTCTTTCAGTTCAAATTTCTTGCTTGCAAGTTTAGCTTTGAAGACGTTTCTTTTCTTAATGTTCCAACAATATTGTTCTTTTCATCTTGTTTTGGGGTGAAACTTAGACTATTTAGATTATTTCTAAATTACAGCATCACATCTCTCAGATTCCTTGGTGTGCTTTCGTCACAGGTCCTCTTTGGTGCTACCGGAATCTCCTTTCTCCAACAGGTGAGAGCCTGTCAGTGTAAAAGTAACCTGGCTAACACTGACAGGGCGGATCTTTAGTGTCTGGTATGTGTTTTGCAAATTTTCAGAGAATTGCTAAATAGATTCTATATATTTACTAGGGGCCCAGTGCATGAATTCATGCACCTTGAAAGGAACTGTGGGCCACAAGGCTGTGGTGGGCACAGGGGCAGGTCTCGGCCCATCTGCCACACCCCCGCCCGGCCCCTCCAGCCGTGGCCCCCGGTCCTCTCTCTGCCAGCAGCCCCGCTCCCGCTGCACCCACACACTGATGGCGCTGGTCCCGCTCACACCTGCTGACAATGTAGAGCGATTGGGGCTGGCAACATCAGTGGATGTGAGAGGTGGCTGCCAGCCCCGATCACCCCTTAGGAGCAGGGGTAGGTGGAGAAGCCCTGAGGGGCAATCGGTACGGGAAGCCACTGCTCACACCCGCTGCTGTGCCGAGCAGTGGGGGCCAGTACCAGGCACCGGCAGCAGGTGTGAGTGGCAGCTCCAGCACCAGCAGTGGGTGCGGGTGCCGGGCAGGACCACAGTGCGCAGGAGCAAAGAATTTCCAGTAACCACCAGAAGCTCGCCCCAATGACAGCGACCAGTGCCCCGCCTTGGTCTGGCGCCCCCACTCACCTGCTCCACCATCCCACCATGGCTGATGCCCACCATGGTCTGCACTCTGCCACCTGCTGCCGATGCCCGCCATGTTCCACACATGCCCCCTGGTTGGTCAGCGCATGTCATAGCGACCAGTTGTTCGGTTGTTCGGTTGTTCCACTGTTTGATCTATTTGCATATTAGGGTTTTATATATATAGATAATAGGTGCAGTTTCTTCCAACTCTTAATATAGAATATTTATGCCAGTCCTTTCTATAGACAATGCACGCTGTAAAGAGCATGCTAAGAGAAGTCTTTATCTATATATATAAAAGGCTAATATGCAAAGTGTCCCCTTGGGAGTTTGACCAGGAGACCGGGAGTTCGATTGCTCACTGTGATGTGCACTGACCACCAGGGGGCAGCATGGAACAAAGGGAGGCCCTCTCAGGCAGCTGGCAGCCAGGTAAGGGATGCCCCGGCTGGCAGCAGAAGGAAGTCCCCGGCTGGCAGCCAGAAGGCTTCAATCGGCCCTGATCACCAGCCAGGACTAGAGACCCTACCCATGCATGAATTTCATGCACTGGGCCTCTAGTAAGGACAATAAGATAAGATGTATACTAAGAAAGGGAAAAAAAGCTTTTCACCAAAAATCATGTTTTCAGGGAACACACCGATTTCCCTCGGAAGAACAAGATGAGACACTCTCTGGAGAGTCCAACGTTGTGCTTCGGTGAATTGGTTTCTCTTGCATACTCCCCCCAAGTCATTAGATGACACGGGTTTTAACAAGCTCCACACCACGTGTGAGAAGAGCCTCTTCCATCCATGGCCTCCCCATGTGGGAGAGCAGACCCCACCCCAGCCCCTAAGCTCGACTCTGATCCCCTAGGCTGTGCATGTGGTGCACCTTATCAGGGAACACCCCTGTGTCAGCCCCAAAAGTAGTGAGTTCAGGATCCCCCTTGAATTGCTTTTCCTTCTTCCCTCAGACACTTAGTGAGTGCCTGCTGGAAGTCAGATGCTGTCTGGGACCCTGAGTCACCTACATGAACAAACCACATTCAGGCCTTCAAAGTGCCCCCAGACTGTGGGGAAGTAGGAACAGGCGGGGCTGAGTAAGGAGGAAGGCAATTGAGAGAGGTAGGAAGGGCTGTGTGGGAGGGCCAAGCCCCTCACAGTGAGGTTAGACCTGAAGGACTGGTAAGAATTGGTCAGGTAGATGAGTGAGAAAGGCCTTCAAGGCCAGGAGAGCAAGAGCAAGAACCAAGAGCAGAAGGAATCCAGCCCATGATGTGTTTGGAAAGTGACAATTACTCTTTCACTACCTAGAATGAGGACAGGGCTTGGCAAGTTCCACGATAGTCATTCAGCATGTGAGGTTCAAGAACAGCCCGGGTTTAAATTCCCTCTCACCTCTCACAAACCAGATAACCTGGGATGGCAACTGTCTCACAAGATTGCTGAGTGCTTATTGTTTCTCTTAGAAGTTGTTTCGCAAAGACAACCTAGCTGAAGTTCCACCCATTTCGTGACACCTTTCTCAGCTCCTCAAACTTGCTCTGACTTCTTTATTTTCTCTGAATCCCACTTGCACGTTCTGTCAGTATTTATCCAGTTGGGACCACTCAAAAACCTTAGTAAATTCCTAAATAACATTGGGTACAAGTATTTTGTGTGGTTTAGTCTTGTCTCTCAAACTAAATTGTAAATCTTGGTGATTGGGGGCCAGGTTTGGTGTTTCTTTGAGTTCAGTCTCTGTCTGGCACAGGGCGATGCTGGTTACACAGTATGTACAAGGCAAACATTGACTGCTTTGTTGTGGCTTTATCCCTCCAAGTGGAAATATGGATGGTTGTCCAAGTCCTCTGGGCTGATGTTACCACATTCTGTTGTTCCTTCATCCATGGGGTCACAGACTGAGCCCTATTACGCCCTTACTCATCATAATGCTTTCTCTTAGCTCCTAAATTTGAGGCTCAGACTCATGAAAACTGTTCTGACCAGACCTTGGTCTCCCGGGAGGTCTTGGAAATGCTGTGAGTATCTCAAGGATGGGAAGGATCTGAAAACAGGAGCCCTGCCCGTCAGAACGCAGGGTCATTGCACTCCAGTTCGGTGCACGCATTCCCATCAAGGTCTCGCTCATTTTCTTCATGTAACCCGATGAGCGTTTTTCAGTGAGAACGGTTACATTCTGCCAATCAGTGGTTTGGGTGGACACTGGCAGGCCCAGGGGAACATGTGTGCATCCAGGGGTGCGCGTGGCCGCCCTGCACCTGTGGGGAGGCTCCCTTTGTGCCTGCGGAGCCCCAGTGTCTCCACCACAATGCACCCCAATATGAGGAGTGCCTTCTCAGTGGCAGAGCTACAAATCTCACTGTGATGCAACTCTGGCTCTGTTTTCCTGTGAGCGCTCACATCTCAGATTCTGAAACAGCCAGGCTTGGTTAGTATCATCTTTCCATTATGACTCCATCTGATGAAAGCCTACTTTCCCTTCCAAAGTGCAAAGTGACTGAGCATTTAAAAAAAAACTTTTTTTAAAGACTAAAACAGCAATTAAGGTTTTATAGCAATGTGGCCTTGGGAAAATATCACTAATTAGCTATATCAATACTGTGGCTCAGACAGTATCCTGTGCAAGACTGCCACCAGACAGCGCTGCCTGGATTCCAAAGCCTTACCTTCTCCTTGGAGTGTCTGGCCCCTAGCCTTCCAGTGGTCAGATCTTATCATCACTTCACATCTCGGCTACCACCTCCTCCAGGAGGCCTTCTCTGGTCTTTGACAGGTTCCCCTCTGAACTCCCAGAGGGCTTTTTTTTTTTTTTTGCTCTTCACTTGGAACCCTTATTTTCTTCTTTGTCCTATCTTAATACATGCTTCAGTGAATTTTACTCTTCTGTAAGGTCTTAAGGGAAGAGGCTGTGTCTTCCTAATCATTATAATTTCTATTAGAGGCCTGGAGCACGAAATTCGTGCACTGGGAGTGGGGGTCCCTTAGCCCGGCCTATGCCCTCTTATGTCCGGGACCCTTCAGGGGATGTCCACCTGCCAGCGGGCCTAAGCCAGCAGGCGGACATTTCTCTCACAGTCTGGGACCCCTCGCTCCTTACCGCTCACCTGCTCGCTGCTCCTTACCACTCGGCTCACTGCTCCTTAGCCCAGCTTCTGGCTGAGTGGTGCTCCCCTTGTGGGAGTGCAATGACCACCAGGGGGCAGCTCTTGCATTGAACATCTGCCCCCTGGTGGTCAGTGCACATCATAGCGACCAGTCATAACAGTCAGACTTTTATTATATAGACTAGAGGCCCGGTGCATGAAATTCGTGCATGAGAGAAGGGTCCCTCAGCCCGGCCTGTACCCTTTCCAATCAGGGACCCCTCAGGGGATGTCCTACTGCCGGTTTGAATTGGGCCTAAGCCAGCAGTCGGACATCCCTCTCACAATCCAGGACCACTGGCTCCTAACCACTCGCCTGCCTGCCTGCCTGATTTCCCCCCAACTGCCCCCCTGCCAGCCTGGTTGTCCCCCAACTGCCCCCCTGCTGGCCTGGTCGTCCCCCCCAAATGCACCCCTGCCAGCCTGGTTGCCCCCCAACTGTCCCCCTGCTGGCCTGGTCACCCCCTAACTGTCTGGAAGGAAGTCAGAAGATGTCCAGTCATCCAGTCTAATTAGCATATTACCCTTTTATTAGTATAGATAATACCTAGCATTGTGTCTTACATACACAAGACACTTTTTAAATATTTGGAGTGTAGAGGTAAAAAATGAGTGATTGGGAATTAATTGAACTGTCATACTCAACCATTTTGTTTTTTTATAGTTGTCATTTCATTTTATTGGGATATAATCTACATTAATAAAAGAGTAGGATGCAAATTGACCGTACCTTCGTGACACCCACCAGCCAATCAGGAGTGAGTATGCAAATTAACCCAACAAAGATGGTGGGTTAATTTGCATACGCAGGCGCCTAGCAGCGGGGGGCGGGGCAGGGCATTTGCGTTGTCGCCATGGTGATGACGTAGGCATTCCGCACTACCCCAGCTGCTCTGAGCCTCTGGGCAGTGTGGAAAGGCGGAATGGCGGCTCCGGGCCGGAGAAAAAAGGCAGCTCCAGCCGGAGCGAAGGCAGTGCTGACAGCCAGGGGAAGGAAGGCCCATTCTTGCACAAATCTTCATGCATCGGGCCTCTAGTTGATATATAAAATTGTATTAGTTTTATGTGTACAAATATATACATATATATGATTACCACAATAAGTTTAGTTAACATCTATCACTTCACATAGTTACAACTTTTTTCTTATGATAACTTTTATGATTCACACTCTTAGAAACTTTTAGGTTTACATACAGCAATCTAACTTTAGATGTGTTGGACATTATATCCCTAGAAATTGTTATCTTATAACTGGGAGTTTGTAAAATATTCAACCATTTTTAATGAGCTTCATGACTGGTTCATGACTATGTTGTCTGATAATGATGATGGCGATTAAAATAGTGACTATGGCCATTATTAGCTGAATACTTGCTATATTCTTCAAACTGTGATAAGCACTTTATATATTACTAGAGGCCTGGTGCACAAAATTCGTGCACGGGGGGGGGGGGTATGCAGCCTAACCTGCACCCTCTCCAATCTGGGACCCCTCAGGGGATGTCCGGTTTAGGCACGATCCATATGGGCCTAAACCGGCAGTCAGACATCCCTCTCACAATCCGGGACTGCTGGCTCCCAACTGCTTGCCTGCCTGCCTGCCTGCCTGATTGCCCCTAACCACTTCTGTCTGCCAGCCTGATCACCCCCTAACCACTCCCCTGCCAGCCTGATCGACACCTAACTGCTCCCCTGCCAGCCTGATCACCCCCAACTGCCCTCCCCTGCCAGCCAGGTCACCCCCAACTGCCCTCCCCTGCCGGCCTGATTTCAAACCCAATTGCCCTCTCCTGCCCACCTGATCTCAGCCCCAACTGCTCTCTCCTGCCAGCCTAGTTGCCCCCAACTGCCCTCCCCTGCTGGCCTGGTCGCCCCCAACTGCCAACCCTGCAGGCCTGGTCCCTCCCAACTGCCCTCCCCTGCTGGCCTGGTCGCCCCTAACTGCCCTCCCCTGCTGGCCTGATGGCCCACAACTGCCCTCCCCTGCCTGCCATCTTGTGGTGGCCATCTTGTGACCACATGGTGGCAGCCATCTTGTGCGAGGGTGTGATGGTCAATTTGCATATTACCTCTTTGTTATATAGGATACCCATTTTAATGATGAGGAAACTTTGTTTTAGAGAGAGTAAATACTGTGCCTACAGCCCACAAAGTGTAAATGATGAAGCAGGGTTTGAGCCCAGGTCCATCTAACTGCAAGGAGCCAGCTTTAAGTGCTCCATTACACTAACACTGTTATTGAACAATTCTTGCTGTGTGAGAGCACGTATTTCCCTTTATTCCCTCCATGATTTTGCTGGGGAGTGGGGAGAACTAATGCATTTGTGAGCTCAGCCTAGAATGAAAGCATTTCATAGCTAGAAAGAGCGTTACAGATCATCTACTCTTACCCCAGTTCCAGCCACTGTCCCCTGGCCTGCATGGTGCTTCCATGACAAGGGAATGGGAAACTGGCTGAGCATTCTGAGGTAGCTGGACTTTGCAAGGAATTGTCATAGGCCTGCCTAGCCTCTTTTCAGGTTAGCTACTTTATAAATGACTATAATTGCACCAGTCTTTAGTGGAAGACTTTGAGACTAATAAAAATGTCAAACTCATTAAGAATGTTTCCAAGACCAAATAAACTCTGAAGAGGCTGTAATCTTTGGTGGCTCTAAATTTGCAAATTGCAAGAATAGGGACAAATACATCTGCCATGTATGGTGCTACTGAAATGTCACTATTGTTTCAATGTCATCTTGTACTGGAGGTTTGGTTGCAAGATCAGCAATCTCTTCTGAAAATATTGTAGCACTCTTTTTGTTCTTTATGTGACAAAGCAGCTGTGTGTAGGAGCATCTTTGTATGTATCACAAAGCAAAATCTAGAATAAACACAAGTTTGATTAGCCTGGAGTCATAACCAGAATCTCATTGTGTTGGAAATGTTTAACATTGGGCAGAAAGGGCTTTATTCTCTCTTGAGGGTAGCTTAGCAAAAACCATGGGGAAAATAGCAGTCACACCCACAAAGGTTACACATGTAAGAGATAGGATTTCATCTGGATCTTACATGTTGGGTATGGAGAGGCAGAGATCTAGGAGACAGAAATGAGCTGAGGGTAGAGAACAGAGAACATAAGGTGAGGCAGTGATATGGAAAGCGAGTTGACTGGAGCTAAGGGTTTCTTTCATACTGGGAATTGGAAGGAGCCAGAGAAATAATTAGCATATTCTAAGTAATTTATTGAAGTGCTTTTAGATGCCAAATTCTGAAATAGAAACTTTGCAAGATTGCCTCTATCCTCATGGCTAATGTTATTATGCTCAGTTTAGAGGCTCATATAAATCCAGAGACAGAAAGCAGATTGGTAGTTGCCAGGGTCTGGTTGGAGGGGGGTGAAGGGGAAGGAATGGGGAGTGACGGCTAATGGGACTCCTTCTGGGGAGTGATGAAAGTGTTCTGGAATTGGATAATTTGATGGCTGCACAACTTGTGAATATACTACTGAATTATATACTTTAAAAAAGGCAAATTGTATGGATTATGAATTTTTAAAAAATAATTAGGTAAAAAAATTGAGGGTCAAAGAGATCAAGAGACATTCTAAAGGTCATGAAGCTGATGGTCAGTCAGCAAACTGGGATTTGGACCTGGGCTCCCTGGCTCCAGAGTTTGTGGTCTTCTCCCTAGATCATTCTACCTTCTGTCCTTTCAGGACTTATGAAGGCTTATTAGCCATGAGATTGGCCACACTTCATGGCTAATAAGAGGAGGGGAGGAGAGGGAGGAGGAGGGGAAGGGAGGGGAGGGGAGAAGAGGGAGGGAAGGGGAGGAGGAGGGGAGAGGAAGGAGAGGAGAAGGAGGGGAAGGGGAGGGGAGGGGAGGGGAGGGGAGGGGAGAGAAGGAAAGGGAAGGGAAGGAAAGGGAAGGGAAGGGAAGGGAAGGGAAGGGAAGGGAAGGGAAGGGAAGGGAAGGGAAGGGAAGGGAAGGGAAGGGAAGCGAAGGGAAGGGAAGCGAAGGGAAGGAGGAAAAACCTATAAAGTTGACAGTGAACCAGACTTGAGTTTTATAAGAAGGATAAACTTAAATCTTGTTTGTCTGGGGCAATCCAAATTTATACCAATCATCTTAATATTATTTTATTTTAAATAGCATTCTGGTTTAGATGATAAACTTTATGGTAACCCTAAGTATAGATCATTTAAAGGCTTTGGCCTATTCATATATTGAAGTGGGGGGCCTGGAGAGTTTGATCACAGATCTGATTCTGACATGATTGTCTGACTGTTGTATGGAGAATAGATAGACGATGAGTGGACAGAATAAGCAAGGGGAATGTCAGTTAACTACTGAACAAACCCCAGTGAAAGGTGAAGGTGTCTTGGGTCACAGGGCAGCAACGGAGGTGATGAGAAGTGTCTGTCTGGATTCTGGAAGTATTTTAAAGGGAAAGTGGCATACTGATGTGGGGTGTGGGAGGAAAAAGTGAGCAGAGGGTGACATTAAAGTTTTTGGTGGTGCCTTTTGGATAGCTAAGTGGAGATGTCAGAGAGCCAGTGGGTATAAAGTTCAGAGGTTCAGAGTGTTATATTTAATACCAGGATCCTGAATACACTTTTCATGTGTAAATAGAGGAGAAAAGATGGTCAAAGAATTGAGCCCTGGGATGCTACAATGTTTGAAGTCAGTGAAATGGGGAGGACAGCAGATAAGACTGAGAAGAATCAACCAGGGAGATAGGAATAAACCCAGAGAGCAAGTTGTGCCTGAAGCCAACTGAAGACAGTATCTCAAGGAGGAGGGGAGTCAGCTGGGCCGAATGTTCCTGTTGGAGGTCCTGTAGAATGATTTCGTATCATGACAGTCCTCGGTGACCTTGACAAAGGAATTGTCTGTACGTAGTGAGGGCAGAAGCCTGGCTCCAGCAAGTTCAAAAGAAATTCTCTCTCTCTCTCTCTCTCTCTCTCTCTCTCTCTCTCTCTCTCTCTCTGTGTGTGTGTGTGTGTGTGTGTGTGTGTGTGTGTGTATGTGTGTGTGTGTGTGTGTGTGTGTGTGTGTGTGGCAGAGGCGGGGATGGGGGTGGGGAGGTGCGTTTTGTGTTTTATCTTTTTACCACTTTCCTCAGTCCTCTCCTCAGTCCTTGAGAAAACCAAGAGACGTCTTCTAACCTGCTCTGCACAGAGACCCCAGAACCTATATAGTTTTCAGTTGTTGGCATCTGGCTCCTTTTGGGGATGGGGCATTTTGCAGTGATGTGATAACTCATTTTATATTTTTTGTCACTTAAGCTCCTACAACAAAGTGAATGCAATTTGGGAGCCACAAATTCCAGCAAGGAGACTGGATAAACTGCTCAAAGGAACAAGACCTCCCAGAAAAAAAAAATATTTTGAGTGGCAATTGTAATGTGGTTGTCCTTAAAATAGGGAGATGGAATTTGAAAACATCTTGGAGGGGGGAAAAGGCAGGGCTGGATGACAGCCTGACTTTGGGGGATGAATTGGGTGGGGAGAAAGAATTCATCAAAGCTTTTGGGGAGCCAGAAGCTCAGCAGTGTTCCCACAGAAATGTGTTGGGAGAAGAGAGGCCAGCTGGGAGCAACATGGTAAGTGTAGTGTGGGACCTTTGCAGGAGATACAAATGGAGATGGTCTGTCACTGGCTAGATACTGAGACCAGAGAGCCAGAATGGGTCCAGGAGTCCCTGACTGAGACGTGGCAGAGGAAGTTCTGTGCACGAGGAGAGGTGGGCTTTGGGAGCCAATGCAGAGGTTGGAGAAAGGCAGGTTAACTGTCTTGGGAATAAGTGGGAATGGGGCAGGGCAGGCAGATGGTCCAGCTTGCAAGGAGACTTAAAGGCAAGGATAGATGGCATTTGTAAATAATAAAGACCTTGAGAGGTGACTGCAGAGAGTGACGGTATTGAAATAAGAGCCTCTCACTTCTGCATTCATTTGAAGAATTGCTAAGACCCATGTATCATGCCCAGGTATCATGAGAATTCAAAGGTGCAAAAGGTAGTGTCTATACTTGATGTAGTCCCCTCACTGTAGTCATTTGGTGAAACAAGTGTGTGGTCATCAGCGCACAAGCATGAGGGTTATAATTGGGGAATGAGAGGTGGAGGTGTGCAGTTAGAGTCAGACTGAATGAGGCTTCACTGCATGTCCGTAGGAGGGACCTGTCAAGTTTTCCAACACAGGCAGACACATGTGGAAGACATGAAAGGTCCTGGGATGTGCAGGGAGCTGAGAAGTGTAGAAGTGCCCGGAGTCCGGAGGGAATGAGGTAGAAGAAGTGGACAAGGTCCAGAGGAGCAGCAGCATGGTCAGCGTACTAGGAGGGAGGGAGCGGGACTGATATTTGTAGTATGCCTGCGGTGTACCGGGCTCTTTGTGAAGGTTTTCATATTTTTAAGTTTAGTTGTGATCTTTCAACTTTAAAAATGTACTCACTGTAGAAAAATTATAAAACACAAAAAGTAGAAAGAAAAAAATCCTCTATTGTTAGCGTTCCAAAGTACTTCTTCCTGTTATTATATAATTTCTCTTCCATCCTTTTATCACTTAACATTTAAAGGGGATTGCCCACATTATTAAAAATTCTTTATAAATATTATTTTAAGCAATATGTAACATTCCATCATGTGGAAGTGCAATAATTTATTTAATCATTCTCCTAGCACTGCAATTTAAGTTGTCATCAGTTTTATGTAAATATAAATAAAGCTGTGATGAACATTCCTGTGTAGAAATCTTTGTTTTGGATTATGCCTTTAGGATTAATTCCTATAATTAGAATGACTGGATCAAAAGGCATGGGCACTTTAAGTCTCCTGATCCCTATTGCCAAATGGCTTTCCCACAAATACTTCCAATCTATGCTTCAACTGGCAGCATGCACTGCATACTCTCCAAAAGTTAACGTTTTAATTTAAAATGTGATATCACTTAATCTTTATACTGTCCTCCTGAAATTAGTATTATCTCCAACTCACAGATAAGGATACCGAGGCTAACAGGTTTCTCATTGGCTCCAAGTCACACAGCTAGTGAAGCACAGGGGCAGAGCCAGCACCAGGTTCAGGTAATTCGAGAGCCACGAGCCACGTTGCTCGCTCTCCGTGGGCAGACAATGGGCCCCTGGAGAGTGGCATGAACTCCAAGGCCTGTTGGCCTGCTCTTCTTAGTGCTGGCTTGTGTGTTGGTGATGAAGCTAAAGATGAACTACCAACTGACATGAGAGAAGCTTTTCTTAGCACACTGCTGCTTGTTCTTTGGGGCATTTATGAGCTGAAGACTGATTATGCAGAGAGAAGGGGGAAAAGCAGAAAACATAATGTAAGTTGTTAATAAGTAGCATACATGAGTTCATGCAAATCAGTTAACCCAGTGGTCGGCAAACCGCGGCTCATGAGCCACATGCAGCTCTTTGGCCCCTTAACTGTGGCTCTTCCACAAAATACCACGTTTTTAGCAAAGGCCAGCTTAGCAGTACCTTAATTAAGTTAATAACAATGTACCTACCTATATAGTTTAAGTTTAAAAATTTTGGCTCTCAAAAGAAATTTCAATCATTGTACTGTTGATATTTGGCTCTGTTGACTAATGAGTTTGCCAACCCGCTGCAGTCATTTCTAAACAGTGTTGCATAGTTCATAATTGTTGAAGGTCATTTCACCAGGAAAACGTTGAGCTGTTCTCAGCTCAGCTACATGCCTGATCCCTCCTACATAGCTTCTGCTTTTCAGACCTTAAGGTCACAGGCAATGACATCCAGGTCTGGAGTCACCTCAGGCTTTAACTCGGGCTGTGGGCCAGATTAGCCACATGGATTTGATTTGCTCTCTTGAAAAACCCCCATCAGCCAATAATCTCACTTGGTCACACATGGTAAGTGTAAGAAAAATAACAATCAGAACTACCACTTATTGAGTGCTTACTGTATGCCAGGAACTTAGAGAAAATGAACTCCATTGGCACATTTAGGGGCCAATAAGCAATCCAAATTAAAGACAGGCTCCCTGGCATGGAGCCAAGACTGTTGTCACAATGAAGAGGTGAAAACTGTTTGCAAAAAGATTTAAATAATCTGTTCAAAGCACATGGAGTCATGTGCATCCCTTCCCTAACTTGAGGAGTGCACCGGTACCAGCTAGGGGACCCCATCTGATTGAGGAGTAATTGATGACAACCACTCCTTGTCTCTGAGGAAATACCTGCTGTGCCTCCCCCTCCTCAGAGCCCTCTATCTACCGTCTGCCCTCCTTGATCTCCCCCTTAGTTTTCTATCCATTGCTCCTGCCAGAAAGAGAAAATGTCACAGTTCCTAATTAGGTGTGGACTGGAGATCCCTACCAAGCAGAGAAGGGCCATCCTTAGAAAGCCCTGGGACATACTCAAGGCCATGATAGTTTTTTCACAACAAAACTCCTCAATTTGGCAAATGGACTGTCCTTTGAGAAACAGTCTGTCCTACACCAGGAGGGAACTTACACTGGGGGTAAGGTTCCACTTAGTAGGCACAGGTGTGCAGGACATTCGGGTTCCAGTAATTCACTAACACTCTCTGTGCTCACAAATAGACTCAGGGGGTTTATACACATTATGTACATACAGGAATACCTTGGAGACTCTGCAGGTTCTGCGCCATGTCACCACAATAAAGCACGTCCTAATATTTTTGCTGTTGGAGGGTCATACCTTCGATTTGTAAAAAACACAACATTGTGAAGTGCAATAAAGCACACAATCCCAGGAATACTCTCCTGTCCTGTGTTGTATAAAATGCCTGTCTTTATACCTCTTTGCTCACATAAGGTACAGTAACACTTTGACAATCGCTCTCCAAATATAAATTGGTGGGGTACAGAGAGCATAAAGCATACAGGACAGTTGTGCCATGGGTGTGGGGGTCTAGATAGATGCCCCAGGTGAGTTGGTGTGTGTGTATATGTATGTCCACATGTATACTATGTACATATGCATTTACAAGTATGAATGTGGGGGGAAGCAGGAGAAAGAAAAGGAGAGAGAAGGGCTGGGCTGTGGAGAGGATTGCATGAATGAACAGCATGCTGATCTCTCTCTTTTTTTTAAAATCCTCACTGGAGGATATATTTTATTGATTTTTAGAGAGAGGAAGGGATCAATATGAGAGAGAGACTTCGGTCAGTTGCCTCCCATAGGCGCCCGGACCGGGAATCAAACCCGAAACCTTTTGATGCGTGGGACTGCACTCCAACCATCTGAGCAACCCAGCTAGGGCCTGAGCTCTATTCTTAATATACAGCTATTTGCAGAGGCCTTGGCAATCTTAAAAGTGCACTTAGATACCTGTAAAGAAAAAGCATTGTAGTTACTGCCAGTGTGCTTGCACGGACCCTCCCGGCCATGCAGTCAGTAAATATGATAAGCGTCAGTGGCAGTTCCAGTGAACAAATTACACTTCCCTCTGTTTTCCTGGCCCTTCCAGTTCTTGTACCCTTGTACGGTCTCCTACTTTCTGCATCAGGCATTCAGAGGGGCCTGGGTTTTTCATCAAAAATGGAAGTATTGACATTTTCCTTCTAGAACTAGATTGAGGGTGGTACCAGGCCAGCCCTTCTGTTTTGCTGCAACTTGCATCCCACTGCCAGCGTGTCCTAATGAAGCTAGCTCTCCCCTCAGCAAGCCCTGCGCCCAATCACAGCGGAAACTCTGCAGTTCTCTTTTTCAGTGAACACACTATGGACACCTGCTTTGTGCTAAGCTCTGGGGACTCTCAGGAACTCCCAGTCTAGACATAGGAGAGACAGATCCACAACAACTAGCTATTGTGTAATATGACCAGTGAGTGATTGATGGTAAATGCTGAAGAAAGAGCGGATTGACCCTGCCTGGGGAGGTCAGGGAAGGCCTCTGGGGAAATGACATTTCAGCTGGAACTTAAAGGATGTTGTGTGTCTGGCCAATGAGGACAGTTAAGGCAGAGCCTACCTTGCGGTAGAGTTAAGGGTCTGGAATGCCTGGATCCATGGGGGTGCTGGTGAGCATGAAAGTTGTGGAGTGGAAAATGGCTATAAATAAGGTTGGAAAACTAGGCAGGGGTTAGATCTTGAAGGCTTTGAGCTGAGCAGAAGTTGAGTAAGGCTCTTTGCCAGGAACTGCTGTTTGCTGCCTGTGGACCAGATCATAAACTCACTGAATAAACAGACCCTTCCCCTTGTATAGAGGCACTTAAGTCAGTGAGCATCGTGTACCATTTGTAGCTAACATGTTTGGAGCCCCAAGAGTACTGGGTTATTTGGAAGACATGCCATTAGCCAGTTCTCGGGAAATGACTGGAAACACTAGCTGTGTGGTCAGGGAAGGGCCAGGCCTGGAAGACCTATGGAGAAGGGTCATGAATGAACAATGTCTGTGTGCTTGGGTCAGTGTAATCACTGAAGGGGGATTAAAGCCTTTTGTAAAAAAGGTAATGAGGCTTTCTAAGATTGGATGAGCTCACAGTTTCAGCTAGTCACTCCTTCCTCCAGTGGAGTTGATGCAAGACTTCTGCGAACTTCTTTGTAGGAGGTGCCTTGAATTGAAGAATTCCTGAAAACAGATTATTTCATAGAGTAAGTGCACGTAGATGACAGATGTGGAATTCAAAGGGCAGGGGTAGGCCACAGGAAGCCAGAATGGCCCCAGGCTCTGAGAGGTTGTGTGGATTGTTAGTGGGAATCTGTGTAGGGTCTTCCATGGCTGCAGCTGTTGACAGAAGAGAGGGATGTGCAGCTGCTTAAACTTTTGACACCTTGCTGTGGGACTGGAATGGGAGGCCATTCAACTTCTTCTCACGTCTGCTGCTTTGCCTGTTGAATTCTACAACTGACAGGGTCACACTCAGAGAGAGGCCCAGGCTGTGACAGAATCAGAGCACTGACATGTTTCAA
The DNA here is from genome assembly GCF_951640355.1 of Cnephaeus nilssonii. Classification (NCBI taxonomy): domain Eukaryota; kingdom Metazoa; phylum Chordata; class Mammalia; order Chiroptera; family Vespertilionidae; genus Cnephaeus; species Cnephaeus nilssonii. The sequence continues at coordinate 3,052,075 of NC_137072.1, read as the reverse complement.
AGGCTCACCCCAGCCTCTCCGGTGAGCCTGGGCAAGGTGGACGGTGCAGCTTTCCTGAAGTTTCTGACTGCGGCTGAATGTGGCTGCTGAATGCGGCTGAAGACAGTGCCAGTGCCACCAGGAGGAAGGCGTCAGCAAGTTTATAAATTGTGCTTTTCATAACAATTCCATCTTGAAGGGTACTGTTGGTTTAATAAAGGCATTAGAGCCACCTGGTCATATGAATAACCAAGTAAAGCACTTGTTGAGTCTTCTTCCTTAATTAAAAAGCATTGTGAGCCTGACTGGTGTGACTCAGTGGTTGAGCGTCAACCTATGAACCAGGAGGTCGAGGTTCAATTCCAGTCAGGGCACATGCTTGGGTTGTGGGCTCTGTCCCCAGTGGGAGGCATGCAGGAGGCAGCCTATCAATAATTCTCTCATCATTGATGTTTCTATCTCTCTCTCCCTCTACCTTCCTCTCTGAAGTCAATAAAAACATATTTAAAAAAGAAAAATGCATTGTGAAATTCACCTTGACTTCATGGAAAAGCAAATGAATTTTCATGTGCTAATGGCCATGGTCATGGGCTTAGTGTTTGCATAAGCAGGGCAGCCTTTCCTAAAGCAGCTCCAGAAACTTCAGTCCTGTGCCTCATGTGACAGTCCTGCACAGGAAGGGTTCCAAATGCAATTACATCCAAGAAATGCTATGTGTTGTATGCCCTTGTTGGAGATTCACCAGGCCTACTAGCAAAGTAAAGACATGAAGATATCTTGCACTAAGGAAAGCTGGTTGACTTTGTATTATTTAGCATTTCCCAACCTTGATGTCTATGGAGCCATTGTTTGGGCTTGTTTCTATGTGGTGTTTTTTTTTTTTTGTGTGTGTGTGTGTGTGTATGTGTGTGCGTTTTCCAGTTTTTAACAGCTTTTAAAATCCTGCATATTTAGAACACTTATTTGGAGATATGCTGATTTTCAGTATACATAAATAGAAGTAGGGTGGATTTGTTTATCAATTGTCTTTTTTTACAATGTTGAGACAGTTAATCTTTAGTCAGAAGATAAATATGGCATCACATATATAACATGAATAATAATATTTGGCTCCAATCCTCTCCTCTTATCTATACCCTGCCATTTTCATAATTCCCCACAAGCAAAACTGACCTGACCATGTCAATTTTTCCCTTTACAACCTGTTTATGTACCTATGTCTGCACCAACTATTGTGCTATGAAGTGTGTTTCTATCCACAGGTGGATTATATCCCATGTAAACCACTTAATCCATACAGAACCTATGTTCTCCAATAAACCAGTCCTGATTAGGTGAAAGGTAGTATCACATTTGGGCCAAATTACCAGCTGACAAATATGCTTCCTTTTATGTGGGGTGTAAGTATAGCTCATCTGGCTTAAGTGAAGCATAACTGATCTCCATCTATGGTCTGAATGGGGTTTGCTGCCTGTGGACCAGATCATAAACTCACTGAATAAACAGACCCTTCCCCTTGTCCTCACACCACAGGGGATATTTATTAATGAAACTATTACCCATGGAAGCTGGCTCCAGACATTTAGGTTCTGTGGTTAGGGCTGGACATCAGAATGGTAGAATAGAAATGTTTGCCTCCTAAAGCACCCTAACTTATCTTTCTCCAAAATCCAACTTCTGTGTTTTGTTAAATAGTTCTCTGTCTGCTCCTAATAAAGCACTTCTTCCTAAAGCATTTGCAAAGAACTCCAACTCCTCCTTGCATTTACTTCATGCTCTTACCCATCTCATTCTGGATTCAGTCACCATCATTCCTGAAGCACTGCCTAACTACCATACCTGATCCTCAGAGACTTCTTGAGGGTCCTCTTCTCCTGACTTACAGAATGAGGGATCTCCTGATTTTCACACATACTCCTGAAGTTAGCGCATCCAGTCTCCAACTTCCACATGGAATGTTTCGATTAATTTATCTCATTTATTTCCAACTGCCAAATGGAATGCTGCAGAGGATAAGCAAATCCAAACTGTGGCCTTTTCCAAACATTCCTATCTCTCTAAATGGAATCGTCAATCCCAGATCAATTGAATTTAAAATATCAGGACTATCTTTGACTTTGTTGTCTCCCTTGCCTGTGATGTTTGTGACCATGTGGTAAATGAGGAAGCATAAGGGCAGATCTGTAAAAGGTGTTTATTTAACTCATTTTATTTTTTAAAATATATTGTCATTGATTTCAGAGAGGGATGGAGAGGGAGAGAGAGAAACAACAATGATGAGAGAGAATTATTGATGGGCTGCTTCCTGCATACCCCACCCTGGGGATTGAGCCTGCAACCCAGGCATGTGCCTGACTGGAAATTGAACCATGACCTCTTGTTTCATAGGTCGATACTCAGTCACTGAGCCACGTTGGCTGGGCTCACTCATTTTCTTCTAAGCTGTGAAGTTGTCCTGCTCTCTCATACATTACCTCAGAGTGCCTCTTGGCTATGGTAATGTGTATATTATTATCGCCTTGTTAGTGCCCTCTATTTTTCTTCAACTCTGGTGAGTAGGCTTGTCTGTTAGTGACTTTGCAAGCCTAGCCAGAGGTTTTACTATCTGGCTCAGCCCTGCACTGGGTTTTTGAGAAGAGAAGAGTTAGATTTGGTCCTGACTTTATAAAGCATCTTCTCATTGGAAGGAAAAGTCATAAATCTGAAATGTTGAAATAGCAGTTTCTGAAAATATTTAATTAAATACAGAAATGTATAGTTAGGAAATATAAATCAAGTATAGGAAGAGAGAAAGAGGCCAGTATTGGTTAGAGTCCTTGTGGAAGGTTCCCTGAAAAGATGAGACCTTGAGTGGAGATGAAAAATATGTAATACTTAGCTCTGGACGGTTTCTCAGTGGTTAGAGCTTCACCTGCGGACCTAAGTGTTTTGGGTTCCATTCCCTGTCAAGGGCATGTACCTTGGTTGCAGGTTCCTTAACCCTGGTAGGGGCGTGTGTGAGAGGCAACCACTTGAGGTATCTCTCCCACATCCATGTTTCTCTCTCTCACACACACACATTGATGCCTCCCCCTCTCTCCCCCTCTCTCTTCTCTCTCTCTCTCTCTCTCTCTCTCTCTCTCTCTCTCTCTCTTTCTCTCTTTCTTCCCTCCCTGCCATATTTCCATATTTCTCTCCTCCATCCCTTCCATTCTCTCTAGAAATCAATGGGAAAAATATCCTAGGGTGAGGATTAAAAATATATCTATATACTATATATGTAATATTTAAAGAGAGCAGTAACAGAATGCAGGGAAACTCAGGACTATTTCCTCTTCCTTTTAAAATGGAGAAAAGCAGAGAAACCAAGATGGCAGCATAAGTAAACACCTGAACTTGCTGCCGCGCAAAACCACTTTAAAACTACAACTAAAAGACAAAACGGACATTATCCAGAACCACAGGAAGGCTGGCTGAATGGAAATTCTACAACTAGAAGGGAAGAGAAAAGCACACTGAGACTCAGAGGAGCTGCAGAAGTAAAGTCCAGAGGTATGGAGGCACGCGTGGAGAGGGCGGGCAACTGAGTACGCAGCTGGCTTTTTCAATCCGCAGGGAGACACAAGCTCCCGACTGCTCTGAACTCCAGTTTCAGGCAAGACTCTGGAGACCCAGAATCATGTGGGGCAAAACTGGACTGTCTGGCGGCGGGAAGAACTCAAGGGTGGCTTTTTCTCAGAGGTGCTTGCTGCAACTACCAAGGGACACTGAGACCCGGGCCTCTTAGGGCAGGGCTGATGGGAAGCCATTGCTGTTTGCTCCGCCCTGAGACTCCGCCCCATCCAAACTGTGAGCAGAGGCTTTTGCATATGAATGGCCTGGTCCTTTGAAATTTAAACTTACCTAACAAAATGCAGCTGAGTCAGAAAGACCCAGAACATCCAAAAGAAGGCCCAAGGCCCCACAGCAGCTTGCATTGATTCACAGCTGGGCCTCATCTAGGCACCTCCAAAACCCAAACAAAGAAGAGGAATCTGCAGATCTCTCCATAGCTCCTGCTGGGTGGCCTCAGGCAGAGGCTAAATTAGCACCTCCTTGGAGATCCAAGAGCCAGTGTGCCCAGGGGTCAGAGTAGGACCATCCAGATTACAACTCCTCAGATCCATAAGGGACACACTCAAGGGGCAGACTCAGTGAGCACCAAAGCCCCACTGAAGCAAGTCTTGCCCCACAAGGGTGTCTCCAGAACAGAAGTTCTCCCATCGTAGACACAGCTGATCCTCACAACCAGTTGGCCTGGAGGTCAATTCCTCCCAGTGATACCAACAACAATCAAGGTTTACCTACAACAAGACTGTGCACACAGCCCACAAAGGGGTGCACCAAGAGTGTCCACCTCAGGTAACTGGGGAGGCTGAGCCACTGGGCCCTATAGGACACCTAGTGCACAAAGCTACTCTATCAACTCAGGGAAGCAGCCAAAATGCAGAGACAAAGAAACAGGTGACAAATGAAAGAAATGGAGGAAAGCAAACGACTGGATATAGAGTTCAAAACCACAGTTATAAGGTTTTTCAAGAATTTTCTAGAAACCACTGATAAATTTAGTGAGACCCTCAAGGTTATGAAAAAGGACCAACTAGAAATTAAGCATACACTGACTGAAATTAAAAATAATATACAGAGATCCAACAGCAGACTAGAGGATCGCAAGAATCAAGTCAAAGATTTGAAATACAAAGAAGCAAAAAACACTCAACTGGAAAAGCAAAAAGAAAAAAGAATCCAAAAATATGAAGATAGTGTAAGAAGCCTCTGGGACAACTTCAAGTGTACCAACATCCAAATTATGGGGGTGCCAGAAGAAGAGAAAGAGTAAGATACTGAAAACCTATTTGAAGAAATAATGACAGAAAACTTCCTCCACCTGGTGAAAGAAATAGACTTACAAGTCCAGGAAGCACAGAGAACCCCATACAAAAGGAATCCAAGGAGGACCACACCAAGACACATCATAATTAAAATGCCAAGAGCAAAAGACAAAGAATATTAAAAGCAGCAAGAGAAAAACACTTAGTTACCTACAAGGTAGCACTCATATGATTGTCAGCTGATTTCTCAACAGAAACTATGCAGGCCAGACGGGAGTGGCAAGAAATATTCAAAGTGATGAATAGCAAGAACCTACAACCAAGATTATTCTACCCAGCAAAGCTATCATTCAGAATTGAAGGGCAGATAAAGAGCTTCACAGATAAGAAAAAGCTAAAGGAGTTCATCACCACCAAACCAGTATTATATGAAATGCTGAAAGGTATTCTTTAAGAAGAGGAAGAAGAAGAAAAATGTAAAGATAAAAATTATGAACAACAAATACATATCTATCAACAAGTGAATCTAAAAATCAAGTGAATAAAAAATCTGATGAACAGAATAATCTGGTGAATATAATAGAATCAGGGACATAGAAAGGGAGTGGACTGAAAATCCTCTAGGGGAAAGGAGTGTGGGGGGTGCGGGAAGAGACCACAAAAATCATACACCTGTGGATGAGGACAGTGGGGGAGGGGGTAAAGGCATGGGGTGGGGTGGGAACCGGGTAGAGGGGAGCTATGGGGGGAAAAAGAGGAACAACTGTAATAATCTGAACAATAAAGATTTTTTTAAAAAAATACAATTAAATAAAATGGAGAAAGGCAATGAGCTAGACCTGGCAGGGCAGGAAGCATCCCCGTGTGTGTAGGTCAGTGATGGGCAACCTTTTGAGCTTGGTGTGTCAAACTTTGCCAAAAAGCTGAGCATAACTCGGGTAGTGTGTCACTTTGAGGAAAAAACTAACTCCAAGACTCTAGTCGCAAATGTTTCATCCTCAGGAGCAGCAAATGTTTCATCCTTGGCATGCGGCCGCGTGTCATCAGAAATGGCTACACGTGTCAGTGCTGACACGCGTGTCATAGGTTCGCCATCACTGGTGTAGGTGAAGCCCCTGGAAGTTCACATGTACTGAGACTAACTCTGGGATGGGCGTTGTGCTGGGTGCTTTTATGACCAGCTGATGAGGCCTGGGTGTGAAGTGTCCCAGCCAGTGGGAAAGGAAGGTACCACCCTCCCTACCAAACACTGCCCTAAAAACAGGACCTGAGGAAGGGCTGGCATTTGGAGTAGTTCTTAGATTACACTACCTTCCCTGGAAATCAACTTGCACAGCAGTAGTTTTGCAAATGAAGCCAGTGGGCCAGTGTTTTGTTGCTCTCCACCTCTTCCCTCAGGCTCGTTCACTTTTCCCTTTTAAATGGAAGTGAGGTTACTATGATGCCCATGGAATCTCTATTTTCAGAAAAGATAAAAAAGGTCCCTGGTCAGAGACTCCTAAGAGAAATATGGCTCCCAAGGGTTGACAGACTAAAAATAAACTTAAATGTTGCTAAGTCGGTAAGTAAATTAATAAAATAACCAATACCAAACCCTTAAACTCAATTCACTTTACCATGATGGGGAACATTACTGAAAGGAAAGGAGAAACCCGTGAGAGGACTCTGGGAGATCTCCTGAGCTGGGGTTGCTGAAAGGTTGGCCATGTGGGTGGAGGTGCTCAGGATGAACACGCAGTGGAGGAACTTAGGAAAAGGGGGTCAGGAAGGCCAAGGCCAGAGTCAGTCAGGACTCTTGAAAAAGGGCATCTAGATAATTAGGATGTCCTGTTAGTCTATGGTAAGCAGAACAGCAGAACAAGTGGTCAGGATAACGTGCATTTGAGGTGCAGTGATGCTGGGTTTGTGACGCTGGACAAGTTACTGAGCCTGTTTTCACAGATATAAATGAGGATAAAAATACCTCCCTCTTAAGGTTGTTATGAGAATTATAAAGGATTAAAAAAATATATGTGAGGTATATGTATATATAGCATGTACTTTATACACAGTGAGTGTTTAAGAAATGGAAGCTGTTCTAACTCTCCCTCCTCTTCATATCATCTTCATTATCCTTTAGAGCAAGAAGGAACAGAGTAAAGGCAAGGCCTACTTCTTAGGGCCCCAAGAATCCTCTCTAATAAAATGGTAATATGCAAATTAACCATCACTCTGCTACATAAGCCACGCCCACCAGCCAAGCCAAGCCCACCAGCCAATCAGGGCGAGTATGCAAATTAACCCCAATCCAAGATGGCTACAGCCACAGAGAGCAAGGTTTCCCAGGTAACAGAGGAAGCCAAGCTTTCCATAGCCGTTGCAGGCCTAAGCCTCCACTCAAGCTACAAAGTTTCAATTATAGAAGGTAAACAAATTCAAACAAACTTTGTAGCCTGGGGCGGCAGAATGGAGCTTGAGAGAGCAGGCCAGGGTTGCCGGCGGCAACAGGGGAAGTAAAGCTTTCTGCACACCCTGGCCAGGCCCAACCGCTTAAGGCTACAAAGTTTCAATTGTAGAAGGTGAATTAACTGCCCCAGAAATGGCTGCCGCCCCAGGCTACAAAGTTTCAATTGTAGAAGGAAAATAAATTCCAAATATCAGGGCCTCTGCTTGGGTTGCCAGGGGGCGTGGCCGGCCTGCAAACCACCACAGGCCCCTCGCTCAGGCCGCCCCACACCCCAAGGGAACCCCCACCCTTATCTGTGACACCCTTCAGGGCAAACCAGCTGGCCCCCACCCGTGCACCAGGCCTCTATCCTATCTAATAAAAGAGTAAGATACAGATTGATCATCACTGCAACACACAATATAGCTGCCTCCATGTGGTCAAAGATCCTGCCCCCATGTGGACACAAGATGGCCACCACAAGATGGCCAGCAGGAGAGGGCAGTTGTGAGGGACCAGGCCTGCAAGAGAGGGCAGTTGAGAGGGACCAGGCTTGCAAGGGAGGGCAGTTGGAGGTGATCAACCCTGCAGGAGAGGGCAGTTAGGGGTGACCAGGCTGGCAGAGGAGGGAAGTTGGGGGCAAACAGGCTGGCAGGGGAGCAGTTAAGCATCAACCAGGCTGGCAGCGGAGTGGTTAGGGGGTGATCAGGCTGGCAGGCAGAAGCGGTTAGGGGCAATCAGGAAGGCAGGCAGGCAAGCAGTTGGGAGCCAGGAGTCCTGGATTGTGAGAGGGATGTCCGACTGCCCGTTTAGGGGCAGTCGGACATCCCTCCAGGAGTCCCAGATTGGAGAGGGTACAGGCTGGGCTGAGGGACAACCCCCCGCCGTGCACGAATTTCGTGCACTGGGCTTCTAGTAATGTTAATAATGTCAAAGAGAAACAAGATTTCTTTTTCTTGGTGGAAATTGCTCTTCACCTGAGAAAAGGTAGAAACAGCAGGGTGAAGAGGCACCGACGGCCTGGGAAGGGGAGAAGTTGGAGAACCCAGACACTTGAGATGAGTTTGGGTTCCTGCCAACACTAATTGTGTGCAGGTTGACCCCAGTACCCCAGAGAGAGATGCCCCTTTAGTGTGGATGAACATGTGTTCCCATAGCAACTTGTTCCTGAGCTGCTGTAGCCTTCTGTTCACTCTTATGACTCTCCCCATTGGATAGTCTCCTCGAGGCAGAGACCATGTCTCATTTACTGTCCGTTCCCAAGTCCCGCACAGGGTTCGGCCCAGAATAGACACACAATACAAATGTGCCAACTGAATGAGAGACGGAATGAATAGAGATGGACAAATGTCTACATTTTCAAAGCGGAAGAAGAGTAAAATTTGGGAACTGCAGATACCTAAACTTATGTTAATTAATTTTTTTTTTTAAATCTGGAAGAGTCTGAAAAAATCTGCAATTCATCTGGTTGGAAAAATCTGCAATTCATCTAGAAATGATCAGGAAATTTGGGCTGACGATTGAAAACCACTAGTGTGATAGAAAGATTTACACAGCAAATCTAATTTTATATTACATCAATAGAACTATAGGGCCCTGAGCAATCATAGTCCTCTTGTGTTTGCTGGTCAGACCACATTATGGTTCGTTCTGAGCAGATCATTTTCAGAAGAACTCTGATAAGCTAGAACACACCCAAGGGAGGATGACTAAGACCAGTATTTCAGGTCCCTGTCAAATGAGTTCAGGTGAGAGAGCTGGCATGGTTTAACCTGGAGAATAATTGGTAGAGGTAGGCAGGAGGCAACAATGCCATCTGCAAAGTTCTGGAATGTAGGTGCTGCTCTGTTTCGTACAACTTACAATGGCAGAAGGGGGACCCATGGGTAGAAGTAGTGGGGCCCAAATTCAAGCCACCGTGAAGAATGTCCTAGAGAATAGAATTGCACTGCCTCCAGCTGCAAAGAGCACCTTTCACTGCAAACCTTCCAGCAGTGGCTGGGTGACCTGCCCAGGGAAGCCGCACATGGTTTTCCTGCTCTGAACAAGAGGTTTGAACGGGGTGGTCTTCAACTCCAAGAATCCATGCCAGTCCCACTTCATTCATTAGGAACAGGATTGGCTCTCAACAAGACCCTTTCCAGACCAGGGCCACTGTGGGGAAGAGCACTCAGAGGCCCCGTTCACTGTTTGCCAGGCCAGCTGCTCACGGTAACCTGCATCTGCAATGGGGATTCAGAAGAGTCTGGCCATTAGTTCAAAGTGACTTCTATTGTCCCCAGGGGTGGTCCATCTATAATTACTTCTAATTATTAGAAGATAACGTCTAAGTGAGAGAACTGATTCACATTACTATCACATCATATGATTTCATGGCAAATGTCAGCAGACGCTTATGGTAACAAATCAACTAACATGAACTTTAATCTTAGATTTCTTGAATTCCTCAAATTCCTATCTCAAATTCCTCTCCTTGGTTGTTTTTAGAACATTTAATAGCAATCTCCTACATTTTAAATAAAGTCAGATACAAGCCAGAAGTAAATTAAAGGAAGTACATGAAATTAGACTGTAATAATTTTTCTTAAATTATTTTAGTTTAAAATCTTTCTGCCATCATTTAGTTTTAACTTGTGTTTTTGTCAGTAATTTCTCATTGCCTTCCCCTTTTCTTCTTCATCCTCTCTTTACTTTCAGCTCCTTTTCCTCTAAAAATTTCAAATTTTTAAACTTCCCCAGGACTCAGTTAACATCACTTAAAAAAAAAAAAATGTTTGTGGGGCCAATGAAGTCTTGGAGCTGCTGCATTTAATACTCATCCAAGCCCTGGAAACCAAATCTGTAGCCAAACATTTGGCTTTGGTTTAGAGGCAGAAGGCAAAAAAGGGAATTGACGTGCAGGTGTGGTGCAAAGCTGGTCTTTAAAATACAGATGTTATTACCTCTGGGCCCTAGGGACCTGGAACAAAATGAAGCGAGCCACCCCCAAAGGTGAAACAATGGTTATAAAATGGTTTCTTGATTTGTGAGTTTTGCTGAGCTGTCTCTTTGCAACATTTAGTGACTAATAACACTAACAGCTTTTTGAGCTAAATTGCTAACATTTGGTGAGCAAGGTTATGTAAAACAAAATTGAATTATGAGAACAATTTTCCAGTTAGCTCGGGCATTTCTTCATTTCTGTTTATCTTTTTTCTCAAAGGAGCCATTTACCAGTTTTTACTCGGCTGGCATGAGCTGCTGTCCACTGACCCCAAACAATCAGCACACACCTCTCAGCAACAAGGGCTCTCATTTCCCGTCTCTGGTCCCAGCCCAAAGCTTGGAAACACATTCAGTCATGGAAAGATCTAAAATCAAGAAGTACCCACAGTGGTCTTTTGAAGAAAATTATGATGCTCATTTGACCCCACTTAAGTTTTCATAAAACGTCTCTCTTAGCCTAGTGCTGTTGCAAGTAGTCTTACTTAGATGTAAAAACAGCATGAATTGATAAGTGAAACCTAAAGACAGAGGCACATTCTAGTAAAACTGAAAATGTGCACCCCATAAAAGCAAGCAATTCCACTTGTAGGTGTGTACGAATCAGCTAGATGCATGTGCCCACATGGAGAGACCTCAAGAACAACACAGCAAAGAAAGCAAGCTATTGAAACCATGTTACATGATGCAGGTTTTAAATAAAACACAAAATATTCAATATAAGAGCATGGCTACACACAGCTTCAGAGACCGCCTCTGGGGAGCGGATTGGGGGATACCAAAGGCTCTTCAACAGCATCTATCATGTTATATTTCCCTACAAAAGAAAATATCTAAAGCACATTTAACAAAAAGTTAATTTAATGAGTACTTGGGTATAATTTTCTGTACTTTTCTGCATCTTTACATGGTTTACAAATTAAAAATTAGGCCAAACCCGCATTTATGTTAAAAAGGATGGAAGCGCTGTCAAGCACCCAAGGTTTCTCTCTAAAGTAACCTAGCAGAGCGGGACAGCAGCATCTGAGGGAAAAAGCTGAAGTACCAGGAGGATTATGTTCAAAAAAATTCCCTTTTTCCTCTTTCAGCAGCCTACTTCTAAGGTTCCATAAATGCTTGTTGTTTAATGGCTTAACTTCCTGATTACATTCTACTTACCTGGCACAAATTTTTAATCCTACTTGGTGATAATATAAATTGAAATTTCTATTTCTCCTATTCATTGTGTCACTTTGTGGCTCAAGTTTTCTCTTCTCTCTGTACATTATATTCAAATGAGTAGACCCAAACAGGACATAAAGATGAATGGCACAGCCCACTCTCTATTTCAGGCGGAACTTTATTTAATAAGTGGAAGCACCTACATGTGGAGGGAAGTCTGTTCAACACTAACAATTTATTTTCCCAACTAATTCAGTTAACACCTGATTGGAAATTTTGACCAAGTTTTGAGGTTATTTAAATGTTACTCAGTATCGATTTTGTTCAGCTAGTATTCAGCATTTCTATCAAGAGTAACCAGCCCATAAGATTAGAATTATAAATATCTCTTTAGAAATTCATGTGCAGTCCCAGAAGTGCGTTTGAATAAAAACATTCAATGCACTGCACGTTGTGCTGGTGCTGTGATTGGAGGCTTGGAGAATCCTGTGAGGGAGGCATAGAGGAAACATCCCAGTGTTTGGGGTCAGACAGCTGGGCCTGAGGTCCCAGGCCTGCCACTTCACCATCTGTGAGGCCTTGGAGAAGATACCTAACATCTCTGATCTTCTGTTTTCTCATCCAAATAATAAGGCCTGTAATACCTACCTTATGAATATGTTAAGAATGTAATGATATAAATAATGTAAATTGCTTACTCTAGAGCCTGACGTATTGTTGGCATTTGAAAGCATAGTTGTGGGTTCCTCTCCCTTGTCCCTGACAGAAGACAGAGAGAGACATGTAGATGCTGCACATAACCATAAGGACACCTGATCTGTGTGTGCTGCATTGCCCAGCTTTAGTCAGATTGGCATATCAAGGTTTTGCCCTTGGATTGTAACCATCCATATGTCCTTTATCAAACAAAGGTCATCTCCTTGCATGAAGATTTGTCATCATAAGGGCATCAAGATTAGTTCATTGTTCCAGCCAAATAACTCAGTTGAAGCAACCCTAGTAATAATAGCTGTGGTATTAGGTCTACAAATTCTGTGTACCCCCGTACAAGCTTTAAGAAGTGAACCCTCCGGGTGGATAGATTCAGGCTCCCATACCATCCCTCTAGTCTAGACCCACTGCCCTAGTGGCCAGTGTTACTGGTGGGGGCATGTCTTACCCCTCAGATGGGGTTGAGGGTTGAAAAGGTTAACAACCAGTGGGGCAAGCTTCTGGCTGGGAACCAACCTGTTTCATTCTCACTATGGGACTCCCTTTGTGTCATCTGGGCAAATAACATTGGCTTGAAATTTCTTGGTCTTTAAAATGAAGTGTAGGCTGTTGGACTAAATGATGTCTGAGCTTCTTTGCTTCAGTATTCTGCATGTTCCAGATTTCTTGTTCTCTGCATACTTGATTGAACACTAAAAGCTACCATATGTTAGTGATTCTAAAATGCACATTTTTTCACATTTTCACATCTGTGAATTCAGTATATAATTTACAATTGAATGGCAATTTAGATTTCTATGAAATATATTAAATTAATGGCTAATACTAAGTACTATTTTATCAAGAGTTTCTACGGGAAAAATTGAAAATTTCTGTCAAAATATTGACTGGAAATTAGAGTTTATAATCCTTGCAACTTCAATGGAGATTAACATAGAGAACACCCCAGGAGCCGCTAGCACAGTCGTGCCAGAGGAGGGATAGGTTTGGGTGTCCCTGAAGACCCCTTTTGGTCCTGAGATGACACACTAAATTTATTTCAGTTATTTGGTTTGTTATTTTGTGCACTCATTAAGTGACTATAGAACATTTTAGAAAAATAGAAGGTGGTTTAGGGAATGACATAGTAATATTTTATCTATTAAATAATTACATGTAAAATTTCATTGAGGTGTTAATTGATTAGCTGAGTGTTACTATAGCTATCACATTATTTATTTTCAAATAAATTTATTTGGACACTAAAACTATAGTCAAAATAATTTCATATTGGTTGATGCCCTAAAACAGTGGTCGGCAAACTCATTAGTCAACAGAGCCAAATATCAACAGTACGATTGAAATTTCTTTTGAGAGCCAAATTTTTTAAACTTCTTCTAATGCCACTTCTTCAAAATAGACTCGCCCAGGCCGTGGTATTTTGTGGAAGAGCCACACTCAAGGGGCCAAAGAGCCGCATGTGGCTCGCAAGCCACAGTTTGCCGACCACGGCCCTAAAAGAAGTTTTAGAAGCTCAAGAGTTATTTCCTGTGAACATAGTGCCATCTAAGAAAAATATTTATTATTTGTACCATAGATAAATGGAACTTTCATATTAATTTGTAATCTAGTAATAGAGGACATATAACTTTATTATAATTGCTAATGATTTTTTGTTGCTGTTCAGCTTGTACTGGTATATGAAAAAGAAGCCATTAGTTACTTTGGATGACTTGTTGCTTGGTTTAATCAAGCCTCCATAATGATCACAACACAAGCTGTCTGTAGTCAATTTCACTGTGGCCATTAGCATGCTGACAATTGAAGAGGTTTTGAACCTGGCTGTCCCAGAATAAGGCCCAGGGGTGTGCTGCGGTTGATTTTAGAAAGAAATTTCCAATGCCAAAATCTGGGACCAGTTATCCAAAGGGCCATCTCTGGCTTTGATTTCTGGGTTTTCCTAATTGACAGTAGGAATCTTAGATTATCACATGCACCATGAATTTGTTAGTCTGAAGGAACTAATCAAAATTCTGTTTCTATAAACATTTTTATTGATTCATCATTTCTGAAATCATGCAGTGTAGTCCTATTTTGGGTAACACAGTTACTTATGAAAGCTGCTAGATAGTTTCTGTCAAGCTTAATTAGACCTTTTTCTGCTGGGAGACTTCTTAAAGTGTTTGTAAACGGTTGACTGTTGATATCATGTCCCAAATATTACTCATAAGATGGAATCTCTACCAGTAAAAATAACTCAGAGGCATCAAACCTCCAAATCTGGAAGCCAGTTGACTCCTTTTAGACATATTCCATATGTCTCATTACCTCATCGTGCAGCTCAGCATTTGGTCTTGTGCATTATTTATGGGTGGGATTCACTTTTTTTCTTAACATGTTCCAAATCTTTTTTTTTCAATGTTTCCTCTCTTTTTTACTACCATTCTTTCATAAATTTTAATGATGTGAAAAGTACCTAAGGACCAATGGAGAGGTTCAGAATAGCAACCTTTGTAGGAGGCCCTGATGAAGAGCTTATCAAGGGAGATTTTGTCCCAATTATAAAATTGGAAGACAATTTAGAACTTTAGGGATGCCTTTGACTGCACAGTATTGGAAATGTGGGCGAATGTTAGGCTAAGTGAAGGGTCAGGACTTAGATTGAGGAGAATTTTGATTGTTGAGGTCCACTTTGAACTAGGCAGGGTTTGGACTGATAAAGAAAATAAGGGAGAGCAATCCCTAAAGAACTTTGAGTTGAGGAATGAAGTAATGAAAGCAATATTTTAAGAAAATTAATTTGGTAGCATTGTAGAATTAGAGGGAAGGCGTAAAGATGAGGAAAACCAAGAGGCAGGAAGACAAGTTTATATATATACTAGAGGCCCAGTGCATGAAATTCGTGCACTCAGGGGGGTCCCTCAGCCTGGCCTGCACCCTCTCGCAATCTGGGAGCCCTTGGGGGATGTCCAACTGACGGCTTAGGCTCACTCCCTGCCTAAGCTGGCAGTCAGACATCCTTAGCGCTGCCGTGGAGGCGGGAGAGGCTCCCACCACCACTTCGGCACTCGCCAGCCTTGAGCCTGACTTCTGGCTGAGCAGCGCTCCCCTTATGGGAGTGCACTGACCACCAGGGGGCAGCTCCTGCATTGAGCGTGTGCCCCCTGGTTGTCAGTGCACGTCATAGCGACCAGTAGTTCCACCTTTCAGTCAATTTGCATATTAGCCTTTTATTACATAGGATGGAGTAAGGTAATGACTGAGGAAGGTATTGTAATAACTGAGGCCAGTGTTATGCCATTAATAGCAATAACAGCTACTACTTATCAAATGCTTATTATGTGCCAGGCATTGTGCTAAGTGTTTTACACAGATTATATCATTTAATCATCACAGCACCTTATAAGTACTATTATTAATCCCATTTTGCAGATGAAAGAAAAGTTAAATAATTTCCCCTGATTGGTAGAGCTAGGATCTCGACCTAAACCATCTGACACCAGGGCCCCTGCTAAAAAAGAGGAACATTAGAAATATTTGAAAGGCAGAAAGGAGAACTAGCCAATATTTTGCTTAGCACTGCACTTGGTATTATGGCATCCTAAAATATTTTATCGTAAGAGTTTAAAATATAACCAGAGAATTAAGTCCTTCAACATGGACCAAACAGATGTCATGGGTTGTATTCCCCCAGAAAACACGCTGAGATTTGTGCATGGAAGGTTTCGAGGGGAGGGGGCTCAGGAATGGGCAAATGTAACAGAGACCTCAACTGATCATATAGGGAATTGTGGGGCTGGAATGACCCTTCAGAGTTGCCCCAGTAAAGGCAAGGGACAACTTTATAGCCCTCCACCAAGCAGTTGGTAGATGAGATGCTGGCTGTCCCTAGGAAGGGAGGGTGACCTTTGAACAAAGCAGCTTTCTTCTGCTGATGGCAGGTCCTGAGAGGGATTCCACTGTGCGTCTCCAGCCTCAATCCTGAAGGGAATCTACACAAAACACCACAGCATCCACTGCAACAAAATATAAAAACATATATTTTTTAATTACCTACTCTTCAATATGCAAACAGTGAGTAAACACTTAAGTCACATTTGGGGGGAATACTTTCCTTTTAAAGTACTGTTCAGTGGAGAGGAGAAACCCAATAAATCTGTCAGTACATTTCTTTGCCATGGAATTGTGGCCTTAATTCTTGATGAAAATAATCAACAAGGAAGGCATTTGGTGTATGGCTTAATTGAATCACTGTGTTTTGGACCCATTTGTTGTTAATGTGTAAATCCAGTACTATTTTCACACCTGCTCTCTTCTTTGTGATGCCTTGTTTAAGCAGAAGTCTAGTCTGGATTTCTTGTTTCAGACTAAAGAAGGGGCATGGACTATCATCACTGACCAGGAATCCAGCTCATACGGTATCATGAAGTCATCCTGCAAGTCTGTCTTTTTAGACCTCACTAGGCTTGCCTGCAGAAAGGAGCTGTGTGGATAGTTTCACGTACCAGGATCACTTAGGGAACACTCCAGTGGGCCACTGCTGATCTGGACAAATATTAGGCACACACACAAAATACAGGCATACCTGAACTTTACCTCTCAAAGAATCTGATTCCTGGTGGCTGGGCTGGGATCCAGTCATACTTGTTTTTTAACAGCCTTTAAGATTCATTAAAGTTTGAAACCCTTTTCTAGTGGGCCAGTGAAGACCTTTGATAAATCAGTCTATTCTATGGGCATCTTTGGGAATGAGGTTCATAGACCTTCTTTAAATTCCTTTTATTTATTTTCATTACCTTATCCATTATTCATTAATGGAGATAGTCCTTGTGTTTATCTTGATGGATAGCAAATAAGTGGGAGCATGCAAGCAGGGATCTGTGTCTCTTTTATTCGTTTGTGCAATAAGCCTTCATTGTGTAGTTACTATGTTCTAAGCACTCCACAAAATGCTGGGAGTACAGGAGGAAGATTCACCCTCTGCCTTTAGGGAGCTCACTTGTCTGGGGAAATGTACATAGACTGTCAGATGACAACATGCTAATGTAGAGAGAGGCACCGGGGCTGCGACAGCACAGACCAGCAGTCCCTAAGTCCTACCCTGAGAGTCAGGGAGGGTTTCCTGGAGGAAATCAACTCTAGAGGACTCTGCAGAACTGGAAATGAGTAAGTCAAATGTGGTGTTTCCATCCATAATTGTGTCACATCTTTCCACTTATTTAGCTCTTCCTTTATATCCTTTAAGAAGATTTGTATACATTTTTCCATAAAGATCTTATAAAATGTCTTTGAACTTAATTTCTAAGTAACTCACATTATTTGAGGCTATTGCGAAGAGTATGTTATTTTTTTATTGTTTTTCTGGTTGGTTATAGAGAACTACAGTTCAACTTGGTATAGTACTTGTATCTTATAACTTTACAGAACTCTAAGTTTGGTGATTTGGTTGTTTTTTTCTATGTAGATAAACATAATATCTGCAAACAATGGCAATCTTTTCTCATCTTTTTCAGTCCTTATATTGCTTATTTCCTTCCGTGTGTTATTGCACTGGCCAACATTTCCATATATTATTGGCGCGCAGCAGTAACTATGAACATCTTTGCCTTCTTCCAGACCATAAAGGAAATGTGTCTCAATTTTCTCTTTTGAGAGTGTGTTTTCTGTGGGTAGGTTTTGGTAGATAACCATTTTCAGTTTCAGGAAGCAAGCGCCCTTCTAAGTTTTTCTAAGAACGCTTTATCTTAAATATGAATTGGGCTTTAACAAATACTTCATTTGAATTGTATCTTCTGAGAGGCCCGTGTGATTTT
This sequence comes from Cnephaeus nilssonii, assembly GCF_951640355.1. NCBI lineage: Eukaryota > Metazoa > Chordata > Mammalia > Chiroptera > Vespertilionidae > Cnephaeus > Cnephaeus nilssonii. Next base: position 3,034,175 of record NC_137072.1, on the reverse strand, counting down.
TATTCTTTAGAACCAATGACAGGATGGATTACACTAATAAATTCATCAGCGTTTGTACCATCCTTGCATTCCGAGATAAAAATTACTTGATTATAATTATTACCATTTTAATATTCTACTAGATCTCATTAGCTAATATTTTATTCCACATTATAGCATATTAAAGTAAGGAACATTGGCTTATAATTATTGGTTCTTTCACTGTTCTTATCCAGCTTTGGAATCAAGGGTATAATAATGTCATTAAATGAAATGAAATGCTCAGCATCTCTTCTTTTTCTGTGTTTAAGGAGCAGTTTGTAAAGTGGGGATTATCTGTTCCTTAAAAAATTGGTAGGATTTACCCATAAAATCATCTGGGCCTAGTGCTTTGGGGAAGAAGGGAAGGCATAAGGAGATCTTCTATTACTAAATCAATTTAGTTAGTGTCCACTGATCTGTATGTCTTCCATAGCCTTTTTGTCGGTTTTGGCACTTATTATTTTTAGGTGCTCATGGAAAAAAAAGAGTGTCCACCTGGGTGTTTCAGGAGAAGAAATAGTACCTCAAGAGCTATTCAAGGACAAGAAGGCATCATCTCTGAGCCAAGCACTGTCAGAATATATGTCTGTGTGCAGGGCACGCAAATGTCTCTTCTCTAATCAGTGTGTCCTATTTGTCCTAGGAAGGCAGCCTCAAGTGGCAAGATGCTTAGAACATGTGGGTTTGTGTAGGATGAAATCTCTCTGACATCTTCATCAGTGACAGGGCCAGTAGTTCTTTATCCTGTCATTGGCTTTTTGGGGGGATCACTGACTTGGGGCCCAGGAAGCAAATGGCTAGCTAACTCTGTAATCACTTCTTTGGGAGAGTCTGAGTGAGATCACACGTAAACCCTTCATTGGATAGGAAGTAGGTTTACCTTTTAGAAAGACATATAGATATCCAGTAGCCAACAACTGGCCTTCAGAGGAGCTTGACTAAGGTTGTGAGAGGTCCAGAAATCTCATATGAGGATTACCCGATACAGCTGGACTGGAAATGACCATAAGGAGTATGATAGATGTCTTCTCATATTTAAAGAATATCAATGGAGTTGGGGTTGTAAACCGCTTTCAGTGCACTATGTTGCACAGAAGACAGGAGGAAAACAGATTTGGGTTCAGAGTAAGAAGAGATGTTATTCCTCCATTGCTGGGGGAGTTTATTTATGCAGAAGTTTCAAGCAGAACATCTCCTGGATTAAGGCAGAAATTCAGTTTTGACAATGGCAAGGAAACCTAAGTGAGGGCTGCAAGCAGACCGTGCTCTCAGGAAGACAATGTTGTAGGAAAGGTCACATGTGGATGACCAGAACAGCATTCCCTGGGCCCTTGCATATCCTAGATTCTGCACTGGATAGTTTTAGATCCTCAACCTCTTTAATGCTTCATAACAACCTGTGCATTATTTATCCCCAAGCTAAATATGAAGACACCAGAGATCAGAAAAATTAAGTAACTTGCACAAGGTTGCACAGCACTAATTAGCAGAACCAGGATTTGAACCAAGATGCACCAAGTCTGAGCTCATTTGGCAGAGACTCGGCTGCTCCCACTTTGGTGCACATGCAGGCGTCTCCCAGGATATGTGTTAAAATGCAGATTCAGTTTCAGGAGGTCTGGGGTGGGACCGTTTTTTCTGCATTTCTAACAAGCCCCCAGGTGGCGCTGGTGCTGCTGGTCCACATGACATTTTGATGTGGAGGTTTTGGGTGATCTTGATAAAGTTGTTCAGGAGTCTTTGATTACAGATGAATCTGACGACTATTTCCCAGGTGAGAAACAGAAGGAGCTGGCCCTGGTGTCCATGCATGTCTGGGAAGCCTCACCTTGACTCACAACTGCTGCTTGTCCTGCTGAGGCATCATACAGGCTCCCTGGGAATTGGGAAGAATGGGCTTGGCAGTGACAGAAATAGGCTTGGTATAGTATATATTGTGTGCCCATGGTGAGCTGGAGACTGTTCTAGGCACTTGAGATGCAAAGATAAACCTCTTTTATAATCTAGCGGAGTGAACCTAAACCAAAGTTATCACGGGGTTTAGTTACATGTCAACCTTACAGTTTTCTTAGCCCTTGAAATGTCCTGACTTTTTTCACTCTGTCAGCTTCTCTGTGCAATCTGTCACCAGATTGGCTCAATCCGAATAAACAGTGTAGTGGAGCTGACAGAAAACTAATGCGGACTCCATCTGCACCAATAGAAGTGGCCTGAACTAGCTCTCTCTGCCCGGTCAGCCTGCAGCTGCAGGACTGGCTTTGGATCTCTGGACCCCATCTCAAAGAGAATTGTGACAAATTGGGCCTTGTCCAGGGAGAACAGCCAGTCAGGGAGGAGACCCAAACTGTGACATATTAAGCACCATTGAAAGTGGTGGCAGTGCTGGTCCTGCTTGGAGATGGAGAGCTCGAGGGACGCTGAGTGCCTTTCCCAGCTGTCGCTCCATCACCATGTCCCCTCCATAGTCCTTCCAGGGAAGATGCCTGTCTTTCCAGAACTCAGCCTCCTTGACTATCCAAGCTAAAGCAGCCTCCCCAGGCACTCCCCATCACATGCCCATGTAGAGCTTTTGCTTAGCTCTTGTCACCTCTCTGGTCATACCTTCCTTTCTTATTTGCTTGTGAGGACAGTTCACGAAGCGAAGCTCTAGAGGCTGTGATACATAAGGAGATTCTCAGGACTTCCCAGTTATTCCTTTGTGATGTTCAGAGACTTACCTCTTGCTCATCCAGCCCCCACCCCACCCCACATCCCACACCTAGACTGTAGCCTCAGCCTCCTTGTAAGTTTCTCTTCATTTGTTTACTTCCCTTGTCCCCAACAAAATCCATTCTAAATGCAGCTGCTAGGGCAGTCTTTCTGTCTATTTTCTCATCCAGGATATGTTGGTTGCAGCCTCAGCATGCAGGAGCTTGATTCCTCCGGTTCTCCTGCTTGTAAAGCAAGAGAGCCAGCCCTGTGTGGCCAGTGATGGCTCCGCTCTGGGGCCTGTGGTGGCTCTTTTGCACCCACAAGCTCTTGTAGTCATACCCCCTGTGTACTCAGAGAGAGGCCTCCATCCCTTGGCCAGCTTTCCTCCTGCCTCAAGTTGGAATCTCTTGAGAAACGTAGACATGCTTTCCAAGCATCAGACTTAGTTAGGTCTTTGAAAGCTGGCTCTCAATCAGGTTCTTTTCTTAAAATGTGTTACTATCTAATCACATTATAAAGTTCTCACAATAAAAAAAGAAAACATACACTCCCACAGCCCCTCCTTTAATCAATGCTTGCTTAACTAGTGCTTCAGACAAGCACGTCTTAGGCAAATGGATGGCCACATGGATACATCCGGGAGGGGCCGGCCTGTTGAGTTGGCACGAGCTCTGCTCTGCCTCGTCACGGCACTGCCTTTGATCTTTAATTTGAGCCATTCTAGGCAGGGCTCAGCACACTCTGAAAACACACTTTGTGATTGAAAAATGTGCACTTCATCAGCCAAAACATTTGTTTATATTTTACCCCCAGTTCTAGGGTTTTCATTCCTTGTCATGCTTTCCTCAAGCACTTTCTTCATATAATTAAAGAGGTGTGAGTGCTCTAAACAGGACTGTGCAATAGGCTCCTTCCCTGAAGACAGAGAAAGGTGTCTCCCCACTGTGTCCGGCACGAAGTCCATGAGGACATGACAAAACAACCTACACGGCCACGTTTCCAGAATGGTAAAAACTGTCAGGCTGTCCAGGAAGGCAGGCGCCCCGGAAAGACTGTGCCCTTCCCAATAGGGCCATCACAGCCCTGGGCAGCCCTTGGAGGCGCGAGGCTGTGTGAGGGTGCCAGTGTGTCTCTAGTTGTATTAGTGTGCGTGTCTCATCAGTGGCACTGTTCACCTTTGGGACCAATCAATCATGTGTCCTGTGCATTGCAGGATGCTTCGGGACCTACCTGGCCTCTACCCTCCAGCTGTGTGTACTGCTCTCCCCCTACCTCCACCAATTGTATAATCAATAATGTCTCCCCGGGGGGACAACAAAATCTCCTGCATTGCGAACTATTCGCTTCATTGAATGGACTTGCAAAGAGGTCTTTCCATGAGGCAGGGTCTGTGGGACCCAGAGTAGTGGGCACACAGTAGGGTCACCTGAGAAACGTTCAACAAATGACAATGGCCAGGCTCATGGCAGACCAAGTAAGTCAGGGTCTTGGGGGTAAGGCCTGGACATAATAACTTTGAAAGGTCCCCAAGTGATTCTAGTAAATGCTTAGGGTTGAGAAAGAGAACTTTCATGACCTCCTCCAGAGGACTAGGAGAGGAGCAGGAAGCTTGAGATATCACAATTTGATTAATGAGAGAGTCAGGCCGGAAAGGCCAACAAGGACGAACGACCATCCTAAGTCTGTGTGTGCTCTTTTTGTCTTCCTTAGAAGTTAGTAGAACTCCAAATGAAGACACGTGTGCTAAAGCTAAGGAACCTGGGTAATGCCTCACAGCCCCGCTGGGAGAAAGGAGGAATCCTGAAGGCAGTAGAAATTGTCTTGGGGACTCAAACATGGAAACGTAGGCTGAGTCTTAGAGACTTCAGGGTAGAGGGAAGAACAGGCCAGGATGGGGAGTGTCTTGAAACTGAAACGTAGTCCTTCTGGCCACTTGGCTCCAGCTAAGCGAGGGTAGGGAAGTGGCTCCAGCAGTGCTGGCGCGGGGTCTGTGTCCTTCCATTTCCCTCCATGATACAAAGGCCCTGTACTACAGGGATAAGAAAAACAATGGGCGCGATAGTGTCAGACATCTGGGTTTCTGTTCAGACTGCTGAAGACCTCAATCATCTTGCATCCTCATTTCTACTACCGCAGGGAGATGAAGAGCATGAGCCTGGGAGTTCACTAGATTTGTGTTATTAGTTAAGAGATCTCATGCAAATAAGCTGCTTTGCCTCTTTGGGTTTCAGTTTTCCCATCTCTAAAATGGGGATAATAGTTAGGCCTATCTCATAGACCTGGTCAAAGGATTAAATAAGATAATTCATGAGAAGTACTATGTAGACAGACAGCTTGCTAAATATTAGCTACTACCACTATTTATTCTTTGGTCCCAAAGTCCAGTAGATCAGGAAGTCCTGTGACCTATTCTTTGGAAGTGTCTTTGGAAAATCTGGCCCCCTCTTCCTCATCTCTGTTGGCATTACCTGAGTTCTGCACTGCTCACCCTTTCTGGCAAGTCTCCCTAGCTCTGCCACCCAGCAACCTCTCTCCAGGTGTTACTAGGCTCTTGTAACTCTTGATTAAAACTTCCAAGGGTTCTTTGCAACCAACAGGGTGAAGTCCTTTGGCCCTGCTGTAGTCACCTCACGTGTTAGGATTGTTGGTCTGGGTTCCCATGACCGAGAACCTTAACTGGCTTCCCTTGCTTACGTTTTAAACGTATGAGTGTGTGTGTTTTCCAGTCATTCTGAGTGTTGTTCAAATGAACTCCCCTGCTCGCAGTTTATATGTCTTGGACTGAAGTGTTGCATATTTCCCCTGTCATGTTTAAAATACAAAGTTTTGTTTTCCCAGCAAGTGCTGTGAGTGATTTGGAAACATTGCTGGTCCTGATTAATTTCTCTTCTACAGCTCATGTAAGGTCTTGTTTATTTACATTAATAAGGAGACTATACAAACAGCTTGCATGTGAAATTTTCTCCTGAGGACACAGAGGCTGATGGTAAAGGCTAATTCATGAATGAGGAGAAATTGAATCCCGGCTCTTTCAGCTCTTGTCTGAGCCTATTGCTGCAACAAATCTCCTGTTTACTATGACAGTTATTTTATTACAGGTCACCCCAATTTGGCAGCTTTCCTAAAATCTTGCCCCTTTTGGGGGGAGTCAAGAAGAGATTAGAAACAAAGAGAACATAAAGGAAAAAAAACAAACTGCCTCAAAATCAAACTCTTCGGAACTCATAGGCATTGGCTGACCCTCAACAGGAAATGCTCCCAGGAATATTTTGTTGCACTGCCCCCAAATTTGGAATCTTCAGATTCTTGTTCTAAGTCACCACCCATCTATTAGGTGTAAAAATAACCAGTCCTGCCTGTGAGGGTGAGTCCACTGAGGCTGAAGATAGATGTAACTAGGGAAACATGGTGACTTGAAACCAAAAGCAGTATTTCTTTTGAAGGGACACATTTTAATTTCTTAAACATACAGCTCACCTGGGTATTGATATAGATTATTAGTATCTATCTTCCTATTCATTCATTTTCCTACTGGGTTCTGATTATCACCAATTGTGAAGTTATTTGCCTATTTCTCTCCACTAGACTGGGAGGCAAATGACTAGAAAGGAATGTCTGCATAGTGTAATGTATAAGGGCATGGATGGTTGACAACAGATAAGCCTGATTCTAGTCCTAGCTCTGCTGCTTACCAGCTTCCTAGTTTGGGGAAAGTTATCTGATTGCCCTCTTTCTCAAAATTCAGTTTTGTAATCTGTCAAATGAAAGACTTGCTCTTCTGGTGTGGCTTGATTGATTAGGCATTGTCCCATGCACCAGAAGGTTGCTGGTTTGATTCCTGGTCAGGGCACATGCCCAGGTTGCAGGCTCAATCCCTGGAAGGAGGCATACAGGAGGCAGCTGATTGTTGATGTTTCTCTCTCTCTCTCCCGCTCTGCCTTACTCTCTCTCTAAGAAATAATCAATAAAAATATTTTTAAAAGAAAGAAAGAATAGCCACCTCACTAGGTTGTTCTGATGATTAAGTGGGATCATATAAGTAAAGCAGCCAGCAGAATGCTTGGCATACTCAATCCGGGTCAGCTGCTGCCATGAGGATGAGGTTGGTTTTTATACGTTTCCTGAGAACACGAGGTCTCTTGTCTGCACCACCAGCTTCTAGGTCTGTACCTAGAAGTGAAATGGTCTGAAATGAATGAATGCACAGCATTCCCACGTGTCCAGGTCTTTGCTGTCATCAGGGTAAGTATTTAGGTAAGCATGAGCACATCCACAATCCAATGACATGTCCAGTACTTTGGCCATATCTGGACAAATTACATTCTTAAACTCCTATATGATTTGGGAGAAAGAATCTCCCTGGGGAGCCACTCACATAGCAAATGTCAACAGAGAAGAGCAGTGACTTATGGGCTGAATCTTTGAGGGGACAGAAGGAACAGGTTGAAGAAAGGTCACTCCGAAATGAGAACAAAGAACTAGCCTCAGAGGTCAAGGGAGGAGTTTCTTGAAGGAGCTGATGCTCCTCCGTGCCCAGGGTGGCAGCAAGTTCAAGGGGAAGGCTACTCCACAGAAACTGTACAAATATCTCTGCAGGACCACTCCCTTGGGCACCCAGTTTCGTTAAGGTTGCATTAGGCCATCAGCTCACTTTTCTCTATTCTGATGAGTGGCTATTTAACAGCACCAAGAATGAAAACTATTCTAGCGGCTCTCAGCTGGGCTGAGGTTTGTTCACCATTATTTTCACACAAAAGCCTGATCCCATTAAGATGGGCAGATATTTCCTGCCATAGCATGGCCTCATGCTCACAAACATTGGATGCTATTTAAAGCCTCTCCTTTGCAAATATGCGTTGGTCATATTTGTGCAGTGCCCCTTAATTAAGGCCAGATTTGAAGCTCTCACAGCTGTCACTCCTTTAACTGATGACAGAGGATGTAGGACTTGATTTTTCCAGCAGATAATTTGGACATCAGAGAAAAGCCAAGAGGTCCTCGAATCGCTGTGACACTTACCTTACTTCCAGGTTCTAATGAAAGAGCTTCTTAGGCAAAAAGGGACACAAAGACCCTTTCACAGAACCATCAACACTGTCTGCCAAGCAGGAGATTTATGGGGTGGGAACACACACACACACACTCACACACACGCTTTATTTGAGGCACCCTGGAAAATGAAAAGCTATCTCATAAAAGTAATCATGTGAGAAGATGGTCTTGAAGATAGCAGCTTGGATTTCTGTGAAGGCAAAAATGCACCAATTTATAACTGAAACTCTGCTAGGAGACTAAAAAGAGTTGTCTACCTTCTCTTATATCTTCCTTTCTCTAAAGGAAATACATCGTGGGTGGGTTGGAACACGTGATCTTTTGGTTACCAAATGCTTTAATTAATAAAGAATCAAAAACATACTATACAAAGATTGCCAGTTATCAAAGAAACAAAATGCTGATTCTTTCCCAGCCACATGGTTTGGAGCAGGAATGTGGTGGTGCAGATGATACTGACAATAACAACAATCATAATATTCATGGTGTTAATGTTTATTAGGTGCTCCCTCTGTGGCACTTTAAATGTACTCCTTTTCATTAATTATCTCACTTGGTTCTTGAAAACCAATGAGGTAGGTACTATTTTATGTACATTTTATAGATGAGGTAACCGTGGCTTCACAGCTTAAGGAATTTGCCCAAGGTCACCCCGCTGTAAAAAGGCAGGGTCAGAACTCAGAGCTCTTGAGCTCGGTCTTCCCTGAAGTGCCTGCTCAGCACTCCTGTTATCCTGAGACAATGAAAAGCACATGGGCTTTGGAGATAGACCAGAGTTTCATCCAGGTCTGCCATGTGACCTTCAACAAATTGCTTCACTTTTCTGAACCTCAGTTCTTCAATTGAAAAAAACAACAACAGCTGCCTCATAGCTATAAAGATTACATGAAATTAGGATAAACGAGATCCATAGGTACTCAACAAATGTCAATTCCTACTCCACCTGTCTCATTCCATTCTAATTATTTCCTTTTTCCACCACGGATTGAAGCCTGAGGAAGGCCCTTCTGAACAAATAAGACCTGAGAAGGCTCAGTTTGACACAGGGAAGTGATGAGGTCATTGACATCTTCAAGGGAGAAACCTCAGTAACCTGGTGAGGACAGAAGTCTGTGGCGCGGGTTAAGGAGACATGATTGTGAAGCTGGGGCTGTTCCAAGTTCTTTGGTAGTGAGAGGGTACGATACAAAAGTGCAGGCAGCATCAAACTGGGGGCTATAATGATCCCATATGTAACTTCTGTGGTTTTGTAAAACGCGTTACTCTATTGTAATATCACTGAGCTGATAACTGTGACGGGTGAACAAGTGATGCAGGATTCTCTGGGTTGTGTTTCCAGATGGTTGAAGGCCATTTGGATACTTGTGGGCCTCTGCTTCCCTCTGGCTTTGGGTGATATGTGAAAGTTGTGATGAAATGTCCTGTAATAGGGTTTCCAAACTATGTCTCATAGCCTAGAAGCACCTTCTTAAAGGTAAATTCTGGTCCCTTTAAGACTAAACCTATACATGAAAACGAGGAATTGATGTGTAGCATTTCGTATCTATTACTAGCTTGTCTTTCTGATATAATAAAGAAAAAACCTATTTAAGCAATTTCAACTACTCAATTTAGAGCTTTTTTATTCACATAGTCACAGTACTTTCCTCTTAATTTAGGACATATTATTGTAAAAAGTACACACTTATTTGGGCAACAGAAAGTCTGAATTTATGGGATAGTTTGACTATATCGAATATTAAAAATTAGTATGGTCTAGTCGTTTGTCGCCTAGCATGAAATTCTACATAATTTTTTGGCTGTGGATTTAAGAATTTAACCAGAAGTTCTGTATCAAGTCTGCAGAACAGGCTATATTATGCCTGAGTGACAAATACAAAACACAGATTTCTTTTTCACACTAGTCCTTAAAGGCCAGCAGGGGCTCTGCTCATCACAGTCCCTCGGGGACTCAGGTTGGTGGAGGCTCCACCATCTTAGGCAGCTTCCACTTCACCCAAGTCTAAAATTTGCTCTGGCAGAGGAAGAAAGGGTTGAAGAGTTGAGCACCAGCAATTAAATGCTTCAACCTGGAAGTGACACATGCCACTCCCACTCACATCCCATTGGCCAGAAACTAGTCACATGGCCACACCTAACTTTAGAGGGGTGGGAAATTGTAATCCTCCATTTACAGAAAAATCAAAGAATCAGATACTGAGAAACATCAGTATTGAACAGGAGTTCATCTTGTCATTTATTCCCTTTCCCTAAGAAGAAAAGATTAGTACTTTCATCAACTTTGTAAACTGTAATTTTGAAATAAATCCTGGTGGCTCACAGGAGGAGGGGTGGGGAGTTCCAGTTGGCCAGTAAAACTTGGGAGAAACATTTGCTGAAGCTAATAAGAGTGTCTCTTTGATTTAAATGCCCCATTTGTGGTACAGAACCAAAATGAACTAAACCATAAAATTCTACTCCACCAGGATCTAAGCTGTAATTTCTCCATTGTCCAAAGGAGACATTCTGTAAACAAGTATGAAAATCCAGTTGAAGCCATGGAATTTTACTCAATTCAAGAAGTATTGTCACTTAATCTGTGCTATTTCTGAAAGGAATGCAGCATTAAATTTCACATGTTCTTTTCTCAAGGGATATAGATGTAATTTTAATCTAAGCCAATGATAATGTTTAGATTTAAATATTTTAAACAACTTACTACTAAATTAAATTGTTAATCAAGAAAACATTACGATCTTTATTGTATGGCTTTGTGCAATCCTGACCCACTGTCAATATATTCTTGGGGATTCTCATTCCCTAATTCTTGCAGGGTAGTCTGATTCAATTGTTAATAACCTGTTTAGCAAAAAACATCAAGCCAGAAAAATCATTAAAATGTTTTTTTCTTAATTCAAAATAAAATTTACCTTAGTGTCATGAGGAATAATACATCTTATAATGTATATTATGGACTTTTTTCAAGAGTGACAGGTCAAAAAAGAAATTATGTTTTTGAGCCGCCAAATAGTAGTATTGGGGATACAGTTGAAAAGTAGTTACAAAGGCAACTTTCTAATCTGGTGACGTGAAATTTGAGGACAAATTATAGCAAAGCCTGGTGGGTAGTTTATGGCAAAAGGGCCAGGAGTTTCCCAGAGGCTGCCCAGGACTGATCTCCAATTCTTCCAAACTGGGCAGATGTAACTGAACCAGGTGACTCCTTCATAGCTAAGAGCAAGAAAGACAATATTACATGGATAAAGACCCATCACACTGACTATTGTGTAGACATTCTATGCTTTCCCAAAACTGCATAATTGTTTAATCTTTAATTTTATTTCATTTGAGTCTAAAAAGCCATTCTTTATTGTATGAACCCCAATTCTGCCATGAAGCCATCTGTGAGCTCCTTAGCTATTGCTGCCTAGTTGAATCATCAAATCCTGGTCCACCTGCAGTTGATCTCATTTATTTTGCTCAAGAATCTTATCTCCCCAGACAGATACTAATCCCATTGGGAGCAAGGATGTAACACATGCCACTTTTGATTTCTCTAGAGAACTGGGTTAGTGATAGGCACATGAGAGATGTTTAATCCTTCATCAATATAGTAACCCATCTGATGATTCAAGCCTTTCTTTACACTCACACACACACAGGATGGAACAGGCAGTTTGGGGAGAAAGTGAGCTCCTCATCACTAGAGTCATTCAGGTAAAGACTGAATAATGGGGGGAGGGGGACACTTTGCTTGCTTCCATATCTTGGCTGTTGTAAATAATGCTACAATGACCATAGGGGTGCATATATTCTTTTTGAATTAGTATTTTGAGTTTCTTCAGATACACACTGAAACAGAATCACTGGCTCATAAGGCAGTTTCATTTTTAATTTTTTGAGGTAACTCAGTACTGCTTTTCACAGTGGCTGCACCAATCTGCATTCCCACCAACAGTGCTCAAGGGTTCCCTTTCTCCACATCCTTACCAACACTTGTTGTTTGTGGATTTATTGATGATAGCCATTCTGATGGGTGTGAGGTGATATCTCATTGTGGTTTTAATTTGCATTTCTCTGATGATTACTGATGTTGAGCATCTTTTAATATGTCTGTTGCCCTTTTGTATGTCTTCTTTGGGGAAGTGTCTATTCAGATTTCCGCTCACATTTTAATTGAAATGTTTGAGGTTTTTTTGGTGTTGAGTTGTATGAATTCTTTATAAGTTTTGGATATTAACCCCTTAATATAATTGGTGCATATATTCTCCCACTTAGTAGGTTGTCCTTTTGCTTTATTGATGGTTTCCTTTGCTTTGCAAAAACTTTGTAGTTTGATGTAGTTCAATTGGTTTATTTTTTTCTTTTGTATTCTTTGCCCAAGAAGATATATCAGAAAAAACAATGCTAAGAAAAATGTCAGAGATTTTACTGCCTATATTTTCTTCCAGAACTTTTATCATTTCAAGTCTTACATTTATTTTTTTATTTTTTTATTAAGGTATTATATGTGTACATATCTTACCATTGCCCCCCTCACCCCACTCCCACACATGCCCTCACCCCCCAGTGTTTTGCGTCCATTGGTTATGCTTATATGCATGCATACAAGTCCTTCAGTTTATCTCTTATCTCCCCCACCTATCCCTAACCTTCCCGCTGTAATTTGACAGTCTGTTTGATGCTTTACTGCCTCTGTATCTATCTTTTTGATCATCAGGTTATAATGTTCTTTATTATCCACAAATGAGTAAGATCATGTGGTATTTTTCTTTCATTGACTGGCTTATTTCACTTAGCATAATGTTCTCCAATTCCATCCAGGTTGCTGCAAATGGTAAGAATTCTTTCTTTTTTATGGCAGCATAGTATTCCATTGTATAGATGTACCACAGTTTTCTGATCCAGTCATCTGCTGACGGGCACCTAGGCTGTTTCCAAATCTTAGCTATTGTAAATTGTGCTGCTATAAACATAGGGGTGCATATATCCTTTCTTATTGGTGTGTCCAGTTTCTTAGGATATATTCCTAGGAGTGGGATCACTGGGTCAAATGGGAGTTCCATTTTTAGTTTTTTGAGGAAACTCCATACTGTTCTCCACAGTGGCTGCACCAGTCTGCATTCCCACCAGCAGTGCACAAGGGTTCCTTTTTCTCCGCATCCTCGCCAACATTTACCGTTTGTTGATTTGTTGATGATAGCCATTCTGACAGGTGTGAGATGGTACCGCATTGTCGTTTTGATTTGCATCTCTCGGATAATTAATGATGTTGAGCATGTCTTCATGTGTCTCTTGGCCTTCCTTCTTTCTTCTTTTGAAAAGATTCTATTTAGGTCCGTTGCCCATTTTTTTATTGGATCATTTATCTACCTTTTATTAAGTTGTATAAATTTCCTGTAGATGTTGGAGATTAAACCTTTATCAGTGATAACATTTGCAAATATGTTCTCCCATACAGTGGGCTTTCTTGTTGTTTTGTTGATGGTTTCTTTTGCTGTGAAAAAGCTTTTTATTTTGATGTAGTCCCATTTGTTTATTTTCTCTTTAGCTTCCATTGCCCTAGGAGAGGTATCAGAAAAGAAGTTCTTTTGGCATATGTGAGAGATTTTGCTGCCTGTGGATTCCTCTAGTATCTTTATGGTTTCCCATCTTATGTTTAAGTCCTGTATCCATTTTGAGTTTATTTTTGTGTATGGTGTAAGTTGGTGATCTAGTTTCATTTTTTTGCATGTATCTGTCCAATTTTCCCAACACCATTTATTGAAGAAACTGTCTTAACTCCATTGTATGTTCATGCCTCCTTTGTCAAATATTAATTGAGCATAGTGGTTTGGGTCAATATCTGGATTCTCTATTCTATTCCATTGGTCTATATGTCTGTTCTTGTGCCAGTACCAGGCTGTTTTGAGAACGGTAGCCTAGTAATACAGCTTGAAATCTGGTATTGAGATCCCTCCTACTTTATTCTTCTTTCTCAGGATTGCTGTGGCTATTCGGAGTCTTTTTTTTTATTCCAGATGAATTTTTGGAGAGTTCTTTCTAGGTCTGTGAAATATGCCATTGGTATTTTAATGGGGAGTGCATTGAATCTATAGATTGCTTTGGGTAGTATGGATATTTTAATGATGTTGATTCTACCAATCCATGAACATGGTATGTTCTTCCATCTGTTTATGTCTTCCTCTATCTCTTTTTTCAGTGTCCTGTAGTTTTCCGCATATAGGTCTTTTACCTCCTTAGTTAAGTTTATTCCTAGGTATCTTAATATTTTTGGTGCGATGGTAAATGAGATTGCTTTTTTAGTCTCTCTTTCTGTAAGTTCACTGTTGGTGTATAGAAATGCCATAGATTTCTTGGCATTAATTTTGTATCCTGCTACATTGCCGAATTCATTTATTAAGTCTCTTAGTTTTTTTATGGAGTCTTTCGGGTTTTTTATGTACAATATCATGTCATCTACAGGTAAGGACAGCTTTACTTCTTCTTTTCCAATTTGGATGCTTTTTATTTCTTCTTCTTATCTGATAGCAATGGCTAGTACTTCCAGTACTATGTCAAACAGGAGTGGTGAGAGTGGGCATCTCTGTCTTGTTCCTGTTCTTAGAGGAAGTGGTTTTAGTTTTTGTCCATTGATTGTGATGTTGGCTATGGCTTTTATTATGTTGAGGTATGATTTTTCTATTCCCACCTTGCTGAGAGTTTTTATCAAGAAAGGGTGTTGGATTTTGTGAAATGCTTTTTCTGCATCAATTGAGATGACTATGTGATTTTTATCTCTCAATTTGTTTATGTGATGTATCACGTTTATTGATTTGCGGATATTGTACCATCCTTGCATCCCCAGGATAAATCTTACTTGGTCATAGTGTATGATCTTTCTGATGTACTGCTGGAGCCGATTTGCTAGAATTTTGTTGAGGATTTTGGCATCTATGTTCATCAGGGATATTGGTCTATAATTGTCTTTCATTGTGTTGTCTTTATCTGGTTTTGGTATTAGGGTGATGCTGGCTTCACAGAAGGAGCTTGGAAGTGTTCCTTCCTCTTGAAATTTTTGTAATAGTCTGAGGATGATAGGTTTTAGTTTTTCCTTGAATGTTTGGTAAAACTCCCCTGTGAAGCCATCTGGCCCCGGGCTTTTGTTTTCCGGAAGCTTTTTGATGACTGCTTCAATTTCTTCCATAGTTATTGGCCTATTGAGCTGTTTATATTCTTCCTGATTGAGTTTTGGAAGGTTATATTTTTCTAGGAATATGTCCATTTCCTCCAGGTTGTCCATTTTGTTGGAATAGAGTTGTTTGTACTATTTTTTAAGAATCCTTTGTATTTCGGTGGGGTTTGTTGTTATTTCACCTCTTTCATTTCTGATTTTGTTTATTTGGGTCCTCTCTCTTTGCTTCTTGGTGAGCCTGGCTAGAGGTTCATCAATCTTGTTTATCCTTTCAAAGAACCAGCTCTTGGTTTTGTTGATCTTTTGTATTGTTTCTTTGGTCTCTATGTCGGTTACCTCTGCTCTGATCTTTATTATTTCTTTCCTTCTGCTTACACTGGGCTTTTCTTGTTGCTCTCTTTCTAACTCTTTGAGTTGTAGAGTTAGATAATTTATTACCATTGTTTCTTGTTTTTTTGCAGTAGGCTTGAAGAGCTATGAACTTCCCTCTCAGGACTGCTTTCGCTGTGTCCCATAGATTTTGGATTGTTGTGTTTTCATTGTCATTTGTTGCCATGATGTTTTTTATTTCTTCCTTGATCTCTCTGGTAACCCAGTCATTGTTTAATAGCATGCTGTTTAGTCTCCATGTGTTTGATTTCTTTAGATTGTTTTTATTGTAGTTGATTTCCAGTTTTATGCCACTGTGATCTGAGAAGATGCTTGATATGATTTCTATCTTCTTGAATTTGGAGAGACTTTGCCTATGTCCCAACATATGGTCTATCTTGGAAAATGACTCATGTGCACTTGAGAAGAATGTATATTCTGTGGCTTTGGGGTGATATGTTCTGAAGATGTTAATTAATTCCATCTGGTCTAGTGAGTCATTTAGGATTGATGTTTCCTTGCTGATTTTTTGTTTAGAGGATTTGTCCAATGGTGATAGTGGGGTATTAAAGTCTCCTACTATGATTGTATTGCTGTTAATCTCTCCCTTGATATCCTCCAAGAGTTTTTTTTTTTTTAATGTATTTGGGTGCTCCTGTATTGGGTACGTATATGTTTACCAGAGTTATTTCTTCTTTTTGGATTGCTCCCTTTTGTATTATGAAGTGGCCTTCCTTATCTCGTGTTATGTCCTTCACTTTGGGATCTAATTTGTCAGATATAAGTATTGCTACCACAGCTTTTGTTTTTCACTTCCATTCGCCTGGAAAGCCTTTTTCCATCCCTTCACCCTCAGTCTGTGTGCATCTTTTTTTTCTTCGGTGGGGTTCTTGTAGACAGCAGATATATGGGTCTTTTTTTCTTATCCAATCCATTACCCTGTGCCTTTTGATTGGGGCATTTAATCCATTTACATTTAAAGTTATTTTTGATAGGTACTTATTTGTCGCCATTTTTATTCTTTACCCCTATGTTCCTTCTTCGCTTCCTATTTCTTTTTTTTACAGCAGACTCTTTAGCATTTCTTGCATTGCTGGTTTGGTGGTGATAAATTCCCTTAGTCCTTTTTTGTCTGTGAAGCTCCTGATTTCACCTTCAATTTTGATTGATAGCCTTGCTGGGTACAGTATTCTTGGATTCAGACACTTCCTTTGCATGACTTTATATATTTCATTCCATTCCCTTCTGGCCTGATGAGTTTCTGTTGAGAAATCAGTTGCTAGTCTGATGGGAGTACCTTTGTATGTAACTTTATGTCTCTCTCTGGCCACTTTTAAGATTCTTACTTTGTCGTTGGTATTTGCCAATTTAATTATAATGTGCCTTGGTCTTTTGGGGTTCATTTTGCTTGGGACTCTGTGAGCTTCTTGGATTTGTGTGGGTTTTTTCTTCCCTATATCAGGGAAGTTTTCTGTCATTATTTCTTCAAACAGGTTTTCTATTCCTTGCTCAGTTTCCTCTCCTTCTGTATCCCCTATTATGCAGATGTTGTTTTGTTTCATGTTGTCCCAAAGTTCCCTTAGGCTCTCCTCCTGCTTTTTAATTTTTTTTTCTAGAAGCTGCTCTACTTGGGTATTTTTTCCTACCTTGTCTTCTAGCTCACTGATGTGGTCCTCTGCTTTTTCTAGTCTACTCTTAATGCTTTCTATTGAGTTCTTTACAGCAGCAGTGTCATTTGTCATTTCTTCTTGGTTCTTCTTTATTTCCTCTTGGTTCTTACTCATATTGTCGAATTTGTGTTCCATTCTTTTCAGCCACCTTATGACCATTTCTCTGAATTCTTTCTCTGACAGGTTGCTTGCCTCTATTTCGTTTACTTCCTTTTCTGGTGATGCCTGCTTTTCTTTCATATGTGGGCTGTTTCTTTGTCTTCCCATCGTCTCTCTTCTCCGGATGTCTGGTTATGTAGTTCTCTCTCTCCTGTGTTGATTTAAAGGCACAAAATACAACACAACCAGGTACAACACACAAGGCACTGAACAGAAATGTATTCATGATATTAATAACCCCCAATAAAGGTGACCACCAGAGAAAGGCAAATTAGGGTATAGGAGAGAAAGAAGAAGAGGAAAAAGAAAAGAAAAAGGAGTGTCAAAATGAAATTGGGAAAAGGGAAAAAAAGTAAGAGAGAAAAGAAAGAGACTAAGAAAGAAAAGGGGAACAAACTATATATATGGGGAGAAAACTCCAATAAAACAGCCTCTAATCCCAGCAAATGCCAGCAACAAATACCTGAAAATTAATACAAACTACAAACACCAACTAATATCAAGCAAGGCGAGTGAAAACAGAAGCAAAAAACAAACAAAAACAAAGCAAACAAAAAAACCGAACCAAAAAATAAAAAAGAATAAGCAAAACAATCTCATGAAAAAGCATAAAAAGTCGATATAATCAGCATTCAAGCAAACAACAACAAAAGGACAGAAAGAAAAACAATTTTTTGGATAGTTAAGACAGAGAAGAGAAAGTTGTTTGAAGGAGGGGATTGTAAATTAGATATATAAGTAGGGTGAAATTTTAACAGGGGGTAAACAGAAAGAATAGGGAAAATCTAAAGCAGGGAAAGGGTAAGAGAAACAGGACACCAAAAGGGGAAAAGTTAGGAAGAGAGTGATGGCTTAAAGGTAGAGTTAAGATAGAGTAAAATGATGCTAAAGGAAAGATGAAAATAGCATGTAGAACACTAATCTTAAAGTAAAATAAAGAGAAAATAAAATGACACTTAAAAAAAGGTAAAAAGTAGTAGTAATAATACTGATTGAAAATAAAAATGAAATAATTAAAAAGGTAAAATCAAGTGAGGAAAAAAGAAAATTAGTTTCTTAAATAAAAGATGAAAATAAAAAAATAAAATGTGCAGTAGTGAAGGTCATTCACTTCCTCTATTGTTCTGTTTGGCACGCCTGTTTCCCATTCTGGACAGTATTGCAGTTCCCTGCATTCCACTGCTCCTCAGTGTTGTAAGCCAGTCCTGATTTTTAAGCAGGCAGTGTCTTATTTTCTTGTATTCCTTTATTTGTGATTACACAAGAGTCAATTTGTGACTCAGCCCCTGGGTGGCAGTCTTTCTGGATTGACTTCGGGGTCTATAGGTCCTCCCTAGCCTGTACTTCCATCCTGCTTTCCCTGTGGCACTCAATACCGGTTTGTGGGAGTGGGCTGCCCCAGAGCTGGCTCTCTGACGGTCACTCCCCGCTCCGATCCCCAGGTTCCAGAAAAACAACTTTCCCCTGCAGTCTCCCAAGGTGTCCCCAACTGGGTGGTCCTATGTATTGGGCTTAGTAATCAGAAGCAAGGATTTGAAGAGGGAAAACCCCAAGTGTGCGAACAACAGGTCTGCGCATAAGTCTTTCCCCCTTGGGTCTAAGCAGCTGGCACACTTAAAATTTTTAGGCTGTCCTTTTGTGTCAGATCAAAATGGGTTGCTTTTTAGAGATCCCTTCTGTTAGCAGCTCTGAGGACCCCCTTCCACATTCACGGATCACGCCAGCCCCAACAGCCACGGATTTTTCTAGGCACAGACTTCCCCCGGTCCTCCAGCTCCCGCAGTGCGGGCGTTTCTCTCTCCTGCCAGGACCACAGACCTTACCTTATCCCAGGCGAAATCTGACCTCTCCGTGGTGGAATGAAGAGCGCCTCTGAATCCACGTGTTTGCGCCAATTGGGGACCGGTGTTCTGGGGTTTGCAGCTGTTCAGTGGGTGCCGCAGTTGTGGATTTTCAGGCCTCCGATAACATCCACTTTCCCCTTCAAGATGGCGTGGTCTCCGTGTCCGAGCCCGTAGCTCTGGGAGGGGACCCAGCAGCAGTGGGGGCTGCCCGGTCAGGGGAACCCCGTCCCGCAGTCCCCCACCTTCTCCTGGAGTATAGCTGTCCCTTAACTCGCCAACAAACACTCCCCATGCAACCCTCAGCTGTTCTTTCTTTCTGTTCCGCGACAAAGCTCGGGACACGTCTGTCTGTTCCGCCGCCATTTTTCTCAATCCTTCGATAAGTTTTCCCTTCCGTCGCCCTGGGCCAGCCTGGGCCTCCCAGGCCTGAGCAGTGGGGGCCCGGCCTGAGCAACCTGTGGAGACTCCAGTCCAAAGGCAGCCCAACCGGAAAAGCACCTGCAGTGGCAGCTACAACCTGGCAACTATCAGTTCCCAGGTGGCCATGCTGCCTGCGGGTCCTTGGCCTGTCCAGCAGCCAGGGCTCCTGGCTCCTGGTGTCCGTCTTCATTAGACGCTACGTGTTGGCCCGCCTCAAGTCTTACATTTAAGCCTTCAATCCATTTTGAGTTTATTCTTACATATGCTGTAAGAAAGTGGTCTAGTTTAATTTTTTTCATGTACCAATTATTTTTACATGTACCAATTTATTTCTCAATTTTGATTTTGTTTACAACACTTGAGGAGTTCTTGATTAGCACAGACAAGAAATTGCAAATTGTTAACAGATAATCTCTTTGACCACATAAAAATGGGAGTCATTTGTCCTCAGGGTTGCATAATAAAAGTGAATTAATGTAGCATTGTGACCAGTGTGTTATAATTAAGTATATACTATGATTTAGTATAATATATGATAACTATCAAGTTCTTCATATTTTTAAATGCTTTAAAGATTAGAAAACATTAACGTAGAACCTTGAAAGCCGCTGGCCTATCTTGTCTAGCAGACATCTTTTACCAGTTAAGTTAGCCCCAGTGACCCAACCGGGGTCTCAACAGGCCCCAGTGTTCAACTTGGCCCCTTATAGTACCTCCTCTGACTTTGGTTAGATGACCTCTATGATTTTTTTTTCTACTCTAATATTCCGTGATTCTAGAACTCATGTTTAGTGGGAATACTTGTTAATAAGCCTAATTTTACTAAGATAGGCAGCCTTGGAATGCTGTCTATTGGTTGGGCCATTTTGTTCTTCTCTGTATTACAAATATCTGTTATAAAATGAAATTTCAAATTTATATATTTTTAAAAAGGATAGATGTCTTTTGTTTCAAATCCATTTTATTTTTGTTCCTATCCATTTTAATGTTTGTATAAAATAGAAAACTGTGATCTTCTACAGCTTTTGTTTCAAAGAGAAACAAAAGAGAGTTAGTGAGTTTTGCTAATGCTCATTGGTAACTGTGAGGTCCAAATTTAATTTTCATGACCAGCGAGGTCAGTGACATATGCCACCCTTGTTTGTATTTTGTTCCCTGACATTTAGCCTATATCACAGAGCCTGATTCAATATGTTGATGGTTTAGAGCCACAGCACAGAACAATCCAGCCACCCTAAGAAGCAGATAAATCATTTTGCTAGTTAACATGGCTTTGTGTCGACCATGTCACTATTACCAACTTATTTGAGGCAGGGATTCTCCAGTGTTTAAGTAGACACTTCCATTAACTTTCCAACTCATTCCTCATCTTAGGGGTAATGCCTTGGTTAACTCATGGAACCTACAGGAGTCATGAACAACTCAAAATCAATGTTCTACAGTAATGCCTATAGGTTAAAGGTTTACAGCTTTCCTCTGCTCAAGATCTCTAGGTCCTAGAGTCTAGGAGTATCTTTATCTTAAAGGGAGCAGACTGTTTTCCTATCATTATTTAAAAACACAAGTTGAACAAATTAAAATTATATAGTGATTTCTTTGCAGACCTCAAACATACATAGAATATAGTCTCAAAGAGGGTAACCTTAGGCTTCAATAGCGGGTGCCCAGTATTGCTCGGATGATTCAATAAACCCAAAGGAAAGGTGGTCTTGGGGAAATCCTGGCCTATTAGCTCATGATGCTATGTTTTTTTTGTTCCCTTTCTGGTAGTCAAAGAACATTCTGGAGGCTGGGGGCAGAGTGAGCCCTGTAGGAAAAATAAAACGCTCCCAAGGATCTAAAGTCCCAGACCCTTGGGCCGCACTGGAGAGAGCTTCCATCAAGTCCCTTTGTTACAACAGGAAAGAATGGTTGGGAGAGTTTTTAGTGCCAGGGCTTAGGGCAGCACAGGAGACAACAGGAAAGAGAACGCAAAGCCTCTGAGAAATTGGAGCTCTCCTGTGAGAATAAAAGGGCAAGTCCAAGATGATAATAAGATGGCTCCTTTCCATGAAATAATCAGGGAAGAGCAGGCATTCAGAAGCCACCTGGAGCCCTTCTCTCCCGCCCTGCCTGTCAGCCTCAGGTTGCATGCATTCATTGGGTGGAGGAGGGCCTTTGTGGGCCTTCTCAGGCCACTGCGTCCCTCCACCTCCAGTACTGTCTTCATTCCAAGCTCCCGAAGCTCCTGCCCTTCCCTTGGTAACATGTGCTGTCAATCACTGTGTTAAACATGCCTGTTTGGCTCCACCTTATCACTGTGCTTCTGAGCTTTTGAACTGGATAGATAGATATGGTTCATAGCCTGATGCCTTGGTATGGGACCTTGGGCAAGGTACTTAACCTCCTCCACTAAAATGGTAATAAATATTGTCACCCTAGCTGGTTCTCAGCAAATACCAGTTTCCTTTCTTTCTATTGCTTTACCTGGTGCTCATGAGCATTATTTTAGATCTCTCTGACTATGAGAGCAAGCTTTTCTTGCAGGGCCCAGGGAGTCTATAAGTTATCAAAATTGAATTTTTGACTCTATTTTACTTTGACTCTGGCTCTCTTTTAACTACGGTTTATTCTACTCTGCCAGAGAAATGTTTTTCTTTTTCCATATTTGCTGTCATTCCACATTCTTAAAAGTATAGGCAGGTTGTTCTCTAGCTAACTAACATTCCAAGGCAGCTATTGTTTAAGCTAGGAATGAGTATCATTTATTTGTATTTCTTTGAATGTACCCTCTATGTTATCTTTAACTTGACTTTAAATAACATAATATGTATTGAGTTCTTTCCATGTGTCAGATGCTTTTTACAAACTTTATCTCCCTTTGTCATCACAAAACCAAACCAATAAATTAAAATGTAGAATTAATAATTAGTATTGCTAATTAACATATACTGTCACTTTAACAAAGTATTTTTGCTGTCAAAGCATAAGGAGGCTGGGTCATTTTCAAAATTCCTACTTTTATTCAGTTACCCACACCTGAGATAAAGCTTATTCTTGAGCTGCTACAGACCTATGCTCTCCTGTTCACCTGGAATCAGGGACCCAAATATAGGCATAATATCTAGGAGGAAATAATCATCTTGTTTAATCAACAGCTGACATCAGGAAGCTTTCTGAGCCAGAGCAATGACATGATGACAGCAGTTATCTTGGGAAGATAAATTTCACAGCCACATGCAGGATAGATTACCTGAAACCACAACATTAGCCTTTCTCATACTCACACACCTGGGGGCATGATTTAAAAGCTCATAAGTAGGGCTTCCACAGTAAGGCCAGAGACATTACCTAGCGCTCGCTCAGCTCGCTCTCTAACGGGAAACAGTGGACCACAAGAGACTGAACTGTATCTGCGTCTATTTCCAACAGACTCACGTTCAACCTTTCGCTCACACACACCAAAAAAAGCCGGGAAATTTTTATTCTTTTTTTTTTTAAAAGTTAATATAAAATTGTAGCCAAAAAAAAAAAAAGGAACATGAAACAGCTGGAACAATCCGCAGCAGCGGCGGGAGAAGAGATTTAATTTGGTTGATTTTCTGTGGTTGTTGGTTGTTCGCTAGTCTCACGGTGACAGAAGCTGCACATTTTTTCAAAGGGACCGAGAAGCTACTGGAGGTTTGGTTCTCCAAGCAGCAACCCGACGCAAGTCAAGGATCTGGGGACCTTCGCACCATCCCAAGATCCAGGTGGGACATACTGTTGAAGGATGTGCAATGTTCAATCATAAGTGTGACAAAGACTGAGAAGCAGGAAGCTTGTGGACTCAGTGAGAGTAGCATGTTTGTCTCCAAGAGACGTTTCATTTTGAAGACATGTGGTACCACCCTCTTGCTGGAAGCACTGGTTCCCCTGTTGAAACTTGCTAGGGCTGACAGTGGGTTTGACTCAATACAAAGCTTCTTTTATTCTCGTAAGAATTTCATGAAGCCTTCTCACCAAGGGTACCCACACCGGAATTCCCAGGGAGAAATAGAGTTTCTTAATGCAGTTTTCCCAAATGGAGCAGCATATTGCACGGGACGTATGAATTCTGACTGTTGGTATTTGTATACTTTGGATTTCCCAGAGAGTAGGGTAATCAGTCAGCCAGATCAAACCCTAGAAATTCTGATGAGTGAGCTTGACCCAGCAGTTATGGACCAGTTCCACATGAAAGATGGTGTTACTGCAAAGGATGTCACTCGTGAGAGTGGAATTCGTGACCTGATACCAGGTTCTGTCATTGATGCCACAATGTTCAATCCTTGTGGTTATTCGATGAATGGCATGAAATCGGATGGAACTTATTGGACTATTCACATCACTCCAGAACCAGAATTTTCTTATGTTAGCTTTGAAACAAACTTAAGTCAGACCTTCTATGATGACCTGATCAGGAAAGTTGTGGAAGTCTTCAAGCCAGGAAAATGTGTGACCACCTTGTTTGTAAACCAGAGTTCTAAATGTAGCACAGTGCTTTCTTCGCCCCAGAAGATTGAAGGTTTTAAACGTCTTGATTGCCAGAGTGCTATGTTCAATGATTACAACTTTGTTTTTACCAGTTTTGCTAAGAAGCAGCAACAGCAGCAGAGTTGATTAACAAAAATGAAGAAAAAAAAACGCAAAAAGGAAACACACGTAAAAGAAGGTGGTGGCTGCTTTTTAGATGTTGATACAGGGGGCCATGCTTTCCATAACCACCACCTTGTAGTTGCAGAAAGCCCTAGATGTAATGATAGTGTAATCATTTTGAATTGTATGCATTATTATATCAAGGAGTTAGATATCTTGCATGAATGCTGTCTTCTGTGTTTAGGCATCCTATGCCACTCTTGCTATGAAATTGAAGTGCATGTAGAAAAAAACTTTTACTATATGAAACTTTACAACACTTATGACAATTCAATTTGGTTTATGCACAGTGTAATATTTCTCCAGGTATCCTCCAAAATTCCCCACAGACAAGGCTTTCGTCCTCATTAGGTGTTGGCGTCAGCCTAACCATCCGGGACTGTTCTATTAAATTGCTGCCAGGATGTTACATCCAGTTACCTCCAATTTCTAGAACATATTCTCTACTAATGTTATTGAAAACAATTTCTACTTCATTCACATGTTTTTTGCAATGGCAATTAAAGTTTTTCTTCCACGAGTGAAGTCCTCTTAAGAAAGTGATTACAGTTAACCATTTTGTGTACTACTGTTTTAACATTATTGCTTCCTGAGTTTGTATTCCTTTCATTGATTTTGTTCCTCACCATGGTGTCTCCCCTCCCAACCCCGCCCCAATAAACCAATACACTGTTAAAAAAAAAAAAAGCTCATAAATAGGATCTGTTTAAAAAAGGAACTGGTGAAAATTAAGAATTTTAAGGTTGCACCAAAGAAGGTGAAGAATCAGTGCTTATTCATCTGGTTTGCATGTCCTAAATACTTATGTACACAAGTGCATATTACTAATGCGGTCACTTGGAAGCCATACCACATTATAGGTATCAGATCTGCCTTTTCCCTTCCTTTTCACCAAAAGTTGCAAGAAAAGGGAAATTATTCATCTGGCTGCCACCTGAGTTATTGTTATGGAACACATTGAGTTTGACAGATAACCCTTTTCTTAGCTATCCTTCAAAAGTCACAGGAAAAAGCCTTCATGTTTATATATTTCAGCCAAATTTCTTCCTCTTGAGAATGCATGGAACACAATGTTTTTAT
The DNA here is from genome assembly GCF_951640355.1 of Cnephaeus nilssonii. Lineage (NCBI taxonomy): Eukaryota > Metazoa > Chordata > Mammalia > Chiroptera > Vespertilionidae > Cnephaeus > Cnephaeus nilssonii. Next base: position 3,009,060 of record NC_137072.1, on the reverse strand, counting down.
TTCTTAATGAAATAAATATTCATATTGGATATATATTGGATGCATCTGTGTTTAGAAGAGAGAATAAGGGGAATGATCCTTATTTGATTTTTTTGTCATTCTCTCCCCCAAAGAGCAAGCACTTGGATTGGGTAATATCTTCCATGGAACCTGATGTCTTTCCTTGATCATAAAAATTTCCAGCTCGGTAAACAAACAGTTTCCATTCTCAGGAAGACAAATGAGAAAAATAGTTACTATTTCACTGAATAAGTTTGGGCCTAGAAATTTGTTATGAAAGGAAGGATAGTGTGATCAATGTTCTTTCACTTGGATGAATGAGCACTGCATGATGGGAAAGAGACAACCTAGGACTTTGGGGGAAGCAGGAGAATAAAGAGAAGCTATAGGAGATGCTGAAACAATTCGGTTAGTGGGAGGGGAGGCCTCAGACTGCAAGGAGAGCCCCTGTGGAAAGATGTTGGGAGAGCCAGAGAGTAGTCTAGAAATAAGAAACAATAAGAGGGAATTGTCCTTATTTGATTTTTTGGTCATTCTAGCCCTCGGTATATGTGGCCCTTAATCGGCCATCTACAAGCCCTGTTATTACAAGTAAAGAATAATTTCCATTGGACTAAAGGATTAGGCAACTAGTAGAGGCAAAAGAGCCTAGACTTTGAGCCAAGGGCTCTTCATTCAAACCCCCCATCACCACTTCTCTGTGACTTTTGACATCTTACTTGCTTTCTCTAAGCTTCAGTAAAATAGGGATAGTCAAGATAATTAACCTGGATGACATATGAAAGGTGCCTAGTACATGTTGAGCATTCTACCTGTGATGGCTGTCACATGTATGTGTGGGGCTTCCTACTGCCTGCATCCCTGAAAGCTGCGTCTGTGTTTCACCTATAGTTTCTACAGGACTTGATCCTACACGCCCAGGTGATTAATTCCTTCAGCAGTTTCCCTTGCTCTGTTTCTAAATGAACAGCACCTTTTTATGACATTTGAGACTTTCCATAGCTGGTCTCCCAGACAAACTAGGAAAGACTAACAAAAGAAAAGTTTACATTAAAAAAAAAATAGAGAGAGGTACCCAAGTTGCAAGAAAATCTCTCTGGAAACCTTGATTACCTTTGTCCCACCAGACCATTACTGAAATGCAACAAGATCACAGCAATTTGCCTGTTACAACTCTGGCTTCAAATACCACTTTAGAATCCTGTGTAAATAGAAGTGGGCTTTCAGTGAACAGTGCAAACAGAACAGCTGGCTGTTAATGGAGAAATGTGTGTGCCTGTGTGAGAAAAGGGATTCTCATGGCCATGACAGGGACAGGTCATTGCCAGGAGGCAGCCAGCCACAGCCTCAAGGAGGAGGAGGAGGAGGAGGAGGAGGAGGAGGAGGAGGAGGAGGAGGAGGAGGAGGAGGAGGAGGAGGAGAAGGAAGAGAGGGAGGAGAAGGAGAGGGAGAAGGAAGAGGAGGAGAGGGTTAGGAGGAGTGGGAGGAAGAGGGTTAGGGTGAGGAGGAAGGAGGAGCAGAGGGAGGGGAAGGAGAAGGGAAGGAGGCAGAGGGGGAGGAGGAGGAGCACACCAGCATTTTCCAGCCCTTCCTCCATGCCAATGCTGAATTAGGTGCTGTCATCTGCTTATTCCCCTTTCATCCTCACAAGAGATTTGGGAATTAGATTTTAATGCCATCGTTTTACAGGCAAGGAAACTAAGGCTCAGAAAAATATCACCTGCAGGTGTAGAGTGGATCAGGTGCTCTTAGGTGAACATAATGTCCTGGAAGAAAAGGCTTTTAAAGATGTCGGAACATACATGCAAATGGAAAAGGGGCTCCAGGAATCTCACCCAGGAGCTCTCCAGGCAGGAGCATCAGCTTAAGCAGATGCAGAGCTTCAGTGAAAACATGCAAGGGCTGGGAACAGGGAAACTTTAAATCACAGCAAGTAAACTTCCGATTCCAGGCCAGTTATTAGCACTCAGACCTTTCATTGTCCCTCTACCATCTCTTAGCTTCTTGTCTCCTCTCCTTCTCTGTCCCTTTCTTCGCTCTCCAGCCCTGGAAGCAAAGCCCAACTCTTCTCCTATTCAGCCTTATCTCAGGTTAGCTGTTATCTCTTGTTGCCTTGGTTTTTGCTGATCCCCAGGCCTCAGGACCCCCACCCCCATCCCAAGCAGTTTTTCAAGTATTTTCACAAAACAGTTTGCTCTCTAAAAGGAGTTGCTATTCTAACTGGTAGGTACAAATGTTTTTGGCATGGTTACAGGGACATAAGAAGTAAGAAAAGAAAATAGACAATTTTGAAACCTGAAAATTATATCTTAACACCACGGCAGAAACTTGTGAGGAAACAGTAAAACCTGCCTCAGAAGGGGCAGGAGGACACCATGGTGCTACATAAAGGAGTCTCTAGCAAGAAGTTCTCTCCCTGACACTCTGGGAAAGGCACTTCTCCTCCCAGGATGTGGCTCGTCAGCAGTGAAGCAGGGCTGCGTTCCCAGAGCCCTTCCTGCCATCCAGCGCTGAGATTCTAGAAGGCTGCTTGCAAACATGGGTCTTACTGCCACCCTGCCCCCATTGGATATCTCACAGAGAAAAGCTTTCCAAAGGCATTCTTACTTTTCAGTGTGTAACCAAAAGGGCGATAGTGTTGTGTTTTCTTTCTTTGACTGGACGAGAGAGTTGGTTGTCATTTGGGAGTTAAGGTGCAACTTGAGAAATGAAGAAAGTCCACAGAGTAAAAAAAAGTGACCTGAAAAGTCACATAATCCCAAAGTACAGGAATCCCCTGAGGATGCTGCCTAAATGCAGATTCCAGCTCAGAAGCCTGCATAGACCCAAGATTGCGGACAGGCTTTCCTTCAGATGATGCCTTTGCTGCTGGTCCGAGGACCACACTGAGTAACAAGAGGCTAGAGATCAAAGAGTGCTTATTATTTAAAAAGAAAAAATAGCAGAGAAGTATACACTTTGGAAAGATTCCCATCCAAAAATCTAAAATAAAAATGTTTAGAGTCCTAGAGGAAAGTTCCAATAAGAGAGAGAGAGAAAGAGAGAGAGAGAGAGAGAGAGAGAGAGAGAGAGAATTACTATGGAAAAACTCAATGAATGAATTACTGATTACAAGATCCACACTCAGACCCTCACTCTAAGATGACTCATCAAAGGCCTGCTCCCTCTGTAAAATTTCTGCCTGAAACAGGCAAAGCTATTGCTCACCTAGGTTCCCAGACCTCAAAGTCTTCCTTATGTCACCTTCAGTAGTTGAGGGGTGAGACTGTTTCTTATCCCTAAATGTATTCCTTAGGTGACTACTCTTTCAGAAAGGCTTATAGGTGCCATCCTTCCTCAGCCCATCGGCCATTCCTTCAGCATAATGTTGTGTGCGCCCCTGCCCTCCATTCTAACTTCATCTCTCTGGTCCAGGCCCCCATGCCTCTGTGCTCACCTTAATGTAGGTGTTTGTGTGTCTCAACATCTGGGCTCTTCCCTCCCCAACCCACTACCTGTGTCTGCCAAGCATCTTCAAAAAAAGCATTTCAGTATGCCATTCCCCCACTCAAGAGTCTTGGGATTCAAGTTCACATGCTTTGGTAACCAGCCTTTTCTCTCCTCATCTCCTCCCACCCACCAGCCAGTCTTCTTAATGGTCCCTGAAGATCACCCAGTGGCATCTGAAAAGCCAGGTAACCCCCAAAGTTTACTTCATTTATACAGATTTTTAAGAATTCTCTTGAATTTCTTGGGCAGCATTTCTCTGAACCTTTCTGCAAGAAACTTCCCAATCCTGACCTCTTAGCTGCCCAACCCACAGCCTCTAACAGACCTGTCGCACATGGTGCTGGGGCTCCACAGAGTTACTGTGACCTCTCGGGCTCCTTTCCTCGGATTTGTAAACAAGTGCTGTGGTTGATTCTCCTCAGTTGTGTCCGGGAAGAGTGCCAAGCACTTACTGCATGCCAGGCACGGTGCTCTTTTCAGTACATACTCCTGCTCATTCTGGTGAAACCCAAGGCAAGGTTAAAGGACTCTAGAAGGCTACTGGTTAGTTTGTTGGCAGCAAGGAAGCAATTCTAAAACTGGACAATTAAGTATTCTTTGTTCGTTAGTTTCCCTAGCATGTTTATACACTTCTGTGGAATTGCCATTGTGTTAAAGCTTCTGGGGGTTCTGGCGTGTGCCCCTACGTGTCCCTGAGCTTTAGAATAAACGAGAGCAGTGGTTCTCAGCAAATGGTGATTTTGTTCCCATGGGGGACACTTGGCAATGTCTGGAGAAATTTTTATATTTCATACTGAGGGGGATTCCACAATGCACAAGACAGCCTCCACAACAAGTCTGTCTGGCCCAAACGTCCCTGGGGACAGGGTTGAGGAACCTGGGCCGTGAGGGGTGTCCGCGATTCAGGAGGAAGGCACACAGGGGCAAATGTGGAAGCGTCAGCCTGAGCCCCAAGCTGCCCGGGCTCTGCACATTCCCTCGACGTTTCCCCGCCGTGTTGAGTGATGGGATTGTGTCTGCCTGTCAACTTAGACCATGGTTGGCACTTTGTTACTGTAAAGGGCTAGGTCATAACTATTTTAAGCTGTGTGGGCTATACTGTCTCTGTCGGAACTACTCAACCCTGTATTGCAACACAAAAGTAGCCCTAGACACTCCAAAACACTTCATACCCTAAACAAATGGGCATGCTTGTGTTCCAATAAATCTTTATTTACATAAACAGATAGTGGGCCCAATTTGGCCTGTGGGTTGTAGTTTGCCGACCCCTGATTTAGACCCTACGTGGAAACCGGGTCTGCTTCACCTCCAGCCTCCCTGGCCCACACTGCATGGGCGCCAGGTAGAGCTGCTCAGGGAACACAGGAGGTAGTCACGCCGGCACAAGCACTGGAAGACTTTAATGAGGATAACAACTGGGGAAGGCCCAGCCAGGTTTCCCAGAGAAGTTCTATATATTGTTAACGGTTTCCCTACGTAAGAAACTTAAGATGTTTCCAATTTCTATATTAATAATAATTCTTTGAGAAGTTTCCTCATATAAAACTTGTTGGCCTCATTTCTTATAATTTCCTTAGATAAATTCCTGGAAGGAGAATTACTGAGTCAAACAGTATCTATTGCTAAATTGCCTTCCAGGAAGATGGTATTGATCTACATTCCAAACAGTAATAAGAGGGAGATATTTATCATATGCAAAGGATTTCTCTCAACAGAATGTCACGAATAAAAGTTTTGGCATCCATATGTATGTCCACCAATTAGCTCTCTGTAAATGTGATGTCAACTACTAATTATTGTGATAATAACATTCTGCACCGTACTGTTGTGACAGCATGATTATTACGGCACATAGTTTCACCTGCTGGTGTCATCTAGCCGACAGCTGAGGCTGTGCTTGTTGCGCACACATAGAAACACCTGCTTCCCATTAGAGTCAGAAGCTCCACGGTCTGCACGCCTGCACTGGCCTATCCGCCAGGGTGTACAGAGGGCCCTCCCCATGAAATCCACCACCAAATGTCATCAGATTGTGCGTTTCCCTCAGGGAATTTCATTTAGGTTAATTTTGTCACACAACTGGGGACAATTCTTGAGCAATTTCTCCTGTGATGATTTGCAATGTGTAAAATTTTCCTGCAATGTGTTGCAAAAATCACTGGAAGGCCCTAGCTGTTTTTTCTTGGTGGATAGAGCGTCAGCCCGCAGACTAAAGGCATTTTCTTAGCTCTTTGGACTTTTCTACATTTCTCCAAATGATGAAGATATTATTTGTGATTAAAAAACAATAGAAAGTGTTATAGAAATATGGCACAAGTATGATGATGGAGTTTACTTAAAAATAGATTCCAGATGAAACCAATATATGAAGACAATGATAAAAATAAGAAGCCACCCTATTAATAGCATTCTGCTAAGTGCTTTCCATTTTTACCTCTTCTGATCCTCCCAACAGTGCTCTGAGTTAGATAGTGCACCATCCCCAGCCACAGATGATGAAATTGAGGCTCAGAATGCCTAGTGAACATGTCCAAAGGGGCAGTGCCCCCAAGTGGCAGAGTCAGCCCGTGACCTAGGTCCAGCAGACACTAGTGCCACCTTAAGCACCCACTGATGGCACTTTGGTGGTGCCTCTGAGAGAGTTGGGAGACATAGGCCAGCACTGTTAAGTCATCCACTTCAGAAACCAATTGACCAGTCTCCCAAAATACAAACCAGAATTCAGGCCAGATTCATTTTGGGGCACTATTTCCTCAAAGATCTGGATGTGGGAGAAATGTTTTCAGTGCCAAACTCCACAGAGAAGTGACCCACGGACTGAGTCCCAGTCCAACATCCTTTCCATGGTGCCGACTGCCTTTCCTGCTAACTGACAGCAGCTCCACTGATCAATTACATGGCCGTGTTCTGGAGAATGCCAGCTGCTGTACAGTAGCACAGTACAGGGATCTAGACATGTTATAAAATTTATAGAACTACACACCCAGAAAAAGTGATAAAATCAAAGTAAGGTTTACTCATGAGTTAATGTGTCGTGCTGATGGCCATGTTTTGATGCTGGTCTATGCTTATGTGAGATATTATCACATAAGATATTATCATTTGATAGGCTGGGTAAAGGGGCACTGAAACTCTGTGTTATTTTTGCAACTGCTGTGAGTCAAACTGTTTCAAGATAAAAATTTATAACAATAAAAACTAATGTAATAGGAAGATTAACTAAAATACCATATTTTCAGGCGTATAAGACGACTTTTTAACCCAGGAAAATCTTCTATACACCCAGTCATCTTATACGCCGGAAAATACGGTATTTAATCACTTACTATGTGTAAAGTATAGGGTTAAAGCAGCCCAGGTGGGAGAGATACATATGTGGTTGGTGCTCCATAATATTGGAAGAGGAGAATGCCAGTCTCTTCTGGGCCAAGCTCTCGCTGAGATGTGACAACAGTGCTGGACTTCTTCCTTTGCACTTAGTCACCACTACCATCCACTCCCTCAACAAAGCTGGAACTCAGCGCAGCCTCTGATCCTTGGGTGGGGCAGGGAGTTGGGAGGATTTTTGAATAATGGTTAAAAGCATGGGATTATGGTTCAAACCCCAGTGCTAGCTTTCAAAAAAAATTTTTTTTATTGATTTTTAAAGAGAGGTGGGGGGGAGAAAGAGAAATATCGATTGGATGCCTCCTGCACGCCCCCTACTAGGGATCAAGCCTGCAACCTGGGCATGTGCCCTAACTAGGAATGGAATCTGCAACCTCTCTGTGCATGGGACAGTGCTTAACCAACTAAGCCACACCAGCCAGGGCAAAACTAAGTATCTTGGTGTGTTCCTGTGGCCCTAACTTCTTTCCTAAGTCTTTCCTATAAAAGCAATATCACAGATTGCTTTTAAGGTTAAATGAGAAAAATGCATGTTTAGAGGACTGTAATTGTGAATATGATAATGCTGAAAAGGATTCAAACTCCTTCTCCAACTGATCAGTCACAAAGGCCTGTCCATTTTGCTTCCTAGGTGTCTCTCAAACCCTCTTCACTCCATCACCATTCCCCTAGTTCAGGCTGGGATGTTGCAACATCCTCTAGACTTTATGTACCTCATTGTTAATTAACAACTTTCTAAAAGAGTGTAAATCCTGGCCCAGCATGACATAGAGAATGCAGTCCTCCTCATGTCTAATAAATCCATATATATATCCCATTACCCCAGTTAGACTCAAATTCCCGAAGACAGAAACTGAGTTTGACACAGCCTGGGATTACCTAGTCCACCTGCCCGGTGTAGTCGCTCCCCAGCATCAGCGATAAAAATGCATGTTTGCATGTGTAGGTTCTCCCATGGCTGGTCCTTCCTGTCACTCAGGTCCTGGCCCATAGCTCACTCCTTTAGCCATGCCATACCTGGACACCCAGTCCAATTGCCCCTCATTATATCATCTGATTCTCACCTGTGCCTGTGCTGGGGAAGGGACCGTTGTCAGGCATGTAGTTACCTAACAAGAAAGACCTTGAATGCATATCGTCTGCCCAGGTCTCCCTGTGGGATTGCCCCTCCTGCTTTGTGAAGTGCCTGTGAGGCATTGGCAGCTCCATGGCAGCCCATTCTGTCAGAGATCGGGGTGATCACTAGTACGCTAGAAGGGTGCTCTGTCAGCTCTTGTCACCCCCAAGGAGGGTTTGCATACTCCTACTTCTGATTTCTCTTTTGAGGGGTGATCCCTGGGCATTCAGAGTCCAGGGCCGGGCCCTGAGGAGACAGGATGTCACCCCTTTAGTTCTTGCCATTGCTTGTATGGCCATACACTTCCCTGTAGCCAACCTCAGGGTATTGGATGTCTGCTAGGAAGAACTGCCACCCTCCCTCTCAGAGTTGAGATTCTTCCAGAGTAGCTGGCTGCATTGCACAGGGAGTCTGGGGCAGGGGGGTGGGGGGGGGGGGAAGGGGGGAAATCCATCACACTGTGCAGAACATTTTAATAGAGTGATTCACAAGATAAATGACATTTTGTCTGTGTCTGTGGTTATCTGAAGCAATCCATGGCCGTGGACTTTCCTTGTGATCACCCCATTCTAACTGGGCTGAGGGCTGAGGATTGATGCAATGTCTGTCCCATCCTCGGCAGCTCTCGTTCACTCTTGAAATAACACTACCCGCTGTTTATAAGAGAAAAAATGGCTAGACTGCCTGTTCTCCCCGCTCGCGGACATACCCACACCACAGCCCAAGTTATTATCTGAAAAACTAATCTGAGCATTGCCCTCCCATTCTTCAGACATCCAGTGACTGTGAATCCCATCGGGCAAAATTTTAGTACTTCACCCTGGCAAACAAGATTCTTGACAACTTCAGCTGAATGTTGCAGCCTCTTTTCATCCCTCCCAGCAGTCCTACTCCTCAGCATGTCTATGAATATGTTCTCCTGGTTTTTACTTCCTAAGTCTTCATTCTTATCTCCGTGCTATCATGCACATGGTTTCCTTTACCTGGGGTGCCCCAGGAGAATGAGCTCAGTCTGGGACAGTCAAGACATGGTGGGAATAGCCCGTGGTGGGGAAAGTGGGAGGTTAGATGTTGCTGGGGAGGGAGAGAGTGCTCACCAGCTTTTCCGTCCCTCTTCCCCATCAGTGACAGAGGCACGCCTTAATTCTGTGAGGATCTTGCACCAGGGGATCTACTTGCCAAAATCTCTGTTGGTGGTGGTATTTTGTTTGTTTGTTTGCTTCAAAGCAAAGGAGAACTGAGGAGTTGAGAAGGTGGAAATCATGTGTGGAAAACATTTTCCCCCCGCTAAAATATGCATGGGGCAGTGGCAAGAAATATTTGAGCAAACATGGCATTTTGAAAGGCTAATTGGATATGAATGAACATATTGAAATGATGTTCTGTTATTGTCAGAAATAATGTTTTGCAGAGAAGCTATTTGTGAAGAGAGACTAGTTATTTTTGATGGACTAACTGCTCTCAAGAATATGGCAGTAATAGTGCAGACCTGGAATGCCTGCAGAACGATGTCAGTCAATGTGAACGTGGAGGGGAAGAATGAGCACCTCCTGACCTGACTCTGCCTGTATGCCACAGGCACAGACCCAGGCTTGTTTAACAAGATCAGAAGTGGACTTTTAATGGTTTGCAGACCACTTTGCCCCTGAGATGAGGTCTAATGGTTAGAATTCAAAAACCAACACAAGCCTGTCTTCAGCAAACATGTGTCTCAAGTTTTAGAATTCCGTTCAAGTATTGTTCCATATTCCCATACCTCAGTGAAATAACTCTGTCATCCAGTATTTCATTGTCCATGCCACAATCCACTACTCCGTCTGCCTGGGGAGATGTGACAGAATTCTTTGCTCAGACCACGTGTTCCCATTTGGGTTTAGGAGCGCGTTGTGAGCTCTCTGGCATCAGCTCCAGGAGTGGAAAAGGATTCCATGCTGATCGTTTATTCTGATCCAAGGTTTAGCTTTTTTATGCAAAATAAAATTGCTCCAACAGAAACATAAATGGGGACTGGGAAGATAAAGCAAAAAAATCTTGGAATGATAAATGAGAGATTCTTTCAGGAGGAAATGTGGGAAGTCAGAATTCCTTTAAACACTAACGAGAATGCCTGTACTATCTCTGTACACCCCTGATTTAGAAGTGATCATCCAGGTTGCTAATGTTTCTGGCCCCTGCTTCCCTGCACCCTCTGCCTTGAGGAAGTGCGTTGGGGAAGCCAAACAGAAGTCCTCTGCCCAGCTCCTCAGAGCCACAGTGAACAATGGAACCCCAAATCTCAACAAATTTAATTTCCTAAGAAACTGGGCCTGAGAACATGACTTTTGGGCATACTTTGCTAAATGTTTGTATCATCAAGTCATTTAGAACAGAAAACTTGGGGGCAGACCCCAGTGTTAAGTGCGGCACTTATGGTCCCAAAGAACTTGTTTATATAAAAGTCCCAACATGGCCCTGCCTCTCCTCTCTGAGTCCCTTGGGGGATGGATTTGCAGGACAGCTTCACTGTCCAGCCTATGTGATGTGTCCGTAGCCCCACATTCTCCCTACCCTTATCCCTGCATTATTTTTCTCCTGGTCATTTTCTACCACCAAATGCATTCTTTGGTTTACTTGCCTTGTTTACTGTCTGTTTCCCCACCATCCCCTAGAATGTACATTTCACACATACCTAGAAGAGAAGGTCCTTGCCCAGAGTAGGTGCTCTGTAATAATCTGTTGAGTGAAGGGAAGCAGGAACTTGCTCATCTGCAGGAATGGAATGGGGCAGGAGGAGGGTCAGTTTGAGCCCCACCACTAGATCTTCATCCTTTTCCCCTTTCCTCGGATGCTCCTGAGAAATGCTACAAGAGTCTTCTGTTTCCACCTCTTTGCAGAGCATCGGCTGTGATGACTACCTAGGCTCCGACAAAGTGGTGGACAAATGCGGGGTGTGCGGAGGCGATAACACAGGCTGTCAGGTTGTGTCGGGCGTGTTTAAGCATGCCCTCACCAGCCTGGGCTACCACCGAGTTGTTGAGATTCCCCAAGGAGCCACAAAGATCAACATCACCGAGATGCACAAGAGCAACAACTATTTGGGTAAGTTTGGTCTTTTTCCAGAGGAAACATGTCACTCCAGCTGGTTTATTCCAGGGTGGTGAGATGAACACAGCAATGTCCAGAGGTTCTCAGACACATGGTATCACTGGGAATGTCAAAGCAATGTCTTTGCAGTGAAATGAGCAGCTTGGGTGGAGAAAATTTAAAAAGTCATAATTGCAAGTAAATGCTTAATATTTACATGAGTAAACCATCCTTTGTTCTTTCCCAGAGAAACATGGTTATGAATTCAACTAGAGGCTGGGTGTACGAATTCGTGTACTAGTGGGGTCCCTCGGCCTGGTCTGGACTGAGGGATCTGGCCAAAACTGGCTCTCTGACATCCCTCAAGGGGTCCCGGATTGCGAGAGGGCACAGGCCAGGCTGAGAGACCCCACCGGTGCACAGTCGGGACCAGGAGGGACGTGGGAGGTTGGCCAGCCAGGGAGGGACTGTAAGAGGGCTCCAGGGCATGTCCAGCCAGTCTCGCTCAATCCCGATCAGCTGGACCCCAGCAGCAACCTAACCTACCGGTCGGAGTGTCTGCCCCCTGGTGGTCAGTGCACATCATAGTGAGCAGTTGAGCAGCCTTAACATATTATTAGCATACTAGAGGCCTGGTGCACGAAATTCGTGCACGGAGGGGGGGTTCCCTCAGCTCTGCCTGCACCCTCTGCAATTCGGGACCCCTACACCTTTTTCTTATCTAGCTAACCTCTTCACATTAAAAAAAATTAACTGAAATATCACCTACTCTAGGAAATCCTCTTTGAACAAATGTCTTTACAATCTGTATTAAGTATTTTCATAGTATACCATTCTTTTTCTTTAGCAGCTACTTAGAGTGGATGCAATGTGGTTTTCATTCTTGCATCTGAATTTTTTCTTCTTGCTCTTGTAATAGCAAAGCTTATCCAATTTACATTTTCCCTTCAAGGGCTTATATTTGGTTCAGTTTCTAGTTGGCTCCCTGCTTTTATTCAAGCAATAAATTTGGGTTGTGATAGTAAGCCTCACTTGTAATCAAGCTTGTAGGTCTCTCTATCTGAATATTTCTGTAATACCTATCACTTTAGCATACCAGAGATTGTGTTCATTTATAGAAAATAACAATAAATGTCACCTGATCATTTGATCTTCTAGTAATATTTTATAGCAAGATGTATTAATCTAGTAATTTAAATGTTACAAAACTGAGGCGTACAGAAGTAAATTACATTGAACAATAAAGAATAACTCAAATATCAAAGCATTGTACACTTAGGGCCTCCCTTGTCCTGTGCCTCAGATATCATAGCATAGTACACATGGAACTCAGCTTCCTTTAAAATAGGAAGGGATGCCATACTCATGAAGCAGCTGATTTTTATTTAAGGGCCTCACTTGTTCCGTGCCTTTACAGAGGGGTGAGTAGGGGCTGAGGGAATTTGAGGAAACCCAGACAGAATTCTCCTCCTAAAAGATTTTGCTAGCTGGCCACCGGGACCGCTGGGCATTTGTCCAATTAAAACCCGGACACACAGCAATAACAAAGGCACTGGTCTCCTACTGCTAATGCGTGGGGATCAAACCCCAGCCTGCAGGAACTCACCCCCACAGTCAGGACCAGGCCGCTGGGTAGACCTGGGCTGGTGCTCCTAACTCTGGGGAGAGGGAGACTTCCCATGGCTGCAGGCTAGAGGGGAACAGGTCCATAGCGCAGGTTGGTCAGCAGAGCGGCTTCTTCGCCTGGGATTGCAGGGCAGCTTGGCCAGGCTCTGCCTGGCCTGTTCACCCCATGATCACAGGTCAGCTCGGCCTGTTCTGTTCTCCCCATGATCGTGGGGGTCAGCTCAGCCTGGCCTGTTCACCCAATGATCGCAGGTCAGCTCGGCCTGGCCTGTTCTGTTCTCCCCATGATCGTGGGTCAGCTTGGCTTGGCCTGTTTGCCCCATGATCGCAGGGCGGCTTGGACCCAGGCTCTTTGCCCTGTGATCGTGGGGCGGCTCAGCCTGGCCTGTTCGCCCCGTGATCACCGGGCAGCTCAGCTTGGCCTGTTCGCCCCGTGATCGCGGGGTGGCTTGGACCCAGGCTCTTCGCCCCATGATCACGGGGCGGCTTGGACCCAGGCTCTTCGCCCCATGATCACGGGGCGGCTTGGACCCAGGCTCTTCACCCTGTGATCGCGGGGTGACTGGGCTTGGCCTGTTTGCCCCGTGATTGCAGGGCAGCTTGGACCCAGGCTCTTTGCCCCGCAATCGCAGGGTGGCTTGGACCCAGGCTCTTCACCCCATGATCACGTGGCGGCTTGGACCCAGGCTCTTTGCCCCATGATCACCGGGCAGCTTGGGCCCGGGCTCTTCACCCCGTGATCACGGGGCGTCTTGGACCCAGGCTCTTTGCCCCACAATTGCAGGGCGGCTTACACCCGGGCTCTTCATACTGTGATCGAGGGGTGGCTCGGCCTGGCCTGTTCGCCCCGTGATTGCTGGGCGGCTTGGACCTAGGCTCTTTGCCCCGCAATTGCAGGGTGGCTTGGACCCGGGCTCTTCACCCTGTGATTGCGGGGTGGCTTGGACCCGGGCTCTTCACCCTGTGATTGCGGGGTGGCTTGGACCTGGGCTCTTCACCCCATGATCTCGGGGCGGCTCGGCTTGGCCTGTTCTCCCCGTGATTGCAGGGCGGCTTGGACCCGGGCTCTTCACCCTGTGATTGCGGGGTGGCTCAGCCTGGCCTGCTCGCCCCGTGATCGCGGGGCGGCTTGGACCTGGGCTCTTCACCCCATGATCACAGGGCGGCTTGGACCCGGGCTTTTCACCCCGCGATGGCACTCTTCACCCCGCCTGACACTGCCTGTCCGGGTCCTCATCTCAGCTTGGATCCACCGGTGGCTTCAGGCGCTGCCCCCCGCTGCCTGCCCATGTCCCCAACTCCATCGGCCTCATAGGGCCTCTGCCTCCGCAGCCTGCATATGCAAATTTACCCGCCATCTTTGCTGGGTTAATTTGCATATCACTCCTGATTGGCTGTGGGCGTAGCGAAGGTATGGTCAATTAGCATTTTTCTCTTTTATTAGTGTAGATTACGCCTTGACTGGTTGAATGGCTGACTGGTTTACCACACAGTTAGCTTATTAGGCTTTTATTATATAGGATAATGGGCTAAACTGTCTTTCTGAGATGGAGAAGCTCTTTGTAGAGCCCAGAGTTCTGCCAGTCTTTGTTCTGTTGGAGTTTGAAGTAGCCAGTGGCAGTTAATGACCCTGTCTGGACCTTTACTCCCTGGGGGTCTAAAGCAAAAGCCATTTTTTTCTTCTTCCTGCCTCATCTGCCTGGGGTGACAGTAAGTCTGTGTCTTATGAACAGCTTCAGAGCCACTCAGCAATCATTTGGGGCAATATCATCAATAGGAGAGGCCATTTTTAACCCATTTTCCCACAAAAGGAATTTTTTGTTGCTTTCTGAGTTTCTAGCTGATTGCATTTATGCAAAACAATAGAGGTCTTACAAATTAATTTTTACCAATTTCTAATTCAAGTAAGCATGTACAAATCAGCTAACAAAACACTATAAGGAAATCAATTTCTTTTAGTGAACAATACTCATTTTTAGGTTTGAATTACTTATTTGACAGGAACTTAAATAGCCCAGCAGGTGCCAGGCATTGTTCTTAGTACTTACATGCATTAGATTGCTGAACACTCTCAACAGCCCCAGGGGATAGGAGCTGTTCCCACCCCATTTTATAGATAAGCAAACAGGCACAGGGAGATAATGTAACTTGTTAAGGTCACACAACAAGGAAGAGGTGGAGCTGGGATTTGAACCCAGGCTGTCTTTTCCAAGCGCAATAGTATACTAAGACATAATGCCCAGGAGCAGTTCTCAGAACCAAGGCCTTCCGGTATACCATCAGCATTGCAGTGGGCAGTGACTGCAGTAGTTGAGAGATCATTAATTTTGCAAACTTTGAGCATCAGAGTCACCAAGAACTCCAGGTTCTGCAGCTCTTCTTTCTCTGCAACCAAAATTAGCCTCACAGGTTTTTTTTTGGTGGGAGGAGGAAGTGATGGCAGACGGAACTCTGAGACAAACCAAATTAAAGTGGAAAGCCATTACATTTGCTCTGGCAAACCTAGGAGCCATCAAAGTGGCAATAAGCCTAGGTTCCCAGTGAATGGATTGTGTGTTATTTTTTCTTTTTAATTTTTAAAAATATATTTTTATTGATTTCAGCGAGGAAGGGAGAGAGATGATAGAAACATCAGTGATGAGATAGAATCATTGATCGGCTGTGTCCCACACGCCCCACACTGGGGATGGAGCCTGCAACCCAGACATATGCCCTGACCGGGAATCCAATGGTGACCTTCTGGTTCATAGGTTGACACCCAACCATGCTGGTGGGCTTGTGTGTTATTCTGAATTGTAAGAAATAGTCTTGTATGTTCCCTCCTTTCTTTTGTATTATTAGGAGACCACATTTGCATAAACATCCTGTCTCCTAGAATGGGAGTGTTCTTCAGGATTATTTGAAGTGTGGTGTTCAAACGCACCAGCAAACAATGCCACTTTTTATAAGCTTTGTTTTGTTTTAATAAGTTTTCCCTGGCTTGAATTAGTCCTATTCAGCAAGCAGATTTTAAAGTTGTACCCTCTGAACATAAGATCCATATCCTGGCTGAATAAACACTGGGTGTCTGAATGGAAACCGGTCAGTGTTTCCATCTAGCATATGGAAAAGAATCCTGATCTTGGAAGTATTTGTGAGAACAATAGGGTAAAGACATTCAGGGCCCAGCAGAGCCCCAGGCATTTATTAGCAACTAGGGGCCCAGTGCACGAATTTGTGCACCTTGAAAGGAACTGTGGGCCGTGAGGCTGCGGTGGGCACAGGGGTGGGTCTCTGCCCTTCTCCATACCCCCACCCAGTCCATCCTGCTGCAGCCACCGATCCCTGTCTGCTGGCAGCCCCTCTTCCGCCATCACCGCTCCCATGCACTGACAGTGCCAGCCCCACTCGCACCCGCTGACAGCGTGGAGCGATTGGGGCCTGTGCCAGCAGCAGGTATGAGCGGAGCCAGCGCTGTCAGCTGGTGCGAGTGGCAGCTACTGCCCCGATCGCCCCTCAGCAGCAGGTGCAAGCAGTGGCTCTGGTGCTGGCAGCGGGTGTGAGAGCAAAGAATTTTCAGTAATCACCAGAGGCTCGCCCCAATGACAGCGACTAGTGTTGGTCTGGCGCCCGGCTCACCTGCTCCACCATCCCGCCATGGCCGATGCCCACTATGTTCTGCGCTCTGCCACCTGCTGCTGATGCCCACCATGTTCCGCACATGCCCCCTGGTGGTCAGCACATGTCATAGCGACCGGTTGTTCAGTTGTTCTGCCATTCGGTCTATTTGCATGTTAGGGTTTTATATATATAAATGGTTAAATATTCAGTCCCTTTTTTTTTTGTCTCAGAGAGCTTGTCATTAGTCAAAGCTTTGTGGAATCAAAATTCCATCTCCCCCTCAAAAAGATGAAGAGGAGACAGAGGAAACCGGAAGTACCAAGAGTCAATGAGGGGATGATTCAGAAAGTTAAGTTAAATTTCCTATGCCCAGAAACCAGTGGGGTGCATGAGAAATTCAAAGTCTGTGCAATATTACATGATGCCAGATGGGCAAAGGAGAAGGTGTGGAAACAGAAGAGCAAACTACAGTGCAGGCGGTTCCAGAGGTGATGACCAGGAGATTCTGGCTGTAGAACAACACTGATGATGCCCTTTTCTTTTAAATTCTTTTTTTTAATTGAGATATAATTCACATCCCATAAAATTCACCCTTTGAAAGTGCACAGTTGTTGGGATGTTCTTTTTCTCATCACAAGTGCTTTCTTTACCTACCCGACTTATCCTGCTAAATCTTCTGTGAAGTCAGTGTGTTTTAAAAGTTAAAATTGCATGGGATTACTTAAGATCTGTCCAGATATTTTTGAACTGTCCAATGACTATTTTTTACATTACACATTTCCAAATGTTGAAACATTTTTCAAAGATATATTGGTGGGTTTCTCTACAATTTTCCAGGTAATTATGAAAGTTTTGGTTTTCTTTCTTACCTTGAGATATTGGCTATGTAAACTGTATTTTGTATAAAAGTTTAAATTGGTTCATATAATTGATTTGGCTGTTTGTTCTGCAGAATAGGCAATATTGAGAAAATGAATAGTTCAAATTTGTATCATTGCTTTTAAAAAATATACAACTTTAATGATTTTTTCAGTTGCCCTGTTATTTTCCAGAACTACCTTTAGTTATTTGTGCTGCAAAACAAACTTTTCTTGGGAAACACTTTGTATTTTTTAATGACTGACTCTTCGAACTTGAGAGATTAAAAAGTAGAAGGTGGTTTAATCACCTCATTTGAAACGGTTTTTAAGCCCTCAATATTTAAATGACTGGAGGCCACTCACTCAGTTAATAATAGAAGTCGTGCTATATGAATACATAGCACTTTGTCTCCAAGCATTTTTACTTGCATTGTCTTCTGACTTTTAAAATGGGACATTCTTTACTTTGCTTGCTTCAAAAAAAGATTTGGTGTGATAGTTACTAAAAATGTAATTATAGAGTTAGGCTATGAAAGTTGAAATTTAAAAATCAAAAACTACATAGAAGAAGGAGGCATGTATACCAAAAACCTTGGGTAATGTGTAAGTAGTACGTTTATGGTTTAATTTGGCTTGGCCATCAATAACTGAGCCTGCTGGATTCAGGTTCTGAAGGCTGAGTCTGGCACCGGCCCTGTTGTCGCTCACAGTGGGACTGGGCCACGCAGAGCGGGGGGCCAGGCCAGCTCATCACTTCACATCTCTCTGGGCAAAGGGGGAGAAACCATGGTGTTGAATGGTGCACAGATTTCAGGAGGTAGGATGTTTGCCTCATTTTAAGTTAGAAACCAATTGAATTCTACAGAATTGAGCTCCACTCTTCAGTGGAATGGTTAATTTGAACTTGTTCACGTGCTCTAAAATTTAGACTAGTTGGTGGCTTATAGATTCCTAGATTTTTTTTTAATGGAAAAGACTTTGGAACTGCTATATTTGTGGTAGGCTATGTATTTCCCCTTGCAGATGAGTTACTCAGAACTCTTCTCTTTGGAAATAAAAAATTAAATCTAATTTTACTAAAATTATTAACATTTTACATTACTTGCCTCTTCCTTAATAAAAGATGTAAAATTATTTCAGCTGAAATATCAGAGTTTGGCATAGTTCAGACAGCTCAATTTCCTAATGTCCATTATGTAAGAGTTAAGAAATCAGACATAAAAGCATACCAGACAAAAATTGATTCTACAGGACAGTTCTATCTGCCAACATGTTACATTGTCACAGAACCTTAGACTTGGAAAGAATTTTTTAAAGGTCTGTAAGCTTTTAAAAATAAACTGGCAATATCTTTACTTTTAAGTATGTTTTCTTAAACATTTCAAACAACAACAATAATAATGGTTTGCATTAATATCAAGTATCATGGATCATCTATAATTTGCAAACTTTAATTTATTAGTTTAGCAGCTTTCTATATGGAAAAGGTTGGAGAATTTTAAAATGATGTCTTGTATTTGTATGACAATTAATCTCAAATACTTTTTCATTTGCATTGTTAAAATTTTGAACAGTACAGACAATATAGAGCAAAAAGATAAAATTCCTCCTTCATGCCAACCCCATGCTTGATCCACTGCTTTCAAGTGGAAAGACAGAGATAAATAACCACTCTTTTTTTGTTGTTTTTGTTAATCCTCACCTAAGGGATTTTCCCCCCATTTATATTCAGAGAGTGGAAGGGAGGGAAAGAGACAGAGAGAGAGAGAGAGAGAGAGAGAGAGAGAGAGAAACATTGATGTAAGAGAGACACATCAATTGATTGCCTCCCACACATGCCCCAACTGGGGCCAGGGATGGAGCCTGCAACCAAGATATGTGCCCTTGACCAGAATCGAACCTGAGACCCTTCAGTCTGTGGGTCGACACTCTAATCACTGAGCAAACCAGCTAGGGCTAAATCACCACTCTTAACAGCTCAGTGGGTATCCTGCAGTCCTTTGGGAAAGTACAAATAAATATATATTTTCTAAAATTGATATTACTGCACACACTTTTTGCAGTTTGAGGCCTGGCGCATGAAATTCATGCACTGGGGGGGTGTCCCTCAGCCCAGCCTGCATACTCTCCAATCTGGGACTGCTGACTCCTAACCACTTGCCTGCCTGCCTGCCTGATTGCCCCTAACTGCTTCTGCCTGCTGGCCCGATCGCCCCAAACTGCCCTCCCCTGCCGGCCTCGTCGCCCAGAACTGCCCTCCCCTGCTGTCCATCTTGTGGTGGCCATCTTGTGATGACATGGGGTGGCCATGTTGTGATGGCGTGAGGGAGTCGCGTGAGGGCGTGAGGGCCACCTAGGCTTTTATTAGTATAGATGATATCCTTTCATATCAATGCATATAAAACTCATTCATTTTTTTTTTTTTTTGCATGTAGAATATTCCATACAATGGATGTAACACCATTTAAGTATTTACCTATTGAGGAATGTTTAGATTATCTCCAGTTTACTACTACAAATAATACTTTTAGATTTTTGGTTCAAGATGGGAGACAGAGTATATGAGTTTTTCCTCCCTTCCTCCTAATATTCATCAAAATGATAGAAAAGGTATAACCACCAAGAAAGCAGGAAGGGGGTCATCTGTTAAAAGATTTGAACAAATTTCTGTAGGAATGTTTACTAACCGAGCAGACGAAATCAGAGCCTGGGTAGCAGAGGGGACTGTGTTGAGGAAGGGCTGGCCTGCATGCACAGCCTAAGGATTCTTGAGTCTGGGGTCAGCAAACAGAATGGAGAGTGGGGTGGGAAAAAAACGGGGGAATAGTCAAAAAAAACTTGTACATGAACAGGCATCCAGAATGCTCCATCTACCTCCTTGTCCAAAAGCCGAAGGGAACTAAGGCATGAGTGAGAGCCTTGGTGCTCCAAGACCTCTGTCTTCATTCCAGAATTGGCAGAAGGAGGAGCTTAGTGACTGGCACCCCATTCTCTTACACTATAGAGCTTGGCTTGTTAACGGGCTCTGCTGATATATACAGATTTCTCAGGAAGCCTTCCCATTGCTTTATCTGGAATAACAATAGATAACTGAAAATAACGTGAATGGAAAGCCTGTAGCATGAAAGAGAAAACTCAAGATAAATAACTGGCACCATGTTTCTAGAGAAGGAAATATAAACATTCTCTAACAAGTAATGCTTCCATGAATATCCAAATGCATATATCCTTTCATACATATATAAATAGTTCTGTAAGATAGACTCCTAGAAATGGAACTTGTAGGTCAAATGAAATGAACACTTAAAAATCTGAACAATAAAACAAAATTCCTCTCCAAAGCAGTTGTAGTAATTTATGCCCCCACCAAAAGTACATGAAAGAACCCTTTTGTCACACCCTTACAACACTAAATGTTATGAATGTACTTCATTTTTAGTATATCTTTTTATTTACACTTTCCTGACCACTCATTTTTATCATTATTTGTCCTCATATATGAATTTGCTATTTTTAAATTGTTTGTAGTTTTCTCACTGATTTTAATAACTCATATATGTTATGAATAATAACCATTTTCTGCATGCATGTATGTTAATCTTTATCTGTGTTCCCCTCTCCTTATGATATCTGTTAATCTGTAAAGAAAATTTTTAATCTTTTTAAAATCAAGTCCGTCAATGTTTGTTTGTTTTTTGTCTTATTTAGGAATATTTTCCCACCTAAAACATTATAAAATTATTCTCTAACTAGAGGTCTGGTGCACAAAATTTGTGCACGGGGGCGGGGGTGTGTCCCTCAGCCCAGCCTGCACCCTCTCCAATCTGGGACCCCTCGAGGGATGTCCGACTGCCCGTTTAGGATCGGGCCTAAACGAGCAGTCGGACATCACTCTCACAATCCAGGACTGCTGGCTCCCAACTGCTCGCCTGCCTGCCTTCCTGATTGCCCCTAACCGCTTCTTCCTGCCAACCTGATCACCCCCTAACCACTTCCCTGACAGCCTGATTGATGCCTAACTGCTCCCCTGCTGGCCTGATTGCCCCTAACTGCCCTCCCCTGCAGGCCTGGTCACCCCTAACTGCCCTCCCCTGCTGGCCTGGTCCCCCCCAACTGCCCTCCCTTGCAGGCCTGGTCCCCCCCAAACTGCTCTCCCCTGCAGGCCTGGGTCCCCCCCAACTGCCCTTCCCTGCAGGCCCGGTCGCCCCCAACTTCCCTCCTCTGCTGGCCTGGTCACCCCTAACTGCCCTCCCCTGCAAGCTTGATCACCCCCAACTGCCCTCCCCTGCTGGCCTGATCGCCCACAACTGTCCTCCCTTGCAGGCCTGGTCCCTCCCAACTGCCCTCCCCTGCTGGCCATCTTGTGTCCACATGGGGGCAGCCATCTTTGACCACATGGGGGCAGCCATCTTGTGTGTTGGAGTGACAGTCAATTTGCATATTACTCTTTTATTAGATAGGCTATTTTCTTCTATTATTTTTATAATCATCTTTTTATATTTAAATATTTAATCCATCTGGAATTAATTTTTGTGTGTGGTGTGAAATAGGGAATCTAACTTTTTTTGTCCAGACAGTTGTCCCAATACTATTTGTTAAATTTCCCTCACTAATTTGAAATGCCACCTCCACCATGTATTAAATTCAAATATATGTAGATATATTTGTGGAGTCTCAGTTCAGGTTTATTGATTGATTTTTCTCTTCCTGCTTCAGTACCAAATTGTTATATATATATATATATATATATATATATATATATATATATATATATATATATATTATTGATTTCAGAGAGGAAAGGAGAGGAAGAGAGAGATAGAAACATCAATGATGAGAGGGAATCATTGATTGGTTGCCTCCTGCACGTTGGACTGAGCCCACAACCCAGGCATATGCCCTTGACCAGAATTGAACCTGGGACCCTTGATTCCCCAGCCAATGCTCTATCCCCTGAGCCAAACTGGTTAGAGCCATATTATTTTCATTACTAAAGTTTTATGTGTTTTATTCTCTTTTAGGCCAACTCTCTGTCCCCTCCCCAATTCCCTACTCAAACACTTTTTTATCCTAAATTTTCTTATATTTGTTATACATACTCTTTAAAATCCATAAAACTTCTGTTAAGATTTTTGAGGTTGCAGTAAACTTGGATTAATTTGAAGGCAAAAAATTTCTTCACAATATTAACTCTTTTTAAAAATATTTCTATTTTTATTGATTTCAGAGAGGAAGGGAGAGGGAGAGAGAAATAGAAACATCAATGATGAGAGAGAATCATTGATCAGCTGCCTCCTGCACTCCCCACACTGGGGATCAAACCAGCAACCGGGGCATGTACCCTGACTAGGAATCAAACCGTTACCTCCAGGTTCATAGGTTGACACTCAACCACTAAGCCACACTGACCAGGCAATATTGACTCTTTTGATTTAGGAGCATGATATATCTCCCCACTTTATATTCTTTAATAATAATATTTATTTATCTAGACTTTGCATATGTTTTATTATATTATTCCTAGGTATTTTATAGTTTTTGCTAATATAGTATTGGATCCTTATTTCCATTATATTTTCAATAACTCACACAGGTGTATGTTGTCAGTTTATTTTATATATCTATTTTGTATGTTCAGTCAGTTTATTATTTTTTTAATATTTTTATTGATTTTTAGAGAGAGGAAGAGAGAGGGATAGAGAGAGATAGAGCATCAGTGAGAGAGGAACATCATCAATCAACTGCCTCCTGCAAGCCTCCTACTGGGGATCAAGCCTGGACATGTGCCCAGACCAGGAATCGAACCAGTGACCTCTTGGTTCCTGGGTCGACACTCAACCACTGAGCCACATCGGCTGGGTTAAGTCAATTTATTTTATATATTTATTTGTTTGTTTTTGGTTGAGTCAGGAACCAAATCCAGGCACAGTTCTTCCTCATGATCTATATTCTATGCATATTCATCAGCAACTAAAATATGGCCCCGGGAGTCTCTTTTAACAACTCTACTAGTTTTTCAGTTACTTGATATGGCTTTTCTAAGTGAAAAATCTTAATTATCTGTAGATAATAATAATGTACTCTTCCTTTTCAGTATTCTATCTCTTCTTTCTTGTCTTGTTGCACTTAGATGCATACCTCTAAACAATTTTTAAATAATCATAGTGGTAGTGGGCTTCCTTATCTTGTTCCTGACAATGGGAATGCTTCTA
Source organism: Cnephaeus nilssonii (assembly GCF_951640355.1). Lineage (NCBI taxonomy): Eukaryota > Metazoa > Chordata > Mammalia > Chiroptera > Vespertilionidae > Cnephaeus > Cnephaeus nilssonii. Next base: position 2,985,706 of record NC_137072.1, on the reverse strand, counting down.
ATGGATGTTTGCTGAAGTTTCTGATAGATATCTTTTAGCAAAGCAAGGAATTTCCTTTCTGTAACTAGCCTTGAAGATTTTTTTTGGAACTTGCCCTTGTTTTGATAATGTCTAATTATCCTTAGTTGTAAATTCATATTTTAGAGTTAATGGATATTTGCTTGTTATAAGTACATAAGTGGGTTTACTCCAGTTACTGCTATGGACTGAATGTTTGTATCTACTCCCTCGCTCCCAAGTTCATATGTTGAAATCCTAACCCCCCAAGGTGGTGGTATTGGAAGTGGGGCATTTGGGAAGTGATTGGGTCATAAGGCAGAGCCCTTGTGAATGAGATTAGTGCCCTCATAACAGAGGCCCCAGAGAGCTCCCTGACCCCTTCTGCACGTGAGGACACAGGGAAAAGACAGCCTTCTAGGAAGGGGCTCACACCAGACACGGGACTCTGCCGGCACCTTTATCTTGTACAGCAAGTCCTCAAATGAGGTTGTTTTGTTCAATGTCGCTTTGTTACAATGCTGATGAGATGCCATAGGAACTTAACTCTTGTCTATATCAATTAACCTGTGGTAAAGTTGATTTCATTATATGTTGTTTCACTTAAAGTCTTAGAACCTACCAATGACATTAACTGAGGACTTACTGTACTTCCCAGCTTCCAGAACTGTGAGAAATAAATTTCCATTGTTTACAGTCCATCCAGTCTGTGATATTTTGTTATATCAGCCTGAACAGACCAGGACAGTTATCTACATCTGATTTTTTTAAATCATTTTTTATTTTCCTACTAGAGGCCCAGTGCACAAAATTCGTGCACTGGTAGGGTCCCTAGAGACTGGTGGCGGCTGGCTGGGTACTCCATCCCTTCCCCCCACCACCAGCCAGGCCCTCCCTCCCTTTCCCCAGCCAGCCCCGCCCCCTGTTTGAACTCCTGGAAGAATTCTCAGTTGAGGGGACAATTTGCATACTATGCTTTTATTATATAGGATTACAGTTGACATAAATATTATATTAGTTTCAGGTGTATATCCAGTGATTAGACATTTATATAACTTACTAAGTGATCATCCTGATAAATCTCGCACCCATCTGGCACCATTCATAGTTATTAGGATACTAGTGGCCCGGTGCATGAAATTTGTGCACATTAAAAGGGAATTAATTAGAAGAAATATTTCAATATTGCTATTTGCCCTTTCTTTATAATAGAAATGTCAGAGATGAAAGAAAATTAGTAAAATGTATAAAATCTCCCTCCTGTCAGAGTCTGGGGTGTGCCACGGGACCTAGAGACAGTTCCCCACCCACCACCCACATGCACTTCGAAAACCCAGGAGACCCAGACCCAGCCAGCCCCAGCCCCATTGGGTGAGACCCAGACCCAGCTGGCCCCACCCCCATCAAGCCCCTCTAGGCGGGGGCACAGCCTCAGGTCCCCCAGCCCAGTGCTGGGTGGGGGGTGTGGCCTGAGGTCTCCTGTCAAGCCCCACTGGGTGAGGGGCGCGGCCTGAGGTCCCCTGTCAAGCCCAGTCCCCCCCCCCCCCCCCCCCTGCAGCGTCACGTCAGCGCTGAACAGGGATGCACGCAGGCAGCCTGACATTAGCACTGGGGGTGGAAGTCCCTGCCCCGATCCCCACCCACAAGACTGATCGTGACTGGGACACCATAATGGACAAATTAGCATATTACCTCTTATATGTATAGATTAGTACTGTATTCACTATGTTGTCCTTTACATCCCCATGACTATTCCATAACTACCAATTTCTACTTCTTAATCCCTTCATCTCTTCCACGCATCCTCCCAACTCCCCTCCCATTTGGAAACTGTCAAATGGTCTCTGTATTTCTGTTTCTGTTCTGCTTGTTCGTTTATTTTGTTTTTCAGATTCAATTGTTGATAGATATGTATTTATTGCCATTTTATTGTTTGTATTTTCTTTTTCTCTTTCTCTCCTCCTCCTCCTTCTCTTCCTCCTCCTTCTTTTTCTTCTTCAAAAAGACTCTTTAGCATTCATGTAATACCATTTTGGTGGTGATGGACTCAACAGGCAGTCCGCTCTCACACAGGGTTCCTCTGAGTGTGTGTGAGCAATGGGCAGAGTAGAATCAGATGCACTGTCTCTTTGGGGGTAAACAAGGATTCAATAGGATAATAAACATGAAGCATCTAGCATGATGAGAATTTAATATGTATTGTATTTTCCCTACCTTATCCCAAGGATCCAGTGTTTATGAGTAATGGCTTAGCAAACTAGTTTTCCTTGTACTGGCAAAATAGAAAGCAGCCTTTTCTTCCACCCACTTCAGAAGCCTCCAGGATTATGCTGGCTTAAGTGTGAACCTACACCTTTCTTCTCAGGCATTCAATGCCTGCCTAATTGAACTAAATTGCCCATATGGCTTATGCAAGCTCTGTCGTTAGGAGTAGTTCCTTCTCCCAGCAGAACAAACGGAGAAACAAAGTGGACGTGCTAGTCAGCATCTCCCCTATGCTGGCTCTCTCTGCCAGAGATGCTTTCTTTAGAGTATAAATTTACAGTCACGTGTCTAGATCCAGACTGCATCCAGTGCTTCAAGTGGCATTTCTCTGCTTTTACTCCTGTGGAGCCTCTGGTTATTGGCCTGCCTTCACGGCCGCCCAGCACTGCCCCCTGAAATTGCTCTCTAGAGCTACCAGTTTTGTCTGAGATGCTCTTGGACAATTGCCTTAACTTTTCTGAGATGCGATTTCCTCGTAGGTAACATAAGAAAACAATGAGAGTTTTACAGAACTGTTGACTTTAAATGAGAAGTTTATGTAAATACCTAGCATCTTAGAGGTACTTACTGACTATTAGTTTCCTTATCTCTCTGGACCAGTGGTTCTCACTCTGGCTGCATATTGGAATCACAGGAGGCATGATGTTTGAGGCCTATTTGAAATATGCCAATGCCTCACTCCCACCTACAGATTGGTCTGGGGCACAGCTTGAGTATCAGGACTTTTCTTAAGCTCCCTAGGCGATTCCAATGTCTTCTCAGGGCAAAGGCCATTTCCTTATTACAGGGGGTCAACTGGGGGTCGGTTTCCCCTCCCATGCATGCGGCACTGTCTGGAGACATCTCTGTTGTAAGTGGGATTGCTACTGACATCTGGAGAAGAAAGGCCAGGGATGCTGATAAACATGTTACAGTGCACAGGACAGCCCCGCAGCAAAAAATTCTCCATTCCAAATGTCAGTAGTGCTTAGATGAGAAACCCTGGCCTATGTGAGCTTGTGAGCTCTACGATTCTTTTTGATGCTAAACTTTCACAGGTCACTTATTTCAGAATGGTGTCTAAAAAATAACAATAAATGTCTAAGGTGCTGTTGGAATGACTGTTTTATCTACCTTTAAGTTTGCATTTATCAAGTCACTCTGAATTCTTAGCTTCCAACCCAACCCCCTTCTTCCTTTATCTTCAGTTTTTCTCTCAACCTGTTGACTGTGGCCCTGGGTTGCAACCCCGGCAACAGAAGTTCTAGCTTGAAATGCCTTCATATAGCCTGCCTCTCTGGCATTTAGAGTCCTTGCTTGCTTTCTTAATACATGGCAGAAAAATAAAAAATGGAGAAAAGAAGAAGCAGAGTTTTCTTTTGGATTCCCATAGGACTTTGACCATATCTCCAGTTTGGCACTTAACATATTGTATTGTAACCTACGTGTTTAGATGTCAGCTCTCTCCAGCTGGGCCATGCACTCCTTGAAGACAAGCAGTCCAGCCGTAGACATCCCTTCTCTCGTGTACCCTCCATGTGCTGGCAGCGGTGCTGGAAGTGGGGACACAGAAATCAAGGCAGAGCTGGCGCTCCTGAGGCCGTGCAGTGCTGTGCAGCCTGTTTGGGGTCTGTGCTCAGACACCCTGATCACGAGACCTTACTCATGGCACTGGAGTCATATGATACCCACAGAGTGTTGGGAACCTGGGTATGTCTCCTTGGTGTATACCGCACTCCACAGTGGGATGGGGCAGAGGTTCTGATGGCAGCATCTGACTTATAGCTAAAGACATGTTGAGGAGCCTGTCACGATGAACAGTTTGTGAGTGGTTGAATCAGGAACCAAATTCAGGTGCAGTTCTTCCTCATGACCTACATTCTACATATCTGCCCATAGTTATCGGCAAATAAAATGTGGCTGGAGGGTGGGGTGGGGAGAACCTGAAGTATCTAGCTTAGAAGACAGGCAAGTCCTAATTCCTTAAAGTATTTTTGTGCCCTTTACTCTGTCCCATCCCTACCCCCACTATGACCTCAAAGCTGGTTAAAATCATTTGGCTTACCCTCCCATTGAGAATTCTCATACTAAGTTGCCTTAGTTATATCTTAGTCACCAGTTTCACCATCGGCCTCAGCAGAGTTCTTTTGAAACTAGCATCTAAAAGGATATCCAGCCCTTAAAAAGAGTACAACACTTTAGAGAAATGAAACAACATATGGGTTCTTCCTCTTTTATTTTTAACTAGAGGCCTGGTGCACGAAAATTCGTGCACTTGGGGTGGGGGGGTCCCTCAGCCCGACCTGCACCCTTTCACAGTCCGGGAACCCTCAGGGGATGTCCAACTGATGGCTTAGGCCCGCTCCCCACAGTCTGGCCTCCCTCTGCAGGAAGCAGCCCCAGTGGGCCTATCTGGGGACTGCAAGTGGCCAGCCCTATGCCGAATTGCCCCACTGCTGCCACCCTCTGTGGGAGGTGACCAGGCAGGTGATCAGGGGATGGTGCCGGCCCCCATCGCCCCGCCACTGATCACCACCACTCCTCCTCCACCCCATCACCACCCTATCACCGTCCCCTCCCTCTGCCCACTGGTATGTGCCTTGGCTGGCCTGGAGCCACCTGCTCACCAGCCCTGCCCCCCCCACCCAATGGTCATTCTGCCATTCAGTCAATTCGCATATTAAGCTTTTATTATATAGGACTAGAGGCCTGGTGCATGAAATTCGTGCATGGCAGAGTCTGTGTCCCTCAGCCCAGCCTGGACCCTCTCCAATCTGGGACCCCTCAAGGGATGTCCGACTGCCCGTTTAGGCCTGATCCCGGTGGGCAGTTGGACATCCCTCTCACAATCCAGGACTGCTGGCTCCCAACCACTCACCTGCCTGCCTGCCTGATTGCCCCTAACCGCTTCTGCCTGCCAGCCTGATCATCCCCTAACCACTCCCCTACAAGCCTGATCAATGCCTAACTGCTCCCCTGCTGGCCTGGTCGACCCTAACTACCCTCCCCTACCAGCCTGGTCACCCCCAACTGCCCTCCCCTGCCGGCCTGGTGGCCCCCAACTGCCCTCCTCTACAGGCCTGGTTCCCCCCCAAATGCCCTCCTCTGCAAGCCTGGTCCCCCCCAACTGCCCTCCCCTGCCGGCCTTTTCGCCCCCAACTGTCTTCCCCTGCTGGCCTGGTCCCCTCCAACTGCCCTCCCCTGCAGGCCTGGTTCCCCCAACTGTCCTCCCCTGCAAGCTTGGTCCCCCCACAACTGCCCTCCCCTGCCAGCCATCTTGTAGTGGCCATCTTATGTCCACATGAGGGCGGCCATCTTTGACCACATGGGGGCAGCCATCTTATGTGTTGGAGGAATGGTCAATTTGCATATTATCTCTTTATTATATAGGATTGTAATAAATATATATAAAACATAAATTTTATCATTTTCATCATTTTAAGTATATAATTCAGTGGCATTAGGTACATTCATGATGTTGTACAACAGTCACCACTCCTGTTTTTGGAAATTTTTCATCATCCCAAAACCATACCTAATAAACAATAATTACCCATTTCCCACTATCTGAAACCCCTAGTATCCTCCATTCTACTTTTTGTCTCGTGAATTTGCCTACTTTAGGTAACTCATACAGATGGAATCATACAGTATTTGTCCTTTTGTGTCTGAATTATTTCACTTATAATGTTTTCCAGGTTCATCCATGTTGTAGCATGTGTCAAAAATGTATTCCTTTTTATGTGTGTACACATTTTGTTTGTCCATTCCATTCACCTGTTGATGGACAGTCGGGTGGTTGGACCTTTTGGCTGTTGTAATAATGTCACTGTACAGGTATCTGTTTGAGTCCCTACTTTCAATTCTTCTGGGTACCAAGGAGTGGAATTGCTGGGTCATATCGCAATTCTGTCTGACTTTCTGAGGAATTGCCAAACTGTTTTCCACAGTGGCTGTGCCTTTTTGTTTCCTCACACGAAGGTTCCAGTTTCTCCACATCCTCACTAAAACGTCAAGTATGTTTTTAAAAGAATATTTTAGCCGGTGATATGACACGCAGCAGTTGTCTGCTTTCGGCATCAGGACAGGATGCCAAGATGGGCTTTGTGACCCTCCTCGCTACCTGCTGCAGGTAGTGGCAGCCCCAGGAGCCAGTCAACCCACAAATACCTTGAAGCTCCAACTGGTGGCTGGAGCTTCTTGACCACATGAGAGAAGGTGGTCACTAGCAGCTGGTTTCCTATTGGGACTCAGTTCTCCCCCTTTGTTCAGCAGCTAGCTTTTATGGTTCCTGTCCAAAACCAAATCTTCACACAGAGATCCCCTGCCAAGGAGATGGTGCCCTCTTGCTGCAATTTGGAGAGATGCTGCTGTTTGTTTTCATGCTCCTGGACTTAACTTAAAATTACATATTTTCCACCTGTTGTCTGATTCAGGAAAGCTCTCATGTCCTTAATCTGTTTACATGGGCTTTCTTTTCACTTTCACTGTCAGTAGCTCTGCCTTGAAAAGCTTTCAGAACTGCTGGGTCGAACAGAACCTGCTTTTTACTTAGCACCTCATTACCTGGACATGTAAGACGGGGTGTGCCTGTCTGTCCTTAGATTTGTCATTGGTTTTGTGAAATAGTGAAGCTGCCATTTGTTTTGCCTTTAATTGTACCATCTGTTTCAGACATACACAAAGCATCCACACCTGCTTTTCTACACCTAATGGATGCTTTCCTCACATTCAAAAACGGGCTGCTGCGTGGGCTGGGTCATGGATTTTTATGGAAGTTGACTGACAGCCCTGTCCCTGCAGGAGAGTAACATTCTCTCCCAGCCTGCTCTGGACCGCAGCACCTCCAGACAGGATCTCCAGCAGGGCTGCTAATGGCTCCCAGGTCTCCTCCGGGGATTAGGTAATAGCCATTGTCTGTGAGTCAGGTGTGCATAATGCTATCCCAACTCTGTCCATTTCCTAACCCACTTGCAGGTGCCTCTAAGCCTCCCTCTTTGAATCAAGGTCAGACATTGCCATGTGTTAGATCAGTGGTCGGCAAACTCATTAGTCAACAGAGCCAAATATCAACAGTAAAACGATTGAAATTTCTTTTGAGAACCAAATTTTTTAAACTTAAACTTCTTCTAACGCCACTTCTTCAAAATAGACTCGCCCAGGCCGTGGTATTTTGTGGAAGAGCCACACTCAAGGGGCCAAAGAGCCGCATGTGGCTCGCAAGCCGCAGTTTGCCAACCACTGTGTTAGATCACTGAGCTTTCTCATTAGGGAATTAATACAAATTAAGTCTCAAGAAGAGATACCTAAGTTTAAAAAACATTTAGTAAATATAGTTGACTTCAAAGAGAAGTGACAGCTGAGAAAAACTAACGTCAAGGCTTTCTTAACCAGCAGCTGGGGGCACCACCTCTTGCTGCTCCATGGCCATGCTGTCATTAGGGTGTCCCTTACTTTCTTGCATGGGTCAAGCTTCAGGAGTGGGAAGTGTGCCTTCCAGGAGTGTCCCCCTCTGCTCTCCTGCTCTCACCTTGCCATTGGAGGAATTAAGCACCTTTTTCCCTTCTCTCATCAAGCAGAACACCAGTCAGATTCTGCTCTTCTTCTGAAACTTTATTTCTTGCTAATAAATCCCTGAAAGAGTGAGCTTTGAAGATAAGCCTCTTTTCTCCTTCCATTGTGGCCTGAGTCTATTAGCTCTTCTCCAGCTCTCTAGCCATGCATCAACCAACTGCTCTTAGAAGTATGGGCATCTCCTGATTCTATTCTACCTTTCCCCAAGCCAGACACTATTCCTTGAATTAGGGATCACATAGATGTCAGTATGGGAAAGGCCCACTCCTTCTGTCTGAATTCTGAGTTGACATTTATGTCCTTCCTTAGAAAATATACTTTCACATAGTCCTATTCCAAATTTCTTTATGGCCTGACAGTCATATTCATATTTATTACTTTAAAGGCAAAATTTGTCTTCTTCATCAATATTTCTCTCTTTATCTAGTAGTTATATAATCTGATTAGGTAAAACATTGTCCTTCATCTGACTTGATATTTGTTAAACCAAGAGCTTAGGTCTGAGAAAACCTCAGAATATTGTTTGTCAATTCCAAAGAAATAATTCAGAGGACTGGCTGTGAAAGACGGGTATATTAGGACTTATGGGTAGGAGAGGGAGTTGGAGCATGGGAAGGGACCCATGTTCTCACATACCATACAGTACTCATAAAAATAAACATTTCAATGAATATCTATAAGCACCTACTGTATGCAGTGCACTGCAGAGGTCTGAAGTGGAACAGTACATGGCCCCTGCTCCAAAAGACATTTGTAATCCATTTGCAAAACCTTCGAAGACTTTGATAAGAGACCCAGCACTATGGGAATACAAAGGATGGAGAAATTACTTCTACCAGGATAATCTGAGGAGGAACCAGGGGATGGTGTTTAAACTGGGCTTTCAGAGTAGGGTATGGTCATATAGGAAATATTTTAGGCTTTGCAGGCCATCTGGTCACAGCTGCAACTACTCCTGGTCACAGTGGGAAACCAGCCGTAGATGATATGTGAATGAAAGGTTAGGCTGTGTGCCAATAAAACTTAATTTACAAAAAAAAAGGCAGTTGCCAAATTTGGCCTCCATGTGTAGTTTGCGAATCTTTGTTTTAGAGGACGGCAAGGCTTTTATCAGAAGGAAAGGGGGGAAGAGCATTTCCAGCCAAAGGAGCAGCATGAGCTGAGGCACACAAAAAGGGGAAATGGCAGGCAGGCCTGCACTTGGTGTCTTACAAGACAGGTCGGCAGCCTTGGTATTTGAGACTGCAGCTGTAAGATTAGGCCAGGCCATGGAAGACCTATCATCCCAAACTCCAATCTTTGGATTAAATCTTTGGGCAGTGGTCGGCCACTGAGATGCTGGGCTGGAGGAGGGTTACAACAAAGACTTTTTGGCAATTGTAGGGGAGGAGGGGAACAGAAAGCAGCCATTTCAGAAATGCCAGGTCTGTGCCAAGAGTCTGAGGACAGAAATGACTAATGAAGACATTAGTGTATCAGTGGGCTTGGGGATTCCAAACAATGATCTTAACCTTAATTGAAAACCAGAGTTTGTGTACATGTGTCTTTAATCAGACTATAGGTTTAGTGCCTTATTATACAAAAATATAATGCACACCAAAGTATTGCTAGAACATGGAATGATAAAGTGCATTTAGCATTTTGAGATGATCTGGAGCAAATGAGAGTAGAAGGGACGGATGAGTACTAAAATTACTTACAGTTGGAAATGTAAGTGATTAATCCTACTTAATAAGAAAAAGAGAAAGAGGAACAATATACAAAGGGAAATTTGAGTTGCATTTGAAAGAAACTAAGTTTCTTTCCTTGTCTCTAAAGCAAGACTCTTGAAACCTACTCAAGTCTTTCTTTCCTTGGTGTGTTCTGGGGACACCAAAGCTAAATGGTTATCTAGATCATTACCCATGGCAATGACCTAATCCTCACAGCAAATTCTCACTGGATAGCAGAGATCTTATCCCTGTCCTTCATTAATGCTCTGTTTAAATTGAATTTTTCTACTTTTAATTATCCCAAATAAATCATATATTCATAAATTATAAGTTTCCAAAATTGTCACAAGAAGACCAATATTAATTCTTAAGATAAATTTTTATTAATATGGTGGAAATTGGTTCATCAAAGAAAAAGGATCTAATTAACTGACTTGAGATTTCTTCTGATGACTACTCCACATTGTAGCTAGCCTATCCTTTACTTAGACCAAAGTGAATAGCTAGAGACTAAGAAACACTGGACAGTCCAACCTCAGAGAGAAGGCAGGAGCGGGGAGGCGGGGAGGGGGTGGGGGTGGTAAGAGATCAACCAAAGGACTTGTATGCATGCAAATTAGCATAACCAATGGACATGGACACTGGGGCAGTGGGGGCTTGTCCTGAGGCGAGGGAGTGGTGGGGAGAGGGGTCAATTGGGGAAAAGGAGACATATGTAATACTTTAAACAATAAAAAAAGTGAATACCTAAGACTAACTTGGAATTTTTAAGGAAAATACTAGTCACTAGTTTCACAGGCAAATGTATCCAACATTCAAAGTCTCAAACATTTCAATATGAATAGGATTGTGCAAGTTGTGCCATTCAACTTTCTGGCTCTGTGGCTTCAGTCAGTCACTTGACCTCTCCAAATATCACTTTCTTTATCTGGCAAATACATCCATCGACAATAATATTTATCTCATAGGGTCATTGGGAAGATTAAATAAGGTACTACTTGTAAAGCACTCCATCACAAAATACTTATTCAACAAGTATTCAAGTGTCATTACTATTTTTAATGTTGTTACTATTATACTAGTATAGACTAATTTTGATTTATGTGGTTATAGACCCACATATTTGTGCTTTGAGATTTTGTCTGGACAATATATACCATTCCACAAGCAAAGACCCCTTTCTAACCATACCAAGCAAATAGTAAAAGCAAAGTTTTATGGTACATGCTTTTATAACTGACAGTGAACTAGATCTCAAAAGCTCTTGGGATTGTATCCAGTTGGTGTGATGTACCCTGAATGAGCTCATTGGCTTGAGATGTCACCAAGATGTTCATAGATACAACCAGAAATTGATTAACCCATATTTAAGGTCTGGACAAGTAGCAAGGATTGGGCTTTTAGATATTCTACTTTTAATATGAACATAGACTTTCTATTCTATGATGAGTCATTTTTCAAAATGTTCATCTGCATATCAGATACTCACTGAACAACAAAATTCCTGCTGTGAGCATGTGAGATTGAGGGCAGAGACCCTCAGCTCTGTTCAGCATGAGGATTCCTGGAGCCCCTGTGAAACAGACCCTTCCTGGAAGGGGTGACCACAAGCTTCAACCCAGGATCTTTACAGACCTGCTTAATTGGCTTCAAGTAAATAAGGCCAACTTTCAACCACATAGCTTTATCCCCCCTCTGAAAGCACAAGTGAAAAAGAAATGGATGTTTAAGTACAGAAACCCTAACCTCTGGCCAGAGCCATCAACTGGCCTTGCATTTATTTATTTGATAAATAAGCTTTTTATTGAAGTATTAAGTATAAGTACATAGGATAAGTCCTCCTTTGAAAATTACACAGCTTATTAACTTTCACAACATGAACACACTCATGGAGTAAATACTCTGATCAAGATATAGAACTCTACTGGCATTTCAGGATCCCCTCTGGTGCCACCCCCCTCAGTCACTAATACCTCCCACTTCCAAGAAGAATTTATACATTTTTGTTTTAAATTTTCCACCTGGATTTCCATTTTTTTAAAGATAAGAGTATTTGTGGCTTTGACCACTGTTACCAAAGATTCATTTTGCCTGTTTGTTTTTGTAACCTTGCATAAATGGAATAATACAGCATATACTTTTTTTATTGGGGGGGCGGGGAGGCCGAGGGCACTAAACATTTTTACATTTAATTTGGAGTATAATATAAAATAAGAATATAAATTTTCCCTAATATTTAGCCAATTTCCAACCCAATTTGGAAAGCTTAGAATGTGCTTAGTCCTTAGAACACAGTGATTAGATAATGATAAATGTAAGAAATCTAAAATTGCAGTTCTATATACTAATAGCAATTTATTATCCTAAGTCTGTTTCATGGATGTTTGCTCTGTTCCATTTATCTGTCACATTATTTCTGTATTACATTTTGACTATTGCAGCTTTAAAATGTGTTTTAATATTTGTCATGGCAAGTCTTGTGGTTTGCTTCTTTTTAGTAACATTTTAGATCATCTAGCATATATATACTAGAGGCCCAGTGCACGAAATTTGTGCCCTCGGGAAGGGGGTGGGGGTCCCTCAGCCCGGCCTGCACCCTCTCACAGTATGGGAGCCCTCGGGGGATGTCCGACTGACAGCAGGGAGCGGGCCTAAGCCGGCAGTCTGACATCCTTAGCGCTGCCACAGAGGCGGGACAGGCTCCCACCACTGCCCCTGTGCACACCAGCCATGAGCCTGGCTTCTGGCTGAGCAGCGCTTTCCCTGTGGGAGCACACTGACCACCAGGGGGTAGCTCCTGTGTTGAGCATCTGCCCCCTGGTGGTCAGTGTGCGTCATAGTGACCAGTCGTTCCGCCGTTAGGTCGAGTTGCATATTAGCCTTTTAATATATAGGATATATACCTTGTATATTCCCAGTTAATTTTGGAACCATTTTGTCACATTCAAGAAAAAATATTCTAGTGGTGTTTTCATGTGATAAGTGGTATTAATTCCACCCAGTAAACATGTATTGAGCATTTACTGTGTGCCAGGCTCTGTTGTGGGCACTGGGAATACCACAGAGAACAAGATCACCCTCACCCTGACACACTTACATTCAAGTGGGGAAGATTAGAGGCAAAAGAATAATTTCAGAATGCAATGCGTGCTATAGAGAAAAGAAAACACGGGGAAAGGGGCACAAGTAACTGGCTGGAGGAGCAGAGTGCTAGTCAAGTTACATGATCAGAAAAGGTCTCAGAGGAGGTGACACTTGAATTGGAACCTGCATCATGCAAGAATGTATTTCATCTCTAAGTCAACTGGGAAGGAAAAGACATGGTTGAAACATCCAACCTGGGAACATAGCATTTATTTCCATTTATTCAAATAGTTTATATCTGACAGTAACATTTTGCTATTTCCCATATAGATTCTCTACATTTCTTGTGGAGATTGGTCTTAGATATTTCATTGTATTTGTTGGGATATGGTAATGATGGTGATAATGATAATGATGGAGAATGAAATCAATTTCTATGTAATCTTTAAGATTGGTATTAGAATATAGAACTGCAGTTTTAGATTTCTTACATTTATCATTATCTGACCACTGTGCTGAAATTTTATTACTTCTGGGCATTCTCAATTGATTCTCATGATTTTCTAGTGAAATAATCATATCATATGGAAATAATAATATTGACTCCTTCTTTCCAATAGTTATACCTCTGATTTCTTTTTCATGATATATTACCAAAAGTTTACCAAAACTTCTAGGACATTTGTTAACAAGTGATAGCAGACATCTATACCCTAACTCTGACTTTAATTTTCATCTTTAATTTTTTCTATCAAGAAAGAGAGGTGTTTACTCAATACATATTTTAAACTACTGTACAATTACATGCTTATTATAGGTTTGAGAAAATCTGTTTCTAATTCTGTAAATATTTTTACCAGGATGACTTTTAAATGCCATTTTGACATCTATTAAATTATTTTTCCCAATAATTTCCTCCATTAAATCATCCTTGCATTCCTGGAATACAACCTCTTCCATCTTGCTCAGTGATTCTTTTAATGTTCTGTTGAATGCAGTTTGCTGGTAACATAGTTACATTTTTTTAAAATCTGTAATTTATACATGAAACAGGCTTTCATTTTCTGCTATCTCTCTGAAGCTTAGGTTAGGTTACCTTTCCAGTCTTTATACACTCTGAAGTGGGTTTTATCATTACCTAATCCTTTAAAAGACATCTGGTCCTAGAATCTTTTAGGAAGAAATTATTTTTTGTAACTTTTTAAAAATATATTTTGTTGATTTTTTTTACAGAGAGGAAAGGAGAGGGATAGAGAGTTAGAAACATTGATGGGAGAGAAACATCGATCAGCTGCTTCCCGCACACTCCCCACTGGGGATGTGCCCGCAACCAAGGTACATGCCCTTGACCGGAATCGAACCTGGGACCCTTGAGTCTGCAGGCCGACGCTCTATCCACTGAGCCAAACCGGCCAGGGTTATTTTTTGTAACTTTTAAATTTTCTTCTAAGGCTACTAATTTATCATGTTTCCTTGTTCATCTTAAGTCAGTTTGGTAATTCTTTCAATGTATCTTTTTCATGGAGAGTTTCAAATGTTAAATAGAATTACATGTAGAATTCACTTATAATTTAAAGTAACCTGATATATTATATTTTTAAGTTGGAATGTTATTTACTTGGACTTTATTGCTCTTTTCTTTATTAAAGTTGCTTATTAAAAATACTTTTTGAGAAACAGCACTCAGTTTCTAATGCAAGTGTGTGTTTTCTCTTTTTTGAATTTATAAATTTTTAATAGTTTCACCTTGATATCAATTTTTTAAGAAATAAGAGTATTTATGGCTTTGACCACATCTCATAAATTCAATGTTTGTTTTATTTTTGTTATTTTCTGTCAGTGATTCTCAAATGTTTTAGTCTTAGGTCCCCTTTACATGATTAAAAGTTATGGAAGACTCCAAATAGCCTTTGTTTACCTGAGTTGTATTTATTGATATTTACAGTATTCAAAATTTATACTGAAATTTTAAATTTATTTATTTTTAATAATAATAAACTCATTATACAAGAACTGTTTTTGAAGAGCAACTATTTCCCAAAGCAAAAAAATAAATAAATAAAATTGAAAAGTATCACTGTTTTACAATTTTGCAAATACTTTTTAATGCCTAGCTTAAAGAAGTTGCTGGATTCTCATATCTGCTTGTGCATTCAATTCATTGACATATGTTGTTTTGGCTGTTGTATGTGAAGAAAATCTGTCTTCACATAGCTATACCGTATAGCTGGCAAGCATAAAGTTGATATAGTCTTCAGATTGTGAGTTGTTTTCTCTGATAGTACACCAGACTAGAAAAGTGGTAGCTTCTTAAAGTTGAGTTTCAATATGACGTCTGAAACCATATCAATGAACTTGTCATGTTTTTACGTTCATGAGAGAGTGAGAAAGAAAAAGCTAATTACATCTTAGTGTTATTGTGAAAATAGATTTGATATCACAGACACTTTGAAAGAATCTCAAGGACTATACTTTGAGAAATGCTATCCTACCTAATAAAAAGGTAATATGCAAATAACCATCACTCCACTACGCCCACGATTGGGCCGGCGGGAGGCTGGGGGGCGGGACTCGGGGTGGCCTATCCAGCCATTGAGAGGCGCCGCTGAGGAGGGACCGATGGGGCCGAGGGGGGACTGATGGGGCCGGCGGGAGGCGCGGTGGGAGCAGCGGCGACGCCTGGTCCCGCCCCTCAGCGTTCGCGGGTTGGAGCGGCGGCGGCACCCGGGTCCCTCCTATCACTGAGGGACCTGGGTGGTGGCAGCGCCCCAATCGCGGATGGCAGCGTGGGGCCTGGCAGCTCCCACCCCACGCTGCTGCCGCCGCCTCTGGGGTCCAAGCCCCCACCCTGAAAGAAGGCGGAAGGAAAACTGGTGCCAGTAGCTAGGTGAGGGAAGATCTATTGCACGATTCTTCGTGCAAAGGGCCTCTAGTTCTAAATAAATGGAATATATATAATTTTTTCACTTTTAAATAATGTTAGATATATAGAAGAATTGTAAAGATAATAGAGTTCCCATATACTCTTCACCCAGCCTCCCCTAAGTTAACTTTTTTAAAATGTAGTTATATATATATATATATATATATATATATATATATATATACATATATATATATATATATATATATATATATATATATAATTAAATTTACCATTTCAACCATTTTAAGTGTATATACAGTGGCACTAAGTACATTCACAATGTTGTGTAGCCAACCATCCATCTCCAGAACTTTCTCATCCTCTGAAACTGAAACCCTCTACCCATTATGTATAATTCTGACTTATTCTTTAACCCAAATTATTTAAGGCATTTGTCAATAGTATTTACATGTCTAAGTAGTTATATTTGTGCTGTTGATTTCTGATTTTGTTGCTTTGAAGAATGTGATCTGTACAATTTCAGAAGTTGGGTGAGCAAGAAAAGAAGGGAATTTTTCCTCCCTCTCTCACTGATTGAGTCAGAGCCATGAGGTTTATACCAAACACAAAAAGTGACAGCTGTTTGTCCCTCCATATAAGAGTGCCTTTGTCATGAGATGGCTATAGCAATCTTCCTTCATCACTTCATCAGTCCCTGCCTCTCTGTGTAAACCATGAAAGCAGAACATATTGAGGATGGAGTAATGACATGGTCTTTTACCCACACACACCATGTTGTTAAACTTGGGTTATAAGGACAGAGCAAGGAAGAATCCCTAAAGCCATGCTTGCTAGAAAGTGAAGGAGGTGGTGGTGATGGTGGTGGTGGTGGTGGTGGTGGTGGTGGTGGTGGTGGTGGTGATGGTGGTGATGAAGGTTTTCACTGATTCAGTCTCTGGAGGGAAAAGAGACAGTAGGGTCAGGGCAAGATTTCCAGCACTATTATACTAGGCTTTTTCTGTAAGAAGCCAGAAAATAAATATTCTAAGCTTTGTGAGCCATATGGTCTCTGCCACCACTACTCTGCTCTGCCGTTGTAGTGTGAAAGCAGTAACTTGTTTCCAATAAAACATTATTTGCAGAAACATATGGCAGGCCAAATTTGTCCCTCAGGCCATAGTTTCCAGCCTCTACTAAATGAATGCCTGATAGATCTGAAAACGGGCTAAAGTTCCGACTATCACATTCTTCACTAGAGTCTTGAAGGAGAATTCTACCCACATACAGATGAACAGTAACCAGGGAAGGATAATCACTTACCCCACCTATTAACAGGTACCAGAGCTGGGCTCATTTCTCATCCAAACATTTAGTTGAGAAAAGTTTCATAGTCAATTCTGAGCACAAAGCTAGAAGGTAGCTAGAAACCACTAGGGAATAAAAATTAAGCTACCAACTTCTTACGAGGTGTTCACTTTTTTTAATTGCTTGTTCTTTAGAACTATTTAGTTCACTCATTAATATAGTTATGTTCTGTTTTAAGTAAGAATTTTATTTTATATAAACAATTATGCTAATCCTCTTTAATTTTTCAAAGTTGTAGTTCTTGGCTGTTTGAACCAGGAGCACATAGCTTCCTCCTAGTGTACTTTCTCTCTTTAGGAAATGCTGTCAGGGAAAATGAACCACCTCTTAAAGGGCTGAGCTCACACTAACATCTATAATTCATCTATATCGACCATCAATCAGACAAAAATATTTGAATGCTTATATACAGATTATGTCCAATCATTCATTCATTCACTTATTCATTCAGCAGACATATATTGAGAGCTTGCTATGAGGAATGTCTGTTTTAGGCTGCAGTTATGACTTCAGCTATAGCTCCTTTTAAATGTTTTGTTCACATGTTCATATGTATTCTATGTAGTAATTTCTTCTACCTTCCCTTTTAATAATGAAAGATCCTTGAATGCAGATCTGTACTTTTCCCTTTCTTCCTGATCCTCCACACAGCTGGATGCTCTGTGGCATGGCGCACTGAGAAAGCACATTTTGATTTACTGACTGGTGGGAAGCCCTGATAATCTAGTCTCTGTCTTAAATCCCATCTGGAATTCTTCCTTTAATTTTCCTATAGTTCCCAAAGGTTGCAAAGAATATTTTCCTTTCTATCTGTAAGGGTTTGTGTAGAATTAGTCATCACCAAGACCCAGACTTTACCCTAAAGATGAGTGTATTTATATGCTCTGATGAAGTAATCCAGAGGTAACATTTTGAATTGTGTCCTGACTTTTAAAGAGACTCCATATTACATTTAATTCATAAAACTGAAGCATAAAATGCTAATGTGTAAAAATGTTATTCTGGACAATGAAATCTGTTCCCAGCTTTTCATAATCAGTTCCAGCCCAGGTGACAAGCTTATTAGCAGAAATAATAGGGGTAAAGGGGAAATTAAAACCTTTATGATTAAAAAGAATAACACTCTTCTATTAAGTTACCTATTTAATACCCATAGTTATTTTTTTCTTTTTGTGAGCTGCTTGTAATTTTTAAAATCCTGCTTCTGAGGGCAAAATGTTAACATCTTGAAATGATCACTCCATGTTCATTATTTATTTTTAATTATTCTCTTTGACATTTCCATTCCCAGTTGTGATAGCGTTCCAGAATCACGTGTATCTGACTCTTCTGAGGGGCAAGGCCTTTACCTCCTTGTCTCCCGCTCGGCCCACAGACAAGGCACATGAAAGTCTTTGGTCCATGGCTGGGCGCCAGGCAGGTGCCAGGGGTCTTGCACTCCGAAGCACTGTCATAAGGACCCGCAGAGAGTCTGACAGATAAACAGTATGTCTAAAATATGACCCTCAAATATAAAAGGAGTATTATGATACTCCTATTGGAAACGTCAACAAAGTGTTTTTAGTCCCCGAAAGTGTTGTATCCTCCTGGTTGCCTCGGGTGGAAGGAAACAGACCGAGATGGACTTTAGAGCTGGTATGTCCTTCCTGCTCTGAAGCCACCACCTATTCCTCGGGGAGCTTGGGAGCCCGGGGCTTCCTGGGGCGGCATCCAGGAGAGCCCCAAACGTGGAGCCTCAGCGGCCTTCGAACTCTGTGTCCACCAATGGGCAGCTCTGTGGTCTTTGGCATGTTTGTTTAAACTCTTTGAATCTCCTTCTCCTCCCATGTAAAGTGAGGAGGATAGAAATGTTGAGGTCAGGCCAGCATGGCTCAGTGGTTGAGTATCCACCTATGAACCAGGAGGTCATGGTTTGATTCCCCATGAGGGCACATGCCCAGGTTTCGGGCTCCATCCCCAGTGGGAGGCATGCAAGAGGCAGCTGATCAATTATTCTCTCTCATCATTGATGTTTCCATCACTCTATCCCTCTCCTTTCCTCTCTTATATCAATAAAAATAAATGTCGAGAGGATTGAATTAGGTAATGTTATACGAAGCTTCCACCACATGCAAAGTAAACTTTGTTTTCTTGCCTTCACTGCCAGTGCTATCAGGAAATGAATGAGCCTAGAGGGGCAGCCCAGAGCACCCAGGTTTCACTCCTAACCAGAGAGGTGTGAGGGCCTGAGCACCTGAGACTGCGCCATCCTCCTCACCCTGCCTTGACAGCTGTTTCCAGGGGCAGGTCTCTGTGCTTCACCTCAGTTTTCTGATCCACAAAGTGGAGCTAATACTGTCACCTTCCTTAAGGTCCTAGGGTCTAAGAAAAGGTGCCTATAAAAAGACCAGCACCTCATCTGGACCAGGGAGGGGATTCTCCAGGTGTTATTTCCCTCCTGCTTGGGTTCAGAGTGCAGAATCCTGTCTGGAACTCTGACCATGCTCCCCCTTCCCTGCACACAAGCAGAGGCACACAGCTGACTTCCTCACCAGGCAGCCTCTTCAACCCTGAGCAGTTCTGATTGTTCAAAAGTCCTTTATATTTAGCCAAAATCTGCCTCTTCCTACTGATAATCCATAAAATTAATAATAAGTGCCCTGAGCCTTTCTCCACGTAAGGTTTTTTATCCTAATGAAATCAGGTTTAATAAAGCATTGAAGTCAGTCTTAACCTTTTGCACTCGGATGTCGAGTGTGACTCGACACGGTTAGCATCGGTAGCAGCTCTTTTTATACTCTTTGAATGTATCAATAATTTGAAATATAAAAAAATCCAAATAAATAAGTTTGTATGAAAAGAAACTCCAGTTTTTTATTCTACTGCCGCGCTTTGTAAAATCTGGGGTATTTAAAAAATTAAATCCCGAGTAGAATAAAGGAATCGAGAAAAAAGCAAGCAAGTGAAAGGGTTAAAGGGAAATCCTCTCTAATAAATGAGTAATATGCAAATTAACCATCACTCTGCTACATAAGCCATGCCCACCAGCCAAGCCACGCCCACCAGCCAATCAGGGCGAGTATGGAAATTAACCCCAACCAAGATGGCTACCAGAAAGAAGGCTTGGGTTTCCCCAGCAACAGAGGAAGACAAGCTTTCCACACACTCTGGCAGGCCCAGGCCTCCACTCAAGGATACAAAGTTTCAATTATAGAAGGTAAACAAATCCAAATGTTGGCAGCCACGGAGCTGGAAAGAGTGGGAGGCTTGGGTTTCCCAGGCAATGGAGGAAGCTAAGCTTTCTGCACACCCTGGCCAGCCCAGGCCTCTGCTTAAGGCTACAAAGTTTCAATTATAGAATATACATCAATCCCAAGAGAAATGGCTCCCGGTCACGGAGAGAGCAGGAGGCTTGGCTCCTCTCCAGGCTACAAAGTTTCAATTGTAGAAGGTGAATTAACTGCCACAGAAATGGCTGCCGCCCCGGAGGGAGCCCCAGGCTTGGCTCCGCTCCAGGCTACAAAGTTTCAATTGTAGAAGGAAAATAAATTCCAGATACCAGGGCCTCTGCTTGGGTTGCCAGGGGGTGTGGCCAGCCTGCAAACCACCACAGGCCCTTCACCCAGGCCTCTCCACGCCCCAAGGGAACCCCACCCTGATCCAGGACACCCTTCAGGGCAAACCAGCTGGCCCCCACCCATACACCAGGCCTCTTTCCTATCTAATAAAAGAGTAATATGCAGATTGACCATCACTCCAACACACAAGATCAAGATAGCTGCCCCTATGTGGTCAAAGATCCTGCCCCCATGTGGACACAAGATGGCCA
The DNA here is from genome assembly GCF_951640355.1 of Cnephaeus nilssonii. Classification (NCBI taxonomy): domain Eukaryota; kingdom Metazoa; phylum Chordata; class Mammalia; order Chiroptera; family Vespertilionidae; genus Cnephaeus; species Cnephaeus nilssonii. The sequence continues at coordinate 2,965,056 of NC_137072.1, read as the reverse complement.
CCACAAGATGGCCAGCAGGGGAGGGCATTGGGAGGGACAAGGCCTGCAAGGGTGGGCAGTTGGGGGCAATCAAGTCTGCAGGGGAGGGTAGTTAGGGGTGACCAGGACGGCAGAGGAGGAAAATTGGGGGCAAACAGGCTGGCAGGGGGGCAGTTAGACATCAATCAGGCTGGCAGGGCAGTGGTTAGGGGGTGATCAGGCTGGCAGGCAAAAGTGGTTAGGGGCAATCAGGAAGGCAGGCAGGTGAGCAGTTGGGAGCCAGCACCCAGATTGGAGAGGGTGCAGGCTTGGTTGAGGGACACCCGTGCATGGATTTTGTGCACTGGGCCTCTAGTCTCTTATAAGACCTTTCCTAAAGCCCAGAGTTGTGAAATGTTTCCTTTGGGAATAGCAAAGCTAGATATTAAGATATTTTTCATAGCTAAAATGTGTATATCCTATATATTGTATGTCTTCTTTTTTTAACTTTTCTTTATTGATTTTTTTGGAGAGAGGAAGGAAGGTGAAAGAGAAACATCGATTTGTTGTTCCACTTATTTATGCATTCATTGGTAGATTCTTTAATGTGTCCCCAACCAAGGTGACACCCACAACCTTAGCATACAGGGATGATGCACTAACTAATGGCGCTACCTGGTCAGGGCCTGTCTTCTGATCTGTTATTTTTCTCTATTTTCCAAAGCAAGGTACTTGCAAATATTTTACTCTAGTATTTAGTAATGTTATAAGTCCTTAGTGTCTATTATCATCTGTCTTAAAAATAACATTGTCATTCCCTTTGTTTCCGTGTTTTGGACATTTCACATTTTAGTTGACAGGTACAGCCGAGGGTTTGCTAAAAACTATCTTCAAATCGAGCCCATGCCCCAGGTCTTACAGCCTGACATACTACCGCTCCATCAAGACCTTCTGTGCCTAAAAGCGCCAAACAGAGCAAAAAAAGGTTAAGAGATAGCAGGTCTAGCATCCTGAATGGAATGAATTTTCCATATGAATATGACAATCGTTGTTTCATGGTCAATCCCATCAGAAAGTCTTTGTGGGGAATACAAAACTGTAATGTTTAAAGTCCAAATAATTCTGGAAATAAAAAAATAGGTGATATTAGAAAATCTGTTACTATCTTATCCTATATAATAAAAGCCTAATATGCTAAGTGTCTGGTCATTCCGTCATCCGTTCAACCAATCAAAGCATAATATGCTAATGATATGCTAAGGCCACTCAACCCCTCATTATGATGCTCACTGACCACCAGTAGGTTAGCTTGCTGCTGGGGTCCAGCCAATTGGGACTGAGCGGTCCCTCCCCCTCTGGCCAACCTCCTGCGTGCCTCCCCGGCCCTGATCATACACCAGTGGGGTCCCTTGGTCTGGCCTGTACCCTCTCGCAATCTGGGACCCCTCAGGGGATGTCAGAGAGCCAGTTTCAGCCCAATCCTGCAGGCCAGGCCAAGGGACCCCATTGGTGCATGAATTCATGCACTGGGCCTCTAGTAATATATATTAAAAGAAAAAATCATCTTAATAGGAGCTGAAAAGTCACTTGATAATATTTGCCACACAAGCTGTATTAAAACTTTTAATAAGCACTGACCAACATTCTCAGTGGTTAGAGCATCTGTCCATGCACAGAAGGGTTTGATTCCCAGTCAAGGGCACGTACCTGGGTTGCAGGTGTGATCCCCAGCCCTGGTCAGGGCACATGTGAGAGGCAACCAATCAATGACTCTCTCACATCAATGTTTCACTTTCTCTCCCTCTCTTCCTCTCCCTCCCTTCCATTCTCTCTAAAAATCAGTGGGGAAAAATGTCCTTAGGTGAGGATTAACAAAAAAGAAAACCTCTTTTTTTTTATTTTATTTTATTGTTTAAAGTATTACATATATTAGTACATATATCTCCTTTTTCCCCCCATAGAACTTCCCCCTACCCCCTGTCACATGCCCTCATCCCACCCCACCCCCCAATGTCTTGTGTCCATTGGTTGTGCTTATATGCATGCATACAAGTCCTTTGGTTGATCTCTTTAATAAGCTAGGAATAGAAGTGAAATTCCTTAATTGGATATTAAATGTCTACTAGAATTCAATAGTATTCATCATACTTAAGATGAAATGGGAAAAGCAGTCCTATTTCAGGAAAAAGTAGACACCCACTATCACTGTGAAGTTTCTAGCCAATGAAATAAGATAAAAAAAATAAACAAGTGGGTTTTCAAAGATGGCAGTGGATTAAGTGGAAACTACACTGACTTTCTCCCAGGACCAAACTGGAGTTACAACTGACATATAGAAAACCCATCCTTAATAACCAACTGAAGATTAGCTGGAGAAACCTCATAATGAAGAATGTAAAGTACAGACTATATCAAGACAGGAAGGAAGTCTGGAGGAGCAAGAGGGCTGATTGGGCTCCCGCAGGCCCAGTGTACGAAATTCGTGCATGGGGAGGGGAGGGGGGTGGTGTCCCTCAGCCCAGCCTGCACCCTCTCCCACCAGGATCCAGTCTAAATGGGCAGTCAGACATCCCTCTCACAATCCAGGACTGCTGGCTCCCAACTGCTCACCTGCCTGCCTTCCTGAATGCCCCTAACTGCTTCTGCCTGCCAGCCTGATCACCCCCTAACCACTCCCATGCCAGCCTGATTGATGTGTAACTGCTCCCCTGCCAGCCTGTATGCCCCCAACTTCCTTCCTCTGCCGGCCTGGTCACCCCTAACTGCCCTCCCCTGCAGGCTTGATTGCCCCCAACTGCCCTCCCTAGCAGCCTGGTCCCTCCCAACTGCCCTCCCCTGCTGGCCATCTTGTGGTGGCCATCTTGTATCCACATGGGGGCAGGATCTTTGACCACATGGGGGCAGCCATCTTGTGTGTTGTAGTGATGGTCAATCTGCATATTACTCTTTTATTAGATAGGATAGAGGCCTGGTGCATGAGTGGGGACCAGCTGGTTTGCCCTGAAGGGTGTCCTGGATCAGGGTGGGGGTTCCCTTGGGGTGTGGGGCAGCCTGGGTGAGGGGCCTGTGGTGGTTTGCAGGCTGGCCACGTCCCCCAGTGACCCAAGTGCAGGCCCTGGTATCTGGGATTTATTTATCTTCTACAATTGAAACTTTGTAGCCTGGGGCGGAGCCAAACCTTCTGCTCACTCCGTGGTCACAGTCATTTCTGTTGGGATTTATTTATCTTCTATAATTGAAACTTTGTAGCCATAAGCAGAGGCCAAACCAGGCCAGGGCTGCAGAAACTTGGCTTCCTCCATCACCAGGGGCAACCCTAGCCTCCTGCTCTCTCCAGCTCCGTGGCTGCCACCATTTTTGTTGGGATTTATTTATCTTCTATAATTGAAACTTTGTAGCCTTAAACCTACCAGACCTGAGGCCCTGAACCTAACTGTCCCCTATACCTGGGCTCCTGAGCATTAGGAGAAAAAATTAACATGATATAGAAAAATGTTAGTTTCATGCAAACAAGTGGTTAGAATAAGATGGAACTTGGAGACATTGTAGAAAATAGGTCTACCGAAAATTAGGTACAGCAGTATAGCGGCAGATTCGGAAATTACCAAAAAATTGGTACAGTGGTCTGGTAGGGTTAAGTGGAGGCCTGGGCTGACCAGGGTGTGCAGAAAGCTTGGCTTCCTCCATCGCCGGGGAAACCCAAGCCTCCCTCCTGCTCTCTCCGTGGCCACAGCCATCTAGGTTGGGTTAATTTGCATACTCGCTCCTGATTGGCTGGTGGGCGTGACTTGTGGGTGTAGCGGAGTGATGGTTAATTTGCATATTACTCTTTTATTATATAGGCTGTCTCAGCTGTGGTGGGTTGGGTTCCCGCTGAGAACTCTGGGGTATAAACCCCAAGCTGAGCTCCCCAGCCCAGAGCACCAAAACTGAGAAAGGTGCCCACGTAACATCTGGCTGTGAAAAGCAGTGGGGTTTCTGTCTGCAAAGGAGAGACATCTAAAAATGCAAGCACCTTCTTAAAGGGCCAATGCACAAAATTTCATGTGCAACCAACTCACCTTGGGCTCTGGTAGAGGGAGGGTAGTATGGACAAGAGCTGTGTGAGGAGAATCCAGGGTTGGTGGCTCTGGGTAGAGAGCTCAGAGGGCAGCTGCATGGATTCCTGTGCTGAGTCATTCCCCCATACAGCAAAGGACATCTTTCTTAGGCAGATCTTTATCATCCAGGCAGCTTTTGCCAGGGGTTGGGGAGGAGGAATTGCTCTACCCATTGGAAACCTCTTGACCCACACTGTGGAGTTTACACCTTGCTGTGGTCTACAGTCTGAGGCTTATTTAGAGAGGCAGAGGCAGAACTCTGGGTACTTTGAGTCTTTGTCTGAAGTCCTCTGGACCAGCGGCTAGGAAATAGAGACCTTGGTGTGTATTTTGGTCCTTTCCAAATGCACCCAGCCCAAGCAGAGGGATCCACAAGCTGTGGGTTACTGATATCTCCAAACGAAGGACTCAGGGCCAGTCAGAAACAGTGTCTGGCATTGGCTTGCACCAGAAACAACTGTGAGTCATAGCAAATCTACCTAATACTCAAAAACAAACTCAAACAGACAGCCAAAATGGGAATACAAAAAACAAGCCCCAAGTGAAAGAACAAGAGAATTCTCCAGAAGAGTTCAATGAAATGGAGATAAGCAATTTGTCATATATAGAGTTCAGAGTAATGATTATAAGGATGCTCAACAGCATCAAAAAAGATATAGAAATTATGAAAAATAACCAGTCAGAAATTAAGAATAACATAGCAGAAATAAAGAGGAAGCTGCAGATTAGATCACAGCTAGGATTAGGTCAGTGAATTAGAAGACAGGGTAGGAAAATCACTCAGTCATAGAACTAAAAAGAAAAAAAAATTAAAAGACAGGAGGAGGGCTTAAGAGAACTGTGGGATAACATGAAATGTTGCAATATTTTCATTATAGAAATACCAGAAGGTAAAGAAAGTTAGCAAGGGCTAGAGAACCTGTTTGAAGAAATAATGGCAGAAAAATCCCCTAACCTGGTGAAGGAAAAAGACACACAATTCAGGAGGTACAGACGGTCCCAAGCAAAAAGAACCCAAACAGGCCCACGCCCAGACACATCATAATTAAAATGCCAAAAATTAAAGACACAGAGAGAATTTTAAAGACAGCAAGAGAAGATCTTTGAAAACTGAAAGGAGGAGATTAAAAATGGCAGCAGAGTATGTGGATGCTGCACAGACATCCACAGGAACAAGCTAGAATTACAACTAAAATATGGAAAGGCTTCCTGAATAATCAATGAAAAACTCACAGGAGAGAACCCTGATACCCGAGGACTGAAGGTGGAGACCGCATAGAGACTGTAGGAGGGGCAGAGGTATGAAAGGGCTGGCTGGGAACCCACAGACAGAAACTGAAGTCCTGGAGATATCTCAGCTGTGGGGGGTGCCACTGAAAACTCTGGGATCTAATCCCCAAGCTGGCTCCCCAGTAGAGAGCACCAAACTGAAGAGGATGCCCACATAACATCTAGCTGTGAAAAGCAGTGGGGTGCTGTCTGCCAGGGAGTGGCAGCTGAAAGTTCAGGCACCCTCTTAAAGGACCAACACAAAGAATTCCCTGTGGAGCCACTCACCTTGTGCTCTGGCAGAGGGAGGATGAAGTGGCCTGGAGCTATGAGAGCAGAAACCAGGACTGGGGATTCGAGTGATAGAGCTCAGAAGGCAGACACCCCAAGTTTCCTGGGCTAAGTCATTCCCTCACACAGCAGAGGACATCTTTCCCACATAGACATCAGCCTTGCCTGGAGGGGGGGGGGTGGGGAGATAGTCAACACACACTATTGGAAAACACCTTGCCCTGAGGCCACTAAGAGGTTAAAAGCAACAATTAACCTCTAGGCAGTAGCACTGCCCCCACCATGTTGAAAAAACTCTCGCTAGACCTGAGGATGATTGCCTGAGGGAAATTCAAGTCAGAATCCTATTAGTCTGTAGACAGAGAAAGTCTCTGGAGTCTTTGAGTCTTTTCCTGATCCAGTTAGTCAGAAACAGCCTTTAACCCTTTGCACTCGGATGTCGAGTGTGACTCCACACGGTTAGCAGTAGAATAAAGGAATCGAAAAAAGCAAGTGAGTGCAAAGGGTTAACACCCTGCTGCACTAGAGATTGAGAGGTGTAGAGGATCTACCTAAAACATAGTGACAAACCCAAACATACAACCAAAATGTGGAGACAAAGAAGTGATACCCAAATGAAAGAACTAGAGAATTCTCCAGAAGAAGAGATAAATGAAGCAGAGATAAGAAATGTATCTGAAATAGAATGCAGAGTAATGATGGTAAAAATGCTCAACAGGATGAAAAAAGATATAGTAACTATGAAAAAAGAAAGAATGACATAACACAAATAAAGAACACATTAGAAGGAATACACAGCAGATTAGGGGAAGCTGAGGATCAAATCAGTGAATTAGAAGACAGAGTTGAAAATATCACTCAATCAGAGAACCAAAAAGAAAAAAAAAAACAATTAAAAAACAGGAGGATAGCTTAAGGGAGGTGTGGGACAATGTGAAACATAACAATATTAGAATAGTAGGTGTGCCAGAAGAGGCAGAAAGGGAGAAAAGAATAAAGAAGGTGTTTGAAGAAATAATGGCAAAAAAATTCCCTAACCTGGTAAAGAAAAAATTCACACAAGTTCAGGAGGCACAGAAAACCCCAAACAAGAAGAACCCAAACAGACCCACATCCAGACACATCATAATTAAAATGCCAAAAATTAAAGACAAAGAGAGGATCTTAAAGGCAGCAAGAGAAAACAAAACTGTTACCTACAAAGGAGCTCCCATAAGGCTGACACCTGATTTCTCATCAGAAACTCTACAGCCCAGAAGGGAATGGCATGAAGTACTCAAGGTAATGGAAAGCAAGGATCTGAGACCAAGATTACTGTATCCAGCAAGGCTGTCATTCAAATAGACAGTCAAATAAAGAGCTTCCCAGACAAAATAAAAGGCTAAAGGAGTTCATCACCATACTCCCCAAAGAAATCTATAGATTCCATGTAAACTGTTTTAAAATACCAAAGGCATATTTCACAGATCTAGAACAAATACTCCCAAAATTTATATGGAACCAAAAAAGACTCCGAATAGCCACAGCAATCTAGAGAAAGAAGTTGGAGGGATCATAATACCAAATATCAAGTTATATTATAAAGCCACTGTAATCAAAACAGTGGCTTTATAATACTGACACAAGAACAGGCATATAGACCAATGGAATAGAACAGTGACCCCATAAATCAACCCAAGCCATTACACTCAATTAATATTTGACAAAGGAGGCAAGAGCATACAATGAAGTAAAGATAATCTCTTGAATAAATGGTGTTGGGAAAATCGAATAGGTACATGCAAAAAAATGACAACCAAATTACACCATACACAATAATAAACTTAAAATGAATAAAAGACTTAAATGTAAGTTGTGAAACCATAAATATCCTAGAAGAAACCATGGGCACCAAAATCTCTCATAGCAATATGTTTGCCAATACATCTCCTAGGGCAAGGGAAACAATGGAGAGAATAAACAAATGGGACTACATCAAAATAAAAAATCTTCTGCCCAGCAAAATAAACCATCAACAAAATGAAAAGGAAGCCCGCTGTATGGGAGAACATATTTGCCAATGATACATCTGATAAGGGGTTAATTTTCAAAATATATAAAGAACTCATACAATTTAACGGAAGGAAAACAAATGCTCAGTGGTTGAGCATCAACCTATGAACCAGGAGGTGATGATTGGATTCCAGAAGGTCATGATTGGGCACAGGCCTGGGTTGAGGGCTCGATCCCCAGGTTGGGGGCATGCAGGAGGCAGCCAATGTATGATTCTCTCTCATCATTGATGTTTCTATCTCTCTCTCCCTCTCCCTTCCTCTCTCTGAAATCAATAAAAAAATTTCTTTTTTAAAAGGGAAAACAACCAATCCAATTAAAAATGGGCAAAGGACCTAAACAGACACTTCTCCAAAATGGACATACAGATGGCCAAGAGACATATGAAAAAATGCCAAAAGTCACTAAGCATCAGAGAGATTCAAATTAAAGTGATAATAAGGTATCACCTCACACCTGTCAGAATGGATACCATCAATAAATCAACAAATGACAAGTGCTAGAGAGGATGTAGAGAAAAGGGATCCCTAGTACACTCCTGGTAGAATGCAGCCACTGTGGAAAACAGTATGGAGTTTCCTCAAAAAATTAAATATGGACGTTGACCCAGTGATCCCACTTCTAGGAATATATCCTAAGAAACCCAAAACACCAATCAGAAAGTTCAAGCATTGCAATTTACAATAGCTAAGATCTGGAAGCAGCGCACATACCCAGCAGTAGATGAGTGGATAAAAAAAGCTGTGGTACATTTACACCATGGAATACTATGCAGCTGTAAAAAAAAGAAAGGCATCTTACCCTTTGAAACAGCAGGGAGGGACCTGGAAAGTATTATGCTAAATGAAATAAGCCAATCAGAGAAAGGCAGGTCTCACATGACCTCACTCTTATGTGAAATCTAGTGAATAAAATAAACTGATGAACAAAATAGATCCAGAGACATACAAACATGGAACAGACTGACTAATCTCAGAGGGAAGGTGAGGGTGGTTGGGTGGAGAGAGATTAACCAAAGGACTTACATGCGTATATGCATAACCCGTCAACATAGACAATAGTGCATGAAAGCCTGGAGAGGGGTGCAGGAGGGGGTTGGATGAGGTCACTGGGGACAAAAAGGGGACATCTGTAATACTTCCAACAATAATGATAAATTTTTTAAAAACACAGTAAAAGGAAAAGAAAAATAAACAAATATTGGGGGGGGCAGATAAAACTTTTTATTTACATATGATATGACTTTTTACCAACAACTTTTTATCAACATCATTTCACTTATTCATTAGACCTAATCATATATTCATTCCAGTTTAAGTATGCAAAAAGCACTAGTTTTCCTATATCTAAACAATAACCATATAAACCATGTAATAAAATATGCCATTTACTATAACAACAAAAACTTAAAATACTTACGAATAAATGAAGCAATAAATGCTTCAGAAAAGTGAAACCATGTGAAACTTTATTGAAGAATATATAATGAAATTTAAATAAATTAAAAATATATACCATATTTATGTCTAAGATTCCATATTAAAGATCCATAACTTCCCCCAAATTAATTCATAATATTAATTTTTTAAAAATTCATCAACATTCCAATAGAATTTTAATAAAAATCATCTCATTCAAAAGTTTGTCTGGAAAAGCAAGAGCAAATGTATAAAATTAATCACAGTTTTTGAATAAAGTTGAAGTGAAAACATGTACCAAAGAAATTGCAATGAGATGATATAGTTTAGAAATAGACTGAACATATAACACAGAATATATGCTAAAAGGTGCATTTTAAATAATTGAGGAAATATTGTATAATTTAATAACCAGCAATCTACAGCCATACCACCCTGAACTTACCCAATCTTGTCTGACCTTGGAATCTAAGAAGGGTCTGGCATGGTAAGTGCTTGGATGAGAGGTAATTAGTTATCACTATGGGAAACATAAGACCAAATTTATGCCACTTTAGAAGTTAATATAAAAAGTATGAATATATCAAAAAAACAGTATCCTACCTAATAATAGACAAATATGCAAATTGACCGTACCTTCGCTATGCCCACGATTGGCCAGGAGGCGCGGGGGGGCGGGACTCAGGGTGGCCAGGGTGGCCAATTAGGCCGGCAGGACACTGAGCTCGCGTCGCCAGCGGCGGCACAAGCTCAGCGTCTGCACCATGGCTGTGCTGCAGCACAGAAGGGGACTCTGGGGCAGCGAGCTCACGTCCCGCCGCGGACCATCAAAAGCGGGGGAGCTGGGTGCCTGTCCACTCTGGCACCAGGCCTTTCAGAAGCCTTCGCCGCGCCGGAGGCTTCTGAAAGGCCTGGTGCACTAGCGGACAGGCACCCAGCTCCCCCGCGATCGAAAGCGAAAGCATGTAGGGGACCCTACACGTGCATGATTTAATCATGCACTGGGCCTCTAGTAGGAAAATAAAATCTATAAAAGTACCTGAGAAAAATATTTTTAAATTCTATGGGGAGGAGAGACTTTCTAACAAAACTCTAAATTCTTAGCTTCTGGAAGAATTAGTAAGATATATAAATCTGATTTAATAATTAGAACTTCCTCTATGTCTAAAGACTCTGTTTAAGACAAGTGATACACTAAATGATAATATTTTTTAACATATAAAGACAAAGGACTAATGACTAATTTCCTTAATATTTGAAAAAGCTCCTACAAGTCACTAAGAAACAATAAAACAATCCAATATAAAACAGGCAAATGATATAAGCAAGTAATTCCTGGACAGAAGGACACACCAATTATCTAAAATTATGTAAAAGGATATTTAACCCCATTAATAATCTGGAAAGTTCAAACTGTGGCAGTATAGTTTTTGCCTAGCAGATTGCAGAAATTTAAATGTTGGTTAAAAAAAAAAAATACAGTGTGGGAGAGGAGGCAAAAATAGTGAGTCACTCTCATCAAGTGTTAAGTATATAATATACCACCGAATTCAAACCCTTGACTTAGCAATTCCACTTCTAGTTGTTTACCCCATGAAAATACTCCTTTAAGAGCACAAAGACCTGTGCAAGAATGTTTCTTGCAATCAGTTTTATAAGCTGAAAAACATTAAATGCAATCTAACCACCCCACAATAGGAAAGGGATTAAATGTTTTATTTCCCATCCTGTGAAACACTCTTCAGCCATTAAAAGTAATGGAGTTGCTCTACATGTAATGACATGAAATGAAGATCTTTGAAGGGATTCTGGGCTTTTTTTTTAAGTCATATTAGGGTCCCATTTTTGTATTAAAAATGCACCTTATGAGCCCTAGCTGGTTTGGCTTAGTGGATAGAGTGTTGGCCTGAAGACTGAGGAGTCCTGGGTTTGATTCCAGTCAAGGACACAAGCCCAGGTTGTGGGCTCGATCCCCAGTAGGGGATGTGCAGAAGGCAGCCGATCAATGATTCTCTCTTATCATTGATTTTTCTGTCTCTCCCTCTCCTTTCCTTTTTGAAATCAATAAAAATATATATTTTTAAAAATACACCATATGAAATTACAGTCAAACCTCAGTACTTAAAAGTCTCCCATCTTGAACAATTTGGTTCACAACCAAGTTATTCATGGAAAAATGTCTCAATTGTCGAACAAAATTTCACTCTTGACCCAACAATCCTTTCATGCTGATACCTGTATGATCAGTCAGATGTCTCTCAGGTGACAAACAAAAGAGAGAATGTGTGAGTATGAGTCAGTTTACCACTAAACCTCTATTGTTAACATCTCAGGAAAGTATGATTTGAATATTTTCATGCTTTTTGCTTTTGTTGCTGATTATTATTATTAACTAAAGGCCAGGTGCATGAAATTTGTGCACAGGTATGGTCTCTAGGCCTGACTTGCGATCAGGGCCATCTTTCCCGGCTGCCCACAGCTGGCACTGCCCCCCACCGCCACCCACCCCCAGTTCCCTGTTCGCCATCGGGCTATCAGAGCCTGCCGACCAGGGAAAGGGACCGAGAGGTGGTCAGTGTGCCTCATAGTGACTGGTTGAGCGGTCATTCTAGTCGTTCTGCTGTTAGGGTCAATTTGCATATTATCCTTTTATTATATAGGATATGTAGAGTAAGTCACCATGGGTCCTATGAAGGTTAGTGATAGCAGCAACATGAAAAGGACAGTTGTGAGAACAATGATAGAGCTTAAAAAAATAATTGCAAAGTATGATAGAAGTGTTGACGTGTCTGATCGGCTACTGAGTATGGCATGGTGAAATCAATGATTAGCACAATTTTAAAACATTAAGAGGCCTTCAAGAGTGCTGATGTTGCTACGAGTGTGAAAGTGCTCACAAAACAATGATCACAGGCAATTGAAGAAGTAGAAAAACTGTTGTGGATTTGGATAAATAAAAAGCAGTTACCCAGTGATAGAATTTTAGAGGCAATTATTTGTGAAACAGCAAAGATGCTACATACTGACCTCCTAGAAGACCCCTGAAAGTGATTTGTTTAAGGCTAGTAAGGGGTGGCTCACTAAATTTAAGAAAAGAGGTGGCATTCATAGTGTAGTGAGGCTGCCAGTTCTAACAAAGTAGCTGCTGGTAATTTCATGACAAAATTTCAAGAATATGTAGAGGCCGAAGGATTTGTTCCCAACAAGTGTTCAGTTGTGATGAGACAGGCCTCTTCTGGAAGGAAATGAATGGCAAAGAGGACCTACCTCACACAGGAGAAGTCACTGCTGGACACAAGCCGATGGAGGACAGGCTGACGTTACTGCTGTGTGGGAATGCGAGTGGGGACTTTAAATTGAAGCCTCTACTTGTCCACTGTTCTGAAAACTCATGAGTTTTCAAGAAAAAGAATGTCATGAAAAACAAGGTGAATGTGATGTGGAGGGCTAATAGCAAAGGTTGGGTGACCAGGCAATTTTTTACTGAATGGATTCATGAAGTGTTTGCCCCAAGTGTGAAGAAATACCTCTGGGAAAAACAGTTGCCGCTCAGGGCACTTCTTGTAATGGACAGTGCCCCTGTCCGCTTCCAGGCTTAAAGGCCGATTTGGTGGAGGAGGAGTGTCATCACTGTTAGGTTCTTGCCACCTAACAACTCCTCTCATCCAGCCCATGGGCCAGCAGGTCATTTCTAATTTTAAGAGCTCTACACAAAGGCAGTGTTTCAGAGGTGTTTTGAGGTGACCTCTGAAGCTAATTTAACCCGCAGGGGGTTTTGGAAGGAACATTTTAATATCCCCACTTGAGTGAGGCTGATAGACAAAGCATGGGGGAATGTGCAGTCAGCCTGGAAGACACTGTGGCCGGAGTCTGTTGCTCTAAGAGACTTTGAGGATGAGCCTGTGTCTGTGGTGGAGGGCATGTGTCTCTGGGCGAGTCCATGGCTTGGAGGTGGATGATGATGATGTGGAGGAGTTGGCGGAGGACCACAGCACTGAGCTGACCACTGAGGAGCTCCAAGACCTTCAGAGGGAGCAGCAACAGGCGGCAGCTGAGGAGTCTCTTCAGAGGAGGAGGAGGGAAGGGGGTATTCCTACTTCACTAATCGGGGAAGTGCTTCGCAAACGGGGAGAAATGCAAAGTTTTATTGAGAAATATCACCCTGACAAAGAAGTAGCAAACCCTGCCATAATAATGACAATGCAGTGTTTCACTCAAGCAAGTGTTAAAACACAGACAAAAACACATCATTGGATAGGTTTTTAGTGAGACAGAGGCCCAGTGAGCCTGAAGCAAGTTCTAGTGGAGACGAGGGAAAGAGAGAAAGAAGCCCAGAACAGCTACCTGACATTTTTACAGAAGGGGACTCCCATTCCAAACAATAACATCCTCCATCCCTCCATCCCTCCATCCCTCCATCCCTCCATCCCCCCACTCCATAATCAGTCATCAATAGTTCTCAACATTAAAGATAAGTTCTAGTGTATTTTTAAATTTTCACTTTTTACTGTATATTTCATTTCCTTTTTGTTAAAATTTTCATTTACACTTCATGTCCATTTTGTTTTTAAAGTGTTTATAGAGTAAACAGTATATTACACATGTACTATACTCATATATATAAGAAAGGTTAAAACAGGGAATCATTTGGGGGTCTGGAATGAATTAATTCAATTTACATTATTTGTAATGGGAAATAATTATTTGATTTTCACACAAATAGCTTCTTGAGCAGCCTTCCAGGACAAAGTAAGTTTAAGAACCAAGGTCCCACTGTATATATCACTTTATCTGCTTCTGTGTGGGAACATGCATGAAACGGTCAGGAAGAAACCCTGGCAGGTTCCGGGAAGCAACCAATTGCTATGTTTCTTTCACACATCTCTATCTCTATCTCTCTCTCTCTCTATCTCTATCTCTCTCTCTCTCTCTCTCTCTCTCTATCTCTATCTCTATCTCTATCTCTATCTCTACCTCTATCTCTATCTCTATCTCTATCTCTCTCTTCTATCCACTCTCCTTCCTTCCCTTTCACTCTCTTTAAAAATCAATGGAAAAAATATCCTCACGTGAGGATGAACAAAAAAGAAAAAATATATATATGGTTTGGAAGGATAGGCACCAAATTGCTAAAAGTGGAGTGACGTGAGATTGGGGCTATATAGAGGGAGAAGAGAGAATTTCCACTTACCTTTAAGACACAATGTTTTTAATGAATTAACCTCTGTGTTGTAAAAAACTCAAATTATTCTGGTAAAAAACATGGCAAATAAAATGGGCAGAGGCAACACTACTGTCCAGCCTATAAATCCAACCTGAAAAGTGTCTTCGGACCAGACGCCCCCTGCCACCCTCCTCATCTGAGGTTTCCCAACTGACAGACTTCAAAGCCTGGGCTGTCTGCAAAGTGCTCTGGGGCTTTCCTCGCAGGTCAGGCTTTCGCCTCAGGCTCTTCCCTGCTGCCTCGTCCAGGCCCCTCACACACACACCACAGTGACCACAGCTGCAGTGTTGTAACAGGACCAGGGAAAAGCAGGAGGAGACTACCACCAAGTCTCGGAGTTCATTGTCATAGTTAAACTCTTAGTTAATTTATTCCATCATTTTGAATTCATTATTTTAATTAAATTTAATCTTTTAAGAGAATTTTTCACTTAAAGAGACCTTGGAGATCTTTCAGTTCAATCCTAAAATTTTATGTATGAGGAGTCAGAGGCCCAAGGAAGGAGCATTAATATATTGTGCTACATTTAAGACCCTTGAATTTGGGGCTCAGCCTCATTTCTTGATTCTTATGAAAGCAAACTCCTGACCGTTTGCCACCATTTGAGAATGTTATTGCCGTCAGCTGCTCATCTACACCTCCAGAAGGGTAAACATAGTCACTTCTCTTTATAGAACAAACTAGAGACCCGGTGCACAAAATTCGTGCATGGGGGGGGGGGTCACTCAGCCCAGCCTGCACCCTCTCGCAATCTGGGACCGCTGGCTCCTAACCACTCGCCTGATCACCCCTAACCACTCACCTGTCTGCTTGATTACACCTAACCACCTCTGCCTCAGCCCCCACCATCATGGCTTCATCCGGAAGGTCATTCAGTTGTCTGGTCTAATTAGCATATTATGCTTTTATTATTATAGATTATTATAGACTAGAGGCCCAGTGCATGAAATTAGTGCATGGTGGGGGGGTTGTCCCTCAGCCCGGCCTGCACCCTCTCCAATCTGGGACCCCTCAAAGGATGTCCTACTGCCGGTTTACAAGGATCAGGCCTATACCAGCAGTCAGACATCCCTCTCGCAATCCGGGACTGCTGGCTCCTAACTGCTCACCTGACTGCCTGCCTGCCTGATTGCCCCTAACCATTCTGCCTGCCAGCCTGCTCACCCCCAACTGCCCCCCCTGCTGGCCTGCTCACCCCCACTTTCCCTACCCACTGGCCTGCTCGCCCCCAACTGCCCCCCTGCTGGCCTGCTCACTCCAAAACTGCCCCTCCTCCCACTATCCTGATCACCACCAACTGACCCCCACTGACGGCCTGCTTGCCCCCAACTGGCCCCCATGCTGGTCTACTCACCCCCAACTGCCCCCCTGCCAGCCTGATCACCCCCAACACCCCCCCCCACCAGCCTGATCACCCACAACTGCCATCCCATCCTGGCCGGATCACCCACAACTGCCTTCCCCTCTTGGCCTCTAACTGCCTCTACCTCGGCCCCGCCACCATGGCTTTGTTCAGAAGAATGTCCAGAAGGTCTCCCAGTCTAATTAGTATATTACCCTTTTATTAGTATAGATAGAGGCCTGGTGCATGTGTGGGGCCAGCTGGTTTGCCCTGAAGGGTGTCCCAGATCAGGGTGGGGGTTCCCTTGGGGCATGGGGCAGCCTGGGCAAGGGGTCTGTGGTAGTTTGCAGGCTGGCCATGCCCCCATGGGGTGAGGGTCCCCTCTGGGGGGGGGTGGCCAGCCTGGGTGAGGGACTGAGGGCTGTTTTCAAGCTGGCCACAGCCCCTTCAGGGTGGAGGGTGCGGTGCCTGGCCAGCCTGTGTGAGGGGCTGATGGCTGTTTGAAGGCTGGCCACCACCCCCAGCGGGGACTCTTACTCCATGGGGGCGTGGCCAGCCTGGGTGAGGGGCTGATGGCTGTTTGCAGGCTGGCCCAGCCCCCCAACAGGGACCCTCACCCCATGGGGGTGTGGCCAGCCTGGGTAAGGGGCTTTTTTTCTTTATTTTTTCAGCACCTCCTTGAGCGGAGGCCAGGGCTGGCTGGAAGCAGGTATCTGGGATTTATTTATCTACTATAATTGAAACTTTGTAGCCTTGAGCGGAGGCCAGGACCGGCCAGGGCAGGCAGGAAGCTTGGCTTCCTCCATCGCCGGGGGCAATCCAAGCCTCCTGCTCACTCCAGCTCCATGGCCACAGCCATCTTTGTTGGGTTAATTTGCATACTCGCTCCTGATTGGCTGGTGGGTGTAGCAGAGTGATGGTTAATTTGCATGTTTCTCTTTTATTAGTGTAGATGTCATTCCTTCAAATTAAGTCCTTCTGACCTTGGGACTTTTCCACACAGGCTATTCCCTCTTTCTTGGCTGTGTGTCCCTTCTCTTCACAAGACTGGCTCCTTTCCCACACTCAGGCACCTCCTCTGAGAGGTCTTCCCATCATTGTCCCTTCCAGCAACCCGTTTCCCTCAAAGAAGGCAGACTCCATGTGTCTCTTGTGTCCTTAGATCCCAGAACAACAAAGGGCACATAGTAGGTGCTCAGAGTTTGTTAGGTGAATAGAGGTGCAAATCTGACACCCACTTCTGGCCCTGCTCTTATGTGATTGTCCCCTCATGTGGTCCATCAAATGTGTATTATCATTTAGGGTATTTTTAAGTAAAAATGGTACAGCTCTATTATTGTAATTTGTGTGGATTACAAGGGAGACTGAACATATTTCTATTAATTTATGATGTTTGTTCAGCTGTCTATTGTCATCTGAATGCTTTACTCAGTCATTCCTGGGTAGTGGCCTGAGTCAGATGGGGGAAACCTGTGAGTGGCTGTAACCTGAGTCAGGTGACAAAGAGAGGGGATAGATTTAACCTAGGTCTTAAGTGCCAGGGACAGGATCCTGGGGGCTTGGTGCTCTGGGAGATGCCTAAAGCCAGCCCCACCAGTTGACCTCTTACAGGTTTTCCCACAGAGACAGCTCATCTGAGCCTGCAGTGCAGACAGATGGCACAGGAGCAGTGGGTCCTCGGCCATGGGTGGGTCTGGAGTGAGGGCAGGTCCAGACGTGGACTCAGCTGCAGGCCCAAGTCTCCTCTGGTGGGAGATGGAGAAGCTCTACTGCTAGGAGCCTTCATTTCTTCCTTGTGTTAGAAAGAAGGTGAGCCCCAGAGTTAGGGGTCCTGGTAGAACACGAAGAATACTCAGGAGTCAGACTGCAAGGCAATATCTTTACTTCTGCAGAAGGGCGTGCAACCGACAAAGAGTCTGGTAAATACACACACTGAGCGGGAAGTACCTCAGATTTTATCCCTGATGCAGTCTGCCCTTCACCCTGATTGGTTAAGGCTTGGGTTCACATTCTTACACGATTGGTTAATTCAAAGGACAGAGAAGGGTTGACACTTAGGAAACAGATATTTAGAATGGCAGCCTCCTGGGGAATTGCAAGTCAGGGGAGTTAGAGTGGCGACCATCTCTCAAAATGGCTGATCTTAAGCTAAGGAGCTTCCTTCTTTGACAGAAAAGATTACGGGTTGACTCTCATAATTCTCACACTTGTCAGGTCTGACTTCTGTCCTCCTCTCTGGTGAGGGGCAAGGATCTTGGCAAATATTAGTTAATATTTAATGAAAAACTGTACCAAGTTTTTTAACATAATTTAAAGTAATTTCACACTAAGAAACTACACTTTTTTTCTTAGAGTGAAAATTGCTAAGTGACAAGGTAAAGACAGTGCATACAGTTATACTAAATTATATAATTGAGAGCTAAGTATTTATTATTACACATTTATCCAGCAACCACCAGGATCCAGGCACTCAACCTGGAGACCCACAGGCCGCAGTGGCATATGTGCTGGAACAGGGGTAGGCTGGGGTTGGATGCAGGGCACGTGGCAGGAGCCCCGGACCCAAACCCACTCTGAATCCAGAGCCCGACACCTGTTAGCTGTGCACATGGCAGCCTAGGTCTCCACGTGGGAAGTGGAGAGTGATGCCATCCTCGTGGACTCTGATTTGAAGAGCTTGGCCTGGAGAAGGTAAAAGAAGTCCACTTTGTGTCTTCAAAACAGAAAGAAAGCAGTGATGTGTAGAGTAATCGCTGGCAGGGGAGACACGGAAGAGATGGGACATGGGCCAGGCCTTGAAGAACAGGTAGAATTTGGAAAGGAAAAAGCAGGAGCTGAGGGGTGAAGATAATCCTAAACCACAAAGGGCAGCCAATGAGCTGGCAGGTCTTCTGGGAAGAAGCGGCACCAGAAAGGTGGGCACCCATGGCTCGCCAACAGCCAGGAGCCCCTCAAACTGTGAGTCCTTCAAATGCTTAATCAGTGTTGGTTTCAAGAAGAAGCTGGGCCCTGTGTGAGAAAAGGGAGACCAATGGGAGCAGCACTTCCATTTCCATACCCTATTTAGCAAAACTAAACCCCAAAGATAACCAAACCTGGGTTCCTTAGAGGGCATTTGGCTGGTCTCTGTTGGTGATGAAGCACTGTGGTGTGGTGGAACAGGTTCTCCTTGAACCCCAAGCAGCTCATCTGGGGAGGTCTTCGGACATACACAGAAGTCCCTGAGAGTTGTTGAGGGAAATAAAATTTCCTATCTTTGCATTTCTTGTGAGGTATTGCTTTGCCGTCTGAAAGATGTTTGAGAGCTCCTCACAGATCACCGCCCCAGCAGCTGCCAGACTGGTCCACTCCCTGTCCCAGCACTCAGGGTAACCAAGCTAACCCAGCCCCAACCTCAGGATAGCTGCCAGGAGGAAATTAGAAACTATTGTTGGTTTTTCATCCAGGAAAAGGATTCCGCAGTCATTCATTCATTCAGTGAGTATTTCAGAGTTGCCTACTATCCACAAGGAGGATATAAAAAAGAAAAAATAGAAGTGGGCTCTTCCCTCCAAGAGTATGTGGTCAGTTAATCTAATGAGGGAGATAAGAAGTAATCTTTTAGTGAAAATTCCCTAAGAGAGATATACACAGTGTTACAGGAATCCAGAGGGGTTGGTGTTACTTCTAGTTGGGGTGGGGCAGGGTGGGAGTCAGAGGAAGTTTTGGAAGAAAACAGCAACTAAATATGAATCTTGAAGGATAAGTAAGTTGTTGCCATGCAGGTGTTATGCCCAGAATTCGGGGTCCCCAAGAAAAACCACCAGGGAGCCAGACGAGTCTGATGCAAAAGCAAAGAGTCTGTATTCAAGCTAGCTTGAGCTCAGTCCCACAGGCACACACACACCGGCGCAGCGGCGGCGAGGTGGGGAGAGAGGGAGCCTTGGGAGAACAAAGGCTTTAAAGGGGGTCCAAAGCAGTGGGAACGTTCGTGGCCCCGTTGATTGGTCAGGGGGCAGGGGCAGGGGTCTGGTTACACGGGGGGGGGGGGGGGGGGGGGGGGGGGGGGGGACTGTGCACCTTACCTAATTTGGACTGAGTCTACTTCTCTACATTCTTATTGGCAGGTTTATGCAACTGTTACACTCCCGCGGTTTTCTAAGAAAAAGGAGTCATTTGCATAGTTACACAGGATGGAGGGTACAGTACATTTTGTGCTGTACTGCTCTGCCCTTTCACAGGCATGGTGAGGAATTGCATCAGAGAATCACAAAGCCTCAGAGATTGTCTGTCTAACCCTTCATTTTACATGTGAGGAAACTGAGGCCCAGGCTGGGTAGGGGCAAGTCTGGAGACTGAGCCTTTACCCACTGCAGCTTCTGTTCTCATAGTGTCCTAGGGCAGGGCTTCCTCCGAATGCAGTGTATGCAACTGGCTGGAAGGGGGTAAGTTCTGACCTCATTCAGGTGGAATGAGAGTTCCAGTTTGCTTTGAAACAGGATTTGTAATTGATCAGATGCCACAGGTGAAGGAAGAGCCAGGGAAAAACAAAGGTTTCCAGCCCCAGTGGCAGGGAAGACACCTGGGCCAGGAACAGGAAGAAGTGGGGCTGGGAGAGGAAATGATGTGTTTGGTTTGGGACATGTGCTAGAGGCATTTATGAAATGTACAGGGTAAAGTTCTAGCAGGCCATTCCTGCGGTTCAGGAAGGTGTCAAGACCAAAGATATAAATTGAGTGTCATCTCTTCATGGTAGAGAGTTGGAGTTATCCAAGAGATGGGATGGAGGGGAAATAGAAGCTCAGCAGACAGTATCCACAACTCCCTATGGAAAGGGGGAGGCAGAGGGGACCCATGACAGGCGGAGGTTGGCAGGGATTGGAGATGCAATACCCTGGAGGGGAGAGATGAGAAAGGTTTTGCAGGGATCAGTCTATGTCCCAGCAAAAAGGGTTAATATGCCACAAGCATGACCCTTGAGAAGAGGCAGCTGGATCTAGCAACTGGGATAAAGCCATAAGATAAATCAAAAGTAACTCTAACTTGAACAGATAAGTTAGGTATGGGAAGGGCAAAGAAGACACAAGATATAAGGGAGAGAAGGAGGGGGGCACCACATGGGCTTTGGCCTTAGCAGAGTGACCAATGAGGAAAGCACAGGGGTCCTAAGTTGGGAAGAGTCCAACTAGAAAGGGACAAAGAAAACAGCAGCCGCCCTTTTTAGGGGACCCCTCTGTCCCTCCTTAGCCAGGAGAGACAGAGTAGAAACTTAGAATTGGGAGTTTTAGAGATAGAATCTGCTTGCAATAAAGTTTCTGTACTTCTCACCTACAACCTTTTGTCCATGGCTTCATTCTTCGAATCCGTCTGGACAGGAACCCCGGAAAGGAATCGCTCTTGCATCCTGCTCAATAAAACAACCCGAATCACCATAATGGAATTTAACTAGAAATCACTAACAGAAACAGATCTGGGAATTTCCAAACTATTTGAAATTAAACAACACATGGAAACACCACAAGTCTCACGTGAATTTAGAAAATATTTTGAACTGAATAAAAGTGAAAATAGAAAATGTCAAAATTTTTCTGGGATGTAGCTAATGCAGTTCTTAGATGAACTTAATAGCATTAGATGCTTGTACTAGAAAAGACAATCTTAAGTCAATAATTTAATCTGCAACATCAAGAATTTTGGAAAAGAAGAGCAAATTAAGCCCAAAGCAAGCAGAAGGAAATAAAAATAAGAGCAGAAGTCAGTGAAATTGAAAATAGGAAAGCAATAGAGAAAATCAATGTGCTTATATGCAATCTGTATCTTTCTTTGGTGAGGTGTCTGTTCAAATCTTTCCCCTAATTTCTAAATGGATTTTTTCTTTTCTTACTGTTGAATTTCAAGAGTTCTTTACATCTTCTGAATATAATACAGAGTCTTTCACAGAGCAAAAGTTTTTAATTTTGATCAAGTCCAGTTCATCAGTGTGTTTTTTCCATGGATCTAGCTTTAGGTGTAATATCTAAGAAACCTTCACCTAACTCAAGGTCATAAAAATTGTATCCCATGTTTCTTCTAAACGTTTTACATTGACATATAGTTCTATGATTCATTTTCATTTAGTTTTTGTATAAGGTGAGAAATACAGGTTGAGATTCAATTTTTGCATATCGATGTTCATTGTTAAAGCAGCATTGGTTTAAAGACTACCCTTTCTTCATTGAATTTCCTTTGCAACTTTGTTAAAAATCGTTGGCCATATTTGTGCAGGTCTATTTCTAGGCTGTATTCTGTTCTGTTCTGTTCATCTGTGTTCACTCTTTTGCCAGTACCACACTGTCTTGATTACTGTAGCAGGCATGGAGTGAGTTTCAGGGTGGGTTAATACCTGAAGTGGGTAAGTTTCAGAGATGTCTACTGCACATACCTTATCATAAAATTTAAAAGCAGAATTTGTAAGATTAAATATAGCAGCAAGGATTCTTAAATTTTGCCTAGGGAATATCAGATCCCTGATTCTTGGAGTTGTCCTTGTCTCAAGTTAGCCTAACCTCTACAGCAGTGCTTATCAAACTGGAGTGTCACCAGGAGGCCTTGTTTAAACACCAAGGTTTGGCTTCATTTGTGCCTCTACAATGAAACCCTTAGGTTAGATTAACATCTAAATACATACTATGTTTTTTTAGAATAACTGCTTCTGCCATTACCAGTTCACTGAATTGCTGCTGACATCTTGGAACTCCTAGCAACAACACTATTGGATTGGTTGTTTGGAATTTCCCTCACAATCCTGCATTTTTTTCATTGGATTCAAGTTTATGCTTCAAGTTTCCTCTTTTTTGTCATCAATTTTTGTAATTAAGGAAAAAAACTACCTGCCCAGCTGATGTGGCTCAGTGGTTGAGCATCAATCCATGAACCAGGAGGTCATGGTTTGATTCTGGGTCAGGGCATATGCCTGGTTGCAGGCTCCATCCCCAGTAGGGAAGGTGCAGGAGGCAGCCAATCAATGTTTCTCTCTCATCATTGATGTTTCTATCTCTCTCCCTTTCCCTTACTCTCTCTGAAATCAATAAAAACATATTTTTAAAAATTACCCAGGGATGGGGGTTGGGAGAGGGCTAGGAGAGGTCAATGGGTAAATAAAAGGGGGACACGTAATACTTTCAACAATAAAGTAGGTGTGTTTTTTTTTTAATTTCTCAAATCTCCAGCTTTGAAGGGCCTTTGGTTATACAGTGCCTAGAACAGGAATGGAACTCTAAAATTATATGTTTGTATAAGTAATCAAATTTAAAACACTAACTGTCCCACTGTGTTCAAAATTCTGCTTATTCCCCAATGTCATTCCAGTTTAGTCCCAAGTTTTGTGCTCTTGTTGCAGAAGACCAAAGAAATACCAAGCACGCTTCCTAGAGAAAGGGAGGGACCCCGTTTATCAACACTCGTGGACTCCGGGAATAATTTCCAAATCAGAGTGAAGAAACACGCAGAGGGCTTCACTTTTTATAACCTTCTGGGGTCTCTGTCTTGCAGATATGGTTCCGCCCCCTTTCCTGGGCTTACAGGAAGGCCCCCAGGTGTTGGGGGTCCCCAGGCTATATCCAATGATCTGTCCTGGGGCCAGCAATAATGACCGCCCCCCTCCCCCAGGGCAGTGCATTGTTCACAGTTTTTATGGCCTGACACGCCTTGCAAGACCAGTTTTCTACTCACTCTAGAGTTGGAATTAGGCTCTGGGCTTTTTTCTCTATTCATGATAGACCTACTTAATACTAAAACTCTGGCTTCAAATATTGGTATTTTACTCTGTTGCAAGCTGATGTATACACCCCCACTCGGCAACCACCAAATATTTACAGTCCTTAAACGTGCAACATGAATGATATATTTGTCTGTATTAGTTTCCTAGGGCTGCCATAACAAAATACCACAACCTGGGTAGATTAAAATAGCAGAAATTCATTTTCTCACAGTTCCAGAGACCAGAATTCTGAAATGGAGGGCTCAGTAGGATTAGTTCCTTCTTGGGGGCTCAGAGGCAGACTCTGCTTCATGTCTCTCTCTCAGCATATAATGCTTGCTGGCAATGGGCACTCCTTGGCTCGTGCTGTGTCACTGCAATCTCCGCCTCATCGCAGGCGTTCTCAGTGTGTCTCAGTGTCTGAGTGTCCAAATGTCTTTTTACTTTAAGGACACTACACATTGGATTTACGGGTCACCCTAATGTAGTATGATCTCATCTTAACTTCATTATATCTGCAAAAACCCTATTTCTAAATAAGGTCACATTCACAAGTTCTGGGTATACATGAATTTGGGGGAGTACTGTTCAACCTGGTACAATAACTGTGTTCAAGCAAGCACAATTGCACAGTAGTATATATTACATTCTTCTTTTGGTTCATGGAGCACTTTCCTGCTTCATAGAGTATGTGAGGGGTTCCCCCTCTTGCTGTCTCTGCGGGATACTTCCTTTGTGTTGTGTTCTGATCTCCCACATGGAATCATCTAAGATTCCGTGTGGGAGGGTCCTGACATACCACTCCATGCAGTCACCACAGATATTCCTTAGTGAGAACTTTTGGGGCAGTGCTGGCACGAGGACCAGGAGGCAGAAAGTTGAATTCCAATCCCACCTCTGACATATTGTGTTTTTCGACAGTCCCCGTTTCCCTGTTGTGCCAGGAGGAGGAGGCATCCTTGCAATTACGTTGCCACGTTTTGCCTACACCTGTGCGCCGTGGTCAGACGCTTCTCCTCTTGGTATTGGTGGGGTTGCTGTTTTTAAAACGAGTCTTCTTGGCTTTCGTGTTTTGTCAACAAATACCCATCGAATCTCTTCCAAATACCAACATTCGCTAAAATTATGGACCAAAAAATGAAATTTAAAAACCAGTCCCCACAGGATAGATGGTTGGATCAGTAAACAGAGGTGGCCATGGAATACTAGGCAGCAGTTAGAAAACAATGATCTAAACAGACATTATAGCAACAAAGGTGGATCTTGAAAGCAGAGAGTTGTTACCATCTGTGTGAATTACGCACACACATCTATGACATTAGTGTAGGAGTTTGCTGGGATGGGCAGGGGTGATGGCAGTGGGAATCAAGTATGAAGGGAAAAGTAAAATAAGACAGGAGAAGTGGGTCATAAAGTACCATGAACTGAAGAGTCTGATTAATTCAACTTTCTGCTTCTAAGTCTAAAAAAAATGGGGAGCTTAAAATCAGCATTTAGAATAATAAAACCATCAAGACAGCAATTGGTTAAGCCTCAACCAATAGGGTATAGTCACTAAGATTAGGGTTAAGAGATCAGAAGTAGGGAAAGCAGCACTTAAT
Source organism: Cnephaeus nilssonii (assembly GCF_951640355.1). NCBI lineage: Eukaryota > Metazoa > Chordata > Mammalia > Chiroptera > Vespertilionidae > Cnephaeus > Cnephaeus nilssonii. Next base: position 2,940,084 of record NC_137072.1, on the reverse strand, counting down.
AGGACCCTCAGGATGAAAGGGGACCCCAGCAGTGTCTGGCAAGATCTGCTGAGGTCTTTTTGTGGGGTACTATGTAAGATGGGGCTCCTGCCCTATGAAACGTCACAGCAGAATTTTTTAAAAGCTGAGACACAAATTACTGACATTTTCCCTACTTGATTGAATGGAGACAAGGGGCTGTGTGAGGTGGTTGAAGGTAGGGTCAAATCAACACCTTGACTGTGAATCATGGCGGGATGAACTTCACCTTTCAGGCTTGGAAGTTTTGGGGGCAGAGGAGAAACGGGAGGAAAGGTACATTTTAGAGATCACGTAGAGTAGCGTGCAGGGAGATCCGTGCTTTTCTGCGGCAAAGAGAGCCTGGATGCAGGAGCAGCTGGGCTGGGCAGGAGAGGAGAGGGCGGGAGACCAACGCAGCAGCAATTCGAAGGAGATGATATGCCTGACGAGTGATTGCTAAGGGGAAAGAGCAAAAGATGATCTCCAAAACTTGAACCTGAGTAAAGGGAGAATCACTTTTTAAAGGAGGGGTTAAGAAGCAGGTTGATTTAGCGTGAGAAAGATACTGGGTTTACCTCTGGGTGAACTGAGCTGTACTGTACTCCACTGGAGTAATTAGACTCCGGGGATTCCTGCTGAAGGGCAGACATGGTCCTTCCCTGCCTGTGGGGAGCAGGCAGGCAGCCTAGAGAGGAGAGTGTGGGCTCGAGAGGCTGTGGCGGCAGCGGTGCCGTCCATGAGCAGGAAGAGGCAGGTAGGTACTCAGGGATTGTGGTGGGAATGAACTTTTGGCCTTTTTCTGATTCAGCAGCCGGGACTATCTAAAAAAAAAAAAGAATCTCTACCCTGATCAAAAACCTTTCACCTTATATTAGGACCCCTTCTCCCCCCACCCCTTCCCTCTGGAAACCACCATGCTGCTGTTTGTGTTCATGAGTTTCAGTTTTTGTCCCACAAATGAGTGAAATCATATGGTTCTTAGCTTTTTCTGAACAACTTACTTCACTTAGCATAATGTTCTCAAGGTCCATCCATGTTGTTGCAAATGGCACTATTTCATCCTTTCTTATGGCTGAGTAGTACGTATTCCATTGTGTATATGCACCACATCTTCTTTATCTAGTCCTCTATATCAGGACACTTTGGTTGTTTCCATGTCTTGGCCACCATGAATAATGCTGCAATGATCATAGGGGTGCATATCTTTGCGAATACATGATTTTGAGGTTTTCAGGTATAAAACCAGGAGAGGGATTGCTGAGTCATATGGTAGCTTTAGTCTTAATTTTTTAGGAATCACCAGACTGCTTTCCATAGTGGTTGTACCAGTCTACATTCCCACCAGCAACCTCTTTTTTCCACAACCTCTCCAACACATGTTATTGTTTGTCTTGTTGATAATGGCACTCTAACAGTTGTGAGGTGGTATCTCATAGTTTTGGTTTGCATTTCCTTAATTGCAAGTGAAGTTGAACATCTTTTCATAAATCTTTTGGCTTTCCATATGTCTTCTTGCGAGAGGTGTATTTTCAGGTCTTCTGCCCACTTTTTGACTGGGTTGTTTGTTTATTTGGTGTTGAGTTTTACGAGTTATTTATATATTTTGGAAATTAAACCTTTGTCGGAGCTACTGTTTGTGAACATCAACTCCCATCTGGTTGGCTGCCTCTTTGTTTTGTTGTGAGTTTCTTTTGCTGTACAAAAGCTTTTTAGTTTTATATAGTCCCAATTCATTTATTTTTGCCTTTGGGGTCAAGTGCATAAAACATTCTCTATGACCCAGGTCCATAAGTTTGGTACCTATATTTTCTTCTATGTAACATTGTTTCAGGTCTTATTATTTAGGTCTTTGATCCATTTTGAATTAATTTTTGTACATGGGGACACACTGTAATCCAGTTTCATTTGTTTGCATGTGGCTTTACTCCATTGTATGCTGCTGGCTCCTTTGTTGAAAATTATCTGTCCATATACGTGTGGTTTTATAGCTGGGCTCTCAATTCTGTTCCATTGATCTGTGTGTCTGTTTCTCTGCCAATACCATGCTGTTTTGATTCTCATAGCTCTGTAGTATAGTTTGAAGTCAAGTAGCATCGTGCCTCCAGCTTCTTTTTTCTCAGAATTGCTTTGGCTATTTGGGCTATTTTGTGGTTCCATGCAATCTGATGATTTCTCATTCTATTTTTTTTTTTTTTTTTTTGAAAAATGACATTGGATTTTGATGGGGATTGCATTAAATCTGTTTATCTGCTTAATATCCAGATAAGCAAGCCATTTTAACTATGTTGATTCTATTTTGTTGTGTCTTTTTTAATCTCTTTTAATAATGCTTTGTGGTTTTCCGATATAGGTCTTTCACATTCTTTGTTAAGTTTATTTCTAGGTATTTTATTCTTTTGGTTGCAATTGCAAAAGAATTTTTTTTTATTTCTTTTTCTGAAGTTTTGTTGTTAGTTTACAGGAAGGCAATGGATTTTTGCACATTAATTTTGTATCCTGAAACTTGACTGTATTTGTTTATTGTCTCTAATAGTTTTTTGGCGGAGTCTTTAGGGTTTTCTATACAGAATTATGTCGTCCTCAAAACGTGACAGTGTGTCTTCTTCTTTCCCTATTTGGATGCCTTTTATTTATTTATCTTGCATTATTGCTCTGGCTAGGACATCCAACACTCTGCTGATAATAGTTGTGAGAATGGACATCCTTGTTTTTTTCCTGCTATTAGAGGAAAAGCTTTCAGTTTTTCACCATTGACTATGATATTACCTGAGGGTTTGTCATAGATGGCCTTTATTATGTTGAGGTACTTTCCTTCTATTCCTATTTTATTGGGTGTTTTAATCATAAATGGATGTTGTGTCTTATCAAATGCTTTTTCTGCATCTATTGATAAGGTCATATGATTTTTATCCTTTCTTTTGTTTATGTGGTATATTATGAAGATATGACTTTGGGTGGTGGGCACACAGTTTCTTGTACTATAGAAACCCACACTTGAATCCTATATGTTCATGTTGATCAATGTCACCTGAATCAATTTAATTTAAAAAATAAAAAACCTTTCATGGTTCCCCAGCACCCACAATCCACCCCGCACAGTCTATCCTCAGTCTCCCCTTCTAACCTCTCCAATGGGGCTCTCACTCCACACCCCCCACTCCACTCCAGTCCCCAGCACCCATGACAGCCCTTCTCTAGCACATCAGGCTGTCCCCTCTCCACTAGGCTCAGGCCGCTTTCTGCTTCTCCCTCTGCCGCCAGGTGCCCTTCCTGTCCTCTGCCTGGTGAACTGCTTCTCATCCTGCAAATTCTTCCTCAAATGCCACCTCTTCTCTAAGATCCTCTACCTTCCGTGAAGGTTTTACCAGCCTCTCTGTTCCCATTGTATTAGCATGTGTCTGAGCTTCCAAAGTTATGAGCTATCTTACCTTTGCAGCCCCTCAATACTGCTTTGCCTGGTTTATTTTCTTTCTTAAACCATAGATGGAACCTATTACATACAAAGTATTTGAGGCTTGAAAACTCAAACCTTCTTTATAGTTAGTAAGTATTCGAAGGAAATTTGGAGTCAAAATAAATCAAATGTTAATATCTTAAAGAAAGAGAATTAGCTGTACTTAGCTATAATTTAGCAATAAAATAAGAACAAAGACTTGGCATTTCTCTTTATTCAAACCCTTCACAACCTGGGATCACAGAGTGCTGAAGAGAAAGCCAACCTTTCTCTGATACTCTGACTTTCAGTCCAAATGTGTTACATCATATTTTAGAAAATCACACAGATTCAATTTTTCCAAACTCCAAATGCCAAAGCGAATCTGAACTGAAAAATTACTGTGTGTATATTTATTTAACAGAAATCATAATTTGTACACTTTATCAAACTGTGCCTGGATCTACCTAAAAATAAATGCTTGGTTGTTTTTTTTTAAACAGAGTTTTTATGCAGCACTACTTATGTTTACCATTTGGGTCAGGAGGAATGGAGAACATTTTTGTGATTGGAATTCTTAAACAGGAATATCCAGATAAGCAGGACTTTAATTAGAGCTTCCAAGACTCTCTTATCTGAACTCCAAGGTTAAAATAAGATAGATCAGAACAATACAGCTCATAATTTACTTCTATTCAACAAGCATTTATTGAGTGCCAAGCAAGAGCCAGGTAGTGGGCAAACATGCTTATATCACAGTGTCTGCCTTTAATGCACTCACCTTCTAGCAAGGAAGGCAGGTGCATAAATATATATATATAAAAGCCTAAGTGATCGAACAACCGGTCGACCAGTCACTATGACACGCACTGACCACCAGGGGGCAGACGCCCAATGCAGGAGCTGCCCCCTGGTGGTCAGTGCGCTCCCACAGCCAACCTCCCACGGCTGACCAACCTCCCGTGGCCCCTCCCCCAAACCAGCCAACATCTGCGGTCACCCCCTCCCCTTCAGCTGGCCAGCCCCGATTGCTAGCCAGGCTGAGGGACCCCACCCATGCACGAATTCATGCACCAGGCCTCTATCTATATATATAAAACCCTAAGTGACTGTTCAACCTGTAGCCATGACACGCACTGACCTCCAGGAGGCAGATGCTCAATGCATAGGCATGGAAACATGGAACAGACTGATGAATCTCAGAGGGAAGAGGAATGGGGGGAGGGCAGGAAGAGATTAACCAAAGATCTTATATGCATACTAGAGGCCCGGTGCACAAAATTCATGCACTGGGGAGGGTGTCCCTCAGCCCAGCCTGCACCCTCTCCAATATGGGACCCCTCGGGGGATGTCCAACTGCAGGTTTAGGCCCGATCCCTGTGGAATCGGGCCTAAACCTGCAGTTGAACATCCCTCTCACAATCCGGGACCACTGGCTCCTAACCGCTCACCTGCCTGCCTGATTGCCCTCTAACCGCACCCTTGCTGGCCTGATTGACACCTAACTGCTCCTCTGCAGGCCTAATTGCCCCCAAATACCCTCCCCTGCTGGCCTGATCACCCCCAAGGCTTTTATTAGTATAGATATGACCCTGCAAAGAAAATTTTACTAACCCTGCTTTACAATAAGGGCTTGACAATTGAATCATTAGGACCAGACACCAAGATTTCCTTTCTTTGAATAGTGGAGGGAACAATTATCTTGTCTTTAAGTTGCCCGGAAATTAAAATGAGATAATGACTTAGAAAAGTATAAAAGCACCATATAAAGACAATTCTTTAAAATGAAAAACACTATTTTTATTCTCCCCTTTCTTCCTTTACAGCTTTTATTTAAACTTTGAAATTTATAAAAATTTCACTCCAATTTTCATTTCTTTATATTCAATATTATTTTGTATTGGTTTCAGGTTTTATATTAGTTACAGAATAGTGGTTAGACAATCATATACTTTACAAAGTGTTCCCCGATATTTCTAGTACCCACCTGGCATCATACCATCATTACAACACTATTGACTATATTCCCTATTTAAGTGACAATGGGTTTACAGGTTCCTTTCAGTCTTTCTTTTGTGTTGCTCATCCTTCCTTTTCTTTCTCACTTCTTTCCTCATTTTCTTTATATAGTATCTCAATTGGCCATCAAAGCTCAGTGAAGGCACTGGGACACGCTTCATCCATTTTACAGACTAAGAAACTGAGGCCAATTCCAGTTGGCCGTGGAACTTGACTCAGCACACAGGAAGCCCTCAGAGTCATGCTCTCTGCCCTTCCTAAGGGGCAGCCACCGGGCAAACAGAACAAACCTTCTCATCAGGCTTCTGAGCCTCTTTCTCGAGCACCTCTTCATTGTGGATGCTCCACATTCTTTCCTCTCCCTGGTCCCCTGCCCCCATTCTTTACTGACCCCGCTTCTCCGGAGCAGGTGGAAGGCTTCGCACTCACTGCCTAGGCATGCTCTGCCATGGGGCAGGGCACCGCGGACTTGCTTTTGGGTCAAGGCGGGAGCGGGAGTCACTGCCTCTGAAGTGTGAAGGCCGCCTGAGCGAGGCCCGTTAGCACTGGGAGCCTCTCTGAATCACATCAGTCAGTCCAGTACCCTGCAGTGCAGCACCCCTCCACTGAAGTGGCACCACCCCTCAACCCCCACCTCAGGGGTGAGGGTCCTTGCCCTCTGCCCGGGAGTCCTTCCATGCTCCTTGATCCCTGGCTGGGCTCTAGTACCCACCTGGCATCATACCATCATTACAACACTATTGACTATATTCACCATTCACCGGCCTCTTGGGGCCACTGCAGAACCTCTGTCTCTCTGCAGATGAGGCAGATCCCCTTGGTCTCCGCGAAGCTATGAAATCTATGGCCAGAGGCCAGGTCTGGGTCTCAGCAACCCCCTGCCTGCAATGTTCCCAGGGACCCCTGGGAGCGGCTAGGCGGTCCAGCCTCACCTCCCTGGGGCGGCGATGCTCCCAAAGCCCCATGGGAGCAGCTAGGCAGTCCAGCCTCGCATCCCTGGGGCGGCGATGTTCCCAAGGACCCCCGGGAGCGGCTAGGTGGTCCAGCCTCGCCTCCCCGGGGCAGCGATGCTCCCAGGGACCCCCGGGAGTGACTAGGTGGGTCCAGCCTTGCCTCTCCGGGGCAGCGATGCTCCCAGGGACCCCCAGGAGCGGCTAGGCGGGTCTGGCCTTGCCTCCCTGGGGCGGTGATGCTCCCAGGGACCCCCGGGAGCAGCTAGGCGGTCCAGCCTCGCCTCCCCGGGGCGGCGTTGAACCCGGACCCCTCCTGTGCCTTCTGGTGCTGTCCACCCCACCGCCTCCCCGGCCATGGCTTGGTACTTTGTGGGCAGTGTCTGGCGCTGCCCGCAGGGCCTACTCCACTCCCGATGGACCTATACCCCCGGAAGCAGGCCATGGTGCTGCCTGCCCTGCCTTCGTATGCAAATTAACCGCCATCTTTGGTGGGTTAATTTGCATACTCACTCACTCTGATTGGCTGTGGGCATAGCGAAGGTACGGTCAATTTACATATTTGTCTATTATTAGGTAAGACTAGAGGCCTGGTTCACAGATTCATGCACCGGTGGGGTCCCTCGGCCTGGCCTGCTGGGATCAGGCCAAAACCAGCAGTCTGACATCTCCAAAGGGGTCCCAGTTTGCAAGAGGGCTCAGGCCAGGCCGAGGGACCCCACTGGTGCATGAATCCATGCACTGGGCCTCTAGTATGATATAAAACAGGAAAATAAACGTGATGATAAAAACCAGCCATGATGGATATATGCGCACATGCTACTTCATTCTATTGCCATTGAAGTTGGACTCTAAGCCTTCTTCTGATTCAGATCCTAAAGCTTATTCTGAACCATTTTTGGCCTTTGGCAGTTTTGAGAAGCAAACAGTGACAGAATCTGTGCAATCTGTGTGCACAGCCTTCCTTTAGTGTGTTTATACCAAGCAGTAGAAGTTCGAAGCATTTTAAGGAATAATGGGGCTTTGTATGAATTGCATGTTTGATTATACACATTGTTGTCCCTTCATCACATTACATATTTCTAGCAGTTGTTGCCTAAGAGTTAGCTCAAAACTTTTGGAAAATGCATGCGGAGCAACAGAGTAGTGATCCAGGATGCAGGAGTCAGCGGCAGCAGCTTCTGCTAGCTTTGAAATTTTTATTATCTGGTCCAGCTCTGCCTGTAATTAGTATCACCTGGGGAGCTTTTAAAACACTCAATGCCCAGGCTATACCCCAACCAATTAAATTCCATCTCTGGGAAGTAGAACTCAGGCATGAGGATTTGAGGGAAAATGAGTCAACTTTTTATTTGGAAATACAGTCCCCAACTTAGGATGGTTTAACTTAATGATTTCTTTACTACTTCTCGATAGCAAGAAAGTGATATGTAGAAGCCAGGCTTTGAATTTTGAAGTTCGATCTTTTCCCAAGCTAGCAATATGAGATCCGATACTCTCTCAGGATGCTGGGCAGTGGCAGGAGCCGCAGCTCCCAGTCAGCCAGACTGTCACCAGGGTGAGCAATCCATGCCCTGCAGTGCACTGTGTAGCCAGAGCTTTTGTTTTAGTTCAATGCTTCAAACATTCTCCAGACCCAGAATGCTTTCAGCTGTGCACATTAATGAGGATCCATACAATACGCTGTGTTCCTTTCAGTACAGTATTCAGTAAATTGCATGAGGTAGTCAACACTTGATTATAAAATAGAATATATGCTAGATGATTTTGCCCAACTCTCAGCTAATGCAAGTGTTCTGAGCCGTTTAAGGTAGGCTATGTAGGTTAGGTGGATTAAGCGCATTTTCGACTTACAGTATGTTCAACTTATAGTTTATCAGGTCGTAACCCCATTGTAAGCTGAGGAGGATCTATAATTTGAAATTCATAAAATGTAACAAACATAAAAATAATACAAAGAACACCTTTCTCTTTATCAAGAGTCACCTAGATGTTTTCCTCTGAACCATTTGTGGGTGTTACAAATATAATGGCCCTTTACCTGTACATACCTCCGTTTCAGTGAGTATTTCCTAAGAATAGGGATATTCTCTTATGTAACCATGGTACAGCGAATAACTTCACACATTTAAGTTAATACAGTACTTAAAAGTATTTTAATTTACCACCCATACTCCAGTTTTGTCAATTGATCAAGTAATGTCCTTTATAGCACTTTTCTACATCTGGTTCAGGATAAAATCTGGTTCAGGGTCAGGAACCACATTTAGTTGACATTTCTCTTTCTCCTCATTTAATCTGTATGCAGACTTTCTTTATCTTTCTTGATATTGACATTTCTGAAGAATACTCTTCCCCCACTTTCAAAAGCTAGAATGCTCCTCATAGTCATATGCAATGACGCTCTTTCAGCCAGAGCACTGCCGTGGTGGTGCATCCTTTCCAAGACACAACATCTGGATGCACGCAATGCTCACCTTTTCTCACTGATCTTAATTTGAGCACCTAGTAAAGTGTTGCCCAATTTCTCCCTTGCTACTACTATTAAACAGTCTGAGGAACCTATAAGACCAAGGGAATATCTTGCTCCACAACGAAATGTCCCCCAAGGTTTACTATGACAATTGAGTAATGATTTCCAACTCAGCACTCCCTCCATAATTACCAGCCAGCCCTCCAAATCACTCATAAGAAAGAGCTCGCCCTTTTCCCCCATGTATTATCCTCTCTAATAAAATGGTAATATGCAAATTAACCATCACTCCGCTACATAAGCCACGCCCACCAGCCAAGCCATGCCCACCAGCCAATCAGGGCGAGTATGCAAATTAACCCCAATCCAAGATGGCTACAGCCACAGAGAGCAAGGTTTCCCAGGTAACAGAGCAAGCCAAGCTTTCCATAGCTGTTGCAGGCCTAAGCCTCCACTCAAGCTACAAAGTTTCAATTATAGAAGGTAAACAAATTCAAACAAATGGCGGCAGAATGGAGCTTGAGAGAGCAGGCCAGGGTTGCCAGTGGCAACAGGGGAAGCAAAGCTTTCCGCACACCCTGGCCGGGCTCACCCACTTAAGGCTACAAAGTTTCAATTGTAGAAGGTGAATTAACTGCCACAGAAATGGCTGCTGCCCCAGAAATGGCTGCCACCCCAGGATACAAAGTTTCAATTGTAGAAGGAAAATAAATTCCACATACCAGGGCCTCCTCTTGGGTTGCCAGGGGGCGTGGCCCACCTGCAAACCACCACAGGCCCCTCACTCAGGCCGCCCCACACCCCAAGGGAACCCCCACCCTTATCTGTGACACCCTTCAGGGCAAACCAGCTGGCCCCCACCTGTGCACCAGGCCTCTATCCTATCTAATAAAAGAGTAATATACAGATTGGTCATCAATGCAACACACAATATAGCTGCCCCCATGTCGTCAAAGATCCTGCCCCCATGTGGACACAAGATGGCCACTACAAGATGGCCAGCAGGAGAGGGCAGTTGGGAGGCACCCGGCCTGCAAGGGAGGGCAGTTGTGAGGGACCAGGCTTGCAAGGGAGGGCAGTTGGAGGTGATCAACCCTGCAGGAGAGGGCAGTTAGGGGTGACCAGGCTGGCAGAGGAGGGAAGTTGGGGGCAAACAGGCTGGCAGGGGAGCAGTTAAGCATCAACCAGGCTGGCAGCGGAGTGGTTAGGGGGTGATCAGGCTGGCAGGCAGAAGCGGTTAGGGGCAATCAGGAAGGCAGGCAGGCAAGCAGTTGGGAGCCAGCAGTCCTGGATTGTGAGAGGGATGTCCGACTGCCCGTTTAGGCCCGATCCCAGGATCGGGCCTAAACGGGCAGTCGGACATCCCTCCAGGAGTCCCAGATTGGAGAGGGTACAGGCTGGGCTGAGGGACAACCCCCCGCCGTGCACGAATTTCGTGCACCGGGCTTCTAGTATTTATTATAATAATCTACTTATTCTTGATCTGGACTCATATATTTCCTTTTTAAAAATTTATAATTTATCACCATACTTATTTGGGTGTGCAAAATATTCCAGATGTGGCCAGTAGGAGCCTCTTCATGACCCCTATGCCCTTGTGCCATGTCCCTATTCATTTTTATGAACACATTTTTTATCCTCACCTGAGGATGTGTTTATTGATCTTAGAGAGAGAGGAAGGGGGAGAGAGAAATAGAGAGAAACATCGATTGGTTGCTTCTGGTAAGCATCCCAAGGGGTAGGGGGGTGGAAATTGAGCCAGAAACCTAGGTATGTGCCCTGACTGAGAATCGAACCTGCAACCTTTTGGTGTACAGGTTGATACTCCAACCAACTGAGCCACCTGACCAGGGCTTCTGAACACTTTCATGCTTATGTTGTACCTATCTTGCCCCATCCCTGAAACTCATCATTTTTTTCAGGAAATGGTGCCTTTGATGAGAAATGGTAGTAGAGATTAAGATTAAGGTGCTAGGTGTGCTTATAGCTAGTGGAGTTTTTGGTTCTTAGCCCTCTTAGCAGACAGAGCTAGGAAATATATGCATGTATATATACATATGCATATAAATACATAAAATATGCACACTCATATGCATGTACATATATAAATGTACATATAAATGTGCATATATACATATACATAATTTCAAGATCATGAATTCACACTACCTAAAATTCAAATCCATCACCACAGAGTTCTATATTGCCTTCCGCATTCCATAGTTGTACGTATCCTTTTCCACAATGAGATCTCTGGTTCCCAACAACATCAACTTCAGGGAACAACCACTTTGGAAAAATGTTTGGCATGCCTACTACAACACTTGCATATACCTATGCCCTAGCAATTCTACCCTCAATATATCCCCAGCATAAGTGAGGACTTATGTCCACCAAAAACATACAAGAATGTTTATAGCAGTCAAAAACTGGAAAGAACCCAAAAGTCAATACATACTAGAAAAAAGTAAATAAATAGTGGCATAGTCGTATGGTATAATACTAAATTGTTATGAAAAAGTGCCAGGGTGTTTCTCAGCATCTAGAAGGGTTCAGGAATCTGGAAAAGGGGCTGTGCATAAATGGATTAAGAGACTAGACATGAAATAAAAATTTGGAAGGCATTTTGGAGGACCAGACAGAAGCTTAGTTCTAGTGACTAAGCTCCCCAAATCTCCGCACACAGGACTTTTTATTCACACATCTTGCCCTCTAGCAAAGCAGATATACATACCAAAGGTAAAGTTTGATCAACAATCAAAAGATTATCCGGTTGGGGGAACTGTCTTCAGCGTTCCAGCAGCAGGCAATAATATATGCAGATTTTCAGCCCTGCCGAAGCTGTCCATCATCCTTCTGATGAACTTCTCGCATTTATTGTGCTAACTACTGGAATTTTCTTCCAGCATATCCCCTTTTTGATTTAATAAATTTAACAAGAATGTATGTCATTTGCAGAGCTCGGGTCCTTTTAAGATTTTTAAGTTCAATGGAAAGATTAGAGTTCTATCATGTCCCTTTAAATTGTTGCCAGGCATCAAAGGAATCAGTCTGCAGTAACCTCCTTTCTGGGCCAACAGTTCTTTGAGTCCCCTTTCCAATGAAAGTGTCCCACAGTTTTTTATGGGTTCATGCCAGCAATGATACTCTAGTTCTGGATGGTAGACAAACAGAATGACAATGCAGGTCCGACCTTCTTTGACTTCGTTCTGGGCAACCTGCAGTGACGCACAGCTTCTGACTGCTAGCATGGCAAGGTGTCTTCACCATCTCCATCTCTGGACTGTTTCTCCTTTGTCTTGTCAGCATGTTGCATGGGGCCACCACCATCTGTGGCTGGAATAGTCTGGTTAGTTCCTCTCTCGGATCCATTGTTGCAGGAATCCACATGGGCTTGGAGTTTTCTGGAAATATATAAGCATATTCTCAACCAAAGGTTAATAAAGGAATCCTTTCTATAAACTAGACTCGGGATTTTTTCATTTTTCCAAACCATTTTCCTTTGGCTTATTCTGACACCATGTGTGTCTTGCCATTAGCATTACAAGTAAAAAATAATTTTAAAGTAAAAAATTTAAGTAATTAAGGCTTGATATACTTAACTTACAGGATATTTCTCCACTATCTCCCCCTTTTTTGTTTTTAAATATTATTAAGAGGCTTTTTGGAAATCTTACGATGCAGCCTTGATAGCTTTTAATTTAATTCTTTGCACAGAAATATGACTGGTCTGGATTGATAGCATGATAAGCAGTTTTTACTATCAGTAAAAAATTAGTTAATGCTTCAGGAATAGTTTCCTGCCCAGTACAAGTAAGTTCCCAAGAATATTCACTTATTTCAATTTGCCAATTTAAAATAGGCTTATTTTCTAACTTTACTTGTACTTCGCTGTGGACAGTAAATGATACTAATTGAATTTCTGCTATTAGCCTTTGAGTATTTTTACATAAGCTTTGTTTAGAGAAGCAAAAACATAAATTACTTATTTTTCTTTTTGAGGCCTAATACATTGATTTTTAATTACAGTTTTCCAGACATTTGAAGGAAACCTCTTTTTATTTCTTTCCAGAGTAATTTCTGGGCCACCTTAAGAGAGTCTCTTTTAAAAATTTTTTTCTTTCTTTTTTTTACACCAAGCAACCTACATGGTTGCTTCTTGAATGCTGGCTGATACTGCTGCATATCTACATTTTAAGTGACTCTCCTTAAATTTCTGTTGACTTTATTTATAATCAGATTTAATGATTGAATATTAGTGGAAGAGATTTTAAAATTTTAAAATTTCTCCTTTTTAATAAGCTTAAAATTTACTTTTAAACAGGATTCTCTTTGGCTCATTTGCATATACAGAGGGATTATGGGAGGTCTTAATAACTTTTTCAGAGGACTGGCTTGTAGAGTGTAAGCAAATTTTCACTTTGGCTTTTGTTAAACCTAATTGCTTATAAAAATATTGGCTTCTCCTATAACTTAATTTATATGAGACCTTGATTATATTTTAAAAAGCTAAATTATATAAATAATTAAAGAAGGCATCTTTATTGAAAAAGCAAAGTAAGCAAACTTATATATTTGACCCAGGAGGTACAAATTCCATCCCCTTCCCCAGCCTATCTAAAATACAGGCTGCTAGAGGGCTATTTGTCTTTAAAATTCCATTGCATTTGTTGTTGTTTTTAATTCTGCTGCTGAAGAAATCTGATTCTGCAACTTTGCCTTGCCCTCAGGGATTAAAACTTTATAATATTTAAAATATATGTATATAAACAAAATATATTTATTAATTTTTATTTGATAAAGCTTTCCACGTGATTTCAAATATATTAGATCAGCCTAATTCAAAAATATTTCATATATATATATATATATATATATATATATATATATATATATATACACATATATATATATATTTGAAGTATTAACATATAGTAGTACATATATCTCCTTTTTTATTCCCCATTGACCTTCCCCCATCCTTCCCTACCCCCTGTCGCATGCCCTCATCCCACCCCACCCCCAGTGTCTTGTGTCCATTGCTGTGCTTAGATGCATGCATACAAGTCCTTTAGTTGATCTATTTCCCTCCCTCCTCAACACTCCCCAGCCTTCCCGCTGTAATTTGACAGTCTGTTCGGTGCTTTATTGCCTCTGTATCTATCCCTTCGTTCATCAGGTTATAAAGTTATTTATCTTCCATAAATGAGTGAGATCATGTGGTATTTTTCTTTCATTGGCTGGCTTATTTCACTTAGCATAATGCTCTCCAGGTCCATCCATGCTGCTACAAATGGTAAGAATTCCTTCTTTTTTATAGCAGCGTAGTATTCCATTGTGTAGATGTACCATAGTTTTCTAATCCACTCATCTGCTGATGGGCATTTAGGCTCTTTCCAAATCTTAGCTATGATGAATTGTGCTGCTATGAACATAGGGGTGCATATATCCTTTCTGATTGGTGTTTCTGGTTTCTTGGGATATATTCCTAGAAGTGGGATTACTGGGTCAAATGGGAGATCCATTTTTAGTTTTTTGAGGAAACTCCATACTGTTCTCCATAGTGGCTGCACCAGTCTGCATTCCCACCAGCAGTGCACGAGGGTTCCCTTTTCTCCGCATCCTCACCAACACTTGTCGTTTGTTGATTTGTTGATGATTGCCATTCTGACAGGTATGAGGTGGTACTGCATTGTCGTTTTGATTTGCATCTCTTGGATAATTAGTGACTTTGAGCATGTTTTCATGTGTCTCTTGGCCTTCCTTCTGTCTTCTTTCGAAAAGATTCTATTTAGGTCCGTTGGCCATTTTTTTATTGGATCTTTTATCTTCCTTTTATTTAGTTGTATAAGTTGCCTGTAGATGTTGGAGATTAAACCTTTATCAGTGATAACATTTGCAAATATGTTCTCCCATACAGTGGGCTTTCTTGTTGTTTTGTTGATGGTTTCTTTTGCTGTGCAAAAGCTTTTTATTTTGATGTTATCCCATTTGTTTATTTTCTCTTTAGTTTCCCTAGGAGAGGTATCAGTGAAGAAATTGCTTCAGCATATGTCTGAGATTTCTCTGCCTGTGGATTCCTCTAGTATTTTTATGGTTTCCCGTCTTATGTTTAAGACCTTTATTCATTTTGAGTTTATTTTTGTGTATGGTGCAAGTTGATGGTCTAGTTTCATTTTTTTGCATGTATCTGTCCAATTTTCCCAACACCATTTATTGAAGAGACTGTCTTAACTCCATTGTATGTTCATGCCTCCTTTGTCAAATATTAATTGAGCATAGTGGTCTTGGTCGATATCTGGATTCTCTATTCTATTCCATTGATCTATATGTCTGTTCTTGTGCCAGTACCAGGCTGTTTTGAGAACAGAGGCTTTGTAATACAGCTTGATATCTGGTATTGAGATCCCTCTTACTTTATTCTTCTTTCTCAGGATTGCTGTGGCTATTCAGGGTCTTTTTTTATTCCAGATGAATTTATGGAGAGTTCTTTCTAGGTCTGTGAAATATGCCATTGCTATTATAATGAGGAGTGCATTGAATCTATAGATTGCTTTGGGTAGTATGGACATTTTAATGATGTTGATTCTACCAATCCATGAACATGGTATGTTCTTCCATCTGTTTAAGTTTTCCTCTATCTCTTTTTTCAGTGTTGTGTAGTTTTCCACGTATAGGTCTTTTACCTCCTTAGTTCGGTTTATTCCTAGGTATCTTAATTTTTTTGGTGCAATGATAAATTGGATTGCTTTTTTAGTCTCTCTTTCTGTAAGTTCACTATTGGTGTAAAGAAATGCCATAGATTTCTTGGCATTAATTTTGTATCCTGTTACATTGCCGAATTCATTTACTAAGTCTATTAGTTTTTTGATGGAGTCTTTCGGGTTTTTTATGTACAATATCATGTCATCTGCAAATAAGGACAGTTTTACTTCTTTTCCAATTTGGATGCCTTTTATTTCTTCTTCTTGTCTGATAGCAATGGCTAGTACTTCCAGTACTATGTCAAACAGGAGTGGTGAGAGTGGGCATCCCTGTCTTGTTCCTGTTCTTAGGGGAAATGGTTTTAGTTTTTGCCCATTGAGTATAATGTTGGCTGTGGGTTTATCATATATGGATTTTAGCATGTTGAGGTATGATCCTTCTATTCCCATCTTGCTGAGAGTTTTTATCAAGAAAGGGTGTTGGATTTTGTCAAATGCTTTTTCTGCATCGATTGATATGACTATGTGATTTTTATCTCTCAATTTGCTTATGTGATGTATCACATTTATTGATTTGTGGATATTTTACCATCCTGGCATCCCTGGGATAAATCCTGCTTGGTCATGGTGTATGATCTTTCTGATGTACTTCTGGATCTGATTTGCTAGAATTTTGTTGAGGATTTTGGCATCTCTGTTCATGAGGGATATTGGCCTGTAATTCTCTTTCATTGTGTTGTCTTTATCTGGTTTTGGTATTAGGGTGATGCTGGCTTCATAGAAGGAGCTCGGAAGTGTTCCTTCCTCTTGAATTTTTTGGAATAGTCTGAGGAAGATAGGTTTTACCGTATTTTCCGGCGTATAAGACGACTGGGCGTATAAGACGACCCCCAACTTTTCCAGTTAACATATAGAGTTTGGGATATACTCGCCGTATAAGACTATCCCTCTTCCAATGCACACCAAATAAAAATTTAAAAAACTTCAGATTTGATTTCAATATGATCATTTTAATTCAAATGCTTATGACATGCAGGTACTTAGCAGGAAAACTGTCACTTATAAACATAAGGCGGTTTGTCATCAAACATGTAAACATAAAACAGTGGATTAAACTTTTCCTAATTCACTCTAAAGCTGAAAGGAAGGATAAGACAATAAACCCATGGGAGCTGCCATGCTGTTTGTTTTCTAAGCTGTCAACCAAACTGGAACTGATGATGATAGGAGGAAGATAACAAACAGTAGAGAGAGAGCAAGGGCCAGGCAAGTCCCTGGCGAGTTAGCAACGCCCTTCATAACTGCAAGCTATGGCATTTTTACAAGTTTTGCAGGCGTGACAGTTTCCCTTTAAAAGCCTTCAAAATCCTCCTGTTCATCATCTGATACCATAAGTACATCAGTGACATCTTGTGATACATTTGTAAGGCAGTCATCGTATGGATCGAATTCCGTATCAGATGGTGTGGTCTCAGCTTCGGCTTCCTCTTCATCATGCCACAAGTAGTCGTCCTCCATGCCATCTAATGAATTTGATATGCCACACTTCTTGAAAGACTTGATTACTGTTTCTGCATCAATATCATTCCAGGCTTTTATGACAAATGTGCACAAAACATCCAACTGTGGAGCACGCATGTTTCCCCCTTTTGTGAATGACTTTTCGCCGCTAACCATCCATTCATTCCACTGTTCTCAAATGCGATCTTTAAATGTGTTTTTCTGGGCACAGCACAGCTCTATCTCTTTTTTCCATACCCCGGGCATCCCGGACGCCTGCAGCTTGCTCCGCCCTTCACTTACACCTTCCCAGTGAGGTGCCCCCTCACCTTGTCATCGGGACCGCGTTAAGTCACTTCTTTCCACGAATCCTGGTGAGTGGATTTTCTTCTACCGTACTTGTACAGCGCTGCCCTTGCTGCTTTCATATGGTCGCCGCGTACGGTGTGGGGTAACTCAAAAACGGTCGCGGCCGCATCCCGGCCTTATGCGGTGAGCACCCGCCCGCACTCCATTCATTTCAATGGAGCTGGACGGAGACCTTATGCAGCACAAAAAGGAGCCAACCAGCGACACTTGAGGTCTCCATCCAGCTCCATTGAAATGAATGGAGTGCCGCCATTTTTGAGCTCCCCCCACCATATGCGGCGACCACAGATTCTCCAGTCCGGCTCGGAAGTTTCAGCACCCGCCCTATAAGACGACACCCTGTGTATAAGAAGACCTCCGACTTTTGAGAAGATTTTCCTGGGTTAAAAAGTCGTCTTATACACCGGAAAATATGGTAGTTCTTCATTGAATGTTTGGTAAAACTCCCCTGTGAAGGCATCATGCCCCGGGCTTTTGTTTGCTGGAAGCTTTTTGATGACTGCTTCAATTTCTTCCATAGTTATTGGCCTATTAAGGTGTTTAGATTCTTCCTGATTGAGTTTTGGAAGGTTGTATTTTTCTAGGAATATGTCCATTTCCTCCAGGTTGTCCAGTTTGTTGAAATAGAGTTGTTCATAGTATTTTTTAACAATCCTTTGTATTTCTGTGGGGTCTGTTGTTATTTTACCTCTTTCATTTCTGATTTTGTTTATTTGGGTCCTCTCTCTTTGCTTCTTGATGAGCCAGGCTAGAGGTTCATCAATCTTGTTTATCCTTTCAAAGAACCAGCTCTTGGTTTTGTTGATCTTTTGTATTGTTTCTTTGGTCTCTATGTCGTTTATCTCCGCTCTGATCTTTATTATTGCCTTCCTTCTGCTTACACTGGGCTTTTCATGTTGCTCTCTTTCTAACTCTTTGAGTTGTAGGGTTAGGTAATTTATTATCATTGTTTTGTGTTTTTTGCAGTAGGCTTGTAGAGCTATGAACTTCCTTCTCGAGAGTGCTTTCACTGTGTCCCATAGATTTTAGATTGTTGTATTTTCATTGCCGATTGTTTCCATGATGTTTTTTATTTTTTCTTTAATAGCATGATGTTTAGTCTCTATGTGTTTGATTTCTTTGGATTGTTTTTATTGTAGTTGATTTCCAGTTTTATGCCACTGTGATCTGAGAAAATGCTTGATATGATTTCTATCTTCTTGAATTTGAAGAGACTTTGCCTATCCCAAGATATGGTCTATATTTGAAAATGACCCATGTGCACTTGAGAAGAATGTATATTCTGTGGCTTTGGGGTGAAATGTTCTGAAGATGTCAATTAATTTCATCTGGTCTAGTGAGTCATTTAGGATTGATGTTTCTTTGCTGATTTTTTTGTTTAGAGGATTTGTCCAATGGTGATAGTGGGGTATTAAAATCCCCTACTATGATTGTATTGCTATCAATCTCTCCCTTGATATCTTCCAGGAGTTTTTTTTATGTATTTGGGTGCTCCTGTATTGGGTGCATATATGTTTACCAGAGTTATTTCTTCTTGTTGGATTGCTCCCTTTAGTATTATAAAGTGGCCTTCCTTATCTCTTGTTATGTCATTCACTTTGAGATCTAATTTGTCAGATATAACTATTGCTACCCCAGCTTTTTTTTCATTTCCATTCGCCTGAAAAACGTTTTTCCATCCTTTCACCCTCAGTCTGTGTGTGTCTTTTTTTCTGAGGTGCGTTTCTTGTAGAGAGCAGATATATGGGTCATGTTTTCTTATCCAATCCATTACCCTATGTCTTTTGATTGGGGCATTTAATCCATTTACATTTAAAGTTATTATTGATAGGTACTTGTTGGTTGCCATTTTTATTCTTTACCCCTGTGTTCCTTCTTCGCTTCCTATTTTGTTTATTTAACAGCAGACCCATAGCATTTCTTGCATTGCTGGTTTGGTGGTAATAAACTCCCTTAGTCCTTTTTTGTCTGTGAAGCTCCTGATTTCACCTTCAATTTTGATTGATAGCCTTTCTGGGTACAGTATCCTTAGATTCAGACCCTTCCTTTTCATGACTTTGTATATTTTATTCCATTTTCTTCTGGCCTGATGTGTTTCTTTTGAGAAATCAGTTGCTAGTCTGATGGGGGTTCTTTTGTAGGTAACTTTCTGTCTCTCTCTGGCTGCTTTTAAGATTCTTACTTTGTCGTTGGTGTTTGCCAATTTAATTATAATGTGCCTTGGCATCGATCTCTTGGGGTTCATTTTGCTTGGGACTCTGTGAGCTTCTTGGATTTGTGTGGGTTTTTTCTTCCCTATATCAGGGAAGTTTTCTGTCATTGTTTCTTCAAACAGTTTTTCTTCTCCTTGCTCAGTTTCTTCTCCTTCTGGCACCCCTATTATGTGGATGTTGTTTTGTTTAGTGTTGTCCCAAAGTTCCCTTAGGCTCTCCTCCTGCTTTTTAATTTTTTTTTCCTAGAAACTGCTCTACTTGGGTATTTTTTCCTACCTTGTCTTCTAGCTCACTGATGCAGTCCTCTGCTTCTTCTAGTCTACTCTTGATGCTTTCTATTGAGTTCTTTACAACAACAATGTCATTTTTCATTTCTTCTTGGTTCTTCTTCATTTCCTCTTGCTTCTTACAAATATTGTCGAATTTGTCTTCCATTCTTTTCATCCACCTTATGACCATTTCTCTGAATTTTTTCTCTGATAGGTTGTTTGTCTCTAATTCGTTTACTTCCTTTTCTGGTGATGCCTGCTTTTCTTTCATATGCGGACTGTTTCTTTGTCTCCCCATGATCTCTCTTCTCCTGGTGTCTGGCTATGTAGTTCTCTCTCTCCTGCATTTTTTAAAGGCAGAAAGTACAACACAACAAGGTACAATGCATAAGGCACTGAACACAAATGTATTCACTATATTAATAACCCCAAATAAAGGTGACCACCAGTGAAAGGCGAATTAGAGGATAGGTGAGAAAGAAGAAGAGAAAAAAAAAGGAGTGCAAAAATGAAATTGGGAAAAGGAAAAAAAAAGTAAGAGAGAGAATAAGAAAGAAGAGGGAAAAACCTATATATATGGGGAGAAATGCCAATAGAACAGCCACTAATCCCAACAAATGCCAGCAACAAGTACCTGGAGATGAATGCAAACGACAAACAACAACTAATATCAAGCAAGGCGAGGGAAAACAGATGCAAACATCAAACAAACACAAAACAAAAAACAAAAAGAAAAATCAAAACAATCTCACAAACAAGCATAAAAAATCGATATAATCAACAATCAAACAAACAACAACAAAAGGACAGAGAAAATTTTGGATAGTGAAGAAAGAGAAGAGAGAGGTGTATATGGACTTGGAGCAGGGGATTGAAAATTAGATATATAAGTAGGGTGAAATTTTAAGAGGGGGTAAAAAGAAGGAATAGGAAAAATCTAAAGCAGGAATAGGGTAAGAGAAATAGGACAACAAAAGGGGAAAAGTGAGGAAGAGAGTGTTGGCATAAAGGTAAAGTTTAGATAGAGTAAAATGATGCTAAAGGAAGGATGAAAATAGAATGTAGAACACTAATCCCAAAGTAAAATAAAGAAAAAATAAAATGACACTTTTTAAAAAAAGGTAAAATAGTAGTAGTAATAATACTGATTGAAAATAAAAATGTAATAATTAAAAAGGTAAAATCAAGTGAGGAAAAAGAAAAAAATTGTTTCTTAAGTAAAAGATGAACAAAATAAAAATGTGCAGTAGTGAAGGTCATTCACTTCCTCTACTGTTCTGTTGGGCATGCCTGTTTCCTAGTCAGGACAGTATTGAAGTTCCTTGTGTTCCACTGCTCCTCAGTGTTGTAAGCCAGTCCTGATTTTTAAGCAGGCAGTACGGCTCTATTTCTTATTTTCCTTTATTTGTGTTTACACAAGAGTCAATTTGTGATTCAACCCCTGGGTGGCAGTCTTTCCGGATTGACCTCCGGGTCTATAGGTCCTCTCTAGCTAATGTTTAGATTTGTTTTCCCTGTGGCACTTAATACCGGTTTGGTGGAGTGGGTTGCCCCAGAGCTGGTTCTCTGATGGTTATTCCCCGCTCTGATCCCCAGGTTCCAGAAAAACAACTTTCCCCTGCAGTCTCTTAGAGTGTCCCCAATTGGGTGATCCTTTGTATTGGGCTTAGTAATCAGAAGCAAGGATTTAAGAGGGGGAAAAAAAGGAAAAAAAGAGCCAGAGTAAGTATGCTAACTCCAAGGCTGCGTGCAAGTGTGTTCAGTCTTTTTCCCCCTTGGGTCTAAGCAGCCGGGACACTTTTAAAATTTTTAGGCTGTCCTTTTGCGCCCAGATCAAAATGGGTTGCTTTTTAGAGTTCCCTTCTGTTAGCAGTCTGCGGACCCCCTTCCACATTCACGGATCATGCCAGCCCCAACAGCCACGGATTTTTCTAGGCGCAGACTTCCCCAGGTTCTCCAGCTCCCGTGTGCGTGTTTCTCCCTCCTGCCTGGACCAGAGACCTCACCTTATTCCAGGCAAAATCTGACCTTTCCGTGGTGGAGTGTAGAGCTCCTCTGAATCCGCATGCTTGTGCCAGTCAGGGACTGATATTCTCGGTTCGCAGCTGTTCAGTGGGTGCCGTATTGTAGATTCCCTGGGCTTTTCAGGCTTCTGATAACATCCACTTTCCCCTTCAAGATGGCGTGGTCTCCACGTCCAAGCTGGTCGCTCTGGGAGGGAACCCAGCAGCAGTGGGGGCTGCCTTGTCAGGGGAGCCCTGTCCTGCCGTCCCCCACAGTCTCCTGGGGTATAGCTGTCCCTCAACTCACCAACAAACACTCCCCGTGTGACCACACACTCTCCCTTTATTTTCTCACTCACACACTATCTTGCAGTTTGCCTTCCGGTCAGCAGCCATCAAAAATATTTCTTTTAAGCTGAAACCGGTTTGGCTCAGTGGATAGAGCGTCGGCCTTCGGACTCAAGGGTCCCAGGTTCGATTCCGGTCAAGGCCATGTACCTTGGTTGCGGGCACATCCCCAGTAGGGGGTGTGCAAAAGGCAGCTGATCGATGTTACTCTCTCATCGATGTTTCTAACTCTCTATCCCTCTCTCTTCCTCTCTGTAAAAAATCAATAAAATATATTTAAAAATATATATATTTCTTTTAAGAAGAGAAAATAAATTCTTTGAATCACTCCAGGGCCCATTAAATGTTTCAAAGTTATCCTTTGGTTAAAGTCTTGAAATTTAACTTGGAAAGACTATCAAATCCTATCTAATAAAAGAGTAATATGCAAATTAACCATCACTCCAGTATACCCACAAGCCACACCCAGCAGCCAATCAGGAGCGAGTATGCAAATTAACCCAACCAAGATGGCTGCAGCCACGGAGTGAACAGAAGGCTTGGGTTTCCCTGGCGATGGAGGAAGCCAACCTTCCCCGCACACTCTGGTGGGCCCTAAACTCCACACAAGGCTACAAAGTTTCAATTATAGAAGATAAATAAATCCCAACAAAAATGGCAGCAGCCACGGAGCTGGAGAGAGCAGGAGGCTTGAGTTGCCCACAGCGATGGAGGAAGCCAAGCTTCCGCAGCCCTGGCCTGCCTTGGTCTCCGCTCAAGGCTACAAAGTTTCAATTATAGAAGATAAATAAATCCCAGATACCAGGGCCTCCGCTTGGGTCGCCGGGGTTCGTGGCCAGCCTGCAAACCACCACAGGCCCCTCACCCAGGCCGCCCCATGCCCCAAGGGAACCCCCACCCTGATCCAGGACACCCTTCAGGGCAAAGCAGCTGACCACCACCTGTGCACCAGGCATCTATCCTATCTAATAAAAGAGTAATGTGAAAATTGACTGTCACTCCAACACACAAGATGGCTGCCCCCATGTGGATACAAGATGGCCACCACAAGATGGCCAGCAGGGGAGGGCAGTTGGGAGGGACCGGGCCTGCAAGGGCTGGCAGTTGGGGGCGATCAAGCCTGCAGGGGAGGGCAGTTAGGGGTGACCAGGATGGCAGAGGAGGGAAGTTTGGGCCACTGGGCCTGCAGCGAAGGGCAGTTGAGGGGGACCCAGGCCTGCCAGGGAGAGCAGTTGGGGGGGACCAGGCCTGCAGAGGAGGGCAGTTAGGGGTGACCAGGACTGCAGGGGAGGGCAGTTAGGGGTGAACAGGCCTGCAGGGGAGTGCAGTTAGGGGCAAACAGGCTGGCAGGGGAGCAATTAGGCATCAATCAGGCTGGCAGGGAGTGGTTAGGGGGTGATCAGGCTGGCAGACAGAAGCGGTTAGGGGCAATCAGGAAGGCAGGCAGGCGAGCATTTGGGAGCCAGCAGTCCTGGATTGGGCCTAAACGGGCAGTCGGACATTCCTTGAGGGGTCCCAGATTGGAGAGGGTGCAGGCTGGGCTGAGGGACAACCCCCCGACCCCCCAATGCACGAATTATATTCCAAAGATTATATTATATACTTTTTATAATTATCTTAAAATATATCAATTAAATTTAAACTGGTTTATATATTAAAAATTTGGTTGAGAACACAGAATTAATCCTCTTTTATTTAATTAGACCAATAAACAATATATTTTGAACTACTAATTTTTCTAGAGAAAATACAAGAATTATTTTCTCAAAAATAAATTTCTGTACTTTATGTATTTTGTTATCACAACCATATAATTTCTCCTAACTTAATTTGAACTTTAAACTTTTAGAAGCCTTAAATTTTAGCTGGAAAGTTAAATACTTAGCATTTCTTAGATTAGTAACACCTTTACATTTTTAAAAATATATTTCAAAAATACAAGATATATTTAATTAATAGATTCAATTCTGTCCTCTAGATTTTTCTTACAAAGCAAACTCAGATTAATATTTCAGTATTTTGTTATTTCAAAATACCTAGACATTTAATAAGTTTTTATCATTTAATTCAGCAAACTCCAAAGTTTTAAGTTGCCAGAGGCTCCAGAAAACCATGTTTCTGGATGGCAAAGCAGGTTTGGCCTAGCCTGGTCTATTTAAATGTAAATTGCCACATTTGTCCTGCTGGGTTGCTGCCACAGGAAATAAGACCAGCCTTTTTCTCTGTTAAAGAATGAAGCTAGTTTCCCCCTGGGCTACTTGGACAGCTAGTATTAACATATTATTACTGAAAAGCTTTACTATAAATCCTTTATTTTAATTACATTTATTTATCTAGATTTAAACAATTTGGGATTTTAAAGCTAATTATTATTATCCATGGTATTTATTTTGTTAAATTCTGTAACAGAGATAATTTACTGAGTTTTTAGCAGCCTTAATGTTAACTTTGGAATTTGGTCCATTATTATTTAAAAACTACCCTTTATTATGGAAACACTAATCTTGTTGCCCAAACTCAGCCTGTATTCTTTCTTTTCTCTTTGGGTCATTTCCACCATCTTTCCTTTGAGAAAAAACAGCTTTGGGTTTTATTCTGTAGCATTCGTAAAGAGATTTAAACTTAGCTCAAAACCTTGTCCAACATCGCATAGAGCGTTCTTTTGTTTTAAGCTAGCTTTCTCTCTCTACAAGTACAGAAATCCCAGATGCATTCCTAAATTCTGTAAAACTTTTAAAAGATGAACCGGGAAAAAACATGGCAGAGATGAGAGTTTTCTTAGCACACTCAGGAGTGGGCATCCATTTTATAGGATCACCACGTGTCTGGCAACCCCCACATCCTGTTTGTTTTGGGAAAATTTAGCAACTGACCTGGCCGAGTTTCTTTTCTTATTAAATTAAAGGCATGTTTAATAGATAACAATAAATACATTAAACCAAATAAGATGATAGATCCTGAATCTTTTCCTATTCCGCTCTCCATGGCATTGACTAGCTTTAAAGTTATTTTTGCTAAAATGTGCTTGTCCAAACGTGTCCTACGGTAATTTTTAAACAAAGCATTAGAGAGTCTCTCAGCGAGAGAGCTGACAGCTTTAATCTCTCTAGCTGCCCAGCCTTTCAATACTAGAGGCAGATTCAGCAACAGGGCTTTTTTTCTTATTAGAGACTTTTGATCCCAAATACGAATTAGGCATTTTGCATCTTGAACAAGAACCCACGTAGTTAAATATGACAACAGCACTCTTTTTCCTTGAGCCTGATTTAAAAGAGTACCTTTCTACATTTTAATTTCTTTATCCTTGAGCATGGAAGCTAAAAATTTACAATGATATATTTGCCTTTAAACCTAATTCTTCCCCATTATAGTCTGGCTAGAAAAAGACATTCTCACCCAGTCTGGATTTGCAACTTCCAGAGCTGGTGCAGGCTTTGTGCACAGTGAACCACCCCACTGAATTTACCAGTGACCCCTCACCTATTACTGGTGATCCCCACCTATTTCGTGGAAAACTTCTTTTCTTCACTCAGGGGAATAATCTTCTTCTCCAGATGTCCTTGTCTCAGGCACCATTAATGCCAGGGTGTTTCTTGGCATCTAGAAGGGTTCAGGAATCTGGAAAAGGGGCTGCACGTAAATAGATTAAGAAACTAGACACAAAATATAAATTTGGAAGACACTTTGGAGGACCAGATGGAAACTTAGTTCTAGTGACTAAACTCCCTGAATCTCCACACCCAGGGCTTTTTATTCACACATTTTTCCCTCTAGCAAAGCAGATATACATATCAAAGGTAAAGTTTGATAAACAATCAAAAATTATCAGGTTGGGGGAACTGCCTTCAGCTGTTCCAGCAGCAGGCAATAATATATGCAGATTTTCAGCCCTGCTGAAGCTGTCCATCATCCTTCTGATGAACTTCTCACATTTATTATGCTAACTACTGGAATTTGCTTCCAGCAAAAAAGAATTAACAATGTGAACATATATCATGGAAATAAAGTCAAATAAAAGATGCCCAATGCAAAAGAGTATGTATGATATTATTCCGTTTATATGAAATTCAATAACAAGCAAAACTATGATGCTAGACAGCAGAGTAATTAGTAGGAACCCTTGAGGCTTGTGGGGACAGGGGTAATGACTTTGAGAAACCTGGAAGGAGCCTTCTGGAGTGCTGGAATGGTCTATATCTTATTTGGGCAGTAGTAACACAGGTATAACACAAATATAAAAATCATGCTATAAACTTATAAATACTTTACTATATATAAGAAATATCCTAATTATAAAATATTTCAATACAGCTATAAACCAGGTTGCCAATGCAATTAACTCAACTGGAATGACTTAATCCACCCTATTGCAAGTGCTCAGGAAAGGACACCTACATCAGAACTTAACCACCTGCCTGGCCGCTACTGCCTTGCTGTCGAAGACACATCCAGTGCCCGTGAAGATGGGAAAATGGCACATGCCAGCATTTAACAATGCAGTGCATGGGCTTAGTGTCAGGGGATAGTTTGTGTTGAGTTGAATTGGACTCTCTTCTATACCTCCCTTCCCACCCCCATGCCAAGGATTAGTCACAATCCAAACCCTTAATAGCTTATGCCTTGTGTATAATGTCACATGGTTATAGGCGTCTTCTCAGATTGATTGCTGATAACTCGAGAAGGTTGGCTCTGGGAATCCTAAATACTCAGGACGCTGGCAACGCGAGCTCAGCGTCCTGCCGGCCCAATCACCACCCCAGCCACCCCGAGTCCCGCCCCCTGTGTCTCCCGCTGGCCCAATTGTGGGCATAGCGGAGTGATAGCGGAGTGAGGGAGAGCAGGCACTTTGTGAGGGCTTCAGTAGAAGGGAGGAACGAACGCTGCAACCCCCGAATGGCCCTTTGGCCTCCCTCCTCTCAGCGTCTGCCCTGTTGTGCAGGCAGAGCCAGAAGATGAGCGGTAAAACCTTTCCTCCCTCGATTGAGAAACCTCTATTTTGATCAGGGTTCAAAAATAAGAGATGAGTGAAGGTGTACTGCAGTGGCTCTCCAACTTTAAATGCACCACAGCCACCTGGGGGCCCTGATGCTAGACCCCATCCCAGAGTTTCCAATTCAACCAGCCTGAACCTACATATCTGACCAGCTACCAGGATGCTGATGCTGCTGGTCCAAAGACCACACTGGTGTAAGGGAAGAATTTGGAATCAGATCATCAAAGTTTAAGTGCTGAACTCTACATAAATAGCCTATGAACTTGAGCAAGCAACTTAATCTCTCTGAGCCTATTTCCTCATATGTACAAGAAAGGTAATATGTGTCCTGCTTGCCTTATAGGATTGGCATTCATATTATGAGTTCATTTGTGGGGTTTATTATTGAAGTATAATTGACTTACAAAATTATATTAGTTTCAGGTGTACAACATAGTGATTTGATATTTATATACATTACAAAGTGATCACCACACAAAGTTATGATTGTCACCATACAAACTTATTACAGTAATAGAGGCCCGGTGGATGGATTCGTGCACTGGTGGGGTCCCTCTGAGTGGCCTGCGGGCATCAGGCCAAAACCTGCAATCCAATGCCACCTGCCACTCCTGCCTGCCACTCCTGCTCATCCCGGCCCCGCTGCAGTCTCTGGTCTGTGGTGGCCAGCTGTGAGTCCTACATCTGGCACCTGTCAGTCAGCTGAGTGGCATTCCCACTGTGGGAGTGCACTGACCACCAGGGGGGCAGCTCTTGCATTGAGCATCTTCCCCCTGGTGGTCAGTGCACATCATAGCGTAGGCTTTTATATAGAGAGACTAGAGGTCCAGTGCACGAAATCTGTGCACTAGGCCTGGCCAGCGATCAGGGCCGATTGTGGTGTTCCAGCTGCTGGCCGGGGGCTTCCTTCGTTCTGTGATTCCCCCTGGTGGTCAGTGCATGTCATAGCGAGCAATTGAACTCCCTGTCTCCCAGTGGAATTCCCAAGGGGACAATTTGCATATTAGGCTTTTATATATATATATATAGACTAGAGGCCCAGTGCATGATTTAATCATGCACATGTAGGCTGTCTGTCCGCTGGTCGGGACCCGGTGTGGCTGGCAGCTCGTAAGTCCCTGGGCCCCTACAGCGAGGCGGGGCGGGGGCGTGGTCCTCCTGCGGCCGGAGCCCAGGCAGGGGTCTTGCCTTCGCCTCCCGCCCAGGAAGGCTGGGGCCGCCGCCGCCTCCTCTGCCTTCGTGGAAACCTGCGTCCTCTGCGAACACCGGGACACCGCCACGTGCTCCTGTGGCCCAACTGCTGCCAGACTCCTCCCCCGGGAGCCGCGCCGCCCGCCCACCCGTGCCACCTCCAAACCTCCAAATGCCTGGCTCGCTGCCCCAGAGGCCCGTCTGTGCTGCAGCACAGCCATGGCGCAGACGCTGAGCTCGCGCCGCCACTGGCAACGCGAGCTCAGCGTCCTGCCGACCCAATCACCACCCCAGCTACCCCGAGTCCCGCCCCCTGTGTCTCCCGCTGGCCCAATTGTGGGCATAGCGGAGTGATGGTAATTTACATACTAACTTTTTATTATGTAGGACTAGAGGCCCCTTGGGGGGGTCCCTCGGCCTGGCCTGCAAGATCAGGCCGAAACTGGCTTTCTGACACCTTCCGAGGGGGTTCCAGATTGTGAGAGGGTGCAGGCTAAGGGACCTCACCAGTGCACAATTGGGGCTGGGAGGGATGCAGGAGGTTGGCCAGCTGAAGAAGGACTGCAGGAAGGCTCCAGGGCATGTCCAGCCGGTCTTGCTCAGTCCCGATTGGCTGGACCCCAGCAGCAAGCTCACCTACCGATCAGAGCATCTTCCCCCTGGTGGTCAGTGCACATCATAGCGAGCAGTTGAGTTGCCTTAGCATATCATTAGCATATTACTCTTTGATTGGTTGAACGGCCAACTGGACGACCAGACACTTAGCATATTAGGTTTTTATTATATAGAATTATTGACTATGTTATGTATTCATTTGTGTTTTGAAAACCATCAATTATTAAATGGGTGTTCTTCACTTATTTGTGCCAGGGACTCTCTTGGAAGTTAATGGGTACCTTCTCAGAATATTGTTTTTAAATCCATAAAATAAGATGCAGAAAAATACAAAGGAAACCAATAATTATCAGCATATTTTTCGAAAACAAATTTGCAATATAGTAGCATGTGCTTCTTTAACATTAAAATAAGAGATCTCTTAGAGGGCCTAATAATCATAGTAATTATTATATATAGTGATGAGTTTGTTTGTTTGTTTGTTTGTTTGTTTGTTTGTTTATGGAACCAAAGTTTATTGGGAGAAGCCAGTCCTGGAAAAGGTGCAGCTAGGATTTCAGGAGTAGGCATATCCAGAGCTTCCTTTCCATGTTGCAATCGAGAGTAGTTTAGTATCCAAGCTCATTAAAGTCTAATAGTCCATGTGTGGAGATCCATATGGCCATAAGCCACATGGGCACAGGTGATGTGCTCCCTCACAATAGGTACTCGTTGTGCGCTATGCCGGGAGAGAAGGGAAGGGAGCACGCACTTTTTTGTATATGTTTACCTCACTGCCTTGTGACTGGTTATCTGCACTCTGTCTGTCTTAGCAATATTCATACATTTTTAAATTTATGCCTCTCACACACACCCTTCCTTCCCACTCCAGTTGGGGTGTCTTAGTAACTCCACCTAGCTGGGTTCCTGGTTTCACTTCCTCCTCCCATGGTCCCACCCCTATCTACCTAACTTTTTCTGTCTCATTCCCCTCTCTGATTTGGAGATCACAACTGCTGTTGGGATTGGGGGTGACAACTGCTCTGGCTACTTCCAACTGAAGAGGAACATGGCAAGGGGTGTTGGGGCTCCATCAGAGGCAGACAATCTAATGAACCACGGAAGATGGGAAGATGTTATTCAGAATTCCGTTTCCATGACCATCTGTAGTTTGATGGATTCTAGGTGAGAGAGGATGAAAAGAGTTGGACAGTTGAGTATACAAGGGCTAAACAATAATGCTAGAAACAGGTAGTAAACCCTGGATTTGGGCCTAAATTTTAGGAGACTGAGAATGTGATATTCATTCCCTTAACTACATAGTCTGTTTAAGAATACCTTGTGTTCTCATATGTATTTTAAAAGGGTTGTTGACATATATATAGTAGGAAGGGCCATTCTATGATCAATTACCATGTGAACCAGTGAATTTAGTGACCTTTGTATATTTTGGTCTGCAGGTGGTTGAATTGACATAAATCCTGAGCTAATGCCTGACCAAACAAATGGGAGCTCTCTCCAAAGCCCTAAGTAAAACAGTCCAATCTGATCATCAAGGACCCTAGTGGCATTTACTGAGAAGTATTTGTCTCCAAACTGCTAGGTTGTATAGCTTCTCTGATGCTGAGTGTCTGACTCAAAAAAAGCATTACATTCTTCCATGATAAATTAAAGGTTTATGTCCATCCCTGAAAAACATCTATGTGCTTGTTAGGGTTATCTACAAACTTTCCTAAAGTTATCTTAATTTATCTTAAGTCTTGTATGGAAGATGATACGTGGACTCGGGTGGGTCCAAACTCTCCCCCTGCCACTGCCTGGAGAGGACAAATGGTAGTCGGGGAGCCTGGGTGGCTGAGTTCCCCTTGAGGCTTGGCGGGACTAGTCCTTCTGGGGGTCCTAGATAAGGTGAACAAGATGGCTCAGGGGTATTTGGTGGGCCATTAGGCTCTGTCACCCCCTTAGGGGTTTCTGGATTTCTGGTATTGCTTTGGATCAATGCTGTTAAGAGCAATGATTTAATTTTGTATTGTTGATACAATTTTTTATTGTTTCTTAAAGCAAAGAAAGCCTGAATACATGAAATCTCCGACCTATATGCAATGAGTTTTTAAACAATTTTTCAAAATATTTGTAACATCTTAATGTCATATGAATACATATGTGATTTCTATTGGTGATAAAAGTCACAGTACTACTAGTACTATTATGGTCTGTTGCCTACATTTATTATAGAAGGAATGCTAAGATAAAGATGTAATTGACAGACCCTTCCAAGGTGGTAGAATGAAGTGAATACTTGTGTTCCATTTCCAGCTTCACTAGCATATTCTGAGACTCAGCTGGGCTTGTGCCCATGTGTGGGCTTTTGTTGAAGCCCATAGACTAGACAGAAAATGGCAGGGCTGCAGACCTCAGCTAGCATTGTGGCGGTGGCTGGTGATGTCAGATGCCTTCGCTTTTGACTTTGTTGTGCTGTGCTACTTCCCAAATAACTTCTAAGACCTGCTGAAAGATTGAGAAGCTTGGAATTTACTAGTACTTCCAAAGGAAGAAACGACATCCAGATCACAGTGACCTGCTTGCTCTAAGGAAGTCACCTTCTTTATTTGATTGTGGAAGCCAGTGGTTGGGTCATCAACAATGGACATTAAGCTTATGGGGTAAAATGTATGAGAAGCAGGGCTTAGGTTATACACGATTCCTCTAGGCTCTTGGATAAGGGCATTGCTGGTGCAGATAGTTTAAGCCAAATATATATGCCAGGCATTGACAACTAAAACTGGAATAAAACCCAAATGTCAAACAGAAGTGATTTCCCCACGTTGACACAGCTGTGAGGTTGACTTTCAAACAGGCTTTGTCAAAGCCTGACCTTTAGTGAACACACCCACTAGCAAGAGTAATGAGTCACCTGCACCTCTTTGTAGGGTATTGTTGGACACCATTTATAGCCCTGTGACTGCTTAGAGGCACATAAACTGTAGGTACAGCTGTTTTCAATATGTCTGACCAGGTTGCAGTTCTTTGAGAGCTGTTTCAGAAGCTAAGCCCTGGGCATATGGAATCAGGACTGTGTTTGCTAAAAATCTGGTATGGCTTTTATATGCTTTGCTGTTATATGGGTAAGGACTCATCTAAACCTTTAGAGGGATGTATGAGTAACAGTAGTAGACCATAAAAGGATTCAGGGTCCCATGTTTTATTTGCTGGGAGGCCCTTGCAGCTCTCTCCTATGAAGTATTTCAAATGGTTCTTTACTGGAACTTTTTGTTTCCAGATAATAACCTCTTCTACAATATTTTCATTAACAATAATAAAATCTTAGCCAGAACTTACCTCAGTTCTGAGCTTTTGATACTCTGAATGGGATTTTAAGGAGAAGCTGTAAAAAATTGAAAATACATATATCCCTCAGGGTATGTCTGCTTGTACGGTGCTTTTTATATTAATTACAAAATCGTAAGCCTTTAAAAAAGTAATATAAGCATATGGTAAAGCAAATTTAAATAGTAGTAAAAAGATAGAAAATGAGAAATAATGGCTCCCTTCTCATCTCACATCCTAACCTAAACCCCAGTTTCTGTCGTCAAATGTTAACAGTTTTATGACTTTCTCTAAAAAGTATTGTGCATGTGCCTGCATGTGTTATGTATATGCTTTTATATAAAGTATACCCAAATGAGATCATACCAAACACACTGCTTTGCATTTTTGTTTCCTTCAAAAATTATCGTGGAGTTCTTGCCATACCCCCACACACAGACCTATCTCATTGTTTTTAGGGCCCACTGCATGGACATCCACTATGACAATTTACTTAAGCAATCCTCTACTGATGAATATTCATGTTGTTTTTAGGTTTTCTACATTTAAAAAAATCTTCAGAGAATATCTTGTTACAAATACTTTCGTATATTTAGAGAAGGGTATTACTCAAGTAGTTTCCTAGAAGTACAATTCCTGTGTACTTTATGTATAGGTACATAAAGTTTTAACAATATAACCACTACCCTCCAATATAATTGAATCAGTTTATATTCCCACCAACAATGTTATGGGTGCTTGCTTCATATACCTGTCAATTCTGGCAGCATTAAATCTTTTAAAACATTTGCCAATATAGTGGATCAAGAATATACCATTGTGGTTTTGATTTGCATTCCTTAAATTATAAGCAAAGTAGAGCATCTTTTAATTTACTTATGGAATATTTGTACTTGGTTTTCTGTGAATTGCCTATTTATCATTTCTTGCCTATCTTTCTTTTGATGTTGCCTTTTTCTACTTTTGTGTTCAGCAAATAGCAAGTTCCTACTACCTGCTGAGCACTGTGCTGGGACTTGAGCTCTAATGGCGAGAAAACACCACTGCCTTTGCCCTTTTGCAGCTTAGCGTGTACTGGGAGACAGACATTATTAGAGCAAGTGAGAGAAGAGACAGGCTTGGACTGGGGGTGGGAGAAGACTGCTGAGGAGCTGACAGCCAGAGAACAAATAGGAGAAAGACAAACACCATATGATTTCACTTATATGTGGAATCTAATGAACAAAATAAACAAACAAAATAGAAATAGACTAATAGATACAGAGGGAAGGAGGGTTGGAGGGATGGGTAAAAAATGTGAAGGGATTAAACAACAACAACAACAACAAAACAAAAAACACCAAAAAAACTCATAGACACAGACCATAGTATTGTGATTACCAGAGGGAAGGGGGTGAGGGGAGGTAGGAAAGGGTAAAGGGGGGATAAATGGTGATGGAAGGAGACTTGTCTTGGAGTGGTGAAAACACAATACAATATTATAAATGATGTATTATAGAATTGTATACCTGAAACCTATATAATTTTATTAACCAATGTCACCCCAGCAAGTTCAAGTTAAAAAAAAAAAAAGGGAAAAAAAGAACAAATGGGACTGGAGGCTCAGGGAAGTATGTCTGGAAGAAGGCACAGCATTTTGGAGGGAACATGATGTGTTAGATGAGCTAAAAGAAGGCCAGCGAGCAGAGCACAGAGATGACAGTGATACAAGACGAGGTTGGACCACATCACCTACGGCCCTGGCCTCATTAATGATTGGGTTTTTTTCTAGAGAAAGAGAAAGCCATTGAAGGATTTTAAGCTGTAGTTGGTGACCAAATCTGAATTCTTAAAAGATCACTCTGCTGAAAAGAAGGGAAACAGAAAGACTAAGCTGAAGGTTTTTGAGTTAGTGCAGATAAGCCCTGATAGTAGTTTGGCATTTGATTATGGTGATGGACAAGAAGAGAAGCAGATGGGTTCAAGAAATATGGAGGAGGACAAATACATTTTGATGATGGATGGATAGAGGTGATAAGGAAGGGAGGAAGTGTCCGGGATGATTCCTGGGTTTCTAATTAGATGGTGGTACCATTTACTGAAACAAGAAACACTGGTAGATTTAGGGATGAGTTCAGTCTTAGACAACACATCTGAGTGAAGCTGTCAAGTAGACAATTAGATACAAAAGTCTGGGAGCAGAGGAAAAGTCTGGATTGGAAACATAAATTTGAAAGTCACTGCACACAGTAATTAAAGCCATGGACACATCTCAGCAACATTTGGCACTATTGACCACTCCATCCTATTTGAAACACTCTTTCACTGGTTTCTGGGACACCACACTTGGCTTGCTTTCCACCTGCTCTCAGGCTTCTGTTTTTCCTTTCTATTTCATCTTTCTCTACTGGGCTATTAAGTATTGGCATTCTTCAGGGATTCATGGGCCATTGTACCCATGTCCATGGCTTTAATTACTGTGTGCAGTGACTTTCAAATATGAGTACAATGGCCCATGAATCCCTGAAGAATGCCAATACTTAATAGCCCAGTAGAGAAAGATGAAATAGAAAGGAAAAACAGAAGCCTGAGAGCAGGTGGAAAGCAAGCCAAGTGTGGTGTCCCAGAAACCAGTGAAAGAATGTTTCAAATAGGATGGAGTGGTCAATAGTGCCAAATGTTGCTGAGATGTCTAGTAAGAGGTGGCCTGAAAAGTTCCCATTGGATTTAACAACATGACAGTCTTGGTGACATTAATATGAATCATTTCATTAGAATAATGGGAGCAGAGGTCAAACAGGAAGTGATTGAGGAATGAATGGGAAATGAGGACATGGAAACACTTTATGGCCAACTCTCGAGAAGTCTGGTTTTTGATAGAAAACAGCCCAAACCTGTTCTTCCTCAATGTCTATTCTTGACCCTTCTTTGCCACTCAATAAGCTGAATTGATTGTATAATTCAATGTTCCACAGCT
This sequence comes from Cnephaeus nilssonii, assembly GCF_951640355.1. Lineage (NCBI taxonomy): Eukaryota > Metazoa > Chordata > Mammalia > Chiroptera > Vespertilionidae > Cnephaeus > Cnephaeus nilssonii. Next base: position 2,904,742 of record NC_137072.1, on the reverse strand, counting down.
GTGGTCTCTCAGTAGCCATGGCAACCAGTGGCAGAGTCTAGAGAGGAGGCTGCTTGGAAATTAGAGGTTCTTTCATCCCTTGGAGCAGCCTCCATTACAGAATCACTACTGAAACCAAGGTTAAGAAACAAAGAGTCCTGTCCTAGCCAGTTTGGGTCAGTGGATAGTGTTGGCCTGCAGAATGCAGTGTTCCAGGTTTGATTCTAGTCAAGGGTACATGCCCAGGTTGCCAGCTCAATCCCCAGTGGGGGACGTGCAGGAGACCGCCAGTCAATGAGTCGCTCTCATCATTGATATTTCTATCTCTCTCTCCCTCTCCCTTCCTCTCTGAAAGCAATAAAAATATATCTCTAAAAAAAAAACAGAAACAAAAAGTCCTTATATTTTAGAGACACCTACTGAAAAACATAAGGAAAAATGGAGTCTGGGGTTTGCAAAGTGAAGTAAGATAAGCCATGAATTGGTCATTATTGAAGTTGGATGTTTATTATATTGTTCTCAATACTGGTACTTGTGTTTGCATATACGTTTTCCACCATGCGTTGTAAAGAATTACATTTAGGAACTCTGTAAGATGGAAGTTCAAAGAGCCCAGGACCCACTGTTTACATGGCACTTACAAAGGATCTCCTTTAGTCTGCCGTTGGCTTGTGGGCTTCAAGGTGCCACATGTCTAAGGAAGCAAGTCTGCTCTCATGTGCTGTCCCTTCTTCTCTCATTAACCCTGACTCCTGTTTCTTTCCTCTCCTCCTTTATTACCTCCCTGGTGAGTGTGGACTTCAAATCACAGTTCCATCACTTACCATCTCCTTGAACTTGAACAAGGTCCCTCTGGGCTGTGAACCAAGTCTCTGAAAGATCAGGTTACTCATCTGCTTAGCAATGTTTCAAGGATTAATTTTGACAATGTATGAGGAGGTATATAACATAGCTCACAGAATTCAGGGAGGTAATAGAAATAAATGAAGCTGACCTGGTAGGAGAAAATCTTGCAAAACTGCTTGGCCTTTCTTTAGCTTTGCCACTTTTAGGAGACATACAAGTAGAAAAATTATATGAAAAATTCATTCCATAAGAAACATTGCAATGCAAGCATGATCACAAATTAAATACATAATTCATATCCTATCTAATAAAAGAGAAACATACAAATTGACCGTACCTCTGCTACACCCACAAGCCATGCCCACCAGCCAATCAGGAGTGAGTATGCAAATTAACCAAACAAAGATGGCGGTGGCCACAGAGCTGGAGCAAGCAGGAGGCTTGGGTTGCCCCTGGTGATGGAGGAAGCCAAGCTTCCCCTGCCCTGGTCTCCGCTCAAGGCTACAAAGTTTCAGTTATAGAAGATAAATAAATCCCAACAAAGATGGCCACGGCCATGGAGCTGGAGCAAGCAGGAGGTTTGGGTTGCCCCCAGTGGGTGATGGAGGAAGCCAAGCTTTCCCCACCCTGGCCTGCTCTGGCCTCCATTCAAGGCTACAAAGTTTCAATTATAGAAGATAAATAAATCCCAGATACCTGCTGCCAGCCTATGCTTGGGTTGCCGGGGAGCGTGGCCAGCCTACAAACCACCACAAGCCCCTCTCCCAGGCCACCCCATGCCCCAAGGGAACCCCCACCCTGATCCGGGACACCCTTCAGGGTAAACCAGCCAGCCCCCACCTGTGCACCAGGCCTCTATCGTATCTAATAAAAGAGTAATATGCAAATTGACCATCACTCCAACACACAAGATGGCTGTCCCATATGGTCAAATATGGCTGCCCCCATGTGGACACAAGATGGCTGCCACAAGATGGCCAGCAGGGAAGGGCAGTTGGGAGGGACCAGGCCTGCAAGGGAGGGCAGTTGTGGGTGATCAAGCCTGTAGGGGAGGGCAGTTGGGGGCAATCAAGCCTGCAGGGAAGGGAAGTTGGGGGGGCCCAGGCCTGCAGGGGAGAGCAGTTGGGGGGGACCAGATCTGCAGGGGAGGGCAGTTGGGGGCAACCAGGCCAGCAGGGGAGGGCAGTTAGAGGCAAACAGGCTGGTAGGGGAGCAGTTAGGCATCAATCAGGCTGGCAGGGGAGTGGTTAGGGTGTGATCAAGCTGGCAGGCAGAAGCAGTTAGGGGCAATCAGGAAGGCAGGCAGGCGAGCAGTTGGGAGCCAGCAGTCCTGGATTGTGAGAGGGATATCCGACTACCCATTTAGGATCGGGCCTAAACGGGCAGTCGGACATCCCTCGAGGGGTCCCAGATTGGAGAGGGTGCAGGCTGGGCTGAGGGACACACACACCCATGCACGAATTTTGTGCACCAGGCCTCTAGTTCATTAATAAATAGGAAATAAACTGAGACTTCGCCTTAGTGGTGAGGATTAGAGCCAACCAGAGCATGCAGGCTCCATCAAAAAGGGGCAGTCCTCCATAGCTCTGATTGCTGCCTCAAGGGAATGGAGCCAATGTTAACATGTCTTCTTATTTTATAAGACAAGGTAATACTCTAAATTTTTCATGTGAAATCCCCCAATTATTAAATTTAAGTTAAATTATATTTAAAAAATAATAATAGAAAGGCCAAATTAAGCCCATCTGCAGGCCAAAATCTGCTACTGAGCTGCCAATGTGCAACCTCTCACCTCGATAATGGGATATAATAATTTCCCCTCACCTAACCACTCTCGCCCTTCATTTCTACGGTGGAAGAGATTGAAGTGGGTTGAAGAGGTGATGAAGCCCAAAGGGATTTGATCTAGACACCTCATCCTGCCCCAAGGCCTAGATCAGTGCCTGGCACATAGTGGATCCTGATGAAAAACTTAATGAAGCAATAAGTCAGTAATGGGCTGCCAGTTCAATTTCTTGTGCATACCCTGGGCTTACCGGAGAAACTGTGTCATTTCTCTCAACAGCCTTGCGAAGTCGTTCTGGCCGCTCCATCATCAACGGGAACTGGGCAATTGACCGGCCCGGAAAATATGAGGGTGGAGGGACGATGTTCACCTACAAGCGTCCAAATGAGATTTCGAGCACTGCTGGAGAGTCCTTCCTGGCTGAAGGTCCCACTAACGAGATCTTGGATGTTTATGTGAGTTTGTATGTTCCTGTTCTTGGGATTGTTTATCTTGTTGCTTCTAAGGAGCACACTTAGAACAAATAAGCAACAAACCATTGCCCATGCTCAGTATGACCATCTGAGCAGAGTCCCCGGAGGTGCCCTTACATCTTGGCCTTCATCTTCACCATTCACCCTGAATGTGCCCAGCTCACAGAAACCTTAAACTCTACCAGATGCTTAGAACCCTCAGAGTTTATTGACCCAGTAAAACCAATTTTACTTGTTGAACCAAATCAGAGGCAAAACATATCCTTAATTTCATGAGCATTGGATCTCCTACAGGCACTTTCCTCCTAATGCTAATTTGGCATGTTTTCTTTTTATGGCAAAAGAAAGCAAATGCCTAAATCAAGACAAGACCGCTCACAGTTCCCAGCCCTCTTCAAATTCTGTTAAAGCAGATGAAGACAGGAGAACTCCAGAGTGCTCCAGACGACCCAAAAAAGCGCAAAGTAGCAATACAGAGTATACTAGGCATTCCCTGCTTCACAGGGAACCTCAACTTACTTAACAAGAAAATCAATTATTAAGACACAAGTTAAAAATGGTCCTTGTTTTTGAAGAAACATTAGAATCCAGTCTTATTTAAAACATCAGGAAATAAAAGGTGACAGAAATAAAAGCTTGAAATCGGGTTTTATGATAGAAAGAATGAGCTTGCTTATAGATATGCATTCTCTTACAACCTCCAAAACCAGTACATGATGTGTGCTTTGTTAAGGTTTTATATATATTACTTCTCCAAATATAAATGTACATGTTTGTTCCTCTCAGGCCTAGGAGCTCGTGGCCTGGAAACGATAAAGAAAGCCTTGTTATAGTTAATTTTTTATATTCTTTTACGCTGTCTGATGGGTTGTTGGACTCTGGGTAGGTTTAGAATGGCATCAGGGATAAAAAGCCAGATTGTTAAAGGACCACTGTGGGTGGTCTAGGATGTGGTAGCCAACAATAATTTTCTAAATGGGACAAGGTTTGTACTGGCAGAACGCTCACACAGCTCAAGAGGCGTGGAAGAGGGAGAGAGAATTTCCAGCCACAAACCAATTGTCGAATTGTGTGAAAGGAGACGTAAATGAGGGGATGAGGGTTAGACTGCAGGAACCTGAGGTCATAACACTGTCTCTCAGGGCTGTGTGTGCACCACCATGGTTACTGAGTGTACGAAGTCCACCGGGTGATGTATAAAATGGAGGCCTCATTTCACATGCAGGGAAGACATAAGAGATAAAGGCATAAATGGACATAATAGACATGTTCAGGAACCAAACTGCTTGAAGCTTAAGAGACTTAAGAGATCATCTGTGATTCCAACTTCTTCTCCAGATGAAGAAATAAAAAACCGAGATTAAGGGACTTGATGTAGGTTACACAGCTGGTCAACAAGAGAGCCCCTGTATGAAGCAGTAGAGACAGAAATACCAGGGTGTGGCAGTGTCTCCTTGCCTGACTCAATTTACTCAGTAAATCCTTGTTCCGCTGGTGAACTGAGCCCATCGCCCCGCTGCCCACCAGGAAAGCCGTGGGCGTTTGTGCTCCAGAACCAGTAGAGAGGGTTATTCTGCTGGGCCATGCTGATTTATTTTTTCTTTTGCCCCAGAGAAGTCTCATTGCTGACCTGCACAGCCCTATGCAGCTTCCGGCTTGCTGTTCTACTTTTGTCATCGGTTCCTAAGAGAATAGGACCTAGGGACAGTTATACCTGTTTTCCTGACCCCATCTCTCTGTGGTCTGGAGCGTTCTATGGATGAGAAGGGGAGAAACCCAAGAGTCAAAGAAGAAGAGGCTGTGGGCAGGCCTTTCCTGAGCCAGCCTCACTGGCCAGGTAGAAAATGTGCGAGAACCTGAAATTGGATCCGGCTGGCTCTGCCAGCGGTGGGCCCTTTGCTCGGCTCTCCTGCCACCTAGTGTTCAAACAGGTTCTCTGTAGTGTCAACATGTATCTGCTTGGACACTCTGAGAGCACTAAGCAAAATCTAAACCCTGGTATAGGATGGTTGGGAGCCAACAAAAAGGTTCCACTCATTGCTCCCGTCTTCCTATTTGGAACTTATAAAATGTTCACTTTCAGCCTAGTTTTCTTTTGAGTTTTTCATTCTTCTAAAGCAAATAACAAAAAGCCACCTGGAAATAGCTTTAATAGCTATTAGTTTAATCTGTCACAGGTTCACTAATATTATTAGATGTGAATCAACCCCCTCATTTATAGATCCTGTCACTTATTCCACTGAACCCAACGGATGTGCGTGCCAGCCCAGTGACACTGACTTTTGTGTTGTCAGATGATACACCAGCAGCCTAACCCAGGAGTCCACTACGAGTATGTTATCATGGGGACTAATGCCATCAGCCCACAAGTGCCACCTCACAGGAGACCAGGTAAAATCCCTTGTTTTGCTGCCAAGCACTCAGGTCATTTCTCTTTATTTATTTATTTTTATTTTTAATTGCAGTTCAAACTCATTTCCTTTTTATTAAAGTTCAAGTTACCATTACATGGTTTGGTACTCAGTAAAGGAAAACTTGTCCAAATAGGTATTTCTAGGTGATTGTTTACGCTCTAGTATTATCAGTAAATCCTTGGAGAGCCTATTGCTAGGGTTTATACTTTGTCAAGGTCCAGTAGCTCTGGAGTGAAGATTCCCAGTGCATTTAAAGTTGGTCTAAGTTCCTGGATGACATAAGGGTAGGTTTTCTTATGCAGTCCTGCTTTGTCCTTAACAACCTCTAGGATGCTAACCACACTAGCAAAGTCATTTAACCATCTGCATGCCTGCAAAGCAGCATCAATGATTTGGGGTTCTGGAGCCAGATCATAGCCAACAAGTATGTTCATCCCTTTACGCAATTCCCAGACATCAATACCTGGCTTGTTGAAGTATGTCACCCAGTGAGCATAAAATTCCTCATCTGTCTCATGTGACCCAAGGGAGTATTAGCCAACTGATAGCCCGGGGACAGGACGGGAGCGGGCAGGGTACAGGAGGGCTCAGTGGAGAGGGGCACCCAGCATGCCAAGACAGGGGAGTGCAGGCTAAGGCTGAAAGTTGGGGCATTTTCTTTTAAAGCCCCTTCCCTCTTCTTCTGTGCAGCTACCTTCTATCTCTAAATCAGCACAGAGAAAACCCAGGGACACATACTTCAGACTCAGTGGCCCAGATGTCACCACTTATCTGAGCCTTTGCTGATTCAAAAAGAAGTGAACACCCTGGGTCTTTTTCTCCAGCTCCTCATTTTAAAATGCCTTATACTGGTTTCTTATTGTTGCCATAATAAATTGCCTCAAGCTTACTGGCTCAAAACAACACAGATCTACTCCTTTACTGTTCTAACAGTCAGAAGGCCAACATGGGTTTGATGGGCCAAAATCAACGTATCGTTGCCATGTCCCCTCAGAGGCTGTGGGAGAGAGTGTTTCCTTGCCATTTTTCCAGAGGCCACTTGCTTTCCTTGGTTCACGGCCCCTTCCTCCATCCTCCAGGCCAGCTGAGTAGCCCTTCACATCTCTTTCTGGCTCTCACCCTCTGCTTCCATCATCACATCTTTTTCCCTGACACTCACCCTCCTGCCTCTTTCTTATAAGGACCCTTACTGGGGCCACCCAGATAACCCAGGATAATCTCTCCACCTCAAAATCTCAATCACATTTGCAAAGTCCCTTTTGCCATGTAAGGTGACATATTTCAGGCTCCGGGGATTAGGACACAGACATCTTCTGAGGGCCACTGGTCTTTTTGCCAGTGCCTTTTCTATCAGCCCCCTTTTGCTTCTGTTAACACTACGCTGACCTATCAGAAAAGAATACTGAATTCACACCTAGCAGCCTGCCTCTTCCCTGGGGCTCTGCTCATGGACAGGGCAGGCAGCTTTTGTTTAGGAATGGCACACACTTGGGCTCTGCACATGTTTCTTTCCTGAGTGCTGATGGAGCCCACCACCTGAATGGAGACTGTCTTTTCCATCTTTCAAACAGAAAGGTCTGCAGAAATATTAATGATGATAGTTGCTCACACGCACCGGGTCCTTGCTGTGTGCTGGACACTGCTGATCCCTTCACATAAATTAACTCACCCAGTTTTCACCATAGTGCTCAGAGGAACGTACTGTTATCAGCCTCGTTTTAACAGTAAGGAACTGAAAGCTTAGGGAGATTAGGTTCTTACCCAGATCCCCCAGTGACTTCAGGCCAGCCTGTGTGACTAGCCCTGTGCCTGTTATACTGCCTAGAGGCAACCTGGTCCAACGCCTGTCCTACAGAGTGAGGGGACAGGTGCGAGACCTGGCACATCCATTCTTCTCTGGGCTGCCGATCAGATAATAAGGTTACCTGATTGTCACTGGCCACTGGGAGACAACTGCCTGGCGTGTGTCAGACACATAGGGTACATGTGTTGTTCAAACTCCAAGTTAGCGTACCCAATCCGACAGATTTTTTAAATCATTTCCAGGAGCAATACACAGTCTGAGAATCAAGTCCAGGTGGCAAACTATTAATGCTGACTTTAAGGGCCATTGGACAGACTACTTGAAATCATATAGGATATTGATGATTGATAACAAGTCTAATGGGTTCACCTAACAGGTAGCATGGAGTTCTGGGATCCATTGCCTGGGGCGGGGCAGGCCCAGAGGGGTCATTTGTAAAGAGTTGGTGAGGAAGGGCATTCTGGACCAGGCTTCATCTTCCATATCAACTGAGTCAGGAGGACAGAGCCTGAATCCAGCTCTGCCACTTTCCTGCTGTGTATCCTCAGGGAAGTCAGTAAGTTCTCTGAACACATTTCCTGTCTAAAAACAGAGGGAAAACTACACTCAAAGGTTTGATTTTGAAGGGGGCAGCAAGGAGGGAACTTAATAAACTAGGCATCAGTCCTAGTGCCCAGTACATACAAAGTACTCAAAGTGTTTTTTGCTGATAACATCTTGGAGAGTCTCATTTATATCAATATGCCTGGTTTTGACTCTGTTATTTTTAATTTGCATGTCGTATTTTAAACCACGAAGTATTGTAAGCCAACTAGATAAGGATGTATTGGTGAAGAGGCAAAGAAAGCCCTATGTTTTAACTTGATTTAACAGTAACTGTAGAATCTGCCTCCTTATTTTGTAATAAACTAATATGTGCTTGGATAAATGTTGCCAAATTGTTGTCCAAAATTTGCATCTTATTTGCAGACTCCTTTACAGTGTATGAGAATGTGTTTTCAGGAACCTTCAGCAAGGAGTGTAGGGATTAAGGGTTTCCAAGGTCTCTAATCTTTATTGTTAGGCAAATAGATTTGTTGTTCTTGTTTTCACATGTAGTTCTTTAATTATGAGTGAAGTTGAGCACTTTTATCTGACTTTTGTCTGCTTGTATTTCTTTTTGGGTAAATTGTCTCTCCCTGGCCCTTGCCTACCTTTCCCACTTGGATGTTCATCTTTTTTCTTATTTGTTTTAAATAATGTTTTAAACGTTAAAGAAATTTGTGTCTGCTTATTTTAAATATATGTGCTATGAATTAGAAATGATCTCATGCTACCTGATTTCAAATGTTGAAGCAGTTTCCTCTTTACGACTCACCCCCCAAACTGAACTTCCTTCTGTGGGCGCTCTGGCCTCTCCCAGGGAAGCCCTTCCAGGGCCAGCTGCTCCCAGAGGGGAGGAGTCAAGAGGCAGGAGAAGAGAAGGAACGGACTGAGGAGAAGGAAGGCTTGCATGGTGGGGCACCAGAAATATTCACCTCAGAATCTGCACAGACCTTCTCAGCCAGGCGTCCAGATAGATTTTCTTCCCACTGGCCAGGCAATTTGGTTCTACCAGCACCACAGCCCCCACGACGAAGCCGAGATCACAACTGGAAGCAGCTTGGGACCACGGAATGCTCCACGACCTGTGGGAAAGGTGAGCGCCCAGGAGACAGTTGTGTGTGTGTGTGTGTGTGTGTGGCGGGGGGGGGGGGGGGGGGCGGTGGAGGGGGAGTGAGGAGGGGAGCGGTAGGGACATGAGCCGGGCCCTGCGAAGGCTCACTAGTGTGAGGTTGTGTGGGGGGTCCCCAAGATCACCCTCAGGTTGGACTTATGAGACAGAAAAGCTGCTGTGCTCCTGGTTACAACTTATTACAATGAAAAATATAGGTTAGAATTGGCAAAGGGAGACAGAAAGCTAGAGATAATTACACATCGAGGCCAAAACCATTTTAGCGAGGACCTGTCCATGACACAATAGAGGTAAGCAGTATGAAAGTTAATTGACACAGGAACCCAAGATCAAAATGTATTTTTACTGAAATAGCCTGCCATTTAGGTTATGGTGTGATGCCTGTTGCAGGAACCGGATACACTCAGAACCAGGTGGAAACAAGGGAAAGTTATAAAAAGGATAAAAATGGTTGTCATGTGGTTTTACATCGAGGGTGGCATGTGTAGATTCTCCTCCATTTCATGTCTTTAAAGATAGCCTGGCCCAGCCCACCCAGAAGGGTGAGATGCAGCCCTCTCTGGAGACGGTCAGACATTGCTTTGTGGACATAACAGATGAGGACAAAAGCATGTGCCATTAGCCAGCTCACCCTCATGCTGCTCACACAGCCTGCTTACTTATTCATCCAGGAGGCCATTCAGCAGGTCTCCTCTGTTCTGTACCAGACGTGATGGCAGGACCCTGTATACAAGGGTTCTGCTTATCTTTCCTCCCTGGACACCACTCCAGTCTTCATGGTTCACACTGAAATAAAAATCTACCACCCTTACTGTTCTCTGGTATCTTGCGGGCACTCTCCTGCTTGCACTTCACCATCTAGCTCAGACATCACCTCCTCTGTGAAGCCTGCCTGATTCTGTAAGGCAGAGGTGGGCACTTCTTCTCTGGACCTCATGGCAATTTGGGACACAGTTCTTTTTGTCCCAGCTCTGCTTGGCCTGGCTGTCTCCATGAGTGTACACTTTGCAACCTCTGCAGCTGGTATCAGGCTTGCATGGTGGGGCAGTAGGTACTCCTCAAGTGCTTCTTGAATGAATGGCAATATATATATACTAGAGGCCCAGTGCACAAAATTCGTGCACAGAGGGGGTGGTGTCCCTCAGCCCAGCCTGCACCCTCTCCAATCTGGGACCCCCTCGAGGGATGTCCAACTGCCCATTTAGGCCCTATCCCACTGGGCCTGTCCTAAATGGGCAGTCGGACATCCCTCTCACAATCCAGGACTGCTGGCTCCCAACTGCTCACCTGCCTGCCTTCCTGATTGCCCCTAAATCGCTTCTGCCTGCCAGCCTGATCACCCCCTAACCACTCCCATGCCAGCCTGATTGATGTCTAACTGCTCCCCTGCCAGCCTGTTTGCCCCCAACTTCCCTCCTCTGCCGGCCTAGTCACCCCTAACTGCCCTCCTTGCAGGGTTGATCGCCTCCAACTGCCCTCCCTTGCAGGCCTGGTGCCTCCCAACTGCCCTCCCCTGCTGGCCATCTAGTGGTGGCCATCTTGTGTCCACATGGGGGCAGGATCTTTGACCACATGGGGGCAGCCATATTGTGTGTTGGATTGATGGTCAATCTGCATATTACTCTTTTATTAGATAGGATAGAGGCCTGGTGCATGGGTGGGGGCCAGCTGGCTTGTCCTGAAGGGTGTCCTGGATCAGGGTGGGGTTCCCTTGGAGTGTCTGCCTGGGCTAGGGGCCTGTGGTGGTTTGCAGGCCAGCCACGCCCCTGGCAACCCAAGCAGAGGCCTTGGTATCTGGAATTTATTTACCTTCTACAATTGAAACTTTGTAGCCTGGAGCGGAGCCAAGCCTCCTGCTGGATCCCGTTTCTGTTTGGATTTGTTTACCTTCTATAATTGAAACTTTGTATCCTTGAGTGGAGGCCTGGGCCCGCCAGAGTGTGTGGAAAGCTTGGCTTCTTCTGTTGCCGGGAAAACCCAATGGTAGCCATCTTGGCTGGGGTTAATTTGCATACTCGCCCTGATTGGCTGGTGGGCGTGGCTTGTGTAGCAGAGTGATGGTTAATTTGCATATTACCCTTTTATTAGAGAGGATTAGAGGCCTGGGTGCATGAATTTGTGCATGGATGGGTCCGGCCAGACTGGCGAGGGGGAGGGGACATGGGCGGTTGGCCAGCCTGCCTGCTGGTCAAACTCCTGGTCGAGGGGACAATTTGCATATTAGCCTTTTATTATATAGGATATACACTGATATACACTGATATCCTATATAATAAAAAGCTAATATGCACTGATATACACTGATATCATATATAATAAAAGGCTAATATGCACTGATATACACTGATATCCTATATAATAAAAGGCTAATATGCAAATTGTCCCCTCGACCAGGAGTTCGACCAGCAGGCGGGCCGGCCAACCGCCCATGTTCCCTCCCCCTCGCCAGTGTGGCCAGACCCATCCATGCACAAATTCATGCACCAGGCCTCTAATATACACACACACACACACAAACACACACACACACACACACACACACTAATAAAAGAGAAACATGCAAATTGACCATCACTCTGCTACACCCACCAGCCAATCAGAGTGAGTATGCAAATTAACCCAACAGAGCTGTCAGCCTCCACGGAGCTGGAGTGAGCAGGAGGCTTGGGTTGCCCCCGGTGGGTGATGGAGGAAGCAAAGCTTCCCGCCACCCTGGCCTGCCCTGGCCTCAGCTCAAGGCTACAAAGTTTCAATTATAGAAGATAAATAAATCCCAGATACCTGCTTCCTGGCCTATGCTTGGGTCACTGGGGGACGTGGCTGGTCTGCAAACCACCACAGGCCCCTCGCCTAGGCTGCCCCAAGCCCCAAGGGAACCTCCACCCTGATCCAGGACACCCTTCAGGGAAAACTAGCCAGCCCCCACCCATGCACCAGGCCTCCATCCTATCTAATAAAAGAGTAATATGCAAATTGACCATCACTCCAACACACAAGATGGCTGCCCCCATGTGGACACAAGATGGCTGCCACAAGATGGCCAGCAGTGGAGGGCAGTTGGGAGGAACCAGGTCTGCAAGGAAGGGCAGTTGTGGGCAATCAGGCCAGTAGGGAAGGGCAGTTGGGAGGGACCAGGCCTGCAAGGGAAGGCAGTTGAGGGCGATCAGGCCAGTAGGGAAGGGAAGTTGGGGGGGGGGACCCAGGCCTGCAGGGGAGAGCAGTTGCAGGGGGGAGCAGGCCTGCAGGGGAGAGCAGTTGGGGGAGAGGGGACCAGGCCTGCAGGAGAGGGAAGTTAGGGGTGACCAGACCCACAGGGGAGGGCAGTTGGGGGGGAGACCAGGTCTGTAGGGGAGAGAAGTTTGGGGGGACCCAGGCCTGCAGGGGAGGGCAGTTGAGGGGGACCAGGCCTGCAAGCGAGGGCAGTTGGGGGCGACCAGGCCGGCAGGGGAGGGCAGTTAGGGGTGACCAGGCTGGCAGGGGAGGGCAGTTCGGGGCAATTGGGCTGGCAGGGGAAGAGTTAGGCATCAATCAGGCTGGCAGGGGAGTGGTTAGGGGGTGATCAGGCTAGCAGGCAGAAGCGATTTAGGGGCAATCAGGAAGGCAGGCAGGCGAGCAGTTGGGAGCCAGCAGTCCTGGATTGTGAGAGGGATGTCCCAGATTGGAGAGGGTGCAGGCTGGGCTGAGGGACCCCCCCCCCCATGCACGAATTTTGTGCACCAGGCCTCTAGTATATAAATACACACACACACACACACACACACACACACACACACACACACACTGAGTGGCCAGATTATTATGCATTCAGAGATCATAATAATCTGGCCACTCAGTATATATATACTAGAGGCCCGGTGCATGAAATTCATGCACGGAGGTGTGTGTCCCTCAGCCCAACCTGCACCCTGTCCAATCTGGGACCCCTCGAGGGATGTCCGACTGCCCGTTTAGGCCCGATCCCAGTAGGATTGGGCCTAAACAGGCAGTCGGACATCCCTCTCACAATCCAGGACTGCTGGCTCCCAACTGCTCGCCTGCTTGCCTTCCTGATTGCCCCTAACTGCTTCTGCCTGCCAGCCTGATCACCCCCTAACCACTCCCCTGCCAGCCTGATTGATGCCTAACTGCTCCCCTGCCAGCCTGATTGCCCCTAACGGCCCTCCTCTGCTCGCCTGGTCACCCCTAACTGCCCTCCCCTGCAGGCTTGATCACCCCCAACTGCCCTCCCTTGCAGGCCTAGTCCCTCCCAACTGCCCTCCCTTGCAGGCCTGGTCCCTCCCAACTGCCCTCCCCTGTTGGCCATCTTGTGGTGGCCATCTTGTGTCCACATGGGGACAGCCATTTTTGACCACATGGGGGCAGCCATCTTGTGTGTTGGAGTGACAGTCAATTTGCATATTACTCTTTTATTAGATAGGAGATATATATATATATATATATATATATATATATATATATATATATGTATGTATATGTATATGTATATCAGCTGTTAAAAAAGATATAAGGGTAGCATTTACATCTTCATTATATCCTAGATATACAAATCTGTTATTGCCTTTGCCCATGTTCTATCAGTAACATAAAGAATGTGGATTTATGTATTCAAAACTGAAGAATCTCTTTCTTTAGATTTCCATATTATTTTTATTCATGTTCTGAGATAGTCTTTCTCCTTTGCATTGTGGGGACACACATGCACACACTTCACCTGTGCAATCAGTGCCTAAAATGACATGCTCATCCTCTTCTTTATCCTGATAAACTGCACTGATTCTCAGGCCAAAGAGCTACTGAAGAAGTGTCTTGGAAATAGAAGAAAAACAGAGATGTCTTATTCCTCTAACACTCCCTTCTTGCCTTCCCCTAGCCCCCCTTTTTCTCCCATGTGACAAATGGCAGTAGCCCATGGATGGCCCTCCTTTGCTTCCTTGAAGGTTTGCTCCCAGACATCGAAAGTATCAGTCAAAGCTGAAGGGCAGGTGAGGCACTGTGAATGTACCAAACGCTTAGCTCATCTCACAGACATCAGCAGTAGTGACAAGAGTGTCTTGACAAGAAAGTCTGAGTCTGCCAGTGCTGTCCAGCTCTTTTCTGGACAACCCAAGTCCATTCCCCTTGTGACCTCATCATTTGTCCCCACACTGACCCTCTCCCAAACTCTTCTCCAGTGCTTCACACATTTCTATGCCTGTCACATTAAAATTTCCCTTTCTGTAAATGTCCGAGGAATGACATCATCATCGCAGAAGGGGCCCTGTCACGAGCATTCAGGCGTGGCCTGTACTCCATCCAGTCATTGCTAAGACTTCTATCTGGTCAAACTCTTGGCCTGATTGGTTGGTACCTGGAGTTCCACGCTGGAGTTATTTATTTTCTTCTTGCTCCTTATTTTATCCATCTCTCCATAATGCCTTACTGACCTCTGCCTATGGTACAGTGCCCTGTCCAACTTAACGTACTTCTGTTTTGATCAGTACATCCAACATATAACCCAACCAAACTGATCCCAGGTTCTTCCTGCTGCCTGAAGCCCAGCCAGCACCTGACCTCACCACCCTATTCCCGCTTGAATGGCATGCTGGAACAGTGAAGAGATGGCCAGGTTTCTCCCTTTCTGCAGAGATCAAAGTTGGCCCAAAGAAAGAAACCATCATGGTCACTGGAGTCAATAATTATAGATCTGATATTTTCTCAACAACAGAGAAAGAGGGAGAGCCTCTGACTTTATTTCCTCAGCTAAACGTTGGAGCTGGACCACGGACAATTTGTTTATTTATTTATTTTGTAAAGGTGGTGAGAGGGTGGGGGAGGGCAGGCAGAGGCCATGTGCAAACAGCCCAAGCAGGACCCATCTTTGCAAGACACAGAGCATTCCTATGGTAGTCCATATCCTTTTCCCTAGATCTACTAAATGTCCCTCTCACTTGAATGCCAAGTGGTTGGGATAGTTACTATTTCCAACCCACAAACTTTAAGTAGAAAAGTTAAACCCATGTGGTCTGAAGGGAAAGGGATAAGCTAAAAAATAGACTTTTACTTGATCCCTTAATAGCTGAGTCCCAAATGGATACCCTTAAAGCCATGCACTGAATACACTCACCTTTTAACTGAGAACAACGTGCTTAATGTTTGTTGACTTTAATTGAAGATCCTTCTTAAATGGAAGCAGATATATCGCTGGACCAAACTTAATTCCACAAAAGTTTTTGCTTCCTATTAATTTTACAATCAGTACTGCTTTTTGCTCAGCTAATAACTATGCTTAATTGGAATGTTATTTTAAATAATGGCCTCAAGTTATAGCTACATTGTGAATTTTTACTGCCAGAGTACTTTAAGCAACTGTGTGTTTCAGATTCAAAACTATCTTACAAACTGTCCAGTTCTTACAAAACTATCTTCTGGCTCAGTGTCATATAACACCAGCTTAAAGAGGCATTGAACCACACTGCTTATGGCTGATGAAATATTGAGACACATATTAAAAATTATTCCTCTAACTACAATTAAAATTGTAGCAAGCTGGAAGCTCAGAAACTATCAATGCCTGGCCAATCAGCAACAGAGCTGAGACAGAGCTGTGGAATAGCCATAGTGCTCTGCGGGGCAGGAACTGTGTGGTGGTCTAGCCTGGGGGGTAGGGGGCAGCTCTTTGTGAGGACGCGTCTTACACTTCCAGCAGTCGGGGTGCAGGTTCAGCTGGTCATATTTCTCACTTTGTTTTTTGTTGTATTTATTTATTTATTTATTTTTACATATGTGTCCTTATTTCCCTATTACCCCCACCCCCCACTCATGCCCCACCCCCTGTTGTCTGTGTCCATTGATTAGGCTCATATGCATGCACACAAGTCCCTTGGTTGATCTCTCCCCCTTACTCCCCCCGGCCCCCACCTTCCCTGAGGTTTGACGTTCTGATCGACGTTTCTCAGTCTATGGATCTGTTCTTGTTCATCAGTCTATGCCGTTCATTATATTCCACAAATGAGTGTAAACTTTCCTTCGTGATACTTCAGTGCTGCCACCAGGGGGTAGCAAAGGAAGGAAGGCAGAATTGTGAATTGGCAGGATTTTTTAGTTGTTTTGAGAGCTAGAAATTCCACTTAACAAATTCTTTTTTCCCAAAAATAGATTTATAAATTTTAAGACAATAAAACTAGGCTTTGTGTGGGGGTTTTTAATACAAAAATCTGAGGCAGTTAGTATAATTTTTTAAGCAAAGTAGTAAAAATAAATATTAGACTGCTAACAAATATTCCTTCAACAAACTTTCACTAAACACCTACTACTCTGCTGGGTACTGGGGATACAGAGATGCCGAGAACTAGTGCTGCCCTCAGAAGCTCACTGTCTCATGGAAGCAGACACATACTCTTAAATAACAAAATACCGCTGGACCAGGACATCAGAGGAAAGTGTCAAATGATTTACATGGGGGAAGGCCGCCACGCTTCTAGTCTTTCTTAAATCTTCTTATTTCTCTGCTCCAGCCTAACTATCTCTTAAACATATCTGGTGCTTGCAGGCCAGTTTGCTGGGCACGTTTGTTCTGGTTCAGGGACTTGGACAGCCCCCTCCCTTCAAGGCCCAGGTGCAAACAGGTTCCTCCTGAGCCCGTTCTCTGGGGTGCAGCTGGAGCCCTTCTGTTTGGTGTCTCCAGAAGACGGTCCAGAAGTTACTGTTTGTGCTTATGTTGTCATCTCTCCCCGGCACAGTGATATAAAAACTATTGTGGGAATGGTTTCTATCTGCCTCTGAGCGTTTCACACCATGCTCACCAGTAGACGGTAAGCTCTTTGAAGGCGAGAACTCTTCCTGCCTCCTTCGCACCCACAATGCTGAGCAAAGCCCCTGCGTGGGAGTGTGCACGTGGACTGTTCTGTCTCTGTGGCCTCTTCAGCAGCACGTGGGTCTCTGTGCATCTCCCCGCAAACCAGCATCCAGGTGTGCGGGACTGCCCTTCAGACGTCCTCCTTGTCCTTCTAGGGTCGCAGTACCCCGTTTTCCGCTGTGTGCACAGACACACTCACGAAGAGGTTCCTGAGAGCTACTGTGACGCCAGCACGAAGCCGGCCCCCGAGGAGCAGCCCTGCAGCATCGCCCCCTGCCCAGCCTTGTAAGATGCCGCCCCGCTCCCTTCCCTGTTACCGCATCGCTCCCAGTGCTTGTGCGGGGGACCTTGGCAGCAGATATCACCTCACTTTAAATCAGTCCACCTACGATTTAGAAACCTGAGACTTGATCTCTGCATGACATGCAGTCTGTTTATCAAGAGCACCTGTATTTCAGGATCATCACAGGGGCCCGTAGCCTGAGCAGGTCAGCACCCTCCCAGGAGCCCGCCATGCGGGGAATTAGAGCAGTTACGGTTCCGTCTGACAAGGAAAACACAGAGGGAAACAGAACCGCGATCCAGTGTAGTCAGCGCCTCAGGAGAGCGGTGAGCAGAGGGATGATGAAAGGCACACGGCGTCTGCCCGGAGAAACCAGGAAGAGCCCCGGAGAGGCCTTGGGCTGGTTCCTGGATGACAAATAGGACACTTTCAGAAGAACACGGGGACAGGGCCCAAAAGGTGTCAAAACGTAATTCTCAAAGTAATAAAAACCTGTTTCATCCGAACACCTGATGCGCAGGGTGGCACAGGAGGAAATATGAGACTGATGTGTAATTAGCTCATGGAAAATAAAGAATGCTGGGCTAAGATTTCTAAGTTAGTTCCAAAATGGGTTAATGTCCTACAGGTTAATGAAACTAAACTTTGGAGTTTGTTTTTTGTGGGGTTTTTTACTAGATAAATTTGTACCTTCTCGTTTTTCTTAAATTGCGTATACTCACTGGCAAACAGCATGTTAATCTCCTTACAGAGTCAGGGGGCCCTTAGGTAGACTGGTAAGCAATGCCCTGGGAGTCGGGTCACCCCGGGATTCTGCCGGTTCTGTGTGAGTAGCTCAGCTCCTGCCTTCCTGCTGACTGAAGTGACCTGTCCCGTCCCTCTCTCCTTCCTGAGCCAGTTGGGACATCGGGGAGTGGTCCGAGTGCAGCAAGACCTGCGGCCTGGGCATGCAGCACCGCCAGGTTCTGTGCCGCCAGGTGTACGCCAACCGAAGCCTGACGGTGCAGCCCTACCGCTGCCAGCACCTGGAGAAGCCCGAGACCACCAGCACCTGCCAGCTCAAGATCTGCAGCGAGTGGCAGATCCGGACCGACTGGACCTCGGTACGTGGGGGGGGGCTCTGCTCTGGAGCACCCCCTCCAAAGCCCACACTGCCCTCCTGCCCCCCCCCCCCCAGACCTGACTGGGAAGGACCCCGGGTTCTCCGGGAGAGGACCTGCCCCGGGGTCCGGGCGGCCATGGAGAGAGAGCCCGGGGAGCCCCGCGCAGAGCGCTCACCCCCCTGTGCCGCGGGGGCGGGGGGGGCGGAGGGTGGCCGGTCGGTGGGGACGTCTCCTCCTCTTCTCTCCCGCTGTCCACAGACAGAACGGGGCTCGGGCGGACGGAGCAGGCAGGATGCCCAAGGAGGTCTTAGCCAAAGGGTTGTGAAACGCTCGGGGCGGGGTTCTCCCGAGGTCGCCCTGCCTGGGGGCCAGCAGCGGGGCTCCCAGCCCCGTCGGGGCGCCGGGCTGACGCCGGCCGGCCGTCCGCAGTGCTCGGTGCCCTGCGGAGTGGGGCAGAGGACCCGCGATGTGAAGTGTGTGAGCAACCTCGGGGACGTGGTTGACGACGAGGAGTGCAACGTGAAGCTTCGGCCCAGCGACCTGGAGAACTGCGACCTGGGCGCCTGTGCGCGGAGCTGGTTCCTCACCGAGTGGGGGGAGAGGGTGAGTGCGGGCGGCCAGCGGGGAGGGGGGAGGGGGAGGGGAGGGGGTGGAGGGAGGGGGGAGGCTGGGCTAAGGGTGGAGCGGGTGTCACGGGGCACCCCAAACCACACAAAGATGGGTGATTTCTGCCTCTGGGAGGCCCGTAAGTGACCGCTGCCGGCCTCCCGCCCCGCTGTGACCCTCCCGCCGGCCTCTGGGGGCCCGCGCCTTGTTCCACAGGCTCCGGCGGGCTGGGCGGCCCGGCCCTGCCTGTCCAAGGGGCTCCCGTGGCGCCAAGGCTGCGGGTCTTAGGAGACGCTCCTGCGCTCCCAGTCCCCCCCCCCCCCCCCCAGGGTCCTGTGAAGCACGGACAGTGCCGGATCTCCAGCTGGGAGGAGGGGGCACGCAGAGGACTGGCCCAGCCACCCTGCTGGTTGACTCCATCCGGCCAGCATCCACTCTGCCTGGTCAGGCCCCCCATGGACCAGTTGCTGAGTGTTCTGAGCACCACCCTGCAAGCGTTCACATGGTTTCCTTCACAGCCTCCCTCTGGGCACAATAAAACAGCCCAGGCCAGTGGGAGTGCTGTGGGAAGGAAAGGGAGAACAAACCCGTCAATGCGGCCTTCACTCCACATTCAGAGATCCTCTCGGAGAGTCCCACCAGGTGGTTTATCTCCTCATGGTTTCCCCACACCTTGTGGCAAACAGCCCCTGCCCTTGGCCCCAAGACAGTCCCCAGAGAGAGGGCCTTTAGCCAAGCACCGAGCCCTTAGGGTGAGCAGCTCACTGTGCCCCCAGGCCCAGCCCTGGACTCGAACAGGCACCGAATTGGCCGCCAGGAGAGTGCTGGCCAAAGTGTCCACTGACTCAGCCCTCTGCCCCCAAGGCTGAGTCCCAGAGCTCGCCCAGCTCTGTTTGCCAACCGCCCCTCCCCGTCCCGGCAAGCACATGGCTCCTGGCCGTGCAGAAGCAGCGCTGGGGGGTCAGGGGTCACTTTGAGCACCGCCCCTGCAGACTAAGGAGTCCTTGATAGCGTCCCCCACCTAAGTCCGATCCCGTTGTCAGAAACCCCCCGTGTGAAGCCCAGAGTCAGGCTTCCTTCCACACGGAACCCACGTTTTTCTGGCCAGCTCCCAGCACGCCCTGTCGGAGTGCGTGCCCTGTGCTCACACTGCAGTCCCACAGACACTGGAGCCTCTTCCGCTTTTCCTCCAGGCTAAAACTTCCTGCTTCCCTCAACTGATTTTGTCTTTCCAGATTCCTAGCCAGAATTTGTTTGTACTCACCATAAACCTGCCTAATTTAGTGTATAAGCAAATTAATGAAAACAATGATACTGGGCCTTCTTTTTATATTGGAAAGATGTTTTTGAAAATAGTTCATTTTTCTGCTCATACAGTAATATAAACTATTACAAAGAATATGAAAAGAATCTCACAGTATACCTATAATCTCTTCAATCTAACAATTTAAGATTTTTAAGCTACACTGGCAAGCTTTTTTCTACTCATACATACTTTGCATACATAGTATTTTGTATTCATATATATGTTTTAAGGATATAATAATAATATATGTATAATTTGTTACCTGATTTTTTTTCACTTTTCTATTGTAAATATCTTATGGGATTAAAAACCTTGAAAGCATGTTTTTTTAATTAGAATAAGCTATTGTATGTTTATTATAATTGAACTAATAATACCCTATTTCTAAATTATTGAGGGCATTTTTTTTACTATTTTTAATAATAGTTCAGTAAATATTCTTTTTTTTTTTTTTAACTGATTTCAGAGAGGAAGGGAGAGTGAGAGAGAGAGATAGAAACATCAATGATTGGAGAGAATCATTGATTGGCTGCCTCCTGCACAACCCACACTGGAAATAGAGCCCACAACCCAGGCTTATGCCCTGACTGGGAATGGAACCGTGACCTTCTGGTTCATAGGCCAATGCTCAACCACTGAGCTCAGTAAATATTCTTATGTATAAATCTTTATATGCACTTTTCTTTGTTTTCCTAAAATAATGTTTAGGAAATAGAATTATTTGACCAAATGCTGTGAACTCCTTTAGAACTCTTGACATATTTTGGCAAATTTCTCTCCAGAGGATTATTTCAATTTAGAATCTCCCACGCAGCAACTGAGATTGCTTTTATAATTCTTTTATTTCACTGATTCTTTACCGTTTTTAATTCCATCTCTCTACATTTGCCAGGCTCTGAGAAAAGCATTGGGCTCAGAATAACCTGTGTACAAAGAAAAAAGCAACCACGTGGAGGAAAATTGCAATGCTTCATTCCTCTGTGTGTCTCCCATATTTCCTTAGGACAGTAAAACTCTACAAGTAAATTTACAAGGAATTCCACACTAGCTATTTTCCCTCCAATAAAGACTCTCTGCTTTGTATTTTAACATAAGTACTTGTTGGATCTAACCCTTGTCTTAGAATTCCAAGTAGAGCAAAGAATGAGTACTTCACTAGTATTCTTCCATTTAGAGAACATTTTTGCTTTTTTGGAAAAGTTGTGTTAAGCCATGTAAGTATCCTATGTATGATATAAGTAAGTTTGCTTTATTGACCCCCAAATAGATCATTGCTCCTGATTCTTTTGAGTAGATGAATGGGAAGGGATGCTATTGTGTTTAAGGGGGGGAATTGCTATTGGCACCCTTTCCCCAGGAATTATTTCTTACAGAGGCCTTACTAGAAATTCGTGCAAGAGTAGGCCTTCCTTCCCCTGGCTGCTGGCATCAGCTTCCCTCTGGCACCCAGTACTCGGGCTTCCCTCACAGCGTCCAGTCTAATTAGTATATTATGCTTTTATTATTATAGATTATTATAGATGAGACCTTGAGCAAGCTGCTGACTCCCTGCCTCTCAGTTTCCTCCTCTGTAACGTTGCTGAGTGAGCATGAAGGGAATCACCTCTCAAACTATGACCTAGATGAGACTGGCATGCTAGGAGGGTTTCCTGTGGGCTGTTTTCTTCTTCATATCAGCATGAAGCGTCCATCAAAACCCAAACTGATGGGGTTCTGAGAGCCTGGGGTTAGTGAACACGTGGAGATGGGGGGGGGGGGGGAGTGATGATCCTGGAGAGGGCATGGAAGCTCAGCACCCCTTCCCACATACCTTTCCCTGTGCTTCTCTTCTATCTGGCTGGTCCTGGGTTATATCTTTGTATAATAAACCGGTAAAATGTTTCTCTGAGTTCTGTGAGCTGCTGTAGCAAAGCAATCGAACTGAGAAGAAGAGTCTTAGAAACCTCGGACTATTAGCCAGTTGGTCAGAAGTACAGGTAAAAAACTGGACTTGGGATTGGCTGCTGAAGTTGGGGGTGGGGCAATTGCCTGTGGAATCTAATGCCATTTCCAGGTAGTGTCAGAATGGAGTTGAATGGCAGGACACCCAGCTGGTGTCGGAAAATGGCTTGATGGTGTGGGAACCCCACACACACATTGAAATTGGCACCAGAATACCAAGAGCATCCTGTTGTCCAATTTAAAATTAATTGGTCTCTGCCTAAGTAAATTGAGATTGTAAACTCAATCTGAACCTTCTCTTAAATGTCTAGGGTAATATGTATAGTTTTTCTGACTTGATGACTCACCTTAAAAACATCCTTGCAGCTATTTTTTAAAATTTTATCTTTATTGTTGAAAGTATTACAAAGATGTTCCCCTTTCTCCCTATTAACCCCCTCCACCCCGCACCAGCCCCCACCCAGGCCTTCACCACACTGTTGCCTGTGTCCATGGGCTATGCATATATGTACTAGTATATAAGTTATTCAGCTACTTTTAATTGACGGTGGGGCTTATTAGATGCAGGCATCATTTGCTTTTTAGTTCTGCAAATCAACGACAAGTTTAAACATTTGTGCAATTTTTAATCACAACAGAGAAAAAAGTCTTTTAGAAAGTCCACCAGCCTCAATTTTCTATCACCTAATTACTAAGTATGTTTTCCAAGAGAAGAAATAAGTAAAGATATTGAGTTAAATTGTGAAAGATGATGCATAAAACTGAAGTCCAGGAATAGTCATTAGAACCGAATAGTCCCTCAGGGGTCACTCGGCCAAGTTTAGCAGTTAGCTGTTGCTGGGGTGAGAAGTTAATCCTTACTAGAGGGTTGCTTAGGAATTCAGTGTCTCTGTGTTTTATCTGTGCAGAAGTTCACTTAGGAGTCAGGTTCTTTTCTGAAGTGGATTTGGTCCTTCTTTTAGGCACATACATCCTTCAGGGACAGTAAATGGGGGTGTTTTGGTGCTTCACTTTGTAGGTTAGTCTCTGCTGCCTAGTAAAGACCCCTCATTCCCCTCATTTCTACTGATAGGCTCCCCTGGCAGGGCCTGTGCGGGTAGCTCCTTTTAAATATAAATTGGTTGTGCTTTTCACTGCAGCCTCCGCAGGGCTTATCCTTGTGATGTTCTCTCACTGGGCATTGGCTTGGTCCTTAACATCACCCTTTTAAATTAAGTGCACAGGGATATGGGGAAACTTTCCCAAGATGCATGTGGTTTTCCCAAGATTACTTGGTTTAGAAAGCAGATTTCTAATAACAATGCAGTTAAAACGAAAGTTGTGAAAAGCATTTGTGAACCTGTAAGGGGGATAAAACTTTTCCTTTACTCTCTTAGGTTCTTTAATGGAGGGCTGCAAATTAAGCTGACAGTAGCCAGATTAACAGGAGAAAAGCATACAAATTTTATCTGATGTTATTGTGTTTGATGTGGCATGGGGTATAGGGAGAAGGGAACTTCATAGGAAAGAAATGAAAATCCCAGAAAAGCAGTTAGACTTGAGGGATTATGTAACATTTTAACAAAGGGTGATAAATTGTGAAGTGACTAGACAAAGGAAAGGGGTTTGGGCTTCTGGGAATAGTAAATTGTAGGAAAATGGCTAAAAACTGTAGGGGGAAACTAATGGAAGATAAGGGTTATAGTAAAGTTTGTTTATGCAAACTCGTCTTGATTCCCCATCATCCATAAGAATGTTCTCTTCTTCCTGGAACTGGGAGGGCACCTTTCTCAGGGGAATGTATGCCCTGCTTCTAGGCTGAAAAGGGGAGGGCAGAGAGCTCTTCCTGCATCTGCTATTTCTTAATTGCCATGAGCTCAAAATAATCAATAGGCCAAAGTAGCACATTTGGGGGCATGTTCTAACCACCTTTGAGCTCTTAGCTCCAGAGTTCCCTCCTGAGGAGTCAGACTCAGCTTAGCAGTGGTCATGTAAATGTTTGATACTCATCCTAGGTTATGATTTTACAAGATTAGATAGCAAGTTACAAAACCAAAAGTAGGATTTTTATAAGGAAATGAGGTTGTTAATATTTTTCTTCCTTTTCTCAAATTTTATTTAAAATTATATTGCTTTTATTTACTTTTAAAATGATAATGTTGGTAGAAACCAAACACTGACTCTGTTTTTAAGAAAAGACCCAGCGGAAACTCCTAGAAGGACTTTGGTCATCACATAAAGGCACTTTCAGAATTGGAAGGTGCTGATGAGAGGATAAAATTGAGTGGGGGAGGCCCCCCCATCATATTTATTTATTCAGCTGATATTCAGGGATTTGCCCATAGGTAAAGTGCTCACTGAGAATGGAGTAAAGGTGATGTAGGCACTGAGCCTACTTCTATAATGAGAAAAAAATAAATGGACACAAATAACCATAATACAAAGGAATAGAGCAGAATACAGATGTGTCAGAGCACAGCTGCACTGAGTCCACATATTCTTCTGAAACCTGCCCTACTACACTAACTGTGGGGGCCGAGCTCCTCTGCCCAGGCTGGACCTTCTTGGACGCCATGTGGTAGAAGGAAAGGCCATGAGAAGTTGTGGGTGTAAAAGAATGAGTCTTTAGTTAGGAGCCAGTGGCCATTGCTAATAAGGAGCCATCAGACAAAATAGTTGTTCACAATAGTCACATACAGGCAGCCATATAACAATACATCTTTCCCACAAAGCAGCAGTAGCCTCTGTACCCACAGCCTTACATAGCAGCAGCACCTGAGCTCTCTCTGTCCCAGTAGCCTCTCTAGCATAGCAGCAGCACCTGAGCTCTGAGCTCTCCTAAGTAGCCTCCGCAGCTTCTCCCTACCACACTGGATGGCCAGTAATAAATATTATACTACTTAGACAAAGGAGGCTTCTTGCCAAGTAGTGACCTTGCTGTGCACTGGAATAGTCCTTAGACACCCTGATTAAGATTCCCATGCTCAGAGTGGCCTTGGCCATCTGGCATACTCTAAATAAGGTCTTTCACACTCCAATTGGCCTTGAGCATCCTGTGGATTCTAGCATGGTTCCCACAGGATGTCATGGGAATTCTGAGGATGGGAAGGATTTATTGAACTGGGAAATCAGGGAAGCTTTCACAGAGGAGATGGCACTTGAGCTGAACCTGAGCAGATTTTGAGTGTCCCAGGGAAGGGCAAGAGTGCTGAAGGCAGAAGGAACAAGGTGCTGGGAGCATTTCGTGTGGCCAGGGAATAGTGAACCTTGGCTCTGTCCAGGATAGTCAGTGGTTTTCATATATTACATCTAACTATTCGGCCCCTATGATTGTTTTAGAAGTTCATGTAGTGATAATGTGGAAATCGCTATAAAGAAAACCAGTGTGGCCTGGCTGATGTGGTTCAAAAGTTGAGCATTGACCTATAAACCAGGAGGTCACGGTTCGATTCCCAATCAGGACACATGACCGGGTTGTGGGCTTCATCCCCAGTGTGGAGTATGCAGGAGGCAGCCAATCAATGATTCTCTCTCAACATTGATGTTTCTTTGGCCTTTCTCTCCTTCTCCCTTCCTCTCTGAAATCAATTTTTAAAAATATTTTTAAGACAACCAGTGTGTTCCCAGTGTAGTCTAGAAGAATGGGACCATATTTTAGGAAACCTTTATTGTCATTTAGGGGCAGTCCATAGTGAATATCATTAGGAATGGACCAGCAACAGAGGGATTTCAGCGTGGATATACCAGCACCTGGAAGCCCAGTGACAAGAAGAGCTGGTAAAGCTGAGCGAGAAGCTGCGACCACAGTCCGGGGGAAGAACATCAGGGTGCTGGGAATACCTGCAGCAGCAAGAAGACAGATAAATGTGCTTAAACTTGGAGAGGGAGGAGAAAAGGTGGCAGAATAGACAGACATGTTCTGAGCCTTGTCCCAGAGCAGAAAGAAAGAACAGCTGAGGGTCGCACTGGGAGTGTTTGTTCTCAAGCTAAGGGACAGCTGAACTACAGGAGAAGGTGGGGGACTGCTGGATGGGGTTCCCCTGACAGGACAGCCCCCACGGGGGCTGGGTCCCCTCGCGGAGCTACGGGCTCAGACTGGGAAATCTCACCATCTTGAAAGGGAAAGTGGATCTTGTCAGAGGCCTGAAAATCAACAACTGCGGCGACCGCTGAATAGCTGTGAGCCCCACAACACCAGTCCCAGGTGGCGTGAATGCTTGGACTCAAAGGAGCTCTTCACTCCACCACGGAAAGGAGAGAGAGAACTACATAACCAGACATCCGGAGAAGAAAGACCATGGGGAGACAAAGAAACAGCCCGCATATGAAAGAAAAGCAGGCATTACCAGAAAAGGAAATAAATGAATTAGAGGCTAGCAACCTATCAGAGAAAGAATTCAGAGAAATGGTCATAAGATGGATGAAAAGAATGGAAGACAAATTCGACAATATGAGTAAGAACCAAGGGGAAATTAAGAAGAACCAAGAAGAAATGAAAAATGACATCGCTGCTGTAAAGAACTCAATAGAAAGCATAAAGAGTTAGACTAGAAGAAGCAGAGGACCGCATCAATGAGCTAGAAAAAAAAGATGGAAAAAATACCCAAGTAGAGCAGTTTCTAGAAAAAAAAAATTATAAAGCAGGAGGAGAGACTAAGGGAACTTTGGGACAACACAAAACAAAACAACATCCGCATAATAGGGGTTCCAAAAGAAAGGAAGGAAACTGAGCAAGGAATAGAAAACCTGTTTGAAGAAATAATGACAGAAAAGTTCCCTGATATAGGGAAGAAAAAACCCACACAAATCCAAGAAGCTCACAGAGTCCCAAGCAAAATGAACCCCATTAGACCGATGCCAAGGCACATTATAATTAAACTGTCAAACACCAACGACAAAGTAAGAATCTTAAAAGTGGCCAGAGAGAGACAGAAAATTACCTGCAAAGAATCCCCCATCAGACTAGTGACTGATTTCTCAAAAGAAACTCATCAGGCCAGAATGGAATGGAATGAAATATACAAAGTTATGCAAAGGAAGGGTCTGAATCCAAGAATACTGTACCCAGCAAGGCTATCAATCAAAATTGAAGGTGAAATCAGGAGCTTCACAGACAAAAAAGGACTAAGGGAATTTATTACCACCAAACTAGCAATGCAAGAAATGCTAAAAGGTCTGCTGTAAAAAAAAAAAGAAATAGGAAGTGAAGAAGGAACACAGGGGTAAAGAATAAAAATGGCAACAAATAAGTACCTATCAATAACAACTTTAAATGTAAATGGATTAAATGCCCCAATCAAAAGACATAGGGTAACAGATTGGATAAGAAAACACGACGCATATATCTGCTGTCTACAAGAAACCCACCTCAGAAAAAAAGACACACACAGACTGAGGGTGAAGGGATGGAAAAACGTTTTTCAGGCGAATGGAAATGAAAAAAAAGCTGGGGTAGCAATACTTATATCTGACAAATTAGATCTCAAAGTGAAGGACATAACAAGAGATAAGGAAGGCCACTTCATAATACTAAAGTGAGCAATCCAACAAGAAGAAATAACTCTGGTAAACATACACGCACCCAATACAGGAGCACCTAAATACATTAAAAAAAAAACTCCTGGAGGATATCAAGGGAGAGATTAACAGCAAGTAGGAGAATTTAATACCCCACTATCACCATTGGACAAATCCTCTAAACAAAAAATCAGCAAAGAAACATTAATCCTAAATGACTCACTAGACCAGATGGAATTAATTGACATCTTCAGAACATTTCACCCCAAAGCCACAGAATATACATTATTCTCAAGTGTACATGGGTCATTTTCAAAGATAGACCATATGTTGGGACATAGGCAAAGTCTCTCCAAATTCAAGAAGATAGAAATCATATCAAGCATCTTCTCAGATCACAGTGGCATAAAACTGGAAATCAACTACAATAAAAACAATCCAAAGAAATCAAACACATAGAGACTAAACAGCATGCTATTAAACAATGACTGAGTCACCAGAGAGATCAAGGAAGAAATAAAAAGCATCATGCAACAAATGACACTGAAAACACAACAATCCAAAATCTATGGGACACAGCGAAAGCAGTCTTGAGAGGGAAGTTCATAGCCCTACAAGCCTATTGCAAAAAACAAGAAACAATGGTAATAAATTACCTAACCCTACAACTCAAAGAGTTAGAAAGAGAGCACCAAGAAAAGCCCAGTGTAAGCAGAAGGAATGAAATAATAAAGATCAGAATGGAGATAAACGACATAGAGACCAAAGAAACAATACAAAAGATCAACAAAACCAAGAGCTGGTTCTTTGAAAGGATAAACAAGATTGATGAAATTCTAGCCGGGCTCACCAAGAAGCAAAGAGAGGACCTAAATAAACAAAATCAGAAATGAAGGAGGTGAAATAATAACAGACACCACCGAAATACAAAGGATTGTTAAAAAATACTACGAACAACTATATTCCAACAAACTGGACAACCTGGAGGAAATGGACATATTCCTAGAAAAATACAACTTCCAAAACTCAATCAGGAAGAATCTAAACATCTCAATAGGCCAATAACTATGGAAGAAATTGAAGTAGTCATCAAAAAGCTTCCGGAAAACAAAAGCCCGGGGCCAGACGGCTTCACAGGAGAGTTTTACCAAACATTCAAGGAAGAACTAAAACCTATCCTCCTCAGACTATTCCAAAAATTTCAAGAGGAAGGAACACTTCTAAGCTCCTTCTATGAAGCCAGCATCACCCTAATACCAAAACCAGATAAAGACAACACAATGAAAGAGAATTACAGGCCAATATCCCTCATGAACATAGATGCCAAAATCCTCAACAAAATTCTAGCAAATCGGATCCAGCAGTACATCAGAAAGATCATACACCATGACCAAGTAGAATTTATCCCAGGGATGCAAGGATGGTACAATATCCGCAAATCAATAAACGTGATACATCACATAAACAAACTGAGAGATAAAAATCACATAGTCATCTCAATAGATGCAGAAAAAAGCATTTGACAAAATCCAACACCCTTTCTTGATAAAAACTCTCAGCAAGGTGGGAATATAAGGATCATACCTCAACATGATAAAAGCTATATTTGATAAACCCACAGCAAACATCATACTCAATGGGCAAAAACTAAAACCATTTCTCCTAAGAACAGGAACAAGACAGCGATGCCCACTCTCACCACTCCTTTTTGATATAGTACTGGAAGTATTAGCCATTGCAATTAGACAAGAAGAAGAAATAAAAGGCATCCAAATTGGAAAAGAAGTAAAACTCTCCTTATTTGCAGATGACATGATATTGTACATAAAAAACCCAAAAGACTCCATTAAAAAATTAATAGACTTAATAAATGAATTTGGCAATGTAGCAGGATAAAAAATTAATGCCAAGAAATCTATGGCCTTTCTATACACCAATAGTGAACTTACAGCAAGAGAGACTAAAAAAGCAATCCCATTTACCATCGCACCAAAAAAATTAAGATACCTAGAAATAAACTTAACTAAGGAGGTAAAAGACCTATATGCAAAAAACTACAGGTCACTGAAAAAAGAGATAGAGGAAGACGTAAACAGATGGAAGAACATACCATGTTCATGGATTGGTAGACTCAACATCATTAAAATGTCCATACTACCCAAAGCAATCTATAGATTCAATGCACTCCCCATCAAAATACCAACAGTATATTTCACAGACCTAGAAAGAACTCTCCATAAATTCATCTGGAATAAAAAAAGACCCCGAATAGCCACAGCAATCCTGAGAAAGAAGAATAAAGTAAGAGGGATCTCAATACCAGATATCAAGCTGTATTACAAAGCCACTGTTCTCAAAACAGCCTGGTACTGGCACAAGAACAGACATATAGATCAATGGAATAGAATAGAGAATCCAGATATCGACCCAAACCATTATGCTCAATTAATATTTGAGAAAGGAGGCATGAACATACAATGGAGTCAAGACAGTCTCTTCAATAAATGGTGTTGGGAAAATTGGACAGATACATGCAAAAAAATGAAACTAGATCACCAACTTACACCATACACAAAAATAAACTCAAAATGGATACAGGACTTAAACATAAGACGGGAAACCATAAAAATACTAGAGGAATCCTCAGGAAGCAAAATCTCAGACATATGCCGAAAGAACTTCTTCACTGATACTGCCCCTAGGGCAGTGATGGTGAACCTATGACACGTGTGTCAGCACTGCCAAGGATGAAATATTTGCTGCTCCTGAGGATGAAACATTTGCGAAATAATGTTTTTTCCTCAAAGTGACACACTACCCGAGTTATGCTCAGTTTTTTGGCGAAGTTTGACACACCAAGCTCAAAAGGTTGCCCATCACTGCCCTAGGGCAATGGAAGCTAAAGAGAAAATAAACAAATGGGACTACATCAAAATAAAAATCTTTTTTACAGCAAAAGAAACTCTCAACAAAACAACAAGAAATCCCACTGTATGGGAGAACATATTTGCAAATGTTATCACTGATAAAGGTTTAATCTCTAACATCTATAGGCAACTTATACAACTTAATAAAAGGAAGATATATGATCCAAAAAAAAAAAGGGGCAACGGACCTAAATAGAATCTTTTCAAAAAAAGACAGAAGGAAGGCCATGAGACATATGAAAACATGCTCAAAGTCACTAATTATCCGAGAGATGCAAATCAAAACAACAATGCAGTACCATCTCACACCTGTCAGAATGGCTATCATCAACAAATCAACAAACGATAAGTGTTGGCGAGGATGCGGAGAAAAAGAAACACTCGTACACTGCTGGTGGGAATGCAGACTGGTGCAGCCACTGTGGAGAACAGTATGGAGTTTCCTCAAAAAACTGAAAATGGAACTCCCATTTGACCCAGTAATCCCACTCCTAGGAATATATCCTAAGAAACTGGACACACCAATAAGAAAGGATATATGCACCCCTATGTTCATAGCAGCACAATTTACAATAGCTAAGATTTGGAAACAGCCTAGGTGCCCCTCAGGAGATGACTGGATCAGAAAATTTGTGGTACATCTACACAATGGAATACTATGCTGCCATAAAACAGAAGGAATTCTTACCATTTGCAGCAACCTGGATGGAATTGGAGAACATTATCCTAAGTGAAATAAGCCAGTCAATGAAAGAAAAATACCACATGATCTCACTCATTTATGGATAATAAAGAAAATTATAAACTGTTGAACAAAAAGATAGATACAGAGACAGTAAAGCATCAAAGAGAATGTCAAATTACAGCAGGAAGGTTAGGGAGAGGTGGGGGAGATAAGAGATCAACCGAAGGACTTGTATGCATGCATATAAGCATAACCAATGATCACAAAACTCTGGGGGGTTAGGGCATGTATGGGAGTGGGGTGGGGGGGCAATGGTAAGATATGTACACATATAATACCTTAATAAAGTCAACTACATAATATAAAAAGCTAAAATAAATAAAAAGAAATAAATAAAAGAAATAAATGTGCTTAAACTAGAGTCTATGAGACCTGGTAGCTGGTGAGATGTGGGAAATCAGGAGGCCAAAGAGCAGTGGGTTTTGAATCCAGATATGCATTTGAACACACATTGGAAAACCCAGAGGAGGAATGAGAATGTTGATGAAGGTGGTATCCCGTCCTTTCACCTAATGGACATGAGGTATCGATGGGACACCCACACGAAGATGCCCTGAAAATATAGGATGAGAAGCAAAAAAAAGGCAACATTCCGAAGTATTCAAGGCAGATGGGAAATGCTCTCAGAGCTTCAGGGTGTGACTCAGGGGAGTGTTTTTGTGTCTTGGTGAGGACAGAGTGAGATTGTAGTAATGACAGTTATGTAGCTTTAAGTGAAGGCTTAATCCTGTGAGCTTTGGTTTCTCTTACCAGATTAATAATGCAGATTTTTTTCAATAGATGGAGTTACACATATGTTGATGCATATGTGATTTTATATGTATGCTATTTTGTTGTATTGACAATAAGCTTCAACACTTCGTATGTCAAATTTTCTGAAGGTGTTAACATCATAGATATTTTTACACTTAAAAATGTCAAATTTCATGCCAAAAAAAGAACATTTGTGGGAAATTATAATTCATTACTTTATTTTGAAGAAAAGTGCTGCTGAATACTTCGGGAAGCTTATGGTGAACATGCTCCATCTGAAGAAACTTGTGAACACTGGTTTAAACGCTTTAAAAGTGATGATTTCCATGTGAAAGACAAAAAACGTCCAGGTCAACCGAAAAAGTTTGAAGACCAACAATTACAAGCATTATTGGATGAAGATGCGTGTCAAACTCAAAAACAACTTGCAGATAGAGTAAACATTGCTTAGCAAACAATTTCCAATCGTTTACAAGCAATGGGAAAGATTTAAAGGAAGGAAAATGGGTGCCACATCAACTGAACGAAAGACAAATGGAAAACTGAAAAGTCATCAGTAAAATGTTGCTTCAATGGCACGAAAGAAAGTCTCTTTTGCATCGAATTGTGACTGGCAATGAAAAGTGGATTTATTCTGAGAATCCCAAATGCACAAAATCGTGAGTTGATCCAGGTCAATCATCAACATCGACTGCAAGGCCAAATCACTTCGGAAAGAAGACAATGCTCTGTGTTTGCTGGGATCAGGAAGGTGTGGTGTATTATGAGCTTCTAAGATCAGGTGAAACCGTTAATACTGATCACTACTGACAACAAATAATCAATTTGAACCACGCTTTGATCGTGAAATGACCAGAATGGGCCAGAAGATGCGGCAAAGTAATTTTGCTTCATGATAACGCACCATCACACACTTCAAAACCAGTTAAAGACACGTTAAAAGATCTTGCCTGGGAAGTATTAACCCACCTGCTGTATTCACCAGACCTTGCTCCTTCAGATTACCACTTGTTCCTATCAATGGCACATGCACTTTCTGAGCAGCACTTCAAAACATACGAAGAAGTGGAAAATTGTGTCTCTGAATGGTTTGCCTCAAAACAAGAAAAGTTCTATTGGACAGTATCCACAAATTACCTGAAAGATGGGGGAGATGTGTAGCGAGTGATGGACATTGCTTTGAATAAAGCACTTTTGATGTTTCTCTTGAAATTATTGTGTTTTCTTTGATTACAAAATCTGTATTATTAACCAATACACCTAGTAGAGTAGAGATGTAGGTCTTGGCCCTTTAAAGCTCCGCATACCATTATTGAGTACCTACTGCATGCATTCATTGAGCACCTGCTCTCTACATGTAATTCATTCCCTGTAATACTGCCAGGACTGTGTTCCCATGCCAATGGTAGAGGTAAGCATGCCAGAAGTGAGAGGCTCAGGTCACTTGCCCCAGGCCACATAACTGGTAGTGATATTAACACCAATATGACCGGTTCCCAGTCCAGGCTCTCCCTTTATACCAGGCTGCCTCCTGGTACACCGTCACAGCTGTGCCCTTCAGGGACTAGAACCATGTGCCTTAATATCAGGTAGCATTGTTGAGGTGACACACACCAATTCTTCTCCTTCCTCAGATCAGCCCAGACTCACTACCAGTACGTAGACGTGTGCCCACGTTTTCATGCTCTCGTTCTTCTTCTGCTGAATATATTTTTGAAATCCAAAGCCAGAACAGATAGTCTGACAAGTGTAAGCATATCAATCACAACAAAAAAATCGAAGGCTGGGGATATGCCATACTGATGTCCCATGACGGAGCAGGCCGTGCGTGAGAAGTAGTCAGACATTTCCAGGGCAAAGAGTTGGTGGGGAAACACGGTGTTCTGGAATCATTTGAATGTGGCTCAGAACCTGGGGGGAGAGGCCTCCCCTCTACTGTGTCCATCTTCTGTCTTATAGTGTTCAGCGGAGTGCGGGGCTGGAGTGCGGACACGCTCGGTGGTATGCATGACCAACCACATCAGCAGCCTGCCTCTGGAGGGCTGTGGGAACAACCGGCCGGCAGAGGCCACTCCGTGTGACAATGGGCCCTGCATGGGCAAGGTGGAGTGGTTTGCTGGGAGCTGGAGTCAGGTGAGTGGCCATAACTGGGTGTGTCTGCCTGTCCCTGGAAGAGACAGCATAGCAGAGGGGTTAGGAACTGGACCTGGTATGTCTAGGTTTGAATCCCAGCTGTGTTACTCATGACCCTGAAGAAGTTGCTTATGCTCTTGGAGCCTCATTCAGTCAACACTATTTATTGAGCATTTATTATGGTCTCTTCTAAGCACTTGAACACAATAAATATTCCTGCCCTCAGGGAAGCTCATGGTGTAGTATGGTTTCTTTGTCTATAAAATGTTCGTAGCGATAGCGCCTTAAAAGTTATTTTTAAAAGAAATAAAGTAATGTATTTTAAGTATGTAGCACAGTGCCTGACATACAATAAATGTACAATAAACCACAGCTACTGCTGCTGTCATTGTTAATAAAGCCAGTTTGATCTGAATTTGAGTGTCAGAAGCAGAAATAAATATGACCCAGAAATCCTATCTCTGGAGGTATAGCCAAAGGAAATAAAATCATTATCTCAAAGACATATCTGCACACTTATGCTCAAAGCAGCATTATTCACAATAGCCAACATATGGAAACAACCTATGTGTCCATCAACAGATGGATGGATAAGAAAATATTTATAGGAATATTATTCATCATTTTAAAAAAGGGAAATCCTGCCTTTTACAACAATATGGATGAACCTGGAGGGTATTATGCTAAGTGAAATAAGTCAGACAGAGAAAAAATACTGCATGGTATCAATTATATGTGGAATTTTAAAAAACCAAACTCATAGAGGGTAAAATGGTGATTTCCAGGGGCTGGGCTGGAGGAAATGGGAAAAGGTTGGTAAAACTTTCAGTTAATAACTGATGAATGAGGTCTAAAGATCTAATGTATATCATGATGACTATCGTTCATAACACTGTACTGTATAACTGAAATTTGCTAAGACAGTAGAACTTAAGTGTTCACACAGTAAAGAAAGGTAAGTATGTGTTAACTCAATGTGGGAATCCTTTTAAAATGTATACATATACCAAATCATCAGTTTAAATACATTATAATTGTGTTTGTCAATTAAACCTCAACTAGAGGCCCAGTGCATGAAATCGTGCACAGAGGGGGGTGGAGTCCCTTCAGCCCAGCCTGCATCCTCTCCTATCCAGGACACCTCAGGGGATGTCCGACTGCCAGTTTAGGCCCTCAGTCGGACATCCCTCTCACAATCTGGGACCGCTGGCTCCTAACTGCTCACCTGCCTGCCTGCCTGATAGCCCCTAACTCCCAACCCCTGCTGGCCTGGTCACCCCCAACTGCCCCCCACGCCAGCCTAGTTGCCCCCAACTGCCCCCCCTGCCAGCCTGGTCGCCCCCAACTGCCCCCCTTGCTGGCCTGGTCACCCCACACAGCCTGCTGTTCAGTCGTTTGGTCGTCCCTCACTAACCCCCCTGCCAGCTTTGTTGCCCCACGCAGCCTGTGTTTGGTCGTCCATCTGGTTGTTTCGGTTGTGACGGCCCCTGGTTTTTTATATATTAGGATAAAGCTGGAGAAATTTATTTTAAAAAAAAGCATAAAAAGAAAAAATTGAGGTTGTTTATTATAAAGAACTAGATACTTTAATAAAGTGACTTAATTGATCAATTAATGTTTCCCTTACTGTGCCAAAATTGAGCATGAACTGAAAATGTGGAAAATATCATTCCCTCCTATTTTTTTGGTTATGATTACCATCAGTATTTTGAGTTCTTGGACCACTTAGCATTTGGCTCCCAGGGCTGGCTAGTTCTCCAAGGACTTTTTGGCTGATGATCATGATTTACACATTATCAGGATCTCTGGCTCCATATAGAATTTTATTTATTTTAAGTAGCTTTATACATAGACCCTGAGAAAAATGGACTGCCTTGTCCTTGTAAATTTATATAACCCCTTTGGAAAGCAATAAAATTCAAGAACCATAAAAATGTTCATTAGCCTTCACCCAGTCACTCCACTCCTGGGGATTCATTTTAAGGAAATAATACATAGAAGAAAAAATCCTTTTCACAGAGATGTTCATGACAGCAGGGCAGTATATGATGGTATATCATAACTCGTTAAAATATTATGTGCAACAACAATAATTAGGAAGATGTGGAAAGTGCATTGATACAGTGGCAAGTGAAAAACAATATGAAAATCTTTGAATCCTATTACCTCAACCACTTCAAAATATAGTCTTTTTATGTAAACAACACGGGGAAATGATTTTCCTCAAATTTCATTTAATATTTTATAATACAAACTATAAAAAATTAAGAAAGAAAATTCAAATATGGCCAATGGTACCCTGGTAGGTATGAGTTAGACATTCTTAGTAACTGATCCCAGCTCTACTTCTCCTTAGTTATTTGATTTGGGGCAAGTAATTTAACCTCTCTGAGCCTGTTTCTTCATCCAAATGTGAGGATAATAATACCAACTTCCTAGGGTTGTTATTGGGTTTTCATGAAATACTATAACATATGGGGGTTGCCCATTGCTTGAGGCATGGGAAGTACTCAATAAATATTAGTTCCCTTTTGTCCATGTTTATTTTTTCCATCAGCTGTTTCTAATCCTTCATGGGTTATAAAACACCTAGAAGGTAAACCCCAAAGATAATTAAAAATGAAATGCACCTATAGGATGCCAAATAACCATGTAAACTGAGGCAATAGGAAGAATCCTGTGTCAAATTGTAATATCAGATCATAAGTGTACATGCACGGTGATGATGCAATTCAACTCGCATGCCTACCAATCTCAGGAGAGGAAAACAGGATTCAGGGTCTTTTTTGCTTGTGGGCCTCCTATTGACTTTAGACTTAAACTCAGAGAACAGAGTGGTATGAATCCAGGTGAAAGCAGCCTTTATTTCTGCTAGATTAGAAACATATAATTTATTGCCCTGTTGTCCAAGAGTCAGCACATGATTGAATGTGGACAGAGCTTTGGTTCTGGATTTATAAAGATGTTGGAACCTACTGGCACCTCCCTGCCTTGGGAATTAGATATTTTCCCAAAGAAAATGAAATAGATAATGCTTATTTATTGAAAGGCAAGTAGGTAAGTCTTAAACACTAACTGACTTCAGAATATAAAAATAAATGTTCCTTTCTGCTACGTGGTTTGAATGAGAGTTGGCACCTTGAACACCCCACCAGCCTGGTCACAGCGACTAGTCCAGGATGGATATGTGACCTAAGACAAGTCAAACAGAGTCCTTCCCTAGGACTTTTATGGTCTTAAAGAAAGAAACTCCCTGAGAAGTTTGAGCACAGGTGCCAGCAGTGGCCATGCTGAAGCTTGTGGAGAAAGCTAACCCAAGAGAACAAGATCTGTAGAACTTAGGGAATCTTTTCCACTCTGGAGCAAAATAGCCCAACTCTTATTTATAAGGTATTCCACAAAATCTATTATTCATGCCCAGATGTTTTCTTTCTCCCCTGTCAATTTTGGGTTTACTTCACCCTTATACTGTCTTAGCTCTGAGGGGTGTTTCACAATCTCTGGTGATTAGGAGCATCCCTCTTGTCTGCCTGTGTCGCTGAATCATATTTATTCTCACTGGCATCTGAGCATACACCTCCACTCTCCCCTGGTCTTAGAACAGTGATCCAGCAAAGTACAGCTGTAGGAATTCTTTAGGTATAGAAACATGAAGAATTGCTATCACCTCTCAATGGAAGGATTTATCCCCATTAAATATCACTTTCTCCAAGAATTACATTTTATCTGATATTTGTATTACTCCATCTTATTTCTCACTAGAGGCCCAGAGCACAAAATTTGTTCATGTGGGGGGGGGGGGGGGGTGTCCCTCAGCCCAGCCTGCACCCTCTCCAAACTGGGACCCCTCGAGGGATGTCCAACTGCC
The DNA here is from genome assembly GCF_951640355.1 of Cnephaeus nilssonii. Classification (NCBI taxonomy): domain Eukaryota; kingdom Metazoa; phylum Chordata; class Mammalia; order Chiroptera; family Vespertilionidae; genus Cnephaeus; species Cnephaeus nilssonii. Next base: position 2,866,731 of record NC_137072.1, on the reverse strand, counting down.
CGTTTAGGCCCGATCCCAAGCAGTCAGACAACCCTCTCACAATCCAGGACTGCTGGCTCCCAACTGCTCGCCTGCCTGCCTTCCTGATTGCCCCTAACCGCTTCTGCCTGCCAGCCTGATCACCCCCTAACCACTCCCCTGCCAGCCTGATTGATGCTTAACTGTTCCCCTGCCAGCCTGTTTGCCCCTAACTGCCCTCCCCTGCAGGCTTGATCGCCTCCAACTGCCCTCCCTTGCAGGCCTGGTCCTCTCAACTGCCCTTTTATGCTGGCCTGATCGCCCACAACTGCCCTCCCTTGCAGGCCTGGTCCCTCCCAACTGCCCTCCCTTGCTGGTCATCTTGTGGTGGCCATCTTGTGTCCACATGGGGGCAGGATCTTTGACCACATGGGGGCAGCCATCTTGTGTGTTGGAGTGATGGTCAATCTGCATATTACTCTTTTATTAGATAGGATAGAGGCCTGGTGCATGGGTGGGGGCCAGCTGGTTTACCCTGAAGGGTGTCCCGTATAAGGGTGGGGGTTCCCTTGGGGCGTGAGGCGGCCTGGGCAAGAGGCCTGTGGTGGTTTTCAGGCCGGCCATGCCCCCCGGCGACCCAAGCGGAGGCACTGGTATCTGGGATTTATTTATCTTCTACAATTGAAACTTTGTAGCCTGGAGCGGAGCCAAGCCTCCTGCTCACTCCGTGGTGGCAGCCATTTCTGTTGGGATTTATTTATCTTCTATAATTGAAACTTTGTAGCCTTAAGCGGAGGCCAAGGCAGGCCAGGGCTGCAGAAGCTTGGCTTCCTCCATCGCGGGGGGCAACCCTAGCCTCCTGCTCTCTCCAGCTCTGTGGCTGCTGCCATTTATGTTGGGATTCATTTATCTTCTATAATTGAAACTTTGTAGCCTGGAGTGGAGGCCTGGGCCAGCCAGGGTGTGCAGAAAGCTTGGCTTCCTCCATCGCCAGGGAAACCCAAGCCTCCCTCCTGCTCTCTCTGTGGCTGCACCCATCTTGGCTGGGTTAATTTGCATACTTGCTCCTGATTGGCTGGTGGGTGTGGTTTGTGGGTGTGGGGGTACAGTCAATTTGCATATTACTCTTTCATTAGATAGGATTGTTGATTTTCACCTGGTATACTTTTGTCAACTTCTTGTGTGTTTTTTAAGATATTCTTCTGTGTGCAGGACTATTTTTGTCTTTATTTTTATCCAATCTGCAAGTCTTTATTTTTTAAGAGTTAAATTTTAACCATTTATATTTATTGCAATCATTTATATGTTTGGACTTTTCCCTGTCATGTTATTTTTGTGTTTTCTATTTAATTTTCTATTGCCATGTTTTCTTGGGGTATTTTTCCCCCTCTTTCCTTTCCACACATTTGTATTGGTCCAACTTCCTTATTTCATTTTTTTCCTCTAACATTTTGGAAATTATAAATCTGTTTTTATTCATCCAGTGATATCAGAAGAAAAAAGATTTAACACACAGTTTTAAACTTATGTTTCAGTGTCATTATCAATAACCATATTCTCTCAATCTATACTTCCATAAAGATGTTGAGATCATCTGGATTTAGCTCCATATTAATGTTAATCAATTTTATAGAAAAATACTAATCTAGATTTTAAAATAGCCTTCTTTCCTTCAAAGGTTATTTTTACTGAAATATAATTCACTTATAAAATTCACCCTTTAAGTGTACAATTCAGTGGTTTTTTGGTATATCCACAAAGTTGTGCAACCATCACTACTACCTAATTCCAGGATATTTCTGTCATCCCAAAAGAAACATATAGTCATTATTTATTTATTTATTAAAATGTTTTTAAAAATATTTGTATTGATTTCAGAGAGGAAGAGAGAGGGAGAGAGAGATAGAAACATCAATGATAGCAGAGAATCATTGATCAGCTGCCTCCTGCACACGCCTTACTAGGGACTGATCCTGCAACCCGGGCATGTGCCCTGAACAGGAATTGAACCGTGACCTCTTGGTTCATAGGTTGACGGTCAACCACTGAGCCATATTGGTCAGTTACTATAGCCATTATTAACAATAGTTTTTATTGGTGACTTTGCCAACTTCTGCTTTTGTATCCTGTGTCTTCTTCCTGGTTCTTTTTAATTTTTTTAGAGACCATAACCCAGTAAGTCTTTCTAATAGGATTCATAAGCCATAGTTTTCTGAGCCCTTGAATATTTAAAAATGTTTTCACTTGTCCCTTTGACTTGAATGCTCCCAGTAGGTGCGGATGCCTTTGCTTCTTCCTTGGCAGAGTCAGTTTCCTGGTCATTATCTTATCTGACCACTCCCTCAATGTCCTGAGGCCCCCTCCCTCCTGCTTTTCACAGCCACATGTCCACCACCATTCTTGCCCAAAGCATTTGAGCTGCTTCCTCTTGGTTAGGAGTCCCTCCTCTCTGTGCACTTTGAACTATGATTTTCTCCTTCAATTTATTCTCATCTTTCACCATTCAAAGATTCTTCATAATTTCTGGTCCACCAAGGGTGAGTTCCTTTCCTATTTCAAATACTGTCTCAGGCACACACATATACCTACACACATCCATTCCTTTGTTCACACACACACATATTCTGCTGTTTCTGGCCATTTAGGGTAGGAGAGGGCTGAGATATGTGCTCTTTCTCCCTTCATTACCTAATGTCTTCAAGGACTTTACAAACATAGCATAAAATAACCTGAGGCTTTGGTCAAGGTTTAGAGTCTGCTGTTCTGCCAAGCACTGGGTCTGTACCTGGCCCCTCAGAGTAGTCATGGATATTTCCGGTTTCCAAACCCCTCCAGTTTGCAGGTGAGACAATGAAACCTGGGAAAGTGCTATGTCTTGGCCAAAGACACGGGACTATTCAGTGACAATGTCTAGACTAGTTTCTATGTCTCCTGACTTCAGTCCAGTGTTCTGCTCCTGCTGTCCCCTGGATTTTACACCCTTACTCCTCTTTTTCCTGGAAGCCTATTTCTCCTCTCCTGCCTCCAATTCTTTCATTGTCTGCAGCACTTGAAAGAGAAGAACAAAACAAGGTTATACTGAAAATGTGCCAGATCAATAATGGACTAACATCTTATGATGAGTATTGTTACACACAGATGAGAAAGATCACATCCAGGGAAATCCCATGTTGGGTACATCATTAATACACACCAAATAGATAGAATACAGCCTGCCTATGATGCTGGGATGGGACTTAACCTCCAGCACAAGTAGATTAACTCCATAACTAACTAACATGGAAGAAAATAGGAAATACAAGCTAAGAAGGTTCCTGGATGCCTATGAAGATGGCAGAAAAGAAGGCACAAAGCAAAAATTGCCAGTCGTGGTGTTTATTGTGCCCCATGTGACCAAGTCATAGTCTATTGGCTTGGATTTTTCCATTTTCTGTAGAGATGTGGTTTCCCCCCTATTTTTGTTTGACCCTATGCCTGACTACAGAAGCAAAGCTAATGTTAAAACTTTAGCTATAGACATTGTTAAAAGCTTTCCATAAAGGTAGTGGATTCTTTAAAGTCTCTGAAGGCCTAGACAACACAAGTTTTAAACTTTTTAATCAAGATATATTGAGTAAACCAAATGTGAATAAAAAACGCTTTACAAAGTAATAGATTTGTGCATAGTTATATGCATCATATTTCCATAAACTAACAAAATGCATCAATATATGTAATTGCCTGTCCTTTGTGCTCAAACCCCAGGGAAGTGAAAGGAATGGGCCCCATGGTGAAAGGTTTCCTGCTGGCACCCTGTTGGAACGGAGGGTTGGCCATATTGTCCCAACTCTAGAATCTTCTATTCAGCTTTGTATGTCTCAAAGAATTTTAATTTAGTCCTTCATGCACAGGTGTGTAGGCTCTGAGAGACTAATTCATCCCCAGTGTCCACCCATTAAGGTTCCGGCAGAAAACGAATGTGTTAGTTCATTGTCTTACAGTCAGGGGTCTGTAAGAGTCTACTGGACAGAAACAAGCAAAGTGATCGCCTGGTGTGTTCCTGTAGGGGAGTCTAAGGGGAACCATTTCAGTCTCAGCACAAAAGGCACCATGATCTCAGTGGCCAGTAGCCTGAAGCCGTGATGACTCAGGACACCCATTCTCCGCCCCAGACGTAGAACTGTTAGGAAAATTGGAATTCATGGGCAACTTCTCTTCTAGAAATGTTTTCCAATACCCTTGGGCTCTTCCTCACTGAATTGATGATAGAAAGCACATGCAGACATACCCTGATGGACAGTCATTCTCATCTCCTTCCCGTGATGTGATACCATCTTTTTCTGCTTCCTTCTTTAGTGCTCCATAGAGTGTGGCAGTGGGACCCAGCAGAGGGAGGTGATTTGTGTTAGGAAGAATGCAGACACCTTTGAAGTGCTGGACCCTTATGAATGTTCCTTCCTAGAGAAACCCCCCACCCAGCAGTCCTGCCACCTGAAGGCTTGTGGAGCCAAATGGTTTAACACAGAATGGAGCATGGTAAGTCAGGGTGCTCTTGATAGAGATTGCTGCTTTTAGTGCATCATTCTCCTGCTTTCCTTCCATACCCACACCTGGGCCTCTGACTAGGTGCCAGGCACAGGGCTCAGCCCTCAAGTATATTCCCTATAGTGATCTATCCAGTTGGTCACTGCCAGGGCACTACAGATGCAGTCTACCTGGTGGGTGGAGCCTGAGGCTGGGACAATCTTGATCTAAACTGCAGAGCCATAAAGCACAGACTCTTAAGTGTCAGTATGCATAAGAATCAGCTGGGGCCTTGTTAGAAAAAAATGAATTCTGGGTCCACCCAGAGGAGTTTGCATTTTGAATAATCTCCTTAGGAGAGTTGGATGCAGGTGTCCTTGGACCGCATTTTGAGGAGTGCTGCTGCAGAGGATTGATGGCTGAACGGATTCAAGGATGCCATTGAGATACTGCATCATGAAGGAATTTCAGTAGGTCTCAGTAATACAGTGAGACCCACACCAGTCAGGCCTCAGTGTGTGTGTGTGTGTGTGTGTGTGTGTGTGTGTGTGTGTGTGTGTACACTTGTTTAAAATTCAACAGATGATATGGACTATGTATTATGGAACTGGTCCTGTTTTTTTCTTTGAATTGAGTCCTAGGAAACTCAAAGCTAAAATTGTTGTCCATCTCTAAGAGAGAGTTTATCAGCCCTTACAAAATAGATTTTTCCTACTTTTATATTTCTTTTAACCTCAGTTTCCCCAGATCATTTTACATTTTGTAACCCTCAAAGCATTTCTTAAGCCATCTCAGATCCTTTTTGTAAGGAAGAGGGTACTGTGTGAATGATGAGAGGCAGAGAGAGTCTGAGACAGAGAGATAGAGTTAATACACAAATAGGTTACTAAGAATGAAGTGGAAGAGGATGGAAATAGTGATAAAACACTTTTCTTTCTCCAAGTAAAAGAGTTTATTTTCAAGAAACATCCTAAAACAGAAAATGTCCTCAGGGCATCATTCCTGGTGACCAAATAACAGACCTTAGACACATGGGAGTGGGGTTCATTCTGCTTTGTGTCACTGAAGATCTTCAAGCATGGTTGTAGGTGAGCCCAAAGTAGAGGCCAGAGCCTTTCTCAAAATCATTCATAGGTGATAAAAAGGATTTTGCTTATAAAATATATGAATAAAAGCTGAGAATTCTGCTTCCAAACAGTGTGTGTTAGCTCTAGTGAGAACAGCCATTTGGCATGTGGTGAACCATAGATCAGAGGCAAATGGGAACAAAGGTGGTGTTGAGTTTCAGAGGTGTTTTGTCAACTTCTGGGAAATGAAATTTAATTATTTTGATGCTGGCCAAGCCCCTTGAGAACACAGGAACAGATCATTATTTTCTTTTACTGTTTGAAGAGTCTAGAAAGGGCCAGATTCACCAGACCTATTAAAAAAGACAAACTGAAAACAACTGTCTGGAAACAACCCAGATGTCCTCAACAGGTTAATGTGTTACTTCTGAGCAACAGATATTACTTAGCAACAAAGAGGAATGAGCTGTTGGTACCCAAACATCATGGATAAACTTCAAATGCATTTTGCTAAATGACTCCCAAAGCTACAAATTGTACTATCCCATTTATATGATATTCTGTAAAAGGCAAAACTATAGGGACAGATACCAGGTCTGCTGAATCTCACCTGGGAATTTGTTGTGCGTGATGAAACTTTGACATAAATGATACTAACAAAGACTGTGATGGAACCCAGATGTCTTTGAAGATGCCTTGTTTTGTAAATGTGAGTTTATAACTGAGTCAATATTTTATATAATTATAAAATAAAATTTTAAAGCAATCCATAAAAATGGAAAATGAAATGAAACAAATTAACCTAAATATATATATTCAGTAGTGGCCATAGCACTATTGCATGTGGATTAAAACACAGCATTTGACTATCTATCCCTAAGGACAAAAGAACTGCAGAAAAGTGTCTACATTGTTTGCAGTAATCACATTTTCAGTGATAGTGTTGTACTGTATTCTGAGATAGTTGGGTGTAATGTGTGATAAAATAAATGAGTAATATACTTTATGGTAACATGATGATATGTGTGTATAATAATATGATAGTATAACTCTGTTATCCCCAGTATCCTTGAAAATAGGGTTCTCAACTTAGGATAAAAAAATATATAGGAGAGGGATTAAAATGGCAGCAGAGTACGTGGAAGCTTACAGACATGCTCCCAGGACCAAACTGGAATTACAACTAAAATATAAAAATAAACCCCACCCTGAATAATCAACTGAAGACTAGCTGGAGAGAACCCTGATAACCAAGGACAGAAAGTGGAGACCACATACAGACCGGTAGGGTGGGCGGAGGTGCAAAATGGCTATCAGGCTCCCACAGACTGCAGCTGAAGTTCCAGAGAGATATCTCAGCTATTGGGGGGTTGCCACTGAGAATTCTGCAGTCTAGTCCCCAAGATGGGTCCCCCAGCAGAGAGCACCCGAACTTAGAAAGGTGCCCAGATAACATCTGCCTGTGAAAAGCAGCAAGGTTGCTGTCTGTCAGAGAGACATGGATGGAAATGCAGGCCCCCTCTTAAAGGGTCAACGCACAACATTATGAGTGCAGCCACTCACCTTGGGCTCTGGCAGAGGGAGGGCAGAGTGGACTAGAGCTGTATACACATAAGCCAGGGTTGGGAAATCTGGGGTTAGAGCTCAGAAGGCAGACACCCCAGTTTCCTGCGCTGAGTCATTCCCTCATGCTGTGGAAGTTATCTTTCTCAAGCAAACTTTTGCTATTCTGTGGTTTTTGCCTGGGGGAAAGACAGTTGATGCACCCTATTGGAAAATCCCCTGCCCCACCCTGTGGAGTTTCTGAGGCCCATTAAGAGACTAAGAATAACAATTAGCCTCCAGGCAGAAGCAACTGTCACACCCTGTTGGAAAATCTCTCACCCCACCTGTGGACAATAGCTTGAGGCTACTTCAGACTGAATCCAATCATACTTCAGGCAGAGGCGGTTCTCTGGAGGCTTTGAGTCTTTGCCTGATCTAATTAGTCAGAAACAGCAGTTTGGGTCCCTGCCACAAACACCATCCCGGACTGCTCATTGAGGCAAAAGTCAGTGGGACCCCAAGTGCTTGCAGATGACATCTGCAGGACCATCTCAGAACAAAGTCAATAAAGGTATGAGACTCAAGGCAGAGTCCCCAAACACTAGACTACTAGGGGATTCAACCCATTGGACATCAGGTTGCCCAGGGCCAGAAAGGGACAGTTACTCACATTCACCTACACTAGAGAAGTTCCCAGGAGGCCCAGGATAGACACACCAAAGGACCATTCAACAACATCAGAGCAAAATCCAGCAAGCCCCACAAATAGTGGACCCAAAGCACCTGTATAACAACTGACACTACAACATTGGGGTTAAACCTCACTGGCAGCAAGTCGGAGGGGAGATCCCTCCCACAAATGGGACATCAACATTCAAGTTCCAGTGAAAACAGGAGAGCCCAAACAACACACACAAGGGGCACCCCTAGAGCATCCAGCTTAGGCAAACAAAGAGACTACACCACTCGACCCTTCAAGACACTTTCTATACTAGTATAAGGCCATCTCACAAAGACTGGGAGCTAAAGCAGTTCTATCTAATACATAGAAGCAAATACAACAAGATAGCTAAAATGGAGAGACAGGAGAGAAACCAAGATGGTGGCATAGGTAAACACCTGAACTTGATGCCTCGCACAACCACTTCAAAACTACAACTAAAAGACAAAACGTGTATTATCCAGAAACATGGGAAGGCTGGCTGAGTGGAAATTATACAACTAGAAGGAAAGAGAAAAGCACACTGAGACTTGGAGGAGGGGCAGAAGTGAAGTGCAGAGGTATGGAGGCGCATGCGCGGTAAGGGCTGGCAACTGAGTACGCTGTTGTCTTTTTCAATCAGGAGGGAGATACAAGCTCCCTACTGCTCTGTACTCCAATTCTGGGAGAGACTCTGGGGACCCAGACTCATATGGGGAGAAACTGGACTGTCTGGCATCAGGCAGAACTCGAGGGAGGCTTTCTCTCAGAGGTGCTTGCAATGATCATTGTTTCTGCATGGTGCTGTGGGACACAGAGACATGGGACCTCTTCCAGGCAGGGCTGACAGTCAACCATTGCTGTTTGCTCCTCCCTGGTGATTCCCTGAGACCCTACCCCAACCAATTTACACTTCACCCAAGCCGTGCACAGAGGCTTTTGCATATGAATGGCCTGGCCCTTTGCAATCTGAAACCTAAGTTACTGCAGCTGGGTCAAAGAGCCCCAGAGTCTCCAAAAGAAGACCCAAGGCTTGACAGCAGCTTGCACTGCTTCACAGTTGGGCCTCATCTGGGCACCTCCAAAACCCAAACAAAGAGAAGGAATCTGCAGATCTCTCTGTAGTTCCTGCTGGGTGGCCTCAGGCAGAGGCTAAATTAGCACCTCCTTGGAGATCCAAGAGCCAGTGTACCCAGGGGTCAGAGTAGGACTATTCAGATTACAACTCCTCAGATCAATAAGGGACACACTCAGGGGGCAGACTCAGTGAGCACCAAAGCCTTGCCCCATAAGGGTGTCTCCAGCACAGAAGTCCTCCCATCATAAACAGAGCTGATCCTCACAACCAATTGGCCTGGAGGTCAATTCCTCCCAGTGATACCAACAACAAGTACTTCATGCCACTCCTTTCTGGCCTAAAGTGTTTCTATTGAGAAGTCAGTTGACATTCTAATTGGAACTCCTTTGTAGGTAATTTTCTGTCTCACTCTTGCTGCCTTTAAGATTCTTCTTTGTCTTTAACATTTGCCATTTTAATTATGATGGGTTTATGGTGAATCTCTTTGGGTTCATCTTGATTGGGACTCTGTGTCTCCTAAACTTGTGTGACATTTTCCTTCATCAGGTTGGGGAAGTTTTCTGTCATTATTTCTTCAAAAAGGTTCTCTGTTCCTTGCTTACCTCTTCCCCTTCTGGTATTCCCATAATGTGAATATTGTTATGTTTCATGTTGTACCAGAGCTCCCTTAAGCTATCTTCCTGCTTTTTAATTCTTTTTTTTTTCTATTTGCTGCTCTAATTGGGTATTTATCTTTACCTTATCTTCCAAATCACTGATTCAATCTTCTGCTTTATTCAATCTACTTTTAATCCCTTCCATTGTGTTCTTGATATCAGATATATCACTCTTCATTTCTGTCTGGTTCTTGTTCATGGCCTCTATTTTCCTTTTCATGTTGTTGTAATTTGCACTAAGTTCCTGAAGCATCTTTATAACCATTGCTTTGAAGTTTATGTCTGATAGGTTGCTTGCCTAATTCTTTTTCTGGAGATTCCTTGTTTTCTCTCATTTGGGGGTTGTTTCTTTGTCTCTCCATTTTTGTTTCTGATCAATTTTTATTGTTCAGATTATTACAGTTGTTCATCTTTTTTCCCCCCATAGCTCCCCTTCACTGGTTCCCACCCCACCCTCTGCTTACCACCCCCCCCCCACTGTCCTCATCCATAGGTGTACAATTTTTGTCCAGTCTCTTTCCACACCTCCCACACCCCTTTCCCCCTGAGAATTGTCAGTCCACTCCCTTTCTATGCTCCTGATCCTATTATATTCACCAGTTTATTCTGTTCATCAGACTTTTTATTCACTTGATTTTTAGATTCACTTGTTGATAGATATGTATTTGTTGTCACTTTGTTGTTCATAATTTTTATCTTTACCTTTTTCTTCTTCTTCCTATTCTTAAAAAATACCCTTCAGCATTTCATATAATACTGGTTTGGCAGTGATAAATTCCTTTAGCTTTTTCTTATCTGTGAAGCTCTTTATCTGACCTTCAATTCTGAATGATAGCTTTGCTGGGTAGAGTAATCTTGGTTGTAGGTTCTTGCTATTCATCACTTTGAATATTTCTTGCCATTCCTGTCTGACCTGCATGGTTTCTGTTGAGAAATCAGCTGACAATCATATGGGTGCTCCCTTATAGGTAACTAACTGTTTTTCTCTTGCTGCCTTTAATACTCTCTTTTTGTCTTTTGCTCTTGGAATTTTAATTATGATGTGTCTTGGTGTGGTCCTCTTTGGGTTCCTTTTGTTTGGGATTCTGTGTGCTTCCTGGACTTGTAGGTCTATTTCTTTCACCAGGTGGGGGAAGTTTTCAGTCACTATTTCTTCAAATAGGTTTTCAGTATCTTGCTCTCTCTCTTCTTCTGGGACCCCCATAATTCTGATGTTGGTACACTTGAAGTTGTCCCAGAGGCTAGGACTTCCAGTACTATGTTGAATAAGAGTGGTGAAAGTGGATATCCCTGCCTTGTTCCTGATCTTAAGGGAAATGTAGTTTAGTTGTCTGGCACAAGGTAGGTTTAATAAGTACTTATTATATAAATGAAGATTGGTATGGGAGGTATTGAGATAAATCTAACTTTTCCCCCATTAAACTTATCTGGCAATAAAATAATTTAAAATATTTATGCAAAAAGTAAACAGTGTTATCTAAACAATAAGTTTTCTATGTTATCCTATATAATAAAAGAGTAATATGCAGATTGACTGTCACACCAACACACAAGATGGCCACCCCCATGTGCTCAAAGATGGCTGCCCCCATGTGGACACAAGATGGCCAGCAGGGGAGGGCAGTTGTGGGCGATCAGGCCTGCAGGGGAGGGCAGTTAGGGGTGACCAGGCTGGCAAGGGAGGGCAGATAGGGGTTACCGGGCCAGCAGAGGAGGGCAGTTGGGGGTGACCAGGGTTGCAGGAGAGGACAGTTGGGGGCAACCAGGCCTGCAGGGGAGGGCAGTTGGGGGGGACCAGGCCTGCAGGGAATGGCAGTTGGGAGAGACCCAGGCCTGCAGGGGAGGGCAGTTGGGGGGAACCAGGCCAGCAGGGGAGGGCAGTTAGGGGTGACCAGGCCTGCAGGGGAGAGCAGTTAGGGGCAACCAGGCCAGCAGGGGAGGGCAGTTAGGGGTGACCAGGCTAGCAGGAGAGGGCAGTTAGGGTGACCAGGCTGGCAGGGGAGAGCAGTTAGGCATCGATCAGACTGGCAGGGGAGTGTTTAGGGGGTGATCAGGCTGGCAGGCAGAAGCAGTTAGGGGCAATCAGGAAGGCAGGCAGGCGAGCAGTTGGGAGCCAGCAGTCCTGGATTATGAGAGGGGTCCCAGATTGGATAGGGTGCAGGCTGGACTGAAGGACACACACCCCATGCACAAATTTCGTGTACCAGGCCTCTAGTTGGTTTATAAAAATGCTATGGATTTTTGGGTATTAATTCTGTATCCTTCTACATTTTTTAATTCATTTATTACTAAACCTAATAGGTTTTTTTATGGAGTCTTTAGGGTTTTCTATGTACAGTATCATGTCACCTGTGAATAATGAGAGTTTTTCTTCCTCTTTTCCAATTGGGATGCCTTTTATTTCTTCTCCTTGTCTGATAGGTATGGCCAGGATTTCCAGAACTATGTTGAATAAGAGTGGTGAAAGAGGGCATCTCTGTCTTGTTCCTGTTCTTAGGGTAAATGGTTTTAGATTTTGCCTGTTGAGTATGATATTGGCTGTAGATTTGTTATCTATGGCCTTTATGATGTAGAGGTATATTCCCTTTATTCCCATTTTGCTGAGAGTTTTTTATCAAAAAAGGGTGTTGGATTTTGTTGAATGCTTTTTCTGCATCAATTGATATGTTCATGTGAGTTTTGTCTTTCAACTTCTTTATGTGCTATATTACGTCTATTGATTTGTGAATATTGTACCAGCCTTGCATTCCCAAAATAAATCCCACTTGGTCATGATGTATGAACTTTTTAATGTAATGCTGGATCTGGTTTGCTAAAATTTTGTTGAGGATTTTTAGTGTCTATGTTCATCAGGGACATTGGCCTGTAGTTCACTTTCTTTGTTGTGTCTTTATCTGGTTTTGGAATTGGGGTGATGCTGGTCTCATAGAGAGTTTAGAAGTGTTCCTTTCTCTTGAATTTTTTGGAATAGTTTGAGAAGTAGAGGGGTTAGTTCTTCTTTGAATATTTGGTAAAACTCCCCAGTGAATCTTTCTGGACAAGGGCTTTTGTTTCTGAGAGGTTTTTTATTGCTGCTTCAATTTCATCAGTAGTTATTGATCTATTCAGATTTTCTGATTCTTCCTGATTGAGTTTTGGAAGATTGTATTTTTCTAGGAATATGTCCATTTTATCCTGGTTTTCCCATTAGTTGGAATAAAGTTGTTCATAGTATTTTGTTACAACCCTTTGTATTTCTGTGGGGTCAGTTGTTACTTCACCTTTTTTGTTTCTGATTTTGTTTATTTGGGTCCTCTCTTTTTGTTTCCTGGTGAGCTTGGCTACAGTCTGTGAATCTTGTTTATTCTTTTAAAGAACCAGCTCTTGGTTTTATTGATCTTTTATATTTTTTTGTCTCTATATAATTTATTTCTGCTCTGATCTTTATTATCTCTTTCCTTCTACTTGTTCTGGGCTTTTCTTGTTCCATTTCTAATTCTTTAAGTTGTAGTGTTAGATAACTTACTATCAGTTTTTCTTGTTTTCTGAAATAGGCCTGTAATGTATGAACTTCCTTCTCAGGACTGCTTTCACTGGGTCCCATAGGTTTTGGATTAGTGTGTTTTCATTGTCATTTGTTTCCAGTATTTTTTTTCTTATTTCAAATAAAAAAAAACATTCATTGTTTAATAGCATGCTATTTGGCCTCCATGTATTTGATTGTTTTTGAGCTTTTTTATTGTAGCTAATTTTTAATTTCATGCCATTGTGGTCTGAGAAGATGCTTGATATGATTTCAATCTTCTTGAATTTGTAGAGACTTAGCTTGTGTCCTAGTATGTGGTCTATCTTTGAAAATGTCCCATGTGCACTTGAGAAGAATCTATATTCTGTAGCTTTGTGGTGGAATGTTCTGAATATGTCAATTAGTTCCATATGTTCTAAAGTATCATTTAGGATTGCTGTTTCCTTGTTGATTTTTTGTCTAAAAGATTTATCCAATGCTGTTAGTGGGATGTTACAGTCCCCTACTATGATTGTATTGCTGTCAATCTCTCCCTTGATATCCTCCAGAAGTTTTTTTTTATATACTTAGATGTTCCTGTATTGGGTGTGTATAGGTTTACCAGTGTTATAGTCTTTTGTGGTATGGATCCCTTTAGTATTATGAAGTGGCTTTCCTTATTGCTTGTTATGGCCTTCACTTTGAGGTCTATTTTTTCAGATATAAGTATTGCTACCCCAGCTTTATTTTTTTTTTCTATTTGCCAGAAAAAAAGTGTTTCCATCCTTTCACTTTCAGTCTGTGTGAGTCCTTTCTTCTAAGGTGAGTCTCTTGTAGACAGCATATAGTTGGGTCATGTTTTCTTATCCATTCAGCTACCCTATGTCTTTTGATTGGAGCACTTAATCCATTTATGTTTAAGGTTATTACTGATAGGTATTTGTCACCATTTTTATTCTTTATGCCTCTGTTCCTTATTCCCTTTCTATTTTTTTTTCTTTTTACAACAGTCTCTTTAGAATTTCTTGCATTGCTGGCTTGATGGTAATAAACTCCCTTAGCCTTTTTTTGTCTGTGAAGGTCTTGATTTCACCTTCTATTTTGAATGATAGCCTTGCTGGATAGGGTATTCTTGAATTCAGTCCCTTTGCATCACTTTATATACTTCATTCCATTCCCTTTTGGCCTGATGTATTTATGTTAAGAAATCAGTTGATAGTCTCATGGAAATCCCTTGTAGGTAACTTTCTGTCTCTCTCTGGCAGCCTTTAAGATTCTTCCTTTGTTGTTGATGTTTTCCAGTTTAATTACAATGTGTCTTGGTGTTAATCTTTTTGGGTTCATCTTGTTTGGGACTCTCTTTGAATTTGTGTAACATTTTTCTTCCCAAAGTCAGGGAAGTTTTCTGCCATTATTTCTTCAAACAGCTTTTCTATTCCTTCTTCATCTTTCTCTCCTTCTGGCACCCCTATTATGTTGATGTTTTTCATTTCATGTTATCTTGGACCTCCCTTAGACTCTCCTTCTGCTTTTTCTTTTCTTTTTTCCAGTTGCTGCTCTGCTTGGGTGTTTTTCCACCTTGTCTTCTAACTCACTGATTTAGTCTCCAGCTTTTTCTAGTCTACTGTTGAAACCTTCCATTGTGTTCTTTATTGCAGCTATATTGTTCTTCATTTCCTCTTGATTTTTTACACATGTTGGTGAATTTCTCATCCAGCCTTTTGAGCATTCGTGTAACCATTACTCTGAATTCCTTCTCTGACAAATTGCTTGCCTCCATTTCATTTTGTTCCTTTTCTGGTGATTCCTCCTTTTCTTTCATTTGGGGGTTGTTTCTTTGTCTCCCCATTTTTGCCTTTTGTCTTTTTAATTGTTTCTATGTATTAGATTAAACTGCTATGCCACCCAGATTTTCTGAATTGGTCTTATATAGTAGTTGTTTTGTGGGACCCAGTGGTGCAGTCTCTCAGGTATCCTGGGCTGGGTGTACCAGGAAGGCCCCCTACTTGAGATATGTGGGTTCTCTTGATGTAGTTGGGTTTTGAATGTTATTATCCCATTCATGGATGGAGTCTCCTCTCAGGGTGTCCGATTATGTAGCTTGCTCCCTACCATGTCATTCCAACCATTGTGGAGGTGCTGACCGAAGAGCACAAAATACAATACAACAAGATATGACACAGAAGGAATAAAACACGAATGTACACAAGACACCTATAACCCCAATAAAAGTGATCACCAAAGAAAAGAGAAGGAAAAAGAAAAGAGAGAAAAAATGATAATGAAATAAAAAAAAGACAGAAAGAAAGAAAATGGGGAGAAAACACAACAAAACAAACAAATAAACCAAAAAGCACAAATAAAAAACACCCAGAAAAATGGGGGGAGGAGAAGAATCTGTAGATGCAGAACTTAAATAAGGAAAATAAGATTAAGGAACTGGATGAATAGGGGAAGCACCACAGTTTAGAGTAGAGGAGGGAGAAAAGAAATGAGAAGATGAGAAGAAAATAGACAAAATAACAAAAAAAAATTTAAAGGAGATTAGAGGGGAGAATAGGTAGGCCTAAATTTAGGAAGTTAAACAAGTTAAAAAATTAGGAGAAGAAAAGAGCGAGAGAAGAGAAAAAAAGGAAAAAAATGAGTAGTGAAGAAAAAGATAAGAAAAAAAGGAAATGGAGTAGGGGCAGGGAAGAGGAAATTAGATATATGAATAAACCAACAGAGGCTAGAATAATAACACATCAATAAAGCAGATAAAGAAGATCAATTTTTAAAAAGAGGAAGAGAGAAAGGAAAGAGACAAACCAAACCAGGGAAAGGAGAAGAAAAACAGGAGAAAAAAAGAGAAGAGTGGAAGAAAAGGGTGCAAGAAATAAATAAAATTTTAAAAAATAAATAATAATTTTTTAATTAAAATAAAAAAGTGATTTGATGTTCACTTCAGCCTAGTTTTAATGCTCCATAAGAGCTGGTTTAGGACCCCACTCTTCTGTCTGCCAATTCTGGGCTTCCGGTTAGGTACATAAACCCTTACCACTGTCAGGTATGGTCTTTGGCTTTTAGCACCCTGCGTGAAGCTCCACGTCCTCTGCTTATATCTGTCTCCACAGGCCTTGGCTGCAAACAGGCAGGGCCAATCTGCACTCTTTGCCTGTCTGCCACCTGTCAATCTTAATCACTCAAGCAAATGTTTCTGACAGGGCTTCAAATGGGGTTGGTGCTGTTTCGCTTTCAGGGAATAAAGTGTGGGGGGGGGGGTGGCGGGGGGGGGGGGGGGTTCTCTGACCCAGAGCTACTCCTCTGTGAGTGGTCCAAAATATTACTCTGGCCTTGGTTGTTCAGAGGTCCTTGTATGGAACCAATGGAGCTGATTGGCTACCTGGAGACTTTATCCGTCTGTCTCCCAGAATAGCGAGGCAGAGGGCCCCTCTTCCAATCCAGTCACTGAGGACTCCTTGGAGCTGTTCAGACACATAAACTTGGCCTCTGCCTTTGTTTCCGCTGTAAAGCTCAAAACGCAGGGTGTGGCGGGCTGTACCACCTTCCCTAAGGCTACTGGGAAGGGCTAGCTCTTCTTGGGAGAAATGGCCGCTTAGGTGTGGAACCTTAAGTCCCAATGCTGGGCTCCTGGGCACGGCTCCCTGCCCTGCTTCCCTCCCCAGCCTCTTCTCGGGCCCCTCAAGTCTGTGCCTCCCCCTACCCTGCGCCAAAGCCTCGGGTGAGTAATTGCAATTGAAAAGTCCTGTGTTCTGAGTTTAGAGAATAAAAACAAAGGTAAAGCAAAACAAAAACAACAATGAAACCTCAGCTTTCTCTACCCCCAGCACCAGGCTGCTTTCCCCCTTTCGCTGGGCCACCTTTTGCAGGGCAGCCTGTTGCGGCTGTGGTCTTGGGTCCAGAATCCTCAGCTGCCAGCAGCCCTGGGGCTTTTGCTTTTCACAGTTGGAAATTAAGCCTGCTGCCAAGGGACGAGGCCTTGGTGCAACGCAGCTTCCTCCTCTCCCTCTCAGCCCACTGGCCTGCTGCCCCTCTCAAGCCCACCTCCCCATTCCTACCAGTCTCCAGGTGTTTTCTGCCCTTCCTTCTTGTAAGTTGTCTCCTTAGCTATGCTAAATTTGTTAATTCTGGGCGGATATTCTCCGATTTAGTTGTATTTCCAGTCTGGCCCTGGGATGGGGTGCATGACACATCTACCTATTCGACTACCATTTTTTCTTTCTCCTCCTATTATTTACTTTTTATTGCTGGTTTAACGTGATACAGATTATCCTTGCACTTTGAGCACGAGTTTCTCATTTGAAGTTTTGGAAACAGTTTTAGGTCTTAACTTGGAAAGATAGATATTAATCTACCTTTTTGTTGCTTTCAAAAAATCCAAAAAGAAGTGATTATCTTTAAAAAAAACAAAAAACAAAGAGAGATGACCCAAATAAATAAAATCAGAAATGAAAGAGGCAATATAACAACAGACAACACAGGAATACAAAGGATTATAAGCAAATACTATGAGCAATTATATGTCAACCAACAGGACAAACTGGGTGAAATGGAAAAATTCCTAGAAACATACAATTTCCAAAACTCAATCAGAAAGAATCAGAAAACCTGAGTAGGCCAATAACGACTGATAAAATTGAAGCAGCAATTTAAAAACTTCCAGTAATTTAAAAACTTCCTGGGCCGGATGGATTTACAGATGAACTTTACCAAATAGTCGAGGAAGAACTAACACCTATCTTCTTCAACTATTCCAAAATATTTAAGAGGAAGGAACACTTCCAAGCTATTTTTATGAAGCCAGCATTATCCTAATTCCAAAATCAGATAAAGACACTACAAAGAAAGAAAATTACTGGCCATTATCCCTGATGAACATGAATGCTAAAATCCTCAACAAAATATTAGCAAATAGATCCAGCAATATATTAAAAAGATCAGACACCATGATCAAGTGGGATTTATTCCAGGGATGCAAGGCTGGTACAATATTTGCAAATCAATAAGTGTAACACATCACATAAACACATTGAAAGAGAAAAATCACATGATCATATCAATAGACACAGAAAAAAGCATTCAACAAAATCTAGCACACTTTTTTGATAAAAACTCTCAGTAAAGTAGGAATAGAGGGATCATACCTCAACATAACAAAGGCCATATGTGACACACCTCCAGCCAACATCATTCTCAATGGGAAAACACTACAAGTGTTTTCCTTAAGAACAGGAACAAGACAAGGATTCCACTTTGACCACCCTTATTCAACACAGTCCCAGCCACAGCAATCAGAGAAGAAGAGAGAAAAGCATCCAAAGTGGAAAGGAGGAAGTAAAGCTGGCATTATTCGCAGATGACATGATATTGTACATGGAAACCCCTAAAAACGCCACCAGGAAACTACTAGACTTAATACATGAATTCAGCAAAGTAGCAGAATACAAAATCAGCATCCAAATTATGGCATTTTTATATACCAATAATAAACTCTCAAAAGAGAAACTAAATAAGCAATCCCATTTACCATTGAACAACAGCAACAAAATAGGTACCTAGGAATAAACTTAACCAAGGAAGTAAAAGACCTGTACTTGGAAAACTAAGAAATAGAGGCAGATAAAAACAAATGGAAGCGTATACCACAAGCATGTCAAACTCAAAAGCTAACACAGGCCATATAAACAGGGTTTAAGTTTATGTGGGCCACAAAAAAAACAAAAGCTTCAATTTTCATAGAAACATAGATTTATTTTGATAGAGACATGCTGAATGCAAAGGGCTGAAATAAATGAGTAATCGTTAACATAAAATAATAGAACATTTTAATTAAAAATTGATATTTCTTTTTTGAACATTAACTTACCAGACACTAAATAACTGCACAAATTAATAAGCATAATGCAAATAAACCTATTTTTCTTGTTCTCTGGAAGCGAAATATTTCCTGTTGTGCACACCAAACAAGTCAGTACAAGACTAATGACGTGGCAATTGGCTGCTAAAATATTTGCTGCTAGTATTAGTGGAGAGAAATAGTGTGCCTATACATAAGGTGCATAAGGGAAATAAATGCAACATGATTGTAGTAATCAGTCATTAGCGAATGTTGTAGTTCGTTATTAATAATTATGTATAACAGGATATTGTAAAAATTAAGTTACAACATTTTTATTAAAATATTTCTTACATACCGTTATATTGGCTGGGCTGCAGAAATATTCATTGTGGGCCACATGCGACCCACGGTATACCATGTTCATAGATTGGAAGAATTAACATCATTAAAATCCCTATACTACCCAAAGCAATCTACAGATTCAAAGCAATCCCTATTAAAATACCAATGGCATTCTTCACAGAGCTAGAATACATACTCCAAAAATGTATATGGAACCATAAAAGACACCAAATACTGCAGCAATCTTGAGAAAGAAGAACAAAGTAGGAGGGATCACAATACCGGATATCAAACTATACTACAAAGCCATTGTAAGCAAAACAGCCTGGTACTGGCACAAGAACAGGCATATAGATCAATGGATCAGAACACAGACCCCAGAAATTGAACCACACCATTGTGGTCAATTAATATTTGACAAAGGAGGCAAGAACACACAATGGGCTGAAGACAGTCTCTTCAACAAATGGTGCTGGGAAAACTGGATAAACACATGCAAAAATATGAAACTAGACCACCAACTTACACCAGACACAAGAATAAACTCAAGGTGGATAAAAGACTTAAATGTAAGGCATGAAACCATAAAAATCTTACAGAAGAACATAGGCAGTAAAATCTCAAACATCTCATGTAGCAATATGTTTATGGATATATCTCCTAGGGCAAAGGAAACTAAGGAGAAAATAAATAAATGGGATACATCAAAATAAAAAGCTTCTGCACAGCAACAGAAACCACCATCAAAATGAAAAGGAAACCCACTGAATGGGAGAACATATTTGGCAATGATATATCTGATAAGGGGTTAATATCCAAAATATATAAAGTACTCCTACAACTCAACAAAAGGAAGACAAACAATTTAAAAATGGGCAGAGAAATGGCATGCAGTACTCAAGGTAATGGAAAGCAAGGATCTGAGACCAAGATTACTACATCCAGCAAGGCTATCATTAAAAATAGATGGTCAAATAAAGAGCTTCCCAGAAAAAAAAAAAATCTAAAGGAGTTCATCACCACCAAGCCAGCATTACAAGAAATGCTAAAGGGATTGCTGTAAGGGATTGCTATGAAGAAGAAACAGAGAGAGAGTCCTAGCCATACAGAATTGAAATGACTACAAATAAGTACCTCTCAATAATAACCCTAAATGTAAATGGATTAAATGCTCCAATCAAAAGGTGTAGGGTAGCTGAATGGATACAAAAACATGACCCAACTATATGCTGTCTACAAGAGACCCACCTCAAAACAAAAGACACACACAGGATGAAAGTGAAGGGTTGGAAAAAAATTTTCCATGCAAATACAAAAGAAAAAAAAAAGCTGAAGTAGCAATACTCATATCTGACAAAATAGACTTTAAAAGCATCATGCTAAGCAAAATAACCCAGTTGGAGAAAGATAAATATCATATGATCTCACTCATTTGTGGGATATAATGAACAACATAAACTGATGAACAAAAATAAAGCCAGAGGGGAACAAAAATATACTAGAATATAATAGAAGTGATCCTGTTATTTGCAGATTTTTAACATTTCCTACAACTTTTGTGATATTATACTATGTAAGTACAGTTTTGGTAATATTATATTTAAAATCCTTTTATTCTTGAAATATTAATGTTTATTACATGTAATATTATTATATGTAAGATTTTAAAAAATGGGCAGAGGACCTGAATAGACATTCCTTCAAAGAGGACATAGAAATGACCAAGAGACACATGAAAACATGCTCAAAGTCACTAATCATCAGAGAAATGCAAATTAAAACCACAATGAGATATCAACTCACACCTGTCAGAATGGCTATCATCAAAAATCAACAAACAACAAGTGCTGGCGAGGATATGGAGAAATGGAACCCTAGTTCACTGCTAGTGGGAATGCAGATTGGTGCAACCACTATGTAAAACAGTATGGAGTTTTCTCAAAAAATTAAAAATGGAACTTCCTTTTGACCCAGAGATCCCACTTCTGGGAATATATCCTAAAACCCCCAAAACACCAATCAGAAAGAATATATGCTCCCCTATGTTCATAGCAACATTATTTACAATAGCTAAGATTTGGAAAAAGCCCATGAGTCCATCAGTAGATGAGTGGATAAAAAATAGCTATGGCACATTTACACTATGGAATACTATGCAACTGTAAAAAAAAGGGATCTCTTACCCTTTGGGGCAGCATGAATAGACCTGGTAAATATTATGCTAAGTGAAATAAGACAAACTGAGAAAGACAAATAGCATATGATCTCACTTATTTGTGAAATCTATTGAACAAAATTAATTGACCAACAAAATAAGACCCGAAGCAGGGAGGCATGGAACAGACTGACATACCTCAGTGTGGGCTTGGGGAGACAATAAGAGATAAACCAAAGAACTAATATACTTACTAGAGGCCTGGTGCACAAAATTCATGCATGGGGGATCCCTCAGCCCAGCCTCACAATCCAGGACCCCTCGGGGGGTGTCCAACTGCCGGGCCTAAACTGGCAGTCAGACTTCACTCTCGCAATCCAGGACCCCTCACTCCTAACCGCCCGCCTGCTCGCTCCTTACCACTTGGCTCACCACTCCTTCACGCCTGCCTGCTCACTCCTTACCACTTGGCTCACCACTCCTTAACGCCTGCCTGCTCGCTCCTTACTACTTGGTTCACCGCTCCTTAGCACGGCTGTAGAGGTGGGAGAAGCTCCCACCACCACCACTGTGCTCACCAGCCGTGAGTCCTGCTTCTGGCTGAGCAGCACTTCCACTGTAGGAACACACTGTCCACCAGGGGCAGCTCCTACTTTGAGCATCTGCCCCGTGGTGGTCAGTGAGCATCATAGCAACTGGTCATTCTGGTCATTCTGGGCATTCTGGGCATTCTGCCATAACGGTCGCTGGGCTTTTATATATATAGATATGCATAGCCCATGGACACAAGCAATAGGGTAGTAAAGACCTAGGAGGGTGGGTAGGGGCTGGGAGGAGGGGAGAAAGGGGGAAATAAGAGATATCTGTAATACTATCAACAGTGAAAGATATATTTTTAATTTTTTTATTAAAAAAAGAAAAGTTTAAGTGAAACCCTTGTTGTCTGAATTTGAATTAGAAATATCAATATGAACTCATAAATTAGTCTTTTTTTTGTTATTAAACCAAATCTTTCTTAGGTTTATCCACTGAAAGAGCCTAGAAACCATGACCAGCCCAGATGCAAATGGCACACTTATCAGCCAGAATATATTTTCAAAATACCATTCTCCACTAAAAGAACCAGGAATTCTTAGATAAGTGGCCAATTCAAGATCTGGGACTACATAATTATAAAATAGACTGGAATATATTTTAATATTTTTAATATACTTAAGGAAGTTCTCAAAGACAACTGAGTTTATGACCAGAGGACTCAAGAACCAAATTTTAGAGGCTCCTGCTAGCCATTGATGGGACATCAGTGAGCATCAGGAAAAAGAATAACTACCATAGATTGAATGAAACACATCACATATGCTAAATTCACCCATTTATAAATTATAATAATAATAAACTAATAGGTCACCATTAAAGAATGTTAGAGGAACCAACTCATTGTTCTGAAAACTGATAGATAAAAGAATCAAGCATTTACTAACAAAGAAGCTGTACCACTGGGTAACAGAAGAGTAATGGCTAGGGCATGGTTGGGAAAGGGGAGGAGTCTTTAGCAAAAACTCCACCTAATATAAGAAGAGATAATAGAATAGAATCAGCATTTTTCCACCCTGAATGAATTAGAAGATCTGGGCTCTGCTCATCAGTGGCTGCTGACATTCCCAAAAGACAGGCGATTATACAATTCCTAAGAAGTAGTCTGACCAAAAAATCAAACCTGCACCTGTTAAGTCCTCTTCTAGATCCAACTTCCATTTTACAGGAAATACAGAAGCCAGAGGAGCTTGTTAAACTGTCCCATGGAGATTTAGTCAGCAAAATCCTGACCATGGAGAACTCTGCCAGACCCATGACTCAGTGCAAGGGGAGAAAGCTCAGAAGAGGGGAACCTATTGATTAAAAGGCATAAAAGGCATATCAGTCAACTGCAGTGTGCAGATCTGATGTGGATCCTGATTTTTTTTAAACAATATTAAAATTTTATGAAATTTACAAGATAAGTGAAAATAGGAACACTGACTATCTACAGGGGTGGGCAAAAATCAGTTTATAGTTGTGAGTATGCAAAAGTTTATTCTTGTATTATTATTTATTAACTAGAGGCCCTGTGCATGAAATTCATTCCAGGGGCTTGGCCCCCACCGTCACGGTGGCCGCCTCTGCCTCGGCCCCCACTTCTGCAGCTTCATTGGAAGGTCATCTGGAAGGATGTCCAGAAGGACATCCAGTCTAATAAGCATATTATGCTTTTACTATTTTAGATTATTGTATTATTTTCCATACAAACAACTGTAAACCTACATTTTCCCCACCCCTGTATTTAAAAACAATAAGAAATTGCCCTGGCTTGTGTTACTCAGTGGTTAAACCTGAACCAAAGGGTGGCAGGTTTGATTCACAGCCCTGGTCGAAGCGCATATGGGAGGCAGCCAATGTATGTGTCTCTCTCACATCAATGTTTCTCTCTCTCTCTCCCCACTCCCTCTCTCCCTTCCACTCTCTTTATAAAAATCAATGGAAAAAATATCCTCAAATGAGGATTAACAAAAAAATAAAATAAAAACAATAGGAACTATGTAGGTGTGATAATGGTATTGTGGTAATTTTTTATGGTTGTTGTTAATCCTCACCTGAGGATATTTTTTCCATTGATTTTTTTTGTCTTTTAGAGAGAGTGGAAGGGATCAACTCTGCAACCTAGGTATGTGTCCTTGACCAGAATCGAACTCACCACACTTTGGTGCATAGGCCAACACTCTAACCACTGAGAAACACTGGCCAGGGTGGTATTGTGGTAATTTTTATGGAGTCCTTATGTTTTAGAGCTATAAACTGAAATATTACAGAAGACATGATATGATGTCTACATTTGCTTCAAAATAATCCAAGGAGTGGACGTGGGTGGGTGTAGCTGGGACATGACTTGCATGATTTGATGGGTGTTGAAACTGGTTGACAGATGCATAAGAGTTTGTTTGAATACTGTCTCCTTTTGGAGAGGTTTGAAATTATTCACTGGTTGTCCTCTGCAGTGTGCTGAGCTAATAGACTGCCCAGAAATACAACCTTCTCCCTTTGTGCCCACACAGTGCTCCAAGAGCTGCCAGGGGGGCTTCCGGGTTCGTGAAGTACGCTGTCTGTCAGATGACATGGCCCTAAGTAATCTCTGTGACCCTCAGTTGAAACCAGAAGAGAAAGAATCCTGTAACCCGCAAGACTGTGTCCCTGAAGTCGGTAAGTAGGGATCCCTATCCTGGAGTAAAGATTCATCTTTGTTAAGCTCTGTCAAGTTCTCTGGTGTGAAATGCCACATCCAGCCGGAGTTCAGGGGTCAAAGTACTTTTGGTATGTTAAGTTTATAAGCATGGATGGTGATCTAAGCCACCCACCAAAAGATAAACTTAAATGGGAATTGATTATAATGGTAATGCATTCAGAGACTTGGTTCCATCATCCTTAAGGTCAGAGTAGTGAGATTTCAATGTAATGTTTAAGAAAAAGAAAAAGCCCTATCTGGTTTGGCTCAGTGGATAGAGCATCAGCCTGTGGCCTGAAGGGTCCCAGGTTCAATTCCAGTCAAGGGCACATACCTCAGTTACAGGCTCCTCCCCAACCTGGGCCTGGTTGGGGCACATGCAAGAGACAACCAATCAATGTGTTTCTCTCACATCGATATTTCTCTCTCTATCTTTCCCTCTCTCTTCCACTCTCTCTAAAAATCAATGGGAAAATATTCTCAGTTGAGGATTTTTAAATAATAATCTACATATATAAAAGGCTAATATGCAAAGTGTCCCCTCTGGAGTTCGACTGGGAGTTTGATTGCTCACTATGGTGTGCACTGACCACCAGGGGGTGGTATGGAACATGGTGGGTAGGCAGCAGCAGCAGGGTGCTGAGGGAGCGAGGGAAGGAGGAGGTAGGGAGGCGGGGAGGCAGGGAATCTGATCAGCCCTGATGGCTGGCCAGGCCTAGGGACCCTACCTGTGCACAGATTTCCTGCACTGGGCCCCTAGTAATAATAATAAAGAAAAAGAAAAATGCAAGCTCTTAGTGCACACCCACACTCCATCAGCACAGGCAGCAGGACCAGGATGGAGGGCCCTCACCTCGCTTTCTCTCCCCAGTAGTCCGGCTGCCCCTTGTGCTCAGAGCATTTTTTTCTCTTCTGCTACAGATGAAAGCTGCAAGGACAGATACTACAACTGCAACGTGGTGGTGCAGGCCCGCCTCTGCGTCTACAACTACTACAAGACTGCCTGCTGTGCCTCCTGCACGCGCGTGGCCAACAGGCACCCGGGCTTCCTGGGGAGCAGATAACACCCCTGCACCTACCCAAGGGGCAGAGCAGCGCGTCTGTAAGAGGGTGACCGGCAGGCTGCTGATCCACCAGGGGCTCCCTGGCCCAGGGCGCTGCCAGCCAATTTGGTCACCAGCCCCGCCTTCAGTAAAGTGTACATGCAGTGCCCAGGGGCAGAGCCATGGCTCTGAGCATCACCATCAACTGAACTTCCCTCCTTGGGAAACCTGGCAACCTCTAACAGTGCTCTCTGAAAACCAGCCAGGGGGGCGTGCAGGCAACTCTCAGCCAACCTCTCCTGGGACTTCCTAAGGCAGCCCTGACTGGGCACTGCCTCCCCCAGGGAGCTATTGGCCTTTCCAATATCAGCACCCCCTGGAGAGTCAGAGGAGGCAGCACCTCTACCCCAGGCCCCACGGAGCCTTGCTGAGATGCCGGCACCCCTGTTACCTCAGCCCCGCTGTGCCTGTCCTCACTCTCAAAGACATTAGGTTGTTTGCCTGCATCATGACACAAACATCTCATGCCATGCAGTGCGTTATTGTTTCACAGGTATATTCACAGATATTAATTCATTAGCAGCTTACAACACCCTAGAAGGGTGTTGTCCCCATTGTACCAGCAAGGAAACTGAGACTCATTGACCTCCCAGCCATATTCACCTGTTCAGTGGCAGAGCTGAGTCCCAACCCCAATCTGACCACAAAACCTTCACCCCAAGGACTGTACACAAGTCTTAGGTCTGCAGGATGCACTTCATTTCAGACCAAGAGTGAGAATTTCCTAATTAGCAAATGAAACCCAGGTCTTTGAATTCTTCCCTCCAGCCAAAGGTCAAAACTGTATCCCAGCATCAGTTGTTTCAGAAGTCTATTTCTACCAATCCCTTCCCCCACAGTCACAGGCCCTCATCACAGGACTCTACAGCTTTTGTTAAGCCCTGTCCTTAAAGGAACTCTCCCCTGAGACCATAAAGGCACGGGTATCACAGTCATTGCCTGAAATTCTGACTTCATTCCCCAGTGAGATGTTTCCCCTTTCTGGTCCCAGAGCAGATTTCCAGAGCTGTGTGCTCAGCCCCTCCTCAGCCACCTTCCTGGGCTGTTCTCCACACCTGCCTGGTGGAAGGCGTAACCAAACCACTCCAGCAAAAACCTCGTTTCTACGAGGAAATCTCCCTTTGGTCTTTTTGGTTTGATTTATGGATTTCTCTCTATTACTTCAACCCTCTTTTTCTCACCCAGGACTCACAACCCATGTCCCCGCCCCCCTCCCAGACATGAGCACTAAGACCTACATTAACGGAGCCGGTCTGGGAGGAGGGGCTGTGAGCTCCAGTGACAGTTGCAACAGAGGGCTCTTCCCTGACTCACCTCACCTAACTCTGTAGTTCCAGAGCCTGTGGGGGGGTCTGTAGCGGGTGGGGTACAGAGCCTATTGAGAGATGAACTCTTTGGAAAATCCATTAAGAAGAAAAAATGTATTTTTTTCTTTTACCCATTAAGAAGAGTACCAGGCTAAACAAGTTGTAAGCTCTTAGTACTGTGGTCCTGGGCCCATTTCCCTTTTATAGCAAGCCTCAGCGATTGAGTTTCTCCCATGAGCCCTTTAAACCAGAAATCTGCTAACTAGATGATCACTTGCCATTTGGGAAGCAATCTCACCAGTTAGGTCTGACGCACTGTGTTGGTGCCCACTACCCTTGAGTTTTCAGGAATTCTCTTTGGCTGTCCTGTGGCTGTCCTCTTCCTGGGGAGCCCCCGCACCACTTCCCAGAAGCACCCATCTCTCCTGGTTCTTATGGGAGTCCTGCAGAGAAGCAGGCGGGAAGAGGCCTGGCTCCTCCTGTCACCAAGTGTACAGTGATTTCATCCACTATCCCCCCTCTTCCTTTCACTAGAAGCTTTTGCTTCTAATCACAAGGGGAGCTTGTCCTTGACGCAGCTGCTCTCAGAGCTGCTGAACGAGGCAGCATCTGCAGGAGTCCTTAGAAGAGGCTGTCTTTACACGTTGGAGGGCAGGGTGGACAGTGGATGGGAGAGCAGGAAGGCTGATTTCAGCTCAAATGAAGGGAAAACTCTGTAGCCATACAAGCTGCCAACAGAGGTGTGGCATCATTTATGAGTGCGCTCTCCATCCTAGTGGGACTCTGTCGCGTGGGAGATGAACATCCCAGTTCCTTCCACCCAGGAGTTTCCTGATGCGCTGGTCAATGATGGCTTTGTCTCTGACATTTGACAATGCCCTTGTCTCCCAAATGTTCCCTAACATTTCTTTAAAGCACAGCGATCCTTCCGTGATAATGGCCATTGTGGAATTGGGTAGGGTGGATCTCATGACTTTGGGGGGAGGGGGGGGCGGAAGTACCTAAACCCGGAGGCTTTATTCTCTTCCAACAAATAGCTGAGCTATTCTTGGAATTCATTTATCTCTGGAATTGTTATAAATTACTAGAACAGGGGTTTTATTGGTTTATTTGTCTTAGAAATCCAATTTTTACTAATTTCCTACCTTCTCGTGTCAGCATCCAAATGCCTTTGTCCTTAGCACAACACATCAGATAAAGTCACTTGATATTTCCAGTGACCACGTGCCTGTGTAGGGAGTCTAAGGAAAGCTCACCTTTTGATGGCTCCCTCCCTCCAGATGTGTCTCACTCTTCCTTTCCTGGACCCTGATTCTGCCTTCTCCTCTCCATTACTTGCCACTCCCTTCTCCCATTCTGCCACAGACCTCTCCATGTTCCATTAACTAGCCACAAATGCAAAATTTACATTTGATAGTGCTTTTTTTTCCTGTGTACTGGATTGCCTCATTCTCTGCCCTGAATTTTAAAATTAGGTGAATTTAAGCTGTTATCTGTTTTTCTCACAATCAACAGAGCTCTAAACAGAAATAGTTTCTCTGCCCTCAGGGACCTGCAGTGTGACAGGAGCTCTCTGAGCTGTACCTAACTGTTCCTTTTCCTTACTTCTCTGGTCCAGGGTTCTTTTGCATTTTTCTTTTTCATTTCCTTGAATATGTATCATTTAGATATCCTCAGAGTGTTCAATATTCAGCACTCTTTTTCCTTTAAAACAAATGGCTTTATAGACGAATGAAAAATGGGAAGCAAGCTTAATTTATTTCCATGCAATTGTGTGGCAAAGAGAGAAATCCAGCTATTACTAATATTACTAGTATCATGCTAAGTCAATGTCTTTTTTTAATATGGCCATTTTAGAGTTTAAATATCAGTTCTTTAATGTGGAAGAAGACACAAATATACGTGGTAAAAAGAAATAGGGCTTACCTAAAAGCAGGCTTCATACTCAAACCTGAAGGAACCTATGCCAGCATGGCAGGTGGGGCCAACATTTGATCCGTGCTGTATGAAACATTGTCAATGTGACTGAAGGGGGGAATAGTGCCTTGCTAGTGAAATTTGTAGATGGCATTGGCATTGGAGAACTAACAGGGTGGGTGGCAGGTTCTGGACCCAAAATGATCTGGGAGACTATTGACCAGGGAGCAACATATAGTCCTACCTTTGGGTTTAAAAAAAATAGTATACAAGTACAAGGTGTGGACGATTTAAGAGTTTTGGTTGACTAAGCTCAGTGTGAGCCAGGAAAGTGGGATGGAACCACAAAAACATTAAACAGAAAACACTTGGGCTACATAAGGAGCAGACGTTGGTGAGCGCGTGCCATGTTGTGGCTGTGCGTAACATTCAGCTGAGCATGCCCAGTCCCGAAGAGCGGTGCAGGCTGTTCAAAACAGGGAAAAGACTTTATGAGAAGGTTTAGCCTGGAGTCCCTGGGATAGCTATCCAGGAACAGGAGATAAAACTGCAGGGAGGCAGATTTCAACTCTTCAGAAGAACCAGCTTTCTGCAAATTAGAGCATTCAGGAGGCAGAGCCTCCCTGGCCAGTGATGGCTCCCTGTCGCTGGTGGTCTGAGCGGAGGCTGAATGGCCCTTTGTCAGGGATGCTGGAGAGGGGATTCAAGCACCCAGCTGGGGCAATATGACTTAAGATCCTTACCACGTCTGGGTTTGGGGGACTCTATAAGTAGAACAGCTTTAAATGATTCTCCAGGTCTGGGATGGCCAGTGCAGGCATGCCTACCTCCCATTCCTGTGTCTGCAATTTGGACCCTATGTCGCACCCCTCCGAGCTCAATGTAGCCACCAGGGAACCTCTAGAAAACTGGTCAGAGCTGCCCTGACTGGCCCTGCTTTGTAGACGAGGAACCAAACGTCCCGATGGACAGTTCCATGCCCAGGGTCACATGCCCTGATGGCGCAGAGCCTCTGCTAGACTAGGACCCTCTAATACCACCTCTCTTCCTCACTTCACCTTCCTTTCCTGCACCTTTGCCGGAGCAAAGTAACCCTCCCCACCCCGAACAGTTCCACCTGCGGGTTACAGTGGGCGCCTTCCTCCGTGCTGAGGACCGTGACCCTGAGAGGCTGGGACCTTCCAACCACCTTCCTCACCCACATCTTCCCGACGTGAGCCCTTCGCCTCAGAGAGAGGAAAGCCATCCTGTTACATAAACTAACCGCACCTGCCTTCACCCCAGGCCCCCGCCATTCCATCTGACAGAAGGATATACTTTGTTATAACTTATTATTTGTTCTTTGTAAATACAAGATGTTTATAGGAAATGTGTATTCTGAACTCTATTGGCAAAATGAGTCACTACACCAAAATAGTTCTCTTATTTAGAATAAGTTAATTTTAAAGGAACATAATAGGTATTTATTTACACATGCAATACACATTTGTGTAAAATCATTTGATCCTACTAACCCAGCTTCCTGGAAAGTTGCTACACAACATCTTACCCTGAGTCCATAGTTATGATTTAGTACACTGATTAGTCAAACTCCTTGGGTCTAAAGATCTAATATAAATTACGTGGCTTTTCGACTTGCTCGGGGCTTTTTCCCCCTGGCATTGTACCCGTCTATATTGCCACCTTTTCATCTTAAATATTACATTTGCTCATATGCTATGCCCTCTCTTCATGTCCAAACACTTGGAAAAGGAAATATGAGGGACTTTCCCGGTTCCTCCGTCTCACCTCCTTCATGGGAGTTGCCGGCATTAAGTTGCGGGAGGCTCGGTGAGAGCCCTGGACGAAGCAGTCTCCCTCCCTGCAGGGCCCGGGAGCAGGAAGATGCATTTACTGACGGCCCTGTTCCCAGGGCCCCCCGGGCACTGCTGAGTGGGGGCTCTGGGCTTCCCCATCAACTAACTGCATAGTCAGGACCACAGAGCCCCCTGAGTACTCCACTGACTTGTGTCACCTTGTGATGTTAAATTACTGTTTAAAGAGGTGGAATGTGAAGGTTAATTATATGAGTAAATACAGTCTGTTTTCTCTTCAGCAAAAATGACAACTATTTTTGTGTATGACTAATTTATTTTTATTATTGTAAAAATACAATAAACTGGTTAAGAGATCAGCTTTGTTAACACATTTGTGCTCACATTGCTTTAAACAGCCCCCTCTACAAAGAAGAACCGAGCCCTTTAGAGGTGGGTTGGCTGGTCAGACTTGGGTTCCGGGCGCTCTGTGGGTACAGGCCCGCCTTAGATACAAAGGCCGTTCGCCTGGGGTTTGTGCGAGTCCTCAGCGTGGCTGTGTGTGAGGGTCACCGGAGGCGCTTAGGATAACATATTCAGGAAAGCGGCCACCCTGGATGGCCCTCTTCTGGTCTCTTTTTAAACGCCCCTCAGGCAGGAGAAAGGTGAGGCCCACTGTACCATTCAGTGTGGCTCCATCTCCCAACTTGACTAAAACTTCTTCCACCTTCCCTCGGGCTGACTTCACCTTGGTCGTGAGTTTAGCAAAGTGTTTGACAAGACCTTTCAGGTCATCATGGTGTGTAATAAAGTAAAATAGGACTTAGGGTATGACACCTGTGGAAAGTCACCCTAGCCTAGACCTCTAGTGGAGTGCCTACGAGCTCTGTCCCGACTCCATCCTGCTCAGCATTTCATCAGTAGCTCTCAGGAACTTCTTCTTATGCCTGAAATGCGCCTCCCACCCCTCCCACCCACCTTCTTCCTGCCTGGAAAATCTTCATTTACTCTCTTTTCGATTGTGGTAAAATTCACGTAACATAAAATTCATTCATTTACTCATCTTGAAGTGTATGATTCAGTGGTGTTTAATGCACTCCATGATGTGCAACCTGCTGCACAACAATTTCATTATCTTCAAATTCCGTCTATTCTGCAATACCCAAATCCTGCTGAGCACTCTTACACACTCTATCTTGTTGACTCTTCACACAGACACAAAGTTAGATAATTATCCCCTTTGATAAATGAGAATTCAGAGCGGTTTGGTGCAGCTGCCACTTGGTGGCACCAGATTTCCACTGTCAGCTTCCCCAGAGGCGGCGTGTTTCCCCAGCGCCAGCCCCCAGGGCCTGGCATGCTCGTGGTCCAAGCACATGTTAGTTCCGGTCTCTTTCTCCACACCAATTCCAGTCATTGGACAACAGCTGCATGCGCACTGGATGGGTGCTCAGCTGTGGATGACACGTCTGATGCGGTTTAGTTTTACCGCTTGGTATGACCGACCTGATCACACTGCATTTGAAGATATGCAACCACCATCCAGAGGGAGGAAATGAACCTTCTCTGTTCTTGGGACCAGACCCAGCTGGATCCCTTGGTCTCCAGTTCAAGGGACCACACGCCATACAGGTTGATTGAACCCCAAGAAAGAGCCCAGCGATGGTGGTCAGGATGGTGATTGGAATTGGGGGTGTCTGGAAGGGAAACTGTCTTCAACCATCTTCAGAAATCTCCAGCACTCTCAGGACAGCGACAAGAACCTGGAAACTACAGCAGATCAGCAGAGAGAAGGGCAGGGAGTCCGACTTGGTTCAGATGAGACGTTCCTGTAGTAGAGAGCCAATTAGAGAACAGGATCCACCTGTGAAGGTGGGAAAGGTATTTTGAGAGACTGTGAGACCCTAAAAAAACACACACGTTTGGGCAGGGGGGAAATTTGAACATGGACTGAAGTTAGGATGACACAGTGGAACCACGTACAACTTCTTGGAAGTGGTGACTGGGGTCTGGCAGAGCAGGGGTGTGCGCTGCTGCAGTCTTGAAGGTCAGAGGCCCTGGTGTCTGCAATTCACTCTCCTGGCGGCTGGCACCGTCGCTGTGTAAGCGCCCCTCTGTGGGTAGACAGGATGCATGCAAATAAGGTGAACACACTGGTGGATTCGAGCAAAGGGCACGTGTGTTCATTACACTATTCTTTACTTTTCCAAGGTTTCACATTTTCTAAAATAAAAATTGGGGGGATAAAGTACAAAATAAGATAGAATTAGGAGAACTAACATTATTTTCAGTTTTCACATTTGTCTAATGGCCTAACCACCTGGAGTGCTCCTCAGCGCCCCTGAGCTCTCTAAGGGTGCACACACCACGGCTCCCCTTACCCACGGTGCCTGGTGCGGCTGTGTGTCCGGCACCTGGACACATGCAGGGCACCCACAGAGGCGAGCACAGCGTCTGTAAGGCCAGCTCGTGCCCCAGGTGATCCTTAGCATCAATAATTCACTGAGCACCTGCTATGTGCCAGACATCCTCTAGGTCCTTTACATGACCTAGTTCAATCTTCACAACTCTTACGAAATGAGCACTTCATTGTGTGGCCATTTTATGGATACATAACCTGAGATTCAAAGAGAATAACTTGACCAAGGACATGGCCGTTAAGTGGCAGGGTCAGCCTTAGGTTTTCATTATGCTTCATTTTGTAATGAAATCAACTATATTTTAGGTAATGTTGGGACTCCCTCTCCGCCACGCCCCCCACACGCCCCCATGCCCTGCCCTCAGATACTCTAGTTTTCACTTCTTGAGGGTGGAGACCAGGCATTGGTGTCCTGGAATTAGCAGGGAATTCTGGGCTGAGAACCACCGGGAAGGGTGTGTGAGTCATCTGGGTCTTGCTGGACTTCACTTTCTGATTTGGTGACCGGGATGTGGCCTGAGATTCCGCAGGTCTTGTAAGCTCCCAGGTGAAGCTACTGCTTTGAAAATGAGGCACTTAAATTAACCCTTAAGAAAGTTGCAGGTTTTCTTGATTTTTATTGGGAAGTTGAGCCATTGACTGCTGAGATTCTTTATGAAATGGTGTTCTATAAAGTTGAGATTCTTCTCCTTAATCTACCAGTTTGTTCCTTCAATCAGTGAAACACAGAGACTCTGAAAGTGTTTGATGTCTTTTTACTCATGACATGCATTATTTAATTTTTTAACCAGATAATCTGTGTATCATCCAGTCATTCATTTGGTCACACTTAGAAGAAAATCTGACTACACTGACTTAGGGATTTGTTTTTCTTTCCTAATGAGAAGTCAGAAGGAAGGCAGTTGCTGGCATCGGTTCAGCAACTCGACAGTTTCGGCGCCAGCTTCTTTGCAGTTCTCTTGGCCTCTTCCTCCTGGTTTCAAGACAGCTTCTCCGGCTCCAGCTCTTTCATCAGCCTCCAGGCAGGAAGGAGGCAGGGTAATTGCGGCTGCATTTGTCCCCATTTACTAAGAAAGCAAACACATTCCTAGAACCCCTTCCCCTGGCAAACAAACTTCCACTTGGATCTCATTGACCAAAAGGGTTCCATGCCATCTTAGCTGCAACACAGAGAGAGGACTGTCCTGATTAGCTCGGACCAATCAGCATCCACCCGCAGGTGCAGGACACGCGGTGGCGGTGGCGCGGGCACGGGGTGGGAGCACAGATTCGTGGGGAGGAGCAGCGGAGTCCAAGCCCTGCCCTGCCCTGCCCTCTCCTCCAAGCTGGCCTGCGGGGAGCTGCTCCTTCCGTGGCTTGAGGCTGTACATCTCCCTTTAGTCAACACGTTTATTGAGCACAAACCACGTGCCAAGCACAGTTTGGGGCACTGGAGACAGGTAGACTTTACAAAATGCTGTGCAACCTGAAACTTTTGCAGATAAGGAGACAGAATCAGTGCAGCCAGGCTTCCAACGTAAATGGCAAATAAGCGGACGTCATGTCTGCCTCTCCGCTGCCTGACAGCTGGGCTGGGCGGTGCTCGGCAGGTCTATTTCCCACCAGGCAGGCAGGGAGCCAGCGCACTGGCAGTGCCTCCTCTGTGCGGCACCACCGACGCCTCCTTTCATACCCACAACCCGGCAGCAGGGAAAGCCGGGTCTCAGCCAGATCAGGAAACTTACTTGTGATCACACAGGTCACAAGCGCTGAGGAACTCACACCCACGTCAAAACTTACGCCTGTTCCTCTTCCACGCTCACTCTCCACGTGTGAAGTGAAAGTCCTTTTAAAGCTACACTGACTCCCGCGTGTGTGCTCTGCGTCACAGCCGAGGCCGCTGTGGCCTATGGAGGCTCCCGGCTTGGGGTGGAGAGCCGAGGGCAGTGGCAGCTCTTCTGTGAAGTTCTCTCTCTCCCTCCATTGCCTCCAGGAAACATGCTTCCCTGCTACCTCTGTGACCTGCTTTTACATGTGATCGTAATCTGAAGTCAATCTTGTTTGACAGCTGGCCAGGGTGCAGAGGGACAAAAGCAGACGGACTCAGAGAGTCAGCTTTGCTTGAACTCGACACCAGCATCAGCCTCTGCTCCCTCACCCTGACAACAGAATTTGTGGCTCCTAGCTCCACCTGAGCCCTGGGTGGTCCTCCCTAACTTTCACTCATCTTGGCTTTGTGGCTCGCTGACCCATGCCCCGCTCACCCCCAATTTATACTCTCAGGTAACGATCCTGCTTGTCTTACCTATCCTATATAATAAAAGCCTAATGTGCTAAGTGTCTGGTTGTCCGGTCATCCATTCAACCAATCAAAGCATAATATGCTAATGATATGCTAAGGCCACTCAACCACTTGCTATGACATGCACTGACCACCAGGGGGCAGACACTCAGACCGGTAGGTTAGCTTGCTGCTGGGGTCCGGCCGATTGGGACTGAGCGAGATGGTATGGATATGCCCTGGAGCCCTCCCGCAGTCCTTCCCTGGCTGGCCAACCTCCCGCGTCCCTCCTTGGCCCTGATTGTGCACAAGTGGGGTCCCTCAGCCTAGCCTGCGCCCTCTCATAAACCAGGACCCCTCGGGGGATGTCAGAGAACTGGTTTCGGCCCAGTTCCACCGAGGGACCCACTGGTGCACGAATTCATGCACCACGCCTCTAGTTATTATATAACAAACTACCCCCAAAATTTAGTGGCTTAAAACAACAGCCATTTGATTATTCTTCATGATTCTGTGGGTCAGGTGCAGCTCCTGTCTTCTCCTTGTGATATCCACTGTGGCCGGATTGCTCAAGGCAGCTCCTTCATGCCTAGGCCTGAGGCCTGCTGAGCTGGCCGCATTGCCTTGCCCAAAGTGCTAGATCTAGGGCCTCAGTTCTCGCTGTTGGCTAGAATCCTTGCTTCTTCCCTGTGTAGTCTTGGGGCCTCACCCTCTCCAATGTCCTCCTCATGTGGTCTCTCCTTGTAGCTTGGGTTCCTCAAACATGGTGACTGGAGGGGGATGATCACACGAGAGAGGAAGAGGCTGCCAGAGCCCTCGAGGCTGGCTGTGAAATTCCAGACACCACTTCTGCCTCATTCCATTGGCCAATGCTGACCACAGGCAGCCCAGATTTGGGGGTGGGGGAGGGAGGCAAGGCCCCTCAGCCTGCCCTGACCTCTGATTTCTGTGTCTCCATTTACAAGTGAACAAAAGTGAATCTCCTTTGGGATTCATTTTCAGTCACTCACTTATTCAACAAACTCAGTGGTCGGCACTGAGTAGGAACCAGTGCACCAAGTGGAGCGTACATTTGAATGGGGAGACAGAAAATGGAAACAAAGAAGTAACTTATGCTGCCACGTGGCCATGTATGCTATGAAAACAGCAAAGCTGAGAGATGAATGGGACATGGTGGAGATGGGCAGGGCGCCACAGGACAAACTAGCCACAGGCAGGTCTGGGTGAGGACGGGCGAGGGGCAGGGAGGTGCAGAGGCCTGCTGCACTGGAGCAGGCGCAGAGTGTCCAGAAACCGAGAACAGGGAGCAGGGGGTGAGGAGGAGATGAGGCCAGACACCTTGGAAGCTGGGAAAGACTTCGATTTACACACGAGAGAGACGGGAGGCCAGTCAGGCATCCAGGCAGAGGAGTGATGGGATTCAAGTGAGGTCAGCTGCCTGAGAGGCCTGCACTGCATTTACTGTGCCCCAAACGCCCACTTTCCTGGGTTAAACTGTTAGTATTGGAGGCAAGCTGAGAAATACCAGCTCAATGAAAACACTGTCTTAGGAAATCCACTTAACACAATGTAACCAAAGTGATAAAGCTGAATATATCCTTTCACTTAATAATTCCATACCTGGGAATTCATCCTGGGGATAGAATATAATAACTCAGAGTTATCAGGAGTGTTTTCATAATGTTTTTTCATTTTGTGTTTTAATGTTAATAATAATCTTGTTACAACAGGCATGAACATATATACTCCATTTTCTTAGTTTACACTTTATGGCCAGATACCATTGGTTCCAGCATTGGGACCAGGTAGTATTAGTTTAATTGTCATGCGCTGAGCAACTATGAGAAGCATGGAGTCAAATTTAGTATTAAAAGATGCATTCCTTGAAAGGAGAAAATGGAGCAGAATAGACAGACGTGTCCCGAGCCTTGTCCCGGAGCAGAAAGAAGGAGCAGCTGAGGGTCGCACGGGGAGTGTTTGTTGGCAAGCTACATTCCAGGAGAAGGTGGGGGACTGCTGGATGGGGTTCCCCTGACGTGGCAGCCCCCACTGTAGCGGGGTCCCCTCCCGGAGCTACGGGCTCGGACGTGGAGACCGCGCCATCTTGAAAGGGAAAGTGGATCTTATCGGAAGCCTGAAAATCCACAACTGCAGCACCCACTGAACAGCTGGGTGCCCCAGAACACCTGTCCCCAATCGGCGCAAACACGCGGATTCAAAGGAGCTCTTCACTCCACCACAGAAAGGTCAGATTTCCCCTGGGGTAAGGTGAGGTTTCTCGTCCCCGCGGGAGAGAGAAACGCGCGCACTGCAGGAGCTGGAGGACCGGGGAAGTCTGTGCCTAGAAAAGTCTATGGCTGTTGGGGCTGGCGTGATCTGTGAATGTGGAAGCGGGTCCTCAGAGCTGCTAACAGAAGGGATCTCTAAAGGGCAGCCCATTTTGATCTGACGCGAAGGGATAGCCTAGGAGTTTCAAAGGTGTGCAGGCTGCTTAGACTTGCGCACAGCCCCATTGTTTGCACACTTGGGCTTTTTCCTCTTCACTTCCAAGCAAGGATCACCCAGTTGGGGACGCCCTGGGAGACTGCAGGGGGAAGTTGTTTTT
Organism: Cnephaeus nilssonii; assembly: GCF_951640355.1. Taxonomy (NCBI): domain Eukaryota; kingdom Metazoa; phylum Chordata; class Mammalia; order Chiroptera; family Vespertilionidae; genus Cnephaeus; species Cnephaeus nilssonii. The sequence goes on along the minus strand of NC_137072.1, from coordinate 2,828,744 downwards.
CTGGAACCTGGGGATCGGAGTGGGGAGTGACCCTCAAGAGCCAACTCTGGGGCAGTCCACCTCCACAAACCGGTATTGAGTGCCACAGGGAAAGAAGGCTAGAGAGACCCAGAAGTCGATCCAGAAACACTGCCACCCGGGGGCTGAATCACAAATTGACTCTGTGTAATCAAAAATAAAGTAATACGAGAAATTAAGACACCGCCTGCTTAAAAATCAGGACTGGCTTACAACACTGAGGAGCAGTGGAATGCAGGGAACTGCAATACTGTCTGGACTGGGAAACAGGCGTGCCAAACAGAACAGTAGAGGAAGTGAATGACCTTCACTACTGCACATTTTATTTTATTTTTTTATTTTAATTTTTTTTTCATTTTTTGCATAATTTACGTAAGAAACTTTTTTTCTTTTTTCTCACTTGATTTTACCTTTTTAATTATTACATTTTTATTTTCAATCAGCATTACTACTACTACTATTTTACCTTTTTTTTTTAAGTGTCATTTTATTTTCTCTTTATTTTACTTTGGGATTAGTGTTCTACATTCTATTTTCATCTTTCCTTTACCATCGTTTTACTCTATCTCAACTCTACCTTTATGCCATCACTCTCTTCCTAACCTTACCCCTTTTGGTGTCCTGTTTATCTTAACCCTTTCCTACTTTAAATTTTCCCTATTCTTTCTGTTTACCCCCTGCTAAAATTTCACCCTACTTATATATCTAATTTCCAATCCCCTGCTCCAAGTCCATACACACCTCTCTCTTTGCTGTCTTAACTATCAAAAAAATTGTTTTTCTCTCTGTCCTTTTGTTGTTTTTTGCTTGAATGTTGATTATATCAAATTTTTATGCTTTTTTGTGAGATTGTTTTGCTTATTCTTCTTTTTGTTTGGGCTTTTTTGTTTGTTTTCTTTCTGATTGTTTTTTACTTTTGTTTTCCCTTGCCTTTTTTGATATTAGTTGGTGGTGTAGTTTGTATTAATCTCCAGGTACTTGTTGCTGGCATTTGCTGGGATTAGTGGTTGTTCTATTGGAGTTTACTCCCCATATATATAGGTGGTTCCCCTTTTCTCTCTTAGTCTCCTTCTTGTCTCTCTTACTCTTTTTTTTTCTTTTCCCAATTTCATTTTGACACTCCTTTTTTCTTTCTTTCTTTCTTTTTCCTCTTCTTCTTTCTCTCCTATCCCATAATTTGCCTTTCTCTGGTGGTCACCTTTATTGGAGGTTATTAATATCATGAATACATTTCTGTTCAGTGCCTTGTGTGTTGTACCTGGTTGTGTTGTATTTTGTGCTTTAAATCAACACAGGAGAGAGAGAACTACATAACCAGACATCCGGAGAAGAGAGACCATGGGGAGACAAAGAAACAGCCCGCATATGAAAGAAAAGCAGGCATCACCAGAAAAGAAAGTAAATGAATTAGAGGCAAGCCATCTGTCAGAGAAAGAATTCAGAGAAATGGTCATAAGGTGGCTGAAAAGAATGGAAGACAAATTCAACAATATGAGTAAGAACCAAGAGGAAATGAAGAAGAACCAAGAAGAAATGAAAAATGACATCACTGCTGTAAAGAACTCAATAGAAAGCATCAAGAGTAGACTAGAAGAAGCAGAGGACCGCATCAGTGAGCTAGAAGACAAGATGGGAAAAAAATACCCAAGTAGAGCAGCTTCTAGAAAAAAAAAATTAAAAAGCAGGAGGAGAGCCTAAGGGAACTTTGGGACAACACGAAACAAAACAACATTCACATAATAGGGCTTCCAGAAGGAAAGGAAACTGAGCAAGGAATAGAAAACCTGTTTGAAGAAATAATGACAGAAAATTTTCCTGATAGAGGGAAGGAAAAAACCACACAAATCCAAGAAGCTCACAGAGTCCCAAGCAAAATGAACCCCAAAAGACCGACGCCAAGGCAAATTATAATTAAATTAGCAAACAACAACGACAAAGTATGAATATTAAAAGTGGCCAGAGAGAAACAGAAAGTTACATATAAAGGAACGCCCAACAGACTAGCAACTGATTTCTCAACAGAAACTCATCAGGTCAGAAGGGAATGGAATGAAATATACAAAGTTATGCAAAGGAAGGGTCTCAATCCAAGAATACTGTACCCAGCAAGGCTATCAATCAAAATTGAAGGTGAAATCAGGAGTTTCACAGACATAAAGGACTCAGGGAATTTATTACCACCAAACCAGCAATGCAAGAAATGTTTAAGGGTCTGCTGTAAAAAAAAGAAATAGGAAGCGAAGAAGGAACAGAGGAGTATAGAATAAAAATGGCGACAAATAAGTACCTATCAATAATAACTTTAAATGTAAATGGATTAAATGCCCCAACCAAAAGACATAGGGTAACAGATTGAATAAGAAAACAAGACCCATCTATCTGCTGTCTACAAGAAACCCACCTCAGAAAAAAAGACACACACAGACTGAGGGTGAAGGGATAGAAAAAAGATTTCTAGGCAAATGGAAATGAAAAAAAAGCTGTGGTAGCAATACTTATATCTGACAAATTAGATCTCAAAGTGAAGGACATAACAAGAGATAAGGAAGGCCACTTCATAATACTAAAGTGAGCAATCCAACAAGAAGAAATAACTCTGGTAAACATATACGCACCCAATACAGGAGCACCCAAATACATAAAAAAATACTCCTGGAGGATATCAAGGAAGAGATTGACAGCAATACAATCATAGTAGGGGATTTTAATACCCCACTATCACCATTGGACAAATCCTCTAAACAAAAACATCAGCAAAGAAACATCAATCCTAAATGACACACTAGACCAGATGGAATTAATTGACATCTTCAGAACATTTCACCCCAAAGCCACAGAATATACATTATTCTCAAGTGCACATGGTTCATTTTCCAAGATAGACTGTATGCTGGGACATAGGCAAAGTCTCTTCAAATTCAAGAAGATAGAAATCATATCAAGCGTCTTCTTAGATCCCAGTGGCATAAAACTGGAAATCAACTACAATAAAAATAATCCAAAGAAATCAAACACATGGAGACTAAACAGCATGCTATTAAACAATGACTGGGTCACCAGAGAGATCAAGGAAGAAATAAAAAACATCATGGCAACAAATGACACTGAAAACACAACAATCCAAAATCTATGGGACACAGCGAAAGCAGTCTTGAGAGGGAAGTTCATAGCTCTACAAGCCTATTGCAAAAAACAAGAAACAATGGTAATAAATTACCTAACCCTACACCTCGAAGAGTTAGAAAAAGAGCAAAGAAAAGCCCAGTGTAAGCAGAAGGAAGGAAATAATAAAGATCAGAGCAGAGATAAACGACATAGAGACCAAAGAAACAATACAAAAGATCAACAAAACCAAGAGCTGGTTCTTTGAAAGGATAAACAAGATTGATGAACCTCTAGCCAGGCTCACCAAGAAGCAAAGAGAGAGGACCCAAATAAACAAAATCAGAAATGAAAAAGGAGGAATAACAACAGACCCCGCCAAAAATACAAAGGATTGTTAAAAAAATACTACGAACAACTCCATTCCAACAAACTGCACAACCTGGAGGAAATGGACATATTCCTAGAAAAATATAATATTCCAAAACTCAATCAGGAAGAATCTAAACATCTCAATAGGCCAATAACTATGGACGAAATTGAAGCAGTCATCAAAAAGCTTCCGGAAAACAAAAGCCCGGGGCCAGACGGCTTCACAGGGGAGTTTTACCAAACATTCAAGGAAGAACTAAAACCTATCCTCCTCAGACTATTCCAAAAATTTCAAGAAGAAGGAACACTTCCAAGCTCCTTCTATGAAACCAGCATCACCCTAATACCAAAACCAGATAAAGACAACACAATGAAAGAGAATTACAGGCCAATATCCCTCATGAACATAGATGCCAAAATCCTCAACGAAATTCTAGCAAATCAGCTCCAGCAGTACATCAGAAAGATCATACACCATGACCAAGCAGGATTTATCCCAGGAATGCAAGGATGGTACAATATCCGCAAATCAATAAATGTGATACATCACATAAACAAATTGAGAGATAAAAATCACATAGTCATCTCAATTGATGCAGAAAAAGCATTTGACAAAATCCAACACCCTTTCCTGATAAAAACTCTCAACAAGGTGGGAATATAAGGATCATACTTCAACATAATAAAATCCATATATGATAAAACCACAGCCAACATCATACTCAATGGGCAAAAACTAAAACCATTTCCCCTAAGAACAGGAACAAGACAGCGATGCCCACTTTCACCACTCCTGTTCAACATAGTACTGGAAGTATTAGCCATTGCAATTAGACAAGAAGAAGAAATAAAAGGCATCCAAATTGGAAAAGAAGAAGTAAAGCTGTCCTTATTTGCAGATGACATGATATTGTACTTAAAAAACCCAAAAGACTCCATCAAAAAACGAATAGACTTAATAAATGAATTCTGCAATGTACAGGATACAAAATTAATGCCTAGAAATCTATGGCATTTCTTTACCCCAATAGTGAACTTACAGAAAGAGAGACTAAAAAAGCAATTCCATTTACCATTGCACTAAAATAATTAAGATACCTAGCAATAAACTTAACAGAGGTGATAAAAGACCTATACGTGGAAAACTACAGGACACTGAAAAAAGAGATAGAGGAAGACGTAAACAGATGGAAGAACATACCATGTTCATGGATTGGTAGAATCAACATCATTAAAATGTCCATACTACCCAAAGCAATCTATAGATTCAATGCACTCCCCATTAAAATACCAACAGCATATTTCACAGACCTAGAAAGAACTCTCCAAAAATTCATCTGGAATAAAAAATGACCCCGAATAGCCACAGCAATCCTGAGAAAGAAGAACAAAGTAGGAGGGATCTCAATACTAGATTTCAAGCTGTATTACAAAACCACTGTTCTCAAAACAGCCTGGTACTGGCACAAGAACAGACATATAGACCAATGGAATAGAATAGAGAATCCAGATATCGACCCAAACCACTATACTCAATTAATATTTGACAAAGGAGGCATGAACATACAATGGAGTCAAGACAGTCTCTTCAATAAATGGTGTTGGGAAAATTGGACAGATACATGCAAAAAAATGAAGCTAGATCACCAACTTACACCATACACAAAAATAAACTCAAAATGGATATAGGACTTAAACATAAGACAGGAAACCATAAAAATACTAGAGAAATCCACAGGCAGAGAAATCTCAGACATATGCCAAAGCAATTTCTTCACCGATACCGCTCCTAGGGCAATGGAAGCTAAAGAGAAAATAAACAAATGGGACTACATCAAAATAAAAAGTTTTTGCACAGCAAAAGAAACCATCAACAAAACAACAAGAAAGCCCACTGTATGGGAGAACATATTTGCAAATGTTATCACTGATAAAGGTTTAATCTCCAACATCTACAGGCAGCTTATACAACTTAATAAAAGGAAGATAAATGATCCAATAAAAAAAATGGCCAACGGATCTAAATAGAATCTTTTCTAAAGAAGACAGAAGGAAGGCCAAGAGACATATGAAAACATGCTGAAAGTCACTAATTATCCAAGAGATGCAAATCAAAACGACAATGTGGTACCATCTCACACCTATCAGTATGGCAATCATCAACAAATCAACAAACGACAAGTGCTGGCGAGGATGCGGAGAAAAAGGAACCCTTGTGCACTGCTGGTGGGAATGCAGACTGGTGCAGCCACTGTGGAGAACAGTATGGAGTTTCCTCAAAAAACTAAAAATGGAACTCCCGTTTGACCCAGTAATCCCCCAAGAAACTAGAAACACCAATCAGAAGGGATATATGCACCCCTATGTTCATAGCAGCACAATTCACCATAGGTAAGATTTGGAAACAGCCTAAGTGCCCATCAGCAGATGAGTGGATTAGAAAACTGTGGTACATCTACACAATGGAATACTACGCTGCTATAAAAAAGAAGGAATTCTTACCATTTGCAGCAGCATGAATGGACCTGGAGAGCATTATGCTAAGTGAAATAAGCCAGGCAATGAATGAAAAATACCACATGATCTCACTCATTTATGGAAGATAAAGAACATGATAACCTGATGAACAAAAAGATAGATACAGAGGCAGTAAAGCACCCAACAGACTGTCAAATTACAGCGGGAAGGCTGGGTAGTGTTGGGGAGGGAGGGAAATAGATCAACCAAAGGACTTGTATGCATGCATATAAGCACACCAATGGACACAAGACACTGGGGGGGGTGGGATGAGGGCATGGAACAGGGTTTAGGGGAGGCTGGGGGAAGGTCAATGGGGAAAAAAAGGATATATATCTACTAATATATGTAATACTTTAAAGAATAAAAAATTAATTAATTAAATGAAAGAAAGAAAGAAAGAAAGAAAGAGAAAGAAGAAAGAAAGAAAGAAAGAAAGAAAGAAAGAAAGAAAGAAAGAAAGAAAGAAAAAGAAAGAAGAAAGAAAGAAGAAAGAAAGAAACAACTTATTGCAATCCTGAAATCAGGCCCAGAGTATTGTGTGTTTTTAAAATGTATTTTTATTGATTTCAGAGAAGAAAAGAGAAGGAGAGATAGACACATGAATGATGAGAGAATATCATTGATTGGCCGCCTCCTATACACTCCACAATGGGGATTGAGCCCGAAACCCGGGCATGGGCCCTGACCAGGAACCTAACCGTGACCTCCTGGTTCATAGGTCCGCACTCAACAACTGAGCAAGTATTGGTTTTTAAACACTTATATTGGTTCTTAAATATTTTTATTTTTAAAATTTCAGACTTCCAGAAAGTTATGTTAAATTTCAATATCTTGCCCTACCCTAGTTTGTCTCAGTGTATATACAGACTTAGAGTGTCGAACCTCGGACTGAAGGGTTATGGGTTCGATTCTGGTCAAGGGCACCTACCTTGGTTGCAGGCTTTATCCTGGGGCATGTGTAGGAGGTAACCAATTGATGTGTCTCTCTTACATTAATGTTTCTCTCTCTTTCTCTCCCCCTCCCTTCCACTCTCTTTAAAAATCAATGAAAAAAAATATCCTCCAGTGAGGATTAACCAAAAAAAAGTTTCAATGTCTAATTTGAGTCTTACCTTAGGATTATGTCTGGGGCCCTGACCAGTGTTATCAGTGGTTAGAATGTTGGCTCTCACATCAAAGGGTCATGGGTTAGATTCCCAGATAAGGGCATGTGCCTGGGTTTCAGGTTTGATCCCCTACCCTGGTTGGGGCGTGTGGAGGAGGCAACCAATGGATGTGTCTCTCTTACATTGATGCCTCTCTCTCTTCCCCCACTTCCCTCCTTTCCACTCTCTCTATAAATCAAAGGGAAAATTATCCTTGGGTATGGATTGACGAAAGAAAGAAAGAAAGAAAGAAAGAAAGAAAGAAAGAAAGAAAGAAAGAAAGAAAGAAAGAAAGAAAGAAAGAAAGAAAGAAAGAAAGAAAGAAAGAAAGAAAGAAGGAGGGAAGGAAGGAGGGAAGGAAGGAGGGAAGGAAGAAAGAAAGAAAAAAAGAAGGAAGGAAGGAAGGAAGGAAGGAAGGAAGGAAGGAAGGAAGGAAGGAAGGAAGGAAGGAAGGAAGGAAGGAAAAGAAAGAAAGAAAGAAAGAAAGAAAGAAAGAAAGAAAGAAAGAAAGAAAGAAAGAAAGAAGAAAGAAAGAAAGAAAGAAAGAAAGAAAGAAAGAAAGAAAGAAAGAAAGAAAGAAAGAAAAAGAAAGGAAGGAAGGAAGGAAGGAAGGAAGGAAGGAAGGAAGGAAGGAAGGAAGGAAGGAAGGAAGGAAGGAAGAAGAAGAAAGAAAGAAAGAAAGAAAGAAAGAAAGAAAGAAAGAAAGAAAGAAAGGAGATTATGACTGAGAATAAAATAATAGACCACAGACTTAGAAGTTACCTTTGAAAATAGACTGTCAAATAAATAAATAGATAAATGATTGAGCATTTTTCATGCTAAAAAAAGCAGTATAAAAACACAAAAGATCAGTAAAATAATAACACAAGTTCATATTAACCACTATATTACATTAATCCTATATAATAAAAGCCTAGTATGCAAATCGACAGAATGGTAGAATGACCAGTTGCTATGATGCACACTGACCACCAGGGGGAAGACGCTCAATGCAGGAGCTGCCCCCAGCCTGCAGGTCCCAGGCAAGCCAAGGCGGGTGCCAGTGGGGGCCCCCAATCCTGCTGGTTGCCCCACAGAGGGAGGTGACCAGTGGCAGGAGGCGGGACCGGCTAGCGGGCAGCGCCAGGCCAGCCAAGGCAGATGCCAGCAGGGCCCTCCAATTGCCCCGCCGGTTGCCCCACAAAGCAGCCCTGATAGCCGGCCAGGCTTAGGGACCCTACCTGTGCATGAATTTTGTGCACCAGGCCTCTAGTATAATAATAAGTTTAAATATATTAAATTTAATATTTACCAGAATGTCTCTGACTTAAAACTATTTTTGTTTTTATTTACTAATATCATAGTGTTTGTAGTATTTTATACTTTACTATTTCATCATAGCATTTTTCCATAAAACCTCTTTCAATGGCAGAAAAATAGCCATCTTAAAATTGTATTAGATTTTTAAAATATATTTAACTACTTCCACTGCATGGTGACGGACGGCAACATCCTGGCATGGTGTAGAGTTTGTAGGAGACTATTCAGGAGCATGTCTTCCACCCCCGTAGGAGTAACTAGGAAGCCAGAGCAACACATGCGAGGCCATGCATTGGGAGGGACACACTGTGTCCAGGGTTCCAGAAGACCGTCACAGCCAGAGTAGGGGCAGGAGGGCAGCCCAGGTGAAAATATGGGCAGCAGCGAGTCCGCCTGGAACTCCTCTTGTACCTATATCTTAGGAGAATGGCTGTGAGCATGTGCATTTCCACAATGTCATGCTGAAGGACATATCCCTCATCTCTGGAGAGAGGCACTGGATATTTGTTATTCCAACTTAGGATTTTCACCAAATATTAAATGTGGCTAATAAAGGCTGTTAGAACTCACAGCTTGCTTCAATATCAAAAGTCAGGCAGGAAAATTTGCCAAATGTGACATTTGAACACCACTCATCTGAACAGTTCAATTTGGGCAATTTCTATAAGCCTGTACAGCTGTCATGGCATTGTCTGGGGCCTCGAGAATAAACCACAACATACACAGGCAGATCTGGCATCTTCTTGCCAGTGCAGCACACTGTTAGCCTGGCTTTGTCACAGGACAGTCAGATCCTCACACACACTCACACCCATACACATGCACACCTACAAGCAACACTCAGCCACAGACAATGCAGCCCCAGAGCCGTTCCATTATATAGGGAATGAAGAGATGCCTACAGTGAAGTCACTCCTTTCACTTTCTCTATGTTTCATTTTAGTCTGAGTCTCAGAATCTGCATCTCATAGAAAAACTGAGGACAGAAATGCCAGTTCAAAGCAACTTTCTACAGCACAGAATGTCTGTGTTTTCCTTCCAACTTACCTGGAGACAGAATGTGTCTGGAGGAGGTGTGCTTTATTATTAAATGTATTAGGGTGGTTTTATAACTATGATGTCCCCATTTCTTCCCCTTAGTCTTGAGCAAATGTATTCTCCTATAGTAACCCACTTACCTGCCTGAGTATGAATTCCACCTTGGTCACCTACTAACGGTGTGACATTGGGCAAGCTGCTAAACCAGTCAGTGTCTATAAAAGGAGGTAATAATGACTAGGCCTCCGTCTGAGGGTGCTGTGTGAAGACTGAATGAGTTTACTTAGAACTGTATCTGGTACATAGCAATTTCTTAATAAATATTTCCTACTAGAGGTCTGGTGCACGAATTCATGCACAGGTGGGATCCCTCGGCCTGGGCAGTGATTAGGGCTCATCAGGGCCTGTCTCACCCAGTCCTGATCAGGGCCCATTGGGGCCGGCTGGAGGGACTGCGGGAGGTTGGCCGACCATAGGAGGTTGGCTGTGGGAGCGCACTGACCACCAGGGGGCAGCTCCTGCATTAAGCGTCTGCCCCCTGGTTGTCAATGCGCATCATAGTGACCGGTTGTTCTGCTAGTTGGTCAATTTGCATATTAAGGTTTTATTATATAGGATAGACTAGAGGCCCAGTGCACGAAATTCGTGCATGGGGGTGGGGCGTCTCCTCAGCCCAGCCTGCTCCCTCTCCAATCCGGGACCCCTCGAGGGATGTCTGACTGCCTGTTTAGGCTCCTAATTGCTCACCTGCCTGCCTGCCTGGTCGCCCCTCACTGCCTCTGCGTGCCAGCCTGACCACCCCTAACTGCCCCCCTGCCGGTCTGGTTGCCCCAACTGCCCCCTCCCTGGCAGCCTGGTCACCCCCTCCCCCCACCCCGCTGGCTTAGTCACCCCTCACTGCCCACCCTGCCAGCCTAATCATCCCCAACTGCCAGCCCTGCTGGCCTGGTTGCCCCCAACTGCCCCCCTGCCTGCCTGGTTTCCCCCAACTGCCCCCCCCTGCTGGCCCGGTTGCCCCTCACGGCCCCACCACCCCCCGCTGGCCTGGCCACCCCATGCAGCCTGCTTGTTCAGTCATTTGGTTGTCCCTCAGTAACGCCCCTGCTGGCGTGGTTGTAGGCAGCCATCCTGCGGGGCATGAGGGTTAATTTGCATATTACTTCTTTATTATATAGGATTATTAGTATTGGTCATATTTATTTCAAATTAGCAAGAGTATTAAAAACACAAAAAGCCTTATCTTGATTATCATAACATATGCTTATTATTAAACATTCAAAAAAATATAAAGAAGAAAATAAAATATCCTCCTTCGGAGAAACCTTTGTTGAGACTGTGCGCATCCTTCCCAATAGTACCTGAGACTGCAGATCCATGACGCCTGAGGCACCGTGTTACCCGCCTGATGGCCAGGCTCCTCAGGAACAGTCACGGCAGTGCTTCCTGCATCTGTGAAGACAAACTTGGTGAATTGTTCCTAGGAAAGCGCGAGATAACGGTGGCTCAGGCCAGCAGTTCTCAACCAAGGGTGGTTTTCCCCTCAGGGGGCTACTTAGCAACGTCTGGAGACATTTTGGTTGTCACAACTGGGGACAAGGGAAGCTACTAGCATCTGGTACGTAGAGGGCCAGGGATGCTGCTCAACACCCTGCATAGGACAGCCCATAGCAAAGCATTAGCTGGCTCACATGTCAACAGTGCCCAGGTTGAAAGAGCCTGCCTTGGGCTGTTTTGTTTGTAGATAATACATGTTATAACCAGGAGGGTCAGTCAGCTAGAACACACTGGTGTGGTTGTACTGCTTAAGCTTTTATAATACTCTGTACTGGTTTTCAGGAAGCACAGCCCCCCAACACCCATCCTCCAGAGCTTCCCAGGGTCCAGCACGAAAGGGTCAAGAGGGGAAGGCCTGGTCCTGGAGTTACCCTTTTCATGCCCCGTCTTGACCCTTTCGTGCTGGGCCCTGGGAAGCTCTGGCATGAAAAGGGTAACTCCAGGACCAGGCCTTCCCCTTTTCATCTCATCTATAAAGCCTTAACAATTTATTGATAAATATTTCCTACAATTATTATTGGTAACATTTATTTCAAATTAGCCATTCTCTTTTAAAATTAAAAAGAGCTTTTGCCCTGGCTGGGGAGCTCAGTTGGTTGGAGCGTCATCCTGATACCACAAGTTTGCAGGTTCGATTCCCAGTCAGGGCCCATACAAGAACCAATCACTGAATGCATAAATGAATAGAACAACAAATCTCTCTCTCTTTAAATTCAATCAATAAATTTTAAAAAGGAAAGAGCTTTATTTTATCCTGATTATAATTGTAACACATTTTCATTATTAAACATTCAAACAAAACACACAATTTCTGTTCGTGGTGACAATTCTGTTGGTGGCGTCCTTATAATAGCTCTGCGGGAGAATGGAAAAGCTGCCTGTCAGAGCCCTGAGAGGAAGGAGAATTAAAACAGAAACTGTTCACTGGTCATCGGGCCACAAAGAAGGAAGGGGTCACCCTCAACGTGGAGCAGATCAGATGTGCCGGACAGACTGTGCCGGACAGTCTGCTTGGCCCTTTAAAACTATTCCAGAAGAACGTCCCAGCCAAGAGTTGGGAAAACTGTGGGGGGGTATCTGGTAGTTTCTAAATGTTATCTTGAAAAGAAAGTAAGGAGACTTTGTTGAGAAATGTTCCTGCTGGTGCCTGCCTCTTGGAGTCCGGAACCTTCTTCAGCTCATTGCTCCAGAAAAAGAAACTATTGGGTCATTTAGGTTCTGCCAAGGAGGAAGGAGTCCCATGATCTGTGGCCAGAAATCCCTGAGACACATGAGATCATGCTGTTCATGCTGGTTTTTCTTTATTGATTACGGTATTACATATGTGTCCTTAGCCCCCATGGCCCCGCCCCCCACCCACCCCTGTCCCTGCCGTTTCATTGCTTGGCTTTGAAGTGGGAACGGGGCCTGTTTCCCCGGGGCGGGGGGGGGCGGGGGGGGCACAGAAACAGCACCCCGCAGGGCCGGTGACTGAGCCGCCCCTGCCAACGGGGTTTTCCTAGTCGCTGCGGGGAACAGCCTTCTGACCTCCCTTTGTGAGCGTTGGGGGCGGTGTCCTGGAAGAGGGATTGCTGGGTCCTGCTGAGCTCCTCCGCCCGAGCTCACCGCCGGCTCCGCGGCCTCAGAGGTAGTGAGGACCCTTGGCGGGGCCGTGGCCATCAGCCCAGCCCGCCTGACCGGGTCCCTGCAGAAACCTCTCCCTCCTTCCTGGGCAGAACCCAGGCCATCTCTCAGTCTGGGGCCTGTAATCCAGGGTGTGACAGGCCCAAGCAGGCTGGGCAAAGGACTTTACCTTCCAGGGTCTTAAGTGTCTAGAGGGAAGTCCGTCCTGCAGCCTTATCATGCATCTTCTGTTCCTCCCACCTCAGCCCCCAGCCCCCAGCCCCCCCCCCTCCAGGGAGTCAGAAGGAAGTTGATGACCTGTCCTCGGGGGAATAATAGTATTAGTGATAAGGTGGCCTCTGGCAGCTTCGTCAGCAGATTCAAGGCTTTGGGTTGACTAATCCCTTGGCATCCGCCCCAGCAGCTGGTGGTCACAGATCGGTGACACTCCCCTGCCCCGTCCTGCTGGCTGACATCCTTTCCGGCTGCACAGTCACGGCTCTGGCTGGGCCTGACCTGCCAAAGAACCGGGGGCCAGGGGCTGAGAGGACCTCAGCAGGGATCAAAATGAGTGAGGGGTTAACAGAATAAAGTCAAAATAAACAGAATGAGCCGGGGCAGGTCAAGCACTGCAGGCATCTTTATTTTCAATGGATTTATTTTTTTGCCATCCTAAAGTAATACATGTCCACTATAGAATAGCAAGAGAAAACAGACAAGTTAAAAACAGATTCCTGTCTCTTATGTGCCTTGTGACCCACATATCAAGGTGACCTGAACTCTGAACCTGGTCCCTGGACTCTTTCATCTGGACTGAGGAGAGAAAGTTGACCTGGAGTGAGGCTGAACGCTAAGGACAGGACCTGCCCTGAAGGGGCCTCTTCAGGCAGAGCAGGTGCACCGAGGCAGGGCTGGCGCCCTGGAGGAGGCAAGCTCTGCACAGGCCCGGCAGATGGAGCAGCAGGAAAAGCTGCCAGGTCCTGCCTGGAGGACCCTTCCCCGACGCCTTCAGCTCCTTCCCGCTGGTCCTTCCCATGCGTTTACCGGGAGGAACTGAGCCAGGGAGCAGTCCTGGTAGCGACCTTCTCCCAGTGTTTGCCTCCCTGCAGAGGGCTTACCGCCCTGCCCACCGGGAAAGGCACCGTCTTTAACCTCATCTGGGCCTCAGAGCCTGCTCTGAAGTCTCTCCCTGAGTCCCTTCCCCACCATGGTCACCCCAGCCTCTGCCCTCTGGCCCCCTTCCACCTGCCTCCTCCCTCTCACCTGGGACTGGGCTAATGCCTTAGTGTCATCTCCTTCAATCCCAACACTGGGCCACCCAGTTTAGAGATGATGAAACGGAAGCTCAGAGAGGCAGAATGATTTGCCCAAGCTCACACAGCCAGAAAGATACTGAACTGTCCTGAGCGCTATGATTCCTTCAAGGTGGCCCCTGCCCAGGCCACAGCCGGCCCCTACCCGTACTCTGCCACCCTCAGGCTTGCTCGGGTAGCAGGCAGTTGATTCACCACCAGCTTTATCCTCACTCTCTTTGACTCCTTTTTCTTTGTGTCTCCCAATTTTAAAGGGAACTCCTTAAATATTGTTTAAAAATATCTCCCTTGATAGAAAAAAGTCTCCTTAATGCCCCCCATCCTACAAAGCCCTTAGCCCTGTCTTCTTCCTTCCTTGATGGGTCTCCGCTCTCAGTCCTTCCCTCCCACCTGGGCGGAGGCTCTCGCCCTCCTTCAGAACCACTGGCCAAGGGCACCAGCCACCTCTTGCTGTCCAAGCCAGAGATGGCAGTCTCCGTGGAGAGTGCCTCGGTGGAAAGTAGGAGTGTGGGGATCAGACACAGGTTTGAAACCTGTCTCCATCCCCCATCTCCCCACCACTCAGTAGCTGTGTGGTCTGAAGCCAATTGTTTAACCTCTCTGAAACTCAGTCTCTTCCTCTGTGAGGATAACGTTTTTAGAGGGTTGCTGTGAGTTTTTAATATGATATTGCAGGTGTTTGTATAAGAACTCTCCTGGAGTGCTCTCCCATTTTTTACTAGTGATACAAATGGCCTCAGAGGACACTTGACCTGGTCGATGCCACATCCTTGAGGCCTCCCCTTCCATCTTGCCATGGGCCAAGCTCCTGATTTTCCCTCTCAGCTCCTTTGCCAGCAGGTCTTCCTGGCCCCGACCTCCAGGATTGGAGTCCCCTTGTTGGCCTCAGGCGCATCCCTCCTGGCACATGCATGCTCCAGGTGGCCCCTCAGTCCTGGGCTCAGTGCCCACCTCTGCGCAGACACATGGAGGACGTGTTGGGTAGGATCTGTGGAGCTGGTCTCCACGCCAGACCCTGCGTGGATCTGTGGCTGGAAGCTGGGGGCAGAGCCCCAGGCAGGAGTGTGGTAGGAAGTTGCCATGGGAGCTGTGAATGTGTACAAGACTGCCCGAGAAGGGGTGAAAAGGTCTTCTGGGGCCACCGCTGGGCACACTGAGGTGATGACAAGTTCAGAGCAGGCAGGACGACATGAGTTTCAGAAGAAGAGTTTTGGAAAGGAAGGACTGGTCAACCAAGTTCAAGGGAGATGCCCTTGGCCTTGGCCTTGGCCTTGGCCGTGGAGCTGAGGTGGAGCTAGAGACTTCACAGTGGAGGTCCTGAGGGGCTGCCTGGCAGGACAGGGGTTCGCAGGGAGGACAGAGGCAGAGGGTCAGGTTCGAGGCCTCAGCCCATGGCCTCAATCCTCTGAGGCCCAGAGAGCAGATTACCCTGCAAATTCCCTCGAGCTGACTTTCCAAATCCCCAGCAGTGCTTCTGTCACAGAGAAGGTGAAAGCCACATACACAGGGCCCTGCCCCACCCCACCCGTCCTCCCAGAAGCTCCACACTGCCCTGCTGCTCCTTGGCTTTAAGGCTGGGTCACCCTTCTCCAGGCTCACCCTGAGGCGAGCTCCGGTCTGCTGAGGACGGGTGGCCCCTCCAGAACAACATGGGGCTTTCTGCTCCCTCCTGGGCATGGGTGGGAGTGGGGGAGGGGTGGGGAGCAGGGAAAGGAAAGGCTATTTCCTGAGGATTGCTCTCTGATCTCCTCAGTAACCCTGACAACAGCAGCATCCATCATTTGTTATCCTGTAGGAAGTACCAAGCACTGAAATGCTTCTTACTTAGTGTCCCTTCCTACATACAAGACAGGTACTTTAGTCACCCCTTTTTCAGATGAGGAACCTGGAGCTCAGAAGGTTAAATCACTTGCTCAGGGACACATGGCTGTCCTGTGAGGGAGCAGAGATTGGAACTCGGGTCTGTCTCTGCTCTCTCCACCCTCCCTCTAGGCTCCGTGCTTGGTCCACGGAGGGAGACTCCTCCTTCTGCCTCCTCCCCTCAGAAGCATCACTGGGCTCAGGCTGGGAAGCCTAGGTCTTGGGCCAGCTGAGGGGCCAGCACGGAGGCCAAGTCAGGAAAAGAAGGTGCGGCCGCCTAAGAGCCTGTAGCCAGGCTCGGGGCTGTGTCCTCACCTCGCCCTGCGGGCCTAGCTCTGCCTCCTCCTCTGCTGCCTGGCAGGCCTGAAGGTGACCCTCCTCATTGTGCCGCAGGCCCCCGCCTCCAAGCTAGCTTCAGAGCCTCCGGTGGACCCACTCCCTGTGGGTGGGCGCTGCCTCCATGCTGTGGTCCAGGGAGGCCAGGGCCCTGGAATCCTGTGTCCTCGGCAGTCCCTTAACAAGAGATTGGGGGAGAAGCATGGGGGGGGGGGAGAGGGGAGAGCTGGACCTACCCAAGGAGCACAGGGCCACACACAGCCACACACACTTGTGCGGAAAGCGTCTGGCACTGGATGGCAAACAGCTTGAGAGCATCGGGCACTGGCAGCTGCGGGCGGGCGCCGTGGTAATGCTGCAGGTGTGGCCGGGGATCCCCTGTGGAGACAGTAAAGATTAAGAGGATCACCAGCTTCACCAGCGCGGCCCTGGGAGAGGAATCCTCAGAACCCAGACCCCCTGCTGGGAGAGGACGTTGGGGCAGCTCCTGAGTCAGACGGAGGGAACAGAGTAGGCAAGAGGACAAAGAGGAGAGGTGGGAGAGAGACAAAGACAGAGGGAGGTCGCCAGGGCCAGGGAAAGGGAGACTTAGATAGAAGAGAGCCAGGGGCAGAGTAGAGAGGGAGGTGGAGGCTGATCGGCTCAGGGTCCCAGGAAGCCTCCCTCCGGCAGGAAGGTGGAGGCTGCCCTGCGACCTTCCAGAACTTGGACAGCAGCTCCCTCCAGCTTCCACACAGCTGTGGCCGCCTCCAGGAAGGAGTCTCCAGGCCGATGGGGCCTGGGCGAGGAGCAGACAGGTATGGCTTTCCTGAAGGCAAGGTCTCGGCCCTTGGGGAGCGAAGTTTGCACCATGAAAGGAGCCAGAGTGACTCGGGCCCAGCCCACAGGCTGTGAGCAGGTGTGAGGGAACCTGCTGGCGAACCCAGATCCCGGAAGCCTGGGGTCAGCGGCGCCAGGTCCGGACAATTGAGCTGATAGGAAGGAGAGAAGAGAGAGCGTGCCCTTTGGGGTTCATTGGCGAGATCCCAGTGGTGCTGTGGGAATGCTTTGTGGGCTAGAGGGGCCGGGAGCCCCGGCACAGGGGGCTGGCAGTATTCGCCGGTTGGAAACTGGCCATAGCCGGCGGTGAGAGGGCAGGAGTTGGGTGGGTGCGGTGGGTTGGGGGCGTGTGTAATAGGGGAGATACTTCTCAAAATGGGAACTGGAATGAGGGGTAGAGAGGGGTCCCTGAAGAGGTGGGAGGGGTGTGTGCTCACCCAGCACCTGCCCCTGCCCCTCAGGCGTGGGCCCCCCGCTCCAGTGTCGTGTGTGTGGAGACAGCAGCAGCGGGAAGCACTATGGCATCTATGCTTGCAATGGCTGCAGTGGCTTCTTCAAGAGGAGCGTTAGACGGAGGCTCATCTACAGGTGAGGGCGGGCCGGACCCTGCCGGGAGAGCCCTGCCCCTAAGGGTCCCTGCGAGCGGGAGGAGAGTGCAGGAAGGAAGTGTCCAAAGCGCCCGGTCCAGCACCGGAGCAGGACACTGACACCGGGGGCTCCCTCTGCCTCAGGTGCCAGGTGGGGGCAGGGATGTGCCCAGTGGACAAGGCCCACCGGAACCAGTGCCAGGCCTGTCGGCTGAAGAAGTGCTTGCAGGAGGGCATGAACCAGGATGGTGAGTGGGAGAGCCAGCCCGAGAGGTGTGACAGGAGCTGGGCACGTGGCTGGTGGGTGTCCTAACCTTCCTGCCTCCCCAGCTGTGCAGCATGAGCGCCAGCCGCGAAGCACCGCGCAGATCCGCCTGGACAGGGTGGAAGCAGGCAGGGAGGCCCGGCTGGAGCCCCTGGTGGCTTCCCTGGCCCCCACAGGGCCCAGCCCACGGGGCCCCACCCCTATTTCTGCAGCCAGAGCCCTGGGGCCTGGGGCCGTCACACCTCCAGGGCATCACCAGTTCATGGCCAGCTTTATAATGGCCGAAACCCGTGCTAAGCTGGAGCCAGAGGATGGTAAGCGGGAGGATGGCCTATATCCCCACACCGGGCCCCGAGCACTCCTCCCTCCTGCTGAGGAGCAGTGGCTTATGTCACAGCTCCCTCCTCCAACAGCTGATGAGAACATCGATGTCACCAGCAATGACCCCGAGTTTCCCGCGTCCCCACATTCCTCCTCCTCACCCTGTGGTGTGGACAGCATCCATGAGACGTCCGCCCGCCTGCTCTTCATGGCTGTCAAGTGGGCCAAGAGCCTGCCTGTGTTCTCCAACCTGCCCTTCCGAGATCAGGTATACTCATCGGGTGGCCCCAGGAGTCCGCCAGCTGGGGGCACATACCTCTTTGTGCAGGTGATGATTGGAGGTGCATGTGGCTTGGGGCGGTGATGGCTGGGGATGCACATGCCTGTGAGGCAGGGGTGGTCAGGGGCACAGTCTCAAGTCCGTGACTGTTGGGGTGGCTCACCTCTCTGGGTAGAGATTGTGGCTGGGTGAGCACCTAGGGGACCATGATGGCCGGGGACACACAGGAACCAGGGATTTGAAGGCAATACCATGCCCCCTGGTCTGCTTTCCTCCTAGACAAACCTCAGGTCCTACAGGCACTGTCACAGGGTAGTCTGCACACCCTGACCAACGTGAGCACAGGGGATGGCAGGAGATTGGGGAGAAGCATGGGCTCCCTTGAAGCACGAAGGCCTCTGATTTCAGGGCTTGAGCTTCAGCCCAACCAAGACGCTCCCTGGACTTCTCGTGGGCAAGCAGACCAACCTGTCATGATCAACCTGAGGGGCACACTGAGGGTCTAAGCCCTGAGCCAGGGTTTAAGCCAGAACCCAGGCTGCGTCTCCCAAGTTCACTCAGTGCAGGGTGCTCATGGGCAGTGTCCCCAAAGCTACCTTCCCGCAGCTCCAAGCTTTCCACCATGTTCCAGGTGTGGCTCTGGATGGAGCCCAGGCAGCCGGGCCCCTGGATGAGTCAGGAGTTGCTCCTGCTCCTCCCGAAGGCACTGGGCTGCAGGCTGGGGCTGAGAGGCGGTCTCAGCCAGCACAGGCCCTCCCTCTCCGAGCACAGGTGATCCTGCTGGAAGAGGCCTGGAGCGAACTCTTCCTCCTTGGAGCCATCCAGTGGTCTCTGCCTCTGGACAGCTGCCCACTGCTGGCCGCACCCGAGGCCTCAGCTGCTGGCGGCTCCCAGGGCCGGACGGCGCTGGCCAGTGCGGAGACGCGCTTCCTGCAGGAAACCATCTCCCGGTTCCGGGGGTTGGCGGTGGACCGCACAGAGTTCGCCTGCTTGAAGGCCCTGGTGCTCTTCAAACCAGGTAGCTGGTCTCTATCCAACCAGAGGAGTGGTTGGGAATGAAGAATGGGAATTCCAGTGACTTCCTTCTGGCTCTCACTTTCCCTCTATCAACCCACCTAGACCCAGATGTTTGCAGACTCTTCCCTGGGGGCAGGAGGAGAGGGTGCAGGCAGGGCACACCCTTCCTGGGCCCTGGCTGCCTGTGAGGGGCAGGGCCGGCGGGAGAGGAGCTCACTGCTGCTGCTCCTCTCCAGAAACGCGGGGCCTGAAGGATCCTGAGCATGTGGAGGCCTTGCAGGACCAGTCCCAAGTGATGCTGAGCCAGCACAGCAAGGCCCACCACCCCAGCCAGCCCGTGAGGTGACCTGAGCGCATGCCTCCCTGAACATCTACCCCTCACCTCTTCACCCCCTGCCCATCTGTCTGGCTCCACCTCAGGGCTGCACTACTTAGACAGGTCAAGGGTCTCAGTTCAGCATATCCAACACGTACTGCGTGCCAGGCACAGTCCCAGGCCCCGAGAGTGGGAACCAAAATGTGTGTAAGACAAAGTTGCAGCCTCCCAGGGAAGCCCGGCACAGTGACTACACTGAAGACGAGAACTGGTCAGGTATTGGGGTTGTATGGATATGAAGGAGGCAGAGACCCATTGAGGGTGGGGTGTATGGCAGAACGGGCAGGGACTCTGTGGAGGCAAGGCTAGGTTTGGAAGGAAGGCTAGCGCCTAAAAGGAGAAATCATAATTTACCAAGGGAGAGAGGCAAACTCGGCTGTGTTCTCATGACAAGAGCCCTGTTTGGAAGGTGAAACAGATTGCTGCCAGTGAGGAGGAGGGAGATGAGGCTAGAACAGTACTCTGGGGCCAGCCTGTTCAGGACTTTGGATGCCAGCCAAGGCCATATCTGATTTGGTGCAGACTAACGTGGCAGCGGATGCAGAGGATGCTGCTGCCATCATCCAGGGAAGTCATGGGGTCTGCTCCTTGGGAGTGGAAAGGAGATGGCAGATGAGAGAGCCTCTAGAAGCCGGAATGGGTCAGACCTGGCACTTGGGTGGCGTAAGGGAAGAGGAGCTATGTGAGCAGCGGTAGTCAGGAAAGAGAAAGGAAAGTCAGGAGGCGAAGATGGCTTTGAGGCAGCACACGGTCTGATGCAGGTGTGGAAGGACGTCTCCGGGGGGTGTCCTTGTATGAGCCATGTGCTTGGACAACAGCCTGGCCCGGCTGGGGTTGGGGGCAGTAGCTGCAGGCTGAGAGTGTGTGAATGGGTCGGGGGGGGGGGGGGGGCGCCCAGCCTGTCCCAGCACCAAAGGATACCGCAAGGTTGGAGCACTTGGCCTCCAGGAATCTATTGGCGATTTTAGACCACATTATCTGCATGCTCTTAGGGCTCCCAGCCGTTCTCTCCGAAGAAGTAAGCTAGCATGGACACCCTGGAATCAACCCTAATCTGAAAAATGGTCGCAAGAAGAGGTCATTTCCCTTGAAGAAGAGTCCAAGTATCCCGGGCCTCGCCACATTGCACAGAAAGATGTCTGCAGCTGTGTGCACGGCCGCCTACGGGTGACCATCACACAGACAGCAGAGGCCTCCCGGGCCAAGTTTCTGTTGGAATCAGCTTCCAGAAATGTCTAGGCATACTGGTTTTGTATCAAATTTCAAAATTCTGGTTAAGATTTCCTATGTCATGTCTATGGCAGTTCAGTGTCACTACAGGCAGAACTGAGTGTTGGAGTGAGTTCTCTGAGAGCTGCCGGCCGGCACAGAGACCACACTGCAGTGTTTAAACCTGCAGCCCTGGAAGAAACACAATTCCCATCATAACCCAGTCCCCACACTGACACTGAAACCAAGTTCACCAAATCCTGCCGGCCCTCACTTGGTGTAATGGACTCTGACATTTGTTCTCGTTTTTTGTAAAGACTGGTTGTGACCCACTAGTGCAGGGGTGGAGAACGTCCGGCCCGAGGGCCATATGAGGCCTGCAAACCCATTTGGTCTGGCCTTGCCAAGGCATTAGGGGTGAGTCAATTAAATTTTCGACCGAACATAGCAGGCTAATGTTTAAGTGGATGATTCTGTATGGCCTGTGAATGATGCTATAAATACCCAAATGGCCCTTCCCCACCCTGCAGTAGTGGATCCATTCCTGCGGTGTGGAAAAGAACTTCTCTACTTCACTTCAGTTACTTCTTCCTGACCCTCCTTAGATCGGAAACACAGACGAGGGGAAGGCACAGGGAGGGTGTGGCTGCTCCGTGCCACTCAGTCGCTCTCACAGGAGAAAGCAAGCCCTGGGGTTGGCGAACAAGTTCCTAGATGACTGGGAGGTGGGGGAGGCTTCCCACAGGCTCCACGGAGGAAGCTGAGCAGGGCGCAGCCGCACTTTGGAGTGGCTTCTTCACATTAGTACTGACCCCGGCTGTCCGGCCTCCGACCCAAGGAAGGTCGACCCGCCACCCCCCACCCCCACCCCCCCCCACCCCCCCCACCCCCGGCCACATCTGTCTCTTGGGGCTTCACCATCCACCTTCTCGGCACTGGGGACACTCACTTGTAGTTCTTATTTAAAACTACAATTACTTGTTTTCTGGAGGAGTATCTCAGCCACAAAAATTATGATTGTACTTCAGAACATTTTCACTAATGTGTTACTCTATCATCCTGGGTGGCTTACAGAGGGGAACTTTATTCTTTTCAAATGTATATAGTATTAATTATCACAGTAATTGTATATATTATTAACATAAAGAACTTCTTACTTTATAATCTTTACACATAATAAACCATTTTCATCCCACTCCTCAACTAAACATATTGTAAAGGGTCCACGTGGGTCAGGGGTAGGTGGCAGCAACTCTCTAGGGAGTGGGACCTTTCCTCAAAATTCCTCCCTACTTACCCTGGGCTCCTCCCCTTTCCTCCCCTCTGCCTTTCCTGGGGGAAGTGCCCCCAGGTCTTGTGCTCAGACGCTGATAATCAAGCTGACCTGTCCTCTCTCCTGTTCAGGTTTGGGAAATTGCTCCTGCTCCTCCCGTCTTTAAGGTTTATCACTTCTGAACGCGTTGAGCTCCTCTTTTTCCGCAAGACCATAGGGAATACCCCAATGGAGAAGCTCCTCTGTGATATGTTCAAACACTAATGGAGGCAGAAATAAAACGGGTAAAGCCACCTTGGAAAACAATCTACTGAAGTTCAACATTCGCCTGCCCTGTGACTCAGTAATTCCACCTGTGCCTCGCAGAACTGTCCACCAATAAATTATAGTATAACCACATAGTGAGTAGCAGCTTTATTCATAATAGCCCAAACTGTACATCAACAGTAGAATTAATAAATTATAGTATAACCATATAGTGAGTAGAAAACAAATAAGAATGAACCACCAATACATGTGACAACATGGATAAATTTCAGACATAAAAGTTGAACAAGAGAAGTGAGGCACAAGTTCCATTTACACACAGTTCCAGAACAGGCAAGACTCACAGGTGGTGATGGAAGTTGGAAGAGTTGGAGGTGGGATGATTGGGAAGGGGCCCATGAAGCCTTCTGGTGGGTATGAGATGTTCTTTATTTTGATCGGAGGTGGTTTCACCAGTTTATTCATTCATAAAGATTATTTAAGCCATGCACATTACTGTTTTATGTTAGATCTCAATAAAGAGGTGAAAACACAAAAGCAGAAAACGCACGTGCCAGAGCCCTCCCGGTGAGGGCCTGACTGAGGGAGGGCACAGGGGCCAGAGATCCACTTGGTTTTCACTCCGAGTCAGCGTCTCTCCAGATGGCATCTCACCATCCTCTGGCTTCTCTCGATCTTCCTCCTTATTCCTCCTCATCCCTCCATAGGCAAAGGTGAGCACCATCCATCTCATAGGCAGGCACTTTTTGTGAAAGGGAATCTCCATCACTTCTTAATTCCTTATGAAAGATGAAGCAGAGACAAACCTCACATCATTTTCAAAGAGACCCAGAAGACCTAGAAAATAATAATAATAAAAAGTTAACATAGCCCTGGCCAGTGTAGCTCCGTTGATTGGGCATCATCCCATGCACCAAAAGGTTGCTGGTTCGATTCCTGGTTAGGGCATATGCCCAGGTTGCGGCCCCGATCCCATGTAGGGGTGTGCAGGAGGCAGCTGATTGATGTTTCTCTCTTTTTTCCCTCTCCTTCTTTCTATAAAAATTTCTATAAAATATTTTTTAAAATACTAAATCTAACATATCAGGCACTTTCTATACTAGGCAGTGAGGTGGGCACTGATTGTACATTGTTATTGAATCCTCACATGAACTCTGGGGGAGGGACCAATCATCCCCATATATAATGAAAACACTTGAGGCTTAGAGAAGACTCAGCTCTTGTGACTACTTAGCTCTGCTCCTCTCTGGCACTGCCTCCTCCCCATGCCCCTTCTACCCCTGGAATCCACCCAACAGTCAATTGCATTTTTTGTCTTCAAAGAAGAAATGCTTGAAATGGAAAAGGAAAAGGTCCTGTGAGGAATCTGTGAAATCCTTGGGGTTCCCCTGCCCTTTAGCCTGTGTACAAATTCTAGCTGACAGAGATATCCTGCCTTGATGGAGGAAGAATGGTTCAGAAGACTCTTCTTTGGAAATGACAATAGCTAGATTGGTGCCCAGAGATGAAAAAGCATGGCAAATCCTGTCCAGCTTGAGCCCCTTCTAGCTAAGCACTCAAATTAGTTGAGACTCTTTATCTTCCAAAAGCATAAGACTTGCCTCAGTTATTTGGCTCATTTAATGTCTATGCCACAGTGCTACCCAATTCCCTATCAAAAGTTTTATCCATAAGGTTTAAAGACCTATTTTAGGAAGCCTAAGCAAAGGAACTTTGGCAAGAAACATAGTTGAAATATGACCAGATGTGCACACATATTCTACACTCTCCCCTTTTCATTGCAAAGACAACCTGCTGAAGTTCGCAGGCAGTGTCTGGAATGTGTGAGCACAGCACTTCTACATTGGGAGATTGCTTGGGATCTCCAGGAGGAAGTCTTGGAGGACTAGAGGAAGTACATAAGCTGGATTGTCTGCGGTCAACCTGGCATCAATACCACCCCCTTCTAGTCTTTTGTTCATTGCAGAGGTTCCAAAGAACTACATTTCCCACGATCCCTTCCCCCATGGGTTGCTGAAGGAAGAAGGGCACTCACATGGGACTTGGAAGGTAAGCACAAACTATTATTCTTCGGAGGCAGTTGCAGCTGGATGTATGGGAAAATAGAGATTTCCAGAGGCCTTCTTTAGAATTGCAGTGGCTTTTAGGCAAACTCCTGACCTTTTGGCTGAGATCTTTACCTTCTGCAGGAGCTTCTCTGACCTTGGTCTCTCCAGTTCTTCCAATGTGGATCTTAAGCCCCTAATTACTGTATCAGGTCCTTTTCACCTGGAATATTTGGAGTGGCTTCTGTTTCCCTAACAATGCAGCTCTCAGTACAGCCCAGCATCTCTTCAACCTTTGGCTCTAAATTGGCCCCACTGGAATTCGGATGGGTAACAAATGCCTCTTTCATTGCATCCATGGCCTTGCTAGGAGGGGATACTGTGAAAGGCTTTGTGCCCTCAATGCCAGAAATGTCTGTGGTTATGGAGTGCACAGGTAGTCCCTGGGGCCTCTCGGAGCCGCTCGTTTCAGCTGCAGTTTTCCGGTTCGTGAGGCACTTCTCCCCCACCCGTAAGGCGGTATTTAAAGGTAGAAAGGGCAGAGGAAGACTCACAGGTGCCAAGAAGCACCCTTCAAATGAATAAATGCAGCTTGGTCGTGGAACCTGGATATCATGGATGACCTGTCTCCCTCTGGTGGGCCTCCCTGGTCTTCCCCCCCGGAATGCAAGCTCCACAGGGCAGGGAGTGTTGCTTTGTTCACCAGTGCAGCCCAAGCAGACCCGTGGGCTCGGTATTTACTGAAAAAGTGGACAAATGGCAACACGAGGCCCGAATGTCTAAAGATTAAATATCGCCTGTGTTTTATCTCCTCTCATGGTTCTGTCCCTGGCTCTATGACACTGTACCCACTATGGAAGGAACAATTTTTTTTAAAAATCAGAGTGCTTTTCTCTTTATAACTTGTATCTCCCTGCACCTTCATGCTCTCATCTTCATAATCGGAAAGATTTGTTGTAAATTCAGTAGTCACAGGGACAAGTTTTACAAATGGCATTTCTAGGTCTTATTTGGCCGACTGAAGAAATTTAGAAACAATTCACTGTATCATTATAATTTCTATGTAATTTAATGCAAAAATGTAAATAAAAACTTTAAAAGAAATCTTAAGAGTTTAAAAATTGAATATAGTGTTAGGGGAAAATGAACTTTTTTTTTTTCTCCATCTCACCCGAGACTTGGTTTGGCATTGGGAAATCCTGATCTCACACAATGCTCTTATCCAATAATGAAGGGCTGGCTACCTTTTGTTAGGTGCTGGGAATCTGAGTCAACAAGACAGTGAGTCACCTTTCTGCCTTGAGAAGCTTACCTCTAAGTTTCTGATGCCACGAATACTGGGAGCTGTTGAGAACACAAGACATCCAACCTGGTTTAAGGGGGAAAAAGAAATTTCCTAGCAGAGTTGTGCTTTACACTGAGACCTGAGGAGTTATCCAGAGGAGGAAACCTGGGCAAGATAGGAAAACTAACGTCCAGAAAGGGCAAATGATTTTTCCCAAATTCATGCGATATAGTGGCAGAGCAAACAGGACAAACTGGAACTGGACTACTGAGCCCGCTATTAGCAGACACCGCTACTTACTCATGGCCTTTTTGGTGAGGAGCCTACATGTAGGCTCACTACCTGCTCTCCCCAGCGGTCTTGACAGCTAGCAGCTAGCACCTATTACAGGAAGGGACAGCTTGCATCTCACCTTTACTTGAATTCAGCTGAGTTCCAATAAGCACTACTTCTGCACTTTGTCAGTTGTGGGCTTGCTCAGTCCTTTCCTTACAAAAAAGAAAAATCACTTTAACAAAATCATTGTTCCCTGGGACCAAGAAGGAGCGAGATGGGGTGGGAGCCAGGATGGTCAGAGAACAAACCACACACATTGCTGCTTGGGAAGCTTTGTTCTTTAATGAGCCGCTGGAGTAATTGGTTCATCAGGCTGCCTTGTGAAGCCACACAGCACAGATTTTGAGTGACACAAACTGGACTCTATACAGATGATATCTTGCTCCCCCAACCCCCCCCAAAACAAAACAACAAAACAAAACAAAAGGAAATTACAAAGTGCCTGGTGATTGTATTAGGAATATAATCAGTTCCATGGGTGAGATAAATCATTCTTCTTATAGAATTATTCTGTTTAACAGTAAAATATATTTCACAGGATATGTCCTTTTACAATACGTAGTCTTTTAAAAATTTACACTCAGCATACTTATAAATTATTTAAACCCATTAAAATAATATAATAATACTAATCTGTAGTACACACCTTTCCCCTAGTTAAATACAATTATATGATTCAAAAGGTGCAACTTTTATATGACCTAAGAGGACTGATAAATAGGTATTAAGTATGGATGGATAGCAAGGTGATAGGCCCCTTGGTGGGGCTTTTTTTTTTTAAGTTTCAACCAAGGGACCACAAAACCTAATAGATCCATGTCCACACTCATCATTTTGCTGTTACTGTTTAACACCAAATCAAACGTGGGAATGGTTCCAGAAAAAAAGTGGTTAAAAGCATTTTAGGGGCATAGAAAAGACAAAGGACCCCCAACAAATACCGAGGAATTTTACAACCAAGGTTAGCGTGGTGTTGGGAAACAGGGCTGGGGAGTTACTGGTATCAAAAAATTATGGGTGACATAATGCATTTGTCAACACAGAATGATGCATGCCCCATATCCAGGTCCCCATCAAGGGAAAAAAGAGGAGAGAGGATGAGGAAAGCTGCTTGGACTGTGTTTCTCTTTAAAATTAACTCTTAGCTTTGAACACATCCTGAGAATACTCTCTTCTCTCTGGCTTACCAAAGTGCTTGTGAAATGTACACATTCATTAGTTATAACTTTAAAAACACCGAGGCCCACAGGCACTGAGGGGGCCTGCAGCACTTGACTGGACTTCCTTTCAGCAGGTTTCTGGGACCCTTTGTCTCCTACAGTGAAAAACCCTCTCCTGATAGAGCAGAGGTTCCTGGAGAGCTGCAGCTGGTTTCTGAGGAGTGAGAAGGCAGGGCTCTGGTATCCCTTCCCTGACCTGGGCCCCTTGCCTCTGCAAGGCTCCTGCAGGGAAGGCATACCTCCCTTAATGCTTTCCGAAGCCCAGAGTGGGAAATAATTAAAATGGCAGGAAGTGCAAAGTGCATGACAAACTAAGCATACCGCCTCCCTGAACCTTTCCTGTATTTGCTGTTATAGACATTTGCTTCACTTTGTGGCATCCAATGTGATCCAAATTAGGCTTTTCTGCTATCACATTTTTCATGATAAGGGATGTGTTGGTTTTAATGGGGAGAATCAAAATCCAGGCTTTGTTTGGGGCCAGAATGTGTGATAGAACAGAATGCTCTTCCATCTGGAGAATGGACTCCAAACATGGGGCCATCCCGTTGCTGCCAGGCAGGCATTTTCTTTGAGGCATTTGAGATCAAAGTAAACACGCAAAGCAACAGCAAATACAGATGTGGCACATGTTAAGGTTAAATATCTTAATCATAAGTGGTTGCAATGCATACAGCATCACTTTGTGGTGACTTAACTTAAACCAGGGAGAGAACCAGTTAAGGACAAATGGAAGGAGACAGAGCACTTGGTTCTGACAGTGTTTGAGAGTTACGGCATCATCTCGGTATCAGGCTCACAGCACCTATCATCCCATGAGAACAGCAGCTCTCCTTCCTCCAAAGGGAGGGTCCCACACTTGCTCTGCATTCTTGCAATTGTGTGGCCCTCTCCTCCCCACCACCCTCCATTCTGGCAGCTTGTTAAATGACTAGAAACCCACAAATCTAGCAACTGAAAAGCAATATATTTTATTTAACTTTATCCAAATTCAGGTTTCAAGTCCCTGAGAAAAATTATAAAGTCTCTTAACATCCATTGTCAAGTTCCTATAAAATGTCCTATATGAGTTGTTTTTTAATTGCCAAACCTTATTTTGCAAAAACAATAATAACAAAAATTTAGAAGGAGAACATATGCCAAGATGTGTTCTGAGGCCGCTCCTCTGGGCCAAAGGAAGCGATCCAGTAAGGGTACTCTCTCCTTTTGTATGGTGTTGGCCAGTGCCTGGCAAGTGAAGAGCAGCAGTCACGCCCAGCGAACGCGGCTCTCCCAGGAACACTGACCCAGACCTGCAGCCTGGCAGCGGCGCCAGACTTTCACACAACCATGCTGGGATGAATTAGGTTTTCCTCTGGGAGATTTTCCGAAATTCAGATTTTTAAAGGCTTTACATTTCTCACTCCTCAGGACAGCCTGGACAGGTGGCAGATGTTTGTGGGGTATAAAATGGAACATTTATTCACTAACCACCATCATTCTGGAGATTTATAAAGATCCCTTTTCCTAACTCATTTTGGAACCCAAACCAGGGAAAGGGAAGACTCCTGCTGCCTTTAGCTGCCACTCAGAATGATGTTCTAAGTCTCATCTCTGGAGTTCGACAACCACCACTTAGGCAGTGGCATGAGGTTCAGTGTCATGTAACAGGAGAGACTCTGCCTTAACATGTCTTAATAGTTCCATAACTTCAAATTCAAGAAGCATTTAAAAGAAGAATAACCAAAATTCAGGTTACAGTGCATGTGGTAATTAGACAAGATCCATTTAGTAACTTTAAAAATAAACATTTTCACATATTTATCTCAAGAAAGGGAAGCATGTTTCATTTCTCATATATTATATAAATAGCAGAAATAGATTTCGAATCCCACTGATGCTAAGCTTAAAATGCTATTATAACTCAGGTGTATGGAGACACCTAGTGGTGAAGATGGTTTGACTTGTGACTTGTCCTTCAATCCAGGGATGTGTGGCTCTCACTTCCCTGTCCAATCATCCCCAATCTTAGGAAGAAATTCCATGGAAGGAGGGAAGCATAAGGTGAAAAAGAAATATGCATACTATACATATATATTTACAGTAAACTTCAGTAACCAAAATATTAACAAAAGTAGCTTCAAGTAGTCCTTGATTTTTAAAAAAGTCTATTTAATACTGATGGTCTGAGGAAAAAATAAAAGTTAGATGGGTCATCTGAAAAAGTTCTCTCTTATTTTTTGGCAGCTTTCTGTAACACTTATCCATGTAGTATTGTGTTGTGAATGTTTTGAGGGAATTGATTAAATGGTCGTTTGTCTTTGAGTTCCAGGTTGAAATCTACCAGCAGATGAACATGGGATCTTCAGTTCAATCAACACAGAGAAAAGCATGGATGGATTAGGGTGAAACCCTCATGCTTAGTGTTCACCATATCTCTGGGTCATTTAAGAAAATCAGAGGAACCTGATCCTAGGACCAGAGAATATGGGAACAATATGGCTACTGAAACTTCAGCCCATGCAATATATTTGGCAGGAACTAACTAGAAGTTAAACCAGCATTGATTATTATTACATCAATCATCATCAAAAAACAAAACTTGTACTCTCTTCTTCATTGTGTAACCAGAGGTCTGAGACATGCTCTGATGGCTTAATGGAAACAATTGCCTTTTTACGTTTCCCAGAATATAACATGAAGTGTTTTTTAAGAAAATCTTAAAATAGAGAGCTTAACCTTTTTTTTATATAAATCCTTGGGGGGGAAAACGTATATTCTACCCCAGCTCCTAACTATTCCCAAAATAAACTCAAAAGCTTTTGCTCACATGGTTAAGAAAGATTTACATGTTTTCTTCAAAGGCCAGAAATCAATGCGCCCGCCCCTCAGGCCCACAATGTGCTCACAGTTCCACACCCACCTCTGGAAAGGGGAAAGAGGATGGGAGAGAGGCAGGTCCAAAGACCTCCACGACTGACCCAAATCCCCAAGCCCTAGCTAGGTGGCTTCATTAGCGGAATCTCTGGTCAAATACTGCAGCCAAGACACAGCTGGCACCATCCAGGCAGGCTTCACAGCGGCCTGTCCACTTCCACAGGAGGCCTAGGACTCAGCACACCAGGTCTTGGCTGTACTCTTGGGCAAGAGGCTGGTCCTCACTCAGAACGGACTATTGTGGACGAGGCAATGAGAAGAGGCCTAAAGAGATGTGTTTACCACTCTGCAGCTATGAAGAAACACACATCTGCTAGTTCAAACCATGAACTCATTATTTCCAAAGAGAGCTGGCTGTTGGGTGGAGCTGCAGTCTGGGTCCACAATCTTCCTGTGGCCAGACCCCACTGTCCCCTCTGGGGTCTCTTTGGTTTTCTGAGGTGAGTTTTTCACATTCTTTAGTTTTTGTTTGCCCTTTTCGGGGTTGAAGGTTCCTCTGCTGATGAACTGAGGTCTGTCTTCTAGGGATTTGGTCTGGCCCAATGGTCCCTCCATTTCTAGGGCCTCACCAGCTGAGGCAGCTCGGTAGAATGGAGATTTGGAATAAATCTGAAATCGTTTTCTGGTCCCATGAGAAGAGACTGAAGAGTCCACTGAATCCAAAGAGTCGTGCTGCTTTTTTAGCTGCTTTCTCAACTTGCCAGAAGGTTCAGACTTGCCAGCTGCTCTCAGGGAGCTAAGGGCCAAGCTTCTCTCTAATCCAGAGAAGAGACCAAAGCTGTAAATGACAGTTCCCTCTAAAGCATATCATTATAGAATGAATAGGCATCACTATACACACGTGAAATGAGGTGGGCTAGATTTGGAGGGTCCAGGCTGACCTACTTTGTGCACACACATAACTCAAAAAGAGCTCACCATCCATTTCTACATACATCATTTTAGAATCAACTCCAACGAAGTCTGGAATTTGACTAGGCCATTAGGAGACGCCTACAACTGTCACTGTCATTTTAAACTACCTACCCTTAAAAAATGGATCATGGGTCAGTAAGACAACATTGTTGTGATTATTGGCTTTTCTCCTTGGCAAAGTAAATGCTAGAGAAAACAATAAATTACCAAAAGCTGCATTACACTGAAGGATTCATCTAATGAATAATTTATATAAAAGCTTCACAAAGATCATTATTTTCCAACTCCTTAGGACTCTGTCTTAGCTTGGGAATCCTTAATCCTCCTTTGCACTAAGGTGTTCATTTACCCGATTTCTCAGAAATGGCACCTTCAGACTCAATATTTAAGTTTTCTGAGCTATCGGCGGTCCCAATGGAGGCCTCAGACTCAAGGGTTTCATCATCAGAGGCACGGGGTTCCAGTATAAGCATCTCAAATGTCAGCTCCTCCCTGTAAGATACAATCAAGAAATCCATTAGTATTTGATAAGAAGTGGAAGGAAGTCAACAGGAGAAAAGACCTTCCATAAAAGTCAGGAATTTGAATAGCAAAACCAGTCACCTTTCTTACTGTTCCCAATCAGGGTGGTGATAAGGGTCTGAAAGCCATAGTAACGGTGAAGGCTAACACTGTATGCACTAAAAGCAGAGGCTGGGCCCATCAAAGCGCCAAAGGTGAGGCAGGGAAAGATGCGGCAGCTGTAAGATCTAGTAATCAGATTAGTGCTCTAAATTCACTCTAAGCTCGTTTATAATGCCTCAGGAAGGAACTTCCTTCTCTCTGGTCCTGTTTCCTCATCTATAAAACAGAGATTAAACTAGATAATTTCTAATATTCCTTCCAGCTCTTTAACTATTTTCCATGAAACTTTACCTTGACCACAGAGAAACCTCTGGATGAAGTAAAACGCTGATTTGATCTTTTCTGTCCTTGAAGCTTAAGCCATCTCCACTTATCATATTTTCTTCTCCTCTTCATCAATCACCCACCTATCTCAGTCATGCCCCCTTAGTCCCTGAAGTCTTTGGTACATGGCTCCAAATCTTGCTTTTCTCACTACTGCCTGATATCACCCTAATCTACTTCAATCAATACCCTACCACCAAAATTCCTTTATGTCTGCAACTTCTAACAACCTCCCCTCCACTTTATATAGGCAACTTTCTCCAATGGGAAGATCTGGAATTATACCAGCTCTGAATCTAACGCATACTCTACTTGCCCACAACCTCCTTGTCCTTCCAATTCTTACTTCCTTTTTCATCTCTTCCCTTTCAAAGCCCTTTAAGCTTCACTTTCACTACCTAGCTTAGACAATCATTTCAAAGATAATCTCATTGCTGCAATTACCACTGTCATAAGCCATGTTCTGAGACTGTGCTCATACTTTTTCCTTTCTCTAGAAAGATTTTCCCCTTCCTACAAATTCCTATTCATCCTTTAATACCTCCAATACCATTTTCATCAGAGCTGAGTTAGGTCCTCTTTTTAGATCATTCTTGTATCAAATAGCCCAGACAATGTGCCCCACTTTTGCTTTATCATGTTCTGCCAAGCTGAGCTCCAGCTGCTTTTTTAGCTTGCCTAAATTCTAGACTCAATCCTGGCAAAAAAAAAAAAAAAAAAAAAAAAAAAAAAAAAGTACTTTAACAGACTCCTAGCCCCACATGAATCAAGTTCTCAGACCTGGAATTCTGGAACTCAAGAACAAACATCATCAGTCAGGATTAGTACATGGTACCTTCAGGGAGAACCATGGGATGTTCAAATTATCCCCAAGATGTATTGTTACCCACCTTTGTCCCAGTGATGGCAAAGGTTACAAAGCTGCTTATTTGTCTCTCCCCTAAATTACAACCAATTTTTCTACCCAGTATTCCAGCACCCACTAGTGTTGCTGCCCTACTCTGACCATTTAGTTGCTGGCTCCATGGCTATATTGATCTTTAGACAATATCCTTCCTTCATGGAGTTCTGAATAGGGACTTTGTCTTAGCCTGGGAATCTTTATTCCCCCTTTTTTAAGATAAATCTGTTCACCGAAGCTGGTCTCTGACCTGTTAGAATCTCGGCTAAGATTCCTTGACATACCCTGCTCCAGTCAGCTTGTCTAGAATCATCACGGTAGCAGCTTCAAGTCTCCGTGCTCACGGAGCTTCCTTCAGGCAACATATCTTTGTCATCTCCACATCCTCTGTATCACCTGATGATACAGTGCTTGACACATAGGAGATCTATACTAATAAAAGCCTAGATGGTCCTCACGCCCTCACGCGATGCCCTCACATTGCCATAAGATGGCCGCCACAAGATGGCTGGCAGGGGAGGGCAGTTGTGGGCGATCAGGCCAGCAGGGGAGGGCAGTTGGGGGCAAGATCAGGCCTGCAGGGGAGAACAGTTGGGGGCGATCAGGCTGGCAGGGGAGGGCAGTTGGGGGCGATCGGGCCAGCAGGGGAGGACAATTGGGGGTGATCGGGCTGGCAGGGGAGAACAGTTGGGGGAGATCAGGCTGGCAGGGGAGGGCAGTTAGGGGCTCTCCAGGCCTGTAGGAGAGGGCAATTGGGGGAGAGATCAGGCTGGCAGGGGAGGGCAGTTGGGGGTGACCAAGCTGGCAGGGGAGGGCAGTTGGGGGCGACCAGGCCTGTAGGGGAGGGCAATTGGGGGTGACCAGGCCTGCAGAGGAGGGCAGTTGGGTGTGATCAGGCTGGCAGGGGAGGGCAGTTGGAGGCGATCAGGCTAGCAGGGGAGCAGTTAGACATCAGGCCAGCAGGGGAGCAGTTAGGGGGCGATCAGGCTGGCAGGCAGAAGTTAGGCATCAATCAGGCCGGCAGGGGAGCAGTTAGGGGCAATCAGGCAGGCAGGCAGGCGAGTGGTTAGGAGCCAGCAGTCCCGGATTGTGAGAGTGATGTCCCAGATTGGAGAGGGTGCAGGCTGGGCTAAGGGACACTCTGCCCACCCCCACCCCCATGCATGAATTTCGTGCACCAGGCCTCTAGTATTTAATAAATAAGGAAATATAAAAGACAGAAGGAAAGAAATGAAAACAAATCAAGTGGTCACTCTCTTTCCTCCTGGAAACTCACTTCTCTTTCTGTAGGTTCTCAATCTGCTCAGTCAGCACTCTCTCCTCCTGCTGCATAGCTGCTTGCTGCTGTTCTGTGATGTCCATCTCCATGGTTGCCTCACTAGTCAAGGTCTCTTCTGGGACATCAGACATAGAGGGCAACCGAACTACAACAGTAGAGGATGGACTTGCATAGTTTCCTCGACGAAGACACCCCTTTCCCTACAAAGAAAAATACATGTTGTAAAGTAAATTGAGTGCCTACATCAGTTTTATGTGACCCATTTAGGATAACAAGAGTACTTCCATCATACCAGGTGAATGTTAGAAATAAATGGAAACATTATGTAAGGCCCAAGATACTTAGTGAGATACCATCCATCAAATACATTTAGGTTAAATATTTCTTGCAAGAGCATTGGGAAATGAATACTTCAGCACGTGGGAGTATAAGGACACATTGTGTACTGGGATGTGATTCTTCTTGTAAATATAGG
This sequence comes from Cnephaeus nilssonii, assembly GCF_951640355.1. NCBI lineage: Eukaryota > Metazoa > Chordata > Mammalia > Chiroptera > Vespertilionidae > Cnephaeus > Cnephaeus nilssonii. Next base: position 2,793,851 of record NC_137072.1, on the reverse strand, counting down.
CTGCATCCACTCCAAACTAAATATCCACACAGGGCTATTTAAATGTGAATCAATTAAAATTAAATAAGTAAAAATTTAGTTCTGCGTTTTCACTAGCGACATTTCAAATTCTCAATAGTCACAGGTGGTTAGAAGCTACCATATTGAACAGTGCAGATATAGAACATTTCCATCATCACATAAAGTTCTGATGGATAACAATGCTCTTCACCTTTAACTGTAGAATGCACAATCTCTCTAGGAAGACTATAAAAACATGTCCCAAAACTGTTTCATTAAAAAAAAAAATCATTTCTATATCACAGGGTGCTGGTGAGTTTCTCTGAGAACAACTCAAGAAATTTCTTTCTTGAGGTCAGAGGGGGGAAAAAATCTTATTACTTTTAAATTTGTTACTTTGTATATAACTTTAGCTTCTGATAATGGCAGAATAGGTATTTTAGATGATCTCAGCAGGAGTGCCAAGAACAACTGGACCAAACACACACAAAAAAAACCAACATGTTCTTAAAGGCACCAGAGAGCTAACAAGGAAGGCCAAGGAAAGGCTAGCCCAGCATTTCGGGCTAATCTAAATTTAAGAAAAGGTGGCTGAGAGTCTGAACAGAGCTTCTGACAGACTATATCAGGGGTCAGCAAACTATGGCTAATGGGCCAAATCTGGCCTTGTGCCTGATTTTGTAAAAAAAGTTTTATTGGAATATATTCATGTTCATTAATTCACACATTGGAATACATTCATGTTCATTAATACACACATCTATGGCTCTTCTGCTGAACAATGGCAGCATTAATTGTTGCAAACAAAACTGTAAGGTCTACAAAGCCTGAAATATTTACTCTCTTGTCCTTTTCAGAAAGAGTCTGCCAACCCATGGGAGTCCAGAACCACACAAAGGTGTGGGCTCCATGCCTAACACTAGGATCCCCAAGATTTGTATCCTAGACCTCAGGGTAAATTAAAATTATAATAGTCCTTGCAGACACTGCAGCCTAGCTTCAAGACAGTTGAACAGTCCAGAAAATTGTAATCCCTAAAATTGGATTAAAGTAAGCCAGATTTTTAGTGCCCTAGCACCTGGAAGAAAAAGTGAAAATACTATTTAGAGAAAAGAAACATCATCTCAGGCATCAAAATATTTTCAAAAATAATTTTTTAAATACTGTGTCTGACATACAATCAAAGGTAACCAAGAACAAAAGGAAACAAGACAATGTAAGTGAAAACCAGTAAAAACAACAGAAAACAGAAACTCTCAATGATTCCAGACATTGTGCTATAAGACAGACTTAAAATAACCATGCTGAAGGAGATAGAAATACATTGTTGAATTAATGGACCAGAAATTAGATCAGAAGAAAATATAAAGAATCAAACAGGGAAAACAAAACAAAAAACTTTCAGGAAAATTTCAGAAAAGAAGGTAAACAACAGGATACAATAAAAAAAACCCTACCATATGTAAAAAAATAAATAAATAAATAAATAAATAAATAAATAATATATAGATATATGGAGAGAAAAGCGATTCTGTAGAAGAAATATTAAAGAGATAATGGCAGAGCATTTTTCAAGACCAATTAAAGATGTCAACCTACTTACTGACTAAAGAAAGCCTTCAACCTATAAGAAAAATAAACTCAAAAAGTCCAAACCCAGGCACAATTGCTAAAAAGCAAAGGCAAGAGAAAATCTTAAAAGCAGTAAGAAAAAAAAAATGTACCTGCAATAAAGAAGCAACTTTTCAATAGAAACAATGGAAGCAGAAAATAATAGATGATATTTTCAAAGTGATGAAAAAAAAGTAACTGCCAATCTAGAATTCTATACATAGCAAAACAATTTTCAAGAATGCAATTGAAATGAAGACATTTTCAGTCAAAGAGAATCTGTTACTAGCAGACCTGCCCTAAAGAACAGATAGAAAATGACACAAGAAGAAATGTTAGTGAGGGAGAATGAAGAACAATGAAAATAGTAAATACATGAGTGAATCTAAATGAAAAGTGACTGCATAAAACGTAAGAATAATACCCTAAATTTTAAAGTAAGCATTTTTTTCCAGTTGGGTTAAAAATATACAGATAATTTAAAATACAAACAGCAACTATATATTAACTAAAGCATATTAAAGTTCTCGAATTATCTTGGAAAAAGATAAAAGTACCAATGAATAGACATTGGTAGGTAATGGATTTTTATTGTAACATTTAGTTTAACTACTAAAAGAAGCATAAAAGAGAGTGTAAAACCTTTTAAACTAACAAAAGAAAAAAGTGGAATAATAAAAAATAGTCAAAAGAAAAAGGCAAAAAGGAACGAAAAAGGCAAGAAAGAAAAGGAACATGTATGAGGTAAAATAAAAGCACATAATAAAATACTAGATTTAAATCCAAATACATCAGTGATTACATTAAATGTTAATTGATTAAATGCTCTAGTTAAAAATCTGATAATTATCAGACTATTTTCTAAAAAAGTCAAACTATATGAAGTCTACAAGGGACACATATGAAACATAAGAATTAAGAAAGGCAGAGAGTAAAAGGATGGAAATAAAAGGCATACAATGTCTAACCAAAAGTAAACTAGTGTTGCTATTTTAATTCTAGACAAAGTAAACTTTATGGTAAGAAATGTTACCTGTGATAAAGAGGGATATTTCACAATGACAAAAATTCAAATTATGAAGAAGATATAACATTATTTCCAAATTTGCAAATATCCATTTCTGAAGAAATGGCTTCAGAAATTTCAAGTTCTTTTCCATCTGGCCGCAAGCCATCACAGGTCTTAAAACATTAGCAGACTCATAAAACCTCTTAAGTCCTAAATTCCTTTCCACTTAAAAATCTTAAACCATCTATTTTGTGTGTAAAGGTTGTTCAACTAAAGGAATAAACTTAAAAAAATAAATTTAAAGTAAAATATTGACAAAAATACTTAAAGAAATAGACAAAGCTATAATTGGCACAGAGAAAACAAGTGTGTACAAATAAATCAGTAAGCTAGGGATCTGAAAAACTTAAAATATAAGTGATAATAATAGACATACATAATTCAGTATTTAACACTACAGAACACTCATTATTTTAAAGTACATACAGCAAAGACAATACATTTTTTAGGGTTGAAATAATTTATCGGACCTTTAAAGTAATTTAAAATAAGTTTACTAACAGAGCAATTATAAGAGGAAAACGAATAACACCTATATATTAAGAAATAGACTTCTAACACACTCATCGTCAAAGAAGAAATAAAATATTTCCAATAAACAATGGAAATATTTTGAATTAATCAACAATATCAAAGTCTGTCAGATACAGTTTAACTCTGCCCACCTTAAAATTATAGCTTTATACATTTATTTTTCTTTAACGAGCAACAAATAGAAAAGGTTAAATTTTAAAGTAAGCATTTTTTTCCCAGGAAACCAAATAAAGAACAACAAAATAAATCCAAGGAAAGGAAAATAAATAAAGAGTAAATAAACATTAAAAAAGAGAGGACAAAATCCAAAATGTAGTTCTTTGAAAAGACTAATAAAAAAGTTAAAACCCTGGCAAGATGAAGATAAATAGAGAGAATCCACAAGTAACCAAAGGCATAAATAGGATAAGAGACTACTATGAACACCTTTGTCAATAAATCTGAAATTTTATACAAAAATGTATGTGGAGAAATTCTATGAAAATCCAAGTAATTAATACTATCAATAAAGAAATACAAAAAAGTGAATAATCTTACCAACTAAATTCATAAATGCAGACTTTCAAGAGAGAAAACTCTAGGCCTATATGATTTCATTAGCAAACAAAAAGAAATAACATACAAATCACAAAAATTCTTTACAGAATTATAAAAAGGACTATTATTCCCCAACTCATTCTTAGAGGGCAGCATAACCTTGATATCAAGACATAACAAGAATATGGCCCTGGCTGGTATGACTCGGTTGGGTGTCATCCCATGCACCAAGAGGTTGCCAATTCGATTCCTGATCAGGGCACCTGCCTGGATTGCCAGTTTGATCCCCAGAAGCAGGGTGTGCAGGAAGCAGCTGATCAATGTTTCTCTCTCATCAGTGTTTCTCTGACTATCTTTCCCCTCTCTCTTAAATCAATTAAAAATCAAAGACCTAATAAGGATATGAAAAGAACTATTATAGGACAATTTTACTCATAAACACAGGTACAAATCAAGCAATATGTAAGAAGGATATCACCTCATGACTAAGTTGGATTTATTGCGGTAGTATAATGATGGCTTAACATTAGAAAAACACTTGGTGTAATATGTCATATCAATAACATAAAAGTCAAGAACACCTCAATGGACATAGTAAAGGTATTTCATAACATTCAATAATAAATCCTAATAACAATTCTTAGAAAACTAGGAATAGAAGGGAAAATTATCTCATAAAGCATCTGTAAAAATTCTATAGCAAACATCATTATTTAGTGGTAAAAGTATTAAAGCCTTCCCTTTGAGATCGGGCAATGCGAAAAATGATCCTTATCACTTCCTTTCAACACTGTACTGGAGACTCTAGCTAAGGAAAAAAACACCCATATGGACTATAAAAAAACAAGTGAAACTATTATTACTCATGAACAGTATGACTAAGGTATGAAATCCAAAGAAGTCACAGCAAAATTATTAGAATAAGTGAGTTGAGCAAGGTGAAAAACACCAAAATCAAATGTATTTTTCTTTCATAAGGAACAAAGAGAATATAACAATTTTAAAATAACATTTATAATTGCATTAAAATACAATTATATTTTATATTTTATATTACAATTATGGTAATAATTAAAATTGAATATGAAGGGCAAAAATATAAAGCTTTTTAGAACATTATCTTCATAACATCAAGTAGTGAAAAATGTCTTAAATGTGACATAACATGTACTAGCCTAAGGAAAAGGCTGATAAAATTTAGACTACGTTAAAATTAAGAACTCCTGGTTAAAAAAAAAAAAAGAATTCCTGATTCATCTAATGACACCTCTAAGTGGAAGAAGAAATTTGCAACAGAAGTAACCAACATCAAGAATTCATAAAGAATTCCTACTGATCAGAAAGAAACAGGCAAGCCAATTAGAAAAATGGGCAACAGCTTTGAACAGGTCCTTCAAAAAAGGGTATCTCATACATACTTATAAGAAGGTACTTAAACACATTAAAGAGTACAGAAGTGCAAATTAAAACCACAATTACACACTGTTAAGAGTAGCTAAAATTAAGAAATCTGGAATATAAGTGTTGACAAGGAGGTGGAACAATTGGTAACTTTCATACACTACTACTGTAGCACAACTTTATGTACTAAAGTTGATGATACATATATCCCATGACCCAGTAATTCCACTCCTATATTTCCCCAACAAAAATACATGCATGTGTACATAAAAATACATGTATCAGAATATTCATAATAGGATTATTCATAACTCCCAAAACACAAGCCAATGTCTACCAACATGAAAATGGTTAAATGGTGGTAAACATATATCCTGGAATACTATACAGTAACAAAAATGAACTACAACTAAACACAACATGGATAAGTCTTATACATAATAAGACTGAAATAAGTCAGATACAGAATAATATGATTCCATTTATACAGCGCTGAAAACAAACACAACAAAACTATAGTGCTCAGGAATACATCCTTTAGTGGGAAAACAACAAAGAAAATAGAGCAAGTAACATAAAACTCAAGTTATTGCTCACCTCTGGGGGAGAAAAAGGATGTGGTTGGAAAGAAAAAGAGGAGTGCTTTAGGGAGTGTTGGCAATGTTCTATTTCTTGACTGTGAGTGGTATGTGGATGTTCATTTTATAATTCATTAAGATGTTTATGTCTATTTCTGGGCTCCTCTATATGTGTTGTATTTCACAATAAAAGTGGTATTTTAAAGCTTTTCAATGTTAGCTATTTATGCAAATATGCCATTATCTTTTGAATAGCACGAGACAATAAACTGACAGATTTCTCAGTTGATTTGGGGGAGAAAGAAGGAAGACATGCTGTATCAGAAACAGAAACTACTGATCTAGCCCTGCTGGTGAGATGAGGTGGAAGTGGAGGGCAAGTTCTAAGGGCAGTCAGGCTAACTAAACTCATGTGTTCTAAAACATGCAATGGGATGAAAATCAAGAGGATTACAAAATTATTATTACACTTTTAGCTCTGAGAGCAAGAAGTAAAGAAAATATTAAGAAAAAGTTGCTCAAAACACAAGATCAGTCTGCAAATTCAACAAAAAATGACTTAGAAGAAGGCACTGTTGCCTTTGCCTAGCCAATGTGGCTCAGTGATTGAGCACTGATCTATGAACCAGGAGGTCACAGTTCGATTACAGGTCAGAGTACATGCCCGGGTTGGGGGCTTGACCCCCAGTTGGGGGGCGTGGGAAGGAAGGAGGCAGCCAATCAATGATTTTCTCTCTCATCATTGATGTTTCTCTCTTTCCCTTCCTCTCTGAAAAAAAAAAAAAAAAAAAAGAATATATATATATATATATATATATATATATATATATATATATATATATCTCCTCTCTAATAAAATGGCAATATGCAAATTAACCATCACTCCGCTACACAAGCCACGCCCACAAGCCAAGCCCACCAGCCAATCAGGGCGAGTATGCAAATTAACCCCAATCCAAGATGGCTACAGCCACAGAGAGCAAGGTTTCCCAGATAACAGAGGAAGCCAAGCTTTCCATAGCCGTTGCAGGCCTAAGCCTCCACTCAAGCTACAAAGTTTCAATTATAGAAGGTAAACAAATTCAAAAAATGGCGGCAGAATGGAGCTTGAGAGAGCAGGCCAGGGTTGCCGGCGGCAACAGGGGAAGCAAAGCTTTCTGCACACCCTGGCCGGGCTCACCCGCTTAAGTCTACAAAGTTTCAATTGTAGAAGGTGAATTAACTGCCACAGAAATGGCTGCCCCCCCGGAGGGAGCAGCAGGCTTGGCTCCGCTCCAGGCTCCAAAGTTTCAATTGTAGAAGGAAAATAAATTCCAGATACCAGGGCCTCCCCTTGGGTTGCCAGGGGGCATGGCCGGCCTGCAAACCACCACAGGCCCCTCGCTCAGGCTGCCCCACACTCCAAGGGAACCCCCACCCTTATCTGTGACACCCTTCAGGGCAAACCAGCTGGCCCCCAACCATGCACCAGGCCTCTATCCTATCTAATAAAAGGGTAATATACAGATTGATCATCACTGCAACACACAATATAGCTGCCCCCATGTGGACACAAGATGGCCACTACAAGATGGCCAGCAGGAGAGGGCAGTTGGGAGGCACCCGGCCTGCAAGGGAGGGCAGTTGTGAGGGACCAGGCCTGCAAGGGAGGGCAGTTGAGAGGGACCAGGCTTGCAAGGGAGGGCAGTTGGAGGTGATCAACCCTGCAGGAGAGGGCAGTTAGGGGTGACCAGGCTGGCAGAGGAAGGAAGTTGGGGGCAAACAGGCTGGCAGGGGAGTAGTTAAGCATCAACCAGGCTGGCAGCGGAGTGGTTAGGGGGTGATCAGGCTGGCAGGCAGAAGCGGTTAGGGGCAATCAGGAAGGCAGGCAGGCAAGCAGTTGGGAGTCAGCAGTCCTGGATTGTGAGAGGGATGTCCAACTGCCCGTTTAGGATCGGGCCTAAACGGGCAGTTGGACATCCCTCCAGGAGTCCCAGATTGGAGAGGGTACAGGCTGGGCTGAGGGACAACCCCCCGCCGTGCACGAATTTCGTGCACCGGGCTTCTAGTATATATATATTGTTGGCTGCGCTGGGGCGCGAGACGCGGTTGGAGGCGGACCACTGTCAGCCATCGCTGTTGGCCACGCCCTAGCCTAGTGACGCCCTGAGACTCCGCCCCGCACAATCTACAAACACACCCAAGCTCCTAGCAGCGGCTTTTGCATATGAATGGCCTTCTCTATTGCAGTTTAACCTTTTGCACTCGGATGTCAAGTGTGACTCGACACAGCATTAGAATAAAGGAATCAAGAAAAAAGCAAGCGAGTGCAAAGGGTTAAACTAGTAAACTTGCAACCCGGTACAGACAGCTCCAAGGCCTCCAAGCTCCAAGCAGGGAGGAGAGGGCCACGGTTCTAGCTGTAGCTCCTGCAGGGTGGCCTCAGACAGCAGCTGAACTGCACCCCATTGGAGTTCCAGAAGCCAGTGTACCTAGAGTTCAGCGTGAGACACCAGATTTCAACTCCTCACATCCATAAGTGACACACTCGGGAGGCGGACTCAGTGAGCACCAAAGCCCCACTCAAACAAGCCCTGTACCACAAGTGTGTCTCCAGCGCAGCAGTGCTTCCATTATAGACACAGCAGGTCCTCACAGCCAATTGGCCTGGAGGTCAATTCCTCCCAGTGTACCAATAGCAATCAAGGCTTAACAACACCAAGACTTTCCACTCAGCCCACAAAGGGGTGTACCAAGAACAACCACCTAGGGTGATTGGGGAAGCTGAGCTACCGGCCCCTATAGGTCACTGACCACACAAAGCCACCCCATCAACACAGGGAGGCAGCCAAAATGCGGAGACACCGAAGCATGTCACGTATAGGAGAGATGGAGGAAAGTAAACTACTGGACAACACAGTGGTCAGAACCACATTTATAAGGTTACTCAAGAGTCTTCTAAAAACCGCTGAGAAACTTGAAGAGACCTTCAAGGACCTTAATGAGAATACCAAAAAAATGGAAAAGGACCAGTCAGAAATTAAGCATATACTGTCTGAAATAAAGAATATACAGAAACTCAACTGTAGATCACCGTACCCCAAGAGTCAAACCAAAGATCTGGAATATGAGGAAGCAAAAAACACCCAACCAGAGAGATGGAAAGAAAGAAGAATCCAAAAGTGTGAGGATAGCGTAAGGAGCCTCTGGGACGGCTTTAAGCGTACCAACATCCGAATTTTTGGGGTGCCAGAAGAAGAGAGAGAGCAAGATACTGGAAACCTATTTAAAGAAATAATGACAGAAAACTTCCCCCACCTGGTGAAAGAAATAGACTTACAAGTTCAGGAAGTGCACAGAACAAGAGGAATCCAAAGAGGATCATACCAACACACATCATAATTAACCCTTTGCACTCGCTTGCTTTTTTCTCGATTCCTTTATTCTACTCGGGATTTAATTTTTTAAATACTCCAGATTTTACAAAGCGCAGCAGTAGAATAAAAAAACTGGAGTTTCTTTTCATACAAACTTATTTATTGGATTTTTTTATATTTCAAATTATTGATACATTCAATACAATTCGACATACAAGCTGCTACTGATGCTAACCGAGTCGAGTCACACTCGACATCCGAGTGCAAAAGGTTAAAATGCCAAGGGCAAAAGACAAAGAGAGAATCTTGAAAGCAGCAAGAGAAAAACAGTTACCTACAAGGGAGTACCCATACGACTGTCAGCTGATTTCTCAACAGAAACTATGCAGGCCAGATGGGAGTGGCAAGAAATATTCAAAGTGATGAACAGCAAGAACCTACAACCAAGATTACTCTACCCAGCAAAGCTATCATTCAGAATTGAAGGTCAGACGAAGAGCTTTACAGACAAGAAAAAGCTAAAGGAGTTCATCACCACCAAACCAGAATTACATGAAATGCTGAAGGGTATTCTTTAAGAAGAGGAAGAAGAAAAAAAAGGTAAAGGTAAAAATTATGAACAACAAAAAGACATCAAATACATACCTACCAACAAGTGAATCTAAAAATCAAGTGAATAAAAAATCTGAAGAACAGAATGGACTCGTGACTGTAATAGAATCAGGGACATAGAAAGGGAGGGGACAGACAATTCTCAGGGGGAAGGGGGTCTAAGGGGTGCAGGAAGAGATTGGACAAAAATCTTACACCTATGGATGAAGACAGTGGTGGGGCGTAAGGGCATGGGGTGGGGTGGGGAATCAGGTGGAGGAGAGCTATGGGGGGTGGGGGGAAAAGAGGAACACCTTTAATAATCTGAACAACAAAGATTTATTATAAAAAAAAAAACAAACCTTAACATCTCTACTGAATTTTGAAATACTGAGAACTTGTATTCAAAGCACTGTGAAAGGTAGGATAGTCTTTCAAATGGTAATAATTGCTAAAGTGCTGGTATATATTTAAAAACGCTGTTTAAACAATTGGAATTCACAATGAAGGCGCTTGAAACACTGGAGGAAAGTGAATCAAACTCCGGAAATTCACAATGATAACCTAGGGTAATGTCTAAAAAAAAAAAGACAGCATTAAATAAAGATGAAGGAAAACCTGAAACCTCTACAGCCCAGAGTTCTCTTACAAGGTCAAGGAAAAGAACTTTTGAAGTTGGTTACATAGAGCTTTAGAAATATGAACAAATGCTAATATTGTGTTAAAAACTGGACATAAACTTGTATACTATATGTTTGTTTTTTTAATCCTCACTCAAGGATATCTTTCTATTAATTTTTAGAAAGAAAGGGGCAGGGGGGAGAGAGAGAAATAACATCAATGTGAGAGAAACTAGTGCCCTGATTGAGAATCAAACCCGCAACCTTTCTGGTGCACTGGATGATGCTCCAACCAAGACACACCAGCCAGGACAATGTAACAGAGATCCTTAATTATTTGATTTGGGTCAGAATTCTGTAAGAACCGTCCATAATAGACTTCCCTATTATTCTGTGAGACCAATCTGTATTAAGCTTTCCCACTATAACAAAAATATTGGGAACCAAATGCTTTAATGTGAAGGTTCTAAGTGAAGATACCTCTTTGAGGTAATCCTCAGTTGAGCCCAGCATTTCCATTTCCTCATAAGGCTTAAAGAGCTAATAATGTAAACAAGTAGAAGGTACACCAAAGTGTTAAAATGAATAAAGCCTATGAGGAGAGTTTGATTTCTCAGAAAAATGCTGTAAGGCCCATGATGGAGAAAGGATGCAGGAAGGAATGGCAAGGTATGGTAGAGGGGACACAAAAATATCCAATATAAGTCAAAATAAGCCCAAAGAGTTAAAGATAGATGAAGTTAGAGAGATACCTGTGGTGGTAATTAGGGAGTGGATTGTCCAACCCTTAAAGAAACTTGATGACTGCCCAGCTGTTGTGGCTCAGTGGTTGAGCGTCGACCCATGCACCAAGAGGTCGCTAGTTCCATTCCTGGTCAGGGCACATGCCCAACTTGAGGGCTCAATCCCTGGTGGGGGCCTACAGAAGGCAGTGGATCGATGTTTCTCTCTCTCCCTCTCCCTTCCTCTCTATCTAAAAATCAATACAAATATATTTAAAAACAAACAAAAACAACTTGATGACTATGTAGGGAAAGACATCTCTTACACTCACTAGGGAAACATGAAGACCCTCAGCCTGGCCTGTGGGGATCGGGCCGAAACCGGCTCTCCAATATCCCCTAAGGCAGTGGTTGGCAAACTCATTAATTAGTCAACAGAGCCAAATATCAACAGTACGATTGAAATTTCTTTTGAGAGCCAAATTTTTTTAAACTTAAACGTCTTCTAACGTCACTTCTTCAAAATAGACTTGCCCAGGCCGTGGTATTTTGTGGAAGAGCCACACTCAAGGGGCAAAAGAGCCGCATGTGGCTCGCGAGCCGCAGTTGCCAACCACGGCCCTAAGGAGTCCTGGATTGCGAGAGGGTGCAGGCCAGGCCGAGGGATCCCACCAGTGCATGATTAGGGCCGGGGAGGGACCATGGGAGGGCTCCAGGGCATGTCCGGCCTATCTCGCCCAGTCCCAATCGGTGGACCCCAGCAGCAAGCTAACCTACCTGTTGGTGGTCAGTGCGCACCATAGTGACTGGTTGAACAGTCGAACAAATGGTCGGACACTTAGCATATGAGGCTTTTATTATATAGGACTGGAGTTTGTCCATGGGTTGAATATATAAGAAGGAAAAACTATGCACTACCTAGATAGGACTGTATATAATTAGTTAAAGCACAAATCTCGAAATCCTAATGAAGAAACCATACCCCAAAACAGCACTTTGGACCAAGATAGACTATCACTGCTTGAATGTCTTCTGTAAGTCACAAAAATAGGAAGCAAAGAATTGAATTATGGGACCACTTCCTGAGGAGTCTATTTTCCTGGTAAGGAGAGGCCTAGAAAATTGGCTGTTTTGCATAGTGTTAGAATTAGGTAACCAGGCTTGTTCAAATATCCCAATGCTTGTAGTTATGGTTCACCAGATGAAGATTAGGAAGCACTTTAAACACTTCAGTCATTTTGTGCATTTATTTCTTACACATGAAAAGGAATTATCCTCACCAAGTATCTCCGTGCAATTCTATGAGCCGGAGTGTTTTATAAATTGAAGAGCAGTGCTTCTCAAAGTGCAGGTGGTGTCTACAAGCCCATGGAGATGCCAAAATTATTATGAGAGAGAGAGAGAGAGAGAGAGAGAGAGAGAGAGAGAGAGAGAGAGAGAGAAAGAGAGAAACATTGATTTGAGAGACATATCGATTGGCTGCCTCTGGTACGCATCCCAACCAGGGCCAGGCTGGGGATCTAACCTGCAATCCAGGTACATGCCCTCAACCAGGAATTGAACCTGCAACCCTTCGGTCCATGGGCTGATGCTCCAACCACTGAACCACACCAACCAGGGCTCAAAATTATTTTTAAAATGATACTAAGATGCTAGTCATCCTTCCACTTGACAATTGCACTAACTGCTTTACAGCTGTTGGCATCTTTGCATAAATGAAGGCAGTGGTATCAAACTATACTAGTAATCATATTCTGTGCTATCATGCATAGCTTTTTAAAAAGTCAATTTCATTTCATGTCTTCCATTAAGCAGTATAAATTAATTTTATTCTTAACCCTTGAGTTCATTATTTTTAATTTTCTGTGTGATAAAATTAAAAGTTTTATACGCAACGGACCTTTCTGCATACTGACTAGTTATCTTAAGAAAAAAAAAATGTGAACATTTGAGATGCAATTGAATTAAAAGCTTTATTCATGAAATGCTACTTAACACATTGCAGACCAGTAGTTTTATTGCTAGCTTTACCCAGTGGCCAGATAAGTTTCTATTGAACGAGTACAAAAAACGTTTTACATAAATGTTAAAGGCACGCTTTAAAATTAAATACCCATTGTATTTTGAAGTTATTTATTACATGTTCTTACAAGCTAATATCTTTTTAAAGTATGATATTCTGTAAAACACTGTGTAATAAGAAGAATTCTTGTGATCCATCCGCAATGTGTTAAAATAATCGACAAAGTAGGACTACTGCATACAGCAGACACTGTCTTTAAAAATGTAAGAAGGGAGACCATCATTTCAAATGAAATAAATGACCATATTTTTTGTCAATGACAACATTTCAAGCTTTCAAACAAATATTAGAATTTTAGAAAACTTATAACTGCCCCATGAGTTTGACAGCTGCCTAGTACTAAAGATTTTCTGAAGAGACTGGTAGTGATATTAACAAATGTTATTTTTGTTTGATATTGTATAATGAAACATTTGAAAGATCTGCATAACTCAGTGAACCAATATTTTCTGAATGATTCACTTATGACATTATGAGGCCATATATGAATTAAAAAAAAATCTCTTCAAAGGGTGAAATAACCAATAGATTATTATTTTATTTTTTGTTAATCTTTACCCAAGGATATTTTCCCATTGATTCTTAGAGAGAGTGGAAGGGAGGGGGAGAGAGAGACAGAGAGAAACATCCAAGTGAGAGAGACACATCGATTGGTTGCCTCCCGCTCGGGGGGTTAGAGGGTGGGGAGATAGAGCCTGCAACCATGATACGTGCCCTTGACCAGAATCGAACCTGGGACCCTTCAGTCTGCAGGCCAATGCTCTATCCAGAGCCAAACCAGCTAGGGCAACCAATAGATTTTAATGTCACAGTCTATACTGCAATTAACTTAGAAGAAACTAAAAACTTTTGATTTGGGGGTGTAGGCCCAAAGAGCAAACTAATTTATGTGAATGACCAGATCAAAACTGTATGGACCACTTCCCTCACTCAAGATACCACACAGCTTCATAAGTCCATTTTAACAGGTATGAGTCTGAATCTCTTAATGGCATCTTTAAAAGAGCTACGAGCTGATCCCTTTTAATAAAAGAACCGAGGGGTTTTTTTCATCTATAAGGCCAACATTCTAGAGGGAAGAAGGAAACACAGCTTTGGATCATGAGCAGATGCTAAGCAGGTAGAAGAAATAACTAAGTTGTTTTAGGGGATGTATGAGGGAAAAACTCTCTGCTTTCTTTATAAAGAAACATGTTCCTGAGCTATCTCCCTTGCCCTGTGAGACATATCAAAGACTATGATAAATTAAATTACTGGTTCCACTTCTCTAACCTTCTGTAATAGAATTAATTTCCATTAGAAAAATATATCCCAGATAGTTCACTAGTTCAAGAAGAATAAGAGATGTGCAAAACAGAGCTGGACTCAACCTGCAGCTTACTCCAAACCAGCTGAGCCCCAGCCACTTCACAGAGATAAGTGATAAATACATAATTATTTCATCTAGCCAATTAATTTTGGGGTGTTTTGTTAGGGAAGATTATTGTGAATATAGTTGATGACTTTAGGCTATCCCATGCACACCTAAAGTCACATTCTAGAAGCAACCACTTAAGCCCACTGTTTTTCCCTAAAGGTCTGGAAGACTTTGGTTACGGGGAAAAGTTTGGTGGTACTATTCCCTGGTTTAAAAACCTTTAATGGCCTCTCAAGGCCTGAAAGGATCAAATCCAAACTTCTGGTCCTGGAATTTAAGAACCTAAAACCTTACTATCAATCATCCCTTCTTTCATTCCTACCAAGAAATCTTCTATTGTAGCCATTGAAGTTTATTCAATTTTCTCAAGTAGCCCTACTCACCCAACTCTCTATACCCTTATAGCTTTGAACAGATAAGATGAGATTTAATAAACTGAACTACAATTATTTACATTTTTGTTTACTAGATTGTTAGTTTATCTCAGGCAAAGATCTTGTCGTTTCTAAACCTCCAGCACACCTAGCACAATGCCTGAAACATGGCCTTTTTTGTTGAAAGAAAAAGAATGAGAATAAATGAAATTAAAGGAACAGGTCTTATCTATAGAAGAGAATGAAAAGGAAAAAAAGACAAAGAGAAGTATTTCTAAAGAAACATGTATTTAAAGTAGTCTCATTTTTACTTAGTAAAACTAAAAGTTTAAAAATATTAAATGGATTTATGATACTAAATTGAGTTCATGTTTTATCTGTACAAAACTCTTCCTGAAAATATAAAGCTATGAATACTATAGTACTGTCATAAATTCTATTAAGCATACATAAGGAAAATATAAATATTCAAAAATATTAATAGGAATATTAACTGGTGATTTTCTTCTTGCCTTTTACACTTCACCCTACTGTTCTGAATTTTCTTTTTTTTTTTTTTTTTGGCGGTGCTCAGCAGCCAGGTGCTACGTAGTGAGCAGTGCAGCTTTTATTTACTTATTTTATTTTATTTAAAAATATATATATTATTATTGATTATTTTATTATTATTTTTTTAATTTCTTTATTGATTAAGGTGTCACATATTTGTCCTCATCCCCCCATTCCCATCCCACACCCCTCCCCACGGATGCCCCAACCCCCTGTTGAACTTAACCATTGGTTAGGCTCATATGCATGCACACAAGTCCTTTGGTTGATCTCTCCCCCCTCCCCCCACCCTCCCCTATCCTCCCTCTGAGGCCCGATAGTCCGATCGATGCCTCCTTGTTTCTGGTTCTGTTCTTGTTCATCAGTCTATGTTGTTCATCATTTCCCCTAGATGAGCGAGATCATGTGTCACTAGAGATATACTTATATGAACTGAATGTGAGATGAGCAATAATAGTTATGCTGACAGGCAAATGGATCAGTCTGTAGTGAGTTTCTTTCTGGACCAACAGTTCTTTTGAGACCCAATATCAATGTCCACCAGTTCCTTATGTGTACATGTTGGCACTGACCCCTCAGCTCTGGATGGTGGACAAATGGTGGTAATGCAGGTTCGATTCCCTCTGGTTGGGTCTCGGCCGGACCCCGGGGCACGGCTTCATCCGGATCCAGGGGCACGTGGCCTCACCCGGACCCAGGGGCACGTGGCCTCACCCGGACCCAGGTGCGCGCGGCTTCCCCCGGACCCGGGACACAGCCTCACCCGGATCCAGGGGCACATGGCCTCACCCGGACCCGGGACCCAGCTTCACCCGGACCCAGGGCACATGGCCTCACCTGGACCCAGGATCCAGCTTCACCCGGACTCAGGGGCGCATGGCCTCACCCGGACCCAGGGGCGTGTGGCCTCACCAGGACCCGGGACACAGCCTCACCTGGATCCAGGGGCACACGGCCTCGCTCGGACCCGGGATCTAGCTTCCCCTGGACCCAGGGGCACGTGGCCTCACCCGGACCCAGGGGCGCGTGGCCTCTCCCAGACCCAGGGTCGCGTGGCCTCACCCGGATCCAGGTGAATTTTCCAAATTGAACATGAAACAAGTATATAAATGTATCTTTTATGTAGAAGTATAAGATCTTAGATTTATCAAATGGCTAATTTTAAAAGAAATAAGTTCAGTAATTGCTAAATATAAAATAGTTTATCTTTCATTTTCAAGTCTATAACTTCTAATTACAAAAGTTTCCTTAAGAGCAGTAAGTATGTTATGTAAAAAGGAGCTAGTATGGCAGTGGAGTCTGTGGGATTTTTCTTGCACTGCCTCCCAGAATCAAACTGGAAATAAAACTAAATTTGGGTACATTCACCCTGAATTACCAATTGAAGCCTAACTGAAGAGGAGACTTTAAACAAGGCACAAACCACCTCCACGCCGGCAGGAAGGGCGGGTTGCGGGAGGGACTGGACCAACTCCCACAGGCCAGGCTGAGGGTGAGGAGGGCTAACTCCGCTGAGGGGTTGGGTTGGCTCCTTCTCGCAGCAAAAACCACATAGGGAGCCAACCTGATTATTCTTGTCCAGTGTTCTGTACTTTTTGTTCTCTCAACACATAACCATTTGTGAACTCTTCACTGTCTCTTCTCTCACACATAATCCTATCATCTCAACACCACACTAATCCTTATACTATTGTCTCTTTCTACCTTCTGCCTTTTATTCTCCCAAACCTAATTAGCGGGCTTCCTGAAAAAGTCAAGTTCCTTTGCCATGTATTACTGTAGTTCTTCCTCTCTTTTCTGTAAGAATTCCCTGTATAATTTCTCTTCCTGTTTGTCCCCGTCTGAGAGAAGATTATAAGGCTTTGAAAGAGGTGCTTCTTTTTCAAAAAAGAACCCAAATATTGTTCTTCTTTTGCCTATTACCCCCAAGAGATCCCGTGCCTAATCCTCTTCAGCACTGGCTCTTGCATGACTGCTGCATGCACATCTTCAAGTAATGCCTTGTGCGCACCATAATGATCTCTGGAAGGGAGTTAGGAAGAAACAGAGTAGGAAATATTCTGACTACAGTGTTATCAAAGATAACACTACCAGTTCTCATCACACGGAAAAAGACTGTAACTATGTGAAGTGATGGATGTTAACTAAATTTATTGTGATAATCATTTTGCAATATATACATATATCAAATAATCATGTTGTACACCTACAATTAATACAATGTTATATGTCAACTAGAGGCCTGGGGGACGAAATCATGCACAGGGGAGTGGGATCCCTCAGCCCGGCCTGCACCCTCTTCAATCCGGGACCCCTCAGGGGATGTCCGACTGCCGGTTTAGGCCCGCACTTTTAACAGATGACAGCTCCATTGTTGTTTCTTTCTTTTCCTACTTAAACCCATTGGAATTAGTAGGTATTCAAAGTGTGTATACATTATGGGGGAGACACCCTGTATATCTCCAGTCAGCAGCGAAAGGAACCAACAGCGAATTTGGAACCCCCAGACAGGGAAGCCTGCTCACTCCCCACATGTCTCCCCACTCCTCTTTTCCACCTTCGCGGGCAGTGGGAGAATTAACGTTTTCACTCATTAACTTGGAAAAGCACGTCCCGCTGCCTGGCAGGAGCGTGCTAGGCCCTGAGTAAGCGAGACTCAGTCAGGGCAGCCTTCGCTCCTGGGTGCCAGCACCCAAAGTGCACATTTCTCCACTGCAGTCGCCCCAACTCTCCCGCTGTTTCACTGAGAGGACGGACCTCCTCGCCTCCTCTGGGTTCCCAACCTCGAACGTTGACCAGAGGCACCTCAGCAAGGGCCGCCCCATGCCCACCTGGTGTGTCTGTCTGCACCTGCTTCCGCCTCAGCACCTGCATTAGCCCCACGGAGGCGATCTTGTCGCTGCACTGACTTCCACGGGAACAAGGCATCAACACTCCGCCCTGTCACTGTCATCTCACAGCCGCCCACGCCGAGCACCCAGACACGCTTCAAAGGACGTGAGCGTGCCAGAGGGGACATGTGCATGTGGTGTGGGGGCCGCAGGCACACCGGGGTTGACGGTTCACAAGTGAGGGGGAGGGGAGGATGCGTGCACTGGAGGCCTGCGCCTGCGCAGATCCGCAAACCCGCGCGGCGCGGCCAAGAGGACATCAATCCGGCCCACCACCGTGGCTGTGCCTGTGATCGTGCGCCTCTGGTCCAGAGGCGGGACTGGCGCAGCCACTCCTCAGCGCTGATGGCCCGCAGGCGTTGCTTCAGCTCAGCCTGCAGGCTCTGCATGGCACTGCTCACAGCCGCCACCGCCATGTGGGGAGTGCAGGTTGCCCTCCACCGGGCCCCATCTCCCCTGCCCCCATCCCCAACACTGCAAGTCCCTGCCCACCCACGCCTGCTGTGCACACAGCCTGCTGATCAGTTGTTACTGTGATAGCGTCCTGACCAATCTGCATATTACCCTATTATAAGTATCTAAACTAATAAAAGAGAAACATGCAAATTAACCATCACTCCACTACACCCACCAGCCAATCAGGAGCGAGTATACAAATTAACCCAACAAAGATGGCAGCGGCCACGGAGCTGGAAACGTAGGAGGCTTGGGCTGCCACCAGCAATGGAGGAAGCCAAGCTTCCCGCCCGCCCTGGACGACCCTGGTTTCCGCTCAAGGCTACAATCTTTCAATTATAGAAGATACATAAATCCCAGATACCTGCTTCCAGCCAGCCCTGGCCTCCGCTCAAGGAGGGGCTGGGAGCCTGGTTTTCCAGGGGCAATGCAGGCTTCCAGCCAGCCCTGGCCTCTGCTCAAGGCTACAAAGTTTCAATTATAGAAGATAAATAAATCCCAGATACCTGCTTCCAGCCAGCCCTGGCCTCCGCTCAAGGAGGCGCTGAAAAAAAAAGAAAAAAAGCCCCTTACCCAAGCTCGTCACACCCCCATGGGGTGAGGGACCCCGCTGGGGGCTTGGCCAGCCTGCAAACAGCCATCAGCCCTCACCCAGGCTGGCCAGGCACCCCAGTGGGGACCCCCACCCTGAAGGGGGTGTGGCTAGCCTGCAAACAGCCCTCAACCCCTCACCCAGGCTGGCCACACCCTCATGGCCCAATCCCTGTAAACAGGCAGTCGAACATCCCTCGAGGGGTCCCAGATTGGAGAGGGTGCAGGCTGGGCTGAGGGACAACCCCCCTCCATGCACGAATTTCGTACACCGGGCCTCTAGTCTACCTAATAAAAGAGTAATATGCTAATTGACCATACCTATGCTATGCCCACCAGCCAATCAGGAGTATGCAAATTAACCCAACAAAGATGGCGGGTTAATTTGCATACACAGGTGCTGAGCGGCCAGGGGCGGGACGCTTGCGTCATCGCCATGGTGATGATGCAGGTATTGTGCACCACCCCCAGCCACTCCAGGCCTCTGAGAAGCATAGGAAGGTGGAAAGGCGGCTCCGGCCAGAGCGAAGGTGGTGCCGGTAGCCAGGGAAAGGAAGGCCCATTCTGGCACGAATCTTCGTGCATTGGGCTTCTAGTAGATTATATCTTTTGATTGTTTGTTTTTTGCTGTTAATCCTCACCAGAAGCTGTTTTCCCATTGATTTTTAGGGAGGGTGGAAGAGAGAGAAAAAGACAGAGAAACATTGATTTAAGAGAAACACACTGACTGGTTGCCTATTGCACAAGTTCTGACCAGGGCCCGGGCGGGGGAAGAGCCTGCAACCAAGGTACATACCCCTGACCAGAATTGAACCTGGGACCCTATGGTCCGCAGGCCGACGCTCTATCCACTAAGCCAAACCAGCTAGGACAATTACATCTTTTTAAAAATACTGGCTGATCAGTACCAATAACAGTAAGAATGCCTCTATATTCTGAGAAAATCCTCATTCTCTGAATCTAATCCTCATTATGTCAAGTCACCTGAATATGACCAACAGACTTAAACACCATGCATTAATATAAGAAAACTAGAGGCCCGGTGCACAGATTCGTACACCAGTGGGGTCCCTCGGCCTGGCCTGCGGGGATCAGCCAAAACCGGCAGTCCAACATCCCTCGAGGGATGTAGTAGTGCTCAAAGTTGCAGGCAGCCAGGGAGGAGCCTGGACCAGGTGCCACACCACTCCCACTCATCCCAGCCCCATTGCGCCTGCCGCCACCGTTGCTTGGTAGGCTCGCTGCTGCTCCGCTGCATTCTCCACGTGCCCGTCCTAGGGCAATACCAGTGTACCCATGATCAAGAAGTGGCTGTGGGCTCATGCCCAGTCAGTCCTGATGCCGGTCCCAATCCCAGTCCAGATGGAGGAAGGGTGCATAGGGGGAGTGTCCACAGGAGAGGCTCACACCACAACAGCTGCGCTCGCCAGCCATGAGCCTGGCATCTGGCACCCACTTGTGAGCTGAGCGGCACTCCCACTGTGGGAGCGCACTGACCACCAGGGGGCAGCTCCTGCTTTGAGCATCTGACTCCTTGTGGTCAGTGTGCATCATAACTACCAGTCAAGCGGTCACTTAGGCTTTTATATATGTAGACTAGAGGCCCAGTGCACGAAATTCGTACACAGGTAGGGTCTCTAGCGGCTGCTGGCCAGGGCCTCCCTTCTCCCAGCTGCCTGCCACCACTGCCGGTTGGGGCCTCCCTTTCCCTGGCTGCCAGACGGGGCCTCCCTTCGCACCCTCCTTGGCCTGGAGCCGCCTGCTCACCTGCTCCACCATCCCGCCACAGTCCCGCTCTCGTCTGGGCCCATTGGGGCCGGTAGCACCTCCGCTTCCGCCCGCTGCCAGCACCACGTTGCCAACACCCATCATGTTCCACGCCACCCCCTGGTCGTCAGTGCATGTCTCCCAGTGGGTCGAACTCCCACCCGTAGGGACAATTTGCATATTAGCCTTTTATTATATAGGATGGCAGGACCCTTTGCTAGAGTCAAGTAAGTCCAAGTCCACACTTAGAATATCTCTTTACTTTCCTTTAAAGCTCCTTAGAGCTGCCACTTTTCAATTGATTGTTGACTTTCAAATTATTAAAACTTAACTTTTAGAGAGGCATTTCTTGCTTCTTTTGGTGTAAATTGCAAAGCTTAACCCCACATAACTACCTACCCACATTAATAGAGAAATGCAGGTAGGCCAATTTCTAATAAGACATTCAGGTAGTCTTTAATAAAGCCTAGAATATACAAAATTAACAAATAATGCCAATCACTACAAGCACAGCAGAAAAATACTGAAAAGAACTTAAAGCAATTTTAAAATTCCACAATAAATAAATATAGCAACTGATACTATTTTAAAAAATAAAAATGTTGTTCTCAGAACCCTTGTTCAACTAGATATATTATGAAAAAAAGGACTCCATGGTCAAAGTCTTGAAAGTGTTACACATTATATCCCAAATTTGTTTGGCTATGGAAACCTTTGTGTGTAACATATTTTAAGAAGATAATTTATGAGGGTTTTACAGATTAGTAAACTTTATTTCAATTATATTCTTCATAGTTTATTAGCTTAAAGAGTGCTAAATCAATATTTATGCTTGGAATTATAGCATAAATAAGTAACAAAAAGAGATTTGTATAGAAAAGGTATAACTGGGTGGATTGTAAGCATATCATATTCTGCAGTAAGTCTGAGAATAGCTTAGTCAAGGTTATGTCCCATAAATCTAATTACCCCTTTCCATGTAGTAGCAGAAATAGATACAGTTGACTCTTGAACATCATGGGGTTAGGGGTGCCAACCACCCACACAATAAAAAATCCTCATATAACTTTTGACTCCCCCAAAACTTTGCCACAGTTGTCCCTCAGTATCCATGGGGGACAGGTTCCTGGACCTCCTGCCCCAAATCAATGGATGCTCAAGTCCCTTATCTAAATAAAATGGCATAGAACAATGCACGTAATCAGCCCTCCACATCCGTGGATTCCCAACTTGGTGATATGGAGGGCTGGTTGGGTATTTATTGAAAAAAACCAACAACAACAATGTATAAGTTGCCTTGCAATGAGAAATGGAGAGAGAGTGTGGTGGGTAATCCATAGATTGCTGTTTCATGCTTCCTTGCCTCTGGAATTGTCTTCCTCTTCCTTTTCTCCATTTGTTAAATTACTACTCATCTTTCAACACCCAACTCAAATGACTTTTCACATTGTTAATAATAAAACGTACTTCTTATAAAACGCAGTTCACTCTGCATTTCAGAAAAGCCACTATTGTATTTAAAGTAGCAATTTTTAAAAATTTATGAATATATGAACATCAGTGACTTTGATTAGAGTCAGTCTATTTTTAATGGATATCCTTAAACTAACTTCTATCTCTTCTAGACTCAGTTCTTAGATTCAGTTTTCCATAGATGCTTACTGAATATCAAATATGTCCCAGAGACAGTCTTATTCTTAAGACTGGGCCTATAGTCTTTTCTACAGCT
This sequence comes from Cnephaeus nilssonii, assembly GCF_951640355.1. Taxonomy (NCBI): domain Eukaryota; kingdom Metazoa; phylum Chordata; class Mammalia; order Chiroptera; family Vespertilionidae; genus Cnephaeus; species Cnephaeus nilssonii. The sequence goes on along the minus strand of NC_137072.1, from coordinate 2,770,975 downwards.
AAATGCATATGCCATAAGACGTTAAATGGGACTTTTCCTCTTGTTCCAAAACTGTGGATAAAGTCCAAATTAAATACCCCTTCTTCTAACTTCAAGGAACCAATAGTAGTTGGTACTCTTAGGGCTTACTGAGAGGCACCGATTTATTGAACCAGCCCTATCGTCAATATTACAACACCTTCCCTCGGTGTGAATCTAAAAAGGCCGAAAAGAGGGGTTTATTGGACTTTGAGGAGAACACAGAGTTTATGAAAAGAGGATATTCCATTCCCTCTTTGGGGAAAAAAAGCAGTTGTATGTGAATCCATAGGGTAAGAATCAAAGTTTAAGGTCATCTAAAAGAGAGGCACACTGGTATTTCATCCCGTTTGGTTACCTATATAGGCAAAAGATTTACTGATTTGCCTCCCTGTTATATGCCCAGGAGAAAAGAGGAAATGGAGAGAGAGTGTGGTGGGTAAGTGTCACATAGAGAGGTAGGCAAAACTATTGTCCACCCTGAGTTGTTGGTTCCCAAGAGGTATAAAAAAATGTAACCTCTTCCCATTGTGCAATAAGAGGTAGATTTGATTGGATAAAGTCTTGCAAAACAAATATATATCAGAGTCACTAGGTGTGAATGCTATCGGTCAGGTTTAGCTAGAATATGTGACCAAATCTTGCATGGATGGCATCGATGCCTATGGAAATGGGAGAGGATCAAGCTCGCTGTCATCAGGGTAAACGTGAGCTGTCCCTCATTTTCACTCAGCCTGTCGGCGAAGATGGAAATGACTGTGGGACAGCCGGGAAAGAGAAGTGCCGCCTCAACACCGGGGCGTCGTGCAGAACTCTGCCTCCCATCACGCCTCCCGCTTCAACACCAGAGGAAGACGCACAAGAAAGAGAGGGCAGGGGTGTGTGACCAAAAAAAAAACAAAAAAAACCCTACTCATCTACCCCCAAAGTTTCCAACCTCAGGTTAAGATCAGTTTGTCCTTGGGTAAAGTGATAAGAGTACTACCTCAAGCCCGTGACTGAAGCTATACTATGAAAAGAACTAAGTCTTAAATACTAAATTAAGACTAGAGCATTTGAGTACTATGGAATAGTGACAAGATGTTGTTAAGGTAGTCAATATCCAGTAGGAAAAGAGTTTGGCATGGTAGAGTTAGAGTTAGAAGACAGTTACTAGATAAAAAGCAAAACTGATTTGTATTTACTTGCCAGCAAGTTGAGATCCTGAAAGAACTGGTTACATATAGATGGACAGTCTCTGAAATTAGTTTCCCTATATATTGGTGTTCTCAAATCTCCATTTCTATGATTAGTAAAATCCTCATGTAAGTTCTATTATACTGTGATATTTAAGTCTAGAACCAGGCCATCAATTTGCATACTACTGTTTGCTGCTCAGTCTAAAAAATACTAATTGGATAAGAGCCATACTTTTATACCTGGGAAGACACCACTGAAGTCACAGATATGAATGGACATATAAGCATTACTAATAATGGAGGATGTTGGAAGTAGCAATAGATATTTCAAGTAATAAAGTGAAGGAGTCTGATGAGAACAAGGCTCAGAAAACAGAAATTAATTTGATAACTCAATGCTTTCAACATTCACCTTTTAATGATCCAACCAAAGAAGAAACCACAAAGAGGCTTATCTGACAAAGAAAAAATTAGTATATTGTAAATGGAGTTGTCTAGCTGCATGATACAGAGGAAGGAAAATGAAGGTTCTAAAGAAAGAGAGTAAGAGAAAAGCAAGTGAAGGCTGATTAGGAAGTGGGGCCTTAACTGGGGCTGCACACTGAGGATGGACAAGCATGAATGATAGACAGAGTAGAACAACTCTTGGATGGATGAGAGACAATAATGTAAAGTGGCTGTGACACATTGCAATATTAATACATACCGAGACTGAACTGCGGGTAATGCTCATAAATCTAACTGCAATTAGTACAGGTTTCTGGATTAGGAAGGACATGAAAAGGAAAGCAGAAGGTTAGAATGTACATGTCATTGTCCCATTTCAGTGGACTTATTCTGCAGCATCAGCAAAAAAAAAAAAAAAAAAAAAAACACAGCTAGCCTACCTGCTTTGAAAAGTAGCTTTTCAATAAAAGGTCTCTTCCCTTCCTGCCTGGATGAGCTAAATTGAGCCTCTCAGAACTGAGTTCCTGAAAATTCATACTACAGAAAGGGTTTCACTTTTAAATGGGGTTTCTTTTTTCATTTTCTGAGGAAAAGATTTAGATAGTGTCCTATGATGGGCTTTACTGCTTGGAAAAAGTCTATCTTTATGTTTGTTTTTAGAAAATACCCTCTTCTAATCTAATCAATAGACACTGGTTGAGTGTCTGTGCCAGGCAGTTTTAATATTGAAGGAAGAACAGAGTTATTTTAATATTAATCTAAATATAAATCATGAAGATGGAGGAAGTATTGCTGTGCCACTGGAAAAACACAGGTATGATGATGGGGGAAGCCTGCTTCTCTTTAGAGATTTACTGGGGATCTGAGTGGGTGTTCATCACTACAATTTTGTTTTACAATTGAGGGGAAGGGTAGAAAATGGGCAATAATTAAACTTTAATTCAAAGTAGTTTTCCAGTTACCCAGATCCTATTGATTATTGGTCAGTGAGAACTGGAATTATCTGTATATATGTCATTGGTTGCAAAGGAAAATAATAAACAGAAAGGTGGCCAAATGGAGAAAATAAAATATTGTTTTTGCAAGGCTTTTCTCAAAATACAACAATAAACCCTTGAGGAATCTTTATTTGATAATGGTAGACTCATAGATGAAATTCTAATTCCTTATAAATCATATTTTTGCAGTTGGTTAAGTTCTCTACCTCCCAGGAGTATTGGCAGGACCAACAAAAATGATATGTTTGAGGGCAGAAACAGATGGTGGAAGGAAGTAGAGAAGAAAGTTAAGATAGGTTAAGTTTTCACAGAAAGAACAGGAAAAGAAAACAGGGCAGATTATTAAACCACCAACATTTTATTCAAATACCTGATTTTTAAAATCCTACATATTTAACTGCATATATATTCTGCACATACAAATAGAGTTAAAAGATCAAACATGAGGCATCCATAGTAACCTGAGATTTGATGATTTTTTTTTTACTTGTTTCATGTGAAAAAGACTCAGAGAATAATCTCTCTCTCCACCATAAATGCACACTTAGAATCCCAGGAAGGCTCTCATTTTCCCCTGTGACTTCATATTGGGCATCTTACCATTGATCTACGAATCAGTGACAACCTGGTCTTTGCCTTATTCTCAGCAAATTCCAAGCTACTGATGTCTTTGAGACGAGCCTTATATTTATTCATTTGTTCCACAACAATCAGCTCCACACAACTGAAATGGGAGGAAAGAGAGAAAACTGTTAAGAGCTAAAGTAAATCAAATAAAGTATAACATCCACAGACTGTCTTTCAGCTAAGTGTGGTAGATGGTCAGAGGGAAAAAGAAAAATCAACATCCCTTATTTTATGAGCTGATAGATAGGGTTTAGAATGGTGGTTCAGAACTTTGGCTGCACTTCAGTACCCATCTGAGGAGTGGTTATAAGTCCCAAAGCCCACGACATACCCCAAAACAATTAAATCAGACTACACTGTGGGATAGGACACAAACACCAGTATTTTTTTTAAACCTCCTTTTGCAGATAAGTTAAGAGCCACTAATCCTGAAGGAAAGCAGAGGCTCACAAAGAAAAAGGCCAAGGTGAAATACAGGAATACTACGGGCAAAGGAATTCAGAACCATAAGACCAGACTAGATTACAAAAAGATACAAAGTATATATAATTTGGTAAATTGGAATTTTAAAATATATTTAGAAGCCATAGCATTCCTAAATAAAAGCCAAATTTTATTTTATTTTTTAAAAAAGGTTGACACTTGCCAGGCTGTTGTGGCTCAGTGGTTGAGCATCGACCTGTGAACCAAGAGGTCACGGTTCCATTCTAGGTCAGGGCACATGCCTGGGTTTCAGGGTCGACCCTTAGTAGGGGTAGTGCAGGAGGTGGCTGATGGATGATTATCTCTCATTATTGATGTTTCTATCTCTCTCTCCCTTCCTCTCTGAAATCAATAAAAATACATTTTTAAAAAAGTTTAAAAAGGTTGACACTTTGCTTCAATCATTTTGTTATTTATTTTTATTGATTTGAGAGAAAGAGAGATCAATTTGTTTTTCCACTTATTTATGTACTAGAGGCCCGGTGTATGAAAATTCATGCACTGGAGAGGGGGGGCGGTCCTTCAGCCTGGCCTGCCCCCTCTCACAGTCCAGGAGCCCTCAGGGGCGGGAGGCGACCCGGCGGTCAGGGGAAGGCAATGCCCCCATCACACCTCTGCTGCTGCCACTGCCGGCAGTGCAAGCCTTGCGGGCCCTGGTTACCCGAGCCTTGGGCGGCCCTGGTGCGGCCGGGCAGCCACCATCTGAAGCTTGCCTGCGCCTCAGGCCGGCCCTGGGCGGCTGCGGGGCTGAGGGCGCCGCTGTCTTTGTGAGGGTGTGACGGTCAGTTAGCATATTCCCTCTTTATTAGATAGGATTCATTACATATTCCTGACTGGGGATAGAATCCACAACCTTGGCATATTGGAATGATGCTCTAACCAACTGAACAAGAAAAGCCAAATTTTAAAAATAAGAATCCTCAAAACAATGATGCTCACTTGAACAGACTCTTAAAGAACTTTAGCATTAAAAAACCCAAGGTGTCCAGAAACCTTTTTTTAAAATATATTTTTATTTATTTTAGAAAGGAAGGGCGAGGGAGAGAGAGATGGAAACATCAATGATGAGAAAGAATCATTGACTGGCTGTCTCCTGCATGCCCCCTACTGGGGATCGAGCCCACAACCCAGGCATGTGCCCTTGATAGGAATTGAACCTGGGACCCTTCAGTACGCAGGCTAATGTTCTATCCACTGAGCAAACCAGCTAGGGCCAGAAATCTTTTAAAAATAATCTAAGCTTATAAAATAATTTATTATGTTTGATATCTGGATAAAGTGACTACACTGAAGAGGTGATGGTGACTGGCCTTACGTGGTAGTCTTACTGATGTCCTGCACGCTTTGTAGTGGGTCAATGGTATCAGGGCAGCGTAGAATGCAGGGTGCAAACACAATGGCTAAAGCATTAGCAGACATTCGATTAGTGTTTTCCTGCAGAGCAATCCTAAAAAAAAAAAAAAAAAGACCCAAGTGAAACAAAGAGAAAATAATAGGGAGGTAGGCAGAGGAGATGAGAAAGAAGACGTATGTCATCAAATACATAGTACTGAAGGACATTCATAACAGTTGAAGGGCGATACTGTAGGCTTTTCTGAAAACTGTTCCTTTGCCTCCGGAAAACACACTTTTACTCTGTTCCTTCTTTGAAGCGATGTAGGCCAGCAGATAGCTTATCAAGGGAAATCTATGGTCCATGGCTCAAGGTTACCATTACTAGATGAACATGTCTGAAGAATGTAGAGTAGAAACTTTAAGGCATTTTCAGATAGTCTTATTTATCTAAAAAGAAAGATGGTGTTCTTTCCAAGTACTGCTGATATTTACACTCAGAGGAAGAGAACTACTCCTGAAGTCTTTTTGATCAGTCCATTCCTAAGCACCATCTGAACTTACCTCCTATGAATCAGGTTATGTCAACAGATTTACAAACTTTCTAGTTCAGGATTTAAATAATAGGTCAGGCTACACAGTGCCACCCAGAGGCTAAAGTTGTTACTTAACTCAAATAGAGCAGAGAAGCACCTGCCAGATTGTCAAACTAGTCTGAGGATTTCTTCTCCAAGGAATTGTTAATTATCTCTTTCAGGCATTGACTTTATATATAGGGAAAAAACGGTCTATCAGTTTTCCAAATAAAAGAGCTCTTCATTTATTTAAAAGAATACAAAAGGAACTGTTAGACATCCCTTGCTTCTTGAAGTTACCTGACAAGATGAAAGATGAGGCGTTCCAGTGTATTAAGATGAGTTCGGGAGAGCTGATCAATCACAGAGTATACACCACGGATTGTCTCTTTCCTCTCCTGAAGACCTAAAAACAGTAAGAGCAGCAAATAAGATTGAATATCCCCTCTTATATACAGCATATTCCTCCTGGATAGACACTAGGTAGCAAGGGAGAATGGCTCTAGAGTTTTAGGAGAGGTAATTGTGCCTGTGTGGCAGGTTAACTCAGTTACCACTTTTCTCTCATTGCTTGAGTTCTATTTTCATTAAGCAATCTTCTGAGTTTTATTCTATATTCCAGTAATCCTTGATTACAACAAGGAGAAAGAGATGCCCTTGTTTTTCAGGCATTTGGGTGGCTGATCCCCCATTAAAATTAATCAACTGCCATATAATTTTTAAATAGGTCTTATGGGACTTTGAGAAATCATGCCTCAGAGACTTCTAGGCCTTCATCCATAGTCTACATATCAGCACTGAAAAACTAAATTCCATAACCTGTTAGGCCTGGCATAAAATAGCCAGCCAGCTTTACACAGAGTTCTTGCCTAGATTCACAATTTAAATTATCATAAACCAACCCTTAAATATCCTGTTATAGTTTAAGAAGCAGCTAGGAAAATCCCATGGTGGGAGGAATAGGGAAACTGACATAAAAAAATTAAACAAGGCCAATTTGGCAGCCTGGAGTCAGCTTATAAATAGCTAGCCCTTATCTTCCCCAATCAAGGATGCATGAGAGCAAATGGTTAATGTTTCTCCAAAGAATGCAGGAGAGAGGGAAAGGAAAGGGAGAGGCAGAAAGGAGGAAGAAGAGGGAAGGAAGAGTGCAGTCTTATCTCATCCCACTGTTTAAACAGAAAAGCCAACAGTCTCCGAATTTAATTGTCAGGTGCTTCTCATAAATTCTGAGAAAGCTATAACAAAGTAAGAGACCTTTAGAGTTAACCTGTACTAGGATATCTAGCAGAGGAATTTTAAAATTGATAGACAGAAAAGTATATAAGGCAGAACCCATCCCCACACCACACTCACTCTTCAGATTAGCTGAGAGCCCATCCGTGCTTCATGCCAGATAGATTTGCTTGCCTTATTTCTTTAATAGATTTGAATGCTTTACTTTCTTAATAAATTAACGTTAACGCAATGCAATTATCTGGAGTCACTTGTTTGAATTCATTTATACAAGAAGACAAGAACCAAGGAGGGGACAGACCTCTCCTTCCCACTCATGGGGCTGTCCCCTAACACCTCTCTGGTGTCTGTGAGAGGTGCCTAGAACATATCCGATTTAATCTTTTAATTTGTTTGTAACCCTAGTCTTGCAATCTGTTTGTGACAAGCAACTAACTCAGAAAACTTTTAAGACACTGACATTTTAATGAGCCCCTTAAAAAGTCAACATTTACTGCCAGTTTTATATTGACTATTAAAAGCATACTTTTGGATCTTCATGGTAAAACCACTAGAGGATGCCTAAATAATCTATAACAAAGGTGCCATTCCTTACCCAAGTGTAGGCCTTCCCTCAAACTCAGGAAGCCTGTGCTTACCCATAGCTCGAAGAAATTCCTCATACAGCTCAAAGGTCATGAGTGGATTGGGCAAATCACGAAGCCATTGTTTGAATACACTTGCAATGACATGTATGTTATAGTCATCTAGGTTTACACTCTCAGCATCTATTTATAGATAAAAGTTTATAGATAATAAAGACAAAACATGCAAAGAGATTCAAATAATTCATTTCAGAAACTATCATCACCAAAAGAAGGCTTCATGTTCTTAATCAGGCTGACTAATTTATATCTTCTACAATCTAATCCCATGCTTTGGAACAGTGCTTCAAACTATAGTTAGTAAATGAGCAGTTTATGTTTGTTTTCCAAATCTGTTATAGACTAATCCATGTGTAAAATAAAAGATCATGTTTTCAAAGCACTGTTAAATTGCTGTTTCCAAATGCTTACTCTCAACTTCTGTACTTACCTTGCTATGTTTGTCTTGAACCACACTTTTAGTAACAATGCTTTAGATGGCAAATGGAAAAAAGTCCCAGAGGACATTTTCTAAAAGTTAGGCTGATTTTAAGTCATTCTTAGAGATAAAAGGAGAATAATAATTGAGCTTAGGAAATGTAAAGGAAATACCTTTACTCTGTTTCACTTATTAACTCCTTAAGGAGTTTCTACAGATGAGGTTTAAAGATGAGATAATCAGAATGATCAAGAGGATACAGGATGATTGATTTTTCACTTGTATTGACTCAATATCCAAGAGACAAGTTGGCAATTGCCTTTAAACTGGAGTAGACCGAATCTCTATAGGCAGAACCTCTTGCTTAAGTTTTACCAAGCATTTTCTGTTATTATTTCCATACTGATTAATTTCTCATTGATTTGTTCATTAAAAAACAAAACAAAACTACTGTGGGTAGGTTCTTGACTATGCAAAGACAGGCTTTGTACATAAGTGTGATTCAAAATGACCTATTCCCAATAGCAATAGAGTAGAAGTTGAGAATGAAACCAAAGTCAAACCCCTGGATACATTCCAGAGCTGTAGCTAAAGCTGTTCACAGCTACATGTTCAACCCAGTAATTATCAGTTTAAATAACTATGTCATCAATGTAGGAAGGCAGGAAGATGCATTGCAAGCTATACTTGGAATCAGAAAAATAGAGATTAACAGGCAATAGTTTAGAATATGAAGTCTGAAGGTTTGGGGTTAAATTCCAGCTTGACTACTGAAGGGTGATGAGTCTTTAAACCTATGTTTCTTTATCTATAATATGGATAATAATCCCTAATTCATAGGATTGTTGTGAAGATTATTATATAACAGCATTAGCTCAGTGCCCTGCACCAACAGCTCATTTAATTTCCCTGAACCTAAATTTTTCTTTGCAAATTACAGATATCAAAATCTTACCATTCTTAAAAAGATTAAATGAGATTTGTCTGAAGTATCTAATAATGTCTTGTATAAATGACACACTCAATATATGTCTGCTGAATTGACCACATAAAAACAAAAGTCTCCTGGTCTGTGCGGCTTATTTGATTGAGCAATATCCTGTGCACGGAAAGGTCGCCAGTTAAATTTCTGGTCAGGGCACAAGCCCAGGTTTCAGATTCAGTTCCTGGTCCAAGTGTGTACTGGGAGGCAACTAAGCAATGTTTTTCTCTCACATTGATATCTCTCTCTCTAAAATCAATAAAAACAATTATTTTGTAAAAAAGTCTCTTTAGAAAGCCACAAAATGATAAAATAAGCATCACAGAAAAGATTACATTCTTCTGGCACAAGAAAATGATCAACATGTAATAAAAACTTTAAGAACACAAAATGACCTATTTTTTCATTTGGTCTTGATTTGGAGGGCACCATCTTACCTGTGTCTAGACCTTGTCGAAGCTCCTTGATTTTATTAGTTGAACCAGACTTCCGGTAAATACCTTCTGTGTACAGTCCATGCATTTCAATGTAGTTTATGAGCTTTTCCACCACTAAAGGAACAGTTCGGTCTTCACTAGTCAAACGGTACAGTTCAACCCCAAATTGTCGAGATGATAGCTCTGGGTCATACTAAATGGAAGATAATTTTTGTTTCCAAATACGTTCAAACATCTTTAAACACGTTTACCTTATTATCCTCAAAAATCTTCAGGGCTAATTAGTATATATCGAATAAAAGGTGCAAACATTCCTCAGCCTAACATTTAAGATATTACTTGAATTGATCCTAATGTCACTTATGTGTTTAATAATGGGGAAACAAAATCAAATAAGAGATAGTCCTTATCCTAAGACTAATGCTAAGACTAGTAGTTTAAGCGTGAGGAGATAAGTAGAACAGAAACAACAGATTTATTCAGTATTATGGAGCTATAGAAGTGAAACAAGCTAGATCAGGAAGGATTGGGCTGGGTAACAAGTAATGACCTTGAGAAGACCTGATGCTTAATCTGTTGGAAAGCAAATACTAGTACTTGAGTAAAGAAAGCAAGAAAAGCACCTTTTAGACACAGCAAACAAAGAACTACAAAATTGGGCAAACAAACTAACATTAATCTGATATGGCTGAACTAAAAATGAGAAAAAGCTAACATTATAAAGGACTTTGAATACTAAGTTACAGAATTTGGGTCTTGTCCTGATAGCTAGGGGAAGCCACCAGAGAGTTTTAAGTAGGGAAAGATAAAAGTTTTATATTTTTATGCATCATTCATCTACATATACTCTGCATTCCAGCAGCCTTAAATTATACAAGGTAATATCTCTGAAAAATATTTCTAGGTCTGAGGTGGAATAGAAAAGACACTTAATCTTGAACTATTTATAGGATACAAGTCAAATTTTATATAATCACTATATAAATTAGGTTATTTCATATTTGTAACAGGAATATAATTTTTCTATCTCAGAGGGTTATTGTAAAGATTAAGTTACAGATAAACATACATAGCACAGTACCTGGTAAATGACAAATGCTCAATGAATTGTTAAATATATAATAAAATAATGCTTGCTGCAGTGATTAAAACAAAATAAATATTGGCCAAACTTCTTTTTCTTCTTATTGTAATACACACATGCACTCATATAATTCATTTATTTAAATGATATGGCTACTGCTAGGGCATTGGGAATGTTAATGAAGACTCAAGAAATCAAGGAAAAATTAATTTGAATATTTCAACTGAAAAATTTAACTGAGTTTTTTTTTGTAAAAATGTTTTTATAATTTTTCCCTCCAAATTAACTTCCTTGTGAATTTTAAATAAAATTTTATTGAAGTATGACATACATACAAAAATGTGTACAGATCCTAAGTGTATAGACTTTGACAAAATAAATGCACACTTATTACCAGGACCCAAATCAAGAAATAGAATATAACCAGCAATATAAAATTCCCCTCAGGCACTCCCAGCAATTGTTTTTTACTGTTTACAAATAACCAGAATCTATACTTGTATCACTATAGTTTTATCTGCTTTTGAACATTATATAAATGGTAGAACATGCATATCATGAGTTAGTTTCAGCAATTTTGAACTTTATGTTTCTGAGTACCAATAGTTTAATTTCATTGCTATATAGCATTCCATTATACAAATACTAGAGGCCCGGTGCACAAAATTCATGCACTTAGGGGGGGGGTGTCCCTTAGCCCGGCCTGCACCCTCTTGCAGTCCAGGAACCCTTAGGGGATGTCTGACTGATGGCTTAGGCCTGCTCCCTGCCTAACATCCATGCGGAGGTGGGAGAGGCTCCTGCCACTGCCTCTGCGCTCGCCAGCCATGAGCCTGGCTTCTGGCTGAGCAGCGCTCCTGCTGTGGGAGTGCCCGGATCACCAGGGGGCAGCTCCTGCGTTGAGCTTCTGCTCCCTGGTGGTCAGTGTGCATCATAGCGACCCGTCGTTCCACTGTTTGGTCAATTTGTATATTAGCCTTTTATTATATAGGATACCACAATTTATTTATTCATTCTATTGCTGATGGACATTTAGATTTCTTTCAGTTTGGGACTCTTTCAAACAGTGCTGATATAAATGTTCTTGTATTTGTCTTTGGGCACAAATATCTATGTATATCTGTTGAGTATATATCTTAGAGTGGTACTGCTAAAAGTCATGAGAAAGCTTATATTCAAGTTTGATAAATACTGTAAAAAAATTGCAAGAATATGTCAACTTATACTCCTATCAGTAATGGATGAAAGTTCCAGTTGCTCTAATCCTTGCTAGGGTGTTTTTAATTTCAGCCATTCCAGTGGGCATATACTATATCTCACTATCGTTTCAATTTGCATTTCCCTTCTTCTTTAAATAATGAATGGGTTTTGAGTTCTAATATTTTTCCTGTATTTATTGAGATGATCACATTTTTTTCTTTACTTGCTCAATGTAGTGAATTACATTGATTTCTGAATGATAAACCAACTTTGCATTCATAAAATAAAAACCAACTTTATCATGAGTTACTTTTTCATTTTTTAATCATTAGTACAGAGTCAATGTGCCAATATTTTAAGACTTTTACATTTATGCTTATGATATATATTGATCTGCAATGTTCCTTTATTGTAATATCCTTTTCATGCTTGCCTTCAATGTTTCACATAAGTCAATTTAGTTTAAAAAAAGTCACAAAGTATTCACTCTTTTGCCATTATCTGGCATAGTTTGTAAAGAATTAGTGTTGATTCTTCTTTAAATACTAGCACATATTTAATAGTAAAACCATCTGAAGATTTTCAATTACAGATTCAACTTTAATAAATATGACTCTATTTCCTATTTTTTGTTAACATAATTTAGCTAAACTGTATTTTTGTGGAAATGTATCCAATTAATCTAGATTGTCAAATTTATTAGTATCAAGGTATTTGTAATAGTGTTTTATTTACCTTATAATGTATGCAGTACCTGCAGTGACACGGCACTGTTAAAAATTTTATCGTTTGCTAAGAGATTATTGTTTTAGGTTTTTCAAAGAGCTAAAATGTGTCTTTGTACATTTTTATCTTTTGAACAAATTCTTCTGATTTAATTTATTTTTCTTTATTATCTTCCTTTTGCTGTCTTTGGGTTTAACTTCCTGGGATTTTTTTTTTTTTCCCTAGAGATGGCAATTTAGATCATTTCGATCCTTGTATCTTTTCTAATATGTGATTTAAAGCTATTTAAAGCTAATATTCTTCTAATATTCTTTAGCTATAGCCACACTTTTGCTGTCATAATTTCATTACCACTGAAATCAAAACATTTTTCTACTTTTATTGTAATTTAGAAGTATACTGTTTAATTTCCAAACATGAAAATTGTCTAGTTATCTTTATGTTTATGTATAATTTAATTCAATTCTGCTCAAAGAATATACTCTCAATATTTTCTATCTTTTGAAATTTGTAGGAACTTGCTTTATGGCCCAACATAACTGATTTTGTCAAATGTTCCTTGTGCACTTGAAAAGACTGTAGTCAGGCAATTATAGAATGTGAGGTTCAATACATGACAACTAGGTTGTTTTTTAACCTTTGTTTTTCATATCATTTTCATCTTTACTGAATTTTTGTCTACCAGGTATTAAAAGCTATATTAGACGGTTCTAAAGATAAAATTTTTATGTTTCCCTGATAGGTTCATCGTTTTCTCATTATTAAACATCTTTATCTGACATAATGTTTCTTGTCCTAAAGTACACTTTAGTATTATACAGCTACTAGAGGCCTGGTGTGTCCCTCAGCCCAGCCTGCACCCTCTCCAATCTGGGACCCCTCAAGGGATGTCCAACTTCCCTCTCACAATCCAGGACTGCTGGCTCCCAACCGCTCGCCTGCCTGCCTGCCTGAGTGCCCCTAACCGCTTCTGCCTGCCAGTCTGATCACCCCCTAACCACTCCCCTGCCAGCCTGATCGACGTCTAACTGCTCCCCTGCCAGCCCAATTGCCCCTAACTGTCCTCCCCTGCCGGCCCGGTCACCCCTAACTGCCCTCCCCTGCAGGCCTGATTGCCCCCACTGCCCTCCCTTTCAGGCCCGGTCCCTCCCAACTGCCCTCCCCTGCTGGCCTGATCGCCCACAATTGCCCTCCCCTGCCGGCCATCTTGTGTCCACATGGGGGCAGCCATCTTGTGTGTTGGAGCGATGGTCTATTTGCATATTACCTCTTTATTAGATAGGACTGGAGGCCCGTTGTACGAAGAGATTCGTGCAATAGGCCTTCCTTCCCTTGGCTTCCAGCACCGGATTTCCTCTGGCACCTGGGACCCAGGCCTTTGCTCTGGCCAGTCTGCCTTCTTTGTCTTGGCTGCAGGCTCCGGCCAGAGTCTGCCATCTTCGTCTTCGCTGCAGGCTCTGGCCTGAGTCTGCCTTCTTTGTCTTCGCTGCAGACTCCGGAGTCTGTAGTCTTATCTTCGCAGGCACTCTGCTCCTGTAGATCCCTTTGCCCCCGCCCTCCCTCTCATAGCAGGCGTCCTGCCCCGCCTGGCCACTCCGCGCCTGGAGCATCTGGGAGGCCGCCATCTTTGGCCTTTTAATTTTCATACTCACTCTGATTGGCTGTGGGTGTAGCGGAGGTACGGTCAATTTACATGTTTTTCTATTATTAGGTTAAGATACCACCTTTCTACTGGCTACTCTTTCCATCCTATATCTATCTATCCTTTGCTTTCAACTTTTATCTATCTTTATATTTAAGCATGTCTGTTATAAACAGGTTATCACTGAAATCTTTCAGTTGGTTTTAACCTGATGTTGTAATTCGAAGTATTTGGTCTATTAACATTTTTTTATTTTCAATATGCTGTTTATTACTAGAGGCCTGGTGCACGAAATTCATGCACTCAGGGGTGTCCCTCAGCCAAGCCTGAGCCCTCTCACAGTCTGGGAGCCCTCAGGGGATGTCCAACTGACAGCTTAGGGGAGCAAGCCTAAGCCGTCAGTTGGACATCCTTAGCGCTGCTGCAGAGGCAGGAGAGGTTCCCACCATTGCTGCTACGCTCACCAGCCATGAGCCCTGCTTCTGGCTGAGCAGTGCTCCCCCTGTGGGAGCGTACTGACCACCAGGGGGCAGCTCCTGTGTTGAGTGTCTGCCCCCCGTGGTCAGTGCGCGTCATAATGACTGGTCGTTCCGCCATCGGGCCAAAACCGGCTCTCCAATATCCCCTGAGGGGTCCTGGATTGTGAGAAGGCACAAGCCAGGCCGAGGGACCCCACCGGGGCACGATCGGGGCCAGGGAGGGACACGGGAGGTTGGCCAGCCGGGGACAGACCACGGGAGGGCTCCAGGGCGTGTCCGGCCCATCTTGCTCAGCCCCAATCAGCCGGACCCCAGCAGCAAGCTAACCTACCAGTCAGAGCGTTGGCCCCCTGGTGGTCAGTTACATCATAGCCACTGGTCGACGTCTGCCCCCTGGTGGTCAGTGCATGTCATAGTGAGCGGTTGAGTGGCCTTAGCATATTATTTGCATATTATGCTTTGATTGGTTGAATGGCCAACTGGACAACTGGACACTTAGCATATTAGGCTTTTATTATATAGGATAGCTTTGGACAAGTTTTTCTTTCTTTTTTAAAAAATTTTCAATTACATTTGATGTGCAATATATTAGTTTCACGTGTATAAGATAGTATTAAGCCATTTATATAACCTATGAAGTGATAACCCAGGTAAGTTTAGTACCCACCTGACACCATACAGTTATTACAATATTAACTATACTAGAGGCCCGGTGCACGAAATTCGTGCACAGAGGGGGGTTGTCCCTCAGCCCAGCCTGTACCCTCTCCAATCTGGGACCCCTCAAGGGATGTCCGACTGCCCGATCTCACAATCCAGGACTGCTGGCTCCCAACAGCTTGCCTGCCTGCCTTCCTGATTGCCCCTAACCACTTCTGCCTGCCAGCCTGATCACTCCCTAACCACTCCGCTGCCAGCCTGTTTGCCCCCAACTTCCCTCCTCTGCCGGCCTGGTCACCCCTAACTGCCCTCTCCTGCAGGGTTGATAACCTCCAACTGCCCTCCCTTGCAGGCCTGGTCCTTCTCAACTGCCTTCCCTTGCAGGCTGGGTGCCTCCCAACTGCCCTCTCCTGCTGGCCATCTTGTGGTGGCCATCTTGTGTCCACATGGGGGCAGCTATATTGTGTATTGCAGTGATGATCAATCTGCATATTACTCTTTTATTAGATAGGACAGAGGCCTAGGACAGGGGTGGGGGCCAGCTGGTTTGCCCTGAAGGGTGTCCCTGATCAGGGTGGGGTTCCCTTGGGGCATGGGGCTTATTCAGTTATTCAGTATCTGGCAAGTTAATGTTCAAGAAAAAATGTTAATTTTTATTAAACTGTTCTATTATTTTATGTTAACGATTATTCATTTATTTCAGCCCTTTCTATTCAGAAACCTACATTTCTATGAAAATTGAAGCTTTTGTTTTTTTGTGGCCCACATAAATTTAAACCTTGTTTATATGGCCAGTGTTAGCCTTTGAGTTTGAGATGCCTGTCTTAGAGAAATGTCTTTTCAAGGCCTCTGTCCAGTTTTTAATTGAATTGGCTTTTTTTTTTTTTTTGGTTTTTTTTTTTGGTGTGTGTGCATTTTAAGTTGGATGAGTTCCTTATATATTTTGAATATTAACCCATTATCAGATATATCATTGATGAATATATTCTCCTATTCAGTAGGTTGTCTTTTTGTTTTATTGATGGTTTCCTTTGCTATGCAAAAATTTTTAGTTTGGTGTCTTTCTTTTGTTTCCGATGCCTGAAGAAATATATCAGAACAAATATTGCTAAGAGAAATGTCAGATATTTTACTGCCTATGTTTTCTTCTAGGAATTTTATGGTTCTGAGTCTAACATTCAAGTTTTTAATCCATTAAGAGCTTTTTCTTGTATACGGTGTAAGAAGGTGGTCTAGTTTCTTTCTGATAGACAAGAAAATTTCTATCTTTTTACCTATTATTTGAACATTCTAATAAACAAAATTTTAAGTACATATCTGACAAGTCAGTAATTGGATCATCGGTGAGTCTATTGATATTGTCTGTTTTTCTCTTGGTCTCATTTCTTAATGTCTGATATTATACATAAACCAATTATAAAAGCTCTGGATGATGTTATCTCTCTTTATAGAGGATTCACCCTATCTCTCTGATAAGTAGCCATGATTTGTCTACTAATTTGGAACCAACGAAAATTCTATAAGCTATAGACAGCATGCACACACATTTATATTGTAGTTCAGATTTGCATAGTATTGTTACAATTGTCTGTATATTACTAATAAGTAAGAAAATGTGATCTAATATTGTACAAAGCATATATACATCAATAAAAGCCTGAAATCTTTCAAAAACGGTTGCTTCCTTGAAGCATGAGACACCCAAGTACATGTTCAGTATCTTTTAGATCTCTGTGTATCCACCAACTAAATGGTGCATTTTGATGTTCATGTTAATATATTTAATTTTAAACTACCACTTTTAAGACAACTCCTAGGAAGACATATGAGTGTTTAATGAAGTGGAAAACCTTTGAAAGTAGTGTTTTAATATATTGTAGGGGAATTAGTTTAGTAGCTCCTACGTAGTGAAGGTAAATGTAGTTCCAGGAAAATCAATTCAGTTATATATAAATATATATCTTTCTATATGTTTATGCTGGATTATGACATAAAATGTATATTTCTTACTGTGATTTGTGGTCAAAAGTTTAAAACCCACTGCTCTATAAAACTATGAAAGAGGCCTTGGTTTCTTTTCATGAGGCACAAAAAAACAACAGATCTGTTAATTATTACTCATAGGTAATAACTTCTTACCTTTTTAGAACACTTGGATGTGGTTTTCAGACAGCACTTCTTATGGCAAGCATACTTGCATACTGAAAAACAGGTTAAGAATGCAGAATTTTTAGAAGTCTGTGCATCATTGACAAGAACTTAAACAATTTATGTTTATTTTGGATATAAATTTTTTTCTTTAGATTCCATAATATCATATATATGCTTTGTACAATATTAGAAAGAAAAAAATTTAACCCATCCTTTATAAGTTCAATTTACTTATTTAACCCATTCTATTTGGAAATATAAAGTGGAAAAATATGCCTAAAGTTTCTAAACAATGTCTATACTTTTTAAAATTCTGCCCATCATTCCCCCCTCCTTTCCCATATTACAGTAGAATATTTATCTGTCTCTCTGGTTTGATTCACAAATTATTTATGTTCCCCTCACTTTACAATCTGCTAAAATGCCAGAAATAGCTACATTTGCAAACATTCCAATGGGTAAGGAAGGCATTACTGCCACGCTTACTGAAATAAAAACAAATTAACACATAAGGTATAAGAAAGGCCTTAAAGTCCAGAATAGAACTTTGAAGATCAAAACATAAAAATATCATTTGTGTTTGGGAAGATAAGATAAAGAAAAGGTTCAGAGCATAAATAACATCTTAGAGCAGGAGAAAACAGGGTGTCTGGGCAGGTGGGAAGAGGAAGATACTAAGAACACAGCTGGCCTATGTCATTTTGCTATACAAGCTCCAGCACTTGCATATTATATCCTTGACCTCCAATAGTTTAACTTGCAGCGTTTCAAGGCCAAGATCAAGTAAGGACATCATTGACTGGAGAAATCACCAGTATAGTCACAAAGAAAGTAATTCTACTAAGAAATCAAACCAAGCCCACCCAAGTCATAAAAAAGCAGATTCTTTACATTTTCAGTTTCAAATCAGACATAAAATTATACCAAATCAAAAGGAATCAGACTAACAGTAGTCACTATAGCTTTTTAAACAATACAAAAGGAAACAATTGTTGAAGCATAGAACATGTGAACATATCTAGCAATAGTGGTGATTTGGCTGTGGTGAAGATGACTTTTATGCTTGTCACCTTACTAGACCAGCCCTTAGTAAATAAACCCTCACAGGATTACTGACAGCACCAGAGTAGATCCATGAAGTGACAGGAATGAAAAAAGATCTTCTGTAAGCCAGAACCAAGTTGACCTACAAAAAGTCCCAACTTACAATCTAGGATTTATATATTCTGATGAAAGGATTACAGTAGAAAAAAAGTACCCTTTTAGGTTATAATCTAAGAATTCATTAGGTAATTAATCCATTCTATAGGTCCATCTACATTAACATATATTTATTAAAACTTATAATATGCCAAAACTGTTTTAGGCACTGGTGATATAGAAGAGACAGATAAGTTTCCCAACCTTATAGAACATACATTCTAGTGGGACAAACAAACAAGAAAATAAATGAATACCTAATATAATCTTGAGTGGCGATAAGTCCTATAAAAGATTTTTAAAGTTGAGTAATGGGACAGAGAATTAGGGGACCGGGTGGCATTTTACGTAGAGAATAAGGAAAGAGCTCTCTAAGAGGTAACATTTGAGTAGAGACATAAATTAACTGAAATAGTAAAGTCCTATTAATATCTAGAAGAAAAGCATTTCAGATAGAGTGAGCTGCAAGTACAGTGACCAAAAAACATCAACATATCTGGATTGGCTACTGAGAGTAGAGAGATATGACGTTAGAGAATTAGAAACAGTGACACAAGAAAACTAAGGGAACTCTGCCCGTGTGGCTCAGTTGTTTGGAGCACTGTCCCATATGGTGTCTTCAATTGCCGGTCAGGGCAATGTATTTCTCTCACACTGATGCTTCTCTCTCTCTCTCTCTCTCTAACGTAAATTAAATTTTTTTTAAGTAGAAGAGGCCTTTACAAAAAAAGAAGGGAAATAGAAATGTCAAGCAGGTAAAAAATTCCTCAAAGATCTCATACTTACATTTGCAAACAGAGGCTCGGTCCATTATCCAGATCAAAGAAGAACAGTACTCACAGTATGTAGGAATGCTATACTGAGTGGCCTTGAAGACGTGACCATTGTGCTCTTCCACCTGAATGAAAGAATACAGCTACTTATGTAAAAGCCAACAGTAAACGTTGCCCTAACATGGTCACTCATTAGGAAATCCTTCAATCCCTTAGTAAGTCCCTTTGAGTGCTTATTCCACAAGGAAATTTATGATCTTATCTATAATAATAAAAGCATAATATGCAAATTAACCAAATGACCAAACAGCAGAACGACCATCCAGATGATCTTCCAGATGACCTTTCAGACGACCACACTATGACACCCACTGTTGTCAGGCCAGCCAAGGTGGGTGCGATGCGATTGGTCGGGGGCCCAGCCATCGCCCCATGATCGCCCTGCAGAGGGAGGCCCAGGCCACCAACCAGCGGGCTGTGAAGGGTGGGCGATCCATCTCAGCGCCCCGGCCGGGTGGGCAGGGCCTACATCTTTGGGGTGATTGATGGCGGAGCCCCTGCCAGGTGGGCGGGACCTGCCTCTTTGGGGCAAACAATTGCGGGGTCCTGGACGGCGAGAGGGCACAGGCTGGCTGAGGGTCCCCCCCAGTGCACGTATTTTGTGCACCGGCCTCTAGTAAGAAATAAAATAAAAGTAAAATACGTGTTCTCTGCTTTCAAAAAGCTAACAATTTTAGTAGAGAAACAAGACTAACTTAATATGAAAATCAGAAAGCAATGCTATAAACACATAAGAGTTAGCTTAAGTGAGTCTAATCAGCATGTTAAATTAAAAGCAGCAGTTCTTGAATTCTTATTTTTAACCTCAAAAACCTTTTGCACTTTTGAAAATTACTGACAACCTCAAACATAAGTTATACCTACTGATATTTACTACCGTATCAGTATGAAATAATTTTAAGTATTTTTCCAATTCATTTAAAATTAACACTAAACATATTACATGTTAACATAAATAACATTTTGATGAAAACTATATCTTTAAAATAAAAAAAAGTAATGACAAAAAAGGGTATTGTTTTAACTTTTTGTAGATCTCTTTAATATCTGGCTTAATAAAAGACACTTGCATCTCATATCCCCATCTTCATTCAACCTGTTGGCAGGTACAGTTTAGTTTGGAAGATACAAAAAAAATCCAGGTCCACACAGATATAAAATTGATAAAAATAAAAGAATACTTTAATTGTCCTTTTAGATAATACTACGTCAAACCTCTACAAATGATACCTTAAAGGTTAATTGAAATATGGAAACTAAAACCACACCAATGAACACTTCATGCTCTCTGACATTAAAATCATTTTCCCGGCTTCACTAAAATTTACAACTTTTACTCTAAGTACCATTAAGAAAATAAAAAGATAAGCCACAGACTTGAGAAGATATTTATAATCATATAGCTGATAAATAACTTCTATCTAGAATATATGAAGAATGGTTACAACTCAAAAATAAGAAGATAATTTTAAAATGGGCAAAACATTGTATAGACAGTTTATTAAAGAAGTACAAATGGCCAACAGGCACATGAAAATACACTCAAAATCATCACTAATCAGGACAATGCAAATTAAAACCATGATGAGATACAGTTTCACACTCACTAGAATGGCTACAATTTAAAAAGACAATAATGACTTTTGGTGAGAATGTGGAGAGACTGGAACCTTCAGATACACTGCAGTTGGGACTGTAAAATGGTAGTCATTTGGAAAACAGTTAAGCATTTTTTGAAAATATTCAACGTAGAGTTATCGTATGACCCAGAAATTCTATTCTTAGGTTTACATCCAAGAGAACTGAAAACATATGTTCTCACAAAAAATATTCATAAACACAAATATTCACATAGCAGCATTTTTATAATACCCCAAAAGTGGAAATAACTTAAATACCCATCAAATGATAAAAGGATAAATAAATGTGTAATATCCACATAATGGGTTAGTAGTATTTCTGCACCAAAACCCACCAAACTACTGATATACATAACCTGAATGAACCGCAAAAACATTATACTAAGAAGCCACATGCAAAAGGCCACACATTGTATGATTCCACTAATATGAAATGTCCAGAAAATGCTAAAATATAAAAACAAAAAGTAGATCAGTAGTTGCCTATAACTGGGAATTGTAAAAGGCAATGCCTGCAAATTGGCATAAAAAATCCTCTCAGGGTAATGTAAATGCTCTAAAATTGGATTGAGGTAATGGTTATAACTATAAATTTATTGAAAATAGCTGAACGGTATTCTTAGAAAAGATAAATTACATTGTAATTAAATTTAACTCAATAAAGCTCTTTTAAGAAACATTTTTATCTATCCTACACTTTAAATGGACATGATTTTATAGTATTATACAGTAATGACTCAGAAAATACTGGTTCACAGAGTTGTGTGGCCCTTCCAAATGTTGACACATTTTAATACACACTATCAGAAAGTGATATTATTCATATTATCAACAACCTCATTAGAAGATTCTCTACTAGAAATTTGTCATGCTCACAGTGGGAAATAAAAGTTTTCCACAATTCTAATATTTGCTTGAAATCTCAAACTTTACCACTTATAATATAATCAGGTGTTTTCTTTGAAGTGAGAGGGTCACTTTGTTCATTTGCAGAAAATGTCTGCCAAATACCTAAGTCTAAATAAGTATAGCTTATTAATAAAGAAAAAGTGATTTCTATTTAAAAAGTGGATAAAGACACATTGATATAAAAAATTATACACAAATATTCCTAGTATCATTACTCTAGCTAAAAAGTAGAAAAACCCAAAAGTCCATAAACTGATGAATAAAGAAAGTGTAGTATAATCTATACAATAGAATACAATCCTACCTAATAATAGACAAATATGCAAATTGACCGTACCTTCGCTATGCCACGATTGGCCAGGAGGCGCGGGGGGGGGCGGGACTTGGGGTGGCCGGGGTGGCCGATTGGGCCGGCGGGATGCTGAGCTCGCGTCGCCAGCGGCGGCTCGAGCTCAGCGTCTGTGCCATGGCTGTGCTGCGGCACAGAAGGGGCCTCTGGGGCAGCGAGCTCATGTCCCGCCGCGGACCATCAAAAGCGGGAGAGCTGGGTGCCTGACGCTCAGGCACCAGGCCTTTCAGAAGCCTCCGGCGTGGCGGAGGCTTCTGAAAGGCCAGGTGCACCAGCAGACAGGCACCCAGCTCCCCCGTGATCGAAAGCGAAAGCGTGTAGGGGACCCTACACGTGCATGATTCAATCATGCATTGGGCCTCTAGTTTGGCTATAAACAGGAATAAAGTACCATACATGCTACAATATGCATGAATCTTGAAAACAATAAGTGAAAGAAGATGGATCTAAAAGATCAATATTGATTTTTTTTCAATATGAAATGTCCATAATAGGCAAATCCACAGATACAGAAAGTAGATTAGTGGTTGACCGGGCTGGGGGAAGACAGAATGGAGAATGACTTCTCAGTGGTGATAGTTACCCAATGTAGTGAATACAGTCATGTGCTGCTTAAGATGGGGATACATTCTGAGAAAATGCGTCATTAGGTTATTTCATCACCGTGGGAATATCATAGAATGCACTTATGAAAACCTAAATGGAATAGCCTACTACATGCACAGGCTATATGGTATAGTCTATTGCTCCTAGGCTACAAATCTATACAACATGTTACTGTACTGAATACTGTAAGCAACTGTAACACAATGCTAAATATTTATGTATGTAAACATATATAAACATAGAAAAGGTATAATCTATACTAATAAAAGGGTAATATGCTAATTAGGGCAGATGTCCTCCAGACGCCCATCAGAACAAAGCTGCTGCGGCTGCCTGAGGCTCAGGCAAGCCACGGATGGTGGCTGCCATTGCCCAAGGCTGGCCCGAGGCTCAGGCAAGCCGTGGATGGTGGCTGCCACTGCCCAGGCCACCAGTGGCAGCAGCAGCAGCGGGGTGATGGGGGCGGTGCCTTCCCCTGATCTGCCAGGTCACCTCTGGCACAGGGAGGCCAGACTGCGGCTTAGGCTAGGGGCCGAGGCAGAGGCGGTTAGGGGTGATTAGGCTGGCAGGGGCAAGGTAGGAGCAATCAGGCCGGCAGGGGGGCAAAGTATGGGCGATCAGGCTGGCAGGGGGGCAAGGTAGGGGCGATCAGGCTGGCAGGGGGGCAGTTAGGGGCGATCAGGCAGGCAGGCAGAGGGGTTAGGGGCAATCCAGCAGGCAGATCGGCAGAGGAGTTAGGGGAGATCAGGCAGGCAGAGGGGTAAGTGGCGATCAAGCCGAGGGGTTAGGGTCGATCAGGCAGGCAGGCAGGTGAGCAGTTAGGAGCCAGTGGTCCCGCATTGTGAGAGGGATGCCCGACTGCCGGTTTAGGCCAGAATCCTGTGGGATCAGGCCTAAACTGGCAGGGATCGGGCCTAAACCAGCAGTCAGACATCCCCTATGGGGTCCTAGATTGGAGAGGGTGCAGGCCGGACTGAGGGGACCCCCCCTCCTGTGCACAAATTTCGTGCACTGGGCCTCTAGTCCTATCTAATAAAAGGGTAATATGCAAATTAACCATCACTCCATCACAAAGACAGCAGCGCCCACAGCCACAAGATGGTGGTGCCCAGTCCTCTCAGCCCTGCTGGAGTCCCCCAGTCCTAGGTGGCGGCTGCTGAGAGCGGGCAGCATGAGCAGCCTGGCGGAATGCTTGCTTCGTCGCCATGGCGACGAGGCAAGCGTTCCACCCTTGCCCGCAGAGAGCCTCTGGCCAGGCCAGGGCGCAGAACGCTTGCCTCGTCATCCTGGTGACAAGGCAAGCATTCCATGCCCAGTCGCAGATGGGCCTCTGGGCCACAGAGAGCCTCTGGGCAGCGGGCGCAGAGCAGCCAGGCCCCGCAGAGAGCTACTGGTGCTCGGATTCATGCGCAGGGCTACTAGTATAGTGTAAAAGATAAGAAATGGTACATATGTATAGAGCATTCATGAATGGAGTTTGCTGGACTGGATGTTGCTCTGGGTGAATCATTGAGTGAATAGTGAGTGAGTATGAAGGCCTAGGATATTAATGTAAACTATAAACATTGTACACTTAAGCTACACCAAATTTATAAAACAACCCCAGATTAAATGAAGCATAAGAGAAAATGATGCAATCTAGAGACACAGTAAACGTGAGATGTATGAGGCACATCATACTGTTTTAGAACCAAGTTTTTTTAATAAGTTTTTGAATAAGTATACTCTAAAAATAACAATAAATAATATAGTACAATAAAGAAACCAGAAACAGTCATTTATTGTCATTATCAAGTATTACGTACTGTACACAATTGTATGTGCTATACTTTTTACTGGCAGCACAGATTTATTTACACCATCACCACCACAGGCATATGAGTAAAGGGTTGTGCTCTGACATTATGAAAGTTCTGACCTCACTAGGCAATCAGACTTTCTCAGCTCCATTATATTACTAGAGGCCCAGTGAACGAAATTCATGCACTGGGGAGGGGGGTGTGTCCCTCAGCTCAGCCTGCGCCCTCTCCAATCTGGGACCCCATGGGGGATGTCCGACTGCCGGTTTAGGCCCGATCCCTGTGGTATCGGGCCTAAACCGGCAGCCGGACATCCCTCTCACAATCCGGGACTGCTGGCTCCCAACCACTCGCCTGCCTGCCAGCCTGATTGACACCTAACTGCTCCCTTGCAGGCCTGGTCACCCCCAACTGCCCTCCCCTGCAGGCCTGGTCCCCTCCAACTGCCCTCCCCTGCAGGCCTGGGTCCCCCCAACTGTCCTCCCCTGCAGGCCTGGTCACCCCCAACTTACCTCCTCTGCCGGCCTGATCGCCCCCAACTTACCTCCTCTGCTGGCCTGATTGCCCCCAACTGCCCTGCCTTGCAGGCCTAGTCCCTCCTAACTGCCCTCCCCTGCTGGCCTGATCACCCACAACTGCCCTCCCTTGCTGGCCATCTTGTGGCAGCCATCTTGTGTCCACATGGGGCGGCCATCTTGTATGTTGGAGTGATGGTCAATTTGCATATTACCTCTTTATTATACAGGACTAGAGGCCCAGTGCATGAAATTCATGCACTGGGGGGGGGTGTCCCTCAGCCCAGCCTGCACCCTCTCCAATCTGGGACCCCTCGAGGGATGTCCGATTGTCCGTTTAGGCCTGATCGGGCCTAACTGCCCTCCCCTGCAGACCTGGTCCCACCCCTAATTGCCCTCCCCTGCAGGCCTGATCTCCCCCAGCTGCCCTCCCCTGCAGGTCTAGTCCCCTCCAACTGCTCTCTCCTGCAGGCCTGGGTCCCCCCGAACTGCCCTTCCCTGCAGGCCCAGTCACCCCTAACTGCCCTCCCCTGCTGGCCTGATCGCCCACAACTGCCCTCCCTTGCAGGCCTGATCCCTCCCAACTGCCCTCCCCTGCTGGCCATCTTGTGGCGGCCATCTTGTGTCCACATGGGGGAAGCCATCTTTGACCACATGGGGGCGGCCATCTTGTATGCTGGAGTGATGGTCAATTTGCATATTACTCTTTTATTAGATAGGATTATTATACAGGATAGTTTAGTGGCTTTGAAGTCAGCCAGCCATTTTAGGGAGCCACCATTGATAACAAGTCAAATCACAAAAGACAAAGCCACATCTCATTCCAAATATTTTAAAGCCAAAAATGATTACACTATAGGCAACTGATAAACGTATTCCTTAAACATATCCACATAAATACGGTATGATATGCTTTAGACTGCTGGTCTAAAAATTACTTTTTTTTATAACATAAAAGACTATGACTTACTAAATCAGTTTCTTTTTTCCTTCTTTTCTTTCTGTCTGTTTTTGGCACCTGGTGGGAAATAAATACAGAAACTGTGATATAACAAAGACCAACATACTTTCTTACTTCTTTGCAAATGCTAAGATTTTTTGCTCAAAAGGTAATAGAGTAAGCAAATGTGAGAAATTTTGACGTTTTCTAAAACAGTATTCATAAAAACAACAGAATGAAAGGATACTTCAGAAATTATTTTCCTTTTAAATCTCAGTTCTGTCCAGAAACCACATCATATTAATTTAAATGACTTTATTTTACTCATTAATTAAATGATTACTGATGACAAAGATTGCACTTTCCCTATTTTGGCTCTAGAAAACTCACTAACCCAGAGCTAAATATAAAAAACTAGCATTTGAAATACAAAAAAGTTATTTTGTATATGACATTTCCTGATAACCATAGTATAGAACAACTGAAGCCTAACCTTTTAAAATTATAAACAAAGACTATATAAGCCTAGTAAGAATCTTCTGCATAACATAAAGACCTTAACCTAGATCTAGAACAGAAGAACTTCTAAGGATTTATTTGTATCTGACTACTTCAAAAATGATTTAAGATAGTTTGTAAATCTAAACACATATAACCAGAATAACTGAAAATAAAATTTAACATAACAAAAAGGATTAATAGTATTCCTAATACCTAATAATTAGATAATATTAATACCTAGTAATTCAGTATCCCAGCTAATTATTTAAGCTGGGATACTAAAAGGAAACACATTGATAACTTTTTCTAAGCCTGCTACTCCTCTGTAACATGCCTTTCATAATAGTTATTTAATAGGGCTGAAGCAAGAATTAAATAAAACACTAAACACCTAGACCAATTCCTGGTACTTAATAAAGATTATTATTGTTCTACAGATTTCCAGAAACACACATTTTCCTAAAACCTAATTCAAGGAGAAATATAATTTGTGGGTCCTCATGTAAAGGTCCTAGATGATACAGTGAATCATACCTTCAACCACTGTTTTACAAAAGAAAATTCATGTAATGACCTCTATCAAAGCTGAAGGTATAATCTTGAGAGAACATTAAATTTTATCTCAGTGAAGAATGTACTAATGTATTAAATAACACATTTAGAAAATATGGTCTGATGAACTTATCAGACATAATGGAGTTTGTTAAATTTCAAGTAATGCTAAGTTGACATTTCACTGTAATATTTTTCTCAAATACCAGATGTCCCAAACAGACTCTTAAGCAGAGTTAATAACTGAACCCTTTAAGAAATCAAAATATAACATACTTACCTTTGGGGGTATACAATCCAAAGTCTTGAATTCATTCATATATTCATCTAAAAACACTTTAAAAGTGTTGACCCAAACTCTGACTGGAGATTCTCTCCAATCTCGCTGCTCAAGTCTCATGGTCTTTTCCAGAATCTGCTCAAATAGTGCATAAAGGTCTTTATACCGTATGCTTTTCCCATCATCTATCTAATAAGCAATAAAAGAAGAAATTTAAGGTTTTTAGGAAGAAATTCTTTCATATAGAAGATTGATTCAATTTGCATGGGGTTAATATTCAGAATAAAAATTAGAAACCTGATAACTTTCTAATGGGCATGCCCAATGAGGTCATGTGGTACTTATCCTATCTAATAATAGAGTAACATGTAAATTACCATCACTCCGCTACGACCACGATTGGGCGGCGAGAGGCTGGGGGGCGGGACTCGGGGTGGCCTATCCGGCCATTGAGAGGCACGGATCCGCTGCCACTGAGGGGGGCTACCCTGCTGTTGAGAGGCACAGGGGGTGGGACTCCCGCCCCCTGTGCCTCTCAAGGGCCAGATCCGCGGCTGCTGAGGGGGCCTGCTGCGGACACCCAGCTGCGCCTCTCAACGGCAGGGTAGCCAGGTGTCCGGAGGCTTCTGAAAGGCCTGGTGCCGGAGCAGACAGGCACCCAGCTACACCGCGAAAAGCGAAAGCGTGTAGGGGACCCTACACGTGCATGATTCAATCATGCACTGGGCCTCTAGTCTAGATATAAATTCCTACTATACTGTGAAATATCTGCTGAGTAAAACCTGCTAAATTTTAGTAAAATACTGAACAGTTTAAAGAATGTAGTAATTTGAAAAAGTCCTGGGAGTTTCTCCCATAGTCTGGCATTATAAAATAAATTTTCTAAAACACAACCAATATCATATGAAAGCATAAAGTAAATCTGAAAGTGATATAAACTGATAGGTATAAATCAGTAAACAAAACTACTCTAATTCCACTGGAAAAAACTGTATAATAATTCCACACATGTAAGAATTAGAATCTAGAACGAAAGGATTATAAAAAGTCAAAATAGTAGAGTCCATGGGTAATATCCAGAATATCTAAATTCAATATCTTAAGAAGATGAAAATATACCCAGGAGGGAGAAAAAGAAAACTACTTCAGGAAATTTGAGGAAGCTACTAATCTGAGATCAGTCAGTATGCTTTTCCCTAGCTATACCTAAAACAAAAACAAGGAACCGAAGAAATCTCTAGTTGAACATGGCCTCTGTATTATCTTCTACAGTATTGACAAATTTTTCATATGTTGATCTACAAAATATATACTAATACTGCCCAACTTACCGCCAATGCAGATGAATAAAAGCTGAAGATATTCTGCCGGAATTCTTTCAGGGCCTTTTTAAATACAACATCCACTAGTGTGTCTTTCTTGCTGTCTTCATTATCTAGGTCATTCATCTGGGGACCACAGAAAGAGTTTTTGTACTGAATCAAGTAATTGAAAAGAGGTAAATGAAATAGTAAACACATATAACTGCCCTGAAAGTGCAAGCCACTGTTATTATAGGTAAAAGCACGACTAAATAGCCAGTGTCATTATTGCTAGATGATTTTCTAATGTCCTTTCTAACATTTATGACTCTATCGTTCTACCAGAAAAACAACTCCAAGTATTTAATTACAAGCCTCATCTTCACATATGTAATATATAACATGACAGTTACAGTAAAATTCTGTTTACCCAGACTGACTAATGTATATTATATTATTTACACCTTTCTCGAAAAGACCATTTAAGTTAATAAAGCATATGTCTCCTTGATCTCTAGGGGCCATATTCTGATATACACAAGTATTCCATAGTCAAAGCTGCTCAGGGGCCTAATTCAGCATTCAGAGTGTACCTTTTTCAGAAGAAATTCATCCATGTTCTTTAAATCACTGGCACTTTCTATAATCTGGACAGAGTCATTTTGCCAATGCATAGATTCCAAAGTCACGCTGCTGATCTTCACACTTTGCTTGCGCTTTGCCTTTGGAGAGGGCTCTTTATTCTCTTTGAACTCCTTCTGGCAACTACCAGGCAATTCTGGGCTCAAAGGAGGTGTTGGGTGATACTGAGCTAATTCTACAATTCAAGAGAGAGTAGCCAAAGAGAAAAGAAATTTAGTAAAAATAATGAAATCTCCACATCCGTAAGTTCCTTTAGTAAGTCACTGTAAGAAACACATGTAAATGTTTGAAAGCAAAATAGTAATAATGTTTGAGGCCAGGCAGTTAAACAATAAATCCAGACTGCACATTTGTACATAAAATGTATTTAAGAATGACCACTTTTCTTTTTAAAAAAGAATAAATTCTTATTTATTTCAGAGAGTAAGGGAAAGACAGAGATATAGAAACAGCAATGATGAGAATCATTCATCAGCTGCCTCCAACACTAGGGATAGAGTCTGCAACCTGGGCATAGTGCTCTGACCAGGAATCAAACCCTGATCTTCTGGTTTGACGCTCAATAACTGATCCACCACAGCCAGGCAAGAATGACCACTTTTCAATAAAAATGCTATCTATCCTGTCTTCCTAAGGTTTGATACTGAAAACCTGAATGGAAGTATCTTATAGGACTGAAGCCAGTGCCAAGGAAAAGACAGAAGAGCACAAAAATCACACTAGCATGTTAAATGCTGTTAAAAACCCAGTCATAATTTTACTGTATTTATTTGAAAGAACATCAGCTATATAAAACTCGAACAAACAAGTGAAGTTTGATTATTACTTCTGCCCAATGATAATTAAAAAGCTACAATCTTAACTTTTATACACACATCCTTATGAAGCAAATACACAATGAAGACTGCTAATAAAATATGCTTCAAATAGGGGCTAAAGCCATGAATGCTTCAGTAATGATATCTGAACTTCGTTTGACAACCTGTTTAGGGAGCCAGGTAACAACTGGTTCACTTCTACTTCGATCTCTTTTGCATTTGGGATTTTCTTATATATCTTCCACATAACTGTCTGAATTTCCCAGAGAATTCCTGGAATGAACTTGGCTTTGTTTTATATATAATACTAGAGGCCTGGTGCATGAAATTTGTGCACGGGAAGGGGAGTCCCCTCAGTCCAGTCTGCACCCTCTCCAATCTGGGACCCCTCGGGGGATGTCCAACTGCCGGTTTAGGCCCGAAGCTGGGGATCGGGCCTAAACCATCAGTCAGACATCCCTCTCACAATCCGGGACCACTGGCTCCTAACTGCTCATCTGCCTGGCTGCCTGATCGCCCCTAACTTCCCCCCCTGCCAGCCTGATCACCCCTAACTGCCTCTGCCTGCCGACCTGATCGCCCCTAACTGCCCCCCATGCTGGCCTGGTCACCCTCAACTGCCCCCCCCCGCTAGCCGGTTGCCCCCAACTGCCCCCCCACCGGCCTGGTCGCCCCTTACTGCCCCCCCACTGGCCTGGTTACCCCAATTGCCCCCCTCTTCCAGCCTGGTTGCCCCTAAATGCCCCCCCCCGCTGGCCTAGTTGCCCCTTACTGCCCATCCTGCTGGCCTGGCCACCTCCAACTGCCCCCCTGCCGGCTTGGTTGCCCCCAACTTCCCCCCTCTGCCGGCCTGGTTGCCCCTAACTGCCCTCCTCCCACCGACCTGGTCTCCTCTTACTGCCCGTCCTGCCGGCCTGGTTGCCCTACTCAGACTGCTGTTCAGTTGTTTGGTCGTCCCTCACTAACCCCCCTGCCGGCCTGGTTGCTCTACTCAGACTGCTGCTCAGTTGTTTGGTCATCCCTCACTAACCCCCCTGCCGACCTGGTCACCTCACGCAGCCTGCTGTTCAGTCATTTGGTCATCCCTGACTAATACCCCTGCCGTCCTTGTCAAAGCCTGCTGTTTGGTTGTTACTGTTACTGTGATGGCATCCAGGACAATTTGCATATTCCTCTATTATTAGTATAGATAATATTATATATTATAAAACACAAAAGGTTTTCTCTACAATTGTTTACACCAAAGAAACTGGATTCCGTGAAGTTCATTACAATCTAGAACTACAGTGGATTTCTAAAACCCTACCTGGGGCTTCTAAGAATATTGGCCCCTTCTCATTTCACATATTTGTTTGTTTCCCCACATGTATTCACCTTACCCTCTTTCCAATGATATATCCTCATCCCATCTAAAAGCTAATTCTGGCCCTGGCCAGTTGCTCAATGGTTAGAGCATTGACCCACGGACTGAGAGGTCATGGTTTTGATTCTGATCAAGGGCACTTACCTCGGTTTCAGGCTCTCACCCTGACCCCAGTTGGGGTATGTGCAGGAGGCAACCAATTGATGTATCTCTCTCTCATAGATGTTTCTCTCTCTCTGTCTTTCCCCCTCCCTTCCACTCTCTCTAAAAATCAATGGGAAAAATAAATCCTTGGGTAAGGATTAACAGAAAAAAAAAAAAAAAAAGCTCATTCTGATGCTGGAAAAAAAATGCCAATTCCACCTCAGGCAGAAAGAAGTATGACTAACCTAATCTCAGATATGATGCCAGGATAAAAATTACAAAGATACAGGATACGAGTATATTCAAATTGGTATCAACTGATTTTAATTCTATTATATAACCTAGATATATAATTATTTC
Organism: Cnephaeus nilssonii; assembly: GCF_951640355.1. Lineage (NCBI taxonomy): Eukaryota > Metazoa > Chordata > Mammalia > Chiroptera > Vespertilionidae > Cnephaeus > Cnephaeus nilssonii. The sequence continues at coordinate 2,738,906 of NC_137072.1, read as the reverse complement.
ATTTAGTAAAGTCAATTATCTTTCTTATAATAAAAGAAATAATAATTACTAAAGTAACTTTATAATCCTATTTCACTATTAAAAACAACAGCTACCTTAATAAATTTCTACCCAAAGATATTTAAAAAGCTACAATCTTGCCCAGTCATCGTGGCTCAGTGGTTGAGTGTTGACCTATGAACTAAGAGGTCACAGTTCAATTCCCGGTCAGGGCACATACCCAGGTTGCAGCCTCCATCCCCAGTGTGGGGCATGCAGTAGGCAGCCAATCAATGATTCTCTCTCATCCTTGATGTTCCTATTTCTCACTCCCTCTCCCTTCCTCTCTGAAATCAATAAAAATATCTATAATAATAAAAGCATAATATGCTAATTAGACCAGACATCCTTCTGGACGACCTTCTGGATGAAGCTGCGGTGGCAGGGGCCGAGGCAGAGGCAGCCACCACAGCGGTGGGGGCCAAGCCCCTTGCATGAATTTCGTGCATCGGGCCTCTAGTATTCAAAATAAAAAGCTACAATCTTAAATTTTATACACATATCCCTATGGAGCAAATACACAATAAAGACTACTAATAATATATGCTCCAACTAAAGAACTTGGGAATTAGTAATGGAGAAAATAACTGAAAAATTTAGAATGATTACTGTAAACCAGATAAGATATATGAAACTGTTCCTGTTAGTAATGTAATGGAAAGGAACTCTTAATCTTCCAAACTAAACTTGTAGTATTCACTATTGGTTTTATCCTTATCATTTTGTCTGACACACAGTGGACTATGTGGAAGTTTTTTGTTTTTGTTAATATTCACCTGAGGATATTTTTCCATTGATCTTTAGAGAGAGTGGGAGAGAGAGGGAAAGACAGAAACATATCGATTGGTTGCCTCCTGCACATGCCCTGACCAGGGCCCAGGCCCGGGAGAAGCCTGCAACCAAGGAACGTGCCCTTTACCAGAATTGAAGCCGGGACCTTTGGTCTGCAGGCTGACACTCTATCCATTGAGCCAAACCAGCTAGGGTCCTATGTGGAACTGAATGATCTTTCCTCCTTGTCCCTTTATCATAGATATTAGAAGTTTTATTTATTTATTGTAATTGCTTCTATTGTATCTTTCTTTAAGAAATAATAACTTTCTTCCTAGGACCTCTTTCCATTTTATTCAATACTGGTATTTCACCTAGTGCATACTCATCTATGATGTATATCCCTACTGAAGATAGCTGACCTCTTTACATGTAGTAATTGAAAACATGCTTAAGCAAAGGGAAGAATGGAGTAATCTAATAGAGGGATTATTGAAATCCTTAGAGAGTTAGTAATTCTAGCATTTAAAAAAGCCAGTGTTCTCAACAGATGAACTAACTGTTGGGTACTTTCAAATATGTTATGATTGATGTCCCAAAAGTTAAAATAACAGCTACCATTATAAAGTTCCAGGCACTGACATATGGTAGTTACTTAATATGCACCATGGTGTTTAAGAATGTGGACTCTGGAGCTAGACTGTCTAGATTCAAATTTCAGCTTTGCAAATTACTATCCTAGCTAATAGAAGAGTAATATGCAAATTGACCATCACTCCAACACACAAGATGGCCATCCCCATGTGGTCAAAGATGGCTCCCCCATGTGGACACAAGATGGCTGCCACAAGATGGCCAGCAGAAGGGGAGGGTAGTTCGGAGGGACCAGGCCTGCAAGGGAGAGTAGTTGGGGGCAATCAGGCCGGCAGGGGAGGACAGTTGGGGGTACCCAGGCCTGCATGGGAGGGCAGTTGGGGGTGACCAGGCCTGCAGAGGAAGGCAGTTGGGGAGACCAGGCTTGCAGAGGAGGGAAGTTGGGGGTGACCAGGCCTGCAGGGGAGGACAGTTGGGGGGGACCCAGGCCTGCAGGGGAGGGAAGTTGGTAGCGACCAGGCCTGCAGGGGAGGGCAGTTAGGGGTGACAAGGCCTGCAGGGGAGGACAGTTAGGGGTGACTAGGCTGGCAGGGGAGGGCAGTTAGGGGTGACTAGGTCAGCAGAGGAGGGCAGTTAGGGGCAATCAGGCCGGCAGGGGAGCGGTAGGATCGGGCCTAAACGGGCAGTCGGACATCCCTCGAGGGGTCCGAGATTGGAGAGGGTGCAGGCTGGGCTGAGGGACACACCCCCCATGCACGAATTTCATGCACTGGGCCTCTAGTATGTATATAAGCAAATAATTTCTCTGTGCCTGTTTTCTCATCTATAAATTAGGAATAATAATCATATTACCTCATAAAGTTGTGAGGATCAACTGATTTAATGCATACATGCTTAGTACAGTGCTTTATACATAGTAAGCACTTAAATATGAGCTGCCATTATTTTTATTAATAACACATATTTGTGAGTGTATGAGGACTAAATTTTAACACTTTAAAAAAATGAGGCTAACCAAAGATTCAGCCATTCTTAAAGTAGTTGTTGTTTCACCATTTCGTACCACATTTCCTTGAACTTCTATTATAGATACAATGTATTTTTATAGTTATCTTTTAGTTAAGGAAGGATTTCATAATCCTGGTCCTATCTCAGGAAATATAGCCAACAGGATTTCCATTACAATAATTAGAAAAATAGCAAACTTTCAGAAAGAATAAACCGAAATTATGAAGATAATCTCCACCCTTTGTCTATTTTTACCATCTGGAAACTGATGCACTGGAATCATATCTGAGCCAGCCAAGAGCGGTAAAACCTCCAACTGGGTGGCAGGTTTTACTCTGGTGGTCTTCTTCTCCCCTTGTTTCCCTTTGGCCCAGAATCTCATCCTCGCTCTCTGAGGTCTATTTAGAAAAGAAAAGAAAAAAGGCAAAAATGGAAATCAGCCAGTTCCAGGGATAATATTTGTAACCATTTTAAGCTATAAGTATGTCTTAGTTCATTTAATATTCACAGGTAAATTTAATCATACTTAATTTTTAATTTCACGTTTAAATTTTATCTGAAAGGTAAATATTTTCCTCACCTAGAATACAGCAATAATAAGACATAGACATTATATAATTTCCTAAAATAAATGGCTACAAAGCAGTGGAACAAAGATTCCAACTCAGGTTTTCTAATTCTTAAACTTGTTATCTCTTCATTCTTGTCCTTCTTCTAGCTAAGATTTAGTGTATAGATAACATAACAAGAACAAAAATACTTTAAAAAAATCACTGATATGCCATCACTCTAAAACATATTAGTTTACATTTTGGGGGGTAATTTCTTCCCAGTATTTATCCATATGCATATCCATTTTCACATCTTGTAATCATGATACAGATATTATTTTGAATCTTTCCTCTTGCCATTATGTAACAAAGGTTTTAATGTTACTCTTTTATATTCATGAGTCATCAGTATAATTAACAAAAGCCACCACTTACTTGAGTTGTTATCTTGCTCCAGGTACAGTACTAAGTGCTTGTATAGGATTACTTTTTTAAATTATTACAATTACAACAAGCTTACTTTCAAACTATTATAACCACTTTACAGGTGAAAAACTGAAAGCTTAACCAGTAGCTACTTTTCCCAAGGATGCACAGCTAGTGAGTGACAAAGTTGCAAATCACGCCTACTATGCTATATTGCCTCATTCTTCGTGCTTACATACGCTTTTATCACATAAACCAAGGCAACACCTTGAGATAATAACAACAGCTTACATTTACTGACTACATATCAATTATCCTAACCCCATACTAGGAGACTTATTTGTACATTACTTTGTTCCTTCATATATTCACTGAGTTAATAAAAATTTTTTTTGAACATCTAATATAAGCCAGGTATTATGCCTTATATATGATATGCGTAATTTTCACAACTACAGCTGACCCTTAAACAACAAACATGAGAATTAGGGGCACCCACCCCATGCACAGATGAAAATCGTGCGTAACTTTTGACTCCCCAAAAATTTAACTACCTACCAATAGCCCACTGTTGACCAGAAGCCTTACTGATAACAGTCAATTAACACATATTTTTTATGTTATATGTATTATATACTGTATTCTTACAATAAAGTAAGCTAGAGGAAAGTGTTAAGAAAATCATAAGAGAAAACATATCTACAGTACTATATGTATTTATTGCAAAACATCTGCATATAAGTGGACCCAAGTAGTTCAAACCCATGTTGTTTAAAGGTCAAATGTACTATGATAAATAGGTATTATTATCTTTACTTTACATATGAGCAAATGAGGTTCAGAGGGCTGATGGAGTTGGAAGTTAAAATGAGGTCTATGGGTTTTGAAGCCCATGATCTTTTTTCTTTTGTTTGTTTGTGCTTTTTTAATTTATTTTTTTAAAATATATTTTATTGATTTTTTACAGAGAGGAAGGGAGAGAGATAGTCAGAAACATCGATGAGAGAGAAACATTGAATAGTTGCCTCCTGCACACCCCCCACTGGGGATGTGCCCACAACCAAGGCACGTGCCCCTGACCGGAATCGAACCTGGGACCTTTCAGTCTGCAGGCCGATGCTCTATCCACTGAGCCAAACGGGTTTCGGCTGTTTGTGCTTTTTTTAAAGCTTCTTACTAACTTATATGTCCATATAGCATAAGGAGAAATTTTCTACAAGGCTTATTACAAATGGTAGCATCCTTCTGCCATTCTCATTCCTTTTCTACTCCCTGAAAACAATGCTTTTGAATTAATTTAACTGATTCTTTCAATATTTATTGTACTTACATTGCTATCATATTCGTAGCCACAGATAATAATTAAGCATGTTCCACCACATCTTTTCTACACCTTCCACAAACACAGATGTGACCCCAATAGAATCATATCATAATTTTAGTTAGATCAATATGCAGTATTTTCTTTTAGTAATTAATTTTCACTATTTTTATTATGTAAATAATACTCACAACTAAAACATGTAGTTCCCTGCATAACCTATTTTTTCTAGAATTAATAAATGTTGTTCTATACTTGCTTATTTTTCTCCATAGTTTCCCCATTTGTGTATATCTCCTCTCAACATGTTCAAACACAGTAGGTACTCCATCAAGTTTCATGTTCTTAAAATCTCTCTCCCGAGTCTCTCTGATATGGTTTCCCTCAGGGTTTGCTGTACAACCATCAGTTGAAAAGCTACTTTCACAGATATAATAGAGAGTACTTTTGTTGCTTAGCCTATCTAATAAAGAGGGAATATGCTAATTGACCCTCACACCATCGCAAAGATGGCAGCGCCCACAGCCAATAAGGAGGAAATATGCTGACTGCCCCTCCCTCAAAGATGGCGGCACCCATAGCCACAAGATGGCGGCACCCAGTCCCCGCAACCCCGCTGGGGCGGCAGGCGTGTGGCAAGGCCAGGCCTGCCCCAGGCAAGCCCAGCTGCTCTGCACGCTTGCCTCCGGAGTCCCCCAGTCCCCTCAGCCCCCCAGGCGCCCAGGGCCGGCCCAAGGCGCAGGCAAGCCTCGGATGGCGGCTGCCCAGCCAACCAGGGCTGCCCAAGGCGCAGGCAAGCCTCAGATGGCGGCTGCCCTGCCACCCAGGGCCGCCCAAGGCTCAGGTAACCAGGGCTGGTCGAGGATTGTGCTGCTGGCAGTGGCAGCAGTAGAGGTGTGATGGGGTGTCGCCTTCCCCTGATCGCCGGGTTGCCTCCTGCCCCTGAGGGCTCCCAGACTGTGAGAGGGGGCAGGCCGGGCTGAGGGACGCACCCCTCTAGTGCATGAATTTTCATGCACCAGGCCTCTAGTTGTTTTATAATGACACTAGAAGCCCGGTGCACGAATTCATGCACAGGTGGGGAACCAAGGCCTGGCCAGCAATTGGGGCCAATGGGGGCAAGGCTGGCCGGGGGAAGGGGCCACAGGAAGATGACTGGTGGGAGGAAGGGGTATGGGCAGATCGGGGTGGCCGGCCAGGGGTGAGGGACTGCACCCGGGGCTGGCCAGGGGGAGGGGCCGCGAGAGGTAGGCCAGCCGGCCCCCTCATCAGGCTGATAGGTAGGCCAGCAGGCTGTGGGGAGAGACTGGGGGACATTGGCCAGCCGCAGGAGGTAGGCTGTGGGAGCACACTGACGACCAGGGGGAAGCGCCTGCATTGAGCGTCTGCCCCCTGGTGATCAGTGCATGTCATAGCGACTGCCTGACTAGTCATTCCAGTCCTAATGGTCGCTTAAGCTTTTATATATAGACTAGTGGCCCTGTGTATGAAATTTGTGCATGGAGGGAGGTGACCTCAGCCCAGCCTGCACACTCTCCAATTGGGGACCCCTTAGGGGATGTCTGACTGCCGGTTTAGGCTGGATTGAGCCTAAACCGGCAGTCGGACATCCCTCTCGCAATCTGGGACCGCTGGCTCCTATCTGCTCACCTGCCTGCCTGCCTGATCGCCCCTAACTGCCTCTGCCTGACTGATCACCCCTAACTGCCCTCCCCTGCCGGCCTGGTTGCCCCCAACTTCTCTCCCCTGCCGGCCAATGTGGTTCTGATTGGTTGGTTTCTATGCCAGCCAGAGTCAAAAGCTCTGCCTCATAGGCAGCCATTGGCTCCTCACAGTTCATTTAGATTTGGTTCTGATTGGCCGGTTTCTATGCCAGTCAGCGTCTCCAGGCCTATCTCCAGGCCTGATCAGAGAGGCGGGGCTGATCAGCAGCTCCCGCGGAGGCCCGGAGAGAAACAGAGGCACGGCTGCTGGTGAAGCCCGGAGAGAAAGAGAAAAGCAGTGAGTGATCAATAACTGCCACAGAGGCTGCGGATCAGACCCTGCCTCTCTCTTTGGGTCTCTCTCCGGGCCTGATCCACAGGCCCCTCAGCAGTCAGTGCTAAATTGCCATGCCCGCACCAGCAGCAGTCAGTGCTGGGTCACCACGGCAACCCAGCACTGACTGCAGGACTGACTTACAGTGTTTGGTTGAGCCTTTGGTCAGTCGTTACAGACCCTGGGTTTTTATATATGAGGACTAGAGGCCCGGTGCATGAAATTCATGCATGGGGAGGTGTCCCTCAGCGCGGCCTGCACCCTCTCCAATCTGGGACCCCTTGGGGTATGTCCAACTGCTGGTTTAGGCCCGATCCCACAGGCAGTCAGACATCCCTCTCACAATTCAGGACTGCTGGCTCCTAACCGCTCGCCTGCCTGCCTGCCTCCCTAATTGTCCCTAACCACTTTTGCCTGCCAGCCTGATTGCCCCCTAACTGCTCCCCTGCTGGCCTGATTGATGCCTAACTGATATCCTGCCGGCCTGATCACCCCCAACTGCCATCCCCTGCCAGCCCGATTGCCCCCAACTGCCCTCCCCTGCCAACCTGATCGCCCTCAACTGCCCTCCCCTGCTGGCCTGATTGCCCCAAACTGCCCTCTCCTCCAGGCCTGATCTCGCCCCCAAATGCCCTCCCCTGAAGGCCTGGTTGCACCCAACTGTCCTCCCCTGCCGGCCTGGTAGCCCCAAACTGCCCTCCCCTGCCGGCCTGGTAGCCCCAAACTGCCCTCCCCTACCGGCCATCTTGTGGTGGCCATCTGTGACGACATGATGGCAGCCATCTTATAGCGGATATCTTGTGATGACATTGCACAACGCCACCTAGGCTTTTATTATATAGGACTAGAGGCCTGGTGCATGAAATTCATGCATGGGGGGGGTGTCCCTCAGCCCAGCCTACATCCTCTCCAATCTTGGACGCCAGTGGGATCGGGACTAAACAGGCAGTCAGACATCTCTCACAATCTAGAACTGCTGGCTCCCAACTGCTCGCCTGCCTTCCTTCCTGATTGCCACTAACCGCTTCTGCCTGCCAGCCTGATCACCCCCTAACCACTCCTGTGCCAGCCTGATTGATGCCTAACTGCTCCCCTGCCAGCCTGTTTGCCCCTAACTGCCGTCTCCTGCAGGCCTGGTCACCCCTAACTGCCCTCCCCTGCCGGCCTGGTCCCCCCAACTGCTCTCCCCTACAGGCCTGGGTCCCCCCAATCTGCCCTTCCCTGCATGCCCAGTCACCCCCAACTTCCCTCCTCTGCCGGCCTGGTCCCTCCCAACAGCCCTCCCCTGCTGGCCATCTTGTGTCCACATGGGGGTAGGATCTTTGACCACATGGGGGCAGCAATCTTGTGTGTTGGAGTGATGGTCAATCTGCATATTACTCTTTTATTAGATAGGATAGAGTACTGGTGCATGGGTGGGGGCCAGCTGGTTTGCCCTGAAGGGTGTCCCGGATCAGGGTGGGAGTTCCCTTGGGGCATAGGGCAGCCTAAGTGAGGGGCCTGTGGTGGTTTGCAAGCCGGCCATGCCCCTGGCGACCCAAGCAGAGGCCCTAGTATCTGGGGTTTATTTATCTTCTACAATTGAAACTTTGTAGCCTGGAGTGGAGCCAAGCCCTCTGCTTGCTCCGTGGCAGCAGCCATTTCTGTTGGGGTTTATGTATCTTCTATAATTGAAACTTTGTAGCCTTAAGCGGAGGCCTGAGCAGGCAAGGGTGTGCAGAAAGCTTGGCTTCCTCCATTGCCGGGGGCAACTCTAGCCTCCCGCTCTTTCCAGCTCCGTAGCTGCCGCCATTTCTGTTTGGATTTGTTTACCTTCTATAATTGAAACTTTGTAGCCTTCAGTGGAGGCCTAGGCCGGCAAGGGCAGGCAGAAAGCTTGGCTTCCTCCATTGCTGGGGAAACCCAAGCCTCCCTCCTACTCTCTGTAGCTGTAGCCATCTTGGTTGGGTTTATTTGCATATTCGCTCCTGATTGGCTGGTAGGTGTGGCTTGTGGGCATGGCTTATGGGTGTAGTGGAGTGGTGGTTAATTTGCATATTACTCTTTTATTAGATAGGATATCTTTTGGTATGGGCCTATTTTCAGCCAATTATGTTGGGCTCTTGGTGGTACCTTTCTATCTAGAAATTCATGCCCTTCAGTTCTATAAAATTTATTTGAGTTACTTTATTAATGATTTCATCCCCTCCATTTTCTTTGGTCTATCTTTCCAGAGCTCCTATAAGTGGGTCATTGAATCTGCTGAACAGCTCCTCTAATTTTCTTATTTTTTCTTGTCTCTTCCATCTCTTTGCCTATTTGCTCAACTTTCTGAGATATAACCTCATTTTTCTAACATGTCAGAGTTGTTTCTTTATACTATTAAAATTTTAATTTTCAAAAGCTCTTTTCATTATGAATGTTTCTTTTTCATGCACTCTGTTCCGTTTCATAAATATAGTCATATTTATTAATACAAGTCTATTGATAATTTTACTTGTCAAAAAAAAAATTGTACTTGTCTGTCTTGAATTCCTCCTCCTCCCCCATGGTTTATTTCTTCCAAGTTGTATTTTATGTATTATTTTTAGTTTATTTCATTTAAGATGTTCCCTCAAATGTGTAGCGATAAAAAAATAGGGTAAAAAACAAGCCCTAGCCGGTTTGGCTGTGGGTAGAGTGTTGGCCTGTGGACTAAAGGGTCCCAGGTTCAATTCCAGTCAAGGGCACATGCCCAGGTTGCAGGCTTGATCCCCAGTAGGGATGTGTGCAAAAGGCATCTGATCAATGATTCTCTCTCATTATTGATGTTTCTCTCTCTCTCTTCCTCTCCCTTCCTCTCTGAAATCAATAAAAATATATTTTTTAAAAATAGGGTAAAAAAACAAAAAGCTGTTGGAAGCTCCAGTGTGCATTGGTGGGGCTTTCAAACTGTGGTCTTCCTTGTAGGATTATCTGGTGGTTATGTTTTGTAGGGAGAGCCCTTTTACAAATATCTCTATGCCTTTCCTAGAAGGTTGGACAAAAAGTCTCAAAGACTCTAAACCATCTGCTTAGAAGGTACATGAAATGTAGAAGCTGAGTCAAGTAAAAAAGCTGGGCAATCTAATATTCAGTATGTAAACATTCATTAAAATCATCTGTGCCAAATATGTACCCCAATCTTCAAAAGTCTGGTAACCACCAAGTGCAGAGATCTTTTGTTTTATTCTTTCTAGGGAATAAATCTCCTGTTTTCTGCTAGGATTGGGGAAGAACAGTCAACCTGATGCTTCTTTCTCAGCTTTACTCAGTTGGTTTAGGATTCAACTGTCTCATATTTTTTTAAATTGATTTTCAGAGAGAAGAAGAATGGGTGATGGAGGAGAAAGAGAGAGAGAAAGATAGAGATGAGAATGAAACATTAATCAGTTGCCTCCTACGTGGCCACTACTGGGGATTGAGCCCACAACCTGGGCATGTGCCCTGATTGGGAATCGAACCGGCAACCTTTTGGTGCATAAGATGACACCTAACCAACTGAGCCACACCGGCCATGGCATACAGTAGGTCCTCGGGTTACGTCAGAGATCCGTTCCTATGGCGCAATGTAACACAATTATCGCCGTAAGTCGGAACCCACCTACATAAGCATCTACAACACTCACATAGAGCACATACACAGCAGTAATGAAGTGAAACAGTAAAAAAATATTTAAAAGGAAGATAACAATTCCTGACATTTACTTGTGGTAAATAAATAATAAAAAACATAAAGCACATATGTACATACGTTGAAATGATGGAACTTTTTTTTTAAATTAAATAAATGGGAGATGGCAACATAACCACGAAATGACGTATGTCGAGTCAAATACTGGTAACCCAAGGACTACCAGTATTTAAAATTTGTTTTTACTTTTTTATTGATTTCAGAGAGGAAGGGAGAGATAGAGACATCAATGATGAGAGAGAATCATTGATCCACTGACTCCTGTATGCTCCACACTGAGGATGGAGCCCACAACCCAGGCATGTGGTCTCACTGGGAATTGAACCATGACCTCCTGGTTCATAGATCAACGCTTAATCAATGAGCCATGCCAGCTGGGTTATTTACTTTTTGGATACCACAGTTTTATTATTGTTGTCTTATGCTGTTTTCCTGTTGTTGTTTTTGTTATTTTGTCCTGCATAGGTTTTATCATTTTAGTAATTTTGAAGGAGAAAGTGGAAATTAAATTTGTATACTTAATCTGCTATCACCAGCTATATGTTCTTCCTAGTTTGCCAAAATTTATCTCTAGGATAAATTGCTCTGGATTTGGGTTATCTGGCTTATGCCTCTACAATCATTAAGGAATTGCTCTTTAATAGTGTTATAAACCAGATAGATTTCAATGTGATCTTTAAGTATTCAGTGAGGGCCTGACTGCTTTATATAACACAACTAGAAGCCCGGTGCACAAAATTTGTGCACGGGGGTGTGTGTCCTTCAGCCCAGCCTACACCCTCTCTAATCTGGGACCCCTCGAGGGATGTCCGACTGACCTCGGGCCTAAACAGGCAGTCGGATATCCCTCCCACAATCCAGGACTGCTGGCTCCCAACTGCTCGCCTGCCTGCCTTCCTGATTGCTCCTAACCGCTTCTGCCTGCCAGCCTGATCACCCCCTAACCACTTCCCTGCCAGCCTGATAGATGCCTAACTGCTCCCCAGCCAGCCTTATTGCCCCTAACTGCCCTCCCCTGAAGGCCTGGTCACCCCTAACTGCCCTCCCCTGCAGGCCTGGTCACCCCTAACTGCCCTCCCCTGCAGGCCTGGTTCCCCCCAACTGCCCTCCCCTGCAGGCCTGGTACCCCCCAAATGCTCTCCCCTGCAGGCCTGGGTCCCCCGCAAATGCCCTTTCCTACAGGCCCAGTCGCCCCCAATTTCCCTCCTCTCACAGTTTGGTCACCCCTAACTGCTCTCCCCTGCTGGCCTGATCGCCCACAACTGCCCTCCCTTGCAGGCCTGGTCCCTCCCAACTGCCCTCCCCAGCTGGTCTGATCACTCACAACTGCCCGCCCTTGCAGGCCTGGTCCCTCCCAACTGCCCTCCCCTGCTGGCCATCTTGTGTCCACATGGGGGCAGCCATCTTGTGTGTTGGAGTGATGGTCAATTTGCATATTACTATTTTATTAGATAGGATAAGGAACAAAGATATTTATTTATTTAGTCTGCTTAATTTTTCTTTAAATATTTTCCAGAGTCAGTTTTGGTAGTAAATATTTTCTTGAAATAAGTCAATTTTATTTGTACTGCAAGTTCATTTTTTAAAATAAATGTAAAATTACTTTAAAATTTCTTCTTTTCCTGTAATGATTTCTTCATTATCAATTAAGATACTATAAAATTGTGTTTTTTATTATAAACTGGGTGTTTTTCTTTTTCTTTTAATTTCTCCCCCTAAACACAGTCCATGCCCAATATCATTCTGCACTAGCTCCAGATGTACTGCAAAGTGGCTAGAAAAGCACATAACTACAGAATGATCTGCCTGCTGCCCCAAGCATCCAACTGGCACCATACATAGTTATTACAATACTAGCGTTCCCGTTGCAGGAAAAATCCTGCAATAGGGTTTCCTGCTGCACTCTACCCCCCCCTGCCTGCTCTCCTCCCTTGTCCCCCGACCCGCGATCTCCGCCAGCCCCCCTGCTTTTCTAACTTCTCCGCCAGCCTGCTCTCCTTCCTTCTTCCCTGGCCCCGCCTCCGCTCCTCCCTTCTCGCCGGCCCGCCTTTTCTGCCAGCCCGCTCTCCTTCCTTCTCCCCCAGCCCCGCCTCCGCTCCTCCCTTCTCCCCCGACCCCGCCTCCGCTCCTCCCTTCTCCCCCGCCCCGCCTTCTCCGCCAGCCCCCCTGCTTTTCTAACTTCTCTGCCAGCCCGCTCTCCTTCCTTCTCCCCTGGCCCCGCCTCCGCTCCTCCCTTTTCCCCCGCCCCACCTCCGCTCCTCCCTTCTCCCCTGCCCCGCCTTCTCCGCCAGCCCGCTCTCCTTCCTTCTCCCCTGGCCCCGCCAACGCTCCTCCCTTCTCCGCCGGCCCGTCTTCTCCGCCAGCCCCCCTGCTTTTCTAACTTCTCCGCCAGCCCACTCTCCTTTCTTCTCCCCTGGCCCCGCCTCCGCTCCTCCCTTCTCCGCCGGCCCGTCTTCTCCGCCAGCCCGCTCTCCTCCCTTCTCCCCTGGCCCCGCCTCCGCTCCTCCCTTCTCCCCTGGCCCCGCCTCTGCTCCTCCCTTCTCCCCCGGCCCCGCCCCTTCTCCCCCGGCCCCGCCTGCTCAACTTCCTTCTCCCCCGGCCCCGCCTCCGCTCCTCCCTTCTCCTCCCCCCGGCTTGCTTGCTTCTCTGCAGCTTTGCTCCCTTCTGCAGCTCTTGGCTTCTTTCTACGCTGTCGCGATATGCAAATTAGCCGCCATCTTTGTTGGGATAATTTGCATATTCGTCCTGATTGGTTGGTGGGCGTGGCTTGGGCGTAGCGAAGGTGCGGTCAATTTGCATATTTGTCTATTATTAGATTAGATTATTGATTATATTTCCAATGTTGTAGTTCTCCATCTCTTCACCTTTTTCACCAAGTCCCCCAACTCCCACCCTTCTGACAACTGTCAGTCCGTTCTCTGCTTCTATGAGTCTGTTTCTTTTTTATTTGTTGCTTATTTTGTTCCATTATATTCCACATATAAGTGGAATCATATGGTATTTGTCTTTCTCTGACTGGCTTATTTCACTTAGCATAATACCCTCTAGGTCCATGCATTCTGACGTAAAAGGTAAGACTTTTTTAAAATTTTTTTTTTTGGCCAAGCAGTATTTCATTGTATAAATGGACCATAGCTCTTTTATCCACTCATCTACTGAGGGGCACTTGGGTTGCTTCCATATCTTGGCTATTGTAAATAACGCTGCAGTGAACATACGCATGCATATATTCTTTCAAATTCGTGTTTCAGGTTTCTTCACAGGGTACTCACTGGGTCATAAGGCAGTTCCATTTTTAATTTTTTGAGGAACATCCACACTGCTTTCCATAGTGGTTGCAACAATCTGAATTTCTACTAACAGTGCACTAGGTTTCCCTTTTCTTCACATCCCAAATATATTTATTTGACAAATAAAAATTCTACATACTCTCTTAAAGAGAACAGAATTATTTCCAAAAAGATTTTTCCAGTTCCATCTGTAAATCACTTAACTCAGAATAAAATCTAAGTCCAAAACTGAAAAATATTTTCAATCTCATCTGGTCTAATCTCTTCTTTTACAACAAAAAATATCACAAGTCATATAATGATTTAAAGACTTTGTTGCTCAATTCACACTTAGAAAGATAAAGCTCATATTATATATCTGAACTATTATGTGCTTGTCACACAGTAGGTACTTAATACTTGTTGAAAATAGCTAAATTTCAAAACTAATGGTTCTGTCAATTATACTTTTGAAAAGAAGCTAAGTATTTAACTATAGTCAATTAGGAAATAAATTATATTATCCTTATTAACTTTCAGCGTATATTTTATACCTTATATCCAAATCTGAAGATTTCTCTCTCACTGCCAACTTCGTAATTTCTCCTTGAGACATAGTCTTATGAAGCTTTGTTTCTTCATCAACCGAAGAAAATCGTTGTGATGTCTGTAATAATTACATATGTGGAAGACTTTAAAACTAAGTAATATATCATAGCACTGTAACTGAAATTCAGGTTATATAATTTTTTGAGAATTATACCTATTAAAAACATACAAAAATACATTAATATTATACAGAGATTTACTGACATAAGAGAACCTATTAAAACTCTGCCTGGTGTAATCTGAAGTAAAGAAAACTTGGGTCAATGAAAATGCTAAATAGAACCTACCAGCTCATGTTTTCTGACAGTTTAACTAAAAATGTCAAGTGGAACGATAAGAAAAAAGTTAAACCATCTAAAGATACAGACAAAAGATCCAGGATCTGACAAATATAAGATGCTAAGTACAGTCTTTCATAGCTCATTTTTATGGCTTAACTTGCTATTATAGATTCTTATTATATCCAGTAAAGGATTTAAAAGAGCAAGTACACAGAAAGAAAAGAGAAAACAGAGGAGCAAAGAATAAAAAATCATTATTACCACCAACCGTCTAAATTATGAACAACTTATATGGCTATCCAATTGAGACCTGAATTTCAATTGGCAATTCCTGTGCCATTTGTTTACAATATGACTTTTTAAAGGAGTGAATTTCCTGTTACCTATTCAAGTAATTTCCTAATATTTAATTTTTCTATAGTTATCTTTTCCTTAACCCTTTCGTCTGCTTGACTATGGCCTTAACAACAAAAACTATCTTGAGTTGTTAAAATTTAAAGAACAAACTTCTGCTTCTGGCAAAGATGGAGTAACAGGGACCCTTTTTATCCTTTTGCTGAAATAACCAAAAACAGAAACCCATACAAAACAACATGAAAACAGCACTTATCAAGATGATGGACAGTTATCCCTGAGAGAAGAGAAAAAAAGGAAGTGCGTCCTACAACTGTCCCTTAGTGACTTGAGGTTGTTTCCAGCTGTGACAGAGAGGAAGAACCCAGGTGAAACTTGGCAGGCTCTCTGAGTTGAACACATGAAGCTAAAAGTCCAGAGAGACGAAGGTGACCAAAAGTCAGGAGCTTGGAGAGAAGAGGATGTACAGAGAAAGAACTTTGGAGATCTTCAGAGTTTACACACTGAGTATTTAGCTGAGTACTAATCAACACCTCTGTGTCAGAAAACTGCCCAAGACCAGGAAAAGGCCACCTGCAAGGATTAAAGGTAATAGTGCTCATCCCTCACAAAAGGCCAGTAACAGTGCCTGTGCCCAAGAATCAGAGTACACAACTTTATGACTCCCAGGGCACTGAGTAAAGTACACTGAGAATCTTGTCTCAATAGTCAAGAACAATGCCTCGATAGTCTAGCCTAAGTACTGCTCTGCTTGAGCCTAACACATTTTTATTTTAATAAAAATTGTGTGTTTAAGCTGTATGAATTTTACTTACATATAAGTAGTAAAATGATTACTACAGTGAAGTTAATTAACAAATCTCCTCACACAGTTACTTTATTTTTTCTTTGCTGATGAGAGCACCTGAAATCTACTCTCTTGACCAATTTCCAGTATTCCACACAGTGAGCCTAACAAACCTTAAAAGGAAAACCTGAAAGGACCAAGTTGCTTCCAGAACAAAGTTTTGGAATATTGCTGGAATACAACAGGCTCAAGAATATTAATCAAATATAAATATCCAATAAGACAAAATTCACAAAGTCAGGCATCCAGTAAGAAAAAACTAGGCATGCAAATAAGTAAGACTATATACCGAGAACGAGAAGAAAAATACTAACACAAATGTTATCGAGTACCGGTAGTTAGAGAACTGACTAAAGAGAAAGAACATAAAAGGGCACATGATTCAAATGGCATATTTTTAGAGGCATTATTTCTGAGGTAAAAGATGATAAAAAAGGGAGGCAGGTGGGCAGCCATTGAGGAGCAGCAGCCAAGGCTTGCGCTAGCCCATAGCCAGGGGCCTCAACAAGGGCCACACCAAGAACATGAGCAAGCCAAGGCACAGCCGCCACCGTGGATACCTCCCCAAGCAAACTGAGTTTATGTGGGACATGATCCGAGAGGTGTGTGGGCCTTGCCCCTATGAGCGGCATGCCATGGAGCTGCTCAAGGTCTCTAAGGACAAGAGGGCCCTGAAGTTCATCAAGAAAAGGGTGGGACACACATCTGTGCCAAGAGGAGGAGAGAGGAGCTGAGCAATGTCCTTGCAGCCATGAGGAAGGCAGCAGCCAAGAAGGACTGAGCCCCATCTCCTCTGTGTACAATAAAACCTGTTGGGGAAAAAAAGGGAAGAAAGGGGTGCCTTTTGGAGATTTGGCATTAAAGAAGAAACACAGCAGAAGGTGAAAATTTATAATCCAGTGCCTGGCCAACATGGCTCAGTGGTTGAGCGTCGACCTATGAACCTGGGGGTCACGGTTCAATTAGTGGTCGGGGCATATGCCCGGGTTGCAGGCTTGATCCCCAGTGTGGGGCGTGCAGGAGGCAGGCAATCAATGATTCTCTCTCATTATCATTAATGTTTCTATCTCTCTCTCCCTCTCCCTTCCTCTCTGAATTCAATAAAAATACATATTTTTTAAATTTTATAATCCAGCAATACAAAAGAGAAGAAAAATAATACCAGAAACACAATCACAAAAACAACCCCAAAAAGGCTGTGTATAAAAGAAACTGAACTTTGCTACACTGGCAGAAGAGAAAGCGCTTGAACTTGCTCTTTGAAACTACTCCAAATGTACAAAACTAATAAGCTGAAACATACAAAATCTACACAAGCTACAGTAAGAAAACCAAAATTCAAACCAAAATAGCTCAGTTGGTTAACTTCACTTTCCACTGCCCTCTCCCCTAAAAAAAAACACACCAAGCTCGAAGCAGAAAACTGTAATTCAAAAATGAATTACATATCCTCACATGTATGAAATACCAGTAAGAAATGAAAAAACATGTTGAATGAATTCAGAAAAGAAATAAAAACATAGTGCAATGAAGACTAACTTGTAAGATGACTAAGGGAAAAAGGTACAAATGAAAATTTAAAGGGACTAAACAAAGGCAGGAAGATTATATATATGAAAGCCTAATATGCAAATTGTCCCCTTGGGAGTTCGACCAGGAGACCGGGAGTTCGATCGCTCGCTATAAGGTGCACTGACCACCAGGGGGAGGTGTGGAATAAAGGAAGGCCCTGGCTGGCAACTGGCAGCCAGGGAAGGAAGGCCCCGGCCGGCAGCCGGAAGGGCCCGATCGCCGGCCAGGCCTAGCGACCCTACCTATGCACGAATTTTGTGCACCGAACCTCTAGTAAAGAATATAAGGTGATATAAAGAAATAAGGAAAAAAGGGTCAGAGAGAAGGTGGCTGAAATGGAAGACAGGAAAATAAGAAAACAACTTATAGTAATTGGAATTCCTAAACAAGGAAAACAATAGAAATTTAAAACAATAATCCATTAAAACTGTTCATAAATAAGGCAAGACCAGAATTTAAATATTCACAGAGTCCTGCAGGTATATGGAGTAATTGATCTATAATGATCAACTTGAAGACATATCAGAATCTTTAAATATAAAGAAAAAATTCTGAAAGCCTCCAAGTAAAAAAATCAAATAACTTATAAGGGCAAGAAAATTATACTGGCAATAGGCTTACCAAAAATAACAAATAAAGCAAGTAAACAATAAAACATTATTTTTTAAAAATTCAGGGAAAGTATGAATCAAGGATATTTTATATGGCCAAGATGTCCCTTCAAATATCAAGCCTCATGAGGAGGATTCCACATCTATGAGCCCTTCATGAGTAATTTACTAGGGGAACACCATCATGCAAACAAGAGATAAATCAGGAAACTTCAGCAAAACATTTAATGTCATCATTCAATATATTTAATAGTATATCTCAGGCAAAAACAAGGATGGGGACTAGGGTAAAAGAGTAATATGGAAAATTACATGTTCTGACAAAGTAGAAACCTAAGAAACAAGAGTAGAAGGGAGAGGAAAAGTAGAGAGTAGAGTAACACATCAATAGTTGGGTCACAGTAGATGATAATTAAAAAAATTACTGGAGAATAATTGGTTAAAAAGTAGTAAATTAAAGGCATTTTAAAAAGTTATATACAAAAGAAAACAACCAATAGAACAAGAACACAACCCTCCCTAAATATCAAAAGAAAATGTTAAAAATAAGAGAAAAAAACCATGTAACATAACACAGCAAATTTGATGTAGCACATTATAAAATTATAAGAGTTGAGACTGAATCTATCAGTTATATTAATAAATATGAATAGATTGAACTCATCTATCAGGGGAAGAAATTTTTAATTTGGCTCGCAAAGCAGGACCAAACTATACTGTGTAGAAAATGCACATCTAAAACAAAAAGATCCAGAATGGCTAAAATAAGGGATGACTAAAAGTATTCTGGGCAAATAGAAATAATAAGAAAACAGAGGCTGTAATATTACTATTGAGAAGAATTCAAGCAAAACAAAACAAAAGCCACCATTCCCAATGATAAAAGGTGACTTTAACACAACATTCATTGTGTATAAGACAGATCAAGTGTACAAAAAAATAATAAAAATATAGAAGACAACATAATCAATAAGGTAGAGATTATGGATATGTAATAAAATTTTACACTCGAAATAGAAAATACACCTTATCTAATGCACATGATATATTCACAAAAACTGATCACATAATAAATTTTAAAAATACTGATTGTTTCATAGGGAAAGTCTATGCAATCTTCAAAGAGCAAAGCCACAATGCTATAAACTATCCCTAACTTTCTGGAGGGAATAAAATACACACTCAGTGTATTTAACATTGTGGCTGTTGTGTGAGGGCCACCAATCCAAACCTCTTATGTCATAAACTTTGTTCACTACCAACCAGCTTTCCAACTATCAAGACCACCTCAAAATCACTTGCCTAGGTCTCTAAATCCTATACACAGCCTCTCTTGACTTCCCCTTTCTGAGAAATTACTAAGACCTAATCAAGGTTGATTTTCACTTACTATAAAATAAGTTAATAAACTTAGCCATACTTAATCAGCAGGTTTTTCTAGCTGATTTTGGGGGAGTGGACAGTGGAAAGAAGGAAAACTCAAAACAGATAAGGACTGGAGAGTATCTCAGAGAATAACACACAGAAATAAGAATATAAGAATCGACAGCAGTTGGGTGGGGGGGGATGAGAAATTTAGTTTTATCATACTGGAGATAAAAAAGACAAATTCTGGAGTGCTATTTTGAAGTCAGACCCATAGAAATGATTGGTTTAATTCTGGAGAATGGTAGAAGAAACTATACAGAGAAAACTGTTATGTTACCTATACCAATCCTATGAATAAGGAATAGAAATTATTTTACTAAACTCACCATTCAGAAGATTGAGACTAGAATACTATATAAAAACCACCTTAAAAATACTGCTTAGCATAATGTGTCATTCTTCTTGGGTAAAAGCCAACATAGTGGGTATAAGAACTAAGTGAGAGCAGCATACATAGACTAAACAATTATTCAAATGACAGAGTTAAAAGTAGAAATTTAAAAAAAACACACACACCGAAGTCTTAAGGAGGGAAACCACTGTTCTTGTTTCCACTCCCCCACAACTGGTTAACAACTGATGAGCAACAATTCATCAACTTAGGAGGTAATGCTTATCAAATTCCCTTCATGTAATTCATTTATAAACTGCCTTTATCCCATTAGATGTTTCACAACTGGAAAGGATAGATAGCTTTTTCCAAGATAAAATTGATACACATTTTAGCAAAAATCAGTGATGGGATCACTTTGTCCAGTAAAAAACAAAACAAAACAAAACAAAAACAAAAACAAACAAACAAAAAAACAAAGCAAAAAAAACTACAAAACAATAATGTTTTTTTAAAGTCCATGTGCCATAGAATAAAGCCCATTTAAAATCCAAAAGATATCTCAATTTTGAAAATTCAGTAGATTCCATTTAGAAGCAATTAGTCTTCATCTTCACAATATCAGATATTAGAACATGGCATATTTTCAAGATAAACAGAAACACTTTAAAACTGTCCCTACCCTCCCCATCCCAACCCCACTAAATATCTATCAGCATATTCTAGAAAGCAAAGCTTCTTCATGCAAGTATCCACCAGAAGCAACCACCACCACTTGTTCCTAAAATAGTAATGAAACAGAAGGGCAGTGAGAAAGCTGGAGAGGTGACTAATATACTGCAGAGGGTGTTCTAGAACTACTGGCATGCAGTGACTGTCAAGCAGGTGAACAGAATCATTGGCAGAGGCTATCAGCTAGAACCCTTAAAGGGGTTGAATGCTCCAAGCAGAAAGCCTAACTTCCTGGTTCATCTCAATAGAGTTCTCAGTAAGAAAGAATTCTACCACCAAAAAGACTAAGGTTTGTAACAAAGGAAACTCTCAGGAACAAAGCAGCAATTACAAATGCTAAGTTCTTCCACAAATAAAGTATTTATTTATGCTTTAGAGAATAAATTAAGCATGCTCCCTATTCACAGTAAAAAATATATAGGCAGTACTTTTCATTAAAATTAGTTTGCTTTAGCCCTGACTGGTTTGGCTCAGTGGACAGAGCGTCGGCCTATGGACTCAAGGGTCCCAGGTTGGATTCCGGTCAAGGGCATGTACCATGGTTGCGGGCACATCCCCGATAGGGGGTGTGTAGGAGGCAGCTGATCGATGTTTCTCTCTCATCTATGTTTCTCTCTATCCTTCTCCCTTCCTCTTTTGTAAAAAATCAATAAAATCTATTTTAAAAAATCAGTTTGCTTCATCACATAATTCATCTTTAACTAATAATCATAAAAGAGTATGTGTTGCTATTTATAACTAAAAAACAAGGCGCCTCCAAAATAGAGTTATTTTATTGTACCTGAAGAGAGGGCTTTGGTCTAATTATATATATTAGTGATATACAAATTGTTCCAATCATTTACAATCCTACAGTTTGGCTCAGTGTAATGAATCATTTGTCTAATTAGAGAACTGATAGTGCACTTTTCTGTGTTGTTGTTTTTTCTTCCTTAGAATGTCAATATTATCATTATACAACAAAAGATAAAGAAAATGAGAATATTCTGGAAATTAGCAAAAATTTTAATAAACTCGATCTTTGGCACAAACAGCTTAAAATAGGTCAAAGATAAAATATTTAATGAGTTAAAAGAAGACCACCCTAAAATTTTCCTCCCATAAAAAAAAAAATGAGATCCAACTTAATTAAGGATATGCATAGTAATAATCTGCATATCACTCCACTTTACCAGTGTCATGTTTTAGTACATAACAGACATACAGGGTCCTTATATTGGGTATTTTCCAGGTCAATTCCAAAATTAACACTTTATATGCACAAATACATTCAACACTTGCCCAACTTTAGGGTGTCTCCCCAAAATGTATACACACACTTTGAATAATTATAAAGGCAGTGTTTATTAAAATACATTTCATATTCAAAATTGAGCTATCAGCTGTTACAGTGTGTTTACATTTTTTTTGGGGGGGGACACGTGTATATATATATATATAATTTTGGTTGAGATCTGATGATAAAGTTATATTTTTAGTTGAAATAATGCAGTTTTATTTAAACCTAGTTCCAATGTTATAATTTGTGATTATAACAAACTCAAGTACATACAAAACCTCTCCTTGGCTGGGTTGGTCTAGGGAGACATTTTTGGCATTGCTCATTATATTAAATTTTTAAAAGTCCATGTTTATTTTCTATTACTAAAAAATTAGGGAGGAAAAGCAACTTTAAATGCAAAAAAAGAAAAAAAGAGAATACCATTTCAATTAAAAGCTATTGGTTGTCTAACTCTAACACGTAAGCTAAGTCACTAGATCAGAGAGGGATCAGCAAACTATGGCCAACAGGTGAAATACAGCCCATTGCTGTTTTTGTAAATAGTTTTATTGGAATACAGCCACGCCCAGTTGTTTATTTATTGTCTCTGGCTGTTTTCACTCTGTGGTGGCAGAGTTAAATAGTTGCAACAAAGACGGCTTGACCCACAGAGTCTAAAATGTTTATCATCTCACCTGTTACAGAAAAAATACTTGAGGGTCCATGTTCCAGACCTTTCAAGACATAATACAGAACATTTCTACATTAAGTTAACCATAATGCTGCCTAATTTATGATTTGACATAAACTGCTAAAGTGCCTTTTCTCTTTGTCCTATTAAAGTTTAGCTTATTTGCTGTGTTCACTGAGGTTTCCTATGTACAAAACATTATCCAGGGAAGAAGCTGTGAAGGTTAGCTTTAGATTAGCAAAGACTATGCCCATCAGATTTGCTTGTTGCCTATTTTTCTTATATAAAATTACCATTTCGGAGTCACTGTGAGAGGCCTGACCCAGGATGGGAGCTGGCTCTAGCTCAGAGTGAGAAGGTTGGTCAAAGGAGAGAAGGGGCTCAATGTCATCGTAATCATCTTCCTCTGTATCCCCCTCCCCATCAGCAAAAGTACCTCTAGTCAAGAAATCGGAGCGCGTCCGCGCCATTCGAGCTTTCTTTTTATGGGCCGGTCTGGCAACCTGCTTGACCAAATGATAAAACAAATAACACAACAATGTTTTGTTTTGTTTTTGAGATGATGCCAATGAAAGATATCAGAGAGCTCATGAATTTCTTGAAACATCCCTCCACCCACAATGTACTTTCCACTAGAAGTGACAGAGATAACCAAAAGCAATCCATATACATTACTCTGGACAAAGGATGAGAATGGAAGCTAAATTTACACTCTCCATAGCCAAGGAAGTCATCTTTTACTGCCAGAAAGTCACAAAAATCATTTGCATAAATTGCCTTCTTTTTCTTAGCAACTTCTTTTTTGTAAATACCATCTGAGTTTGTAGACACCATTCCCTGTCTAAAGTACACCTCCCTAAGTAAGAACAAACTGAACTCATGGCTTCTTTCTCTATAAACTCTTCAGATTAAATGGGTAGATGGGATGCTATGTCTACAAGAATAATAATTTCCAAAATAGCATGCATTGATTTTGCATAAGATATAGATAGGCAAAATTCCATACTTACCTCTCCTTGGCCCGGCCCAGTTAACTTCACAGGTTTCCAAATTGGTTCATCTTGTTTATGGAGTTTAGGATTTCCATTGTTTAAGGATTCCTTGTTGACACTTAGAATAAAAAATCAGGATTACATTTCAATTCCTGGCAGCAGTCTTAAAGTACAGCATAAAATATACTTCCACAACCAGGTAGAAGAATTCTAGCAAATTCCATGCATATTCAATTCCCAAAAAAATGTATCAAAAAATTCTGATTATCACATTGATAGTATTATCAAGAATTTATGGTTTTTTTCAAGGTGGGGCAGGATAGGTGGATCTTTCTTGATCCTCCTCCCAGAAACAAACTGGAAATGAAACTAAATTGCGGAACATTCTCCCTGAATTAGCCAACTGAAGACTAGCTAAAGAGGAGAATTTTAAACAAGTAAGGGCAAAAACCACCTTGAGACTACACCTGTACAACAGCTTTCATGATGTGGTCAGGGTTGAGTATCACAGTCAGTCAGCCCAGGGGAGATCCCACCCACAAAAGGGACAACAACAATCAAGACCCAATTACCAGAGGAGAGCCTAAAGAACCCACAAAAGGAACATTTCTAGAGCATCCAGCTCAGGAGATAAAAGAGACTGCACCGCTGGACACCAAAGGACACTTAAGGCCACCCCACAAAGCCTGGGAGTCATAGCAGCTGTATCTAATACATATAAACAAACACAAAGAGACAGCTAAAATGGGGAGACAAAGAAACAACCCCCAAATGAAAGAAAAAAAAGGACTCTCCAGAAAAAGAGATAAATGAAATAGAGGCAAGCAATTTGTCAGACATAGAGTTCAGAACAAGGAATTTAGTGAGAATTACAGGAACTTAATGGGAACTACAAGGAACTTAGTGGGAATTACTACATCAGCATGAAAAAGAACATAGAAACCCTGAAGAAGAACCAGAAAGAAATAAATACCTTATCTGACATCAAAATATAAGGAATTAAAAGTAGGCTGGATGAAGCAGAGGATTGAATCAGCGATGTGTAAGGAAAAAGAAAAACAACCAATAAGAACAACAAAAAGAAAAATAATTAAAAAAAAACAAGGATAGTTTAAAGGAACTTTGGGACAATATCAAACATAACAATATCTACATCACAGGGGTACCAGAAGAAGAGTAATCAAGGAATAGAAAACCTGTTTTAAGAAATAACAGAAAACTTCCCTAACCTGGTGAAGGAAAAAGTCACACAAGTTCAAGAAGCACAGAGAGTTCCAATCAAGAAGAGCACAAAGAGACCCATACCAAGACACATCAAGATTAAAATAGCAAATGTTAAAGACAAAGAGAGAATCTTTAAGACAGCAAAAGAGAAAGTGACCTACAAGGGAGTTCGCATAAGGACATAAGCTAATTTTCCAACAGAAACATTTCAGGCCAGAAGGGACTGGCATGAAGCACTCAAAGTAATGAAAAGCTAGGACCTGAATCCATGACTACCCTATCCAGCAAGGTCATCATTTGAAACTGAAGGCCAAATAAACAGCTTCCCAGACCAAAAAAAAAAGGTAAAATTAGTTCAATACCACAAACCAGCATTGCAAAAAATGTTAAAGGGATTTGTGGACGTAAGAGGCCACATGCTAACCTGACAAACTCAGGGGAGGCATGTATGGTGGTCTTGCAAACTCAGAGACCTAAAGTAACCACAAAGGATGGTCTGAAATTAAACTTTAACTAAACACAGTGATGGTGGGTAGTTACGTCCTAGGCCAGTATCTTCACTGACAAGGTCAACCTTTCCCTTAACTGAGCCTATCTGTCATTTTGCATCTATAATAACATACCCTTGAAATGTCTGGGTAACTTGTAACTTCCCTTTTCCTGGACCCCTTGGGGCACAACCTAATGTGCCTGGGCACCAGGACAGATACCATAAATTCCTTCATTGTTATCATGTTAATTGTTCCTGCACCCACCTAAGTACACGTCTATCATTTTACTTCTTATCCAATCCCAGAGGTTCCCCTCCCCCTTGCTTTCTCCCACCTCTCTAATCTATCACCAATGGATTTCATGTTACCCACCTATGTCCCCTCCTTTGATTGCAATGTATAAAAATAGATGTAAGACCACCATTCTCCAGAGCATTATCTCAAAATGTCCTATATAATAAAGAGGTAATATGCAAATTAATCCTCATGCTATCACAAGATGGTGAGCCCACAGCGCAGGCGGGATTCCTGTAACGAGCAATCAGCAGGGACCTGAGGCTGTGTGGCACTGGGCTGGGGAAGGAGACCTGAAGTTGCGCTCCCCCCCACCCAGTAGGGCTTGACTGGGGACCTCAGGCCACACCCCCCGCCCGGAGAATGCCTGGTGACCTGAGGCTGTGCTCCCCACCCGGCGGGGTTTGACAGAGGACCTCAAGCTGCACCCTCCCCCTGAGCAGGGCTTGACAGGGGGCCTCAGGCTGTGCCCCCCACCTGGCACCTGGCCGGGGGACGTGAGGCTGTGCCCCCCTGCCCGGTAGGGCTTGACGGGGGTGGGGCCGGCCGGGTCTGGATCTCGCGTGATTTCAAGGTGCACGCAGGTGGGTGGGGACTTGACTCTGGGTCCCTTGGCGCATCCCAGACTCTGACAGGAGGAAGATTTTCATATATATTTTACTAATTTTCTTTCATCTCTGACACTTCTATTATAGAGAAAGGGCAAATAGCAATATTAAAATATTTCCTCTAATTAATTCCCTTTTAATGTGCACAAATTTCATGCACCAGGCCACTAGTCCTATATAATAACAGCCTAATATGCAAATCAACTGAACGACAGAATGATCAGTGGAATGACTGGTCACTATGACGTGCAATGACCGCCAGGGGCCAGATGCTCAACACAGGAGCTGCCCCAAGCCAGCAGACCCCGACTGGCGGCGGTGGCAGGGGGCAGGGCCAGTGAGCAGGCGGCACCAGGAAAGCCAAAGCAGGTGCGAGTGGGGGCTCCGATCGCCCCGCCAGTCACCCCGCAGATCGGCCCTGATCGCCGGCCAGGCGTAGGGATCCTACCTGTGCATGAATTTCATGCACCAAGCCTCTAGTATCTTTAGAAAAATCTAATGTGCCTGGGCACGAGTACAGATACCACAAATTCCTTCATTGTTATCATGTTAATTGTTCCTGCACCCACCTAAGTATGTGTCTATTATTTTACTTTTTATCCAATCCCAGGGTCTCCCCGCTTTGCTTTCTCCCACCCTTCTAGTCTATCACCAATGGATTTCAGGTAACCCATCTTTGTCCCTCCTTTGATTGCAATATCCTACCTAATAAAAGAGTAATACAAAAATTAACCATCACTCCGCTACACCCACCAGCCACGCCCACCAGCCAATCAGTGTGAGTATGCAAATTAACCCCAACCAAGATGGCTGTCACCACAGAGAGTAGGAGGGAGGCTTGGGTTTCCCCAGCAATAGAGGAAGCCAAGCTTTCCACACACCCTGGCGGGCCCAGGCCTCCACTCAAGAATACAAAGTTTCAATTATAGAAGATAAATCCCAAGAAAAATGGTGGCAGCCACAGAGCTGGAGAAAGCAGGCTAGGGTTGCCCGAAGAAGCAAAGCTTTCAACTTGCCCTGGCCAGCCCAGGCCTCCACTTAAGGCTACAAAGTTTCAATTATAGAAGGTAAACAAATCCAGACAGAAAAGGCAGCAGCCGCGGAGCAAGCAGGAGGCTTGGCTCCACTCCAGGCTACAAAGTTTCAACTATAGAAGGTAAATATATCCCAGATACCAGGGCCTCTGCTTGGGTCGCCGGGGAGCATGGCTGGCCTGTAAAACCACCACAGGCCCCTTGCCCAGGCCGCCCCACACCCCAAGGGAACCCCACCCTGATCCAGGACACCCTTCAGGGCAAACCAGCTGGCCCCCACCCATGCACCAGGCCTCTATCCTATCAAATAAAAGAGTAATATGCAGATTGACTATCACTCCAACACACAAGATCAAGATAGCTGCCCCCATGTGGTCAAAGATCCTGCCCCCATGTGGACACAAGATGGCCACCACAAGATGGCCAGCAGGGGAGGGCATTTGGGAGGGACCAGGCCTGCAAGGGAGGGAAGTTGGGGGCAATCAAGCCTGCAGGGGAGGGCAGTTAGGAGTGACCAGGTCGGCAGAGGAGGGAAGTTGGGGGCAAACAGGCTGGCAAGGGAGCAATTAGACATTAATTAGGCTAGCAGGGCAGTGGTTAGGGGGTGATCAGGCTGGCAGGCAAAAGTGGTTAGGGGCAATCAGGAAGGCAGGCAGGTGAGCAGTTGGGAGCCAGCAGTCCTGGATTGTGAGAGGGATGTCCCACTGCCCTACATGAGCAGTGGGACATCCCTCGAGGGGTCCCAGAATGGAGAGGGTGAAGTCTGGGCTGAGGGACACACATCCCCGGTCACGAATTTCGTGCACCGGGCCTCTAGTATAAATGTAACCTGTCATTCTCTGGAGCATTATCTCAATTCGTTGAGGTTCTGCTTCCTGGCAACTGTCGACAGATTGGCTCAAATAAACTCTCAAGAATTCTTTCCAGGCTTGAATTTTTTTTTTTTTTACATTAACAGACTGCTTTAACAAAGAAGACGAAATATAAAGAGAGGTACATGGGTATAAAGGGAAAAAAATGGCAATAAATAAGTACCTAGCAATAAGAACCTTAAAATGTAAACAGATTACATGCTTCAATTAAAAGACATAGGGTAGTAAAATGGATAAGAAAACATGACCCATATATATGCTGTCTACAAGACACCCACCTCAGAACAAAACATATAGACAGGAAGTGAAGGGATGGGAAAAAATATTCCATGCAAATGGAAATGAAAAAAAAAGTTGTGAGTAGCAAGGTGGGACTAGAGGGATTATACAACATAACCAAGGTCATATATGAAAAACCTACAGCCAATATCATACACAATGGGCAAAAAATAAATAAAAGCATTTCCATTAAGATCAGGAATAATACAGATAGGTCCACTCTCACCACTCTTATTCAACACTAGAGGCCCAGTGCACAAAATTCATGCACTGGGGGTTGGGAGTGGGGGGTGCCCCTCAGCCCAGCCTGCACCCTCTCCAATATGGGACCCATAGGGGGATGTCCACAGGGACTGGGCCTAAACCGGCAGTCAGACATCCCTCTCACAATCTGGGACTGCTGGCTCCCAACCACTTGCCTACCTGCCTGCCTGATTGCCCCTAACCGCTTTTGCCTGCCAGCCTGATCACCCCTTAACCACTCCCCTGCCAGCCTGATCAATGCCTAACTGCCCTCCCCTGCAGGCCCGATCGCCCCCAGCTGACTTCCCCTATCAGCACAGTCGCTCCCAACTGCCCTTTCCTGCCAACCTGGTTGCCCCTAACTGCCCTCCCCTGCTGGCCTGGTTGTGCCTAATTGCCCTCCCCTGCAGGCCCAGTCACCCCCAACTGCCCTCCCCTGTAGGCCCGGTCACCCCCAACTGCCCTCCCCTGCAGGCCTGGTCGTCCTCAACTGCCCTCCCCGACTAGCCCAGTCAACCCCAACTTCCCTCCCCTGCCAGCCTGGTCACCCCTAACTGCCCTCCCCTGCCGGCCTTGTCGCCCCCAACTGCCCTCCCCTGCCAGCCTAGTCGCCCCTAACTGCCCTCCCCCACAGACCTGGTTGCCCCCAACTGCCCTCCCCTGTCAGCCTGGTAGCCCCCAACTGCCCTCCCCTACAGGCCTGTCCCCCCCCCCCACCAACTGCTCTCCCCTGCTGGCCTGGTCCCCCCCAAATGCCCTCCCCTGCAGGCCTGGTTGCCCCCAATTGCCCTCCCCTGCAGGCCTGGTTACCCCCAACTGTCCTCCCCTGCTGGCTATCTTGTGGCGGCCATCTTGTATCCACATGGGGGTGGCCATCTTGTGTGCTGTAGTGATGGTCAATTTGCATATTACCTCTTTATTATATAGGACTAGAGGCCCGATGCACGAAGACTCATGCAAGAATGGGCCTTCCTTCCCCTGGTTGCCGGCACCGGCTTCGCTCCGACCGGCCTGGTCGCCTGCCCTCCCCTGCAGGCCCGATAGCCCCCAGCCACCTTCCCCTACCAGTTCAGTCGCCCCCAACTGCCAGCCTGGTCACCCCCAACTGCCCTCTCCTGCAGACCCAGTCGCCCCCACTGCCCTCCCCTGCAGGCCCGATTGCCCCCAACTGCCCTCCCCTGCAGGCCCAGTCACCCCCAACTGCCCTCCCCTGCAGGCCCGATTGCCCCCAACTGCCCTCCCTTCCCTGAAGACCTGGTTGTCCCCAACTGCCCGCCCCTGCTGGCCTGGTTGCCCCTAACTGCCCTCTCCTGTTGGCCTGGTAGCCCCCAACTGCCCTCCCCTGCAGGCCTGTTCCCCCCCACAACTGCTCTCCCCTGCTGGCCTGGTACCCCCCAAATGGGGCTACCAAGGGGCTACCAGGCCGACAGGGGAGGGCAGTTAGGGGCAACCAGGCCAGCAGGGGAGGGAGGGCACTTGGGGGGACCAGGCTGCAGGGAAGGGCAGTTGGGGGCAACCAGGCCTGCAGGGGAGGGCAGTTGGGGGCAACTAGGATGGCAGGGGAGGGCAGTTGGGGCGACTCGGCCTGCAGGGGAGGGCAGTTGGGGGCGACCAGGTCGGCAGGGGAGGGCAGATGGAAGCGACTGGGCCTACAGGAGAGGGCAGTTGGGGGCAATCGGGCCTGCAGGGGAGGGCAGGCCGGAGCGAAGGCAGTGCCGGAGCCACCTTTTCGCCTTTGCTCCGGCCCGGAGCCACCTTTACGCCTTCCCACACTGCCCAGAAGCCCGGAGTGGCTGGGGCCATGTGGAACGCCTGCATCCCACCCCGGCTGCTCGCGCCTATGTATGCAAATTAACCCGCCATATTTGTTAGGTTAATTTGCATACTCACTCCTGATTGGCTGGTGGGCGTTGCAAAGGTTCGGTCAATTTGCATCTTTCTCTTTTATTAGTGTAGATAGTGCTGGAAGTCCTAGCCACAGCAATCAGACAAGAAGAAAGAAAAGGCATACAAATTGGAAAGGAGGGAGGAAAACTGTCATTATTCACAGATGACATAATATTGTACAAAGAAAACTTTGAAGACTCTACCAAAAAACTAGTAGATCTAATAAATGAACTCATCACAGTAGCAGAATACAAAATTAACATCTTGTCCTTTGTCCTATGTAATAATCCCTAAACAATCCTAAATAGATGGCAGTCTTTCCTAGGTAATGGCATTTCAGATATCTCCCTTTTTGACTAACGCATGATCAAGCCTAGCAATCCTAACTTCTCCTAAAAGATTCCCTTTTGGCCATTATAATTTCCCTTGCCACAGTTGTGCCTATTGGTCTTTGATTAGTTCTCCAAAGAGAGCAATAATTATTAGAACCTTTTTTAAAAAATTTCAGAGAGGGAGAGAGATAGAAATATCAATTATGAGAGAGAATCATCGATCAGCTGCCTCCTGCAACGCCCCCCACACTGGGAACTGAGCCCGAAACCCTGGCATGTGCCCAAACGGGAATAAGACTGTAATCTCCTGGTTCATAGGTTTATGCTCAACCACTGAGCAATACCGGCCGGGCTACTAGAACATTTGATAGCACTTGACCACCCTAATTTTTAAACTCATGGCATTTCCTTTAGATTCCACTTCTTTTTGTTCTTCCTCATGAACCAGATGAAGACCATCATGTAGTTGTCACCACTATGAAACCCAATGCTGATTCCTAATCATGAAACTCAGGTTTTAGTCCCAGCTATTTAATGTGACCTTAAGTCATTTCACCTCTGGAGGCACCAGTGAACGCATCTATAATATGTGAGAACTGGACTAGATAAATTTAAAAACACCAACATTTATAATTCTATAAAATGCTAAGGTTTCTTGTATTACTTATAGAATGAGAGACTTGAAATATACATTTTACTTAAGCTTTTACATAAACAATCTAATATATAATCATTTTGAAGATAAGCAGATCTTACTTAGGTAAAGCAAACTAGATCAAGTAGACTAAAGATAGTTTATCTTGAAAATTTTCTTTTAAAAAATAATTCACAAAAAAGTAATTCACAAGGATGATTAATGATTAATCAGCAAAAAGATTATGACTCACTTTACTGTGATACTCGCTTTGCTCAGTGGTCTGGAATTGAACCCTTAGTATCTCTGAGGTTTGCCTGCAAAATTCTCCAAAAAGTCTCCCATTTATACATAAAAGTAAATAAACATTTCACTTACAGGGAAATACTCATATTTTCCTTTGGTGTGAAGAAAATGGCCCTAGTAGTTCCATCTCTGGGAGGGTCATTAGATTTGTGGCTATTAGACTGAGTTTGCCTAAAGTGTTCTCTTTTTGAAATGCCATTATTATTGAATTTACAGGCTACATTCAGTTGGTTGGACATTCTGTCTGTCTTGGATAATTCATTGACAGTACTAGATTGGCTTGGGCCTCCTTTTCTTTCAAAGAACAGGGTGACAGGTCGATCCTTCAGGGGAAAGTGAGCAGAGGGATTGTCTTTTAGGGCAAGAGCTGCATCTTTTACAGTTACCGATGGATGCCCTACGACATCAGATTCTTTCTTATTAGGGGTATTCGGAATGAGGAGAGAGGACGGCCTCTCTACTCTTTGCTTTGATTGATAGAAAGATGATACTGGAAAAGACTCCCCAGTTCTTTGTTTTTCAATTGTCTTGAAGGTTTTACGCTCCCTCTCTAAAATATCTGTTTGCTGTCGAATCTGTTCCATCATCTCTTTTTCATTCTGCTGCTGCAACTGTTTTTGCCTTTCTTCCTTCTCAGTGTTCAGCTTTTCCAACTTCTTAAGCACAGTATTAGAAGAATCTGTACTCAAAGCAACAACTTGATTTTCTCCTGAGAAGCGATACATTCTAGTTTTCCTGTTATTATCCAAAGTAAGAGCTGGAATTGTTTCTTCACTTTCCATTAGTTTGTTTCTCTGGATACTTGTGTCTAGTTGGGAACTTGTTTTCAGTGGGTCTTGAGGAATATAAAAAAATGTAGGCAGACTACTGGAAACAAAGGACTCTCTCAGTTGTGGCTTACAGGAGTCTCTCAGTTGTGGCTTACAGGTAATAGATTCAGAACTGCAAACCAGTTTTTCCGTCACAGTCCCATTATTCAAATGCACTGAATCAGAGGATGCTCCCTTTTGAATCAAAGTATAGTTAGTCTCACTTGAGGCACTTCGGGCATTGGCCCGTGAATCAAATTTTTGACTGCTAGATATCTTAGGTGATAGAAACTGCAAGTCTCCTTCATCTAACATTACAGACTCTAGTTTGCCCTTTTGGCTTTCCTCACAGCTCAGAAGTTCCAAACTTTCTTGAGAGCTTTCACTATCAGGTGTACCCTGCAAAGACTGAAGGCCCTCAGGCATCAGTTCTGTAGACCATCGGCGTTCTTCTGAAGGAGACACACCACCAAGAGAACGAACTTTTAGCAATTCTAAGCTAAATATAGCTTGTTCTAGTTCTCTCATTCTCCGACTTTCTCTTTTGGCCCGACCTACTTTTTTCTGGTGGAGATCTTCCAAGGACTTGGGTCTCTCTCTTATAATCACATCTTCCTGCAAATCCACACCACTCTGGCTTCTGGCTCTCTCCTGTTGCTTGTTTGAGGAATCCTTCAAGCAGTCCACTGAACTAATTCGATTACTCTCTATCACAGACTTATATTCCTCTATGGCTTTTACTCTGTTGTCAAAGGAACAATCCTCCCATTCTGAAGGGTCTGAACCCTGAATTTTCAGAGCTCCATGTGGCTCAATATTCATCAACCCAAGTTCTAGTTTTGTTTCTTTTAGCCTTTGTTCTTTTAAAGCTTTAAATCTATATGAAAATAGGAAAAAAAACAAGTAGGTTATCACTGGAGAAAATACATTTACTTAAATACATTTACTGAGAACTTAAGAAAAAAATTTTTAATATACCTAAGTATTTTTCAAACTAACTTCAAAGCACATTTCATAGTTCTATTTCGATTAGTGAGATTATATATCATTAAGTGCATTATTTGTAATTAAGCATTCTACTAAAAAAAAGTAGCCGAAACCGGTTTGGCTCAGTAGATAGAGCGTCGGCCTGCGGACTCAAGGGTCCCAGGTTCGATTCCGGTCAAGGGCATGTACCTTGGTTGCGGGCACATCCCCAGTAGGGGGTGTGCAGGAGGCAGCTGATCGATGTTTCTCTCTCATCAATGTTTCTAACTCTCTATCCCTCTCTCTTCCTCTCTGTAAAAAATCAATAAAATAAAATAAAATAAACAAATTTAAAAAAAATAAAAATAAAAAATAAAAAAATAAAAAAAGTAAATAAAACCAGAAGTAAGCTCTCCTTTAACAATATCCTTATTCTATATAATAAAGAGCAAATATGCAAATGGTTGTCATGCCCTCATGCCATTACACTATAATGGCTGAGACACTCAACACTGGGGAGAGAGGAATGGGGACCAGCCAGGCACAAATGAGCTCACGAAAGAGGAATGGGGACCAGCCAGGCTGCAGGAGAGGAACAAGCTGCATGCCCCAGCAGCTGGGGCTGCGGCCTGGAAGAGGAATAAGCCGCCTGCCCCGCAGTCCCGGGTACCAGCAGCTGAGGCTGAGGCCCAGGAGAGGGACAAGCCACCTGCCCCTCAATCCCAGGCACCAGCGGCTGGGGCTGCGGCCCAGGAGAGGGACAAGCCACCTGCCCCTCAATCCCAGGCACCAGCGGCTGGGGCTGCGGCCCAAGAGAGGGACAAGCCACCTGCCCCACAGTCCTGGGTGCCAGCGGCTGCACCTGCGCCTGCGGCCTGGGAGAGGGCAAGCTGCCCACGCCATGGTCTGGGGCATCTGCGGCTGTGGCCCAGGTGAAGCCGCCTGCTCATGGTCCCCTGTGGCTGCAGCCGGCCCAGGCAAAGCCGGCCAGAGGGAGGGAAGCCCAGGTCCCGGGTGCCTGCGACCAGCCAGAGGAGGGAATCCTGGGTCCCGGGTGCGGGGAGAGGCAGAGGCGGTTAGGGGCAATCAGGCCAGGAGGAGAGCAGTTAGGGGCAATCAGGCAGGCAGGCAGAGGTGGTTAGGGGCGATCAGGCAGGCAGGCAAGCAGTTAGAAGCCAGCAGTCCCGGATTGCAAGAGACAGTCGGACATCCCCCGAGGGGTCCCGGATTGGAGAGGGTGCAGGCCAGGCTGAGGTACCGGTTTTCTAGTTTAAACATAAAATTAAAGTTTCTAAAGGTAAAAACAGTTGAATAATGCCGATTTTTAAAGATTCAACCTAATGTAAAAATTAACTTAGCAGTTATAACCACAGACCATGTAGGTTTTCAGTCCACTTTAATTCAATAAACACTTATTTAGCTTCTATTATAGACCACACAATGTAGATTAAAATTGCTAGGAGTATCACAGTTTAGTGGAGAAGACAAATTGCACAAAACCAATTCTAATACAAGTTAGGCAAGTGTTAGAGCAAAAGTATAAATAATGTACTTGAACAGAGAGACGAATTATTATAACAACAAAGATTACCTTTGTCTTGCTCTGAATCCTCTACATATTGACTGCAAAAGGATAATTTTGTTCCTTTGTTCTTGATACTTCTTACTTTCCCTATAGCCTTTCCATCTTGCCTGTATACAAATAGCAGCCAAGTGCCTCCACCGACAGCACTCCCTCCATCTCTGCTGGATGATGATGGTTGCAGTCCGGAGCTCCAAATACCTCTGCCTCTCTAAGTGAGCACGCCAGGACGCTTGGAGAAGAGTAGCTGCACTAACCATAACTAGAGCATCCCTTTGCACAGCTGCGTCTCTGACTTGCTTTTGGTTTAAGTAATTCCGCCAGAATCGCTGTGGGGGAGACAAAATAATAGAAACTGCTGTCATATCTTATACCACATTTTCACAGAAAAAGGAAAAAAAGAATAAATTTCTTATGTCATAATTAGAGGGTAAGTGGCTAAACAGCTAAATTGTGGGTGATTAAAAAATGTTTTCTTCTCTAGATATGCTTAAAGCAAATATTTTAGATAATATAACCTCAATAAAGTTAATTATAGAACTTAACTTAAAATTTTGATGCTTTCATGTCCTATAAATTAACTTTAACAAGTTATAAATTATTCTCATACTATAATTTGCCTATATTAATTAGGTTTAAGGTCAACATGTACACATTTCAAAAATTAAGATAAAAAGATTTTCTTGTACAAACAGAATAAGTCCTGTGAAAGAGCTATTGTATAAATCGATGAGAAAGAAAGTAAAACAGGTAAATGTGAAATAAGGTACCTATAAACCAAGATGAGTACCTAACAACAATGTATTTATAACACGCAACTGTCACTCAGAAAACTATTAAATATAACTATGTAACAAAAATTAAGGCACATAATTCCTTTGCCCCAATCATACCTCACAAGCCATTATAACTATAAATTCAATTTAATTTAAATTCAACTCCATCGATATTTATTAATAGTCTTTATTATATGGCAAGTAATCTTTTCAGTGTTATCAACATTTTAAAAATGTGTAGAATACATTCTCATCTCTGAAGAAGTTTATATTCTTATTTATATGTTTCATAGTAAAATAATTCTTTACTAAAACAAAGGCCAAATAAAATAGCCAATCTCATGCAAGGAACCCTTTGTCTCCCACCTGAATGATAACGGAGGCCTGTCTCAGATGGAGAAAATGCAGCCTGCACAGCAAGACCCTAAACCATCGCTGTAACAATACTATTCTGCGGAGCACCTCTTGGTGAAGCAGATCTTGTAGGTGCTGTCGTTCCTGTTCCTTTAGGAACACCTACCAGAAAGAAGAAAGATGAGAAATACAGTTTAAGAAGAAATGAGAAATTTATTTCATGAATCATCCCTTCTGTGATAAGCATTTTTAGAGAAGAACAAATACAGTGGCAGATTTATAAAAGCAGTACTGATAAATATTTTTACAATTTATCCAAAGTAGTCATTCTCAAAATAGAAAGAAGACGTTAGGATACAGAAGGAGAAACGGGAAGGTGCACATGTGTACAAAAATCCCAGTGCAAGGTATTATGATACACTAGAGGCCTGATGCACAGATTCGTGCACATTGAAAGGAAATTAATTAGTAGGTGGCCAGTGGGGCAGGACCAGGCGAGAGGAGCCGGACATGCCCTGAAGCCAACTTTCCATGGTCCTTCCCTGGCTGGCCACACCTGGGGCAGCACCGGGTCTTACAGGGCATCTGCCAAGTGAGCGGGGTCCCTCCAGCAGGTGGGGGTCCCTCGACCTGGCCTGCGGGGATTGGGCTGAAACCAGCAGTACGACATCTCCCGAGGGGTTCCAGAATGCAAGAAGGCATTCTGCAAAGTTGCTGTCGCTCAGCAGCTCCTGCATTGAGCATCTGCCCCCTGGTGGTCAGTGCACATCATACCGATGGGCCGGTCAGCTGGTCACTTAGCCTTTTACATATATATAGATTATTCCCTTGGAAAATTCACCACCATCATGAGCCAATGTACTGCTGGTAGTATATCATATTTCTATTGATTTAAAAAATATATATTTTATTGATTTTTTACAGAGAGGAAGAGAGAGGGATAGAGAGTTAGAAACATCGATGAGAGAGAAACATCGATCAGCTGCCTCTTGCACACCCCCTACTGGGGATGTGCCCACAACCAAGGTACATGCCCTTGACGGGAATCAAACCTGGGACCCTTGAGTCCACAGGCCGACGCTCTATCCACTGAGCCAAACCGGTTTCGGCTCTATTGATTTTTTTTTTTAAGAGAGAGGAAAGGAAAAAGAGAGAGAGAAACATTGATGTGAGAGAGAAACATCAATTGGTTGTCTCACACATATCCCCCAACTGGGGATCAAACCTGCAACCCGGGTATGTGCCCTGACCAGGAATCAAACCCACCACCTTTCTGTGTACAGGATAATGCTCCACACAACTGAGCCACACAAGCCAGGGTGTCATATTTTTCAAAGATGTTGGAGTAGGGGAAAACAAGTTGAGAACCACAAATCTCCAAGTTTGATCATAAAATGAATAAACCAATAATAAGTCTTTTAGAAACCCAGTATGCACCAAAGGCTTCTTGCTGACCAAAGCTATTAATCAGTTTATTTTTTTACTCCTTCATTCCATTAAAAAAAATCTAGGGGGATACAAAGATAACTTAGACATGATCCCTTAGAAAATAGGATTTGCACTCACCTTAAAGAGCAGGTAGATATTAAAAATTGTATACACTTAAGGTATATGTTTTGATGTATGTATACACTGTGAAATGATTACCACAATCAAACTAATTAACATACCCATCACCTCAAAATAAAAACATTGTCAAAAATAAAAACATATTTTTAAAAAGAGCACCAGTCCTGGCCAGAGGCTCCGTCAGTCAGTTGGAGGATTCAATTCCCAGTCAGGGTACAAACCTAGATTGCGGGTTCAATCTCTGATTGGGGCACCCAGGAGGCAACTGATCAATGTTTCTCTCTCACGTTGATATTTCTCTCTCTCTAAAATCAATAAAAACATATCCTTGGGTGAAGATTAAAACATAAAATAAGTTGCCTTTAAAAAGAGCACATAGATATTAGATACCAAAATGGAAAAGAGTAAACTAATGAGGGCAAGAGACAGAGGACTCCACCTGAGCAAAATAAGAAGTTGGAAATAATGATAAAGGCATGTACAGGGACAATGAAATACCTAATCTTAAAATGAAGGAATTAAATAGTGTAAGATCACAATATGAAGGTTCTTGAAAAGGAGAAAGATGTTTGAATCTAATGAGAAGGTTATCAGGAGATTATTACTGAGCAGGAAGTCAACATAAAGAAAGAAATATATTAAGATGATTTTGACAAAATGGGTAGATTTCAACAGAATAACAAACAGACTGGAACTAGACGAGGGATCTGTTTCCTGTAAGGGAAATATATGTGAAAGGTAAAGAAACAGGCCTACCATGGAAGCAGCAGCATTAGAGAAAAGGGAGAGAGATGTGAGAATCATTTGTTAAAAAAAAGAAACAATTTTGTAAAAGGATTAAGGTAAAGGGTAAGCCAAATATGATTACGGATTCTAGCCTAAGGAACTAGAAGAAGGATGACAAAAAAAGAGTAGTTGACAAATTAAGGATAGT
This sequence comes from Cnephaeus nilssonii, assembly GCF_951640355.1. NCBI lineage: Eukaryota > Metazoa > Chordata > Mammalia > Chiroptera > Vespertilionidae > Cnephaeus > Cnephaeus nilssonii. The sequence continues at coordinate 2,700,296 of NC_137072.1, read as the reverse complement.
AGGGAAGTCAGGATAAGGTGACTTTGGGCAAGTAGAGTTGGAGAATACAGTAGAGCACTAGGGGAGATGATTTTTAGGCAGTTAAAATTTTAGGTAGAACTAGAGAATTGGCCAGAAGCTCTTTAAATTGACTATATTATTAAGTAAAAAAAAAAATCGTGGCCTACTCAAATTCCTTATGACATCTGGAAAACTATGTTTTTCTTTGTTTTCTTGTTTTTTTTTTGTTAATCCTCACCTGGGGATATTTTTCTATATATTTTTAGAGAGAATGGAGGGGAGGGAGAGAGAGACAGAGAGAGAAACATCAATGTAAGAGAGACACATCGATTGGCTGCCAACCACACCACGACTAGGGATCAAGTCTGCAACGTAGGTATGTGCCCTTGAATGGAATCGAACCCGGGACCCTTCAATCCACAGGCTGATGCTCTATCCACTGAGCAAAACTGGCTAGGGCTGGAAAATTATGTTTTTTTTTACAAAACATTATCAGAGGCAAAGATTGTCATTATTATTTAAACACAAAAATACACTCAATTTTGACAATATATATTTACCATAGATTTTCCAACTTGATAATTATTTGGATTAATATTTATTTTCCTGAAGAAATCCTGAATGTAAAATTTAGATGGAGTAATATTTCGAGGAAGAAGTACATGGAAGTGGCTCACAAAATCCTGAAAAAATGAAAAGAAAATGTTATAAAGCCACAAAAGAATGTCATGAAAATGTTATAAAGCTACAAGATCCTAAATTTTAGCTAACTATTCTTTTATTGATCCATTTCTCATTCTTTTAAATATGGTGAAACCAAGGAAGTACTTGTTAACTTAAAGTATTACCAAAGGTTAACTTATAAAATGGAAGGAGGTGTAGTGAGTTCGACATAGTATTTTGTTATCAAAGGGAAGCAGGAGAAGAAAAGAAGAGCAGAATCTAATCATCCCTTTTGAGAAAGCTGTACTAAAAAAAAAGAAAAGAAAAAGTTATTTAACAATAATCAGAAACTTTTAGCAAAATTTAGAAAAATAAGCAAAGTGACAGTTATTACAGGATGAAGCTTTCCCTCCAAGTAACAATAAAAGACTTGCTCAGTTGCTGAAAAGCTTCAATATACTTTTTTATACCCAGAGCAGCAGTAACTGATGAGAATAAGCATGAGTCTTGCTGGCAGCTTCCTATAAAAGAAAATCCTGCTGAGAAAGCTTTAGCAAAAACCAAATGGAATCTTTTTTTAAAAAACAACAACTATTTTTAACTAAAATAATTCTGATTGAATTATTTTAGTGTGAAGACTTATAATACATGTGAAGAATTGCTATGCTGCGAGTAAATTTAGTATTTACTCATAAGAGTCTGAAGAACTGCTATGCTATGAGTAAATATAGTATGAAGCAATCAGTGTTATGAGTAAATTTAGTATTAGGAAACATTCAGATCAAATGAGAATAGTCAAGTACTTGATTCTCTTAAAACATAAGTTCAATAAGACTGGTGCCATTCAATGGAAGTGAGTACTCACTACCTGTTTAATTCTGTGTACAAAAGATGGAATGGAAAGGAAGAATTAAGAGAAATAAGCCCCAAATAAAAAATAAGCAAGACAGGAATAATTTACTTGATATGCACATATACTTAAAGATCACTGTAAAAGTATAACCTGGAAAGAGTATTTGCAGCTGTATCCTGATTGGCGAATTCGAACTGTCTCCAGCATCCCAGTATACCGAAGCTGCCTAAGTACCAAGGCATCACTGAACCTTAATGGCAGCTAAAACAAAGCAATAGAAAAAAAAAATTGACCTAGAAGAATAGATCTCCAAATTAATGTTTGTCTTACAAATATGATTAAATTTTGAATATCTAGGAACTGACTTGAAGCTTGTCTGGTTAAGATATAGTGAAGTGACAGGACAATCTTACTTCCCCAGTTGGTAGCTTCAAAAATGTTCTGACTGCCTGACCCTATGGAATATGAGAAACCAGGTTTCCAGACTTCTCTAGCTGTAGTTCAAAAGGAATGTAGTTACCCACAGAGAAGGCCACATAGGAGTCAATATAAAATACATAACAAAACTAACCTACTCACATATGGTCAAGAGTGTCTGTATTTTTGTTTTTAATTACAATTTTATCTATAATCTCACTCAGAAACTACCTGCCCTACTTTACCAGTTGCCTTGGTTAATTGAGAGCTGACAGATTCTTCTTCTAATGAGTAGTACAAGGTTAAGAGTAGTTTATTTCCTTAAATACTTTTGCTGATAATACTGGTATGACACATTGAAAAACAAAAAATCCCTCTAGTCCCGGACAATTGATTTCATTGTAAAGGCATTGATAGGGAAGAAGCTAATAGTCACAATGCCCTTAAACTCCTAGGTATCTCTGTAGACACATTTTCAGACATTCAAAACAATATGCATTTGGAGCTTCTGATATTTCTCCCTATTCATTCTAAATACTATTTTCAATGATTCCATAAAGCAATCCCAAACATTTTCCTTCAGACAGATGGGGCATACCAGTTGTCAAGGAAAAAAAGTCAATGGGCAACTTATGTTAAATAGTAATAATAATAGTTGACACCTATTTAGTACTTATTCTATACCCTGAAATACTTCATTAATTGAATTCTTTGTATAGCAAGGTCTCATTTAATAACAGGGACTCAAACTTCTATTTAACTATAAATAAAATGGTTTCTTTCTTAGTCACTATAAAAGAATAGCGACATTTACTAACCACTTAGTATGAACTGGGAACACTCTTAAGTATATTACCAGTATTAACTCACATATACTCACAAAACACTATGAGGTCCTATAAATACAATATATTCTTACATGGATGAAAATATTTAAACCACAGAAAGATTAACTTGTCTAAGGTTACAAAGCTTGAAAATAACCAAGTTAGAGACTGCTTCCTAAGAATTAAGAAAGCTGAACATAATTCCTACAGTTTAGCTGTTTAGGCTGGGAGCTACTTTTTCCTATGATGAACATAAAGAAAGATGATAAATGTTTACACTTTTTAGATATACTCTGCAAAGCCCTAATTAGGGGATCTGTCATAAAAAACAGAAAGGAATCAAAAACACCCATATCTTCCCTATTTTACAATGATAAGAATCTCTAAACATGAAAAATGCCTAGCAAGTTCTTTAAGAGTGACAATGTATATCCAAACAAGAGAGATTAATCTCCGGGTAATAAAAATTGCATAAAACTCTTTCTCATTATGGAATTTCAAGCGATATTTGCTTCTCAAAATTCTTGTAGCTATTAAATCAATACCATATAAACACCTTACAGGCAAGTAGGTATAAAAACAAGAAAAATATCCACAGAAACTATAGAACACTGTTTTCCTTAAAAAATATTATAGATAGCTCTTTCTATCCACTTGCTCTCCTTAGAAAGAATTTAAAGCTTGGTTTGAAGTAAACTGAGTGAGAAGTTCTCATGTATAGGACATTTTTACCTTTTCTGCATTAGAGCGAATGCATTTTACAAAATATGGTTCTGCTTGACCAAGTGTCTCCATCAGCTTGTTTAATGAGGCCTGAGATACAAAGCAATAATATAATGAGAATTTTCTTCCATTCCACATTGGCAACAATATATAAATATAAACAATGATGTTGTTAAAATATGCAAAAATGAGTGGTATACAAAAAATAGGTTTATTTCTGAAAAGCCAAATGACCATTGCAGCATGGCTTTAGAGTCACATGAATCATAGCCCATTCAGGTTATCTTGCAATCATTTTGACCTTTTAGTATCAATCTGAAAGAAACAGATTCCTCTTTGTTAAAAGTAAAATAGAAACTAACCTGAAACTGAGCACTGATGCTGAGAGGTTTCTTCTTCTTGTGCAAATGAAGAAGGGACTTGGTAATTCGATCCTGCAGAGTCAGTCTTGCCAGGTGCTTTAAAGAATTTACCTCTAGCAAGTGCTAAAAAGAAATGGGGGGGGGGGGGGGGGGGAGAGTCAAATTCTTCACATAAATTAATCTAAGAATAGGGAACACAAAATTGTAAGCCAGTTTTCATCATTTCCTATGTATAATGACTATGGTGAATATGGGAGATTGATATTCAACATCCATCTTACCTTCCTCCTGCTTTCCTGCAGAAGCTTTCCAGCTAACAAGAAAACTACTTTTCCCAAATTCTCTTGCATCTAAGGTTCTGGAAGTGATTTAAGTTCATCAATTGAATTCCCACACATGAAACTGGGAAGGTATAATGAGGCAGAGGCTTTGGCTAGTAGCTTGTTTCTGCTGGCAAGCGTGTACATAATAAGTTGCTTCAGTTTTCTGTCCAGGTACTACTTTTTTGAGTGCTCAGAGGCAGAGTGTATTGTCACTGCAACTCTAATAAAGGCACTTGAGCCCTGGAGCCAATAGTTTTAGCAGCTTCTCCAGCAGCTACAACTTCCTGATTGCAGGTCAGGTCAGTTCTGCACTGTTATTTTAATACTCTGAAACTAAGACTTCTAATGCTTTTCTAAGTGCCTCTCTGAATTAAGTCCCTTTCTACATAAAAATATCTACAATAATTACTGTTATCTGCAACTGAATCCTAACTCACAAATTAAATTCAATCCCAGGGCTATATCAGATATGCCATGAACACAGAAAAGGAAAGTCCCTATTGTGAGAATAAACGAGTCATCTTTTCTGTCAAAGAACAGTTTAGACAGCCGCCATTTTGGACTGCGTGACTTGGCAGCTGCCATGTTGGCTGCATGGCTTGCAGCTCCCCTGGGGGCCGCCATCTTGAAACCCCTCCCTTTGGATTAGCCAATCGTGAAAGACTGTGCGCCTGAGCTCCAATCAAGAGCAAAGGACAGGTCACGTGCATAAGGGATTATAAACCCAAGCAGCCCACCTGCTTGGTGTGCACGCGCTTCCAGCCCATGTGTGTGCACCCTTCTACATAGAAATAAATATGTTTGCCTTGCTGCCTGGCTCCCGAGTGTTTTGTATCCTACCAGAACCCCTAACCTTGGGGGCTCGCTTTATTTCTAACACTATCAACAGTCATCCTGATGTACTAATTATTAATCTTAAGATTGAAGTTACACATAAGCAATTAAAGAATGTAAAATAAAATATTAATAAAGTATGTGGGAGCTTTTTTAGCCCATCAAAAAATACAGGGTGTATAAAAAAAATGTATACACACTTTGAATAATTATTAATTCCAATGGGTTAAATCTGAAAAGAAACATCAATTGAGCTATCAGCTGTTAAAGTGTGTATATTTTTTTTTGGCGGGGGGGGGGGGGGGGACACCTTGTATATGGCAGTGACTTTGTTAATGAAAAGAATATATCTATACAGATATAGATATATATAATAATGCAACTAATAATGTTACTGAAAAGGAAGTAAAAGTTTTATTGTATGTAAAGCACAATATTGAGTTAAAAAGGCATGACAGCTTTAAGTCTAAAAAATATTAATTTTGCTCTGGCTGGTGTGACTCAGCTGGTTGGACATCGTCCCATGCACCAAAAGATTGCTGGTTCAATTCCCAGTCAGGACACAGGCCGGGTTGCAGGCTCGATCCCCAGCAGGGGGTTTGCAGGAGGCAGTGGATCATCATCGATGTTCCGCTCTCACATCAACGTTTCTCTTTCTCACTCTCCCTCTCCCTTCCTCTCTTTCTAAAAAATCAGTAACAGTATGGAAAATTTTTTTAAATATTAGTTTTGACAATATAAGCATTAAAAAATAAAAACTTTCAAGCAATAAATACAATACATATTTAAACAAGTGCAACTAAGAAAAATATGTTCCCAACAATGATAATGACTCATTATCTGTATATAAGAACTATAAGAAACCCTGTAAAAATTCACAAAGTATAAATGACAACACAATGACTATCATTCAATTTCATTTGTAAGCAAAGAAATAATTTCTTTTAAAGATATTTTCTGCATATCAGATTGGCAAACATAATAAAGACTTACAAAACCTAACATTAATGAGGATGTGGGGAAATAGGTTTATATATGCACTGTTCTTAGGAATGCAAATCAGTATAACCTTCCTGATAAGCAATGTCACTCTCAGGTATTTATTTAAGGAGAATGTCAGATAAGATCTGAATGCTATCTCTGACAATGTACTTCCAAAAATAATAAAAAATTATGAACAGAGATATGCATTTATATGGAACTCTTTTCGTAAAGTATGCTTCATCCACACAACTGAATACAACAGAGGGAAAGGGGGGAGAGGGAGGAAGAAAAGGGTAAAAGGGGACCAAATGGTGATGGAAGGAGACTTTACTTGGGATGGTGAGCACACAATACGATACACAGATATGTATTACAGGATCGTACACCTGAAACCTATATGAATTTATTAGCCAATGTCACCCCAATAAATTCAGTATTTTTAAGGCCTGTATTTCCTGACATGGAGAAATATTTGCAAATACTACTGACAAAAAATACCATGTAAAATAATAATATATATGTATGATGGTGTGTGTATGTTGAATTTTGGAGTGTTTTTATTTCTATTAGCATTTTTTAATTCTCAGAAAAAAATTCATTGCATGTTAAGAAAAAATAGTTTTACATACCGGTCAAAACTAATTAGAATAATTTTAGAGTTTATCCATAAGTAATAACAAATTAGCACTGAAGCCTGAAATGATTTTTATCTCAAACATTTAAGATACTTCTGAGAAAAAGACCTTGGAAATAATGGTTTCATTTTGTAAACCATATCTAAAATGGTAGTAAAATTAATTAATAAACATTTGTCACTATGTGAGAGCATCATATGGACAGTGGAAAATATAAAATAACTATTTTTAAAAACATTCTTGCCTTAAAAAGGTTTAACTGGAAAAGTATTTTAAAAAAACAAATAAATACCACATGTATTATTACATAATAATACACGTCTTTCTAATTTTTCATTTGCTTGGAATACTCTACAGCCAGATCTTCACATGGCTTGATTTTTCTTGGCATTCAACTTCTAACTTAAATGCCCAAAACATTCTCATGAAGTTCTTGCTTAACTACCCAAAAAATCAACATGTCATTTCATTTTCCTCTTTGCACATAATATCATCTAATTATCTTTTCATATATCTATTTACATTTTCTTCTAGAAGATAAACTAAAGGAAAGCAAAGACTCTGACTAGACTGCTCATCCCTGTACCCCTAATGCCTGTGTTCTGGTGCAGAGTAGGTATTCAATAAGTATTAGTTTTGATGAATGAATGGATAGATTATTAGCAACTAATGATTTTTGAGCATTATTCCTTAGCAAGTGGAGGCCAGACTTCTGCCCATAAAATCACCATGCTCAGCTCAATCAACAAATATTCAGATTACTACAGATCAGGCTCTGTTCTAAGTGTTTGGAATACAGTACATGTAAGTCCAGGGAAACAGGCTACAAGGGCATTATAAAATAAATGGTAACTTGAGGATTATTAAGATTTATAAAGAAGATAAAATAGGGCAAGTGAAAAATGGGGAGACAAGGCAAAACAGAACAAGGTGGAAGGCAAGAGAGTAAGGGGACAAGAGAGAGATTAATCCAGTTAAGTGACAGCTGCAATAGCCCAGCATGATGTGACAGAAACCACAAACTAGAATGTGGAACAGAGATCCAGTGGAAAAATATATAGAGTTAATTTCTTTCTTAGATCTTCCATTCATTATCTACTTTATTCATTTCTTAATTCCATTTTCATTGTTTGATTTATTCAGCCTAAATAATCAGTTCTTTTTAAAAAAAACTATTATTTACTGCTTGCTGTGCAAGGTGTTGTAGAAACAAACATAAAAAAGATATTGCTTAGACATTATTTACATGGCCAAGATATGAAAGCAATCCAAATGCCCATCAACAGACAAAAGGATAAGGAAGAATTGGTACATACGTATATACAATGGAATATTACTCAGCCATAAAAAAAGAATTAAATCTTGTCATTTGTGACAACTTGGATATATCTAGAGGGTATTATGCTAACTTAAATAAGTCAGACTGAGAAAGACAAATATGATATGATTTCACTTATATGTAGAATCTAAGAAAACCCAAACAAAATAAAACAATAAACAAAACAGAAACAAACTCTAGAACATTCTGATGGTTGCCAAAAGGTGGGTGGTGGAATAGATGAAAAAAATAAGGGATTAATATATATAAATTACCAGTTATAATTACAGTCACAGGGATGTAAAGTATAGCATAGGGCAGTGATGGCGAACCTATGACACGCGTAGCCATTTCTGATGACACACGGCCGCTGAGGCGGCCGCATGCCGAGGATGGAACATTTGCTGCTCCTGAGGATGAAACATTTGCGAAATAATGTTTTGTCCTCAAAGTGACACACTACCCGAGTTATGCTCAGTTTTTTGGCGAAGTTTGACACACCAAGCTCAAAAGGTTACCTATCACTGGCATAGGGAATAGCATCAGTAATATTGTAATAACTATGAATGATTCCAGACGGGTATTAGACTTAGGATAATCACTTTGTAAGGTATATAAATGTCTAATCACTGTGTTGTATAGCTGAAACTAATGTAATACTGTAAGTCAACTGTAATTGAAATTAAATTTTTAATTTAAAAAAAGAAGAAGATACTGCTCAGGTTAAGGAAGACTAAGACTAACTTCATGTCTTGAGCCTTAGTGACTAAAAATTTAGTAAGGAAATGACATACTAAAATCACTCTGGGCATCAAGAAAGAAAGATGAGCAGGAATGTACAACAAAGTAGAAATGTACAACAGGGCAACTGACAGTAAAAAATTGGAAATTAAAAGTGAGGTCATGTTAGAAAAAGTAGATTTAACAGAAGTGACAGTTTCAAGGTATGAGCAGAAATAAATTCTAAGAGGGAAAAGGGAAAGTACTATCTGTAATAATCATTGAGAACAAGAGCTATAGTGAATCTGATGAGGAGGAAGAACTAACAGCCACCTTCTGGGGGCCACAATAACTCACCAAGTAGACTCCAATAATCTGTGCAAGCACCCCCTTCATCATAGAGAACCTAATCTGCTATAGCTTCCAAATGGCCAAGGGCATGGAGTTCCTTGCTTCCAGAAAATGCATTCATCAGGACTTGGCTGCTCAGAACATTCTTCTAGCTAATGATGACATTGTGAAGACCTGTGACTTTGGTTTGGCCAGAGATATCTACAAAGACCCTGACTATATCTGGAATAGAGATGCAAGACTCTCACTTAAGTGGATGGTGCCTAAAGCCATTTTTTACAAGGTTTATACTACCCAGAGTGATGTGCGGTTGTTTGACATCTTGATGTGGGAAATATTCTCTTTGACTGTAGTCATACCCTCTGACTTAACCTGTGTCCACTGGTGGAACAACATCCCAGCCAAGACCCCAGCGCCAGCCAGGTCTGGGCCCACCACCTGAGGCTAGAGGCATGCAAAGCTGCACAAGAAGATTGAATCTGAAAGCTCAGCCCCCCCCCCCCCCCCCCCGGCTGAGCGTCCAGGAGCCTGAGAGATGGGGCCTGAGCTGGGCTGCAGGTGCCTGTTCCCGATCTCTCTTCCTGCCCACCCAGACAGGAAGCCTGAAAGGGAGTTAGTCAAGGAAGAAGCTTGTCCAACTGGAAGAGCATCAGAAAACCGAGCTATTGTTGAGGTTTAATTTGAAACCATTCATTCATTTAATCATATCTTAGTAATGCCCACCTCACAGGGTGTTGTGAGAATTAAAGATGAAAAAGGAGACAAAAAAAGAAAGTACTATCAAAAGATAACTGAGTGGAAATAAATTCTAAGAGAGAAAAGGGAAAGTACAATAAAAAAAACCTATACAAATGAACAAGAGACAAATGAAAAAATGCTCAGTCACTAACATCAGAGAAATACAAATTAAAACCACCTACATCAAGACCATTATTTTTTATTATGGCCACACCTCACACCTATCAGAATGGCTATCATCAAAATCAACAAACAAGTGCTGGCGAGGATGTGGAGAAAAGGGAACCCTCGTGCACTGCTGGTGGGAATGCAGATTGATGCAGCCACTGTGGAGAACAGTATGGAATTTCCACAAACAATTAAAAATGAAACTTCTGTTTGATGCAGTGACCCCACTTCTGGGAATATATCCTAAAGACCCCAAAACACCAATCAGAACAAATATATGTACCCCTATGTACACAGCAGCGTTATTTACAATAGCTAAGATTTGGAAACAGCCCAAGTGCCCATCAGCAGATGAATAGATAAAAAAAGCTGTGGGACATTTACACTATGGAATACTATACAGCTGTAAAAAAGAGGGAGCCCTTTGGGGCAGCATAGATGGACCTAGAAGATATTATGCTAAGTGAAATAAGCCAAACTGAGAAAGACAAATATCATATGATCTCACTTATTTGTGGAATCTAATGAACAAAATGAATTGACCAACAAAATAAGACCCAAAGCAGGGACTAACGCAGGCCAGGCCGAGGTACCCCACCGGTGCACGATCGGGGCCGGGGAGGGACACGGGAGGTTGGCCAGCCTGGGAGGGACTGCAGGAGGGCTCCAGGGCATGTCCAGCCCATCTCACTCAGTCCCAATCGGCTGGACCCCAGTAGCAAGCTAACCTACTGGTCAGAGCGTCTGCCCTTGGTGGTCAGTGTATGTCATAGCAACTGGTCGACTGTCTGCCCCCTGGTGGTCAGTGCATATCATAGCGAGTGGTTGAGTGGCGTTAGCATATGATTAGCATATTACTCTTTGATTGGTTGAACAAATGACCAGATGACTGGACACTTAGCATATTAGGCTTTTATTATATCGGACTAGAGGCCCATTGCATGAAATTCGTGCAAGGTTGGGGGGGTTCCTCAGCCCGGCCTGCATCTTCTCCAATCTGGTACCCCTTGGGGGATGTCTGACTTGCCATCCGGGACTGCTGGCTCCTAACCACTCACCTGACTGCTTGCCTGATCGCCCCTAACCTCTCCGCCTGCTTGCCTGATCACCCCTAACCCCTCTGCCTGCCTGCCTGATCGCCCCTAACTGCCTCTGCCTGCCTGTCAGCCTGATTGCCCCTAATTGCCCCCCTGCCAGCTTGATTGTCCCTACCTTTCCCCCCAGCCGGCCTGATCACCTCTAACCTCTGCTTCGGCCCCCAGCCTAAGCCGCAGTCTGGCCTCCCTGAGCCGGAGGTGACCTGGCAGATCAGGGGAAGGCGCTGCCCCCATCACCCCTCTGATGCTGCCACTGGCGGCCACAATGGCTGCCTGAGCTTCGGGTCTCACAGCCGAGTGTGGCTCCCTGAGCCTCCGGCCAGCTCTGGGCAGCAGTAGCTGCCATTCGCGGCTTGCCTGAGTCTCAGGCAGCCACTGCGGCTTTGTCCGGAAAGACGTCCGAATGTTCATCTGGAAGACATCTGCCCTAATGAGCATATTATCCTTTTATTAGTATAGATATGCATAGCCCATGGATACGGCCAATAGGGTAATGGAGACCTGGGGGGGAGGGTTTGGGGAGGGAGAAATGGGAGATATTTGTAATACTATCAACAATAAAAAATATATTTTAAAAAAGAGAACTATATTAACAGAGGGCTAAGGGCTTTTGAAAGCTACATTTTTTAAATATTTGCTGATGTTTAATTGTTTGGGATTGTAGTAAAAATAAAGCATTTTAAAGCCTACCAATCTCAATAAAATAAGAGGTGCCTTGAATACAAGTGACTGAATCTTATTTCCACTAGCTATAAAAGTTGTACAGATGCATGTAAAAATGCTTCATATAGCAAGATATGAAAGAGGCTACAGGATTTCACGAAGGCCCAAATCCTGCCCACTATTTTTTATATGGTTTATATGGTTGAAAAAATTAAAATAATATTTAAGGGCATGTGAAAATTATGTGAAATTGAAACTTCAGTGTCCATAAATCAAGTTTTATTGGCATATAGTCACACTCATTCAATTATGTATTGTCTATAGCTACATTTGTGCTACAATAGCAGGGCTATGTAGTTAGACCAGAGACCATAGTTCTGTAAGCCTATATGGACCTTTACAGAAAAACTTAACTAATGCTAATGATAATAAGAATTAGGCAAGGTCTAATTAGAAATTATTTAAAAATCAAGTAAAATTCAGAATTTGATATTAACCTGGCTCAAGAAGAAATAAAAAGATCTCATGTAAAGAGGCAATTACTCAATAAAAATTTGCATTTTATTCAGAGGTTTTTAAAATACTGGGGAAAAAGATATAGCACAAATAAATACCTACCTGAATAATCAAGCTTGGCCATTTTATAACATCCAATCTTACTTCTAACATGGATTTAACTGAATGCACACAGTCCCTATTTTGGGTATAAATAAGGTATCTCTTGTCTTTGATTTCTAAAGATTGTTTGCACAAGTAATAAAAATATAATTATGAAATAGGACACCAAAGGGAAGAAGATTTTTCATAATACCCACCTTCGGAAGGCCAGGCTTGAATTTGAAGTTTCTGTTTCTCCTAAACAGATAAATCATACACAGAAAAAAAACTATTGTAAAGATGAATGATTTCAAGGTCTCTATTGAAACAACAGGTTATATACCCATTTCCAAGACACAGATCATTTATATGAAAATGCTGTCTGATTCTACTAAGCAGGCACCTTTAGGAAGGAAAGATAGGAAAAAGAGAACAAGGAAAGAGATGCCTGCTCTGTAATATAGGTATAAACAGACTTATGCCTGATGATCAATAACAATGTTGTATATTTAAAGCTAAACTTTCATTTTCTTTTGGATGTTAATAGGTCTCTAATTTCTTATGACTACAGAAGTTTTGTTTCTGTCACTTTAAAGTTTAAATAGATGCTTATATTTTAATGAATTTTTTAAATGTACTTTTCACTAAAACTTAAATTAAAAATTCTCTTCTCCTTTTTTTTCTTATTCATGACTCAAAAACATACCTACATCAAGACCATTATTTTTTATTATGGCCACAGAAAGAAAGATAATATAAGCTAATACTGATTAATGTGGGTTGCGGAGTCAGAAAGACCTGGGCTTGAATCTAAGCTCTTTCACCTACTAAGGTATGATATTAACCTCTCTAAGCCTTGGTTTCATTACATGACAATGTAAAATACGACCAACCTCTTAGAGTTATTGTGAGAATTAAATTAGTTAATTCATAATTCTGGATTATAGCAAGATTTACATAAATTGAAATATGACATTGTTAAACAATAACTTAGGGATTAAGGAATCAATTTAGTCACACCTCCAGCTAATGGTCCAAAACTATGCTTTGGAAGTATCTGGAATATGTTAATACAGGTAGCTAACAACTTTTAACTGGTCTACCATGCATGGGGTATCTATGTCCTCAAACCAATTCTAGAACCAGGTAATGAGGAATGGCAGGCTTGGATAAGTGTTACGTATCTATCACTCTATGTGGTACCATTCACCTTTTCTTAGAGAATTTTCCTGTCCAATCTGTTAGGACTGCCAGAATTGAAGGACAATTGCTGTTAAAGACCAGGAATCCTAAAAAGGGCTAGTAGTATTTTCTCTCTCTGGATGTAAGGTACATCAAAGAGCAATAAAGAATCATCTCTATAATGAGTATATATTCAACCATGATTCTCCTGGTGAGATGAAAACAAACAAAAACATACCAGCTTAATAATGCATAAGATTCAGAGCTCTAAAAGTTGAGTATTTTTTAATCTTGCTTTAACTCAAAATTCTACTCATAAAGTAGTATCTCCATCACTCCCTTTTTTCACCCAAGATTTTAAACCTGTCACATAAAGCAATCCACATCACTGATGAATACTAACGTGAGAATTCCATGGGCTCTTTCCAATAGTTTGCTGCTAGCTGAGTTAGCGAATATCCCATCTTTGTCAAGCAAGGAGGTGTTACTTGATAGTCTGCTCTGGTGAATCCCAGTTCTGCCATTCCAGGCAATATCAAATGTATCACTGTAAAAATTAAATATAGTACAATTTGCTTTAGTTAATTGAGACATCTCTAACACTCTAAATTGCTTTAAAAAGTAAAATGAAACTTTAAACACTAAAGTTTTAATTTAGACAAAATGCTAAACCAGCAGCGTGTGTTTTTTTAAATCAGAGAGATTATCAGTCAATTTAAACTAATCTTTTATTCATTCAGAACAAAATTTTTCTATGGATTCTAGCATATTTACATGCAAGTGTGCATGCAGATGACCATATCATACAGCTGTCTTTAAATATATTGTAACCATTTAACAATCAGTATATAATATAATGTAAAGGCTTTTTTCTTTGTTAGATTTTAGAACTTTGAAATGCTACTAAAGGAATTTCCAATTTTAATAGGCCATCCCATTGTGGAATATTTCATTTCCTCCTGGGAGGTCTCACTATTACACACATGTCCACTAGGGCTGAGCACTATTCTAGACACTGAAGATATAGGAATGAACAAAACAGATAAAATTATCAGTGATTACAATAAAAAGGGTTAACAGGGGGCTTTCCAGGTAGACAGCAACTTGCATTCATATTTGAATTTCTCCAGAAACCCATAAAAGCATTAATAACTTTTAAAGGAATAAACACTTAAGAGAATATACTGATACACAACCCTAACACATTTTTGAAATATGGAAAGCAGATGTAGAGAGTAAACAGCTTTTTCAGTACTAAACCTTAAATTGGCTGTGGGGAAAGTTAAGAAACGTCTCTATTTATTCTGCAGGACTCCCCTAAGGCTCTGAAAGTGGAAGTAGCAAGTGCCTCTGGAAGTGGGGAAAATGTAGGTTAAAAATGGGAGCACTAGTTGAAAGTCAGGATAAGAAGCACTTAAAGGAGAAACCAAGATGGCGGCATAGGTTAAACACCTAACCTACAGCCGGGCACAACAATTTCAAAAACACAACTAAAAGTCAAAACGGACATCATCCAGAACCACAGGAAAGCTGGCTGACTGAAATGCCCACAATTAGAAGGAAAGAGAAAACCACAAGGAAAATCAGAGAAGCCGTAAAAGCTTGAGGTATGGAGACACGGGCGGAGACACGAGCCCGCGCGCGTGCGGGGAAGACGGAGCCGGAGAGGAAGGGGCGGCTGACGGCCTGGCTGGCGTTCTCTGGCGGGAAGGAGATAAAAGCGCCAGATTGTGCTGAACCCCAGCTCCGACTGCACTGAACCCCAGTTCCGGGCGAAACCCTGGGAAGCCGGGCTCAGGCTGGGGGAGTCTGGGCTGTGGGGCGGAGACACAGAGGAGTTGCGCCGGAGCCGCGCACGGGAATGTGCGCAGAGGAGGGTCTGTTGCCTGTGCCGCTGGATTGCCCTAGCGGGAGGGAGACAAAAGCTCCTGACCGTGCTGAACCCCAGTTCCAACTGCACTGAACCCCAGTTCCGGGAAAGACCCGGGGAAGCCAGGCTCATACTGGGGAAAGCTGGGCTGTGGGGCAGAGGTGCAGAGAGGCAGCGAAGAGCAGAGCACCGGAGGCGGGCACGGGATTGTGCGCGGAGGATGGGCTGTTGACTGTGCCGTTGAGTCGCCCTGGAGGGAAGGAGACAAAAGCGCCAGACTGCGGTGAGCCCCAATTCTGACTACACGGAAACCCAGTTCCGGGCGAGAATCTGGGAATCCAGATTCATTGGGGGAGAGACTAGACTGTTTGGCAGCGCGCGAAACTCCAGGGCGCTTTTCTCTCAGAGGTGTTTGCTGGGAGTGCAGAGGGACACAGGAACCTCATAGGGCGGGGCTGACGGGAAGCCAAGGCGGTAGGCTCCGCCCTGTAACTCCGCCCCATCCAAGCTGAACACAGAGGCTTTTACAATTTTGCAAGTCTAGTTGAATGGGGCTGTCTCCCGGCATAGACACAGCTGATCCTCACAGCCAATTGGACTGGAGGTCACATCCTCCCAGTGTACCAACAGCAATCAAGGCTTAACAACACCAAGACTTTGCACTCAGCCCACAAAGGGGGGTATCAAGAGCGACCACCTAGGGAGATTGGGGAAGCTGAGCGATAGGGAGGCAGCCAAAAGGGGAAGACACCGAAACAGGTCACGAATATAAGGGATGCTGTAATTCCTGCTGAGGGGCCACAGGCAGTAGCTGACCTACACTCCATTGGAGACCCAGAAACGAAGGCATCTAGTGGTCGGTGTGAGATGACACCAGATTTCAACCACTCCCATAAGGGACACATTCAAGAGGCAGACGCAGTGAGCGCCAAAGCCTTGCTGCACCAAGACCCGGCACATAAACGTGTCTCCCGCACAGCAACTCTTCCTTTATAGACACAGAGGGTCCGCACGGCCAATTGGCCTGGAGGACAATTCCTCCCAGTGACACCAACAACAATCAAGACTTAACTATACAAACAAGGACCAAGATGGAGGCATAGGGCAGAAGCCTGATTGCTGCCTACCACAACAATTTTGAGACTACGACGGGAGAGCAGAGCAGACACCATCCAGAACCACCGGAGGGCTGATTGAGCAGATGCTCTACAACTAGAATAAAAGAGAGGGGTAGCGGGATGAAGCTGATGCCGGTGACCCAAAGACCACACTTTAAAAACTACGGCTCAGGCGACACAATGGCGGCCTGGAACGTGCCCGGCGCAGTTCCCCCAGCGGTCTCTGGCTGAGGGGAAGGCTTCACTCGCTGCCGAGCACGGACAGACGAGCCCCTGGGAGACATGGGGTGGGAGACTCCGCGCTTGCTGACCTCCGAGTCCTTCAAGAATCTCAACGCCCCGGAAGCGGCCAGGTGCGCACGCTCGGCGACCGGCCACCGCTGCAGACCCAAGGGCCGACGCAGCCACCCCGGACCAGCCCGCCGCCGCGCACCGGGCACACCGGAGCTTCGCCGAGCCCGCCGCCCAACGAGTTCTGCGGTGGCTGCCCTGGAACTCTGAGAAAATGGCCGAAGGAATTGCTGAGAGGGAATTGACCAACAGGAATTGGGATCAAGAAGACGAAACCCCGCTGGGTCCCGGATCCGGGTGAAGCCGCGCGCCCCTGGGTCCGGGTGAGGCTGGGAACTGGGTCAGGGTGAGGCTGGGCCCCGGGTCCGGGTGAGGCCACGTGCCCCTGGGTCCGGGCGAGGCCATGCGCCCCTGGGTCCGGGTGAGGCTGAATCCTGGGTCTGGGCGAGGCCGTGTGCCCCTGGATCCGGGTGAGGCTGGGTCCCGGGTCCGGGTGAGGCCGTGGGCCCCTGGATCCGGGTGAGCCTGGGTCCCGGGTCTGGGTGAGACCGTGGGCCCCTGGATCCGGGTGAGGCCACGCGACCCTGGGTCTGGGAGAGGCCATGTGCCCCTGGGTCCGGGTGAGGCCACGTGCCCCTGGGTCTGGGAGAGGCCATGTGCCCCTGGGTCCGGGCGAGGCCGTGGGCCCCTGTATCCGGGTGAGCCTGGGTCCCGGGTCCGGGCGAGGCCGTGGGCCCCTGGATCCGGGTGAGTCTGGGTCCCGGGTCCGGGTGAGGCCGTGGGCCCCTGGATCCGGGTGAGCCTGGCCCCGGTTCCGGGTGAGGCTATGGGCCCCTGGATCCGGGTGAGCCTGGTCCCGGGTCCGGGTGAGGCCGTGGGCCCCTGGATCCAGGTGAGCCTGGGTCCCGGGTCCGGGTGAGGCCGTGGGCCCCTGGATCCAGGTGAGCCTGGGTCCCGGGTCCGGGTGAGGCCGTGGGCCCCTGGATCCGGGTGAGGCTGGGTCCCGGGTCCGGGTGAGACCGTGGGCCCCTGGATCCGGGTGAGGCCACGCGACCCTGGGTCTGGGAGAGGCCACGTGCCCCTGGGTCCGGGTGAGGCCACGCGACCCTGGGTCTGGGAGAGGCCACGTGCCCCTGGGTCCGGGCGAGGCCACGTGCCCCTGGGTCCGGGGGAAGCTAGATCCCGGGTCCGGGTGAGGCCGTGGGCCCCTGGATCCGGGTGAGCCTGGGTCCCGGGTCCGGGTGAGGCCGTGGGCCCCTGGATCCGGGTGAGCCTGGCCCCGGGTCCGGGTGAGGCCGTGGGCCCCTGGATCCGGGTGAGCCTGGCCCCGGGTCCGGGTGAGGCCGTGGGCCCCTGGATCCGGGTGAGCCTGGCCCCGGGTCCGGGTGAGGCCGTGGGCCCCTGGATCCGGGTGAGCCTGGGTCCCGGGTCCGGGTGAGGCCGTGGGCCCCTGGATCCGGGTGAGCCTGGCCCCGGGTCCGGGTGAGGCCGTGGGCCCCTGGATCCGGGTGAGCCTGGCCCCGGGTCCGGGTGAGGCCGTGGGCCCCTGGATCCGGGTGAGCCTGGCCCCGGGTCCGGGTGAGGCCGTGGGCCCCTGGATCCGGGTGAGCCTGGCCCCGGGTCCGGGTGAGGCCGTGGGCCCCTGGATCCGGGTGAGCCTGGCCCCGGGTCCGGGTGAGGCCGTGGGCCCCTGGATCCGGGTGAGCCTGGGTCCCGGGTCCGGGTGAGGCCGTGGGCCCCTGGATCCGGGTGAGGCCACGCGACCCTGGGTCTGGGAGAGGCCACGCACCCCTGGGTCCGGGTGAGGCCACGTGCCCCTGGGTCCGGGGGAAGCTGGAGCCCGGGTCCGGGCGAGACCATGTGCCCCTGGATCCGGGTGAGGCTGGATCTCGGGCCCGGGAGAGGCCACGCGCCCCTGGGTCCGGGTGAGGCCATGCGCCCCTGGGTCTGGGTGAAGCTGAATCCTGGGTCTGGGCGAGGCCGTGTGCCCCTGGATCCGGGTGAGGCTAGGTCCCGGGTCCGGGTGAGGCCGTGGGCCCCTGGATCCGGGTGAAGCCGTGCCCCTGGGTCCGGCCGAGACCAAACCAGAGGGAGTCGGACCTGCATTACCACCATTTGTCCACCATCCAGAGCTGAGGGGTCAGTGCCGACATGTACTCATAAGGAACTGGTGGACATTGATATTGGGTATCAAAAGAACTGTTGGTCTAGAAAGAAACTCACTACAGACTGATTCATTTGCCTGTCAGCATAACTATTATTGCTCGTCGCACATTCAATTCTTATAAGTATATCTCTAGTGACACATGATTTCGCTCATCTAGGGGAAATGATGAACAACATAGACTGATGAACAAGAACAGAACCAGAAACAAGGAGGCATCAATCGGACTATCGGGCCTCAGAGGGAGGATAGGGGAGAGTGGGGGGAGGGGGGAGAGATCAACCAAAGGTCTTGTGTGCATGCATATGAGCCTAACCAATGCTTAAGTTCAACAGAGGGTTGGGGCATCCATGGGGAGGGGTGTGGGATGGGAATGGGGGGATGAGGACAAATATGTGACACCTTAATCAATAAAGAAATTAAAAAAAAAAAAAAGAAGCACTTAAAACTCCATGAAGCCAGATGACCATCCCTCACTTGCATAGCAAGAGGATGAGAGAGAAAGCCATGCACAATGGAGGATGGGTATGTTACACAGAAGTCAAATGAAATACTGAAAACAGAGGTCTCAGCTTGTTACCCAGCTGGCTCCCGAATGCTGGCATCTGGGCTTCAGCTGACCCCTCAACAACACAAATTTGAACTGCACAGGTCCACACATTTTTTCAATAAATACTGGAAATGTATTTTTTTCTTAATAACATTTGTTTTTCTCTAGCTTACTTTCTTATAAGAATAGTCATAATATGTGTAACATATAAAAGCTGTGTTAATAGACTGTTTATGTTAGCAGTAGTTAAGTTTTTAGAAAGTCAAAAGTTATATATGTAACTTTTACTGCACAAGAGGGTCGGTGCCCCTAACTCCTGTGTTGTTCAAGGGTCAACTGTATATTCTCCAGGCAGAAAATTAGAATAAACTTTTGTGTGAAATCTGATTATGCCAAGAGGAAAGACCCAAAGATACCGATAAGTTCCAGAGATTAATCAGATATTCCAACTAGCATTTCGATATCTCAATCCTAAATATGAACAGTTGACCAAGGCTCATTAGACATCTGAAGGAAGTCCCTAGCATGAAACATACAGATCAAAACAATCATGACACAAATAGCTTGAAGGAAAAAGGCTAGACAGGGAAAAGAAAAAAATTTTTAAAGCTATCATTCTCTTTAGAGAGTAGAGAGAAAATATTCCATATATAAAATAAGAACAAGATGCTATAAAAAGTAAGCACAGAAAAGATAAAATTAGTAACAAAAGACTGATGAAAATGCAGTAGAATATACCTTCACACATTCAAAAATATTTATTGAGTACCAACTAGTGTCAATTATTTTTCTAGCAGTGGGCACATACAATTAACATACTAAAGTTCTACCCTCACGAGGATTAAATTCAGGTGGAAAGGGACAAATAATAAACACATGACAAAATATATTGTACACCCTCAGCCTCCCAGCTGCCCAGCTGACACCCGAGGCGCAGGCAAGCCTCGGATGGCGGCTGCCCAGCCCCCCAGGGCCACCCAAGGCTCAGGTAACCAGGGCCGGCCGAGGCTTGTGCTGCCAGCAGTGGCAGCAGCAGAGGTGTGATGGGGCGTTGCCTTCCCCTGACCGCCTCTGAGGGCTCCCGGCGTGTGGGAGGGGCAGGCCAGGCTGAGGGACCCCCTCCAGTGCATGAATTTTCATGCACCAGGCCTCTAGTATAATATAAAAGGTATATGTAACATGGCCTCCAATTTTATCTCCTGTCACTCTTCCCCAGTTTACTCTATCTCAGCCTTGCTGGTAATATTCCCCAAATTGATCTACAGATTCAACATAACCCTATCAAAACCCCAGCTGCCTTTTTTTAAGAAACTGACAAGCTGATCCTAAAATGCATATGGAAATGAAAAGAATCCCAAAATAGCCAAAATGATGTTTACAAAATACACCAAAGCTGGAAGAACTATAATTCCTGATGTGTAAGCACATACAAAGCTGCAGTAATCAAGACAACATGGTCCTGGCATAAGGAAAGATCAGTGGAAGAGAACTGAGAACCCAGAAATAAATGTTATCAGTTATGGTCAATTGAGTTTTGAAAAGATGTCAATAATTCAATGGGGGAAGAACAGTATTTTCTTTTTTAAAATATGTTTTTATTTATTTCAGAGAGATGAGAGAGACAGAGAGAGAGATATGATGAGAGAGAATCATCGATTGGCTGCCTCCTGCATGACCCCTACTAGAGATCAAGCCTACAACCTGGGCATGTGCACTGACCAGGTCAATGCTCAACCACTGAGCCACAGCAGCCAGGCAGAACAGTATTTTCAACAAGTGGTGTTGAAATAACTGGATCTTCACAGGCAAAAGAATGAAGTTGGACTTCTATCTTATAACAGATACAAAAAATAAACTCAAAATGGATCTAAATTTATGAGTTAAAACTATAAAATTCTTAGGAAAAAACATAACCGTTGTGACATGGGCTTAGATAATAATTTCTTAAATATGACAAAAAAATATAGCCAAAAAATAGATAAATTAGACTTCATCAAAATAAAAAACTTTTCCATTTCAAAACACCACCATAAAAAAGTGAAAGGACAACTAACTCTCAGACTGAGAGAAAATACTTTCAAATCATATATCTAATAAGGGAACTATATCTGGAATATATAAGTAAGTCACTCAAAAATACTAAGACAACCTTATTTAAAAATAGGAAAATTACTCAGAAATAAAAGGAATGAACTACTGATATATGTAACAACCTGACAGACTAAGCACTCTGTTAGTAGAAAAAAGTTAACCTCAAAAAATTATTAAGAGGGTTAGGCTATATAACCCCAAAATATGCTACTTTGGCATAAGGATTATTTTTAGCTGAAAGGAACTGAGAATCAACACATAACAGGGAGAGTTCGTTCTCTGCCCTCAAAAGCAAAGCATAAATTCCCCTTTGTGAAGGTGTCCCTCTCTCCCTTACAAGGAAAAGGAGAGCAACTCTTCTCATCAGAGACATAGAACTGACACTGAGATGAATTTGCATAAACAAACCTTATGAAAACGACTTCCATTAGCTTCCCCATATATTTCCTAGTCATTTCCCCACTTTTTAATCATTCCCTGAAGCCCAAATAACCTTTTCTTTGTTAACAGAATATAAGCCCCCAAGTACAACTGCTGCTAGATTTGCTTTTCTATGAATACTGATGCACATAAAATATTAAAAAATATTATAATAATCTATACATGAGATAAAACTGCAAAAACCACCCAGATACACATATATGCATATTTTAAATGGTGAAAAAACTGTAGTTCAGTTAATATGAATGTACTAATATGAATTTCCTGGGTTTGATAATGTATTACTATTATATAAGATGTCACTTAAGGGAAACTGAGTGAAGATTACATGAGACTCAATGAACTATTTTTTTCCCCTTTGTACTATTTTTGAAATGTCCTGTTTTAAAAAATGGAACATAACCTTACAAATTATTTTCCTATTAGTTCTTTATTTAAACTCTATACCAGTGATGGCGAACCTATGACACGCGTGTCAGCACTGACACGCATAGCCATTTCTGATGACACGCGGCCGCTGAGGCGGCCGCATGCCGAGGATGAAACATTTGCTGCTCCTGAGGATGGAACATTTGCGAAATAATGTTTTTTTCCTCAAAGTGACACACTACCCGAGTTATGCTCAGTATTTTGGCGAAGTTTGACACACCAAGCTCCAAAGGTTGCCCATCACTGCTCTATACAGTAGGTTCTCGGGTTACGTCGGAGATCCGTTCCTACCGCGCAACGTAACGCGATTTTCACTGTAGGTCGGAACCCACCTACATAAGCACCCATGTCACTCACATGGAGCACATACACAGTAGTAATGAAGTGAAACAGCAAAAAAAAAAAAAAAAGATAACAACTCCTGACCTTTACTTGTGGTAAATAAATAATAAAAAACAAAGCACAGCCCTAACCGGTTTGGCTCAGTGGATAGAGCGTCGGCCTGCGGACTGAAGAGCCCCAGGTTCGATTCTGGTCAAGGGCATGTACCTTGGTTGCAGGCACATCCCCAGTAGGAGGTGTGCAGGAAGCAGCTGATTGATGTTTCTCTCTCATCAATGTTTCTAACTCTCTATCCTTCTCCCTTCCTCTCTGTAAAAAATCAATAAAATACATATTTTAAAAAAAACATAAAGCACATATGTACATACATTAAAATGATGAAACTTTTTTTTAATAAATAAATGGGAGATAGTGACATAACCACGAAACGACGTATGTAGAGTCTGACATAACCCGAGGACTGCCTGTATGCCAATTGACCAGTTGCTATGATGCACACTGACCACCAGGGGGCAGATGCTCAACACAGGAGCTGCCCACTGGTGGTCAGTGCGCTCAGCCAAAAGCCGGGCTCATGGCTGGTGAGCGCAGCAGCACTAAGGATTTCCAGGACTGATGTCCTGGCTATCAGTCAGACATCCCCCAGGGCTCCCAGACTGTGAGAAGGCACAGGCCGGGCTGAGGGAACCCTCCCCGCTCCCCCCGAGTGCACGAATTTCGTGCACCGGGCCTTCAGTTTATTATAAAACTAACTTTTTTATAGCACAATAATGATAAACATAAAATCCTGGAGAACAGGTACCTGTGGAATGTGAGGAAGGGAAATGATCACAAAGTAAAATAAAGGTGGCTACAGTAGCATTAATGATTTTTTGGTTCTGATCTTGAGTGGAAGGATTATTTTGTTGGTATGCTTCCTAATGTACAGTGTTTTGTGTAGTCTCTTATATCAAATGCTACATTAATGTACAAAGACAATAGGAGCTTCCCATAAAACAGGTACACTAAACACGTCATATGTACCATTTAAAATCCTCAGTCTACTGCTGCTGCAAACAGTACTGTGATGGGTTACACACACATATTTTACACAGTTTTAAAGAGATGCTATAATAGCACCTGGTTTCAGGCTCCTTTTATATGATGTAGGCTTCTCCTCTGTACTTATATAAATCTCTGTTGGATAAGATCTTACTCCTTTCTTCTCCAAGGCAAACAGATGGTCCTGAGACACAAATTATTCAACTTATCAACGGGTCCCACAGGATTGAGTAACCAATAGCCAATTCATTAATGCATTCTTTTTTATATTTTTCCCATTAGTTCCAGTGTGTATTTTCCTCTTAGGCAGATTACACTGCCTCTGAAAAATCCAGAGAAGCCTAAGCTTTTCTTTTTAATTTTAGTTTTTAATTACAGTTTACATTAAATATTATCTTGTATTAAGGTGGAGAGCATAGTAGTTAGACAATCATATACTTCACAAAGTGTTCCCCTAATATTTCCAGTACCAACTTGGCACCATGCATAGTTATCGCAATATTACTGATTATACTCCCTATGCTATACTTTATGTCCCCATGACTATTCTGTAACTACCAATTTATACTTCTTAATCCCTTCCCTTCACCTTTTCCACCCATCCTCCTAAATCCCCGCCCCTCTGGCGATCAACAGTCTGTTCTCTGTATCTATCCATCTATTCATCTGTTTCTGTTTTTTTCGTTTATATTGTTCTTTAGATTCTAAATGTAAGTGAAATCACATGGTATTTGTCTTTCTCTGACTTATTTCACTCAGTATAATACCCTCTAAAGCTATCCATGCTGTTGGTAAGATTTTATTATTTTTTACAACTGAGTAGCATTCCATTGTGTACATGTACAACTTTTTTATCCACCCATCTACAGATGGGCACTTAGGCCACTTCTGTATCTTCGCTATTGTAAATAATGCTGCAATGAGCATAGGGGTGCATATATTCTTTCCAATTAGTGTTCTGGGTTTCTTAGGACATATTCCCAGAAGTGGAATGCTGGGTCATAAGGCAGTTCCACTTTTAATTTTTTGAGGATATTCCATACTGTTCTCCACAGTGGCAGCACCAGTCTGCATTCCCACCATCAGTGCACAAGGTTACCTTTCTCCATCTCCTGACCAACACTTGTCATTTGTTGACTTGTTGGTGGCAGCCATTCTGACAGGTGTGAGGTGATAACTCATTGTCGTTTTAATTTGCATCTCTCTGATAATTAGTGATGTTGAGCATCTTTTCATGTCTGTTGGCCATCTGTGTGTCTTCTCATTAATGCATTCTTAATTGGGTTTCCCATCCTTCCCTTTTTACTCCTATAAGCCCGCCCTGTGCGGAAGCACAGGACAGGAGGTGGCTGAAGGCAGCAGCCCTTGCCTTGACTTTTCCAAACAAGCACGAGCCGCCGAGTGTTGACTGGAATCGTTATGCTTAGTCCTCAGATGTCCTTGCTTAAAGGACATTGCAGATGCATGTGTCTTCTCAAGGATACTTACCCTGCTGATAGTATCTAATAGTTAATTTTAGTTCAAGCTGTTGTTACAATGAAAAGCCTAAAGAGGCAGGCGAACGGGGCTGTTTAGTTTCTATAGCCAGGCAGTCCCTTAGCCCTCCCTTTCACAGAAATGTGTGTCAGAGTAATCATTCATCCATTGCTCAGGGTCTGCTGGTCATCCCTGGCACCACCCCTGCTCTTTAGGATAAGATCCTTAAATAAACTACTTAGTCTCCACGTAAGGGAAACCTGTAATAAGCCTCCATGGCATACTAAACTCAGTTGGGGCATACTAAGCCCCAAGCTGAAATATCACTAAAATGATAAATAAAAATGTCATAAATTTACAAGAAAAAGAGTCGTAATAAAGACTATGTAAGAGACAAAGGACAGCCCAGCGGCGTGGCTCAGTCCTTGAGCATCGACCTAAGTATATGGGAATCATAGGAAAGGAGGGCATATATGTGTATATGTGATTGAAGATATACACACACACACATACATATATATGTATATGTATATGTATATACATGTATATACATATATATATATGCACACGTGTGTGTGTGTGTGTGTGTGTGTGTGTGTGTGTGTGTGTAGAAGCTAGGTTGGGAGTATGAGAGAGACTAACAACAAAATGCATGTGGATCTCACTGAGAATTCTGGAAAGGTTTAGGTATTAGAGATAACTGGTACCACTGCAATGGTGGTACTGAGGGAGGCCAAAACTAAGAAAATATTTAAAATAAACATTTTATTTAAAGTATTTAAAATATGCTAACCCCTGCCCAGCTGGTGTGGCTCAGTGGTTGAGCATCAACCCATGAACCAATAGGTCCCCAGTTTGATTCCCAGTCAGGGCACATGCCCAGGTTGTGGGCTCGATTCCCTATAGCGGGTGTGCACGAACAGCTGATCAATGTTGTCTCTCTTTCTCTATCCCTCTCCCTTCCTCTTTATCTAAAACAATCAATTAAAAAATCAATAAAAACATATTTTTAAAAAGAATAGATAATTCTACACTAATAAAAGAGAAACATGCAAATTGACTGTACCTCCACTATACCCACAAGCCACACCCACCAGCCAATCAGGAGCGAGTAAGCAAATTAACCCAACCAAGATGACTGCAGCCACGGAGCAAGCAGGAGGCTTGGGTTTCCCCGGCAATGCAGGAAGCCAAACTTCCCGCCCACTCTGGCCAGCCCTGGCCTCCACTAACGGCTACAAAGTTTCAATTATAGAAGATAAATAAATCCCAGATACCAGGCCCTCCACTTGGGTTGCCAGGGGGCATGGCCGGCCTGCAAACCATGACAGGCCCCTTGCCCAGGCTGCCCCATGCTCCAAGGGAACCCCCACCCTGATCCGGGACACCCTTCAGGGCAAACCAGCCGGCCCCCACCCGTGCACCAGGCCTCTATCCTATCTAATAAAAGAGTAATATGCAAATTGACTGTCACTCCAACACACAAGATGGCTGCCCCCATATGGTCAAAGATGGGTGCCCCCATGTGGACACAAGATGGCCACCACAAGATGGCCAGCAGGGGAGGGTAGTTGGGAGGGACCAGGCCTGCAAGGGAGGGCAGTTGGGGGCGATCAAGCCTGCAGGTGAGGGCAGTTAGCGGTGACCAGGCCGGTAGAGGAGGGAAGTTGGGGACGACCAGGCCTGCAGGGAAGGGCAGTTGGGAGGGACCCAGGCCTGCAGGGGAGGGCAGTTAGGGGAAATCAGGCTGGCAGGGGAGCAGCTAGGCATCAATCAGGCTGGCAGGGGAATGGTTAGGGGGTGATCAGGCTGGCAGGCAGAAGCAGTTAGGGACAATCAGGAAGGCAGGCAGGTGAGCAGTTGGGAGCCAGCAGTCCTGGATTGTGAGAGGGTTGTCCGGGATCGGGCCTAAACAGGCAGTCGGACATCCCTCGAGGGGTCCCAGATTGGAGAGGGTGCAGGCTGGGCTGAGGGACACACACCCCCATGCACGAAATTCATGCACCAGGCCTCTAGTTTAAAATAAATAAATAAAGCTAAGCCCTTACCCTATATAGTTAAGTAACATTCACTTCCTCATACCTATCAAAGATGGAAATTTTAATTTATAGAGAAGCTAGAAGCGTAGGATCTCAGCAGAAGTCAGGGACATTAAGCATAGCAAAAGGTAAGGGTGGGATCACATTGAAAAGAGAAGGAATTAGGAGGCAGTTCAAGATGGCAGCACAAGAAGATGCTGAACTCACTTCATCTCACAGACACAATAAATCTACAGCTATATATGGAACAATTCTCTCTGAAAAAGACCTTACAACTAACTGATCAGATCCTCTACAATAAAGGATAAAAGGACCACAGTGAAACTGAAAGGAGTGGCAGAGACATGGTCTCGCCCAAAACCCCACACCCAGCATAGCAAAACACCGTGGGAAGGAATCTCATAAACCTGGAGCTCCTCCCTAAAGAATCAGGGGACTGTCACCCCAACCCTTGGAACCTGCACTGGAGAGATGAGCCCCCACAACATGTTGGCCTTTAAAAACCAACAGGGCTATGCCTAGGAGAACCATAGGCAAGGAAGTAGAGAAAAAGGAACCCTTGAAAAAAAGATGGCGACCGGCAGGAAGGTAGGGAGAGAGAGAGTGTGAGTGAGGAACCCATAGAGGAGAGTGTAGACGTGTGTGGTGTGTGTGTGTGTATGAGCTAGGGTCAGTTAGATCCTGCAGGTCCTCCAAGGGGCTCCCGAACAGGGCAGCCCTAGACGGCGCAGCCCCGCGCACAAAGCGGACACTTCTCGGCGGCTGGTGCGGACGCAGAGACCACGCCATCTTGAGAAACAGAGCTGCCTGAGACTCGGATCCTGGCTTCTGACACAAACCAGGACCCTGCAGCCACCGGGGACAGAGAACTGCTATCACAGCTTCAGACAAACAAACAACAAGAATCCAGACTTCCCGGCAGATTTCCGTGAGTCAAAGAGCCTATCCCCCTCCTCGCAGGCATAGTAACTGAAAGACCTGCCCCTCCCCCAAGCTGCTGAGCACCCACAGGCGCGCGGAAAGCGCCATAGTAACTGATAGACGCGCCCTTCGCCCAAGCTGCTCACAGGCGCGCGCACAGACAGCGCCATAGTAACTGATAGACCCGCCCCTGGCCCAAGCTGCCGAGCTTTGCGCAGGGACGCGCTCCCTCTTAGGGAACTTAGCGCGCGCTCACGCACGGGACAGAAGCAGCTCCCCGTCGGGGAAATCTGTCAGTGCGCACAGAGGGCTCCCCTTCGGGGAATTTGGGGGAATTTGGCTCGCGGGTCACAGCTCCCCCTTCGGAGATTCTTAAGAGCGTGCACAGAGGGGCTTCCCTTTGGGGAATTTGGCGCGCAGGACGGACTCCGCCCCCCTTCTGGGACTTTGGGAGAGTGCACTGAGCCGGCTCACCTTCAGGTTTTTAAGAATGTGCGCTCTAGCCGGTTTGGCTCAGTAGAGAGAGCACACACAGGACGCAGCTCCACTTCAGGGAATTTGGCACGCCGGACACAGCTGCCTGGGATCCCTGACTCACAGCGCATTCACACTAAGAGCCAGCGACCCCAATTGTTGGTGCGTGCACACACAGGGACCCTGATTCTCAACGAGAAACCGCACAAGGCAACAGAGACTTTGACACTCGAGTCTTGGTGCAGACACAGGGAAACTCTGACTCCTGGCACATGCTAAGGATCTCATTCTCGGCACATACCAACAGTGTGGTGCAGACAGGGCCCCTGATTCTAAATGTGCACACGAGACCACACAGAACACTGGGGACACTGATCCTGGGCAAGTCTGGTTCCCACCAACCAAAGACAGCCACACGTCCTAGTGTCAGAGCACTTCAGTGAAACTAGGGTGGAGCGAAGTCCCCACAGCACACGGCCCAGGTCCACGCAAACAGAAGCTTGAGCTTTCTGGTAATAGCCAGAATGGGGAAACGAAATAACTCACAGAGGAAAGAAAATGTGGAGTCGCCAAGAAAGGAAATTAGTGAAAATGAAGCTTGCAACATGACCGAAAAGGAGTTCAGAGTAATGGTCATGGAATTTATACATCGGATGGATGAGAAAATCAACAACTTATGCAAGAATCAGGAAGAAATGAAAAGTGATATAGCTACAATCAAAAACACCATGGAAAGTTTCAACAGTAGACTACAAGAAGCAGAGGACCGAATTAGTGAGTTAGAAGATCAGGTACAGAAACAAGCTCAAGCTGAACAGCAATTGGAGAAAAAAATTAAAAAGCAGGAGGAAAGCCTAAGGGAGCTTCGGGACAACATGAAACGAAGTAACATGCGTATAATAGGGCTGCCAGAAGGACAAGAAGAGCAGCAGGGATTAGAAAATCTATTTGAAGAAATAATGACAGAAAACTTCCCGGATATGGGAAAGATAAAAGTTACGCAAGTAAAGAGAGTCCCAAGCAGGATCAACCCCAAAAGACCCACACCAAGACATGTCATAATTTCAATGGCAAATATAAATGATAAAGAGAGAATCCTAAAGGCGGCAAGAGAGAGACAGAGAGTTACCTACAAAGGAACACCCATCAGATTGTCAAATGATTACTCATCAGAAACACAACAAGCTAGAAGTGAATGGAAGGAGGTATACAAAGTGTTGCAAAGCAAAGGACTGAATCCAAGAATACTATATCCAGCAAGACTATCAATCAAAATTGAAGGGGAAATCAGGAGCTTTGCAGACAAAAAAAGCCTCAGGGAGTTTATCACCACCAAACCAGCAATGCAAGAATTGCTAAAGGGAATACTGTAAAAAGAAGAAATAAACAGGTAAGAAGGAATACAGACACAAAAATAGATATGACTGCAAACAAATACCTTTCAGTAATAACTTTAAATGTAAACGGACTAAATGCTCCAATCAAAAGACATCGAGTAGCTGAATGGATAAAAAAACACGACCCATATATATGCTGTCTACAAGAGACCCACCTCAGAACAAGAGACTCACACAGATTGAAAGTGAAGGGATGGAAAAATATCTTTCAGGCAAATGGAAATGAAAAAAAAGCTGGGGTAGCAATACTTATATCTGACAAAATAGACCTCAAAGTAAATGCCATAACAAGAGATAAGGAAGGCCACTTCATAATACTAAAGGGAGAAATCCAACAAGAAGAAATAATTCTGGTAAACATATACGCTCCCAATATAGGAGCACCCAAATACATAAAAAAACTCCTGGAGGATATCAAGGGAGAGATTAATAGCAACACAATCATAGTAGGAGACTTTAATACCCCACTATCACCACTGGACAAATCCTCTAAACAAAAAATCAGCAAAGAAACAGCAATCCTAAATGACTCACTAGACCAGATGGAATTAATTGACATCTTCAGAACATTTCACCCCAAAGCCACAGAATATACATTCTTCTCAAGTGAACATGGGTCATTTTCAAAGATAGACCATATGCTGGGTCACAGGCAAAGTCTCTTCAAATTCAAGAAGATAGAAATTATATCAAGCATCTTCTCAGATCACAGTGGCATAAAACTGGAAATCAACTACAATAAATACAATCCAAAGAAATCAAACACATGGAGACTAAACAGCATGCTATTAAACAAGGACTGGGTCACCAGAGAGATCAAGGAAGAAATAAAAAACATCATGGCAACAAATGACAATGAAAACACAACAATCCAAAATCTATGGGACACAGCGAAAGCAGTCTTGAGAGGGAAGTTCATAGCTCTACAGGCCTATTGCAAAAAACAAGAAACAATGGTAATAAATTACTTAACCCTACAACTCAAAGAGCTAGAAAAAGAGCAGCAAGAAAAGCCCAGTGTAACCAGAAGGAAGGAAATAAAGATCAGAGCGGAGATAAATGACATAGAGACCAAAGAAACAATACACAAGATCAACAAAACCAAGAGCTGGTTCTTTGAAAGGATAAACAAGATTGATGGACCTCTAGCCAGGCTCACCAAGAAGCAAAGAGAGAGGACCCAAATAAACAAAATCAGAAATGAAAGAGGTGAAATAACAACAGACCCCTCTGAGATACAAAGGATTGTTACAAAATACTACGAACAACTCTATTCCAACAAAGTGGACAATCTGGAGGAAATGGACATATTCCTAGAAAAATATAACCTTCCAAAAATCAATCAAGAAGAATCTAAACAGCTCAATAGGTCAATAACTATGGACGAAATTGAAGCAGTCATCAAAAAGCTTCCGGCAAACAAAAGCCCGGGGCCTGATGGCTTCACAGGAGAGTTTTACCAAACATTCAAGGAAGAACTAAAACCTATCCTCCTCAGACTATTCCAAAAAATTCAAGTGGAAGGAACACTTCCAAGCTCCTTCTATGAAGCCAGCATCACCCTAATACCAAAACCAGATAAAGACAACACAATGAAAGAGAATTACAGACCAATATCCCTCATGAACATAGATGCCAAAATCCTCAACAAAATTCTAGCAAATCGGCTCCAGCAGTACATCAGAAAGATCATACACCATGACCAAGTAGGATTTATCCCAGGAATGCAAGGATGGTACAATATCCGCAAATCAATAAACGTGATACATCACATAAACAAATTGAAAGATAAAAATCACATAGTCATATCAATTGATGCAGAAAAAGCATTTGACAAAATCCAACACCCTTTCTTGATAAAAACTCTCAACAAGGTGGGAATAGATGGCTCATACCTCAACATAATAAAAGCTATATATGATAAACCCACAGCAAACATCATACTCAATGGACAAAAACTAAAAACATTTCCCCTAAGAACAGGAACAAGACAGGGATGCCCACTCTCACCACTCCTGTTTGACATAGTACTGGAAGTATTAGCCATTGCAATTAGACAAGAAGAAGAAATAAAAGGCATCCAAATTGGAAAAGAACAAGTAAAGCTGTCTTTATTTGCAGACGACATGATATTGTACATAAAAAATCCGAAAGACTCCGTCAAAAAACTAATAGACTTAATAAATGAATTCGGCAATGTAGCAGGATACAAAATTAACGCCAAGAAATCTATGGCCTTTCTATACACCAATAGTGAACTTACAGACAGAGAGACTAAAAAGGCAATCCCATTTACCATCGCACCAAAAAAATTAAGATACCTAGGAATAAACTTAACTAAGGAGGTAAAAGACCTATACACGGAAAACTACAGGACACTGAAAAAAGAGATAGAGGAAGACGTAAACAGATGGAAGAACATACCATGTTCATGGATTGGTAGAATCAACATCATTAAAATGTCCATACTACCCAAAGCAATCTATAGATTCAATGCACTCCCCATTAAAATACCAACAGCATATTTCACAGACCTTGAAAGAACTCTCCAAAAATTCATCTGGAATAAAAAAAGACCCCGAATAGCCACAGCAATCCTGAGAAAGAAGAATAAAGTAGGAGGGATCTCAATACCAGATTTCAAGCTGTATTACAAAGCCACTGTCCTCAAAACAGCCTGGTACTGGCACAAGAACAGACATATAGATCAATGGAACAGAATAGAGTATCCAGATATTGACCCAAACCACTATGCTCAATTAATATTTGACAAAGGAGGCATGAACATACAATGGAATAAAGACAGTCTCTTCAATAAATGGTGTTGGGAAAATTGGACAGATACATGCAAAAAAATGAAGCTTGATCACCAACTTACGCCATACACAAAAATAAACTCAAAATGGATACAGGACTTAAACATAAGACGGGAAACCATAAAAATACTAGAGCAATCCACAGGCAGCAAAATGTCAGACATATGCCAAAAGAAATTCTTCACTGACACTGCCCCTAGGGCAATGGAAGCTAAAGAGAAAATTAACAAATGGGACTACATCAAAATAAAAAGCTTTTTCACAGCAAAAGAAACCATCAACAAAACAACAAGAAGGCCCACTGCATGGGAGAACATATTTGCAAATGGCATCACTGATAAAGGTTTAATCTCCAACTTCTACAGGCAGCTTATACAACTTAATAAAAGGAAGATAAATGATCCAATAAAAAAATGGGCAACAGACCTAAATAGAATCTTTTCAAAAGAAGACAGAAGGAAGGCCAAGAGACACATGAAAACATGCTCAACGTCACTAATTATCCGAGAGATGCAAATCAAAACAACAATGCGGTACCATCTCACACCTGTCAGAATGGCTATCATCAACAAATCAACAAACGACAAGTGTTGGCGAGGATGCGGAGAAAAAGGAACCCTCGTGCACTGCTGGTGGGATTGCAGACTGGTGCAGCCACTGTGGAGAACAGTATGGAGTTTCCTCAAAAAACTGAAAATGGAACTCCCATTTGACCCAGTAATCCCACTCCTGGGAATATATCCGAAGAAACTAGAAACACCAATTAGAAAGGATATATGCACCCCTATGTTCATAGCAGCACAATTCACCATAGCTAAGATTTGGAAACAGCCTAGGTGCCCGTCAGCAGATGACTGGATCAGAAAACTGTGGTACATCTACACAATGGAATACTATGCTGCCATAAAAAAGAAGGAATTCTCATCATTTGCAGCAACCTGGGAGGAATTGGAGAACATTATGTTAAGTGAAATAAGTCAGTCAATGAAAGAAAAATACCACATGATCTCACTCATTTATGGATAATAAAGAACATTATAATCTTGATCAAAAAGATAGATACAGAGACAGTAAAGCATCAAACAGACTGTCAAATTACAAGGGGAAGGTTAGGGAGAGGTGGGGGAGATAAGAGATCAATCAAAGGACTTGTATGCATGCATATAAGCATAACCAATGGAGGTAAAACTCTGGGGAGTGGGGGCATATATGGGAGGGGGGTGTGGGGAGGGCAATGGTAAGATATGTACACATATAATACCTTAATAAAAAAATTGAAAAAGAAAAAAAAAAAAAAAAAAGAAAAAGGAACCCTTGTACACTGTTGGTGGAGATATAAATGGGTGTAACCACTATAAAAAAACAGTAAGTGTTCCTAAAAGGATTAAAAATAGAACTACCATATGATCGAGCAATTCCACTCCTGAGTATTTATTCAAAGAAAATAAAAACAGTAATTTGATAAGATATATGTACCCTTATGTTCATCACAACATTATGTACAATACCAAGTTATGGGAAAAATCTATAAATGGATTTTTAAAAAAAGATGTGATGTGTGTGTGTGTGTGTGCGCATATATATATATATATATATATATATATATATACACATACATACAGTATATATATACTGAGTGGCCAGATTATTATGATCTCTGAATGCATAATAATCTGGCCACTAAGTGTATATCCTAATAAAAGGCTAATATGCAAATTGTCCCCTCGACCAGGAGTTCAACAGGCAGGCCGGCCAACTGCCCATGTCCCCTCCCTCCTGGCCAGGCTGGCTGGACCCCACCCATGCACGAATTCATGCACCAGGCCTCTAATATATATACACACACACTGGCCAGATTATTATGTGTTCAGAGATCATAATAATATGGCCACTCAGTGTATATATATGTAATGGAGTACTACTCCAACATAAAAATATGAAATCTTGTGATTTGCAGCAACATGGATGGACCTTGAGTGTATTACGCTAAGTGAAATAAGCCAACGAAAGACAAATACTGCAAAATTTCACTAATATTTGAAATCTAAAAAACAAAACAGACTCACAGATGCACAGAACAGATTGGTGGTTGCCAAAGGGCAGTGGGATTGAAGGGTGAGAGAAACAAGTGAAAGACCAAGAAGTACAAACTTCTCACAGTTTTAACATAATTACGTCATGGGGTTGTAATGTACAGTATGGGGACTACAGTAAAAAATATTGTATTAACTTTGTATGTTGACAATGGATAACTAGATTAATTGTGGTAATCTTTATGCAAGGTATGCAAATATTGAATCATGATGTTGTATACCTAAAACCAATATAATATTGCATGTCAATTGTATCTCAACTAAAAAAATAAGAGGAATTAAGAGGAAGGATGCATATGGAATCATGAGAAGCTCAGCTACAAGCACATAATGTTAGCAGCAAGATTTATAATTTGAGGTCAGAGAAAACAGACTAACTCAAGAGAAATAATCTTGAGATACAGATATTTGGAAATTACCAACTAAATGGCAGGTCCCCAATCAATTACAAAATATATCTCTAGCACAAATATCTCCTTTGAGTGTATCTGTGTATCCAATAATTTCTTCTACCTCTCCTGCTGAATGTCTCTCAGAAACCTCCAGGTAGTATGTCCATGCTGAAACTTTCACTCTCCACTCAAAAATACTGCTCCTCTTACATGCCCTATAGCCAAAAATCTAGAAACCATCCTTGTTACGTCCTCTCCTCACCCAATATATTGCAAAACTTTTTGCAGACACATAGATATTTCCTCTCTCTCTCTCTC
The DNA here is from genome assembly GCF_951640355.1 of Cnephaeus nilssonii. Lineage (NCBI taxonomy): Eukaryota > Metazoa > Chordata > Mammalia > Chiroptera > Vespertilionidae > Cnephaeus > Cnephaeus nilssonii. Next base: position 2,664,578 of record NC_137072.1, on the reverse strand, counting down.
TCTCTCTCTCTCTCTCTCTCTCTCTCTCTCTCTCTCTCTCTCTCTCTCTCTGAAACAAAAGCATACCAGAGTTGGAGATTAAGAAGATGAGCTTGGCCAAGATTAAATTTTTAATGGCTCCCAAACCAATTCTCTTCCTCCTACATGCTATTGGAAGGCCTACGGTGAAACAGAAAAGTGTTACTGGTATTTTACATATTAAGTAACAGGAAGAGTCCCAGCATTAGAATGGCAGGCTCAATGGTAAAATAGAAGACTGGAAATAAAAGAAAACAAAACTTGGCTGTGGCACAAAAAGAGAGGACAGTAAATGGAATGCTAGGGAGAACATATAACCTCTGTGTGCACTTATAAGTCTTTATACCAGTTGGTTGTTTCAACAAATGATTTGACATAGGTATTTGTTCCAGATTTTCCAAAGTTAGGTATTTCAGTCTCCCTTATTATTGATACTAAGATTTATGGCATACACAATGTCTTTGTGTATATATACTTTTAACTCATATTAGATCACAGTTATATATTTATTGCATACATATAAAAATTATTTGCACAAAGTAGAGAAGATCCAATATGTACTTTCATAAACTGAATCCTCATGAAATAAGGTGAGACATATACTCTCTCTTAACTTTCCTTCTTAATATAGGTTCACATCAATGTATATCCACCACGACCACCCATTCCAAACCATCATCTCTTGCCAGAACTACTAGTCTCCTTGTATCTACAAATCATTCTCCACAAGTCAACCAGAGTCTTCTGAAAATGTCAGTCCTCTGCTTAAAAGCATTAAACTTCTAATCATAACTGCCCTATATGAACTAGGTTATAACGGTTTTTCTTTCTGGAGTCAATTCTCAATACTTCTCGCTTCATACTCACATTCTTTTAATTCTTTATTTGTGTCATTCTTTTCCTCCCCACCTCCCTCAATCCCCACCCCCGCTTTTTGTTCCTGGACCTTCACACAGGTTGCTCCTCTGCCTGCAATACATCACTGCCCTCTTACTCTTACTCTTCTCCTGGATAATAGTTTAAAAGATTATTTTTCTGAAAAAACCTTTCTGATATATCTACCCCCACATCCAATTCTTTACAAACACGATCAACATAAAAAATTAAACTGCCTGGCTGGTGTGGGTCAGTGGCTGAGCATCAACCTATGAACCAGGAGGTCATAGTTTGATCCCCAGTCAGGGCACATACCTAGGTTGCAGGCTTGATCCCCAGTGTGGGGCATACAGGAGGCAGCTGATCAATAATTCTATCTCATCATTGATGTTTCCATCTCTCTCTCCCTCTCCCTTCTACTCTGAAATCAATAATAAAATATATTTTTTAAAAAATTAAACTAAGCAGTCCCTTTATGTGTTATTTCTTCTATCATATCACTTATCACACCTATCTTACAAAATACTGAATCTCTAGTTTCTACCTGGCACTAAGTACTTGTTAAATAAACAAATGGTCTGCCAGGACTGTAAGTTGTTTTTGTCTTAATTTATCTGTTTAGGAATGGATATAACAAGAAAATTATGCCTGAGTAAAAACAGTCATTAATTTTTATAACAAATAAAGGACCAACAAACTATGTAAAAACACAAAAAAGAATTTTGAAATGACTACAATACATAACATTTTAAATTTATAGTAAAATATAAGTGTTATTTCATAATACTTATAATTTGTTATTATTATATGATTTAGTAATCACATAAACCTAATTACACTAATATCCAAGTTTTATATTTTTTCTAGAAAATATAATAAACAAAATATATACTAAGACATGAACAAATCAATGAGATTTATCTAGCTATAACATAAAAAAATCACTACATGTTATTTTGTGACATTGAGTTATATCAATTCTAATAGAACTCTGAAATCCACTCACCTTTATAAATGTTAAATATGAACATTTCTAAAACAATGGTATTAATAAAGAACTTGACCTTTTTAACAAAACTTTATCAGAAGTACTTACTTTCGTTCTCATTATTGTATTTTACAATAGAATATCTCAGATGATACACATTTGTCCAGATCAAGAGGAAAAGTTGAATTTAAACATCAATTATGCTTTAGACAGTGAGTTTTTACTGTCTTGTATAAAGAATAGAAATCAGGATGCACAACATGCTACAGTTAACTTTTACAGGATAAGTCTATCTCAATCATCAAATATGTGGATATCAAAATAGTACAAAGTCCTAAAGATTGGTGCCATAACCTAAGAGTTTTAATGAGAGTTATTCCTGTTCCTGAATGCCCTGGGATTTGCATGGTAGTACAATAGATACCATTTAATTATAAAACCTATCATATACTTCTACAATGTACAAAATTCATTATGTCATTGTAATAAATTCCGATGACACACACTTTTGTTTCCTCCTAGATAACAACTTTCCAAAGGCATTGTTTTTTTTAATATAAGATGGTGTATTTTAGTTTTCACACATTCTGCTCTGCAACTATTCACTTACAAGAGCTACTTCCAGCTAGGAATATATGTGTCTTTTGGTTACTAGTGCAGTCTTTTTATTCATAACTAGAGGCCTGGTGCACGAAATTCATGCACAGTGGGGGGGGGGTGTCCCTCAGCCCAGTCTGCACCCTCTCCAATCTGGGAACCCTCGAGGGATGTCCGACTGCCCATTTAGGCCCGATCCAGGTAGGATCGGGCCTAAACAGGCAGTTGGACATGCCTCTCATAATCCAGGACTGCTGGATCCCAACTGCTCACCTGCCTGCCTTCCTGATTGCCCCTAACCACTTCAGCCTGCCAGCCTGATCACCCCCTAACCACTCCCCTGCCAGCCCGATAGACGCCTAACTGCCCTACCCTGCAGGCCTGGTCACCCCTAACTGCCCTCCCCTGCAGGCCTGGGTCCCCCCCCCCCAACTGCTCTCCCCTGTAGGCCTGGGTCCCCCCCAACTGCCCTTCCCTGCAGGCCCAGTCGCCCCCAACTTCCCTTCTCTGCCAGCCTGGTCCCCCCTAACTGCCCTCCCCTGCAGGCTTGATTGTCCCCAACTGCCCTCCCTTGCAGGCCTGGTCCCTCCCAAATACCCTCCCCTGCTGGCCATTTTGTGGTGGCCATCTTGTGTCCACATGGGAGCAGCCATCTTTGACCACATGGGGCAGCCATCTTGTGTGTTGGAGTAATGGTTAATTTGCATATTACTCTTTCATTAGATAGGAGGATAAGGGTCAGTACAGCAGCATCTCTAGTACATTTACAATCTTTGCTTTATGATATGTAGTCAGAGACTCTGTACTTTTTCTCAAATCATAGTTTGATATAAAGATATTTGTTTCCAGTTTATACTCTCTTACCAAAAATAACAATTGCCCTCTCAACATGAATGAAAGTTTTATCTCTCACTTGAGGAATATTTTCACTAACTAAAAAATGTTTTACTATTTACATTTCATTGGTTTTATACAGACTACATCAATTCTTAGTCCTAGATCACCATCAAATTGGACAGTCCACTCTTTTATCATTTAAGAGTCACTTATTAGGAGAATTACATAGGAAAGATCCAAAAGACTCCACTTAATAGACACAGCTAATGATTTCATAGTTGATCTTATTTCCTAAGTATCTAATACCCTGTCTTCTTCCTCTTCTCACCAATTTTCTCTAAAATAGTATAAAATAAATTCACCAATATAATAAATATAATCTGGAAGAATCCTCTTGTTAAGAATGCTAGCTGGCCTTTTCCTGATAATATTGCTTCAATGCCACATATACCGTACTTTCCGGCATATAAGACGACTGGGCGTATAAGATTTTCCTGGGTTAAAAAGTCGTTTTATACACTGGAAAATAGGGTATATTAGACTATATTGATGGGATTAGATATAATGGATTAGATATATTGGACTACCGTATTTTCCGTCTTATATGCCGGAATATCTTTCTTTATTGTATACAAAAGAAAAGAATTGAGCTGATGTAATATAATTTCCTGTGAAGAAGGGTCGCATATAAATTTATATACATATATTTACAAAATTAACTTATCATTCCATGAGTGCCTAAATTCAGTTAATTGCTTGAGTCCACACCAACTCAATCAATTTTAAGTATTAGACTATCCCAACTGATATATAAAAAACAGAAGCCCATATAGGTCACTTCAGGTACCCAAAATTTAAAGTATAAAGAAATACAAGCTAGGAATTAAGAGAGTTATAAGCATTAAGTTGCTTTGGGAAATGGGGTAAGTCACTGTATCCTTTTATTTTTTTAAACATATATATTTTAAAATATATTTTTATTGATTTCAGAGAGGGAGAAAGAGGGAGAGAGAATAAAAACATCAATGATGAGAGAGAATCATTGACTGGCTTCCTCCTTCTAGGGATCAAGCCCGCAACCCGGGCATGTGCCCTTGACTGGAATAGAACCTGGGACCCTTCAGTTCACAGTGGATAGAGCTGTTTGGCTCTATCCACTGAACCAAACCAGGCAGGGACTAAATATCCTATCTAATAATAGAGTAAAATGTAAATTACCATCACTCCGCTATGCCCACGATTGGGCGGTGGGAGGCTGGGGGGCGGGACTTGGGGTGGCCTATCCGGCCATTGAGAGGCACGGATCCGCTGCCACTGAGGGGGGCGGGACTCCCGCCCCCTGCGACTCTCAACGGCCAGATCGAGGCCAGATCCGCGGCCGCTGAGGGGGCCTGCGCGGACACCCAGCTGCGCCTCTCAATGGCAGGGTAGCCAGGTGTCCGCGGCAGCCCCCCTCAGCAGCCGTTGAGAGGCATAGGGGGTGGGAGTCCCGCCCCCTGCGCCTCTCAACAGCAGGGTAGCCACCCTCAGCGGCCACGGACCATCAAAAGCGTGGGAGCTGGGTGCCTGTCCGCTCAGGCACCCAGCTCCCCGCGATCAAAAGCAAAAGCATGGCAGCTGGATGCCTGTCCGCTCAGACACCAGGCCTTTCAGAAGCCTCCGCCGTGCTGGAGGCTTCTGAAAGGCCTGGTGCACCAGCAGACAGGCACCCAACTCCCCGCGATCAAAAGCAAAAGCATGGCAGCTGGATGCCTTTCCGCTCAGACACCAGGCCTTTCAGAAGCCTCCGCCGCGCTGGAGGCTTCTGAAAGGCCTGGTGCACCAGCAGACAGGCACCCAACTCCCCGCGATCAAAAGCAAAAGCATGGCAGCTGGATGCCTTTCCGCTCAGACACCAGGCCTTTCAGAAGCCTCCGCCGCGCTGGAGGCTTCTGAAAGGCCTGGTGCACTAGTGGACAGGCACCCAGCTCCCCGTGATCAAAAGCAAAAACGTGTAGGGGACCCTACACGTGCATGATTCAATCATGCACTGGGCCTCTAGTATTTTTAATGATTTCAGAGAGGAAGGGAGAGGGAGAGATAGAAACATCAATGATGAGAGATACTCATTGATCAGCTGCCTCCTGCATGACCCACACTAGGGATCGAGCCTGCAACCCAGGCATATGCCCTGACCGGGAATCGAACCATGACCTCCGGGTTCATAGGTCATAGGTTGACATTCAACCACTGAGCGATGCCGGCTGGGCTCTTTTTTTAATCCAAATCAAGAAAACAGGTTCCTTAACTCAGAGATCTCTACTGACCAGGGTTAGAATACAGGCACACCTCATTTAATTGCAATTTGATTTACTGCACTAAGCAGATATTGCATTTATTACAAATTAACGTTAAGTCCCTCCATCAGCAAACAATACTATGACTTGCTGAAGGCACAGATGATGGTTAGCATGTTTTAGCAATAAAGTAATTTTAAATTAAGATATGTACATTGCTTTTTCAGACATAAGACTACTGCACACTTAACATACTAAGCATAGTGTAAATATAACTTTTATATGCACTGGAAGATCAGAAAGTTCATGTGACTCATTCTATTGTGATATTTTCTTTATTGTGATGGTCTGGAACCCACCCCACAATGTATGCCTGTACTCTCAATAGACTGAATTGAAGGTACACAGGTCACCAGAGTAAAGATCTAATTTGTTCTTGGGTGAAATTTAATATGAAAATATAGTGGTGAATCTCATCATTAGTCAAGTATCAATGATAAGAAAACAAAATGTATACTCTATAAAGATAGTAAGTCGTTCAATTTGTTGGCATCACAAATTGGTAAATAGAGTTGAGATTGGATACTTGGGCTGTAACAGCTCTTGCATTTGAGACTAGTGAATCTAGACTTCTTTTAACAAGCAACAAAGAGTTATACACTGAGTGGCCAGATTATTATGATCTCTGAATGCATAATAATCTGGCCACTCAGTTGATATTAGAGGCCCGGTGCATGAATTCGTGCATGGGTGAAGTCCGGCCAGCCTGGCCATGGGGAGGGGAAATGGGTGATTGGCCGGCCTGCCTGCTGGTCGAACTCCTGGTCGAAGGGACAATTTGCATATTAGCCTTTTATTATATAGGATATACACTGAGTGGCCAGATTATTATGCGTTCAGAGATCATAATAATCTGGCCACTCAGTGTAAAAAAGTTATTGAGCAGGAAGTGACAATATACATTAAAAATATAGTAATGCAAAATAGAAAAAGTGATCAATAAAGTTATACCTTGATTTTAATGACAGAACATCTCTATCTCTATTTCTATCTCTATCTCTATCTCTCTCTGTTTCTCGCCCCCCCACCTCTCTTCCACCCTCTCTAAAAAAATCAATGGGAAAAATATATGCTCAGGTGAGGATTAACAGCAACAACAACAAAAGTAAAAAACTAAGCTACGAATTGGGAGAATATATTTGTAACATGTTACTTAAGTGGGATCAGTACATAAGATTTATTTTAAAAACTTTTTAAAAATATGTGCAAACAAAGAACAGGCATTTTATACAAAAATATGTTCAGCATCATTAATAAGCAAGAAAATGAAAATTATAACTACAATAAGATACCATTTTATAACTAAACCCTTATTACTAGGAAGCTCAATTTAATTGATGTTTAAAATGAAGAAAGCAGACTCTCTAGATAGACACTAAACAGCGTTCTTTTGCTCATATAAAGTACAATCTTTAGAAAACAGCATGTATAAAGAACAAAGTAACTTTATTTACAAACTGCGAAAATTACACTTGTAATTTTCAAAATTTACTGAAGAATTCTTCTTAAAAATGGTTAAAAAGTAAGCTCTGATTATCATCCTCAGCAACAAAAGGTATTCAATGGTTTGATGTGAACCAACCTACTCAATTATTACTTACCAATAAGGTTTCTCCACAGAGAGCAGCAGAATAACCCTTAAACTTTGCAAAAGACATAAAATGCAAGAAGGGTTTCAGAAATAAAAACATACGTGGTTAGTTTAAATTATTCTGGAAAACTTGTTTTTAATTGTACAACCACTTTACCAGAGGCAATTTTAGATAATTTAGTCCTAATAGTTTTGTTAACTCTAACCTTATTAACTTACTACATCATTTATAGAAGAGTTAAGAAATATAAAGCAAACTAGGCCTGATTTTCTTTATATTTTTAAAGCCACAAAAGTATTAATAAGAATTCTAGTTATTTTTTTCTATACTTCCTTGAAAACAAAAGCCAAACATACTTACTGTTGGTTTTTTTCATTTAAAGTATTCATGCCCTGGAGATCAGAAAGAGGTATCCTAGGATTTTTACGGGTTACACCTAGTATATAAAAAGCAAAAATTTTCAAATCAGTGCTAAGAAAAACTAAACATGAAATAATGTTTCCAATGAACAATGAAATGTACTTTGATAGTAAATTATTTGCTAAACATATCAGAATAGCTAAATAATAATATGAAGCAAGTCCCATGACTGTTACAAATCTGACTTAACCAACAATGAACCCAATTTTTTCAGCAATAAGTATATTGCTAACATTGACTATTGATTTTAGTCTGTTTTGTCGGATATGAGTATTGCTACTCCAGCTTTTTTTTTCTTTTCCATTTGCATGGAAAATTTTTTTCCATCCCTTCACTCTCATCCTGTGTGTCTTTTGTTCTGAGGTGGGTCTCTAGTAGAAAGCATATAGTTGGTTCATGTTTTTGTATCCATTATGGTACCCTATGCCTTTTGATTGGAGCATTTAATCCATTTATATTTAAGTTTATTTTTGAGAAGTACTTATTTATGGCCATTTTAATTCTGTATGTCTAGGTTTCTCTTTCTTCTCATTACAGCAGTCCCTTTAGCATTTCTTGTAATGCTGGCTTGGTGGTGATGTATTCCTTTAGACATTTTTTTTTCTGGGAAGCTCTTTATTTGACCTTCTATTCTGGATGATAGCCTTGCTGGATATAGTAATCTTGGTCTCAGATCCTTGCTTTCCATTACCTTGAGTACTTCATGCCATTCCCTTCTGGCTGTAGAGTTTCTGATGAGAAATCAGGTGTCAGCCTTATGGGAACTCCTTTGTAGGTAACAGTTTGCTTTTCTCTTGCTGCCTTTAAGATTCTCTCTTTGTCTTTAATTTTTGGCATTTTAATTACGATGTTTCTGGGCATGGGCCTGGTTGGGTTCTTCTTGCTTGGGGTTCTCTGTGCCTCCTGAACTTGTGTGACTTTTTCCTTCACCAGGGTAAAGAAGTTTTCTGCCATTACTTCTTCAAACACGTTCTCTATGCCTTTCTCCCTTTCTGCCTCTTCTGGCACACCTGCTATTTTAATATTGTTACATTTCATGTTGTCCTCCTGTTTTTTAATTGTTTTTTTCTTTTTGGTTCTCTGATTGAGTGGTTTTTTTCAACCCTGTCTTCTAATTCACTGATTTGATCATCAGCTTCCCCTAATCTGCTCTGTATTCCTTCCAATGTGTTCTTTATTTGTGCTATGTCATTCTTTATTTCCGACTATTCTTTTTTCATAGTTACTATATCTTTTCTCATGGTGTTGAGCATCTTTACCATCATTACTCTGAACTCTGTTTCAGATAAATTTCTTATCTCTGCTTAATTTATCTCTTCTTCTGGAGAATTTGCTTGTTCTTTCATTTGGGGGTTGTTTCTTTGTCTCCTCATTTTGGCTGTCTGTCTGGGTTTGTGACTATGTATTAGGTACATCCTCTATACCTCTATACCTCTCAATCTCTAGTGCAGGACAGTATCAAATGCTGTTTTTCAACTATAGATTTTAAAGATCAATTAATCTCACATATAAAAACACTAAGAATCAAAGATGACAAATTGCTTTCTTAAGGATTACCAATATTCTTAAGTTTTAATTTTCTTCGAATCATTCAATAAACACTGGAACTCTATAAAGCATATGGCTACCAATTTTCATAACCTATCAGCATAACTATTATTGCTTGTCTCATTTTCAGTTCCTATAAGTGTATTCCTAGTATCACATGAGCTCACTCATCTAGGGGAAAAGATGAACAACATAGACTGAAGAACAAGAACAGCATTGATCAGACTGTCAGACCTCAGAGGGAAGGTAGGGGAGGGTGGGGACAAGGGAGATAGATCAACCAAAGGACTTGTGTGCTTGCATATGAGCCTAACCAGTGATCACGGACAACAGGGGGAGGGGGGCTTGCGTGTGGGGGTTTGGGAAGGGAACGAGGGGAGGGGGTTGATGACAAATATGTGATACCTTAATCAATAACGTAATTTAAAAAATAAATAAATAAAAAATCTTTTCGTAAGTTCTACTGTAAAGATTTTTTTTCAGATTACTGTTATTTATGGCTATTGTTCATCTCTGCCTGGTATATCTTTGTCCAGCCTTTCATTTTCATCGTTTTAAAAATTTTATAAGTAGTCAATTAAACGTTTTGAAAATCCATTTTGAGACTATAATTGGTGAGGTTAATCTATTTTTATTAATTTTAAATAGTAGCATTTGTATTTTATTTCATATCTCCCATTTAGTTTATTCTTTAAACTCATTTTCCCCTTAATTTTCACTTGTAAAGGTTTCTTATGAGACTTTTAAAGATAAAGATTCTATTTTTGTTTACCCATACCTAAAGCTGAAACTAATGGGCCTTATGGAAAATATATGCTTATCTTTATTAAAAACTGACAAACTGCTTTTCCAAAATAACTGTACTATTTTACATTGCCAATAGAGTTTGTAAGTGTTCCAATCGCTTCACATCCTCATCAGCATTGTGATTATAATTTGCATTTTCCAAATGACTAATGAAGCTGTTAATTTTTCATGGGTCTATGGACCATTTACATATCTTCTTTTTGGAAATGTTTATTCAAATCTTTGGCCATTTTTTACTTATTTTTGTCTTACTGTTGCAGGATTTATTTTTAAATTTTGTTTTCAAGTCCATTAACAGTTTTCAGTATTACAAATATTGTTTCCCAGCTGTGGTATACTTTTTGTTTTCTTAATATATTTTTAAAAGATGAAGTTTTCAATTTCAGTGGACTCCAATTTATCAATTTTTTCATGCTCTTATTGTCCGATCTAAGAAATCTTCGCCTGTCCCAAGATTGCAAAGATTTTCTCTCAGGTATTTTTTTCTACAAAAATTAAAAGTTTTAATCTTTACAAAGTCCATTTTGAGTTAATTTTTATGTATTAGGGTCAAAGTTCTCTTGTAATAAATAAATACCCAATTGTTCCAGTGCCATTTATTTAAAAGACTATATACTTTACCCCCACTGAATTACCTCAGCACCTTTATGGAAAATCAATTGACCATATATGTGTAAGACCTACTCCTGGATTCTTTACGTGATTCTATTGACCAGATTCTATTGATCCTTACACTGAGAATAATTTCATGATTATCTTAGTGTTGAAATCATATAGTGTAAGTCTCCAGTTTTGTTCTTTTTCAAAATTATTTGGTCATTCTAGCTATTCTATATTTCTATATAAATCTTAGTTACCATCTTATGAATTTCCACCAAAAATCTGCTCTGATATTCATTAGGATTACATATTCAATCTACAGATCCATTTGGGAGAGCACTGACACCTTATAAAAACAAAAACATGTACCTATCTTCACCTACTTAGATATTTTTTATTTTCTTTCAATTGGACACCAGTCTAATACATATTTCATTAAATTTTCCCCTAAGTATTTCATGTTTTGGTATATTATTGTCCGTTGCATATTAAACTGCTCTAAAAGCTAGCACTTTAAAATAACAGTTATCAAAGATTCTAGAAGTACAGGTTTCAAGAGCTGCTTAGCTGGTAGTTCTGACAAGATCTCATTAGATCGTATTCACACTGTCGGCCAAGGCTGCAGTCATCTGAAGACTGAAATGGAACCGAAGGACTGCTTCTAAGGTCACTCATGCAGTTGGTGGCAAGCCTCCGTGCCTGCTGACTAGAGGCTCCAGTGGGATTTTTAAAGGGCTACTCACAAACAGCAATTTGCTGTTCTTAGGGACCATGAACAGAGAGAGCTAGGAAGAAATTACCTAAGATGGAAATTGCAATCCTTTATAACTTAATTTCAGAAGCAATATACTATCACTTCTGCCATGTACTATAGATCACTAACACTAGTAAAATCTGGGAGATTACACAAAGTTATAAATATCAGAAGAAGGAGATAACTGGGGCTATCTAAGAGGCTGGCAGCCATAGATGTATACGTGGAACTTATAAATTTCACTTTCCAAGTATTCATGGTTAGTATATTACATTTTAATTTCACATATTGACCTGGTATCCTTTGACTGTTAAACTCACTTTTTAGATTAAAGAGCATTTTTTCAAACTCCTTAGCACTTTCTATACAGATGCTCATGCTGTCTACATCTTCCTTTTAAACCTATGTAACTTTTATTTCTTTTTGTTACCTTTAGTACATTGTTGAGTGGTGAAAGCAAACATCTTTGCCTTGTTCTACATGTCAGGGAGAAGCATTCCATCTTTCTCCATTAAGTATAAAGTCTGCTATAAAATTTTCATGTGTAAAGTTGAAAAAGTTACCCTGGCTGGGTAGCTCAGTTGGTTGATCATCCTCCCATGAACCTAAAGTTTACAGGTTTGATCTCTAATCAGGCAATCAGGAGGCAAACAATGTCTGTCTCTGTCTCTCTGTCTCTCTGTCTCTCTGTCTCTCTGTCTCTCTCTCTCTCTCTCTCTCTCTCTCTCTCTCTCTCTCTCCTCCCTCTCTCTCTATCCTCCCACCCTCTGTCTGCATCTCCCCCTCTCTTTCTCCCTTCCAGTCTCTCTTAAAAAAAAAAATCAATGGAAAAAATATCCTCAGGTGAGGATTAACAACAACAACAACAAAAAGTTGTCTTCTATTCCTAGGCTGCTAAGTTTTATAATAGGAAGGGGCATAGAATTATGACAAACTCTTTTTATACTTCTACTGAGATAACCATGTGTTTTTTTAGATGGTTAATATGGCGAGTTATATTGATTTTCTATTATCAAACCCCAAACTTTCATTCCTAGAATAAGTTCCACTTAGTCTTCATATATTATTTTCTATATAGTCCTGAATTCAGTGTGCTCTTATTCAGGATTTTTACACCTAACATTGTGAGGTATGTTGGTTTGTAGATTAGTTCCTATAATATTTTTGTCTGATTTTGGTATTTGAGTAATAATACTAGCCTCATGATATGATTTGTATAGTGTTCCTTACTTCTCTATTTTCTGAAAGAGTTGAGAACTGGTATTATTCTTTTCTTAGACATCTCTTAAACAAAATTCACGATTGAAACTATTTGGGTTTGAACTCTTTTGTGGTTTTGTGTGAAAATTTTACTTATGAATCCAATATCATTAACAGATATAGGGCTAATAAGATTTTCTATTTTTCCTTGGGTCCATTTAGATGACTTGCTGACACTGAATGAATTTGTCAATTTCATCAAGGTTGAATTTATTGGCATAAATGTTCATAATTCCACTGCTCCTTAACCTTTTGATCTGTACCATATGCAACTGTGCCTATACTTTAAATCCAGATAACAGTATTTGCTCTTCGCTCATGTTTCTTGATCAGAATGGCAAGAACAGCACTGTCCAATTCAGCAGCCACTAGCCATATGTGGCCATTCAAATTTAAATTGATTAAAGCTTCCGTTTTTAAATTTTTTAAAATTTCAGGTACTTAACAGCCACATGTGGGCTAATGGCTACAGTTTTGGACAGCATAGTTGGAGAGCATTTCCATCTTCACAGAAAGTGCTATTGGACAGTGCTATTTGGGCTCAAACTTTATCCATTTCATTGTTCTTTTTGAAAAAACAGCTTTTGGTTTCCACTGTTGGCCTGCTTTCTATTCACAGATTTTAGCTCTTAACCTTTTTCACTTCCTTCTACTTGTTTTGGGTCTAATATGTTCTTCTTGTTGTAGCTTCATAATGCAAAAGCTTATTACATCATTAATGATATTTTTATCTTATTTTTTCCTAATATAAAGATTTAAAGCTAGAAATTTTCTTCTAAGCACTTTAGTTGCATTACACACGATGTAATGTGTTGTTTCCATTATCATTCAGATCAAAAGACTTTCATGCTTCCCTTATGAATTTTTCTTTAACTCATGAGTTATTTATACACTAGAGGCCCGGCACACGAAATTCATGCGCGGTAACAGTCCCTAGGCCTGGCCTGCGATCAGGGCCATCTTCCCCCACTGCCCGCAGCCAGCCCGCCCCCCACCCCCAGTTCCCCATTCGCCATTGGGCGATTGGAGCCTGCCGCACGGGGGAGGGACCAAGATATCACCGTTCCCGCCCACTCGCTGGCCCTGCCCCACTGCGGGTCGCCCTCTGTGTGTGTGGTGATCAGTGGGGTAGGGACCTTGGCCTGGTACCGCCCGCGTCCCTCGCCACCCATCCCTGGTTCCCGGTTCACCATCCGGCGATGGGAGCCTGCTGGCCGGGGAAAGGAACCAAGAAGTGGTCAGTGCGTCTCACAGTGACTGGTCAAGCAGTTGTGGTCGTTCCACAGTTAGGGTTAATTTGCATATTACCCTTTTATTATATAGAATGTTGTTTATTTTCCAAATATATAAGAATTTCTCAGGTAACTTTCTATTGTTAACTGTCCATTTTGGTCAGACAACATACTTTAAATTTCAATCATTTGTGTAACCACACTAAACTAAAGCCTGAGGTCCCGGACATTAAGGCAGCCACAGTCAGCAAGGTGAGAGACGTTAGGAGCATCAAGCCCACACACAGCCCTTTTCTGATTATTAATCCTTCATCTTTTTCATGAATATCACCATCTCCATTGTCCTGAGACTAGACTGTCAAAAGTATGGGTTCAAATTGAAATGAAGTTCTATTCTACCCTTTTTCTCTTTCTCCTGCCATCTTATGCCTTATCCTTTCCAGAGCTCCTGACCTTTGCAGAAGTGGGGCTGCATCTCATACTCACGATAACCCCAATTTCTACCCAATCCTCTAATTTCCTCCCTGCCAAATCTCAGAGAATTAGTCACTGCAGAGGGAAGGTGGGAGCACCAGAAATGAAAAGGAGGAGGAAAAGCCACAATACCTTTTATGCCTTAACCTTGAAGGTCACAAAGTCACTTCTGCCACATTCCATTTGTTAGAAGGGAGTCACTAAGTACAGCACAAACCTTTTGAAGGGAGGAGTATCAAATAATTTGTGGACACATTTTAAACTGCCAGAAAATAATTTTTACCTTAAACAGTCATATACCTTTTTTAAAGAAATTAAGAAACGGAAAGAAAATACATATAGTCATTTGTTTTATACATATTTACTATTTCTGATTTCTTTATTCCTTCCAGTAATTCATGGATCAACATAGTCAAGTCCATGGGCCAAATCAAACCCATTACCTATTTTTGCAAGGTCTATGAACTAAGGATGGTTTTTATATTTTAAAATGGTTGAAAAAAATAAATGGAAGAATCTTTTTGTGACATTGGAAAATCATATATTTAAATTTCACTGTGCATAATAAAGTTTCATTGGAACATAGCCATACCCACATATTTATATATTGTCTATGGCTCCTTTCATAGCAGAACTGAGTTGTTTCACTAGAGACCACATGACCTACAAAGTCTAAAATGTTTACTATCTGGTCCTTTGCAGAAAAAGTTTACCAATCTCTACTATATATACAAGTTACCATCTTGTGGTGTCCTTTCCCTTTAGCCTGAAGAATTTTCAATACCATTTCTTGTAGAATACAAACTATAGTGACAAAGAGTCTCAGATTTTGTTTATCTGAAAACATCTTTACTTCAGCTTCATTTTTGAAGGATACCTTTGCTGTGAATTGGACACTGTGGATAATAATTTGCAGCACCACTAGATTCTGTTGTGTTCTTCTGACGACTGTTGATTTTTCTTCTAACAGATGGTTAACTTTTCTTCTAACAGGTAGTTAACTAGTCTGGTCCCAAACTACAAATACAGAAATTTTGCCTAAAAGCTGTTTTGGTTTGGGGGTTTTGCTCTGTTTTGTTTTTAATTGTGATTTTTTTATATCTTTCATTCTCCACTGCTTTCAATGAGAACTGTTAATCATATCATTATTCCCCTATACTTAATGTAATATTTTCTCTTAGCTGTTTTAAAGATTTTCTCTTTAGCAATTTGCCTATAATGTGCCTAGTTGTGGCTTTATTTTGTACTTATTCTTCATAAAGGTCACTGATCTTCTTGGATCTCTAAGCTAGTTATTTTTTAAACAATCATGAAGTTTTCAGCCACTATTTCTTCAAATATTTTTTTGTCTCTCTCCTTCTCTTCTCTACTTATGAGATTCCAACTAAGGCAATAAGTATTCAGCTTTCCCCACACAAAAGCTATGCACTGATACAAAAAACCCTCAGTCAGAAAAGCAACAAACTTGCAAATCTCACCTACTGCAGTTGCATCTTTCAAAGGTTATCTCCTATTTGGTTTGCAATGCTTCTTTGACAGAGCCCCTACAGTCTTTCTTTCCAGTATACTCACAGCAGTCAGTCAGGTATGGCTGGCAGTAATCATATTCTAACTAAATCCATGCACAGGTGGGGGCCCTAGGCCTGGCTGGCGATCAGAGCCTATTGGGGCCATCTTGCCCAGTCCCAATCGAGGCTGGGCAGGCAAGGGCCTGCCAGCTGCTGGCCAGGGCCTGGGGGCCTGCCGGCCACCGGACAAGGCCTGCCAGCTGCTGGATGGGGTGAGGGACGGGGGGAAGGACCAGGGGAGGCTGGCTGTGGGAGTGCACTGTGGCAGCTCCTGCATTGATCATCTGCCCCCTGGTGGTCAGTGCGCGTCATAGTGACTGGTCTACTGGTAGTTCCGGTCTTTCGGTCGTAAAGGTCGCTTAGGCTTTTACATATATACTAGAGGCCCGGTGCACAAAATTCGTGCACAAGGGAAGGAGGGAGGAGGGTCCCCTCAGCCCAGCCTGCACCCTCTCCAATCTGGGACCCCTCGGGGGATGTCCGACTGCCGGTTTAGGCCCGATCCTTGGGATCGGGCCTAAATCAGCAGTTGGACATCCCTCTCACAATCCTGGATCGCTGGCTCCTAACCGCTCACCTGCCTGCCTGCATGATTGCCCCTAACTGCCCCCCTGCCAGCCTGATCACCCTTAACTGCCTCTGCTTACCAGCCTGATCACCCCTCACTGCCCCCCTTGCCAGCCTGGTCGCCCCTAACTGGCCCCGTACCGGACTGATCACCCTTAACTGCCTCTGCCTGCTGTGCTGATCGCTCCCAACTCGCCCCCCCTGCCCCGGCCGGCCTGGTTGCCCCCCACTACCCCCCCCTGTGGGCCTGGTCGCCCCACACAGCCTGCTGCTCAGTCGTTTGGTCGCCCCTCACTAACCCCCCTGCCGACCTGGTCGCCCCATGCAGCCTGTTCAGTTGTCCCTTCGGTTGCGATGGTCGTTTAGGCTTTTATACAGATAGGTTGATGGGAGTTGGGAAGTACTTTGTGCAAAAAGCCACACATTCACAATTCTTACCCAGTACTTAAAGAATGATTCTCCTCAAGTTTCTGCTCCTTTTTGGTCTTTTTTGGTCTTCTATTCTTTGGGGTCTTTTTCCAGTCCTTTCAAATAGTTATTTTGAATTTTTTTTCAAGGTTTTATCATTTTTATCTGAGAGAGGGTTCATTCACCTCACCAATTTACCATTACCTAAAGCTAGTAGTCCCTGATTTTTGTTTTTAAAACAATCTCCCAAACATGAGTTTATAATTTTATATATTATAAAGTTTTAATTATTGGTAGCACTACAATGGAAAAGGAAATAAACTACCTAAAATAATGAAAAAAGTCCTACTTCCACAAGTGTAAAAATAAATTTGCATGTGAATGCAGGTAAATGTACAATTTCTTTATACAGCCTGTGCTGAAATTTGTGCTTTCCTATTCTGGGCCAACATATACCAAGCTGGAATACAATCAAGCCTAAGAATGTGAGGCTGAGAGACATGAAAATCAACAAAACAAATAAATCACTTGCAACTATTTACAAGTTAAAACAATTAATTTAAGCTCCCAGAAAAGATCTATAGAGTGTCTTAAACAATGTTCCATGGATTAAAATATTTTAAAAAGAAAGATGGATAAATGGAATAAGAACTTGTATACCTTTTAGAAATAATACCAATAATTAACAGTAACATTTAAGGATGTCTTTTTTTTAATGAGATACTTACCTTTGTTCTTTTTAAAATGAGAAAACATTTTAAATAATGTTTTTCAAAATACATTACATATTTTCTTATACCAAGATATAATAAGAAGAACTAAATAAGAAGAACTAAAGAAAAAAAGTCAAAGCCTGGCTGGCATGGCTCAGTGGTTGAGCATCGACCCCATGAACCAGGAGGTCACGGTTAGATTCCAGTCAGGGTACATACCCAGGTTGTGGGCTCAATCCCCAGTGTGGGGCATGCAAGAGGCAGCCTACCAATGATTCTCTTTTATCATTGATGTTTCTATCTCTCTCTCCCTCTCCTTTCCTCTCTGAAATCAATAAAAATATATTTTTTAAGAAAGAAAGAAAAGCCCTAACTGCTTTGGCTCAGTCAGTGGATAGAGCATCGGCCTGCAGACTCGGGGGGTCCCAGGTTCCATTCCGGTCAAGAGCATGTACCTTGGTTGCAGGCACATCCCCAGTAGGAGGTGTGCAGGAGGCAGCTGATCGATGTTTCTCTCTCATCGATGTTTCTAACTCTCTATCCTCTCCCTTCCTCTCTGTAAAAAATCAATAAAATATATATATTTTTTTAAAAAAAGAAAGAAAAAAAACAACCTTAACATTTGTTCTTAGGAATTTCACTCACTGATAACAGGATACTAAAATTTCATGAAATTTCAATCACAAAACTGGGAAATTAGCAAAGTGTACCTGTAGTGTACTGTAAAAAGCTTAGAACAGAAAATGTAAGTAGTTTAGATCCATCATATGCAAATTTCTGAGTTAATCAAGTATTCTGTAGTATCCTTTTATTCTCATTATTTCAATTAGCCAAATAACTATAATCCACAATAGGTAAAAGAACCCATTTTTATGCAGAAGGAGTATAACAAATAGAAAAAGAAGAAATGGAGACCAAGAGCATCTTTTTACACCTATTTTATTAAAAGAAAAAAGAACATCAACTATGATTCTGTCATTCTTCCTTAAGCCAAAACATTAATGTGGTAGCTTTGCTCTAAACCAGACATAAGAAAGTGTGATAGGACTGCAATCAAATTCAACTATAAACAAACAAAAATCAGCAGGAATTTGAAAGGGGAAACTTGTAGCAGTGTTGGATATATTAATCATCTTGTGGTGATTATTTCACAGGTGCATATATTATGTAAAAACTTACCAAACTCTATGCTTTTGTATTCAGTTTGTTTTACCTCAATTAGATTTCAATAAAGCTTTAAAAAAAAAAGTCAGCAGGAAAGAAAATCACTATTCATTTTTACCCACCACTCAGCTACTTTAAAGACAAAAATAAAAATCAATTCAGAGTCTTTAACAAAATGTAATTAAAAACTCAAGGATCGCAAGCAAACAGACATTCAAATTAAAAAAACAGGTATATCGATTTTTTAAGAGAAAAAACTAAAGTTTCATTAAAAACATCCTGAGAACAATTGGTCAAAGGATTCTGGAGGTCCTATTGCCTATATAATTTATGCCCCACCCTGGTGTAGAATGCTCTTGGTTTCCATTTCCAAATGGATATATGATGACATAGTTTATCAGGATTTTCAGCCTTACTGTACTTTTCTTCCTTGCATCTCTGCAGAATCTCTAAGCTCCTCTGGTGGACTGGGTGTTGGAGAAAGCTAAAACTATCCATACTTTTCAAAATTGCACATGGCGCTGTATCATCATGCCCTTAGGAAGCAAAAGAAAAACAAAAAAAAATTGAGAAAAGAAAAAGACATTATATAAGCCCAAACCAATTGAGAATCAAGGACAATGCTGCCAACTTTCTTAGAGTATATAAAAATATATCAAATGATAGGAGTTAAAGGTGAATGATTCTTCCAATTAATTTGAGGAAATTACACAACAATAACAGTAAAAAATAAAGGTCCTTTTTAGTAATCAAAATATCCTTTTCAGTACTCAAAGTGTTGGAAGTTAGCACCATACTAATAATTTCTAATTTAAAATACAACTGGTATGGAAATTTCAAAAACAATTGGTATGGTTTAGACTTTTTTTTTTAAATTGACTCATTTTTTTCAGGTCTGAAATATAATTGGCATATAGTTGGCAACAATGCAAGAAACACTGATGAACCCCAAAGAGAAATTTACCCAAAACAAATTACCAAAAGTTAAACAATTATATCACAAATCTTGCAATTAACAACACTTGTAGGAATTCCAACAAGTGTGTCAATGTTGAAAGAGTGAGCAGAAAGCACCACAGAGCAGGAAATCCCAGCAGCACTTCTGTATGTTTATAAATCTAAAAACAAGCTAAAAAATCTGTACCTCACCACCAATTCTTATAAAGTGAGACAGAATCAACTACTGGTGGGAAAGGGAAGAGAGCACTTTCAAGTAAGGACCAAAGCCCCAGATTAGTGTTGCTGAAACAATGAATCACTCAAGCAATAATGGGGGGTGAGGGGGAGCTTCAGTACCATAAATATTAGCAATAAATGAATTTAAAAGAGAATACAGGTTTTCCAGGTATGGAGGGACTTAAGTATCATTTACTTAGAGAATATCTCTAGACTTATGCCATTAAGTTCAAATTTATGTACCTTGCCTTTAAAAAGCAAAAGTGAATAGTTACCAGATAGAAGTAAATTAAACAATGAACTGAAGTTCCATTGGTGCATATCTATATATATAAAAGCCTAAGCAACCGTACGACCTAACATGTCAACAGGTAGCTATGATGCACACTGACCACCAGTGGGAAGATGCTCAACGCAGGAGCTGACCCCTGGTGGTCAGTGCACTCCCACAGCCAACCTCCTGTGGCTAGCCAACCTCCTGCGACTGCCACCCTCCTGGGTGCCTCCCCGCGGCTGGCTGGGTGGTCAGTGCACTCCCACAGCCAACCTCCTGTGGCTAGCCAACCTCCTGCGACTGCCACCCTCCTGGGTGCCCTCCCGCGGCTGGCCGGGTGGTCAGTGCACTCCCACAGCCAACCTCCCACAACCAGCCAACCTCCTGCGACTGCCACCCTCCTGGGTGCCTCCCGCGGCTGGCCGGGTGGTCAGTGCACTCCCACAGCCAACCTCCTGTGGCTAGCCAACCTCCTGCGACTGCCACCCTCCTGGGTGCCTCCCGCGGCTGGCCGGGTGGTCAGTGCACTCCCACAGCCAACCTCCCACAACCAGCCAACCTCCTGCGACTGCCACCCTCCTGGGTGCCCTCCCGCGGCTGGCCGGGTGGTCAGTGCACTCCCACAGCCAACCTCCTGTGGCTAGCCAACCTCCTGCGACTGCCACCCTCCTGGGTGCCCTCCCGCGGCTGGCCGGGTGGTCAGTGCACTCCCACAGCCAACCTCCCACAACCAGCCAACCTCCTGCGACTGCCACCCTCCTGGGTGCCCTCCCGCGGCTGGCCGGGTGGTCAGTGCACTCCCACAGCCAACCTCCCACAACCAGCCAACCTCCTGCAACTGCCACCCTCCTGTGTGCCCCCCCGCAGCTGGCCGGGTGGTCAGTGCACTCCCACAGCCAACCTCCCACAACCAGCCAACCTCTCACGGTCCCTCCCCGCAGCTGGCCAGCCCCAATTGGGACTGTGCGAGACGGCCCCAATGGGCACCGATCACTGCCAGGCCAAGGGACCCCACCCGTGCACAAATTCATGCACCAGACCTCTAGTCTATCATATATAATAAAAGGGTAATAAGCAAATTGACCCTAATGGCGGAATGACCAGGAACACCCATTGCTATGACTTGCACTGACCACCAGGAAACAGAAGCTCAATGGAGGAGCTGGCCCTGGTGGTCAGTGCGCTCCCACAGGGGGAGTGTTGCTCAGCCAGAAGCCCGGCTAGCGAGCCCAGCAGCGGTGGCAGGAGCCTCTCCTGCCTCCAAGGCAGCGCTAAGGAGCAGCAAGCCGGGCTCAAGGCTGGCGAGCACAGCAGTGGTGGCGGAAGCCTATTCCACCTCCAATGTAAGTGGGCGGTAAGGAGTGAGGGGTCCCAGACTACAAGAGCCCCGGACTGTGAGAGGGATGTCTGACTGCCGGCTTAGACATCCCAGACTACAAGAGCCCCGGACTGTGAGAGGGATGTCTGACTGCCGGCAGTCAGACATCCCCCAAGGGGTCCTGGACTGCAAGAGGGCAGAGGCCAGGCCAAGGAGACCCCCCCACCAGTGCACGAATTTCATGCACCAGGCCTCTAGTTCCTTTATAAGGCAGAATAAAATTCCATTTTATGGATATACCACATTTGATTTTTCAATCACGAGTTAATGGGCATTTGGGTTGTTGCCACCTTTTGGTTATCCTATAAAGGCAGTCCTCGGGTTACATTGGATTCAACGTATGTTGTTTTGTGGTTACATCGCCATCTCCCATTTATTTATAAAAAAAAAAAAAAGTTCCACCATTTTGACTTATGTACATATGTGCTTTATGTTTTTTATTATTTATTTACCACAAGTAAAGGTCAGGAATTGTTATCTTTCTTTTAAATTCTTTTACTGTTTTACTTCATTACTGCTGTGTATGTGCTCCATTTGAGTGGCGTAGGTGCATAGGTAGGTGGGTTCCGACTTTCGGCGAAAATCGTGTTACATAGGAGGAACGGATTTCCGACATAACCTGAGGACCTACTGTATACCAGGTGTAACGGTTAATAATGCGGATTTTGTAATCAAAGAAAATACAATAATTTCAAGAGAAACATCAAAAGTGCTTTATTCAAAGTAATGTCCATCGCTAGCTACACATTTCCCCCATCTTTAAGGTATACCATCCCAATAGAACTTTTCTTGTTTTGAGCCAAACCATTCAGAGACCAAATTTCCCACTTCTTCCTACATTTTGAAAGGCTGCTCAGAAAGTGCGTGTGCCATCGATCGGAACAAGTGGTAATCTGAAGGAGGAAGGTCTGGTGAATAAGGCGGGTGGGTTAATACTTCCCAGGCAAGATCTTTTAACGTGTCTTTAACTGGTTTTAAAGTGTGTGATGGTGTGTCATCATGAAGCAAAATTACTTTGCCGTGTCTTCTAGCCCATTCTGGTCTTTTCACAATCAAAGTGTGGTTCAAATTGATTATTTGTTGTCGGTAGCGATCAGAATTAACGGTTTCATCTGGCTTTAGAAGCTCATAATACACCACACCTTCCTGATCCCACCAAACGCATAGCATTGTCTTCTTTCCGAAGCGATTTGGCCTTGCAGTCGATGTTGATGATTGACCTGGATCAACTCATGATTTTGTGCATTTGGGATTCTCAAAATAAATCCACTTTTCATTGCCAGTCACAATTCGATGCAAAAGAGACTTTCTTTCATGCCATTGAAGCAACATTTTACTGATGACTTTTCAGTTTTCCATTTGTCTTTCGTTCAGTTGATGTGGCACCCATTTTCCTTCCCTTTAAAATCTTTCCCATTGCTTGTAGATGATCGGAAATCGTTTGCTGAGCAACGTTTAATCCTTCTGCAAATTGTTTTTGAGTTTGACACACATCTTCATCCAATAATGCTTGTAATTGTTGGTCTTCAAATTTTTTTGGTTGACCTGGACATTCTTTGTCTTTCACATCGAAATCATCACTTTTAAAGCATTTAAACCAGCGTTTACAAGTATCTTGAGATGGAGCATATTCACCATACGCTTACCGAAGTATACGATAACTTTCAGCAGCACTTTTCTTCAAAATAAAATAATGAATTAAAACTTCCCGCAAATGCTCTTTTTTTTTGGCATGAAATTCGACATATTATGGAGACCTCATAATAAGCGTAAGAATATCTATGATGTTAACATCTTCAGCAAATTTGACATATGAAGTTTTGAAGTTTGTTGTCAATACAACAAAATAGCATACATATCAAATAGCGTATATACCAACATATGTGTAATTCCATCTATTGAAAAAAATCCGCATTAACCGGTACACCATAATAAAAGGCTAATGTGCAAATTGACCAAATGGCAGAATGACCGGTCACTATGATGTGCACTGAGCACCAGGTGGCAGACACTCAACGCAGGAGCTGCCCCTTGGTGGTCAGTGCACTCCCACAGGAGGAGCGCCGCTCAGCCAGAAGCTGGGCTCACGGCTGGCGAACTTGGATCTCTTTAAATTCACCCTCCTTGTAGTCTGTTGAGATTCTTGGTGTGTAGAGATTATTGAAGCTCTTGAATATGTAGATTATGAATATGTACATATCAGATTTGAGGAATTTGGGCTATTATTTCTTGAAATAAATATTATTTCTGTCCCTTTCTCCTCTTTCCTTCTGGACTCCCAGAAGTTGGTATGCTTTCTTAGTGTCCCACAGGTCTAGAAGCTCTGTTTATTTTTCTGCATTCTTTTTTCTTTCTGTTCCTTAACCCTGATAATCTCAACTGATTTGTCTTCAAGTTCACCAATTCTGAAGTCTGCCTATTCAAATCTTCTATTGAACACTTCTAGTAAATTTTTATGTCAGTTATTGTATTTTTTCTCTCACTTCAATATATATACACATACACATATATATTTGATAATCTCTATTCAGTAGACATTGTCTCAAAGGTTCCTTTAATTCTTCAGGTATGATTGCCTTAGGTCTTTGAACATATTTAGAATAGTTTAATGGCTTTGTCTAGTAAATTCAATGTCTGGCTTTCCTAAAGCATAGTTTCAATTTATTTATTTTTCCTGTGCATGGTTCATATTTTCTTATTTCTTTGCATGTCTTATAATTTTGTGAAGAACACCATACATTTTAAATAATATAACATGGTAACTCTGAAAATTAGATTCCTTCTTTTTCCCAGGATATGCTGTTGTTGCTATTTCTTGTAGTTGTTGCTATTTACTTAGGACTTACCTGAACTAATGCTGTAAAGTTTGCATTCCTTGTCACATGTGACCATGAAAATATCTTCTCAGTGTAGTGTAGTGTCCAGCTAATAATTACAGACAGATATCTTTACAAGCCTGAAACCAATAAAACTCCAGTATTGTTAAGGATCACTGTTTATGATGTGTTTGGGGCACACCTTCAACACTCAGACCATTTACAACTCTGCTTTGCACAGTATATGAAGGTAATCCAGAGGTGAGAAATCAGGATCTCCTCAGGTCTTTGTGAGCATATACATAGATATGAGCATGTACATAGCACTATGCATGTGCATGGCTATCTAAGATTACCATAAATATGTGGGAACTTTGCAAAGCTATTATGGAGACCTCATTTCCCAGCTTTTCCTTTTAAGAATTTTGGTTAAGTTTTTACCCCAACTACTAAATACTGCATCAGGCAGATGCAATGTTCAACAATTGCTTCTGATTGTTTTTGGACAAGATCTCTATAATAGCGGACGCCAACCTTTCGGGCCTCATGGACCACCAGTGGTCTGCGACTGCTGCTCTAGAAGACTATATTCACGCTGGGCAAGCACCAAGTCAGGTTAAAGACAGCCTTGCAAGAGGGCTATTCCAGGGAAGACCCAATAGATTAGACTGACTAATAAAAATTATCTGGAAATGGGGCTCTGAAGGAGCTCCAATACCTTCTACTCTCCCTCGTGGTTACCACACTGCTGCTTTTCATTGTGCCTCAGGCTGCTGGGGAATAAATAGTGCAAATTAAAACACTAAAAAGTGAGCCATGTTTACCAATATTCAGCCTTCTCTCTTATACAAACACTTCCAAAATTACTGCAAGCCTTTGATGAATTTCCTGAATTCTGACACTTTCTGCAGAGGTCCTTACTCCATCATTCACTGAACTCAAAATAAAACCTTTATTCTTTAACCCAGAGTGCCAGATTTATAAATAACTAGTGCCCTGGTGCACGGATGCATGCACATTGAAAGGAAATTAATTAGAAGGTGGCTGGCGGGGCGGGACTGGGCAGGACTGGGCCAGACAAGCCCTGGAGCCAACCTCCTGCGCTGGGGCTCGAAGGGCATCTGTGGAGTGAGCGGGGTCCCTCCGGCAGGTGTGGTCCCTCGGCCTGGCCTGTGGGGATTGTGCCAAAACCGGCTCTCCAACATCCCCCAAGGGGCCCCAGATTGTGAGAGGGAGGTTCTCGGGTGACAGACCCCAGAATCAGGCTCCCTCCTCTCTGGTTCTGGGGTGCATCACCCGAGAACCGCCGCTGCCGAGTCACTGCAGCTCGGCAGCTCCTGCGTTGAGCGTCTGCCCTCTGGCGGTCAGTGCACATCATAGCTACTGGCCAGTCAGACGGTCACGTAGCCATATATATATATATTAGAGGCCCAGTGCACAAATTCATGCACGGGTAGGGTCCCATTGGGGCAGATTAGGGGCGGGGCTGGCGTGCCAGGGCGAGGGACTGCGGGAGTTTGGCCCCAGTAGCAAGCTAAGGCACTACCGCTCCCACAAGGAATCAGGCTCCCTCCTCCCTCCTGTCTGGGTCCGGGGTGCGGGTGAACCAGATTCGGGGCTGTTAGGGCCCCAGCAGCAAGGTCTGGGTCAGTACGCATCATAGGTACTGGCTGGTCCTCCGGTCATTCCAGGCGTAATAGTAGCCTAGACTACTAGAGGCACTGGAGAGGGGGTCCCTCAGCCTGGCCTGCCCCCTCTCACAGTCCGGGAGCCCTCAGGGGTGGGAGGTGACCCGGAGATCAGGGGAAGGCAACGCCCCCCCATCACACCTCTGCTGCTGCCACTGCCGGCAGTGCAAGCCTTGGCCGGCCCTGGTTACCTGAGCCTCGGGCAGCCCTGGTTACCTGAGCCTCGGGCAGCCCTGGGCAGCTGGGCAGCCGACATCCAAGGCTTTCCTGTGCCTCAGGCCAGCCCTGGGCGGCTGGGCAGCTGCCATCAGCGGCTTGCCTGTGCCTCTGGCCAGCCCTGGGTGACTGGGGGGCTGAGGGGACTGGGCGCCGCCATCTTGTGGCTGTGGGCGCCACCATCTTTGAGTGTGTGGCAGTCAATTAGCATATTCCCTCCGTATTGGCTGTGGGCACCGCCATATTTGTGAGGGTGTGACAATCAATTAGCATATTCCCTCTTTATTAGATATAAATGGTCAGCATCCACTTAACTGTCGTTGGTATTGAGAAGAATTGTGAACAGAGTGCTGCATTGAGATCCTAGACCCCTGGTGATATCCAAATCAGATTCAGTGCCTGTTCATTTCTGGAAATAGGTGGTGACTGGAACCCTTCTCGCACTTGCAAAGACAAATGGGAGCACACTGCAGTCACTCAGTCCATTGAGCAGGATGGGGAATATGAACAGGATAGTGGGAACCATTAACACTCTCTATCTACAGACACTATATGAGTGACTACAACTTCTCTCCCTGTAGATGAAGAAATTGAATTATACTTTGAACTCTTGTTCTTACCTTTTATCCCAATGCCAGAGTTGAATTCCCCATCTCAGTCTAGTCTTTTTAGAGTGATTAAAATTCCTCTTTGGCTATGTTTAGGGTAACTCCAAAAGAACCAAATAAAGAATTGCTGTACTCACTTCTACATACTGTATAATTCCGAGTCAAGTTATGACCTCCCCTGTACACTCTAACCCAGGCTCTTTCTTATTCAGGAGGAAGAAATCAGAGGCAATGTAGATGATACCACAAGAATATCTGTTCTCCAGAGCCTAATTGCTGACCAGACCATTACCATTTCTCATTCTACCTCCCAGCAGAGCCAGCATGTGGCTTTACTCACACTGCCTACTTATATGACACCACTAAGAACATTTTGTGATTTCCTGATCACTTTAACACACATTCCACAACTGTAACAAATTTATTCTTTTAAAAAAATAAACTGACTTTATTTTTATTTAAGGGCCTTAAAATGGCCCTGTCATTTAATTTGAAAGTCTATTGAAAAACAACAACAATAACAACATTTAAGCCCTGTGTGGGTGGCTCAGTTGATTAGAGCATTGTCCTGATACACCAAGGTTGCAGGTTCGATTCTTGGTCAGGGCAAATACAAGAATCGAATGAATGCGTAAATAAGTGGAACAACAAATTGATGTTTCTCTTGCTCTTCCGTTTACTCTCTCTAAAATCAATCAGTAAATAAAAATAACAGTTAAAAGAAGATTTTAATTCGATATTCCCAACTTTGCTCAGTTGACTTCATGAAGAAAAAAAATGTCATGGAATTTCTTTTAACAATCCAAGATTTTATGCCTAGCCGACATGGCTCAGTGGTTGAGCATCGACCTATGAACCAGGAGGTCACGGTTGGAGTCCTGGTCAGGGCATAAATTCGGGTTGCAGGCTCGATCCCCAGTGTGGGGCATGTAGGAGGCGGGCAATAGATGATTCTCTCTCATCATTGTTGTTTCTATCTTTCTCTCCCTCTCCCTTCCTCTCTGAAATCAGTAAAAATATATTAAGTAAATAAATATAATTTTAAAAATCCAGGATTTTGGGATCACTGTAAGGATATTTGTTGACAATTAACTAAGATTCCATTTAAAGTTTTTATAAAGACAGACTCAAAAGAAGTGATATTGTACTTCTGCAGTCTACATCCTCTTTCTTCTATCTAGATGTCCATATATTCTGCTTCTGCTTAAATAACCTCCAATTCCTGTTTCACTTTAATATGTTTGCATACTGGGGGAGAAACCAAGATGGCGGCATAGGTAAATACCTAAACTGCTGCCTCGCACAACAATTTCAAAACTACAACTAAAAGACAAAACAGACATCATCCAGAACCACAGGAAGGCTGGCTGAGTGGAAATTCTACAACTAGAAGGAAAGAGAAAAGCACACTGAGACTCAGAGGAGCTGCAGGAGGCAGAGGTACTGAGACGTGCATGCGGAGAGGACTGGCAACTGAGAGCGCGGCTGACTTTCTCAAGCGGGAGGGAGACAGAAGCTCCTGACTGCGCTGAACTCAGTTCCGGGCGAGACTCTGGGGACCCAGACTCATACGGGGTGAAACTGGACTATCAGGAAAGAGAAAAGCACACTGAGACTCAGAGGAGCTGCGGGAGGCAGAGGTACCAAGGCGCTTGCGTGGAGAGGGCGCGCAACTGAGTAAACGGCTGGCTTTCTCAAGCAGGAGGGAGACAAAAGCTCCCGACTGCACTGAACTGCAGTTCTGGGTAAGACTCTGGGAACACAGACTCATACGGGGAGAAACTGGACTGTCTGGCAGCAGGCGGAACTCGAGGGTGGCTTTCTCTCAGAGGTGCTTGCAGTGATTACCAAGGGACACTGAGACACAGGGGCCTATTAGGGCAGGGCTGACGGGAAACCAATGCTGTCTGCACCGCCCTGAGAATCCGCCCCATCCAAGCTGAGCACAGAGGCTTTTGCAAGTCCTGTCTCATAAGGGTGTCTCCAGCATAGAAGTTCTCCCAGCATAGACACAGCTGATCCTCACAGCCAATTGGCCTGGAGGTCAATTCCTCCCAGTGATACCAACAAGAATCAAGACTTAACTATAACAAGACTGTGCACACAGCCCACAAAGGGGTGCACCAAGAGTGTCCACCTCAGGTAACTGGGAAAGCTGAGCCACTGGGCCCTATAAGACACCTAGCACACAAAGCCACTCTATCAACTCAGGGAAGCAGCCAAAATGCGGACACAAAGAAACAGATCACAAATGAAAGAAATGGAGGAAAGCAAACGACTGGATATAGAGTTCGAAACCACGGTTATAAGGTTTTTCAAGAATTTTCTAGAAAAGGCCAATAAATTTAGCGAGACCCTCAAGGATATGAAAAAGGACCAACTAGAAATTAAGCATACACTGACTGAAATAAAAAAATATTATACAGAGATCTAACAGCAGACTAGAGGATCGCAAGAATCAAATCAAAGATTTGAAATACAAAGAAGCAAATAAACACTCAACGAGAAAAGAAAAAAGAAAAAAGAATCCAAAAATATGAAGATAGTGTAAGGAGCCTCTGGGACAACTTCAAGCGTACCAACATCAGAATTATGGGGGTGGCAGAAGAAGAGAGAGAGCAAGATACTGAAAACCTATTTGAAGAAATAATGACCAAAAACTTCCCCCACCTGGTGAAAGAAATAGACTTACAAGTCCAGGAAGCACACAGAACCCCAAACAAAAGGAATCCAAAGAGGACCACACCAGGACACATCATAATTAAAATGCCAAGAGCAAAAGACAAAGAGAGAATATTAAAAGCAGCAAGAGAAAAACAGTTAGTTACCTAAGAGGGAGCACCCATCCGACTGTCAGCTGATTTCTCAACAGAAACTATGCAGGCCAGACGGGAATGGCAAGAAATACTCAAAGTGATGAATAGCAAGAACCTACAACCAAGATTACTCTACCCAGCAAAGCTATCACTCAGAATTGAAGGGCAGATAAAGAGCTTCACAGATAAGAAAAAGCTAAAGGAGTTCATCACCACCAATCCAGTATTATATAAAATGCTGAAAGGTATTCTTTAAGAAGAGGAAGAAGAAGAAAAATGTAAAGATAAAAATTATGAACAACCAATACATATCTATCAACAAGTGAATCTAAAAATCAATTAAATAAAAAAATCTGATGAACAGAATAAACTGGTGAATATAATAGAATCAGGGGCATGGAAAGGGAGTGGACTGACAATTCTCGGGGGGAAAGGGATGTGGGGGGTGCGGGAAGAGACTGGACCAAAATTGTACACCTATGGATAAGGACAGTGGGGGGCAGGTAAGGGCAGAGGGTGTGGTGGGAACCGGCTGGAGGGGAGTTATGGGGGAAAAAAGAGGAACAATTGTAATAATCTGAACAATAAAGATTTATTAAATTTAAAAAGAATAATATGTTTGCATACTATTTACAGTCTTTATGAATGTTCTGAATCTACTACTTAATCCATTTTTTAATTATTCTGTTAGTTTTTATTTTGCAATGCTACAATTTCTATTTTATGGTATCCTTTTACTTCAAACACACCAGAAAATAGTAGATGGTAAGTGGTGTGGAGAGAGCCAAAATGCTGACCCTGACACTAATACACTGTAATACAATCATTCTTAATAACATATCTGCTGAGTCATTTGCTGAAAATGCAAATAAACTATAGTTTTTCTTTTCCTTCATAAAAAGTACAATTTAAAAACTTTCTCCAAGGGGGAAGTCTATGGTGTTGGCAATATTCTTTTTCTTAACCTAGATGGTAGTTACAAGGGTATTTTAATTTCTGACAATTCACTGAGCTATGCGTTTTTGTTTTGTGCACTTTTCTGTATGCATGTTATGTCCCAGAATAAAGGAATTTCAAGGAGAGTTTATTATATAAAATCTCTAAATGGGCCAGGAAGAAAAACTAGATTAGAAAACTAGAAGAATCTAGAAATTATGAAAGCAGAGGTAATACAGGTTCAATTTATTGATCATTAGTAACACTGAATGTCTTTGTATAAATTATTATACACATGCAACCAGCTTCCACAAATAATATTTTAAATGTCAAAGGAGCATACAATGTAAATAATCTTCTTAGAAAAGAATATATGTAATAGTAAATAGAAGAAATGTTTCTTTGTTACATCTTAGAAGGATATTTAATCAACTTTAAATTTTTCAAAATTGATGTCCATTGTAATAAATAAAACATATCTTAAATTAAAAGAAAAACACTTTGCCTTAAGCCTTTTTGTAATATAACTTCTTAGAAATAACTTTGCAAAAGGCAAAGCAAATTTAAGATATTCCTTTTACTTAAAAAAACATACAACTATAACTCTCCCTTATCTACAAAGGCCAGTTTACACACATGAAAATCTGAAAAATGAAAATTAAATTAGTTTTGTCTTTCATCTTAGAAATAAAACCTTCCAAATAGTTATTCATTTGAAATATATCAAAGCTGAATTTAAAAGTTTTACTGGTAGTGCACATGCCAAAAAGCCATATAAGTCTCAGAGTCCTAAAAACACAGGTGTACCCACCATACTTCTATTGAAGTTACTCTGGCCAGAAAATGACTACATATATATTAGAAAATGCTCACAACAAAGCAATGAACTAGAACTACAGCAAGCATTAATGTGATTGCAGTAGTTAACAAGGACTTATGAAGATGCCCTCCTACAGAATGTGAAACAGGTATTTTACGATTTAAGGGAGAGGCACACAGAAAAAGTAACCTGCTTTAACCATTTCTAAATGTCAAGGTAAAATCCAGTGAACTGAGTTACGGGTAAGGGGGGGGTGGGGGGACTAATACTTCAGTAGCTCAGTTGGTTAAAGCGTCGTCCCAATACACCAAGGATGTAGGTCCGATCCCTGGTCAAGGCATATACAAGAATCAACCAATGAATGCATAAATAAGTGGAACAACAAATCAATGTTTTTCTTTCTCTCTCTTTTCCCCCCTCCTATCTCTCTAAAACCAGTAAATAAATAAAAAGTCATAAACTGATACTTTGCATGTATTGTCTGACTTTACCCTCACAAATTTAAAGGCAGCAGTAGCACTCCAAGAAATAATGCTAATAGCTAAAAATCAGTCAAGAGAAACGATGACATTTGGTTGATTACCTAAATCAGGTTATCTCCACTATCTACACTACCTCCATCCTAATTTTCTGACTTCTGCTTTATGCTTCCACATTAAATTGTTTCATTTCTAGTAAAAACTATCACATAAGAAGCAGAGAAAGATATTGATATCAAATTCTATATACTTAAGTAATAATTACATTTCCCTTTTTGTTTAAAAATCATAGCAATGTCTTACTGAGTGCCTACTAAATACCAGGTGCTTTACACTCATTATTCCTATCGGTGTTTATTAATAAAAAGTACCAACCCATATACACATACATACATCACATATCTATTTAATTCAATTATATGAAGTTCACCAGAACAAATGATATCTGAAACATGATGTTAGGGTATGGTAAGAAAACAGAATGGCATAAGATTATTGTCTCCTTATAGAAGTAAAAAATTAGAAAATGAAACATGGTAGAATACTAATACTACTGCTTACCAGTTTTTCTCTGAATGTGTCTCTTCCCGGCTTCTCTGAAAGCAACCAAAGCTCTGAAAAAGGCCCGGAGAACCGCCCATCGGAAAACAGATACAGGATCAATTCCAATCATCCCAGAGATAAATGCGTTTTTGCTACTTCTCAGAAGAGCTACAATGTCAGGGCGCATATGATCTGTATTTTTTTCCCGGAAATCCTATATGAAAAAAATACCAGTGTTATTTTTTATAAAATTATTAAGCCAAGAAGATAATTGGTCACATGTTTGAACAGTGGTTGAATAAGGACTATAGAAGTGATTTCTGTTCTAAGTATCTGACTTAACATAATATCTACACTAATAAAAGAGTAAGATGCAAATTGACCATACCTTCACGACGCCCACCAGCCAATCAGGAGTATGCAAATTAACCCAACAAAGATGGTGGGATAATTTGCATATGCAGATGCCGAGAGGCCAGGTGGGGGGGGGTGATGACACAGGTGTTCCGCACCACCCCAGCTGCTCCAGGCCTCTGGGCAGCATGGGAAGGCAGAAAGGCAGCTCTGCCTCAGCCAGAGCGAAGGCGGTGCCGGCAGCCAGGGGAAGGAAGGCCCATTCTTGCACGAATCTTCGTGCATCAGGCCTCTCGTGTTCTATAAAGTCCCACTCAATCCTAAAACTATTAGATTCTATACTATATTTGAATTAGAAAGTATATTCCACAATTTTATTGCACTTGACAAACCCTGGTCAGGAAGACCTCCCTGAAAGGATACCATATGAAATGACAAGAAAGCTGAATAATGAAAAGGAATCAGACATAAGAAGGTCAGAAACAGCATTCCAAGCAAGGGGAACATCTACTACCTGTAAGTGATGAATATTTGAACAAGTTAGGAGAAAAGCATTAAGAGCAAGGGCTGGGTATTCTAGGCAATGAGTTTTGTGAAAGATTAGACAAATAAATAGGCTATGTATATTATATAAACCTGAATTAGGAGTCTAGATTTTATTTAAGTGTAAAGGCAAGTCACTGGAAAGGTGATGACATGAGCTAACTGGTATTTTCTAAACACCATTTGGTTCTGTGGAGGGAATGAATTGTGCAAAGAATAGAAAAAGGGAGACCAGCTATTGTAACATTCCAGGTAAGAGCTGACAGTGACTGGGACTACGTTGGTAGTGTGAATAGAAAGGAAAAATAGCGATCATATTTATGATATGTTATGGAGGTAAAGACAAAGGACTTGTTGGTGGATTAGGGCATGATGAGGGAATCAGATTTAACACCTATATTTGGGGTTTGAGTAACTAGGTGAATAGAGGTGCCATATACTGATATGGAGAAGACTAGAGAAAAGAATGATAGGGAGGGCAAGAAGCTTACTTGAAGGAGATCCCAGACTGATATGTAGAGTCTGGACATTTGGCTATAACCAAACCCAGGTGGAAGGATCAAAACTTGGAGTAAATCACTACAAGTTTGTTCAGCTTTAAAAAATAGCTCTAACTCAGAATTCTATGAAGAACACGCCTAATATGATGTCATCTACCCTCGTGTCCAGAAGGCAGTTGGGCTCATCCTATTACTTTTAGGGAATTCCTTTCCTAATTCTTCTTTGTTCACCTGAGAACAGGAAAAAGGGGCAAATAAGCAGAAGTCTTGGTCCTTGACTTGTCCCTAAATACCCTTTGATTAAAAGTAAAGGGTGAGGCAAACGTAGGTTTACAGTTGTGAGTACACGAAACAGTTTATTCTTGAAACTTGTATATATGATAAAAGTTAGTAAAACTGATAACTTTCAAATCCAAAACATCGCCACTGACATCATCTTCATCATTAGTTAATACCTACCTAGTGTAGACAAGATGTCAGACACTAAGTTAAAACACTATACATAACCTACTCAATTCTATCACTTACTAAATACAGTAGAATCAAGTATAAGCCACACTTCATTGATAGGTAAACGGAGAGGTACAGAAGCTTGCCAAAAGTCAAACATAGTAAGTAACAGTGCAAGAATTGAAATAGCAATCTTCACTACCCCTAGACGATCCCATTCTATAACTACACTGTAAAACCTAAAATTCCAGAATTCTTTACCATGATGACTGTCAAATATTGATAGAGACCTTCGTTTTCCAAATGTAATGGTCTTGTCTCTCTGTCTATATAGGTCTAGATTTCTAAATACATTTCATAAACTAGTCACATCATTCTACTTAAAACTCTTTTCTCTTGGTTTCTATAACAATACATTTTGTGATTTACTACTTACTTTTTATGCTACCCCTCTCAGTCTCCACTGCTGGTTTCATATTAGAAATTCTTATCATCTGGTCTTATGTACTCTTTTCATTCAATCATCTTACACCAGGTGATCTCAAACATAATGATGGCTTAAAGCACAACCTATATGATAAGGCCCAAATCTGTTTTTCCAGCTCAAATCTTTCTTGTAAAGTCTAACATACATTTCCACATTTCAAAATTGAAAGAATGCATTATCTATTAAAACAAGGCAAACCTGGAATTTCCTTTGTGGGAAAGTTTTAAACTACTGGTTCAAATCATTTAACAAACATTTGATTTTCAAGTTTTCCTATGTCAGTTTTAGTAATGTGCATTTTTCATCAAGTTTTCCATTTTATCTATGTTGTCAAATTTGTTGATAAAATATGTTCACATCCTTTTAATATCTGTAGGTTATGTAGTTAAGTCTCCTTTTTTATTTCTGATATCTATAATTTGTGAATTTTTTTTCAATAATTAGTTATTTTTTATTCCTTTTACTTAAATTATTTCTGTTATCTTCTTAAGGAACTGACTTTTGACTTTGTCAGTTTCTCTACTGTATATCTGCACTCTATTGTACTGATCTCTGTTCTTCCCTTATTTCCTTCTCCTATTTTACTGAGGTATTTTAAAATATTTTTTTACTTTTCAATTACAGTTAACATACAATATTATATTAGCTTCAGGTATACAATCTATTGATTAAATATTAATATAACTTCCTAAGTCAGTGGTTCTCAACATTTCTAATGCCGCGACCCTTTAATACAGTTCCTCATGTTGTGGTGACCCCCAACCATAAAATTATTTTCGTTGCTACTCCATAACTGTAATTTTGCTACTGTTAATGAATCGTAATATAAATATCTGTGTTTTCCGATGGTCTTAGGCTCTACAGCAGGGGTTCTCAACCTGTGGAGATCACCACAATAAGTCTAGTAGCTATCTGACACCATACATAGTTACTACTGTACTTTACAACCTGTGACTATTTTTATAACTAGCAATTTACACATCTTAATTCCTTCCCATTTTTCACCCATGCCCTCCAATGCCTCTCCCATCTGGAAACTATTGAAATGTTATCTGTATGTATCTATGAGTATTTTTAGTTTATTCACTTATTTTATTTTCTAGATTTCTCATATAAGTGGAATCACACAACATTTGTCTTTCTCGGACTGACCCATTTCACATATTATTATATTCCATAAGTCCATCCATATTGTGGCAGATGGCAAGATTTCATTCTCTTTTATAACTGAGTCATATAGTCCACTATATATATATATACACACACACACACACACACACACACACACATACATATATATATATATATATATATATATATATATATTATACACACACACACACACACACACACACACACACACACACACACACCACTTTTTCTTTATCCATTTGTTTATCGATGGATACTTAGGTTGCTTCCATATCTTGGCTATCTCTCTCTATAAAGGCCTAAACGACTGTTCAACCAGTAGCTATGATGCACACTGACCACCAGGGGGCAGACGCTCAATGCACAGGCATGGAAACATGGAACAGACTGATGGATTTTAGAGGGGAGAGAGCCAGAAGAGATTAACCAAATATCTTACATGCATTCTAGAGGCCCAGTGCACGGATTCGTACACTGGTGGGGTCCCTCGGCCTGGCCTGTGGGGATCGGACTGAAACCAGCAGTCCGACATCCCCAGAGGGGTCCCAGATTGCGAGGGTACAGGCCAGACTAAGGGACCCCACTGGTGCACGAATCCATGTACCGGGCCTCTAGTTGTAAGTAATGCTGTAATAAAGAGGGATGCATGTGTCTTTTCGAATCAGTGTTTTAGGTTTTGTAGGATAAATACCCAGGTGGAATTGCTGGGTCCTTTGCTATTCTTTTTCTAGTTTCTTAACATAGAAGCTTAAATAATTACTTTTTAATCATTCTCTCTAATGTATGCATTTAAAGTTTTAAATCCTTGTTTTAAATGCGTCCTACAAATTTTGATATGTTGTATTTTCATTAATGTTCAATTTTAAATATTATCAATTTATTGCGATTTTTTTTTACTCATACGTTATTCAAAAGAATTTTATTTAAATTCTAAACACCCAAGAGAACCAAGATGGCAGCATAGGTAAACACCTATACTTGCTGCCTTTCACAACCACATCAAAATTACAACTAAAAGGCAGAACCACCACCGAGAAGAGAAGCGTGGGAAAGCTGGCTGAGTGGAAGTTCCACAACTAGAGAGGTGAAGAAAGCGCAGGGAGACTGGTAAGAGGTGCGGAGGAGCGGAAAGTGCTGGCACCTGGATGTGCTGCTCTTTTAATCGGGAGGGAGATACAAGCTCCCGCCTGCTCTGACCTCCAAGGCCAGGCGAGAGTCTGGGGAACCCAGACACATACTGGGAGAAACTGGATTGTCTGGCATCCGGACAGGAACGCGAGGGCGACTTTCTCTCAGAGGTGCTCGCAACGATCATTGTTCCTGCATGGGGGCGCGATGCAGAGACCCGGGGACCTCTCCAGTGCAGGGCTGACTGGCAGCAATTACTGTTTGCTCCGCCCTGGTGATTCCCAGAGACCCTCCCCCACCCAATTTACAACCCCACCCAAGCTGTGCGCATCGGCTTTTGCATATGGCCTGTCAAACTGCAGCTGGGTCAGGGAGCCCCAGAGCTTCCAAAAGAAGGCCCAAGGCCTGGCAACAGCAGCCTCACTTGCTTCACAGCTGGGCCTCGTCTGGGCACTTCCAAACCCCAAACAAAGAGGAGGAATCTACAGATGTCTCTGTAGCTCCTGCTGGGCAGCCCCAGACAGTGTATCCAGTGGTCAGTATGAGACCATACCAGATTACAACTCTTCACATCCAAAAGTGGCACACTCAAGGGGCAGACTCAGTGAGCGCCAAAGTCCCACTGAAGCAATTCCTGCCCCATAAGGGTGTCTCCTGTGCAACAGATCTTCCAGTGTAGACACAGCTGATCATCACAGCCAATTGGCCTGGAGGTCAATTCCTCCCAGTGACAACAACAGTAATCAAGGGTTAACTACAACAAGACTGTGCACACAGCCCACAAAGGGGTGCACCAAGAGTGTCCACCTCACGTGACTGGGGAGGCTGAGCCACTGGGCCCTATAGGACACCTACCACACAAGGCCACTCTATAAACTCAAGGAGACTTAGCAGCTACCCAGTACATAGAAACAAACACAGGGAAGCAGCCAAAATGCGGAGACAAAGAAACAAGTCACAAATGAAAGAAATGGATGAAAGCTAAATATTGGATATAGAGTTCAAAACCACGGTTATAATGTTACTCAAGAATCTTCTAGAAACCTCTGAGAAATTTAGTGAGACCGTCAAGGATATGAAAAAGGACCAATCAGAAATTAAGCATACACTGACTGAAATAAAGAATAATATATAGAGATTCAACAGCAGACTATAGGATCCCAAGAATAAAGTCAAAGATTTGAAATACGAAGTAGCAAAAAATATCCAACTGGAAAAAAAAAATTCCAAAAATGTGAAGATAGTGTAAGGAGCCTCTGGGACAATTTCAAGCGTACCAACATCAGAATTATGGGGGTGCCAGGGGAAGAGCAAGAGCAAGATATTGAAAACCTAGTTGAAGAAATAATGACAGAAAACTTCCCCTACCTGGTGAAAGAAATAGACTTACAAGTCCAGGAAGCACAGATAACCCCAAACAAGAAGCATCCAAAGAGGACCACACCAAGACACATCATAATTAAAATGCCAAGGGCAAAAGACAAAGAGAGAATCTTAAAAGCAGCAAGAGAAAAACAGTTACCTACAAGGGAGCACCCATCCGACTGTCAGCTGATTTCTCAACAGAAACTATGCAGGCCAGATGGGAGTGGCAAGAAATACTCAAAGTGATGAATAGCAAGAACCTACAACCAAGATTACTCTACCCAGCATAGCTATCATTTATTATTTTTTTTTACTGTATTTTTTATTGATTTCTACAGAGAGGAAGGGAGAGGGATAGAGTTAGAAACATCGATGAGAGAGTACATCGATCAGCTGCCTCCTGCACACCCCCCACTGGGGATGTGCCCACAACCAAGGTACATGCCCTTGACCAGAATCGAACCTGGGACCCTTCAGTCCACAGGCTGACGCTCCATTCACTGAGCCAAACCGGTCAGGGCAAATCATTTAGAATTGAAGGTCAGATAAAGAGCTTCACAGACAAGAAAAAGCTAAAGGAGTTCATCACCACCAAACCAGTATTATATGAAATGCTGAAGGATATTCTCTAAAAAGAGGAAGAAGAAGAAAAAGGTAAAGATAAAAAATTATGAACAACAAAGTGACAACAAATACATATCTATCAACAAGTGAACCTAAAAATCAAATGAATAAAACACCTGATGAACAGAACAGACTGGTGAATGTAATATAATCAGGGGCATGGAAAGGGAGCAGACTGACAAGTCTCGGGGTAAGGGGTTTGGGGGGTGCGGGAAGAGATTGGACAAAGAGCTTACAACTATGGACGAGGTCAGTGGGGGTGGGGGGAGGCCTGGAGTGGGATGGGAACTGGGTGGAGGGGAGCTATTGGGGGGAAAAAAGGAACATCTGTAATAATCTGAACAATAAAGATTTAAATAAATAAATTCTAAACACCCCAAAACTGTCTAGTTATCCTTATGATATGCCAATTATATCAGCTTTTTGAGAATACAGTTTAATTTTTGTTTTTTATTTTGTGCCTGCTTATTTTATTATATACTAAGAGATTATGTCTTAAAATCTACTACTATGAAAAATGGACTTGTCTAGTTCTACTTTTGCTCTCCTTTTGATTTATATATGTTGAAATGAAGTCATAAAGTAATATAACTTTTGATGATTATGTCTTCCTGTTGAATTGGCCCCTTTTATTGGTTATAAAATGTGCCACTTTATCTCTAATAATACTTCTTGCCTTAAAGTGTACTTTGTCCTATAATAATGTAAATATATCACCTCTTTTAGTTGGGGCTTGCATAGTATATCTGTTTCCCATCCTTTTACTTTCAACCTATGTGATAATATGGATGAATAATCACAGATACAAATGTATATGCTGCATATTTCCAATTATCTGAAATTTAATAACAAGTAAAATTAAGGACAAAAAGGTAGAATAGTGGTAACCTCTGGGTGAGGGAGAATGAGCAGGGAAGGGGCATGAAAGAAATCCATACACTTTAGATTTATATACTATGCAACTCACTATATGATGTTACAGCTCAAGCTTTTTTGTTGATGTTTAAAATGCACTTTAAAATCTTGTTTGAACTAAATTATAACTGACATATAACACAGTATAAAGTGTAAACATGTTGATTCGATACATTTATGTTGCAATGTGATTTCCACCATAGTAGTATTAACATCTCCATCAAGTCATATAACTATCATTTCTTTTTTGTGGTGAGAACATTTAAGATCTGATCTCATAAAAAAAAAAAAAAAAAAAGGATCTAGTCCTTAAGAACCTTGAACACTAAGTTATAATCATCTCTATAATGAAGAGCCAGGGTGTAACGACCTTTACGACCAAAGCTCGACCAGACCTGTGCAAGGCAGCGGGGACTCTCTGCTGTGACCCGCCTCTTCTGTGCGAGGCAGCAGAGATGCTGGGACCGGCTTCCTTCACACTGGGTGGAGCCGCGGGGACTCTCCTCTGCGACCTGCCTCCTCCCTGCAAAGCGGCGGGGTCTCTCCTCCGGGGCCCACCTCCCCTGCCGAGGTGGCAGAGACACCACGACCCACCTCCTTCGCTGGAGGTGGCGGCGGGGACTGCTTCTGCTGCAGGCGCGGTGCCCTAGCACTGACTGCTGAGGGGGCTGCGAATCAGGGCCAGAGAGTGGCCTGAAGAGAGAAGCAGGGACTGATCCATTGCCTCTGTGTCAGCTTTTGACCAAAACTTGCCTCTCTCTTTCTCTCCCAGTCTGGCCAGCAGCCTCGCCTCCATTTCTCTCCAGGACTCCATCAGGGCTGCCGATCAGCCCCGTCTTTCTGATCAGGCCCCGTTGATAGGCCCAGAGACGCTGACTGGCATAGAAACTGACCAATCAGAACCAAATCTGGGTGAAGTGTGAGGAACCAATGGCTGCCTAGGAGGTAGAGCTTTTGATGCCGACTGGCATAGAAACTGATCAATCAGAACCAAGTCTAGGGGCTTAGAGGTGTTTCTGTCCAGGGAGAGTGCCAATCCTGAGGCCAGCTCCAGCAATGGCCTTTGCAAATCTACACTGCTCATCAGTGACAGCCTGGACCCTTGCTGCCAGAAGAAACTGCAAGATGGAGGG
This sequence comes from Cnephaeus nilssonii, assembly GCF_951640355.1. Lineage (NCBI taxonomy): Eukaryota > Metazoa > Chordata > Mammalia > Chiroptera > Vespertilionidae > Cnephaeus > Cnephaeus nilssonii. Next base: position 2,623,418 of record NC_137072.1, on the reverse strand, counting down.
CTGCAGGTGGTGGAGAAGCAGAACCTGAGCAAAGAGCTGATAGCCGAGCTGCAGGACTGCGAAGGCCTTATCGTCCACTCAGCCACCAAGGTGACCGCGATGTCATCAACGCAGCAGAGAAGCTCCAAGTGGTGGGCAGGGCCGGTACCGGTGTGGACAACATGGATCTAAAGGCTGCCACGAGGAAGGGCATCCTGGTCATGAACACTCCCAATGGGAACAGTCTTAGTGCTGCGGAGCTCACCTGTGGGGTGATCATGTGTCTGGCCAGGCAGATTCACCAGGCGACAGCTTCAATGAAGGATGGCAAATGGGACCAAAAGAAGTTCATGGGAACCGAGTTGAAGGGAAAGACCCTGGGAATTCTTGGCCTGGGGAGGATCGGGAGAGAGGTGGGCATCTGGATGCACTCCTTCGGGATGAAGACTGTAGGGTATGACCCCATCATCTCACCAGAGGTCTCGGCTTCCTTCGGCATTCAGCAGCTGCCCCTGGAGGAGATCTGGACCCTCTGTGACTTCATCACTGTGCACCTCTCTCCTGCCCTCCACGACAGGCCTGCTGAACAACAGCACCTTCGCCCTGTGCAAGAAGGGCGTGGGCATGAACTGCACCCGTGGAGGGATCGTGGACGAGGGCACCCTGTTCTGGGCCCTGCAGTCGGGGCAGTGCGCGGGCACAGCGCTGGACGTGTTCACGCAGGAGCCGCCTCAGGACCGCGCCTTGGTGGACCACGAGAATGTCATCAGCTGCCCCCACCTGGGAGCCAGCACCAAGGAGGCCCAGAGCTGCTGCGGGGAGGAGATCGCTGTCCAGTCCGTGGACAGGGTGAAGGGGATAGCCCTTGCAGGGGTCCTGAATGCTCAGACCCTTACCAGCGCCTTCTCTCCGCACACCAAACCTTGGATCGGTCTGGCAGAAGCTCTGGTTACTCTGATGCGAGCTTGGGCAGGGTCCCCCAAAAGGAACCATCCAGGCGGTAACGCAGGGCTTATCCCTGAGGAATGCCGGGAACTGCCTGAGCCCCGCAGTCATGGTCGGCCTCCTCAAAGACGCTTCTCATCATGTGGATGTGAACTTGGTCAACACCACGCTGCTGGTGAAGGAGACCGGCCTCAATGTAACCACCTCCCATAACCCCACTGTGCCAGGAGAGCAAGGATGAAGGGAAGGCCTCCTGAGCGTGGCCCTGGCAGGTGCCCCCTACCAGGCTGTGGACTTTGTCCAGGGCACCACACCTGTGCTGCAGGCACTCAACAGAGCTGCCTTCAGACCAGAAGTGCCTCTCCACAGGGGTCTGCCCCTGCTCCTGTTCCGGGCTCAGCCCTCCAACCCTGCCATGCTGCCTACCATGACTGGGCTCCTGGCAGAGGCAGGCGTGCAGCTGCTGTCCTACCAGACCTCAGTGGTGTCCGATGGGGAGACCTGGCACGTCATGGGCATCTCCTCCCTCCTGCCAGCCTGGACACCTGGAAGCAGCATGCAACCAAGGCCTTTCAGTTTCATTTCTGACCTTGGGGCTCACCAGGACCAAACTTGGGGGCTTTGTGATCAACACTGAGAGGTCACATTCCCGGGGCTGACCCCACTGATGTGGGTCTGACCCCTTTAACCTTTTGCACTCGGATGTCGAGTGTGACTCGACACGGTTAGCATTAGAATAAAGGAATCGAGAAAAAAGCAAGCGAGTGCAAAGGGTGAATAACCACTTAATAAACAGTCTACCCCCCTCCCCCAAAAGAAAGCCAAATCTGGGTCAACTGTGAGGAGCCAATGGCTGCCTAGGAGGCAGAGCTTTTGATGCAGACTGGCATAGAAAATGACCAATCAGAACCAAATCTGGGTCAACTATGAGGAGCCAATGACTGCCTAGGAGGCGGAGCTTTTGACGCTGACTGGCATAGAAAATGACCAATCAGAACCAAATCTAGGTGAAGTGTGAGGAGCCAATGGCTGCCTAGGAGGTGGAGCTTTTGACGCTGACTGGCATAGAAACTGACCAATCAGAACCAAATCTGGGTCAACTGTGAGGAGCCAATGGCTGCCTAGGAGGTGGAGCTTTTGACGCTGACTGGCATAGAAACCGACCAATCAGAACCAAATTGGCTGACAGCGGAGGGCAGTTGGGGGTGAGATCAGGCCTGCAGGGGAGGGCTGTTGGGGGCAAGATCAGGCTGGCAGGGGAGGGCAGTTGGGGGTGAAATCAGGCCAGCAGGGGACAGCAGTTGGGGGTAGGATCAGGCCAGCAGGGGAGGGCAGTTGGGGGTAGGATCAGGCCGGTGGGGGGGGGGGGCCATGGGGGTGAGATCAGGCCATCACGGGAGGGCAGTTGGGGGCAACCAGGCTGGCAGGGGAGGGCAGTTGGGGGCGAGATCAGGCCGGCAGAGGAGGGTAGGTGGGGGCAACCAGGCCTGCAGGGGAGGGCAGTTGGGGGCGAGATCAGGGCAGCAGGGGAGGGCAGTAGGGGGCGAGATCAGGCCAGCAGGGGAGGGCAGTTGGGGTAGAGATCAGGCCGGCAGGTGAGGGCAGTTAGGGGCGATCAGGCAGGCAGGCAGAGGGGTTAGGGACAATCAGGCAGTCAGAAGCATTTAGGGGCAATCAGGCAGGCAGGCAGGTGAGCGGTTAGGAGCCAGCAGTCCCAGATTGCGAGAGGGATGTCCCAGATTGGAGATGGTGCAGGCTGGGCAGAGGGAACCCCCTCCCCCCGCCATGCATGAATTTCGTGCCCCAGGCCACTAGTATTAACTATCATCAAAATGCTGTGTATTAAATCTCCAGAACTTAGAGATGATTATGATCATCTTCTAACTGCAAGTTTGAATCCTTTGCTGAACATCTTCTCAATTCCCCCACCCTTTAGCCCAGCGGTCGCCAACCTTTCAGACCTCACAGACCACCAGTGGTCCTCAGACCACTGGTTGGCGATCGCTGCTCTAGCCCCTGGTAACCACCATTCTGCTCTGTTATTCTTAATGTTTACTCTAAAATACATTCCTTCCTGTCTTTTCCATCTGAAAAAAAATAGAACATCAAATTTATCCATTAGGTATAACCAGAAGTCACTTCCCTAAAATTTCTTAATAAGGTCTACTGATTATACCTCTGAAATATATTTCATAATCATTTAGATCTTTTCCAACTCTACTGCCACCCCTGTGGTTCAGTTTATCTTACTAATTCACATCAACAGGTTTTTAAAATAACCTAATTTGATCACCCACCTCCCATCCCCTGTTGTTCTTTCTCCTCACAGTTATCAAAGCAATCTTTTAAAAACACAAATTACATCCTCAACTTTAAAATCTTTTCATGGCTCCCCTAATAATTTCAACAAAAACCAAATTCATTTAACTTCATCTAAAAGCCCTGAAGAATGAACTTGCTTTCCATTCTCTGAATTCATTTTATGCCACTAGATCCAGTGTTCACTATAATCTAGTAACACTGGCTTGTTTTCAATTATTTTTATATGATAGGTTTTTTTTTCTATCTAATAATTCATCATTTACATTTACTTCAGGCCATCTTTCAAAATCTGAGTTTCTCAGAGAGGTTTTCATGGATCTACAAATTCAAAATCCAGTATTTCACTAGTTTCCCTCATAGAACCCATTCATTAGTAGCACATAGCCCCATTTTTCTATATTACACACAAACACACATACACACGAATATGTGTGTATGTCTTAAACACACATACACACGAGTGTGTGTGTGTGTGTGTGTGTGTGTGTGTGTGTGTGTATACAGAGAGCCAGGAATATATTTGTCTATTTTATTTTATCACTGGATCATTCCAAATACCAAGCACAGGGTCTGACATGCTATGTGTTTAATAAACACTTCCTGAATAAGTGATCTTAATTCTGACTCTTACCTCAAGATGCAAGAGAAAATATATTGCTCCACTAGTCTCCATATCATCACTGTCTTGCCTGGGAAATTGTCTTAAATGGCAGGCTCAAACATCAAATGGTTGAAAGATAATAGCTCATTAATTACAAAGAAGAACTGAACAAAATTATGAATATTTCCTTCCATAGGAGTTAGAGAGTTTTAATAAATTCATTAGTAGTACAAGCTCACAAATACCTAATGGTGCATAGAGACATGAAGCTTCAGTCAGGCCTCATGGATGTAGAGAAGAGAATAATTCAACAAACTATGCAGATCAACTAGTGCTTTTAAGACATACTGATGCTATCTATTCTTTCAGATCTAAAAAGGCTATTAGAATGGACTAACGTCAGGTTTATATGTAGAAAAAATCAACAGAAACATCACCTACGACAGTAATATATTACAAGGTGGAATCTGAATTTTAGTAGTATTCTTATAATAATCCTTATAATGTCTCTAATTGTACTGATGAAGAGCCTCCACATCTACAAAGAGGGTAGTGTGGTATAGAGTTTAGACTACATCTCTACCCTAAAGGCATATGCAATATGAAATTGACTGACCTTTACACCATATTTTACTTTCCCGGCATAATGCTTTATGGTGAAAGCAGGCTCCATCACAGCTGGAAATTCAATGTAAGAATTCTCTTCATGTTGATGCTTAAATTTATCTAGCAATGTTTGATTTGTCGCCTGTGGAAAGCTGAATTAAAAACAAAAGAAAGATGTTGCAGTGAATACAATCTTTTTAAAAAAATAAAACAAATTATAATTACATTGCCATCAAACACATTTAGCAAATTAGGAAGAATTTTTACTGGTATTTTCTAATCTGATTTTCATACCAAGCTAAAAAGAGAGTGTAACAGGAAAAGTACTCCTATTTTATGGATGAGGGATCAGAAGTTGTGATTTGCCCAAACTCAATTTGAAAGAAGTAGAACCGAGAAACAAACTCAGGTTTTTAAGTGTTTAGCTTATGTTGCATTGTGCTGTACTACTATAAAACCTGTCTATACTAATAATAGCCTAGGGCAGTGATGGGCAACCTTTGAGCTTGGGGTCTCAAACTTCGCCAAAAAACTGAGCATAACTCGGGTAGTGTGTCACTTTGAGGAAAAAACATTATTTCGCAAATGTTTCATCCTCAGGAGCAGCAAATGTTTCATCCTCGGCATGCGGCTGCCTCAGCGGCCACGTGTCATCAGAAATGGCTACGTGTGTCAGTGCTGACACGCGTGTCATAGGTTCGCCGTCACTGGCCTAGGTGGTCGTCACACCCTGACGCCATGATGTCCTCACGCCGTCACAAGATGGCTGTGCGCACAGCAGAGGCAGGGCCCAGCAGCCGCTCTGTGCAGTGAGGCCTGGGGATCCCGCGGCTCTGTGTGGCAAGGAGGAAGCCGTCCCGGCGTCTCTGCTGCCTCGCACAGAGAAGACGGGTCCCGGCAGAGAGTCCCCGCCACCTTGCACAGAAGAGGTGGGTCGCAGCGGAGAGTCCCTGCCCCCTCGCGCACTATGGAGGCGGGTCCTGGCATTCCTGCCGTTTTGTGCAGAGGAGACGGCTCCCAAGGCTCCACACGCTGCAGAGATGGGAACCCCAGTTCCGGCCTCTTTGGGGCAATCCATGGAGGAGCCCTAGATGGGTGGGCAGGGCCTACCTCTTTGGGGCAATCGATCACGGGGCTCCCACACTGAGAGAGAGCACTGGCCAGGCTGGGGGACACCCCCCCAAGTGCACGAATTTCGTGCATCAAGCCTCTAGTCTATAATAATAAAAGTATAATATGCTAATTAGACCGGAAGTCCTTCCAGACTAAGCCAGGGCTGCAGCCTCCATGGCTGCGAGGAAGGGATCCAGGCAGCCACCCACAGCTGCCAAGGCCTACTCTTGCACGAATTTATGTATCAGGTCTCTAGTAGAATAATAAAAACTAAATCATATGTTGTTTGGTGCCAAGAACTTCCAAATAGAAAATGATGTCTCAATTTGGATAGGTCCTTTAAATCCACAGTAATTTTTATTTTATTTCTTCATATATAAATTAAGCAGTAATTTTCTTACCCATACCAGTTAATGTATATTTTTATATTATATCTATTATTTTAAATATATCAATGGTATTGTACTCACTGATGAGCATTTCATATCCAGGAATAATTCAAATAATATTTATTACAAACTAATTACATAATAGCAAATACAGGAATATAAAAGTTCAGAAGAGAAAAAATCACTAGTCACTGGGAGTAATGAAAAGGTTCATATGAGTATAGAAGACAAGTATGAGCTAGTTAAAGGTTGGGTAGGAGTTGAACACAGGATAGAGAAAGGAGAGAGCAAGTATCTTTCAGAGAATAGTTTCATTTAATAGCTGAGATAATGAGAAATAATGTGACATGAGGTTGTAAAGATGCTGAGTATAAAATCTAACGTGTACAAACGATTCCAAAATTACAACAAAAATGATTAAAGATGTACTATGTATTGGAATCAGAAAGGAAAATGGCCTTTGGTGTCAGTCATAGTCATAGTATAGGTTACCAGTTGTCTGTGAACTTGGGCAAGTTAGGTAGATAACCTTTTTTAAGAATTGGTTTCCTAACCATAAAATTAGTACAATGAGGTATCACAATGCAAGTGGGATTTTAAAAACCTGAGTAAAAACATCTAACACTTGCTGGCATCCTATAGAGATGATATAAAAGTTATCTACTTTATGTTGCCAACATTGCCATTTTCCTAGTCAACTAGGTCTGCTTTCACATTCAAATACTATCACTTCTTCAAAACATCTGTAGGCTAGCTCTTCCTTTCCATTTCAGAACTCTAAAGCCATTCTAGAACCCTACCTAATAATAGACAAATATGCAAATTGACCATACCTCCGACACACCCACAAGCCACGCCCACAAGCCACACTCACCATCCAATCAGAGCGAGTATGCAAATTAACCCATCCAAGATGGCTACAGCCACAGAGAGCAAGGTTTCCCAGGCAACAGAGGGAAACAAGCTTTCCGCCAGCCGTTGCAGGCCTAAGCCTCCACTCAAGCTACAAAGTTTCAATTATAGAAGGTAAACAAATTCAAACAGAAATGGCGTCAGAATGGAGCTTGAGAGAGCAGGCCAGGGTTGCCACCGGCAACAGGGCAAGCAAAGCTTTCCGCACACCCTGGCCGGGCCCACCCACTTAAGGCAACAAAGTTTCAATTATAACCCCAACAGAAATGGCTGCCACCGCGGAGGGAGCCCCAGGCTTGGCTCCGCTCCAGGCTACAAAGTTTCAATTGTAGAAGAAAAATAAATTCCAGATACCAGGGCCTCCGCTTGGTTTGCCAGGGGGCGTGGCCGGCCTGCAAACCACCACAGGCCCCTCGCTCAGGCTGCCCCACGCCCCAAGGGAACCCCCACCCTGATCAGGGACACCCTTCAGGGCAAACCAGCTGGCCCCCACCCCTGTACCAGGCCTCTATCCTATCTAATAAAAGAGTAATATGCAGATTGATCATCACTGCAACACACAATATAGCTGCCCCCATGTGGTCAAAGATCCTGCCCCCATGTGGACACAAGATGGCCACCACAAGATGGCCAGCAGGAGAGGGCAGTTGGGAGGCACCCAGCCTGCAAGGGAGGGCAGTTGAGAAGGACCAGGCCTGCAAGGGAGGGCAGTTGGAGGTGATCAACCCTGCAGGAGAGGGCAGTTAGGGGTGACCAGGCTGGCAGAGGAGGGAAGTTGGAGGCAAACAGGCTGGCAGCGGAGTGGTTAGGGGGTGATCAGGCTGGCAGGCAGAAGCGGTTAGGGGCAATCAGGAAGGCAGGCAGGCAAGCAGTTGGGAGCCAGCAGTCCTGGATTGTGAGAGGGATGTCCGACTGCCCATTTAGGCCCGATCCCACTGGGATCAGGCCTAAATGGGCAGTCGGACATCCCTCCAGGGGTCCCAGATTGGAGAGGGTACAGGCTGGGCTGAGGGACAACCCCCCTCCGTGCACGAATTTCGTGCACCGGGCCTCTAGTGGATTATAATCTTACAATTTCAAACAGCCTCAATAATAGTTCCAGTGATTCTACAAGATTCAAAACAAATTTTCCTACAGTAGTGCTTTAATCATGTGCCTCCCTACTCAGGAAAATGTATGGATCACCAGGCACATACACGGAATCCAAGCTCCTAAGCCTAGACCAACCCAACCTCTGCAAACTTATGCCTCACTACTCCATAACAGAATGCTTCTCTTCAGGAAAGGCTTATTTACCTTCTAATCCAGAGTAATCAAAATGCTTGTGGTTGCTTTTTCTCCTACTTTAGATTTGGAAGAAAGAAATATTCAAACAAAGGAGGACAGACATGAGAACAGTTTTTATTTCAAACAAGGAAAGATTGAAAGGAAAGCTCTCCACATATCCCACATTCAACAAATATTTGTGGATACATATACATTATCAAGCAAAAGAGCTTGGAACAGAAAAACATCAGACATTACTGTTCATTCCAAAGTTCTTCATCTAGTGTTCCCCCAAAGGCTATCTGCAAGGGCAGCTTCAGTGTTTATATGCATATGGGAAGCACTTCTGAAACTTTCAAAAAAAAAAAAAAAAGAATGCCTGGACCCCACCTGCTGTGGTTCTACGGAATTAAAGCTAGTTGGTGCCACATTAGTATTTTTTTTACAAGTGCTCTTATGAGCAGTCAAGACTGACAACAGGCTGTCCTAAATGAATGCTCTGATCTTAACTTCAGTTTGTTAAATCGGTGATTCTGATTCAAGAAGTCTAGGGTGAAGTCTGAAATTCTGCATTTTTAATAAACTTCAACATGCTGCCAGTGCTGCTGTCAGCAGATCACACTTTCAGTACTATAGGAAAGACTGATAACACTCCTAGCATCTTTCTCCTACCTAACTTTGTTCACACTATTCCTCCTCTCTAAATTCCACACTGCATGAATCCTTTATAACGTAGTTTTAAAAAACTTGCCCAACGTCAAATAGCCATTAAATAGTGAGAAAAATTAAACAAGACTTCTGACGTCAAAAGTCAGGCACCTAAAGCACTACAAATACATTGAATGAAGAAGGAACACTGCTAAAGATATATTTCATGTTATATATTCACTACATAAAAAGGTATTTTTAGAGGAAAAATACTTAGTCTAAATGATTTCCAAAATGGCTCCTCCTACATGTGACTAATTTATTTTCAACCCCTCCTTAAAGATACATGGCAAAGGAAAAGTATTTCATGCCTTTGCAACTTCCGAGATATTAAAGCACAGAGACAAAGGTAACAACAACATAAATTGGGGTTTGTTAAAAATTTTATGGTGGACTGAATATAGAAACATAATTGAAGGGACAACTATCAAGAGGTTATTCAGTTATCGCCTACCTACAAAACCCTTACAGATGATGCAAAATAATAGCTAAAATGGGTAATTTTATTACTTTATGAAGCAATTGCTAATCAGCCTAATAATTAAAAAGTTCTTCAAAATATCGAGTCAAAATCTGTCTCCCTGCAATTTCTGGTCATGGATTAACCTCACAAGCTTTGGGCAACAGCGAAGAGGTGACATCCTCCTCAGTGGCAGTATTTATATTCATGTGCGGTTACACATGTCCAGGGAGACACAGTCTTTGTTTAGAGATGACCGGACAGACAAGACCCCTTTGCTCTAGAGCCATATACAATCATATATCAACTATCTCAACTGCTGTTCTTAATCACCTTAAGATATACACTGAGGGGCCAGATTATTGTGATCTCTGAATGCATAATAATCTGGCCACTCAGTGTATATCCTATATAATAAAAGGCTAATATGCAAATTGTCCCCTCGACCAGGAGTTTGACCAGCAGGCAGGCCGGCCAACCACCCATGTCCCCTCCCCCTGGCCAGGCTGGCTGGATCCCACCCATACACGAATTCATGCACTGGGCCTCTAATATATATACACACACTGAGTGGCCTGATTATTATGCGTTCAGAGATCATAATAATGTGGCCACTCAGTGTATATAGCAGATGCCCTGGCCAGTGTGGCTAAGTTGGTCAAGCGTGGTTCTGTGCACCAAAAGATTGCCAGTCCGATTCCCAGTCGGAGCACATGCCCAGGTAGCGGGCTCGATCCCCAGGAAGCAGTCCATCGATGATCCTCTCTTGTCATTGATATTTCTACCTCTCTCCCTCTCCCTTCCTTTCTGAAATCAATAAAAATATAATTTTTTTTAAAATACCAGGAAGGTTTAACCCTTTGCACTCGCTTGCTTTTTTCTCGATTCCTTTATTCTACTCGGGATTTAATTTTTTAAATACCCCAGATTTTACAACGCGCGGCAATAGAATAAAAAACTGGAGTTTCTTTTCATACAAACTTATTTATTTGGATTTTTTTATATTTCAAATTATTGATACATTCAAAGAGTATAAAAAGAACTGCTACTGATGCTAACCGTGTCGAGTCACACTCGACATCCGAGTGCAAAAGGTTAAATCTTAAGTCCACCATTTACTACCTATTTGATCTATTTCTCAAATCGCTTAGAGTTTTTGGTTCTTTTTATTACCATAAAAAATGTTTATCATTTTAATATCAAACATAATGGTTCTCAACACTTAGTATCATAACTAGCTATGAGATTCCAAGATGGTGGCCAGGAGGATGGCAGTGAAGGGGAGCGGGGGAGTGACTCAGGGTGCAAAAGGGAAGAGTGTAGACGTGTGGTTTGTGTGTGTGTCTGAGGAAGGGACAGCTAGATCTCGCAGGACCTTGGGGGGCTGGCGGACCGGGCTTGCCTAGCCAGGCAGCCTCTGCTACTGCAGTAATCTCTCCCGGAGCACCAGCTCTGCCACAGAAGCTGCGACATCTTGAAGGGGAGAGATGTGGTGACTGGGAGCCTAGCCTCACCTCCACCCAGGGTGCCCTTAGGTAACAACCAGGACCCTACAGACACGCCGGCCAGGGAACTGCTGCCTCAGCTGCGAACCTACGAAAACCCAGACTTCAGCCCCCTGGCTGAGGGCGACTGGGAGTTCCGGAACGTGCTCCCCTTCCGCCAGCCAGACGCTTTAGCCCCAGGCACCACAACCAAGCCAGCAGCCACCAGAAAACAGCTGCATCCAGGAATGTGCCCGGAGCAAGCAGCCACCACCCGTAACCCCGAGGAGCAGCTGACACCCATGACCACCTGGGGAGCAGAACCCACCCCATGACCACTAGAGGAGCAGCCACCACCTATGACCATGCGACCCATCACCAGGACCTCCGCTGCAGCCACAGGCCCTGTGCGATTTGACACCTAGATCCTTCAGTGAGAGCAAAAATGGGGAGACAGAACAACAACCCTCAAAGGGAAAAGGAGGCATCACCAGAAAAGGAACTAAATGAAAATGGGCATGCAATATGTCAGAAGAATTCAGAATCAGGGTCATACAATTCATAAACTGATGGATGAAAAAATTAACAACTTATATAAGAATCAAGAAGAAATAAATAGTGATATAGCTATGATTAAAAAAACATTATGGAAGCTTTCAACAGTAGACTAGGAGAAGCGCAGGATCAAATTAGCAAATTAGAAGACAGGGAAGCAAAACACACCCTATCTGAACAGCAACTGGAGAAAAAAATCAAAAGACAGGAGGAGGGTCTGAGGGAGCTTTGGGACAACATGAAATGACAACATGAAATGAAGCAACATATATATAATAGGGGTGCCAGAATGACAAGAACAGGAGCAAGGATTAGAAAACCTATTTGAAGAAATAATGACAGAAAACTTCACTGATTTGGGAAGACAAAAGTCACACAAGCACAGAGAGTTCCAAACAAGATGAACCCAAAAAGACCCACAGCAAGACACGTCATAATTACAATAGCAAACATTCAGGAAAAAGAGAGAATCTTAAAGGCTGCAAGAGAGAGACAAAAAGTTACCTACAAGGGATCTCCCAATAAATTATCAAATGATTTCTCAACAGAAACACATCAGGCCAGAAAGGAATGGAAGGAAGTATACAAAGTGATGCAAAGCAAGGGACTTAAATCCAAGAATACTTTATCCAGCAAGGCTATCACTCAAAATTGAAGGGGAAATAACTAGCTTCAGAGACAAAAAAAAAAAAAAAAAAGGCTAAGGGAGTTTATCACTACCAAGCCAGCAATGCAAGAAATGCTAAAGGGACTGTTGTAAAAAGAAGAAAAAAATGAGGTGGCTTGAGGAGGAACACAGGCAAAAAAATAAAAACGGTTACAAACAAGTACCTATCTATATACCAGTATATAAAAGCCAAAGCAACTGAACAACCAAACAACCAATAGCCATGACAAGCACTAACCACCAGGGAGCAGATGCTCAACGCAGGAGCTGACTCCTGGTGGTCAGTGCACTCCCACAGCAGGAGCACCGCTTAGTGAACTTAACGAGCAGCAGCAGTGGCAGGAACGGTGTGGGCTCCTCTCCGACCACCTGCCACTTGGCACATTATTACATCCCCCGAGGGGTCCCAGATTGCGAGAGGGCACAGGCCAGGATGAGGGACCCCACCGGTGCATGAATCTGTGCACTGGGACTCTAGTCAATAATAACTTTAAACATAAATGGACTAAATGCTGCAATCAAAGGACATGGAGTGGCTGAATGGATAAGAAAACATGACCTATATATTTGCTGTCTACAAGAGACCCACCTCAGAACAAGAGACTCACACAGACTGAAAGTGAAGGGATGGAAAAATATCTTTCAGGCAAATGGAAATGAAAAAAGAGCTGGGGTAGCAATACTTATATCTGACAAAATAGATCTCAAAGTGAAGGTCATAACAAGATATAAGGAAGGGATCGATACAACTAGAGGATATAACTCTGGTAAACATATATGCACCCAATGCAGCAACACCCAAATACATAAAAATTCTTCTGAAAGGTAACAAAGGGAGATATCGACGGCAATACATTCATAGTAGGGGACTTTAATACCCCACTGACATCACTGGATAAATACTCTAGACAAAAAATCAACAAAGAAACAGCTATCCTAAATGACTCACTACATCAGATGGACTTCATTGACATCTTCAGAACAATATACCACAAAGCTACAGAATATACATTCTTCTCAAGTGCACAAGGGACATTTTCAAAGATAGATCACGTACTGGATCACAGGCAAAGTCTCTCCAAATTCAAGAAGATTGAAATCATATCAAGCATCTTCTCAGACCACAATGGCATAATATTAGAAATCAACTGCAATAAAAACAATAAAAAAATTCAAACACTTGGAGGCTGAATAACATGCTATTAAACAATGACTGGGTTACCAAAGAGATCAAAGAAGAAATTAAAAACGTTCTGGAAATGAATAACAATGAAAAAACAATGAAACCAAAACCTATGGGACACAGTGAAAGCAGTCCTGAGAGGGAAGTTCATAGCATTACAAGCCTAACTCAAAATATAAGACCAAAAAACCTAGAGGAAATGCACATATTCCTAGAAAAATACGACTTTCCAAAGCTCAATCAAGAAGAATCAAAAATCTCAACAGACCGATAACTAAGGAGGAAATTAAAGCAGTCATCAAAAAGCTTCCAGAGTCAGACAGCTTCACAGGTGAGTTTTACCAAACATTCAAAGAAGAACTAAAACCTATCCTCCTCAGACTATTCCAAAAAATTCAAGAGGAAGGCCCACTTCCAAGCTCTTTCTATGAAGCCAGCATCACCCTAATACCAAAACAACATAAAGACAACACAATGAAAGAGAATTACAGACCAATATCCCTCATGAACATAGATGCCAAAATCCTCAACAAAATTCTAGCAAATCGGAGCCAGCAGTACATCAGAAAGATCATACACCATGACCAAGTAGGATTTATCCCAGGAATGCAAGGCTGGTACAATATCCGCAAATCAATAAACGTGATACATCACATAAACAAATTGAAAACCAAAAATTACATAATCCTATTAATTGATGTAGAAAAGGCATTTAACAAAATACAACACCCTTTCCTGATAAAAACTCTCAGCAAAGTGGGAATAGAGGGATCATACCTCAATATAATAAAAGCCTTATATGAAAAACCTCATACTCAATGAGAAAAAACTAAAACCATTTCCCCTAAGAACAGGAACAAGACAGGGATGCCCACTTTCACCACTCCTGTTCGATATAGTACTGGAAGTGCTAGCCATAGTGATCAGACAAGAAGAAGAAATAAAAGGCATCCAAATTAGAAACAAAGAAGTAAAACTGCCCTTATTCGCAGATGACATGATATTGTACATAGAAAACCCCAAAGACTCCATCAAAAAACTACTAGATTTAATAAATGAATTTGGCAATGTAGCAGGATACAAAATTAACACCCAGAAACCTGTGGCCTTTTTATACACCAATAACGAACTCACAGAAAGAGAAACTTTAAAAAAAAAATCCCATTTACCATTGCAACACAAAAATTAAGGTACCTATGAATAAATTAATTTAACCAAGGAGGTAAAGAACCTAACTCAGAAAATTACAGGACACTGAAAAAAGAGATAGAGGAAGACATAAATTAAATGGAAGAATATTCCGTGTTCGTAGATTGGTAGAATCAACATCAGTAAAATATCCATACTACCCAAAGAATCTATAGATTCAATGCAATCCCCATTAAAATACCAATGGCATACTTCAAAGATCTTGAAGAATCTCTCCAAAAATTCATCTGGAATAAAAAAAGACCCCAAATAGCTGCAGCAATCTTGAGAAAAGAAGAAAAAAGTTGGAGGGAACACAATACCAGATAGATATCAAGCTATATTACAAAGGCATTGTTCTCAAAACTGCCTGGCACTGGCACAAGAACAGACATATAGACCAATGGAACAGAACAGAGACCCCAGAAATTGACACAAGCCATTATGCTCAATTAATACTTGACAAAGGAGGCAAGAGCATACAGTGGAGTCAAGACAGTCTCTTCAATAAATGGTGTTGGGAAAATTGGACAGATACATGCAAAAAAATGAAACTAGACCACCAACGTACACCATTCACAAAAACAAACTCAAAATGGATAAAGGACTTAAACATAAGGCAGGAAACCATAAAAATCTTAGAATAGTGGTCAGCAAACTCATTAGTCAACAGAGCCAAATATCAACAGTACAACGATTGAAATTTCTTTTGAGAGTTAAATTTTTTAAACTTAAACTTCTTCTAACACCACTTCTTCAAAATAGACTCGCCCAGGCCGTGGTATTTTGTGGAAGAGCCACACTCAAGGGGCCAAAGAGCTGCATGTGGCTCGCAAGCCGCAGTTTGCCGACCACGGTCTTAGAAGACGACATCGGCAGCAAAATAGCAGACATATGTCGTAGCAATATCTTTACTGATACAGATCCCAGAGCAATGGAAACTAAGGAGAAAATAAACACATGGGACTACATCAAAATAAAAAGCTTCTGCCCAGCAAAAGAAACCATCAACAAAGCAACAAGAGAGCCCACTACATGGGAGAACATATTTGCCAATGTTATCAGCGATAAGGTTTTAATCTCCAAAATTTATAGGGAACTCATACAACTTAACAAAAGGAAGATAAACAATCCAATCAAAAAATGGGCAAAGGACCTAAATAGACACCTTTCGCAAGAGGACATACAGAAGGCCAAGAGACATATGAAAACATGCTGAAAGTCACTAATCATCCCAGAGATGCAAATCAAAACAACAATGAGGTACCACCTCACCCCTGTCAGAATGGCTATTATCAACAAATCAACGAACGACAAGTGCTGGCGAGGATGCGGAGAAAAAGGCACTCTCTTGCACTGCTGGTGGGAATGCAGCCACTGTGGAGAACAGTATGGTGTTTACTCAAAAAATGAAAAATGGAACTTCCATTTGACCCAGTAATCCCACTTATAGGAATATATCCCAGGAAAACAGAAACACCAATCAGAAAGAATATATGTACCCCTATAGTCACAGCAGCACAATTTACAATAGCTAAGATTTGGAAACGGCCTAAATGCCCATCAGCAGAAGAGTGGATTAGAAAACTGTGGTACATCTACACAATGGAATACTATGCTGCTGTCAAAAAGAAGGAATTCTTACCATTTGCAACAGCATGGATGGAACTGGAGAACATTATGCTAAGCGAAATAAGCCAGTCAGAGAAAGATAAGTATCACATGATCTCACTCATTTGTGGAATATAATGAACAACATAAACTGATGAACAAAAATAGAACTGGAGTCACAGAAGCATTGAACAGACTGTCCAACCTATGATGGAAGGCAGGGGGTGAGGGGGTAAGAGATCAACCAAAGGACTTGTATGCATGCATATGAGCATATCCAATGAATACAGATATGGGAGGGGGGGTTGAGGGCATTTGCTTGGGGTGGGGGGCAGTAGGGGAGAGGTCAAATGGGGGGAAAAGGAGACTTATGCAATACATTAAACAACAAAGAATTTAAATTTTAAAAAAAAATAAAACAAAAAATAAAGATGAAAAACAAAGAAACAAAAAAAACTACTTATGGCTGTGGCCAGTGTGGCTTAGTTGGTTGGAGCATCATGATTCCCAGGCAAGGCACATATAGGGGAAGGGAAGGGGGAGAAGGGGGGCACATGGGAGGCAACCAATTGTTTCTCTCTGGGTTCAGTGTCTCTCTCTCTCTCTCTCTCTCTCTCTCTCTCTCTCTCTCGCTCTCTCTCTCCCTCCCTCTCTCTCCCTCTCCCTCTCCCTCTCCCCCTCCCTCTCCCTCTCTCTCTCCCTCTCTCTCTCCCTCTCTTTCATCAATAAAAACGTATCCTTGGATGAGAATTAAAAAACTACCTATGAAGCTTTCCAAAGAAAATATACCAGCGGTAAAGGTACACAAGCAGAGTTAAGAACCACTACCTTACAATTTTATAAGAGATAATATGTTTCAGGGCATATAGGCAAAACAAAAAGCTTTTACACAACTGTGGCCATGAAATTATAATATTTTATAATAACTACATTTTAATCCATTTAGATTTATGTAAATAGTCTAGTAATACAGAGGGTAGCTGTAACTGTCTGCAGTCTCCTTTCCAATATATTTTTCATTCTGCCATATTTACTCTGTATTTCTATACAGCCATTCTTTGTGTTTATGGCTTATCAATAGGGTGACATATAACTTACTATATAAACCAGGTATTCTGAGGGTAAAAGTAGGTACCTTTAATAACTCAACTGGACAACAGTCATAAACTTTAGATTGTCCCACACAAACATGATGTATGAACATCCTACCTATAATAAATCCCCAATATTTTATATCCTAGTTTAATGGGTATAATACTAATTTCCAAATATTTTACTTAAAAGTAATAAAAAACCCACACAATTCTCCATCACTTCAGTTTCTCCAATTCTAAATCTGCCATCTCTTAGCATAATTTAACTATAAATAATACTTTATAGAGCACTGAGAATGCTGTGGAGGATGCCATGTGAAGCTTTCTTTCTGAAGCTTAGAGATTAGTGTAGTACATTGAACAGGATTAACAAAGGATGGTAAATATCTGGCATATATTGTCACTTACCACCTGCACAGTTGTGGCAGTATCACTAATCTATCATGATACATTTTCTACTAAACAGGAAAACAGCAAACACATCTCACATATAACTTGATTCAAGAAGAGAGAAACACACAACAAAATAAATTACGGTAATGCCAACAAATTTAACATCAACGTAACTGTAGAAGAAAAATGGAAAAACATATTTAAGTGAGTTCTATAATAGTGAAGTCCATACAATTTTCCTAGACACACACACACAAAATGCATTTGATAATGTAAGAAGAAAGCTTAGGACTTAGACATGAAAAGCCCAAATGGCCTATGACAAAATGGAAAAGAATTATACTCACTTGCTTTCTTCATCTAAAAGATGGAGCAGTCCTGTTGGTTTCTTGCTAATAAGATTTATGCAACAGGTATTATCTATATAATCTATATTGTGCCAGCTGATACCTTCAGCTCTGTATTCCTCCTAGGAAATAACAAATTAACAATTTATTCATCTTGCAGAAAATAATAGGTATAGGATAATAAGGACTGAAAAACTTTTAACAGGCTTAAAAAAGAATAGTCTAAAGTTTCCTCTTTTAAATCACAAAGACACAAGACAAAATGTATAATTTCAATTTTATAAAATCTTGATACAGTATGTGTCTATTTCCTTTAAAAAGTACATGTAACCAAATTTTTTTGTTAAATCCTACTTGTGATACATTCAGATCAAAATTTCGGGTTAAATTTGTTTTAGACATCCTATCTGATGATTACACTAAGGAAAAATATAAACTAGAGAATCCTAATTTCTCCCATGTGACTATAAATCAACAACAATGAATTTAATAAAACAATGTCTGGGCCAAGTGGAAAACCATCACCTCCAGTGATCACTGATATAAATCATATAGAATTCAAATATACTTGCCTTTAGCAAAATAAAACCCTTAGTATATTTTCCAAAACAAGGTTTCACATTCCATCACTTAAAAATTCAAACCTCAGGCCTTGAGCAACTATTCAAAACCCTCTGACAAAACCCCCACATTCCTTACTAATATTTCTCTGTACTGAAAAATATTATTTTACCCATCCATGAGATGCTTTTACTTTTTGACTATTTTCCAGAAAGATACCCCTGAGAACCCAAGAAGATACGTTTCTATATTACAGGGATATCTAGGCACCAAGAAAATACTATGTTCACATGATGATTTTAGTATTCACTGAAAATACCTGCATACTTCTCTGTAAATATGGTGATTTTATAATTTTATCACTTCTGTATTATTATAATCCTACAAAGAAAAATGACCCTAATATACAGAGGCAACCAATTGATGATAGTTATTCTAACTGGGAAAGCCAAATGCTTAATTCTTTCCTTTTAATTAAAAATTTCACAAGTAAGACAGAGTAGGTATATGCAGTGCTCTCATCTCCTCCCACACCCACATCAAAATTACAACTAAACTATGGAATATACCATCATTGAGAACCGCCTGAACACTAGCTGAACAGAAGTTCTATAACTAAAAATATACAGAAGCAGCCACATCAAGACCAGTAGGAAGGGCAGAGATGCAAAACGGGCTGGTCCCACACCCACGTGTGACAGTTAAAAATCAGAGGGATAAGTCAGCTGCGGAGATCCCTCCTGAGGAGTGAGGGGTTCCAGCCCCATACCAGGCTCCCCAGCCTAAGGTTCCAATGCCAGGAAGAGAAGTCCCATAACTCGGGATTGTGGCTGAGTAAGAGGAAGGGCTGCTGGAGTCCCAGGCATTCCTCTTAAAGGGCCTGTGCACAGATTTTCTCACTGACTCACTTGCTCTGAGTAGCAGTACTGGGGCAGCAACTCAAAAAGCACCAGGGCCATACAGGAAGGAACTGAATAGTCTGATTTCAAAGCAAGGGCTAGAGGAGCAGCTTTCTCTCAGGCAGAAGTGCTGGTAAATGCCACTGTTCCTTTGTTGAGCCCTCCCTCCACCTAGCCTACAGGTAAAGGCCAGTGCCAAGTCTGAGTGTCCATCAACCTGGCTAACACCCTGCCTGTTGATCTCCAGGACGCCACCCCACACAACTTGTGGGCCAACTCAAGCCACTTTTCCATTTAAACAGCCTGTCTCAGCTAGTGCTGGGGACTTTCCTAAAATCTCCCAAAGGTTCACAAACTCCTAAAAAGCAGTAGCTGGTCTCAGAGTACCCCATACTTCTTGTTAAGCCAGGGGTCCTCAAACTTTTTAAACAGGGGGCCAGTTCACTGTCCCTCAGACCGTTGGAGGGCCTGACTATAGTTTAAAAAAAAAAAACTATGAACAAATTCCTATGCACACTGCTAAGTCAGCTGCTAAGCAGGACAGGCAGCGGCGGCAAAAACACCCGGCGGGCCGGATAAATGTCCTCGGCGGGCCGCATGTGGCCCGCGGGCCGTAGTTTGAGGACCCCTGGCCTAAGCCCAGCACTAGTGCCAGCCAGCCTTAGATGGCAGCTTAGATTCTCCCAGGCACCTCCAAGCCAAACACAAGTAGCAACCATTTGCAGATCACTTTGTAAACCATACCACGTGGCCCCAGAATGGCATAGGCAGTGGCTGACCTTGGCCTGCACCAGAGCCCCTCCCAAGCGGCCCCTGAATCTACATACCCGGTGGCTAGCTTCAGACCACAACAGAACACTCAATCTCCTCTACAAATGACTTGCCAAAGGGCAAACTCAGCAGGCACTAGATCCCCACTAACATAAATCTTGCTCCATGGGGTCAGCCCCTGCACAACAGCATCTCTGATGTAATCATGACCACTCCTCGTAGCCAGTCGGCCTGAGGGTAAATCCCTCCCAATGAAGTGCCAACAGCAATCAAGACTCAACTACAATAGTAAGACACACACAACCCACACAAGGGAGCACCTAACTCATGTGACCTGGGAGACTGTGCCACTGGACCTCACAAGACACCTACTACTACATAAGGCTACTCTACCAAGACTGGAAACATAAAAGATCTACCTAATACATAGAAACAAACACAGGTAGGCAGCCAAAATGAGGAGACAAAGAAACATGTCACTAATAATAAAAGAAGAGGAGGAAACTAAAGAAAACTAAACTAAATGGAGACAAATAATCTACCAGATGCAGAGTTTGAAACACTGGTTATAAGATTGCTCAATGAACGCAGGGGAAGAGATGAACTCAATGAGAACTTTAACAAGGAGATAAGAAACATAAAAACGGCAACAAAACATAAAAAAGAACCAGTCAAAAATGAAGAATACAACCACTAAAAATAAAGAATAAATTAGATTAAATGAACAGTAAATTTGATGAAGCAGATGACAGAATCAGCTATTTGGAAGGTAGGGTAGCAGAAAACACCCAATCAAAACAGCAAAAAGAAAAAAAGAATTTTTTAAATGAGGATAGTTTAAGGGACCTCTGGAACAACCTCAAGTGTACCAACATTCATTCGCATCATGAGGGTGTTGGAAGAAGAAGAGAGCAAAGAAATGACAACCTATTTGAAGAAATAATAATGGAAAACTTCCCTAACCTGGAAAAGAAAATAGACACACAAGTCCAGGAAGTTCAGAGTCCCAAACAAGATGAAACCAAATAGACTCACACTAAAATACATCAAAATTAAAATGCCAGAGGTTAGAGACAAAGATAAAATCTTAAAAGCAGCAAGAACCCTAGCCAGTTTGGCTTAGTGGCTAGAGCGTAGCCCTGCAGACTGAAGGATACCGGTTAGATTCTAGTCAAGGGCATATACCTCAGTTGCAGGTTCGATCTGTGGCTCTGGTTTGGGCACATGCAGGAAGCAACCAAGGGCTCTCTCACATCGATATTTCCCTCTCTCTCTCTCTCTCTCTCTCTCTCTCTCTCTCTCTCTCTCTCTTTCTCCCCCCTCCCCCCCATCCCTTCCATTCTCTCTAAAAATCAATGGGAAAATATCCTCAGGTGAGGATTAACAAAAAAATAATTAATTAATTAAAATTAATGAAAAAATATCCTCCGGTGAGGATTAACAATAGATAGATAGATAGATAGATAGATAGATAGATAGATAGATAGATAGCAGCAAGAAAAAGGCACTTAGTGACCTACAAAGGGAGTTCCCATAGATTGTCAGATAATTTCTCAACAAAAACTTTGAAGGCCAGAAGGGATTAGCATAAAACATTCACAGTGAGGAAAAGGAAGAACCTGCAACCAAGATTCCTCTACTCAGTAAGGCTATCATATAGAATTGAAGGATAAATAAAGAGCTTCCCAGATAAGAAAAAGCTAAAGAGGTTCATCACTACCAAATCAGTTTTTACAAAAAGATAAAAAATATGAATAATAAAACAGCAATAACTGCATACCTATTAATTACTTTATAGTTTTTTAGAGAGAAGAAAGGGGTTGGGGGGGGGGGAGAGAGAGAGAGAGAGAGAGAAAGAGAGAGAGAGAGAGACTGATGAGAGAGAGAAACATCGACTGGTTGCCTCTCATACATTCTCTAATCCAAGACCAGACCCAAAACCTAGGTATATGCCCTGACCGGGAATGGAAACCTCAAGCTTTTGAGGGGGTGCTGGAAGCTTTTGCTGGTATAGGACAACACTCCAACCATCTGAGCCACACTAGCCAGGGCTATCAATAATTACTTTAAATGTTAATGGATTAATGGTCCAATCAATAGCCATCGGGTGGCCAAATGGATAAAAATATAAGACCCAAACATACACTGTCTACAGGAGTCCGAATTCAGGTCAAAAGACAAACAAAAACTGAAAATAAAGAGATAGAAAAATATATTTCATGCAAATGGAAACGAATAAAAAGTTGGGGTACCAATATTTATATCAAACAAACAGACATTTAAACAAAGTCTATTACAATAGACAAAGAAGGACCCACCCATTCCACTTCTGGGTATTTATCCTAAGAAAGCCAAAACATGAACTCAAAAAGACATTTGCATCCCTATGTTCACTGCAGCATTATTTACACCTAGAGGCCCGATGCATGAAGATTCGTGCAAGAATGGGCCTTCCTTCCACTGGGTGCCGGCACCGCCTTCGCTCCGGCTGGAGCTGCCTTTCTGCCTTCGCTCCGGCCCAGAGCCGCCTTTCCGCCTTCCCACACTGCCCAGAGGCCCGGAGCAGCTGAGGCGGTACGAAAAGCCTGCGTCATCGCAAGCGTCCCGCCGCTGGCTGCTCGGCGCCTGTGTATGCAAGTTAACCCACCATCTTTGTTGGGTTAATTTGCATATCCACTCCTGATTGGCTGGTGGGTGTCGCAAAGGTACAATTTGCATATTTCTCTTATATTAGTGTAGCTAGCCAAGATAGGGAAGCAACCTCAGTTAACCACTGACAGACAAATCAATAAAGAAGATAGAATATGACTCAGCCATAAAAAAGAACGATACCTTGCCATTTTGACAACACGGATGGACCTAGAGGGTATTATGCTAAGTGAAATGAGTCAGAGAAAGACAAATGTTATATGATTTCACTTATATGTGGAATCTAAAAAAATAAGATAAATGAATAAACAAAACAAAAACTAACTCATAGATACAGAAGATATTTTGATGGTTTCCAGATGAGAGGAGGCTTGGGGGAATGGATGAAAAATGGGAAGGGATTAAAATGTGCAAATTGCCAGTTATAACAATAGTTAGCAGTGGTTCTCAACCTTCCTAATGCCGCGACCCTTTAATACAGTTCCTCATGTTGTGGTGACCCCCAACCATAAAATTATTTTCATTGCTACTTCATAACTGTAATTTTGCTACTGTTAAGAATCGTAATGTAAATATCTGTGTTTTCTGATGGTCTCAGGCGACCCTGCTAGCGGTTCTCAACCTGTGGGTCATGACCCACAGGTTGAGAACCGCTGCTGTAGAGCCTAAGACCATCAGAAGACACAGATATTTACATGACGTATGGTTGGGGGTCACCACAACATGAGGAACTTTATTAAAGGGTCGCGGCATTAGGAAGGTTGAGAACCACTGAGTTAAGGGAATGTAAAGTACAGCACAGGGAATATAGTCAATAATATGGTAATAACTATGTATGGTGCCAGAAAGCTACTAGATTTATCAGGATGATCACTTCATAAGTAGTATCTAGAGTCTCCGTGGAAGGGGTTGATCAAGAGGAGCAGCTGATGAGGAGACATTACAAAGAGGCGGAGTTGCAAGCCAAAATTCAAGGTATGAAGAATGCTGTTCCAAAGAATGACAAAAAGAGGAGGAAGCAACTCAATGAAAATGTTGCTAAGTTGGAAGCAGAAATGGAACAGAAACAGAGAAACTGGAGCAATTTAAGCTAACTTCTAGGGAGAGTAAAATACATTCTGGTGCTGTTAACATTTCAAACTTGGTTCTTGAGAATCAGCCACCTCAGATATCAACAGCACAAAAGAGATGGGACAAAAAAGCTGCACTGGAAAAAGAGCAGAAAGAAAGGATAGCTGAAGCTGAAATTGAGAACTTACATAAAGCTAGATGCATAGAAAGTGAAAAACTTGCTCAAATAATGGCAGCTAGACAGTCAGAAATTAAAGATTCCATCTGATGGCCACTGCATGTAGAGAGTCATTTAAGATCAACTGAAAGAACAGGAATGCCCTCTGACTATAGCTGCCTTCAGTAATTAAACTAAGTATATGCAAAGCCATGTGGACGACTTTCTGCCATTTTTAACAAACCCTAATACAGAAGATACGTATACTTCAGAAGAATTCGGAAAGTACTGTGATGGCATTATATACACAACTGCATGGGGAAGTCAGCTTGAGCTAAAATCTCTATCTCATATTTTACAAACACCAATAAAGATAATACAGGCAGATTCTCCTCCCATTGTAGTTGGCAAAGAGTATCAAAAGAAACCTATTAAGACTTGCATATATGAGATATGCATATGGCTTAGTCAGTGAACAGAGCTACTGGAAATTTCAACTAGTTTACAAAATGTTGCACAATTATATTTTAGTACAGTGTGCCAATATGAATAATTCACAACAAGTGCTAGATTGTTCTAAATGTTACTGAAAAATATAACTACCTTAAATCAGTTTTATGGCAAAGCTTTTAATAGGTTTCTCAAAAAATTGTGTCAGAGATAAACTTTAACCAGTGTCCTCTTAGTGGTATTTTAAAAATACTTATAAGTCCATTGTCAAAAACATCACTCACAGACCAAGATGCAATCCTATCTATATCTATATATATAAAACCCTAAGATGCAAATAGACCGAACGGCAGAACCGAATAACGGAACAACCAATCACTATGATGTGCACTGACCACCAGAGGGGAGTGCGTGGAACATGGCGGGATGGTGGAGCAGGTGAGCCAGGGTGCCAGACCAAGGCAGGGCGCCAGTCGCTGTCATGGGGGGGGGGGGGGGGGGCTCTGGTGTTTACTGAAAATTCTTTGCTCCCACATGCCACAGTCCCACTCAGTGCTTGCACCTGCTGCCAGCTCCAGCCCTGCTCACACCCGCTGCTGGTGCCGGAGCCGCCGCTTACACCCACTGCCAGTGCCCAGTGCCAGCCCTGGCCCCAATCACTCGGCGCCATCAGCAGGTGTGAGCGGCGGCTGCTGGCCCCAATCGCCCCTCAGGGCTTCTTCACCTCCCCCTGCTCCTGAGGGGTGATCGGGGCAGCAGCCGCTGCTCACACCAGCTGACGGCGCCAGCCCCACTCCCTCTGCGCCATCAGCAGATGCGAGCAGGGCGGGCGCTGTCAGCACATGGGAGCAGTGGCACCAAGAGCAGGGCTGCTGGCAGACAAGAGACGGGGGTGGGGGGGTGGGGGGGTGGGGGGGCGGGCGGGAGGGCGCGGCAGGAGGGGCCAGCAGGGGCACAGAGGATGGGCCAAGACCTGCCCCTGTGCCCACGGCAGCCTCGCGGCCCCTAGTTTGCTTATATTTTTATTAATATAGGATCCTGAACATTATGTTGAAATAAATCTTAAATGTTTTTTAAAAAGCTTTCAGTAAAAGCCCTAGCTGGTTTGGCTCAGTGGATAGAACATTGGCCTGCAGACTGAAGGGTCCCAGGTTCGATTCCAGTCAAGGGCACATGCTCAGGTTGTGGGCTCGATCCCCAGTAGGGGTCATGTTAGAGGCAGCCGATCAATAATTCTCTCTCATCATTGATGTTTCTATCTCTCTCTCCCTCTCCCTTCCTCTCTGAAGTCAATTAAAATATATTATTTTTTAAAAAGCTTCCAGTAACCATTTCAGTGTAATTTTTCTTTAAGAAATGAAATGACTCAGTCTTTTTGTCACTGCAATAAAGTGGAAGGGATGGTGATAGCAAATTTAATTAACACTTATAAACTTGATTGCAGTAACCTGGTATTGATGAGATTAATGCTGTGAAGTTTTTTTATGACCCATCAAAATGCAGCTAAGAAGCTTGTTTTAATGACTGAGAATTTAGTTTTGTCTCAATGGTGTGATTTTTTTTTAGATGGGAATCAGATGTTAAGCTTTAAGAGATGGCACAAATTCAAAGGTAAATAGGTGTTCCCTATCAGCTTTGAACCTAAAGAATTACAGATTAGCCTTTTACTTGTGTGTAATGTAAAAAGACGAAACAAAAAATAAATATTAAAAATGAAAAGATCCAACAGATTATTTATAATTCATGTTACTACTTGCTGTTTCTTAAACTTCAGAATGGAATTAATACCATAATTTCTTGATTATTTTCATAACTACACATTTTTACATCTTTGTTGTGTTTTCTCCTTCACTGCTCAGCTGCTTTGCTTTCCTTGCAGATTTTTCCACTAAGGAACAGTTTGGGACCTCTCTTATTATTTAACGTGTACAAGCTGAAGGAGTAGCAATGTAAAAGGGTCCAAGGACAAATTTACTTAAAATCTTTCCTCTTTTCAAATTTGTCTTACAAGATCTTTCTCTTTTTTGCTTCATTCTCTAGGATTAAAAGAAAGTCTTTTTTGTTATTTGTTAGCCTTTTAAGGTCATCTTTCCTTAACTCAAACAAGTATTTGAGAATGATTACATGTATGGATAAAGTCAAAAGCTACTCTTTGGGAGACAAGACTTTATAGTAAAAATCAATATATAATGCTTTATGGTGTGAGTGATTTATCTAGCTCGGATTTCAGGTTACACGTAACAATATTCCTTCTAGGAAAATAGTACTCATCTATACAAATGGGTCTGATAATTTGATATGCAAGGAAGTATTATGTAAATGAGACCTTTTGGTTGAATCTATTTTTCCCCAATTAGAAATAACTAATAACATTTAGCATGAAGTATATAACGTTTGAATTTTTGCTTTCAGAATATAACAAATTTATAGTTAAATATCGGGTTTATAATATTTAAAATGGGCTATCAATCTCATGTGCCTAGCAGGTGATGATGTGGGAAGATGGTCAGCTAGATCAAATAAGTACTACATGAAGGTAGTCTATTTTAAGAAATTAAAAACCATTCTGCCTGTCAGACAAAATATATGCTGAAGGATAACTGTTTTGTAATCCATGATCTGAGTTTTCTTGGAGGTCTGTAATATATAAAATAATGAAATTATAAAATAATAAACACCTTGGCTTTATTTTGAAGTAATCATTACTTTAAAATTAAAAGATAAGCATTCGGAAGTAATAAAACAAGGTATCATGAAACTTAGTTATTATAAATTCCATCTATATTTAAAGTATTGGAAAATACCTTAATGGTAGTTTATTTTTTTCCTGACAAGTGTCATTTTCTTGATTATAGGTTTATTTCTATTTTTATTATTTTTAAACTAGAGGCCCGGTGCATGAAATTCATGCACGGGTAGGGCCCCTAGGCCTGGCCAGTGATCAGGGCCGATCTGTGGGGCGACCAGCAGGGCGATCAGGGAGGCCCCCGCTGGCACCCGCCTTGGCTGGCCTGGGGCCTGCGGGCTGGGGCAGCTCCTGTGTAGAGCATCTGCCCCCTGGTGGTCAGTGCACGTCATAGTGACCAGTCATTCCACAGGTCGTTCCGCCGTTTGGTCGATTTGCATATTAGGCTTTTATTATATAGGCTAGTCCATATGGTTATAAACAACATTTGTTAGCTTCTGTTCTTTCATAAAACTTCACGTAAAAAATCATTTTAGCTGTAACCTAAAATGGAAGTCTTTAAAAAATGGCAGATGTTAACTTAAAAGCAGATATACTAATTTAGTTTTTGCTGTATAATGATAATCTAATGGAAATTTCATAAGTTTTCCTTTGTCCTAACTCAAAAAGTATGTTGGATTTCTGAAATATGTGTTAAGCCAAGAATTTTATCCATATGTTTACAACTTGTATAAAGCAAAAAGGAGTGTGTATACTAACTATAGCGAGCAATATAGCTTTGTTCATATTATCTGTTTGCCAGAAGAATAAAAGAAGAATTAATTTTTTTAAATGTCCAATTATTGTTGTACACCTGAAATTAATATAGTATTACACATGTCAACTGTAATTTAAAAATAAAGTATTTAAAAAGTGTGTTTTTTTCACAAGTGGTGCTAATAAAGTTTTTTCCCAATTCTTCTTTTTTATAGGATGGTTAACAAGTGTACTAACGTAGTATGAACATATGAACTTTTATAGACAGCACTAGCGGTCCAAAATCCCAACTCATCCCCTCTTTCCAAAGACGAAGAATCTTGCCCCTTAACTATTATCCTAACTTCTGATACCACTGACAAGACTCACCTCTTTAAAAATATTATGTAAATAAAATCATACAATACATATTCTTTTTATCTGGCTTTTTTTTTTTTTACTCAGCATTATGTTTCAGAGACACATCCATACTATAGGATTCATTCATTTTAACTGCTGTAGGGCAGAGGTTGCTGAACACATTTGCTCATTTATACATTACCTATGGCTGCTTCCTCAATATAACAGCAAAGTTGAGACCATATAGACCCAAAAACCTAAGACTTACTTAGCTGGTCCTTTACAGGAAAAGTATACCAAAATCTGCTACAGAGCATTAATTCTCACACTTGAATGTGCAGCCCTGGCTGGGTAGCTCAATTAGTTAGAGCATCATCCTGATACACACATCACCTATGGCTGCTTCCTCAATATAACAGCAAAGTTGAGACCATATAGACCCAAAAACCTAAGACTTACTTAGCTGGTCCTTTACAGGAAAAGTATACCAAAATCTGCTACAGAGCATTAATTCTCACACTTGAATGTGCAGCCCTGGCTGGGTAGCTCAATTAGTTAGAGCATCATCCTGATACACCAAGGTTGTGGGCGGTTTTAATCCCTTGTCAGGGCACATACAGGAAACAACCAATGAATGCATAAAGTGGAACAACAAATTGATGCCTCTCTCTCTCTCTCTTCCCCCCCACTTCCCTCCCTTCCTTTTTCTTTCTAACAATCTATATATACAAAACCCTAATATGCAAATAAACCGAATGGCAGGACAACCAAAAAACCGAACAGCCAGTCGCTATGACGTGGCTGACAAGCAGGGGTCAGCAGCAGGCGGCAAAGCACAGAACATGGCGGACGTCAGCCGCAGTGGGATGGTTTAAGAGGTGAAAGGGGGCGCCAGACCAAGACGGGGCACCGGTCGCTGTCATTGGGGCAAGCCTCTGGTGGTTACTAAAAATTCTTTGTTCCCGCGTGCTGCGGTCCCGCCCAGCACTTGCACCTGCTGCCGGCACCAGTCCCGCTTGCACCCACTGCCGGCACGGGAGCCACTGCTCCCACCTGCTGCCGGTGCCCTGCGCTGGCCCCAATAACTTGGCACCATCAGCGGGTGCAAGCAGCAGCTGCCGGCTCCGATCGCCCCTCAGGGCTTCTCCCCCTCCCCCTGCTCCTGAGGGGCAATCAAGGCCGGCAGCCACCTCTCGCACCCGCTGCCAGCGATGGCCCCACTCGCACCCACTGCCAGCACCAGAGCCACCACTCACACCCGATAATGGCTCTAGCCCTGCTCACACCTGCTGCTGGCCCCGGCCCCAATCGCTCCGCACTGTCAGCAATGCAAGCAGGGCTGATGCGGTCAGTGCGTGGGACTGCTGGCAGACAGGGGGCCGCGAGGGGCCAGGCAGGGGCACGTAGGATGGGCCGAGACCACGGCCCACCGTTTTCAGTTCTTTCCAAGGTGCACGAATTCGTGCACTGGGCCCGTAGTCCATTAATAAATAAATAAAAAACTTTAATGTACAACAGAATCACGTGGAGAGCTTATTAAAACCAGACTGCTGCCCTAGCTGGTTTTGCTCAGTGGACAGAGCTTAGGCCTGAGGACTGAAGTGTCACAGGTTGATCAGGGCACATGCAGGAGGCATCCAATCTGTTTTTCTTTCCCTCTGTCTCTCCACCTCCCTTCCACTCTCTCTAAAAATCAATGGAAAAATTTCCTCGGGTAAGGATTAACAAAAATATACAATAAAACACAGACTGCTGGGACCCATGCCCAGAATTTCTGAAGTAGGTATAGGGAGGAGTCCAATAGTTGCATTCCTAACAAGTTCCTTGGAAATGCTGATGCTACCAGTAGGATTAAGGGAAGAACAAAACTTTTGAGAACCAATTCTGTAGAATATTTACATGCAATTTATTCCCCCATTGCACTGTCGATAGACATTACAGATACTCCCAATTTTTGGTCATTAAAAATGCTATTTTGAATATTTCTGTACAAAACCTTCGGTGTGCATTTATATGCATTCTAAGTGTGAAAACACAGGCTTATAAACTACACCAGTATAACTTTAGCAGATAGTGCCAAAAAAACTTTCTAAAGTAGTTGTACCAATTTATGCACCCACCACCAGTACAGGGGACTTCCTCATGCACAGTACTTATCTAATACTTGTATTATCAGTCTTTTTCATTTTAATCATTCTGGTGAATGCCAACGGGTATCTCATTGTGGTTTTAATTTTTATTTCCCTGATGACTAATAAAGTATGAAATCTTTTCCATGTTCACTGCTCAGTTGGGTGTCATCACATGCCTATACTCCTCTATAATAAAAGCCTAATATGCTAAGTGTCTGGTTGACCAGTTGGCCATTCAACCAATCAAAGTGTAATATGCTAATGGTATGCTAAGGTCGCTCAACTGCTTGCTATGATGTGCATTGACCATCAGGGGCAGACAGTCGACTGGTTGACCAGTCGCTATGATGTGCACTTACCATCAGGGGGCAAACGCTCCAACTGGTAGGTTAGCTTGCTGCTGGAGTCCGGCCAATCGGGACTCAGCAAGATGGGCCGGACACGCCCTGGAGCCCTCCTGCAGTCCTTCCCTGGCTGGCCAACTTCCCGTATCTCTCCTCAGCCCTGATTGTGCACCGGTAGGGTCCCTCGGCCTGACCTGCACCCTCTCGCAATCCAGGACCCCTGGGGGATTTCAGAGAGCCAGTTTCAGCCCGATCCCGCAGGCCTCTAGTGTTTACGATAAAAACTCTGAGGAAACATTCTTCCTTATTCTCAATCTTAGAGGGAAAGCATTCAGTTTGTTTCAATTAACTATATTACCATTTTGTGAATGCCCTTTATCAGAAAGTTCCCTTCTATACCTAGTTTGCTAAGGTGTTTTTTTTAACATATATAATTTTATCAAATGCTTTTTATACTTCTATTGAGATCATCATGGGGTTTTTTTCTTCATTTTGTTAACAGATGAATTAAATTGATTGATGGTTAGATGTTAACTCACACTGGAAAAGAACTCCACTTGGTTCTGATGTATTACCCTTTTATATATCTTGCTGAATTTAGTTTACTGATTTTGTCTAAAGTTTTGGAATCTATATTTACAAGTTTTACTGACCTTAAATTTATTTTTTTAAATCCTCACCTGAGGATATGTTTATTGATTTTAGAGAGAGGGAGAGAGAAAAATATCGATGTGAGAGAGAAACATTGATAGGCTGCCTCTCACATGCAGCTCTGCCAGGGACTTGAACACGCAACCTAGGTATGTGCCCTGACTAGGAATTAAACCCATGACATTTTGGTGTATGGGACAACGTTCCCATAAACTTTAGCCACACAAGCCAAGGCAATTTCCACTTCTAATATCCTTTAAAGATTTGGGTATCAATGTTGTCCTGGCTCCCTAAAATACATTGAATTGTCACTTTTTATCTATTTCACAAAACTATTTATGTCAAACTAATCTTCTTTTGTGTTGGTAGAATTCACCAGTGAAGCCATCTTGGCTTACAGTGTTCTTTATAAAAAGATTTTTAATTATATATTCAATTTCTTTAATAGTTATAGACACAAATTTTGTATTGCTTATATGTCAGTTCTGAAAATGGTTTTTTCCCTATCATCTGGTAAGTCTACTTAAAAACATAAAGTTGTTTTAACTATTGGAGTCTCAACTTGTGGAGGTTACCAGGGAGCTCCTCCTTGCTCTTGAATCTGTTCAGTATCTCACACTTCAAGCTGGACTCTTTCTGAATCAGCAGCCCTTTACCATAATAGAAAAGTCCATAAATAATGGGCTCATCTCTCTGGATTTCCTTCTTACAGATCTAAGCACAGTAAAATTTTACTTATTTGAAGGTATTCCAATGCCTTCAAATATACTTTGTTCAGTTTTTTCAGGTGTCCTCAAGGCAAGTTTAGTGAAAATTACCTAGTTTGACATCCATCTCCAGAAGTGGGATAGACAGAAGAAAAACTCACCAGATTATGAAATCCTCAAGTAAGATCCCTGGCACTCTAAATTTTCTATTTTCAATGCCTAGCACAGTGCCTGACACAATTATTTTTCAATTTATTGATGAATCAATGACCTGGAGGACAATTCTGAGCAAGTAAAGAGAATAAGAAGAGAGCACTATTACAAATGACATACACTGATTTGAAATATCACAGAAACCTCTTTTGTTCTGTCTCTTATTCCACATTTTCTCTACTAAAACTCTGATTCAGGACTCAATCACTCACCCACACTACTTCAACTGGCTCATATACGTGGCTCATATGTGATGTCCTTTTTTCTAGTTCACCTCTCTTCAATCCATCTCCCATAGTTCCAATTCAAATCCACCACTAAGTATATTTCAAATGTCTCATCATTCTCTAAAATTCTAATTTTCTCTTCATGATATATAAGGCTCACAACTATCTGAACTTAGGCTATTTCATCAAACTTACCTTTCTTCCTGCCTGCATTCTTTATTTTATACCCTATATTTTAGCTACA
Source organism: Cnephaeus nilssonii (assembly GCF_951640355.1). Taxonomy (NCBI): domain Eukaryota; kingdom Metazoa; phylum Chordata; class Mammalia; order Chiroptera; family Vespertilionidae; genus Cnephaeus; species Cnephaeus nilssonii. The sequence goes on along the minus strand of NC_137072.1, from coordinate 2,590,738 downwards.
TTGATTCAGTTCATCAAAAGTGCTATGTCATTTTATATCAAAGTTTTAAGGAATTGTTACCTTTGTTTAAAATATCTTTTTCCCATTGACAATCTGGGAAACTCAACCTTCCATTCAAAACTATGTTCCAGAATCATCCCTGGGAAATCTTTGCAGACTTTCAGGAAGTTCTAATCAACTTCCTTCTTTATATCACTACTTTACCTTATATCTAACTATAGCATTTACTATCCTACATGACAATTACTACATCCTGTGTGCCTATGTACTAGTTTTAAACAAAATGTAAAGGTGAACATTCGTAATCAAGATTTTCAAGATGTTTTCTCCCAAAGAATATTTTATACTTTTCTATTTCTATCTCCATTTAAAATTTTTTTATCTACTTAACTGATTTATATTCAATAGAATTTAACAAATAATCACTGGGTACCCATCTCATACCAGGTACCACTGATAAATATAATCCCAGCAAATCCATTTTAAGAGAAAAACTTGAGGAGAGAAAGAATAAAATAGATGAGATGGCAAATAGATGTAAGGTTTCTAAACTTTCCAGAAGTAACATTGAAACACAATTACATTACATCACAAATTACAGAAGAGAATACTGAGACTTGAAAGAAAATAGAGATATGCCTTAGAATCTGTGTCTTCTGATCCATAGTTCCAACACATTACCCAAACTTATGATATTCAGAGTAGCAAATCAATGAGAATCACCCACCCCCAAGTAGTTATGAACACATTTTCCATGAACTCTAAGGTTTTCTTTTTATAGATGTTTTTAGGTAAGGCATTTCTTGTGACTCCTCCATGTCTAATCTAGACTTCTATAGAAAAGGTAAGAATAATTTCAGTTCACAATAACAGAATAAATGTCTTCTTCAAAAACAATTTAACCAGTCTTCTGGTTGTTTCCTCTTTTTAAACAGATATGTATTTTGTTATTGCTTGCAGAGAGGAAGGGAGAGAGAGAGAGAGAAACATCAGTGATGAGAGAGAATCATTAATCAGATGCCTCCTGCATGCCCCACACGGGGGATCCAGTTCGCAACCTGGGCATGTTCCCTGACCAGGAATTGAACCATAACCTCCTGGTTCATAGGTCGATACTCAACCAATGAGCCACACCAGCCAGCACCAGTCTTCTGTTTAATGATCCACAGAGCAAGTGGTGCTTTGCTTTTTAAAGTACAGAACACATCAACTAAATGCAATCATTTGCTCCCCCAACACATATACCCATTTGCAAGAGATAAAAATACTAATTTGGCATGATCTAGTTAAAAGAACACTGGACTGTTAAAAGACCAACCCAGCTCAGCTTCTGATTAAAAGCAAAAATTATGGAACCAGAGTCTTAAGGATTGAATACTTGCTTTAGGCATCACCTGTAAAACTAGAATAAAAATATTAGGACCTGCTTAAGAAAGAGCAGGCACTACATAATGCTAGCTACTATTATAGCAAACAATACTATCTTTTTTTGTTCTTGTTGTTAATCCTCACCTGAGGATATCTATTTTTTCCATTGATTTTTAGAGAGAGTAGAAGGGGTGGAGGGGAGAAAGAGACAGAGATAGAGACAGAGACAGAGACAGAGACAGAGGCAGAGACAGAGAGAGAGAGAGAGAGAGAGAGAGAGAGAGAGAGAGACCCCGCTGTGAAAGAGCATATTGATTGGTTGTCTCCCGCATATGCCTGGACCAGGACCAGGGGCAGGGATCAAACATGCCAACCCATGTACGTGGCCTTGACTGGGAATCAAACCCACCAACCTTCAGTGTGCAGGCCGGCACTCTAACCACTGCGAAACATCAGCCAGGGTGTAATAATTATACCATCTTTAAAAATATATATTTATTGTTAAGATTATTATAGCTGTACCTCTTTTTTCCCCTCAATGCCCCCCTCCACGCGTGGTTCCCGCCAAGCCCCAGGCCTTTGCCACCCTATTGTCTGTGTCTATAGGTAATGCATATATTCATATAAGACCTTTGTTTAATCTCTTCCCGCCCCCCTCCTACTCCCCTTACTTCTGAGCATCATCAGTTTGTTCCATTTCCATGCCTCTGATTCTATTTTATTCACCAGTTTATTCTGTTCATTAGATTTCTTATTCATTTGATTTTTATATTCAACTAGAGGCCCGGTGCATGAAAATTCATGCCCTGGAGTGGGGGTCCCTCAGCCTGGCCTGCCCCCTCTCACAGTCCGGAAGCCCTCAGGGGCTATCAGGGGAAGGCAACGCCCCCATCACACCTCTGCTGCTGCCACTGTCGGCAGTGCAAGCCTCTGCCGGCCCTGGTTACCTGAGCCTCGGGCTCCCTGGGTGGCTAGGCAACTGTCATCCGAGGCTTGCCTGCACCTTGGGATGGCCCTGGGTGGCTGGGGGGCTGAGGGGACTGGGAGACTCCAGAGGAAGGCATGCGGAGCAGCCGGACCTGCCTGGTGGCGAGCCCGGCAGTGCCGTGCGCCTGCCGCCCCGGGCAGGGCTGAGGGGACTGGTCACCGCCATCTTGTGGCTGTGGGTGCCGCCATCTTTGAGGGCGTGGCAGTCAATTAGCATATCCCCTCCTTATTGGCTGTGGGCACCGCCATCTTTGTGAGAGCGTGACTGTCAGTTAGCATATTTCCTCTTTATTAGACAGGATTGTAGATAGGTATGTATTTTGCCATTTTGTTGTTCATATTTTTGAACCTTCTCTTTTTCTTCTTCTTCTTCTTCTTAAAGAATACCCTTCAACATTTCATATAATACAGGTTTGGTGGTGATGAACTCCTTTAGCTTTTTCTTGTCTGTGAAGCTCTTTATCTGACCTTCAATTCTAAATGATAGCTTTGCGGGGTAGAGTAATCTTGGTTGTAGGTTCTTGTTATCCACCACTTTGAATATTTCCTGCCACTCCCTTCTGGCCTGCATGGTTTCTGTTGAGAAATCAGCTGACAGTCGCATGGGCATTCCCTTGTATGTAACTAACTGCTTTTCTCTTGCTGCTTTTAAGATTCTATCTTTGTCTTTTGCCCTTGGCATTTTAATTATGATGTGGTCCTCTTTGGGTTCCTCTTATTTGAGACTCTCTGTACTTCCTGGACTTGTAAGTCTATTTCTTTCACCAAGTAGGGGAAGTTTTCAATATCTTGCTCTCTCTCTTCTTCTAGCACCCCCATAATGTGAATGCTGGTAAGCTTGAAGTTGTCCCAGAGGCTCCTTACACTATCTTCATATTTTTGGATTCTTTTTTCTTTTGCTCTTCTGGTTGGGTGTTTCTTGCTTCCTCATATTTCAAATTGTTGATTTGATTCTCAGAATCCTCTATTCTTGTGTTGAATCCCTGTATATTATTCTTTATTTCAATCAGTGTATGCTTAATTTCTGACTGGTTCTTTTCCATTTTTCTGGAGATTCCTAGAAGATTCTTGAGTAACCTTATAACTGTGGTTTTGAACTCTATATCCAATAGTTTGCTTTCTTCCATTTCTCTCATTTGTGACAAGTTTCTTTGTCTCTGCATTTTGGCTGCTTCCCTGTGTTTGTTTCTATGTATTGGGTAGAGCTGTTATGTCTCCTTGAGTTGGTAGAGTGGCCTTATGTAGTAGGTGTCCTATAGGGCCCAGTGGCTCAGCTTCCCCAGTCACCTGAGCTGGGAGCTCTAGGTGCAACCCTTTGTGGGCTGTGAGCACAGTCTTGTTGTAGTTGAGACTTGATTGCTGTTGTTGTCACTTGGAGGAACTGACCTCCAGGCCAATTGGCTATGAAGACTAGCTGCAACTACAGTGGGAGAGCTGCTGTGCAGTAGACTGGCTTCAATGGAGCAGGACTTGCTTCAATGGGGCTTTGGTGCTCACTGAGTCTGCCCCTTGAATGTATCACTTATGGATGTGAAGAGTTGTAATCTGGTATGCTCTCACACTGACCACTGGGTAGTACCCTCGCTCTTGGGACTCCAGGGAGGTGCAAAGTCAATCATTGCCTGGGGCTACCCAGCAGGAGCTACAGAGAGATCTGCAGATTCCTTCTCTTTGTATTGGGTTTGGAAATGCCCAGATGAGGCCCAGCTATGAAGTAAGGCAGGCTGGTGCTGGTGCTGGTGCCAGGTCTTGGGCCTTTTATTGATAGGTTTGGGGCTCCCTGACTCAGCTTCAGTTTGTTTGAGAGATTTTAGCCTGAGCAAAAACAGACCATTCATAGCCACTGCACACAGCTTGGATAGGGTTATAAATTGGATGAGGCGGGGTCTTAGTGAATCACCAGGGTGGAGCAAACAAAAATGGCTACCAGTCAGCCTTGGGACAGGGGAGGTCCCAGCATAGGAACAATGATCCCTGCGAACACCTCAATCTGGGAGAAAGCCACCCCCAAGTTCCTGCCCCATGCCAGACAATCCAGTTCCTCCTCATATGTGTTTGTGTCCCCCAAAGCCTCTCCCTGGTGCTGGAACTCATAGGAAGCAGGACGTTGTAAGTTCAGTTCGTAGTGCTAGACTTTTAAGAGGAACAGCTGGGTCTCCAGCAGCCTCTGTGTCACTGAGCCCCAATCCACACTGGTTTTTACAGCCGAAGTTCTTACTGCCCACAGGGATTTCTTTTCCCAGCTCTGGGACCCTGGGCTGGGGTTTTGGTGTGGGCCTGGGACCCCTTGCTCCTCTGCGCAGCCTCTACAGATTAAAAAAGTGGCACACCTGGGTGCCAGACCAGCCCATTCCAAGCCTCTGCACCTCCTACCAGTCTCAGTGTGCTTTCTTCTTTACTCCTCTAGTTGTAGGACTTCCATTCAGCCAGCAGCGGTTCTGGATGATGGTTATTCTATATTTTAGTTGTAATTTTGATGTGGTTGTGGGAGGTGGTGAGTACAGGCGTTTACTACACTGACATCTTATTGTCAGTCAATACTATCTTTTAATTGCTCTATTGACTAGTCTAGCTAAAAAGTCATGTGTTTAAGAACTTCAAGCATTCAAAATAACCAGACCAATGTTGCTTGTGCAACTGTTAATCAGTCCTTATAACCCTTTAAGCAAAATAGAAGTTGGACAGAGGTCAACAAAACCTTGATAAAAGATTTTTTTTTTTCTGTTTTATAGACCTGTTGTGGTCTTTCTGTTCATTTCATTATTTTAAATTATTAATTTGAGAGAGGAAAGAAGGAAGGGAGAAACAGAGAGGGAGAGGAAGAGTGGGAGAGAGAAAGAGAGAAATAGAGAGAGAGAGAGAGGATGAACTCAAAACCTTGGTGTACCGGGATGATACGATCTAACCAACTGAGCTACCAAGCCAGGGGTGTTCATTTCATTTCTTCACCATTCCCTTAAGCCAAATATAAATTCTGATTCTGCCTATGTCCTCATACATAAACTGAAAAAAAAATGCTACAATCTCAACTTGTTACTGACCTCAAACTTGGCTTGAAGGAAGACCCCACATTTTCTTTGACCTTGCATTTAACCTAAGAATTCTTATGTAAATTGATGGCTCACTCTTCCTACACTAAGTCAATTTGCGCTTCTCAGAGGATATATCTAGTTACCCATTTTTTTTCTGTCTATATTGTTCTGTTTCCTATATCCACACTATGAGTTGATTCGAGATTCTATTAATAAGCTCCTATATCCCATTCTGGAACTAAGAGACCAAAGCAATCAAACAAGCATACTTAGCACGTGACCAAGCCCATGTAACTAATTAAAAATCAATAACAGAAAAACAAGATGGCGGCATAGGTAAACACCTAAACTGCTGCCTCGCACAATTTCAAAACTACAACTAAGAGACAAAACAGACATCAACCAGAACCACAGGAAGGCTGGCTGAGTGGAAATTCTACAACTAGAAGGAAAGAGAAAGGCACACTGAGACTCAGAGGAGCTGCAGGAGGCAGAGGTACTGAGACGCGCACGCGGAGAGGGCTGGCAACTGAGTGCACGGCTGGCTCTCTCAACCGGGAGGGAGACAAAAGCTCCCAACTGCACTGAACTCCAGTTCTGGGCGAGACTATGGGGACCCAGACTCATACGGGGAGAAACTGGACTGTCTGGCAGCGGGCGGAACTCGAGGGCGGCTTTCTCTCAGAGGTACTTGCAGCGATTACCACATGACACTGAGACCCGGGGGTCTATTAGGGCAGGGCTGACGGGAAACCAATGCTGTCTGCTCTGCCCTAAGACTCCGCCCCATCCAAGCTGAGCACAGAGGCTTTTGCAAATCTTCTCTCATAAGGGTGTCTCCAGCACAGAAGTTCTCCCAGCATAGACACAGCTGATCCTTACAGCCAATTGGCCTGGAGGTCAATTACTCCCAGTGATACCAATAACAATCAAGGCTTAACTACAACAAGACTGTGCACACAGCCCACAAAGGGGTGCACCAAGAGTGTCCACCTCAGGTAACTGGGAAAGCTGAGCCACTGGGCCCTATAGGACACCTAGCACACAAAGCCACTCTATCAACTCAGGGAAGCAGCCAAAATGCGGACACAAAGAAACAGATCACAAATGAAAGAAATGGAGGAAAGCAAACGACTGGATATAGAGTTCAAAACCACGGTTATAAGGTTTTTCAAGAATTTTCTAGAAAAGGCCAATAAATTTAGCAAGACCCTCGAGGATATGAAAAAGGACCAACTAGAAATTAAGCATACACTGACTGAAATAAAAAATATTATACAGAGATGTAAAAGCAGACTAGAGGATCGCAAGAATCAAGTCAAAGCGAAACTGGAAAAGCGAAAAGAAAAAAAGAATCCAAAAATATGAAGATAGTGTAAGGAGCCTCTGGGACAACTTCAAGCGTACCAACATCAGAATTATGGGGGTGCCAGGGGAAGAGCAAGAGCAAGATATTGAAAACCTATTTAAAGAAATAATGACAGAAAACTTCCCGTACCTGGTGAAAGAAATAGACTTACAAGTCCAGGAAGCGCAGAGAACCCCAAACAAAAGGAATCCAAAGAGGACCACACCAAGACACATCATAATTAAAATGCCAAGAGCAAAAAACCAAGAGAGAATATTAAAAGCAGCAAGAGAAAAACAGTTAGTTACCTACAAGGGAGAACCCATACGACTGTCAGCTGATTTCTCAACAGAAACTATGCAGGCCAGACGGGAGTGGCAAGAAATATTCAAAGTGATGAATAGCAAGAACCTAATAACCAAGATTACTCTACCCAGCAAAGCTATCACTCAGAATTGAAGGGCAGATAAAGAGCTTCACAGATAAGAAAAAGCTATAGGAGTTCATCACCACCAATCCAGTATTATATGAAATGCTGAAAGGTATTCTTTAAGAAGAGCAAGAAGAAGAAAAAGGTAAAGATAAAAATTATGAACAACAAATACATATCTATCAACAAGTGAATCTAAAAATCAAGTGAATAAAAAAATCTGATGAACAGAATAAACTGGTGAATATAATAGAATCAGGGGCATGGAAAGGGAGTGGACTGACAATTCTCTGGGGGAAAGAGGTGTGGGGGGTACGGGAAGAGACTGGACAAAAATCGTACACCTATTGATGAGGACAGTGGGGGGGGCGGTAAGGGCAGAGGGTGGGGTGGGAACTGGGTGTAGGGGAGTTATGGGGGGAAAAAGAGGAACAATTGTAATAATCTGAACAATAAAGATTTATTAAATTAAAAAAAAGAAAAAGAAAAAAGAAAAAAAATCAGTAACAGATAGAAACTCAAAAGAAACCCACCCAATTTTCATTCAAAGGTGCACTCAAACACATATTACTGAATCTACTTGGGCCCTATTAAAAAACAACAAAACCCTGCATAATATATCTTAAAACCTATGGTCTGACATGTTATTTGCTTACATTAATATGAAGACTACAGTATCTGTATTGAAATATAAGATTTAAAATGCTTATCATGGCCCAGGCATCATGGCTCAGTGGTTGAGTATTAACCTATGAACCAGGAGGTCACAGTTTGATTCCGTTTGATTCCTAGTCAGGGCACATGCCCTCAGGTGGCAGGATCCATCCCCAGTGTGGGGCCTAAAGGAGGCAGCCAATCAATGATTCTCTCTCATCTTTGGTATGTTTCTCTCTCTTCTTTCTTTCTCTTCTCTCTCTCTCTCTCTCTCTCTCTCTCTCTCTCTCTCTCTCTCTTCCTCTCTGAAATCAATAAAAATATTTTTTAAATGCTTATCATGACTATGACTCAAAAATTTATGTGTGTGATTGTGAAGGTGGGAAATGAAGGAGTGGCGGGGGGGGGGGGGGGGCAGCATACATGCACTTAGGTACTCACCTGCTCCAGTTTAAAGATGTGCTGATTAAAGTAGTGTTGTAAACGTTCATTAGCAAAATTAATGCAGAACTGTTCAAAGCTATTATTTTCATAATCTTCAAAGCCAAAAATATCAAGAACACCAATTGACAAAGTCTACAAAGCAGGAAAAAAATTATGGTTGAAAAAATTATGCTCAAATTTATTTCATAAATAGTATTTATAGTAAGAAACAAATGCTCAAAGTTCTTTTTCAGCATTGGAGAGTAGGTTTTGGGGGCCAACATTTAACCACATTATACCACAAATAAAAAGCATTTTAGTTCTCTTTAGTTGCATCTTTTTCTTTTTATCCTAATTATATTTTTATTATCCAAAATTTTAAACAACGTAACCCACTGATTATTCTACAGAAATGTACAAAGCTGGGACACTGGCCAGTTATCTCAACCTCAGAAATTCCTCAATTCCAAGCAACAAGGGAATGGAAATAACAGGCTATGGGAATTCAAAAAGTTACTTCAGTACTACTAGGTCACTATTGGCTATGTCTTGTTTTTATACCAAGAGGGCCATGCAATTTTTCCTACTTTGACTTCCATATTCCAATAGAATCCTGCTTTAAAAACCAGGCTAACAAGGATGTTTAATCAGCCTTGTGCAAGCTAGAAATAAAACTGAATATCAGAATATGTGGTTTCTTGAAGTTAAAATTTTTTATCCAAAAAAAAAAAAAAAATTGTAGCCCTAGCCAGTTTGGCTCAGTGGACAGAGCGTCAGCCTGCGGACTGAAAGGTCCCGGGTTCGATTCCGGTCAAGGGCACGTACCTCAGTTGCAGGCTCCCGGCCCTGGTCAGGGACATGGTCCCTGGTCAGGAGCATGCGGGAGGCGACCAATCAATGATGTGTCAACCAATCTCATCAATGTTTCTCTCTGTCTCTCCCTCTCCCTTCCACTCTATCTAAAAGTCAATGGGAAAAATATCCTCGGGTGAGGATTAAAAAAAAATGTACAAGGATTATAATGTTAAATAGTTCTAAAAGGATTACAACAAAACACAACAATATATTCTTCATCCTCAATTTCTGAACCCTAATATCAACAACTCTCAAATCATTGAGCTGTTTGGTATGGAATAGTATAGTATAGTGTAGTATAGTATAGTATATATAGTATAGCATAGAAGTGCTTATTTTTCTATTTCTTGATATTTCACTTGTAGAAATTATCTTCTAACTACTTACTACTGATGATAGGGATTTAACTCTAATACTCCCATACCAACATTCTTCTCACCACTCCACCTCATTCTTGAAATACAGTTGTATTGACAACTTTGGTTAAATGAAAATAATTTTTCTCCACCAGTGCTAAGAGAGATACTAGGCAAAATGATGTAATGAGTGATAGTGAGAGATATTTTTTAAGTTTCCATTAAGAGTATTTTGTTTTCCATAAGTACCTAAATCAATAAAATTCAAATCTACTTCCTACTGTCACATCCACCCCCCAAAATAAAAGTATTTTGTTTGATTAATTCTGTTGACTAAATTCTAAGCCCTTATGAAAATAATGACCTTCAAAAATAAGTTAATTTGTCAAATTAGATTACAATTAAAATTAATATTCAGTGGGCTCACATAAAGCATAAAAAGTTCATATAAAAGCAATTTTACATTTAAAATAATCAAATTAAGTAATAAAGATGACATTTCTTTTTTCTTTTCCCTGACCCAGAGCTTGAGGATAGAACCTGCAGACTGGAAGCCACCGGCACCAAAGACATGACCCCAAAAGGGCTGGCGCCCTGTCCTTCTGCCTCAGTACGTTACAGGGACAGAGACAACACACCTGATCTCCCCCAGAAAGAGGATTAAAGATGACATTTCTAATCAGCCTAAAAAGGCAAACTATTCATTCCATAAAAGTTGTTAGAAAATGAATTTGAAATTATTAAAATTAAATATCTAAAATCTACCATATTAAAAGTAAATTCCAATTGGAAAAAAAGGTCTGAATATAAAAAACTATATTCTAAATGTATGAGAATAAATATTTTATAATTTGGGCTGGAAGAGGACTTCCAATGTAAAATAAATAAATAAGGTCCAGGACAATAAAAGAAAAGAATGACAGAACTACACAAAAATTTAAAACATAAAGACTTCAAAAAACACAACATAAACAAATCTTTAAAGAGAAAATGTTTGCAATGTACGTCAAACTAAACGTCTCTGCAATATCCACAATGACTCCTAAAAAGGAATAACAAAAAGATAAAATGAACAACAAAAATAGGAAAAATATATAAAGAAATAAAGAAAAGAAATAGAACAGAGAAAATATGAGATGCTCAACTTTCATCTATCATTAAAAACATTGGTAACAAATGGACTAATCTTCCTTGTCAGATTAACCTAATGATAATTCTGAGAATAGCCAATGTGACTAAAGGTGTAGCAGGGAAATGGACACTTTTATGCACTACTGGTGGAAGTGCAGTTTTTTTTGAAAAGCAATTTAGCAGCATCTACCAAAATGTTAAACATATATATCCTTGAATCCAGCAATTCGTTTTGAGGATTTTGTCCTAGAGAAATGTATGCAAAGAATATTTGTTACATTATTATTTAACAATAAAAAAATTAATATATTTTTAATGGGGGAATTTATGGTACACATCCAAAGTATATATTACAAAGTTGATAAAAATGAGGTACACATTGGTACAGAGAACAGACTGACAACTGTAAGAGGGTGGGGGGTTTAGGGGCCAGGTTAAAAAGGTGAAGGAATTAATGAAAACTATTAACCTATAAATATGACAAATATTTAATATTTGTCATAAAAAAAAACAAAACAAAACAACAATTCATAGACACAGACAACACTATGGTGATTACCAAAGAAAAAGGAGGCTAGGGGAGGTAAAAGAGGGTAAAGGGGGGATAAATGGTGATGGAAGGGGACTTGATGTGTGGTGATAAACACAATAAATACACAGAGGATGTATTATAGAATTGCACACCTGAAATCTATATAATTTTATTAACCAACTAGTAGCCCATTTGCAGGAAGAATCCTGCAAGCGGCCGCTGCGGCCGTGTGCGCTGCCGCTGCCGCCGCCGTTGCTGCCTCCGTGCCTGCACCCACGTGCCGCTGCCACCCGCCCCACTCCACCCCACTCCGCCCCGCCCGGGCTTTCCCTCTGGCAGCCACCTTGCTTTCCACTTTTCCTCCCTCTTCCTTCTAAGTTGTCTTCAGTCTTCACTCCTCCCTCCCTCAGTGTATGCAAATTAACCACCACCTTTGTTGGGTAATTTGCATACTCGCCCTGATTGGTTGGTGGGCGTGGCTTGGGCTGGTGGGCGTGGCTTGGGCATAGCGAAGGTGCGGTCAATTTGCATATTACTGTTTTATTAGGTAGGATGTCACCATAATATATTCAATTAAAATAAAACAATGAGGTATAGCTATATTTCAAGACATACTAGGTTTTAAAAAACAACACACATAGAAGCAATACAGATTGTGTGGACAAAAAGGGGGGTTCTGTGGAAAGTAACCTCACAGGGTGATCTGCTCATAAATTCCTAACTAGGCAGTTCATTGTGGGTAGTCATGTCCCAGGCCTACAACCTCTTGGGTGAAAAGCTTTAAGCCAGCCATGTCCACTGTTCCAGTGTATCTAGGTTAACACACCTTTGAAAAACCAGAAGTAATAACCCTCGAAGGGGGTATTAACTCTCAAGAGAGCACATAATCTTAACTATTCTGTTGCCTCCTCCCACCTTTAGGTAATCTTCCTTAGTTCCCTCCTAATTTCAAATGCATAAAAGAAACTGCAAAAATATTATTCTCCGCAGTACTTGAGATCTTGCTGCTCTCCAGCATATGTCGTCAGTTTGGCTCAAATTAGCTCATAGAAATCCACAACAAGTTAGGACATTTCTTACAATGACAATAGTATAATTGTATTTTTATGTTTAAAAGCAACTCTATATGCACATTTATAGGAATGTAAGTACATAAGAAAAAAGACACAGATTAACAGCTCTTCTAAACAGGATAATAAAAACAGAAATAAGGAAGAAAACAGCAGGGAATAGAGATAAAAAGATGACTCTTACATAACTCTGTCTTTTTAAGTTTAATGTATTAACCATTTTATTAAAACCGTTTTCTAGAAAAAATATATAATTTATGTATGTCTACCTTGGTATTTTGCTCCAAATCTTTACTATTCAGAAGTGCATGATTAATCCGAAAAACTATCCAGTCAAATAGGGCACTATATAAAGACTTAGCCATGGAATTCCTCACTGTCACAGCCTGAAAAAAAAAGAAAGGGTTAGGAATACAAGTGAAATTGGCAATAATCTAACTAAGATATTATAACAAAGTGTGTTTTGTTCTCACTAAATAAAAAAAGCTTACTATCATGAATTCAAAATTAAGTTTTCTCTCAATATAAATAGCTTCTAATTATAATAGGCTATAAGTTTTCTATATACATTCATTGATTTAGTCCAACTCAAAGAATCTAGGCTAAAACTCTCTGGAAAAATAAGAAAAAATGTAGGTTATTCAGTTCAAAATAGTTTTACTGAAAATTAAGGTGTATATATATATATTTCACCTGGTAAAGACAGTACAACAGGAAGTTTGCAAAAAAATTAACCTTGTCATCTAAAGTGGAGAAGAGTATTCCAAGGAAAGCAATAAATCTGTTAGCAAAAAGGCCATCAATTATGTGCAGAATCCCAGTCAGATTCTTAAAACATAACCCTAACACCACTACAACTACATTCCCGGTTATCTTCAGCTTGTCATCAATAGTAACTTCTAGAATTTTTCCATCCCTACACAGAGTAACAATTCTTTCATTACAGAGTTATGCAATTTATTTTTCCCTCATTTAAAACTCTCCCCAGTTTATGGAAACTCTGGACTAACTGCTCAATTTTTCTATAAATCTGAAATTGTTCTAAAACACAAATTCTACTAGTTAAAGAAAATTCAACATTTTAAAAGTACTACAGCCGCCCAGCCAGTGTGGCTCAGTGGTTGAGCATCTACCCATGAACCAAGAGGTGACTGGTTCTAGTTCAGGTCAGGGCACATGCCTGGGTTGCGGGCTCCATCCCCAGTATGGGGTGTACAGGAGACAGCCAATTGATGATGCTTCTCTCTCATCAATGCTTCTATTTCTCTAACCTTCTCCCCTCCTCTCTCTCTCTCTCTCTCTCCCTCAAAAAAAAAAAAAATCAATAAAAACATATTTTTAAAAAAAAAAAAAAAAAGTACTACAACCTAAAGTAGGGGTACATATGTCTTAGATAATCTTAAGTCTTAGCACTTAGAATACAATCATTTATATATTTATCACCTAGGAACTTATTTTGAAGCTTGTATATTCAGGTACACATTTATATTCAGTTCTGAAGTTTAGAGGAAGTAAAGAGTAATGATTAACAGCTGGACAATCTTCCAATACCAAATTCTCTACTTATTCTAGTTGTGTGACCTTAGTCCAGTGGTTCTCAACCTTTCTAATGCCACAACCCTTTAATACAGTTCCTCATGTTGTGGTGACCCCCAACCATAAAATTATTTTCGTTGCTACTTCATAACTGTAATTTTGCTACTGTTAAGAATCGTAATGTAAATATCTGTGTTTTCCGATGGTCTCAGGCGACCCTGCTGTCGTGACCACAGGTTGAGAACCGCTGCTGTAGAGCCTAAGACCATCGGAAAACACAGATATTTACATTAAGATTCATAACAGTAGCAAAATTACAGTTATGAAGTAGCAACGAAAATAATTTTATGGTTGGGGGTCACCACAACATGAGGACTGTATTAAAGGGTCGCGGCATTAGAAAGGTTGAGAACCACTGCCTTAGTCAAATTATTTAAACTCTTAGGCTACAGCTTATACATTTGCTGTGTAGAGATCATACAGATGATGACTGAATTTCTGAATTTCAGGTAAAAAGAAAAAAAAAGGAAACTTCAAGTTTCTAGACAAAAAAATTTACTGCTACCTAAAAACCACTACCAAAGAGAAGACAGGTATCAAATTCTATATCTTTAACATTATCAACTTGAAAATAATTGGGAAATGTTTATAAGTTCTGAGAGAAAAAGGAACGTGGCCCTAGAATTCTATACTTATGCAAGTTATCAACAACATATCTTTAAAATACCAATAAAACCATAGTAGAATGTCTACAAATAATTGCCATTCTATTTTTCCCAGAGGGAGAAAAGGGAATAAAGATAATCTGATCATATTCAGCAAAAGTAAAACATTTTAAATCTAAATAAACAAGCAAGATACAAAAAAGAAGACAACATATTGGTTATTTCAACCCATTAAATATAATGGGTTAATTTTTTTAGTTAAAAGACAGACCTTCATATTAAATTAAAAACTAAGCCCCACCTATTTATGGTTTAGAGTTAGATACTATTTTCATAAAATATAGTTAAATAGAATCCAGATTTACCAAAGTATACCAATACTTATTTACCCCACAACTCCCAATATTATACTTTCAGCCCTTATTCTCTGAAATGCACTCCTGCCTACCACAGCTTAATCTCAATAAGCCCAATATCAATTAATATTTTCCCACACAAACAAGATCTCATTTAGTGTTTCCTATCTCACTGTATAGTACCAATATTCTTATAGTTGTGTGAACCAGAATATTAAGATTCATCCTTAACATTACTTCTTCCTCCTTGCCTCCCATTTAGCAAATCACTGACAGATCCTGTTGGTTTTACCATCTAAATTTCTTTCATTTTAACTATAATGATTTCTCCCTACCATTTTCTTACCATTCTAGACAAAGCAGCAAACACCTTTCTCCTCAGTACTAATACAGCCTCCAAATTAATCTTTCCATATTCACTCTTGCCCTCTGTTTTCTAATCCTAAAATGATCCCCAAGATTCCCATCTCCTGCTGTACAGGTTCTATATCACATGTACACAACCTAAGTGTGAGCAGGACTGTAACTATGATGGATTTCATTCCACTAATTGTCATATATTATATGACAAAGATAAAGAGATTTTAAAGATTTCATTATGTCCCCAAACAGCTGACTTTTTTTGTTTTTTTTTAACTTATTTATAGGAAGATCATCCTGGATAGAGCTGACTAATTCAGAGGAAACTCTTAAAAGAAACTGATTTCTTTCATCAGAGATTCTCCTGCTGGCCTTGAAGAAGCAAACTGCTATGCTGTGAACAGGACTCTTGACAGCCAACAAGAAATTCGGGGTCTCAGTCCTACAACTGCAACGAACTGAATCCTGTCAACAACCTGTGAACTTGAAAGAGGATGTTGAGTCTCAGATGAGAACACAGCCCTGACAAACATCTTGACTTCAACCTGATGAAACCCTGAGCAGAGTACCCAGCTAACCTGTGCCCAGACATGATCCATGGAAACTGTCAGATAATAAAATTGTATTAAGTGGCTAAGTCTGTTACACAGCTATACAAAACTAATATACTTGTTTCCAAATAACTCTTCACACTGCTGCCAGAGTGAAGAGTTATTTGGAAATTTCCATTGATCTTCAGATAAAATACTAAAAGCCTTAAGGACTGCTCCTCATTTTATACATAGCACATTTAATACCTAGCACATTTCTAAGCACATATTTCTAAACAAATACACTAAACAAATATAAATAAAAAATAAAGCAGAGGCTATAAATATAATCTCAGAAAGCTAAATTTAAAGTTAAAATGTTTTATAATGAAAAAAGTTGTTAAAGAAAATACAAAAGCAATGAAATCTTATGCAAAAACAGTTTGGCTTTTTCTGCTATTTAGAAAGGAGCTCTCAAAGTTGGACACTATAAAATATGACATAAGATACATGACATACATAATGAAAATATGTAGACTTGTAGGTACAGTTAGGAGGGACCTAAAAAGTGGGATAAATGGATCAACGTCAGCCCATAAAGCATTCTCTACAGTTCAATCACTATTTCCCCACCCTTGTGTCTTCTAATCTCATATTGCTGTCCTATTTTTATAATTCTCTAGTTTCATTTCTTATCACTTTCATAAAATTACACTAAAATAATCAGATTTTCAATAGTTTCTTACTTCTATACACCTGGATAGTCCAATAATAATGGCTCACTATAGCAATAAATCTCATCTGGAAGCCTCACTATACAGATTATAGTTAAAGTCATAGGACTGGGTAAAATAATCTAAATAAAGAATACAGAGAGGAAAAAATAAAGACTGTGTCGTAGGGCATTCCATCTTTCAAAGGTTAGAAAGAAGGGAAAAAAAGCAAACAGACAAAAAGTAAAAACTAAAAAAATAAACCAGGAGAGTCTGAAATACCAAAATATAAGAAACTGCCTCAGTGGTTGAGCATCAATCTATGAACCAGGAGGTCATGGTTTGATTCCCGGTCAAGGCACATGCCCAAGTTGTGGCTGTGGGCTCGAACCCCAGTGTGGGGTGTGCAGGAGGCATCCAATCAATGATTCTCTCTCTCCCTCTCCCTTCCTCTCTGAAATAAATAAAAATATTTTGTAAAAAAAGAAGGAATAATCAATTGGGTCAAATATTGCTCATTTATAATTCTATTTATCATCTCTTTACCCCATATTAATAATATGAAACTTAAGAATGGTGAACAGATTATGAGCTTTTAAGAAAAATGTAAGACTAATTACTTAAAATCACATTCAACTTTAAGTTTCCAAGTTGATGGAAAGTTCACAAATTTCAAAGGCCCAGAAATATTTCAATCAACCCTTTTTCTTGTTACTTTTATTTTGTGTTAAGAGAAATGACACTACCCAAACTTCTAAAAATTATCAGAGTACTTTGATCCAAAGAAAATCTACTCATACCTCTGCCAGTCTGTATGGTAAAATAAGCTTTTCTCCCACTGTCACAGTCTTCCTCGTAACTAATGCTTCAAATAGCACCTCTTCTTTAACCTGTATAGCAGAAAAGTTTAATATATAAGATTCATAACAATGGTTTGAATTATTTATTGAAAAGCCACATAGAGAAAAAAATTGAGATTAGCAAATAGTAAACAACAGAGTAAAAGAAAGACAATACACTGGGAATTTTAAATATTGGCCAAAGTGAAATGTAAGTGTCCTGCCCGGCCGGTTTTGCTCAGTGGTTGAGCGTTGACCCATGCACCAGGAAGTCGAAGGTTCAATTCCAGTCAGGCTCAATCCCCAGTAGGGGGTGTGCAGGAGACAGCAATGTTTTTCTCTCCTCTATGTTTCTATTTCTCCCTCCCTCTCCCTTCCTATCTCTAAAATCAATTTTATTTTAAATGTTTTTAAACATGTATCCCACAGTCTCCACTCCCAGACCCCCCCAAAAAAAGAAATCAAAGGGGTCTTTTTAAATTAAAGTTTTCATTCTGATCATAATGGAGAAACACGTTTTATTGTGTAGAATATGGAAAATATAAAATAGTATAAACAACATTTTAAGACGATCAACCATAATCTCCTAACCTGGAGAAAAGGACTGAACAGTAACAACACTTCTTGAGTTCCCGGAAAACTGCAGTTGGTACTAATTTATGTTTCAGTTGTTTATTTTATTCCTAGACGTTAAAGTATATATGTGTATATACCTTAACACAAAAGTCTACTACTTAAACTATACTCTAGAACAGCAATTTTCAATCAGTGTGCCTCAAAAATTTTTAAAACATGCAATACCTAACTATTTAGTCAGGGGCACTGACCTCTTTTCCCTTAGATTGTCAAATAAAAAAATGACAGCAGCCAACACAATAGCCATCCAATATGAATGAAGCAAAATTATACCTATTTTTTGTCAGATCAGCAAAAAATATATTTTTGGTGTGCCAGAGTTTTAGTAATTAGTTTATGTGTGTCATGAGATTTAAAAAGGTTGAAACCCTGTGAATAATGCTCACACATGCTAACAAGCAGACATATGTAAGAATGCCTATCATAATCCATAATAATAAAAGTGTAATATGATAATTAGACTGGACAGCTGAATGACCTTCCGGACATCATTCCGGATGTCCTTCCTGACGAAGCCACGGCGGCGGGGGCAAGGCAGAGGTGGTTAGGGGTGATCAGGCAGGCATGCAGAGTGGTTAGGGGTTATGAGGCAGGCAGGCAGAGTGGTTTGGTTAGGGGCGATCAGGCAGGCAGGCAGGCAAGCAGTTAGGAGCCAGCAGTCCCGGATTGCAAGAGGGATGTTCAACTGCCGGTTTAGACAGTTGGACATCCCCCGAGAGGTCCCAGATTGCGAGAGGGTGAAGACTGGGCTGAGGGACCCTCCTCCTCCCCCACCCCGTGCACGAATTTCATGCACCGGGCTTCTAGTACTATTTATAAATTGAAAATTACAAACAATCTCAATCTCCACTAAAACAGATAAGCTATGTTGTTATATTCATAGAATGGAATTTTAAATAGCAATTAAAAAGAAGATTCTATGCCAAAACCGGTTTGGCTCAGTGGATAGAGCGTCGGTCTGCGGACTGAGGGGTCCCAGGTTCGATTCCGGTCAAGGGCATGTACGTTGGTTGCGGGCGCATCCCCAGTGGGGGATGTGCAGAAGGCAGCTGGTCGATGTTTCTCTCTCATCGATGTTTCTAGCTCTCTATCCCTCTCCCTTCCTCTCTGTAAAATATCAATAAAATATATTTAAAAAAAAAAAAAAAAAGAAGATTCTAGAGCAGTGGTTCTCAACCTTTCTAATGCCGCGACCCTTTAATACAGTCCTCATGTTGTGGTGACCCCCAACCATAAAATTATTTTCGTTGCTACTTCATAACTGTAATTTTGCTACTGTTATGAATCGTAATGTAAATATCTGTGTTTTCCGATGGTCTTAGGCTCTACAGCAGCGGTTCTATATAATAGAGGCTCATTGCACTAGAGGCTCATTGCACTGATTCTCAGTCAGGGCACATGCCTGTGTTTCGGGCTCGATCCCCAGTGGGGAGCGTGCAGGAGGCAGCCAATCAATGATTCTCTCTCATCATTGATGTTTCTATCTCTCTCTCCCTCTCCCTTCCTCTCTGAAATCAATAAAAATATATTTTAAAAAAAAGAATTTAGTAAACAGGAGACTTAAAACATTTAATGTTGTCTCAGGTAACTATAAAAAGTAATTTGAAAAATAAATTAATTAAACCATTATTTTTTTTTAAGATTTTTTTAATTGATTTTCAGAGAGAGTGGAAGGGAGGATGAAAACATCCATGTGAGAATGAAACTAATGAGCTGCCTCCTGCATGGATATTGAGCCTGCAAAATCAAAGTAGCAAATTTTTGTTGCAGGGCACACACCCAACCAACTGAGCCACCCTGGCCAGGGCAAATTAAACTATTTTCTTAAATGTTTTCTTACTTTTTAAAATATATTTTTATTGATTTCAGAGAGGAAGGAAAAGGGAGCAAGAGATAGAAACATCAATGATGAGAAAGAATCATTGACAGGCTGCCTCCTGCATGCCCCCGACTGGGGAGCGAGACCAAAACACAGGCATGTGCCCTGACTGAGAATCAAACTGTGATCTCCTGGTTCGTAGGACGATGCTCTATCCACTGAGCCACACCAGCTGGGCAATCAATTTTTTTTAATTCTTTATTGTTGAAAATATTACATGTCTCCTTTCCCCCAACCCTGACCTCACCCCAGCCGTTCCCACCCCCCAGCACATGCCCTCAACCCCCTACTGTGTGTGTCCATGGGTTATGCTTAAATGCATACACACAAGTCCTTTGTTTGCTCTCTTACACCCGTCCCTCCCCTGCCGTCCCTCTGAGGTTAGACAGTCTGTTCGATGCTTCTATGTCTCTAGATCTATTTTTGTTCATCAGTTTATGATGTTCATTATATTCCACAAATGAGGGAGATCATGTGATATTTATCTTTCTCTGACTGGATTATTTCGCTTAGCATAATGCTCTCCAGGTCCATCCATGTTGTTGCAAATGGTAATAGTTCCTTCTTTTTTACAGCAGCATAGTATTCCATTGTGTATATGTACCATAGTTTTCTAATCCACTCATCTGCTGTTTTAGGCTGTTTCCAAATCTTAGCTATGGTGAATTGTGCTGCTATGAACATAGGGGTGCATATATCCTTTCTGATTGGTGTTTCTAGTTTCTTCGGATATATTCCCAGGAGTGGGATTACTGGGTCAAATGGGAGTTCCATTTTCAGTTTTTTGAGGAAACTCCATACTGTTTTCCACAGTGGTCGCACCAGTCTGCATTCCCACCAGCACTGTACGGGGGTTTCTTTTTCTCCACATCCTTGCCAACACTCATCATTTGTTGATTTGTTAATGATAGCCTTCTGACAGGTGTGAGATGGTACCTCATTGTCATTTTGATTTGCATCTCTTGGATGATTAGTGACTTTCAGCATGTTTTCATATGTCTCTTGGCCTTCTGTATGTCCTCTTTCAAAAAGTGTCTATTTAGGTCCTTTGCCATTTTTTGATTGAATTGTTTGTCTTTTGTAAAGCTGTATGAATTCTCTATACATTTTGGAGATTAAATCCTTATTGGAGATAACACTGGCAAATATGTTCTCCCATGCAGTGGGCTCTCTTATGTTTTGTTGATTATTTCTTTTGCTGCACAGATTTGATGTAGTCCCATTTGTTTATTCTCTCCTTAGTTTCCATTGTCTTAGAAGCTGAATCAGTAAAGATATTGCAATGAAATATGTCTGATATTTTGCTGTCTATGGAGTCTTCTAAAATTTTTACGTTTCTCGTCTTACGTTTAAATCCTTTATCCATTTTGAGTTTATTTTTGTGTATGGTGTAAATTGGTGGTCTAGTTTCATTGTTTTGCATGTATCTGTCCAATTTTCCCAACACCATTTATTGGAGAGACTGTCTCGATTTTACTGAATGATCTTGCCTCCTTCTTCAAATAGTAATTGAGCATAATGGCTTGGGTCAATTACTGGGATCTCTGCTCTGTTCCATTGGTCTATATGCCTGTTTTTGTGCCAGTATCAGGCTGTTTTGAGGACAGTGGCTTTGTAATATTGCTTGATATCTGGTACTGCCATTCCTCCAACTTTGTTCTTCTTTCTCAGGATTGTTGTGTCTATTCAGGGTCTTTTTTAATTCTATAAGAATTTTTGGAGAGTTTGTTCTAGGTCTGTGAAATATGCCATTGGTATTTGGGCAACCATTATTTTAAAAACTTTTTTTCTTGTAAAATAAATAAATAATACATGATATTAAATTAAAATAAATTTATATTTATCATTGAATGGAATCACTTCGGAAGTAGGGAAATTAAGTTAAATCTTAACTAAAGAGTTTACATTTTTTATTATACCAGTTACTGTACCTACCTTTTAATTTTATCTCAACAAAAGCCTTAAGACTACAATTACTATTATCAATTGTAACCAATAGAGCTTTATTTTTAATTGCTAACTAACTCTAGACAGGATACCATGGTAGGTGCTGTCATATCTTCTCTAACTCCTCACCTTTGAAGATATCTTCTTTCTGCTTATTACCCAATCTTTATTCCCAGAACCAGTCCAAACTATATATAACAAGAAAGATTTTTAAAAGCTTGTGTTATACAGTGAGATTTGCTATCAAATCACATTTGCTGTTGGCCTAACTTTGACAGTGGTAACCATTCTCAGGATTTGGTTTCTCCTTTTTTCCCCAATACCTGAGTGCTGCTTTGAACTGCTTCCACCAGTCTCTCACCAAAGAAGAAATGCTGCACTAGAACCAGAAACCTTGCTACTTGTTGATCACCAGCCACAATCCCTGTGTTACAGTTCCAAACGTTTGACTAAAACATTACTTAAAATGCCTGACTGACAGCAGCTGTGCGACACTGCAGGTTGCCCAGGACCAAACCAGAGAGGGTCGGACCTGCATTACCACCATTTGGCCACCACCCAGAACTGAAATATCATTGCTGACATGTGCACATAAGGAACTGGTGGGCACTGAAATTGGGTCGCAAAAGAACTGTTGGTCCAGAAAGAAATTCACTACAGACTGATTCATATGCCTTTCAGCATAACTATTATTGCTGGTCTCGTTTTTCGGTTCTTATAAGTGTATTTCTAGTATCACATGATCTCACTCATCTAGGGGAAATGATGAACAACATAGACTGATGAACAAGAACAGACCCAGAAACAAGGAGCATCGATCGGACTGTCGGGCCTCAGAGGGAGGGTAGGGGAGGGTGGGGGGAGGGGGGAGAGATCAAACAAAGGACTTGTGTGCATGCATATGAGCCTAACCAGTGGTTAAGGACAGCAGGGGGGTGGGGGCATGCGTGGGGAGGGGTATGGGATGGGAATGGGGGGATGAGGACAAATATGTGATACCTTAATCAATAAAGAAATTTTTTTAAAAAAGTAATATAGGAAACTAGAGGCTCATTGCACAAAATTTGTTCACTTGGAGGGTTCCCTCAACCCAGCCTGCACCCTCTCGCAGTCCAAGAGCCCTTGGAGGAGTGAGCCTAAGCCGGCAGTCAGACATCCTTAGCACTGCCATGGAAGCGGGAGTGGCTCCCGCCACCGCCACTGCACTCGCCAGCCATGAGCCCGGCTTCTGCCTGAGCAGCGCTCCCCCTGTGGGAGCACAGTGACCACCAGGGAGCAGCTCCTGTGTTGAGTGTCTGCCTCCTGGTGGTCAGTGTACGTCATAGCTACCAGTTGTTTTGCCAGTCTGTTGATTTGCATATTAGCCCTTTATGCTTGTGGGATGGGGCCAAAACTGGCTCTCTGACATCCCCCAAGGGGTCCTGCATTGTGAGAGGGCACAGGCCAGGCAGAGGGACCCCACCAGTGCACAATCAGGGCTGAGGAGGTTGGCCAGCCAGGGAGGGACCATGGGAGGGCTGCAGGGCATGTCCGACCTGTCTCACTCAGTCCTGATCGGCCGGACCCCAGCAGCAAGCTAACCTACTGGTCAGAACGTCTGCCCCTGGTGGTTAGTGCACATCATAGCGACTGTTCAACCAGTTGACTGTCTGCCTCCTGGTGATTAGTGCACGTCATAGCGAGCAGTTGAACGGCCTTAGCATATCATTAGCATATTATGCTCTGATTGGTTGAACAGACTACTGTACATTTAGCATGTTAGGCTTTTATTATATAGGTTAGGCAGTTGTTTCCTGGTTTCATTTATATAAGTTTCATAAAAATGTAAGTACAGCTTTTGTCAATGTAATAAATCAGATGGTTGGTAATGTTCTTTACCTATCTGTGTCTCATTGGAAAAGGGTGTATTTGCAAAGGAATGGCTGCTCCATGAAACAGAACATAGAGCAAGCATATCGGATACTTCGTACCTGCGGTTCCCCAAGGATGGACTGAAAACCCTAGGGGTTCTCAAGGTCTTTTCCGGGAGCTCGTGGGGTCATAAACAAAATATCTGTTCAAAATGCCAGATGGATCAGTAGATTTTAATGTAACAGAGTACAAAATGAACAATCTAGTTTCATCTTCCACACAGCAACCAGCCTTTAGAAAACCACCAGTTTTTAAGTTTTGGTGTAGTAGCACAAAAGAATGTCTTCAATGATCTGAAAAGACTATTCAAATACTCTTCCATTTTCCAATTTTATATCTGTATGAGATCAAATTTTCTTCATATACTTCCACCAAAATAACATATTGCAACATATTAAAAGTCAGAAGCATGTGGACCTAACTGTCTACCATTGAGCAAGGCATTAAAAAGATTTCTAAAAATGTAAAGCAGTGCTACCTTCTCACTATATCTTTTTTCATTATGAAAAAATAGTTACTTTTTATAAAATGTCATTTATGTTAATATGTAATGGGTTTATGATGGCTACATTAAAATAAATTAAATATTTTAAAATTAAAAAAATAAATAAGTAAATAAATAAATAAATAAATAATAAAATAAAATGCCTGACTGAAATGTTCTCTGACCCTCATGACCTTCAAAACCAAACTCAACATCCTGGTAGAATTTCCACTGAGTGAGTCTAGTTCCAAATTAAGGTACTCCTCCCTTCTCCTGCCCCTTCTGCCAGGCTAACACATTCCATTGAAGTTAATAAGCAACATCCAGGCGTGTACAAAATAATAAACACTTTAAGGTCAGATAAACAAGAAAGAGGCATCCATTGCTCTCAGAGAACACCGTCACCTTATAATAGACATAAACTAGTTAACAATTAACTTTCTGCTACAAAACTAAAAATAAACTATCTTACATAGAAACTGATGGAGTCAGACCATTTAACAAGGTTAAGCCTCATGAGTTGGCACATGAACCAAGATTTTAAAGATGAACAGTATTTTAATACAAAAAAGCAAGCTATTCATAATTGCAAAAAAAAAAAACTGTAAACAACCAAGATATCCTTTAAGAGGTGAATGGATAAATAAACTATGATTTAGCTATACATGGAATATTACCCAGCAATATAGAGAAATGAGCTATTGAGACAAGAAGCTTCTGCCTGCCAGCTTGATCAACCCCTAACCGCTCCCCTGCCAGCCTAATTGACGCCTAACTGCTCCCCTGCCAGCCTGATCGCCCCCAACTGCCCTCCCCTGCAGGTCTGGTTGCCCCCAACTGCCATCCCCTGCAGGCCTTGTCACCCCCAACTGCCCTCCCCTGCTGGTCTGGTCACCCCCAATTGCCCTCCCCTGCAGGTCTGGTTGCCCCCAACTGCCCTCCCCTGCCGAACTAATCTCATCCCCAACTGCCCTCCCCTGCCAGCCATCTTGTGGCGGCCATCTTGTGACAACGTGAGGGTGGCCATCTTGTGATGATGTCACGCAAAGGCATCACACCAACCTAGGCTTTTATTATATAGGATATAGCTAGACAAAAATATTTGCAGATATATGAATATACCCAGGTTAGTATACACACATATTTCCTTATTCTGTCAGAGGAGAAAGCCTATGAAAAATGATATCCCTTTCAAAATGAATCTGACAAGACAAGAAGTTAGCTGGGAAGCATGAGAAATCATCACTACAGAAAGAAAGAATCCTATATAATAAAAGAGTAATATGCAAATTGACCATCACACCAACACACAAGATGGCTGCCCCCATGTGGACACAAGATGGCCGCCACAAGATGGCCAGCAGGGGAGGGCAGTTGTGGGAGATCAGGCCAGCAGGGGAGGGCAGTTGGGAGGGACCAGGCCTGCAAGAGAGGGCAGTTGGGGGCGACCAGGCCTGCAGGGGAGGGCAGTTAAGGGTGACCGGACCAGCAGAGGAGGGAAGTTGGGGGCGACCAGGCCTGCAGGGGAGGGCAGTTGGGGGGGACCTGGTCTACAGAGGAGGTCAGTTAGGGGCGACCAGGCTAGCAGGGGATGGCAGTTGGGGGTGACAAGGCCTGCAGGGGAGGGCAGCTGGGAGCGACCCGGCCAGCATAGGAGGGCAGTTGGGGACGATCAGGAATCAGGCCTAAATGGGCAGTCGGACATCCCTCAAGGGGTCCCAGATTGGAGAGGGTGCAAGTTGGGCTGAGGGACACACAACCCCACCCCCGTGCAGGTATTTCGTGCACCGGGCCTCTAGTAAGGTAATAAAGACCTTGTTATGGAAAGAAGCATTGTAGGTTTCTATATAACTACTAGAGGCCCGGTGCACAAAATTCGTGCACAGGGGAGGGGTATCCCTTAGCCCGGCCTGCACCCTCTCCAATTCGGGACCCCTTGGGGGATGTCCGACCGCCAGCTTAGCAGGGAGAGGGCCTAATGTGGCAGTCGGACATCCCTCTCACAAACCGGGACCACTGGCTCCTAACCGCTCACCTGCCTACCTGTCTGATCGTCCCTAATTACTCTGCCTGCCTGCCTGATGCCCCTACTGCTCTCCCCTGCCAGCCTGATCGCCCTAACTGAGCTCCCCTGCTGGCTTGATTCCCCTCACTGCTCTCCCCTGCTAGCCTGATTCTCCTAACTGCTCTCCCCTACCGGCCTGATCGCCCTAACTTCTCTCCCCTGCCGGCCCAATCACCC
This sequence comes from Cnephaeus nilssonii, assembly GCF_951640355.1. Classification (NCBI taxonomy): domain Eukaryota; kingdom Metazoa; phylum Chordata; class Mammalia; order Chiroptera; family Vespertilionidae; genus Cnephaeus; species Cnephaeus nilssonii. The sequence goes on along the minus strand of NC_137072.1, from coordinate 2,564,454 downwards.
TAACTGCTCTCCCCTGCCGGCCTGATCCCCCTAACTGCTCTCCCCTACCGGCCTGATCTCCCCTAACTGCCTCTACCTCTGCCTCGGCCCCGCCACCATGGCTTTGTACGGAAGGACGTGCAGAAAGTCGTCCAGAAGTCCGGTCTAATTAGCATATTACCCTTTTATTAGTATAGATGAAGAAAGAAAAATTTAATATCCTTTTCTCCCCATCCATCTAGATACCCCATCTTCAAATAAAACAATCTAATCAAAATCTTAGCATGAGAAGAAATCTGAAATATAGAAGAAAAAGTAGCAAAGGCCTAGAATATTATGCCATCTTGAGTGAAATATTCATCCTATACAGCAAATTGGGGGATTATGGGTATCTAGGGCAAGAAGAGGCAGGGTAGAAAACCCAAATTTTCGAAACATTGTAGCACACGCAATAGCAAAATATCCACCTTTTAGGCAAACACTATTAATAAAAAAGTATTAACCTAGTTTCCCCTACAAAACTTCCACAAAATAAAAACTGACAAGTTACCCAGTATTTGAAATGACAATTGAGAATGTAATCACTCACTTCCAATAATTCTGAGACGACAGGAAGAACTTCTGGATTACAGATATCTATGGAGTCATCCCGGTATGTCTTCTTTTTATAACAGATATTACCTAAATGTAGTATTGCTGAGAGAAGAGAGAAAATCCTGCAAAAATAAGATTATAAATTATAACTTGCTTATGTGTATTCTCTAAGCTTATTTCAACCCAAAAATCATAATCATGCAAATTAACTAGTACAAATATGACGTAGTCTTCAGAAAATAAGAAATATGGGAATAATTATAACTATAAAATTTATTGAGTGTTTACTATGTTAGTCACTGTGCAAAGTGCTTTACAAAACCTTAACTTCAGTATTGTACCTACCACTTGTCAGAAAAGTAATCTGAAGGGGAGGGGTATGGGATGGGAATGGGGGGATGAGGACAAATATGTGATACCTTAATCAATAAAGAAATTTATTTTTAAAAAAAGTAATATAGGAAACTAGAGGCTCATTGCTATTATCTGAATCTGCGGTAGTGTTTCAAAAGTCCATTCCTTCCTAAATGTTTTTCATCCTGACTGGAATGCCCTTTCCCTACACTATCTATTTCAGATCTATTGAATAAAGATGTTTCATGCCTTGGCATATGCATTTTTAACCATGTATCCTAGGTGATTTTTTCAATTAGTAGTTATCTACACTAATAATAGATGAATATGCAAATTGTCCAAGATGCTGTCACATAATGACCAATAGGCAGGCTGCGTCCTGCCCCCTGCTCAGGGAGCTGCGAGGCCCAGGGCAGGCAGGATAGGATATGATAGAGAGGATAAGGAAGGAGAGGGAGAGGAAGGCAGGCCTGCATGCAGACAGGCCGAGAGGAGAAACAGAAATACAGAAAGGGAACAAGAAAAAGACGCAGGAATGGACAAGGGAAGGAAATGCAGGGCTGCACATGGGCCGGTGGTGATCATGGGGGGGGGGGGGGCGGTGGAGCAGCTGCGCCTGGCGAGGGACGGGGTGCAGGCGGCGCGGGGCAGGGAGCCCCGCCCAGATGCGGGAGGAGGGCGGTGGCCCCTGGTGCAGGCCGTTGGGACGGAAGGGTGGACGGTCCAAGGCCTTCTGGGCAGAGGCACTCCTCTTCACGGCAGCAGCGCCAGGGCTGCGCGGGCCTCGGCCACCTCGCTGGGCTGGGCGCCCCATGCTGGGAGGGGAGATGCAGCTTAGCTGGGCAAGGTCGGACACTAAGGAGGGTCCCACTTTCATCCCCGAAGGCTGGACCCCAAAGACACTGGCCAGGGTTAGGTTAGTGGCGCGTTAAGTGTACTTTGTTGACTAGAAGTTGGGGTGTCCTGGGCAGGGAATGGGAGGAGGACAGTGGCAGGGAGGCCAGGGAAGGGGGTTGGTGAAGGCCTGGCCGGGACTGGGCCCTGGGCAGGGGATTAATGCCCCCCGAACAGAAGCTTTAATATCAAAGTGCACTCAGGCAAGCTAGAAGCAGGTCCCAGAGAAGAAAGGGGAAGGTTTAAAAGAGAAACCAGTGAACATGGTGGGGGAGGGGGGTAGTAATAATAGGGGAGGAGGGACGGAGGTAGGGTTCAGGCTCACAAAGGAAAGGCGAATGGGGGAGGAGGGTGGGAGGAGTAAGAAGGAGACAGATACAGGGAATGAAGGGAGAGAAGGGAGGAAGGAGGGAGGGAGAGGGGCTGCGGGAGGTTCAAAGGGAGGGAGGGAAAGAAAGCAGGAAAGAGAAAGATGCTAAAATGGGGTGAGGCCAGGAAAATAGTTAAATAAAAAGAAGAAACAGAATGTGAGAGTGAGGGGAGTTTAAAAGGAGGAGTTAGTAAGAAAATTAAGTATAGGGTGATTTTTTTTAAATGTAGTCGGACCTCCCCTGAGGGCCCCCGGACTGTGAAAGTGCGCAGGCTTGGCTGAGACGCCCCCCCTCCCTGTGCATGAATTTCGTGCACTGGGCCTCTAGTCTATATATATAAAAGCCTAAGCGACTGTTCGACTGTTGGATAGGTAGCTATGACATGCACTGGCCACCAGAGGACGTTCAACGCACAGGGATGGAAACATGGAACAGACTGATGAATCTCAGAGGGAAGGGGGGAGGAGAGAGGGTGAGAAGAGATTAAAGATCTTATATGCATACTAGAGGCCCAGTGCACGGATCGTGCACTGGTGGGGTCCCTCGGCATGGCCTGCGGGGATCAGGCTGAAATCGGCAACCGACATCCCCCGAGGGGTCCCGGATTGCGAGAGGGCACAGGCCAGGCTGAGGGACCCCACAAGTGCACGAATCTGTGCACCGGGCCTCTAGCATTTAAGAAAGGCTTTCCTACACGTTATCACATGATCTCCCTTATGTGTGGAATCTATGAACAAATTAAACTGATGAACAAAAAAGATCCAGAGACATTGAAGCATGTAAAAGACTGACATATTTCAGAGGGGGGCAGGGGGAGAGATTAACCAATGAACTTATATGTATACCAGAGGCCCGGTGCACAAAATCCTTGCACTTGGGGGGAGGGGTCCCCTCAGCCTGGCCTGCACCCTAACGCAGTCCAGAAGCCCTTGGGGGATGTCCACCTGACAGCTTAGGCCCACTCCGCATGGACATCCTTAGCACTGCCGTGGAGGTGGGAGAGGCTCCTGCCACTACCACTGCACTCGCCAGCCCTGAGCTGAGCAGTGGCTTCTGGCTGGTGCTCAGTGTGCATCATAGCCACCGGTCGTTCCACCAATTGGTCAATTTGCATATTAGCCTTTTATGCCTGCGGGATTGGTCCAAAGCCGGCTCTCCGACATCCCCCGAGGGGTCTTGGATTGTGAGAGGGTGTAGGCCAGGCCAAGGGACCCCACCAGTGCATGATTGAGGCCAGGGAGGGACACGAGAGGTTGGCCAGCTGGGGAGGGACTGTGGGCGGGCTCCAGGGCATGTTCGGCCCATCTTGCTTAATCCCAATCACCGGACCCCAGCAGCAAGCTAACTTACTGGTCGGAGCATCTGCCCCCTGGTGGTCAGTGCACAACATAGCGACTGGTCAACCAGTAGACTGTCTGCCCCTGGTGGTCAGTGCACATCATAGCGAGTGGTTGAGCGGCCTTAGCATATCATTAGCATATTATGCTTTGATTGTTTGAATGGACAACTGGGCACTTAGCATATTAGGCTTTTATTATATAGGATATGCATAGCCCATGGACAGATAATAGTGTGGGGAAAGGCCCAGGAAGGTGACTGGAACAAGGTAGAGGGGCCCAATAGGGGGTGAAAGGGACATCTGTAATACTTTCAACAATAAAGATAATTTTTTTTAAAAAAAGGCTTTCCTACATCATATGATGGTACCCTTGACAAATGTTTTCTTAAACCAACCTGAGGCCATTGGGGCATATTATCTAGTATCAGGCCCCAACTGTGAAACATTTACATCTGGACCCTCTCTTTTGTCTTCCCTCCCATCCCCCAGTCTTTGAGGAACACAGGCAACTCATCCAGTCAGCAACTAATCCCTCCACTTGTGCTCTCCATCCCATGAACTCCAGTTTACTGGGATACATTATTATACTTTTTTCCTCTCACCTAAACCTACAAGAATTTTTAATCAAAATAATCTCATGTTCACATCTCTCTTACTTTAAAAAACCCATCTTAGATTCCACATCTTCTTTCTCCCCTTCAAAAACAAGCATCCAAATAAGGATTGACTTATAAAATCCTTATCTTTACTTTGTCATCCCTATTTACCATCACATTCTGGCATCTAAAATGTCTCACAGAGGTTACCAAGGACTTCCATGTAACTAAGAAAAGCATATTATTCCTTAGGCATTTAACACAAGTGAACATCTAAAACTGAACACAACTCTATCTAAAAGCCATTCCTGAAAATCCAGATATATACATATATTTGTGCCTTGACCACTTTATTTCTTTAGGATAAATTTGTCCTTACTGATGAAATTTACACTGTGTTTTCCTAAAATTAGGAAGTATTCTAAATAAACAAAGATACTTCTTTAGGGACCTACAGCTATATTTAGAGGTCCTGAGTCAACATCTAATTTATAGGTCTAATTTCTTAAATAATTAAAAATGTTTAATTACTCAAACAAAAGACAAGTCAATTATAAAGGATTAAGTCATAAAATTAGGCTGGGTTAAATTAAAGAGGAAATTTAATATAACTGAAATACTGTAAAAATAAACGAAAGTCAAAAGATATACAAACATTAATTCCTGAGCCATTTTTTAAAAATATTTTTTTATTGACTTTAGAGAGAAGAACCGAAAAGGATAGAGAGAGAGAAACACCAATGAAAGAGAAACATCCATCGGCTGCCTCCTGCACACCCCCTATTGGGGATTGAGCCCGAAACCCCGAAACCCAGGCATGTGCCCCAACCGGGAATCGAACTGTGACCTCCAGGTTCATGGGCTGACACTCAACCACCCGCTCAACCACCAAGCCACACCAGCCAGGCCTGAGCCATTTTTACAAAACTGTTTCTGCAGTAGTTTCTATGGTTGGTAATTACACTGTTTCAGAACTTTGGGTTCAAAAATCAGCACATTAATGTTTCCTCACGCACAAATATGTAATGCATAGACTCCAGGAATAAGAAACATCATGTAAGTAAATCAATATACTATAATTCAATATGAAAAAGATTAATAAATATAAATAAGAATCCCTGTTCTCAAAAAGCTTATAATCTTCCATTAGGGGATAACAATAACCATACTCTAAGGCAGGATACCTAAAAATACAGAAGCAGAAACAATGTACAGTTAAAGAAAATTTCATTAAAAAGGTTTGGCTCAGTGGATAGAGCATCAGACAGCATACTGAAGCATTTCAGATTCTATTCCGGTCAAGGGCACATTCCTGAGTTGGGGGCTCATCCCCAGTAGGGGGGCGTGCAAGAGACAGCCAATCAATGATTCTCTCTCATCATTGATGTTCCTCTCTCTCTCTCTCTCCCTTCCTCACTGAAATCAATAAAAAAAATTTTTTAAACAATAGTTATAGCCCTGGCCAGAGTGGTTCAGTTGGTTGGGCATCATCCCATGTACCAAAAGACTGCCGGTTCAATTCCCAGTCAGGGCACATGCCTGGTTGCTGCTTGATCCCAGGTAGGGAGCATGCAGGAGGCAACCAATCAATGTTATATTCTCACATTGATGTTTCTCTCTCTCTCTCTTCCACTCTTTCCTCTCTCTCTAAAAATCAATAAACTTTTTTAAAAAATAGTAATGTTACAATTTTTTTCTGGTGAGAGTCAAGGTTATTTGTGTCTTTAATTTTAAATAGTTTGTTTTATGTTACCAATAACTAACTTCATCTTTATCTCAACCTTTGTACATTTTATTTTATTTATATTTAGTACAATAAACAAAATGTTTAGTACAATAGTACATACATAAATTTAAAGAGTAAATATATGGAAAATTATTTTTTACTGATAGGTATGTGAGCTTTAATAAGATTAGAGATCAATGATATAGAAAATAAGAAGCTATAAAAATAGTGTTATAAAGCAACAGTGTTTACATAAGGTTCATGAAGAGGCTTCAGGGCCACCAGAAACTTTTGCAATTCTATGCAAATGTTTATAAATAGAAGTTGTACAGGAAGAAGTGCTCCTGCTTTCAACTGATTTTGAAAGTATCTCAAAGAATTTTTAACAAAAAAGCAATTCAAAACAAGTCTTTTAGAAAAGTAAATTTTCTAAGCCACACCTAAGAAGGAAGAGGCACTAAAATCAGGACTATAATAAAAGTGTCTCAAAGGACCAAGAAAGAGGAATTTTTAAACACACATCATAATTTGTCCTCTATTGAAGGTATAAAAACACAATAAATAAACTCACTGTCTTTGTGTCTTGGGAAGAAATCCTACCATTTCCATGGCCAGTTGTAAGCGTTCAAAGTCATGCTTCAAATCCTCCCCCTCCACTGTGAAGCAATCCTGTTTGTGGTTTGTTTTTTTTTAAAAAAAAAAAAAGAGGGGGAAATAAAAATTACCCGTTGAAAACTAACATAAGCCACTCAGAAATATAGTAATTTTAGATAAGTACACCTATGCATAAAAATTAGAGCTGATAAAATACTTAGACACAGTCAAATTCATTAAACCTCTAATCTTATGCAAACTAAATACATAGTACTTAGCAAAATACCATAAAGTTACGTTTTTTTCTCCCTTTCACAATCACCAAGGCAAGAATCTCAAAAGTAACTTATGATAGCAATTTTTATTTTGAGTGGTTCTGAAGAGTTTTAGAGACCCAAAGCATCCAGAAGAGCTCAATTACACAAACGAGTGCCAATTATTCAACAAATACTTAATAAATGCCTACTCATAGGCAAGTCACCGAACTAGATCCTGGACACAGAATAAATTTTAGAAGACCCAATAATTTAGTTGAGAAGTGGAGCACAGATTTGTACGATACAAAAATGTTCCGGTTATATTTAGATATAATATAAATAGCTCCAAATAAAGTAATATAAATATGGTAATCAATCAGCAAAAGAAAAGTGTACACTACCAGATAAAAAATATTACTTTTTCAGAGTAACCCTTCTCTTTCAGTTCCCCCCAAAACATTAACACTGTACACTTAAGTCTTTTTTTAAGTTATTTTACTATGTTTCTTTGATTAGTTTTTTTAATGTGTTTATTGATTTCAGAGAGAGAGAAAGGGAGAGGGACAGAGAGAAACGTCAATCATTCCTCCTGCATGCCCCCTACTGGGGTTGCAGCCCACAACCTGGGCAAGTGCCCTAACCAGGAATCTAACCTGCAACCTCTCAGTGCATGGGGCAAATGAGCCACACCAGCCAGGGCTGTACACTTAAGTCTATAAATCCCTTTATTGTATGTTCTCAGAGTCCATTACATTCACATAGTCAAAAACCTCCTTACACGTATTTACTTTTGTAATGCCTATCTGAAGGAATGTTGTATCAAACACTCAGTAAATTGTTATCTGCTGTATTCATTTCATTATTTCCAGCATCAAGTCAGGGCAGAGAAGAAAGTGGGTAATTATTGAAATAAATATATAATCATTGCATTATTAAATAAGTACTGAATTAAATGCAACACTCCTTTTTGAGAAATGAAGTGTCATTTTTTTTTTAAGTATCAAGCATCTATCATGTATAATCTGCTTCAGATACTATAAGAATGAGTTAATGAATACATCTAGACATAGTTTAAATTTTTAAATTCACTTCAGTAAGAATTCTTTCTGAGAATCTATGCATTTTCTGCCTATAACATTTTTGGTAAGCAATTTTAAGATACATTTAAGACAATGTCCTACTCACCAAAAAATTTTAACACATTTTTACCTATAGTAAAACTTTTTAAAATGCTCTTGCTTCTTTCCTCCAAGACCACAAAAATCTCATTTATTTTATGATTTAATAAACATTTCTCTATAACCAATAAGGGGGTGAGAGGTTCTGTGCTTCCACTTGAGTAAACTCAATGACATAGCAATGATTCTTGTAATTGACAGTGTTCTTGTCTGTTCCCAAAGGAATATTACAATGTATATACAATACTGAGAAAGTACACTGAAAGAAGCACTAAAATATAAATACATTTACATTTTCTGTTATCCAGAATCAACTTTATTACAAAGTTGTCTCAGTGAACACCAAAATCACAATTTTTTAAAACGTGCACTTAACTGTTTTTCTGATGACAAAGATATTAGAAAAACTAAGAATGGATTAATATACCAGATCAGAAATATCCTTATCTTAATTTAGGTTCCTATGGAAGTAGACCTTGAGATCAAGATTCAGTACAAGTAGTAGGGGGATGGAAAAATAAAATAGGAAAGGCAATGTAGCCTGAATAGGGTACAATATTAAAGTAGTTACCACAGAGGGTAACTGGAGTTTAATCCCAAAGGAATCTCTGAGAAACAGTATAAAAGTACAGAGGTGAAGGAGCTGGAGAATTTATAGACCCATCTCCCAATCAGTCATAGCTGAAAACTTCTGGAGAGAAGGGGAGAAGAGTTGTGAATTCATTTGTAGGCCTAAAGAGCACAAAAACTGGGTCCTGGGGAAAGCCTTCAGGCACCAAAATACAAAGCTGTTGGAGGTCATAGAGAGAACAATGATCTGGTAAGATTCAAAAAATAAGGCAGGGAACTAACCCACAACCATCACAATCCTTTCCATTGAAAGAAGATAACTAATTCCTCAGTCCAACTCAGCTCAAGCTCTAGTCTTACTTGATAACTTGCTAGTGCACACTCCGCACAAACATACCAAATGGTTCTTTTATGATATCAGCCTTTTTTCCAACCCTTTCTCATTTACAAGTGCCCACAATAAGTGCGGCATATAGTAGGCATTTAATATGAGTATGAGGGAAAGTGAATGGTATAGCCAAATTGGACATTTTTTTCTATGCTGTCTTTATTTTTTAGAATGGTATTTGGAAAATCATGCTTTTTTATAACTACAGTTGATAGTGCAGGACACAAGTCATAATAACTGATTTTGAGAATTAGTAAAGATACTGGAGTTCATTTATGGGGGTGGGGGGAGGGAAGGAGGGAGAGAGATGGAGAGAGGGAGAGAGGGAGAGAGGGAGAGAGGGAGAGAGAGAGAGAGAGAGAGAGAGAGAGAGAGAGAGAGAGAGAGAACGAGAACATAGCACGATTGGAATCCCAGTTACACTATTAACTTCCTTCACCACCATGGGGGAAGTCCCTTAAATTCTGAGTCCCCATTGCTTCTCAGGTGAAAGGTAATCATACTAACTTACAGCCAGGGGTTTTATAATGATCAAATATAATATGGATGTTAAAGTGGTTTTTAAATGGAAAAATGTATGCAAAAAACAATGTACAGCCCTAACCAGTTTGGCTCAGTGGATAGAGCATCGGCCTGGGGACTCAAGGGTCCCAGGTTCGATTCCAGTCAAGGGCATGTACCTTGGTTGTGGGCACATACCCAGTAGGGAGTGTGCAGGAGGCAGCTGACAGATGTTTCGCTCTCATTGATGTTTCTAACTCTCTATCCCTCTCCCTTCCTCTCTGTAAAAAATCAATGAAATATATTAACAACAAAAAAATATTCAGCATGAAGAGACCTTATATTGGACTGGCACAGGGTAAGGAGTAAAGCCAAAAAGGATAAATTTGAGGGAATTACAACAAACGTATAAACTGTCACACAAGGAATGGCAGTAAGAGTCTTTATGCTGTAGAAACACGTAAAATAGAAAGAAATGAAAACATTACAGATTCAAAAGATCCTACCCAAACTGCAAACTATAACGGACTTGAAAACCAGAAGCAGGATGGTGGTGATGAAAGTAATGCTAAGGGAGTAGGAGAATAAGGCTATAAAAATCCTTCCAAAAGGAAAAATGGATAATGATGATTCCAATGGTGACAGCAGTGGTGGAAACATTCACTGTGCACTTATACTAGGGATTTAGCACTCTAAAAGATAAACACCATTATTAACACCTTAAATAAATTATAGAAACAAAAGAATTAAGTGACCTGCTCAGGTTCTCAAAACTAGTAAGTGGTTGAGCCAGTATTGAAGTTACTAGTAGGTCTGTTTACTTCGAAGCGCAAATTCTTAAGCATTACTTAGACTATCTAAAGAATAGCAGATCTATTCACAATTTTACTATAAACTCTGCATAGGAAATCAAGTCTTATATTGGCCATCAGTTTCTAGGTCTCTTCCCTACTTCCCAATGGTATAATAAGTGAAAAACAGAAGCCTCTCAACAGTGGCAAAACAGCATAAAATTTTTCTACTAAAATTCATCAGAATCTATACATTTAAATGTCTAAAATTTACTTTCCAAAATGTTAAATTACTTGACTTATTAGAAAATGCTAACGCAATTAAACTTTGAAGGGAAAAATTCATGTCCATAATTACTGATCTTTTTCAACTCTGAAATAAGCTAGTTTTGTAATTAGTGGAGTTTCTTATCACATGCAATAAGAATTAAAATGCTGGTTATTTAAAGCAAGGACTAAGATATTTTATGTTTCCAAAAGGACTGGTTAATAAATTAGTTAATTAGTTAAGTAATAGATATAGATGAGTGTGTGTTTTCAGCCTTTTACATTGACCTAACTGCAAACTAAAGGGAAGGAAAAAGATTATTTTGTGTCTTTCATATGATTATAAACTTGTCCTTATAAAATATAATAAATAAAGCTAAATTTACCTTATCATTTTATATGCTATATGCCCTTAAATCACTCAATTTAAAACATGAAATAATATAAAGCATAAAATATAAATATAGCCCTCCTTGCTATTAAAAAATCAGAAAAATTACACATGCATTCAGATGTAGACTGCTAACTGACACATAAAACAGGAAGGATGTAACTTTTAAAAATAAATAATAAATACTACTCATGTGAGTAATTAAACCACTAAAAATTTTTGGAAAAAAAATGTCAAGGAAAAATCCCCTGTTGTTCATAAGGATCCAGATCAATGCTGAAATCAGGAATGCAATCAATTTATTACTTGTCAAATTAAATACTAAATATAACTGTTAGCAGAAAAATATCGTAAAAAAGTAAATTAACTGATTTTTAATCAACAAACCATATAATATCAATTGAAAGAAATTTAACATTAAGTCTCGTTTGTATGTCAGCTGATTTCTTTCTAAGTCGTGAAATAGATGCTCATAAACAAGATAAGGATCCCTTAATAGGAACACAGAGTATTTAGGTACTTGTACTGACCGGCTCAGAGTCACAGCAATAATCATCCCAGCTCTGTCTGGGGGGTTTCTTTGTTATCTGAAAGTAAGGCAGATTAGTTAGGTAGAAATAATAGTTATTACACTTTTCTAATAATTTCTTATAGTGTTCAGATGTCACTGATGCTATCCAAAAAAAGTTATTTTGTATAGCAGCATAAAACAAGAAACAACCAGGTAAGCATTCCAATTCTGAGAGATCATATCCTAGCTAATAAAAGGGTAACATGCAAATTAACCATCACTCCGTCACAAAGATGACGGCACCCATAGCCACAAGATGGCGGCACCCAGTCCTCTCAGCCCCGCCAGAGTCCCCTAGTCCCAGGGGGGGCAGCCGCTGAGAGCGGGCAGCATGAGCAGCCTGAAAGAACGCTTGCTTCATCGCCGCGGCGATGAGGCAAGCGTTCCGCGCCCGGCGTGGATGGGTCTCTGGCCAGGCTGGGGCACCGAACGCTTGCATCACTGACCCAGCAACAAGGCAAGCATTCCGCGCCCGGCCACGGATGGGCCTCTGGGCCGCAAAGAGCCTCTGTGCAGCGGGCGCGAAGCGGCCAGGCCCTGCAGAGAGCTACTGGTGCACAGATTTGTGTGCAGGGCTACTAGTATTATTATAACCACTAGAGGCCTGGTGTACGAAAATTCGTGCACTTGGGGGATGGGGGGGCCCCTCAGCCCGGCATGCCCCCCTCACAGTCCAGGAGCCCTCATGGATGTCCTACTGATGGCTTAGGCCCACTCCCCACTGGGCCAATTAGGGGAAGGCGCCACCCCCATCACCCCGCTTCTACTGCCACTGCCAGCTGCTGTAGCTGCCGGCCCTCCTCAGCCCTCGCAGCCGCTACAGCTTTGTCCGGAAGGACATCCGGAAGACTTCCGGTCTATCCAGTCTAGTTAGCATATCACCCTTTTATTAGTATAGACTAGAGGCCTGTTGCATGAAGAGATTTGTGCAATAGGCCTTTCTTCCCTTGGCTTCCAGCACCAGTTTTCCACCAGCACCCGGGACCTAGGCCTTCACACCGGCCGGAGTCTGCCATCTTCGTCTTCGCTGCTTCGCTGCTGACTCCAGTCAGAGTCTGCCGTCTTTGCTGCAGATTCCGGAGTCTGCAGTCTTCGTCGAGTGCTGCTCCTGTAGATCCCTTTGCCCCCCGCCCTCCCTCTCATAGCAGGCGTCCTGCCCCGCCTGGCCACTCCACACCTGGAGCAGCTGGGCGGCCGCCATCTTTGTCCTTCTAATTTTCATATTCCCTCCTGATTGGCTGGTGGGCATAGCTGAGGTACGGTCAATTTACATGTTTGTCTATTGTTAGGTAAGATACCTACTATTGTCCAGTGACTCTAAGATTTTTATTAATACTGAGTCTCCTATTTTATGAATACTGACCTAATGACAAGAATACATATGGCATGGCCACCAAATACAAAAAATCTGGAAGAATAGTAACTCTGAATTTCTCTAATATTAACAACTATCAGCTCATTTATGGGCAATTACTACTTTTTAAAAAGGAAAATATTTAATTACCCAAATATAATGTAAATAGTTTAAACAGGGGAGGGGGTGAAATCAGAAGCCCCATCAATGTTTTTTTGTAAAAAATGCTACTTAATTCTATATATGACAAGTGCCTAGTATTATATCAGGAAGTGATATTTTTAATAATTTCACATTTCTCAATATATCAACTCAAAGTTATTTCAATGTCGCTTCAAAATTAAGAATTACCAGCTATACAGCAGGCTTTTTCTTCAGAAAAGTCTAAGATGTTTCTTTCATAACCCTAAATACATACTACAATCTTTGAGCCATTATCAAAGCGTCAATTTGCTTACAAAAACTTCATAAGGATTTTTAATTACCATAAAGGAATGTCTTTCCATACATATTTTTGCCTCAAAAAATTAAAATAATAAGAGGAGGCCATTGATGTACTATCATACCAATTCCATTAATGTTGGTCCTAGAATTTTTGCTAATATGCGAAGTAATAAACTTAGTGAAATCAATGTAATAAAAAGTTGTGATAATTAGTATTTATTATGGAAGTTTGGGAGTATAATGTGAGTTTCAAGGAAGACCGGAATTTTCTAAGTCACTTCCTTTGATACATTTCATATTGAGTGTTTAACAGGATCATTCACTAAATTATCCTATCTAATAAAAGAGTAATATGCAAATCATCACTCTGCTACACTCACAAGCCACGGCCACCAGACAATCAGAAGCGAATATGCAAATACACCCAACCAAGATGGCTGCAGCCTCATAGAGTGGCAATGGTCGGAACTGGGTGATTGGAGCCGAAGATCAGAGGGAAAGATTGGAGCCAGCTGGGGTACCCCGCAGGCAATCGGAGCCAGCTGGGGTCCCCTGCAGGCGATCAGAGCCAGCTGGGGGTCCCTGCCCGAGGGCCCAAGCCTCAAACAGAGGCTTGAGGCCTTGGCTGGGGGTAGAGCAGGGCGATCAGAGCCAGCTGGGGGTCCCCTGCCAAGGGCTGGAGGCTTTAGGCCTTGGCAGGGGCAGAGCCGGAGATCGGAGGAGATAGGTGTGAACTACAGAGGAAAAACCTTTTCTGACAGCTCATTGGCTAAGCTCCCTGTATGCCACTGGTAATATTCTTAGTAACTTAGGTATAAGAATCCAGAAAGGTGATCTAGGGCTTTTCCACCACACTCCTGGGGAAAAAAATGAAGGTCCGCTGCTGGAGGGCTAAGAAATGTCATAACCTGCCCTACACGGTTTGGCTCAGTGGATAATGCCTAGGTTTGCCAACTGCAGAGTCCAGGTTAGATTCTGATCAAGGGCATGTACCTAAGTTGCAGGTTCCTCCCTGGCTGGGGCCCAGTTCAGGGCTCATGCAGGAGGCAACCAATCAAAGTGTTCCTCTCACTTTGATGTTTCTTTCTGTCTTTCCCTTTCTCTTCCACATTCTCTAAAAGTCAATGGAAACATATACTCAGGTGAGGATAAAAAAAGAAAAAAAGAAAAAGAAATGTCATATCCTATGAAAGACACATCTTGAAAATGCCTAAAGAAAGCTGTCATTTTTTCTTGGTGAAGGGACTGGAGTCTGTATTGATGAAAACACCTTGGTGGCTGCGGTGACTGGCAGTGGTTCCAGCAGCGGGGTGATGGGGCTGGTGCCTTTCCCTGATCAGCCCAGTTGTCTCCCACAAGGGAGGCCAGACTGCGGCTTAGGGCTCCCAGTATGTGAGAGGTGGCAGGCTGGGCTGAGGATACCCCCCCCCCGAGTGCACGAATTTCGTGCACCGGGCCCCTACTAAAAATAATAATACCTTAAGTCAGTATCATAGTATCATGCAGAGAGTGGTATGTATTAGACTTCAAAACATGCAAATGAAATCTCAAGTAATCCCTTGCAAAGTTCAAGCATTAAGCATTGGTATCATTTAACAATATATATATACATATATATATATATATATATATATATATATATATATATATATATATATATATATATACTAGAGGCCCGGTGCACGAAATTCGTGCACGGAGGGGGGTTGTCCCTCAGCCCAGCCTGTACCCTCTCCAATATGGGACCCCTTGAGGGATGTCCGATTACCCGTTTAGGCCCGATCCCGGTGGGCAGTCGGATCCCTAAACGGGCAGTCGGACATCCCTCTCACAATCCAGGACTGCTGGCTCCCAACTGCTTGCCTGCCTGCCTTCCTGATTGCCCCTAACCGCTTCTGCCTGCCAGCCTGATCACCCCCTAACCACTCCGCTGCCAGCCTGGTTGATGCTTAACTGCTCCCCTGCCAGCCTGTTTGCCCCCAACTTCCCTCCTCTGCCGGCCTGGTCACCCCTAACTGCCCTCTCCTGCAGGGTTGGTCACCTCCAACTGCCCACCCTTGCAGGCCTGGTCCCTCTCAACTGCCCTCCCTTGCCGGCCGGGTGCCTCCCAACTACCCTCTCCTGCTGGCCATCTTGTGGTGGCCATCTTATGTCCACATGGGAGCAGGATCTTTGACCACATGGGGGCAGCTATATTGTGTGTTGCAGTGATGATCAATCTGCACATTACTCTTTTATTAGATAGGATAGAGGCCTGGTACAGGGGTGGGGGCCAGCTGGTTTGCCCTGAAGGGTGTCCTGGATCAGGTGGGGGTTCCCTTGGGGTGTGGGGCAGCCTGAGCGAGGGGCCTGTGGTGGTTTGCAGGCCGGCCACGCCCCCTGGCAACCCAAGCAGAGGCCCTGGTATCTGGAATTTATTTTCTTTCAACAATTGAAACTTTGTAGCCTGGAGCAGAGCCAAGCCTGGGGCTCCCTCCGAGGCCGGCAGCCATTTGTATTGGGGTTATAATTGAAACTTTGTTGCCTTAAGCGGGTGGGCCCAGCCAGGGTATGCAGAAAGCTTTGCTTCCCCTGTTGCCGGCGGCAACCCCGGCCTGCTCTCTCAAGCTCCATTCTGCTGCCATTTGTTTGAATTTGTTTACCTTCTATAATTGAAACTTTGTAGCTTGAGTGGAGGCTTAGGCCTGGCAAGGGCAGGCAGAAAGCTTGGCTTCCTGTTACCTAGGAAACCTTGCTCTCTGTGGCTGTAACCATCTTGGTTTGGGTTAATTTGCATGCTCGCTCTGATTGGATGGTGGGCGTGGCTTGTGGGTGTGTCAGAGGTATGGTCAATTTGCATATTTGTCTATTATTAGATAGGATAGGATATATATATATATGTATATACACACACACACACACACACACACACACACACACACACACACACTCTAGGGGCCCGGTGCATGAAATTCATGCACTGGGTGGGGGTTTCCTCAGCCAAGCCTGCCCCCTCTCACATACTGGGAGCCATCAGGGGATGTCCTACTGACGGCTTAGGGAGCGGGCCTAAGCCGCAGTCTGGCCTCCCTTTGTGGGAGACAACTGGGCTGATCAGGGAAAGGCACCAGCCCCATCACCCCGCTGCTGGAGCCACTGCCAGTCACCACAGCCACCAAGGTGTTTTCATCAACACGGACTCCAGTCCCTTCACCAAGAGAAAATGACAGCTTTCTTTAGGCATTTTCAAGATGTGTCTTTCATAGGATATGACATTTCTTTTTCTTTTTTCTTTTTTATCCTCACCTGAGTATATGTTTCCATTGACTTTTAGAGAATGTGGAAGAGAAAAGGAAAGACAGAGAGAAACATCAAAGTGAGAGGAATACTTTGATTGGTTGCCTCCTGCATGAGCCCTGATCTGGGCCCCAGCCAGGGAGGAGCCTGCAACTTAGGTACATGCCCTTGATCAGAATCTAACCTGGACTCTGCAGTTGGCAAACCTAGGCATTATCCACTGAGCCAAACCGTGTAGGGCAGGTTATGACATTTCTTAGCCCTCCAGCAGCGGACCTTCATTTTTTTCCCCAGGAGTGTGGTGGAAAAGCCCTAGATCACCTTTCTGGATTCTTATACCTAAGTTACTAAGAATATTACCAGTGGCATACAGGGAGCTTAGCCAATGAGCGGTCAGAAAAGGTGTTTCCTCTGTAGTTCACACCTATCTCCTCCGATCTCTGGCTCCGCCCCTGCCAAGGCCTAAAGCTTCCAGCCCTTGGCAGGGGACCCCCAGCTGGCTCAATCACCCCCGCTACACTCCCAGCCAAGGCCGCAAGCCTCAGTTTGAGGCTCAGGCCCTGGGCAGGGACCCCTAGCTGGCTCCAATCGCCCTGCTCCACCCCCAGCCAAGGCCACAAGCCTCTGTTTGAGGCTCGGGCCCTAGACAGGGACCCCCAGCTGGGTCCATTCGCCCTGCTCCACCCCCAGCCAAGGCCGCA
This sequence comes from Cnephaeus nilssonii, assembly GCF_951640355.1. Taxonomy (NCBI): domain Eukaryota; kingdom Metazoa; phylum Chordata; class Mammalia; order Chiroptera; family Vespertilionidae; genus Cnephaeus; species Cnephaeus nilssonii. The sequence goes on along the minus strand of NC_137072.1, from coordinate 2,547,318 downwards.
AGCCTCTGTTTGAGGCTCGGGCCCTAGGCAGGGACCCCCAGCTGGCTCCGATCGCCTGCAGGGGACCCCAGCTGGCTCTGATCGCCGCCATCTTGGTTGGGTGTATTTGCATGTTTGTTTCTGATTGTCTGGTGGGCGTGGCTGGTGGGCATGGCTTGTGAGTGTAGCGGAGTAATGATTTGCATATTACTCTTTTATTAGATAGGAGGATTTTTTTTAATGACTTGAGAGAGGAGGAAGAAAAGAGAGAAACCTCGATTTGTTGTTCCACTTATTTTTTAATTCATTGGTTGCTTCTAGTTTGCACCCTGATGGAAGATCAAACTGGAACTGAACCTTGGTATATGGGGACGATGCTCTAAACAACTAAGCAACCTGGGCAGGGAAGCATTAGTATCATTTAACATGGGAGGTCTGTAAAAGGTAAATTACTTTTGAGACAGTAACCCATTTTTCTAACATGGAGATACCTATAAATAGTTTATTATTTTCTTAAAGAGTCTCAAAAAAAGCAAAAGGCACACATATAACTAATCTTTTAAAACTCATGAGAGTAATAATTTTTAAATTTGAGAACAACATCACACAAATTTTTAGATTGCATGTTTGGAAATACTAGTTAATATCCATTACCAGATTTGGAAAGCAAAGTACTTTTTAAAAAAACCTGTTACTAAGAGCTAAAATTTAATAATGCCCTATATTTGAAAATACTTTTCATTGATGCTTACCTGATTAAGATAATGATATTCTTCTGGTTGTTTAAGATGGAATGCTAGTCTCTCTTCTTCACTTGCTCCTGCCAGGAGGTAATAGAATACATGATAGTTCCTGTTGGAAACAAGAAGCATGGCTTTATAATGCACCTATGGTTATCATTAACTGGGGGAAAAAGCAAACATTAATTACTAAAATGTTTCAGCTTTGCTTCATTTTTTAATACAAAGGTGATAAACTCAATATTTAAGTACTATAAAATAAAATAATGTTTTGGCTGTTGAATTCAAAGCAGAGGGGTGAAGGCAAGAATATGGCAAAGTTATAATGTCTGAAAATTCTCTCGTTCATAAATCAATTTAATACTTAGCAAATTTGTCAAAAATCAACTTTTTAGAACTCTGGAAGTTAACAGGTTTACAGCAATCCAGGGAGTGTTTACATAAGAGAAATGGCTGAAACTCAGTAAAACCAGTAAGCTTGTGGCCTTTTAACTTGTCCTATTCTACCTGCTGCTTGCCAGATCTATGGTAGCCTTCAAAGCCAACAGTTTACAATCCTGGTCAACACCGAAGCCTGGCAGTCTCCAAAGGAGAGCCTCGTTCCATAAGAAATATCATTATCTGAACTGTCTGGAAGAAACCAATGTTGAAAATTGTCCTTATTTGACCTGACCCAAAGTAAACCAAGTGTGAAAATCTTTTCCCCAGGGGCATTTGTAGAAAAGAATTATAGGTAAATTTTTAATATGTTATTGTCTGAAGCAGTGGATAAATGTTGGGGCAAAAAATAGGCTAACCAAAAATTTAAAGGAAAACTCTGTGAATCTCCACCAAGTCTTTGAAAAGCTCCAATATATTGCTGAGAATCTAGATGACCATGCACATACATAAAGCTGTGCACATGCTCAGGACTACATGCCAGCTCTGCAAATACCAGAAGAAGCACTAAGCTCTCACTTCCAGCTAATCTTAATGGTCTGCACAAGCAGAAAGTAAAGGTGAAGGCAGAATTATACTAGTAAAATGCCTACCTGATTGTGAAAGATATGTCAAACTTACTATTTCCAAGCACTTAAGGAAATCTCTTTTTAATCATTAGCTAACCAAGCAGATATACTTCAATGCCAGCAACCAGGGCCGCACCGCCTCCTGGTGGTCAGCACACATCATAGCAAGCGATCGAACTCCCGGTCTCCCGGTCGAACTCCCGGTCTCCCGGTCAAACTCCCAAGGGAACACTTTGCATATTAGCCTTTTATATCTATATATAGACTAGAGGCCTGGTGCACGAAATTCGTGCACAGGTGGGGGGGGGGTGTTTCTCAGCCGGCCTTCACCTTCTCCAATCTGGGACCCAGACATCCCTCTCACAATCCAGGACTGCTGGCTCCTAACTGCTTGCCTGCCTGCCTGATTGATCCTAACCGCTTCTGCCTGCCAGCCTGATCACCCCCTAACTGCTCCCCTGCCGGCCTGATTGACACCTAACTGCTCCCCTGCCGGCCAGATTGCCCCCAATGCCCTCCCCTGCTGGCCTGATGGCCCCCAACTGCCCTTCCCTGCTGGCCTGCTCGCCCCAAGTTAAAGAAAAGACACTAAGACATGGAAAATGTTCCAAAGGCACAATGCTCACAAAGCACACAAAGATAACCACTGTTTTCCTATTCTGATAGTTTGCCTAGAATTTAGAAAGGACAACAGTTCTATATACCCATTTTAAAAATCTCCTAGCAGCCCCTGGCCAGGTGGCTCGGTTGGAGTGTTGTCATATACACCAAAAAGGTTGCAGGTTCAGATTCCCAGTCAGCACACATACCTAGGTTGTGGGTTCAATCCCCGACTGGGGAGCAGACGGGAGGCAACCGATTGACATTACTCTCTACTGCAATGTTTCTCTCTCTCTCTCTCTCTCCCCCACCCCACCCCTCTCTTTCTCTCCTTTAATTCTCTTTAAAATCCATAAATCATATCTTTGGGTGAGGATTTAAAAAAAAAATAATCTCCTAGCAGCCTCAGAAAAAGTGCACTGTTCTGTCCATGACAGAAATGGCAATTATATGTAAAGCTATGCATGGTATAAACTAAATTAAAGATCATAATATACAAAGATCCTAAAAGTCAATAAGCATTATACAAATGTTAACTTGATCTAATTATACAAATGAAAATATGTACCGTTCATTATGCTCTTGATAAACGAGTCTGGACTTCTCCAGTAGATATTTTTCAACATAGGCACTAGAAGAAAAATAAAATTGGTTAATATAATTAATATAAGGTAGACAAATATTTTTTAAGAAAAGATGAAAAAGTATAAAGAAGGCTATCCAGATCATTTTAGTACATTTACCATTAGTAAATGTGTAAGGATATTGTTATCCATGTTTGGTTCATAAACTCATAACTCATAAATCTTTTTTTGTTTTGTTTTGCTTTCAATAAAGCAAAATAAAGCCAGAAGTTCAAAACATGGCACATAAGAACTTCCCATAACACAGACCTTACTTTCTTTCCAGGCTCATCTACCATACTATACATTATTTCAAATATCATACTTTGGCCAGACTACTAAGTAAGACTCAAAGATATACATTCTTTACATATTAATGCTATTGCCACATTCTGAAATCAATTATTATTTACTGATTTACTCAGTAAGTATTCATTAATTGTGCACTGTGCTAAGCATTGTTCAAATATGGAAATACAGGATACATTACTATTCCCAAAGGGCTTACAAAATAGTGGAGGAAATAAGTAAATTAGCAGCTATCATACTGAGTTGATTGGGTTTATAATAGAACAATGACCAATTATAGATGTACTAGGAGGTACACATAAGATTGAATCCAAGAAGGGAAAAGGATGTAAGGAAGAATTCCCACAGAGGTTGAATATATAGCGCATAGTAAACATTCATTAAATATACCTAGTAAATGAGTAAATGCCTCTGAAATCTGAAAGACTGCCCAAAATAAGACCAGGAGAACTGCCTTTATATAAAGGCATAAAAGAAGGAAACCTATCAACTTCAGGGAAGATACTTAACATGGCTAGAGAATAAGACAGGCAAGTGGACTAGATCAAGAAGGAAAAACATATGGTGTGCCAGAAGAAAGGAATTTATCCTGAAAGTAATAAGGAACTTAAACATGAATTGTATTTCTGATGTTATTATCTTTATCCAGTCTGTGTCCTTCAAAGCTTCAATACCTCTTCCCCAAATTGGAGCAATCAGTTAAGCTCTAACAAGAAAAAGGAATTCTACAAATATAAAAGCTTTAGACTACGGAATCCAAATTATTTAGCATAAACCTCTTTGGGGTCAAAATCTGATTCTTAAGCTTTTATTTCCCTCAGTTCCCTCCCATAGCAAGCTCTGTATTTCAGCCACTCCCAAATACAGGCTATTCCCTCAAGAATGATATTCACTCCTGAATATATTGTTCACGGTCTTCCTTCCACTTCTAATTCTGTAGACTATTCCCTCTCTGTCTAGCAGATTCAATTCATTAAAACTAAGCTCAAATGTACCTTCTTTGCAAAGTGTCACCACTATCACCAGTAATTAAAATTTATCACTTCTTCTGAAGTAGCATTATTACCTCTAATCTAAACTACTGAAACCGGGTTTTATTGGTCTAAAATGAAAAAAGGGAAACTAACAAACTAGTGTGTTAAATTCTTATACCTACCCTGCATCATATCTTTGAGTATTAATTTCTCCACTTATAAAATAGAGGTATCTATATTAATAAGTGAGATTGATCTGTACTTTTTATGCTATTTTGATTATGCTTGTGTTATCACTTTACTTTTTGTATGTATGTATGTATGTAATTATTTATATGAGTTTATTTGAGTCAAGTTGACGATATATGCTGGGGAGCAAGATCTCAAATGCTTCTGCATTTAGATTTAAACTTTTTGACCAACACTATGTGTAATCTTACACCCTCCCCCCAAAAAAACAAAAGCAAAAACAAGGATAAATTATTCTGCAATGGCTAACAAGTTTCATAGCTCATTCCTTTCCTGAGATGAGGAATGTTAGTTTTCAAAGGTACACTTGGTACTTTTACTCATAAAAGCAGGATGCAGTCACATCTGGCTGCTCTTTCCTAGTATTTATGATTGGGTTGTTGGAGAGGTTGCTAATTGGTAAAGTTGAGTATATTGCTTTATAACTTACAAAGTACCATCCTACCTAATAAAAGAGTAATATGCTAATTGACTGTACCTTCGCTATGTCCACAGCCAATCAGGGCGCTATTCAAATTAACCCAGCAAAGATGGCAGCCCCACACACTGCCCCACCCCCAATCGCGTGAGTCCCGCCCCCCGCGCCTCCCGCCGGCCGGATCAGCCGCTGCTGAGGGGGGACTGATCGGGCCGGTGGGAGGCGCAAGCGGAGGGACTCGGGGCGGCCGATCAGGCAGGCGGAAGGCACGGGGGGGCGGGACTCATAAGTCCCGATCGGCCGCTGCTGAGGGGGGACCAACTGGGCCAGCCGGAGGTGCGGGAGGAGACACTCACGAGTCCCGCCGGGGGACCGATCGGAGCAGCGGGAGGCCAGAGCCAAGGCCTGGGTCCCCAGTGCCGGAGGAAAACTGGTGCCAGCAGCCAGGTGACGGAAGGTCTATTGCACGAGTCTTCGTGCAATGGGCCTCTAGTTATATATATTCCTTGATTCTTAAGACAGTTTAATGACTTAGAAATGGCTGATGTTTATTTTCTCATTCTATAAATGAAATTCAGTGACTAGTCCTCTATGTTAAGTGACTACCTAAAAAGGTTCAACTTTCTCTTACATCAATAATGACCAAAAAAATATTCATCTTGAGTAGTAAGTCAACAAATAGACCCAAGATAAAAATACCACCTTTTCGAGTGCTCTCCATCCCAGTAGCGTGTTGATACCTTCCCATTTGCTTTCTTCTCCCCCACAGGCATGAATCTCCTAAACTCTAAAGGACCCCATGAGATGGTCAACCAGGGAAGAAATGGGCATAGGCAGCTAACCCACCAAACCTCACTTCCCAGCAAGCTAAAGCCGCCCCGCCTCAGCTCATTTCTTCCCTATAACGTTTTTATTAAATTTATCTTTACTGTTGAAAGTATTACAAATATCCCCTTTATTCCCCCATTGATCCCCTTGACCTCACTCCCACACATCTCCAGGCCTTCTCGACACTATTATCTGTGTCCATGGGATATGCATATATGTGTATAAATTCTTTGGTTAATCTCTTCCCGAACCCCCTACCCGCTTCCCTCTGAGATTTTTCAGTCTGTTCCATTCTTCCATGGCTCTGGATCTATTTTGTTCATCAGTTTATTTTATTCCTTAGATTCCAAAAGAAAAAACGCTTTAAAAATCTGCTTCCCACCCTAGCTGGTTTGGCTCTGTGGATAGAGCATCAGCCTGCAAACGAAGGGTCCCGGGTTCGATTCCGATCAAGAGCACATACCTTGGTTGCAGGCTCCTCCCCGGCCCAGGCCCTGGTCAGGGCTCATGCAGGAGGCAACCAATTGGTGTGCTTCTCTCACATCAATGTTTCTCTCTGGCTTTCCCTCTCTCTTCCACTCTCACTAAAAATCAATGGGAAAATATCCTTGGATGAGGATTAACAAAAAAAAATCTGCTTCCCAGTGTCACTATTCTCATTAAAGAGCAAATGAACAACCCATGGCTTAGAAAGAAACAATCATCTATAATAACAATAGGGTAATATGCTAATTAGACCGGACGTCCTTCCAAACGAAGCCAGGGCCTGAGGGAAGCCTGGGTCCCTGGTGCCAGAGGGAAGCCGGTGCCAGCAGCTAGAGGAAGGAAGGCCTAGCCTTGCACGAATTTTGTGCATTGGGCCCCTAGTGAAAATATAAACATGCTCCAAAGCCTGACATTGCTACTTACCCAAGTACAGTGCCTGTTTCTTGGTAATTTACTTGAATAAACTTGCCAAAACGACTTGAATTATTATTATGAGCTGTCTTTGCATTTCCAAAGGCCTGTCAAAATAAATAGTTCTCATTAATTTAATTTTCAAAAAATGAAAAATCCTATGTAGGAAAAATCCTGAGACAAAATGCTAAACAAAAACAACAGACAAAAAAATTCACTTATACCTTCAGCCTCATATAGTTCAGGAAAAGTAAAAGAAAGCAACTAATAATTGAAATAAAACCAAGTAGGCAGTATTTTATGCTATTGGGTAAAATAAAACTTAATTTTAAAAACTTAATGCTCATTAAAATTCTAATTTAAATTTCACATTCTAGAATCAACAAATTATTGTAATATACTTATATGTACTTTTAATTTATTAACTTACTTATTGATTTTAGAGAGAGAAATATCAATTTGTTATACTACTTATTTATGCATTCATTGGTTGATTCTTGTATGTGCCTCGACCAGGAATGGAACCCACCACCTTAGCATATCAGGACAATGCTCTAACCAACTGGGCTACTCGGACAGGGCAATATATGTGTGGTTTTTTTTTAATCTTGCTAAACTTAAATTTTAAAAAGCTAGGTAAAAAATAATTACAACATAATAATTAAAATTTTTAAATAGTATAAATGAAATGAAGTTTCATTACATAATGTACTACACTTTATTACACCTAATTAAAACAAAAGTACAGTACTATTTTTAAAAGAATAAAAATATAAAAGCTCCCTAAATTATTACCTACAGTATATTACCATGCAATTAAATATTTCTCAGCAATAAAGATGAACTACTGATATAGATATCAATATTGATGAATATTAAACATTATGTTATGGGAAGAAACCAGACACAAGAGTACATATTGTAATATGAAATTCTAGAAAAAACAAAACAAGAAAACCAGGAAGCAGATCAGAAGTAGTTTGGAAATGGGCATGGGGTTGAAAAATGTCTACAACGGAAGAACCAAGATGGCGGCATAGGTAAACACCTGTACTTGCTGCCTCCCACAACCATATCAAAATTAGAAGTAAAATACATAACAACTATCATCCAGAACCATGGTAAAGGTGGCTAAGTGGAAGTACTACAACTAGAGAGGTAAAGAAGAAAGCACTTTGAGACTGGTAGAAAGTGCGGAGGCATGGAATGGGCTGTCACCCGGGTGTGCCACTTTTTTAATCGAGAGGGAGATAAAAGCTCCCACTTGCTCTGAGCTCAAGTGTTGGGTGAGGCTCCGGGGGACCCAGACAGATAAGGGGAGAAACTGGACTGTCTGACATCAGGGCAGAAACGCAGGGGTGGCTTTCTTCCAGATGGAGGTGCTCGCAACAGTCATTGTTGCTGTGCTGGGACCTCCCTGGTACAGGGCTTACTGGCAGCCATTGCTGTTTCCTCCGCCCTGGAGATTCCCTGAGACCCCGCTCTACCCAATTTACAACCCCACCCAAGCTGCACAGCAGCTGTTTTTGCATATGAATGCACTGTCCTTCCTCAGCCTAAAATCTGTCAAACAAGCTTGCAGCTGGGTCAGGGAGCCCTAAAGCTATCAAAAGAAGGCCCAAGGCCGTACCAGTACCGGCCTGCCTTGCTTCACAGCTGGGCCTCATCTGGGCACCTGCAAACCCGATACAAAGAGGAGGAATCTGCAGATCTCTCTGTAGCTCCTGCTGGTTGGCCCCAGGCAGTGGCTGACTCTGCACCTCCTTGGAGATCCAAGAGCCAGTGTACCCAGTGGTCAGTGTGAGACCATACTGGATTACAACTCTTCACTCCATAAGTGACACACTCAAGGGGCAGACTCAGTGAGCACCAAAGCCCCACTGAAGCAAGTCCTGCCCCATAAGGTTGTCTCCTTCACAGCAGTTCTTACATTGTAGACACAGCTAGTCCTCATAGCCAATTGGCCTGGAGGTCAATTTCTCACAGTGATACCAATAGCAATCAAGGCTCAACTACAAAAACCCTGTGCACACAGCCCACAACAGGGTGTACCAAGAGTGTCCACCTCAGGTGATTGGGGAGGCTGAGCCACTGGGCCCTATAGGACACCTACTACACAAAGGCCACTTTATCAACTCAAGGAGACTTAGCAGCTACCCAATACATAGAAACAAACACAGGGAAGCAGCCAAAATGCAGAGACAAAGAACCATGTCACAAATGAAAGAAATGGAAGAAAGCAAACTACTGGATATAGAGTTCAAAACCACAGTTATAAGGTTACTCAGCAATCTTCTAGAAACCTCCGAGGAACTTAGTAAGACCTTCAAGGATCTTAGTGAGAATACCAAAAAATAAAAAAGGACCAGTCAGAAATTAAGCACACACTAACTGAAATAAAGAATAATATACAGGGATTCAATAGTAGACAAGAGGATCCCAAGAATCAAGTCAAAGAGTTGAAATACGAGGGAGCAAAAAACACCCAACCAGAAGAGCAAAAAGAAAAAAGAATCCAAAAATATGAAGGTAGTGTAAGAAGCCTCTGGGACAACTTCAAGCATACCAACATCCGAATTATAGGGGTGCCAGAAGAAGAGAGAGAGCAAGATACTGAAAACCTATTTGAAGAAATAATGACCGAAAACTTCCCCTACCTGGTGAAAGAAATAGACTTACAAGTCCAAGAAGTGCCGAGAACCCCAAACAAGAGGAATCCAAAGAGGACCACACCAAGACACATCATAATTAAAATGTCAAGGGAAAAAGACAAAGAGAGAATATTAAAAGCAGCAGGAGAAAAACAGTTAGTTACATACAAGGGAGCACCCATCCGACTGTCAGCTGATTTCTCAACAGAAACTATCAGGCCAGAAGGGAATGGCAAGAAATATTCAAAGTGATGAATAGCAAGAACCTACAACCAAGATTACTCTACCCAGAAAAGCTATCATTTAGAATGGAAGGTCAGATAAAGAGCTTCACAGACAAGAAAAAACTAAAGGAGTTCATCACCACCAAACCAGTATTATATGAAATGCTGAAGGATATTCTTTAAGAAGAGGAAGAAGAAGAAAAAGGTAAAGATAAAAAATTATGAACAACAAAGTGACAACAAATACATATCTATCAACAAGTGAATCTAAAAATCAAATGAATAAAAAAATCTGATGAACAGAATAAACTGGTGAATGTAATAGAATCAGGGGCATGGAAATGGAACAGACTGACGATTCTCAGAGGGAAAGGGGTGTGTGGGGGGTTGTGGGAAGAGATTAGACAAAGATCTTATATGCATGTATGCATTACCTATGAACACAGACGAGGACCTGGGTTGGGGTGGGAACCATGTGGAGGGTAGCTATGGGGGGGAAAAGGAGGGACGTCTGTAATAATCTGAACAATAAAGATTTTTAAAAATGTCTACAAAGGAGTATACAAGGGTAATAAAAATAAATTGGTTATATGAACATGGTTACATAGGTATATACATTTATCAAAAATTATTGAGCTGTACATTTTAAATGGCTATATTTTATTGTAAGTTATGTCTCAATAAAATTTATTAAAATTGAGATTTAAAAGAAAAAAACCCATTGTTGAAATCACATATTCAACAACTTGAATCTCTAAGACATAATGCTGTATCAGAGAAGCCAGTCTCAAAACTTTACATACTGTATGATTCCATTTATATGATGACATTTTGAAAACAAACAAGCAACAACAACAACAACAACAACAACAAAAAACAGCAAGGGAGAAAAGACAAGTAGTTCCCACGAATAATAAGAATATATGGGAGAGCAGAAACATAAAAAGAAGCAATAGCATGATGGAGTTTTATGGAATAGTGAATCTATCCTGTGCCCAGATTGTATATAAATGATTATTCAAATTAATATGTTTTAAAATTCATAGAATTTTTCTATAAGGTTATTTCTTTCTATTTTAATATCTATTTGAAAACCTAAATCATTAGCAAAGGAAGGCAAAAAAGAAAGTTTCAAATACACAGATCTGAAAATATTCATCATAAGCCAACTCACACTAAAGGAAACATTAAAGGGAGTCCTTCATGCAGAAGGAAAAGTATATATTCAAATATGAATCAATGTAGGGAATAGAGAACAGCACAAATAGTAGCCACATGAGTAAGTATACAAAATATTTTTTATTAGTTAAATCTTTTAAAAAGACCATGAGAATGGGTTCAGAGAAAATAATACAGTAAAGATCTCTGAAAATCCTTTCCCATATATAAAAGAAATACTAGTAAGAATAACAAACTTTCAAAATCAACTTTTTAATGACACTGGAAATTAACCAAAGGCTTGGAATATTTCTCTGCAGGGGAACATTTAGTCATGGAAAATAGCTGAACCCTGGCCAGTGTGGCTGTTTGTTGGGCATTGTCCATACACCCAGAGGTTGCTGATTCAAGATTCCCAGTCAAGGCACATGCCTGGGTTTCCGCTCCATACCCACTGGGGGGCATGTAGGAGGCAATGATCCATGTTTTGATCTCATGTCAATGTTTCTCTCTCTCCCTCTTCCTTCCTCTAAAAAGCAATTTAAAAACCTTTAAAAAGAAAAAAAATAGCTGAATGTTGGTAAGAAAAATAGGCATTATGGCATTTTAACTTACCAGATTGATTACCTTCTCCCTCTTCTTAGCTCCTCACTGAAGAGAAAACCAACACTCTATAATTACAGGTGTGTGTGTGCTTTCAAAAAAAGCAACCTTGAAGTCATTGGAAGGATCAGACCAGATTTAGAGCCAAAGCCCTGTCCCACAGATAATTGTCACAATTTGAACTATATGGCATTCCCTGGAAAACTTCACTCAGCGGGCTATCTGTATTTGACCTAACTTGGAGATCCCTCACTGAGAACAGCCTTTTTCCTCATGTGTGTTTGTGTAAAACAATCAGAGGTAGTTGTTTAAAGAATTCAACTGCCTAAAATGGCACCAAGATGGGCCAAAAACAAGGTAATGACTTCAAAGAAAAAGCTGATGAGTAACATGTACAAAAGGGACTTTGAAAAGATTTGAAATTTTCCTGGAAATATACAAGATGTTGTGCATGTTTGGGACTATGCACATGCCCAGAAATGTGTGCATACAAAGGACTGAGACTTCTATTTGACATTCAGGATCTATGTACAGTTAAGGAAGAGTTGACACCTGCCTGGTTGAGTGTTGAGGGTTATCCCAACAAGCACATAAAACCTTGTAGAAGAAATTGGGAACCTATCGCTGCAGAAATCCCTGTGCAGTCATTATCTAACCAATAGTTGAGTAGAGAATTTGATGGTCTCAACACAAAAAAAGGTTAAACCTTGGTATAATGGACTAATTCAGGAGATAGTGTGTCCATTAAAGCCAAAAATATGTTATTTAATAAAGTAGGTTTCCCAAATGTGTATGTCAAAAAACTGACAAGTTAATTACTTTACCTGTTTTTACTTATATAGACATGTTTCTGTAATTAAAATTATCTATGAAAAGTTTAACCTCACAGAAAAGTTTTCTATATGTATTATAGTAATTTTAAATTCATACTGAATATGTTTAGAAAATGTGTGCATTCACCAGTCACCACAAGTGGCTGGAGTGGCTTAGTGCATGTGGGAATATTGGCCAGCATGCAATAAAACTGCTACAAAAAGTAATACCACCCACCAACAGAAACAATACTAGGCGAGATGCAGTGTGATCAAGTGCTAATCATTCATCAAACACTGTTGATAAGCAGTGACTCTTGAATTTAAATATGTAAATTATAGTTGTAGATATTTAATATTTACTTAGGATGGCAAAATTACTATAGTGTTTTTGTTTTGTTTTTACAACATATGGCCTGTCCCACAGATAACTGTCACAATTTGACCTATATGGCATTCCCTGGAAAACTTCACTCAGCGGGCTATCTGTATATAGCTTCTCCTATTTATAAAAGTAACAGTGAGGTAGAGCGCACGCCATCTTGTATAGGGGAGAAGTGGAGATCAGGAGCGCAGCCACACCAATACCTTGACTGACCTCAGTCACCAACACCGGACCTGTGCAGGGAGCCCTTTGCCAGCCATAACCTGCATGGAACCACCACTGTACCCCGACAGTGAGTAGTGCTGTTCCTCACTGCAGGCTCCCAGATGTCTGCATTGGTGCATGCCAGAAAGACCTCCCAAGCCGCACTTCCTCACCCAGCACCTGGACCCAGCTTCCCAGGACCCCGCATTGTGAGTGCAAGCCAGAAGTACCCCACACCCCTGCTCCATCCCTGCCCCAGGAAGAGCAGAAATCTGGCACAGCACCCCATCACCAGTCCCAGTACAAACCTGCTGCCCAGCAGGCTCTCCTTCTGCAGTGCCCGAAAGCACCCCAACCTCGGCCCCAGGACAGTGCTCCCACTGTGACCCAGAGCCTCCTGGCGTGTGACCCACCCTGGGCCCCAAGAAAGTGCTGCCAGTGCACCCAGCCACAGGTCACAGGACAGCGCTGCAAGTGTGATGCCAGAGGGACCTAGGGCAACATCTGCCTTGGGTGCCAGGGTAACACAGCAAATTGCATGCCAGAGGGCTCTGGGGCCTCACAGGAAGACACATACCAGAAGTACTGTGAAGACACCCCCGCCGACCCCAAATATCTAAAGCGGATGAATGACCCATGGGAAAAGGGGGTACAACTCAGAGCAGAGAAAATAAAGCTGTGAAACTTAAGGCAGACTCAGCCTCCAAGCTAACAAGTCACAGACCATTGGATCACTATGGGCTTTAAACCATTGTATGCCATAAGCATCTGTAGGCTCAAGCAGCAGACCTTCCCCACAAGCCATGCACGTCAATAAAAAAAAAAATGTTTTCCCTAAGTGGCAGCCCTGACCAACATTAAAAACATTTTTCATGAGAATTTTCAGCTAAAAATATTCAAGAACACCCAAATTGTAATATATTTATTTTATAATATTCATTGTAAATTGATTTTTTAATTAAATTCAAAGCATAATGGCTTGTGGGGATGGTTTCTGTTTTGGACACATGGCAGTTAACTGGTTAACCTCTCAGAGCGCAAGCACCCAAAAGAGACAGCAAAAGTGGGGAGACAAAGTAACAATCCCCAAAGGAAAGAAAATGGGACTCACCAGAAAATGAACTAAATGAAATGGAGGCAAGCTATATATCAGGGAAAGAATTCAGAGTAATCAGTGGTCGGCAAACTGCAGCTCGCGAGCCACATGCGGCTCTTTGGCCCCTTGAATGTGGCTCTTCCACAAAATACCACGTGCAGGCACGCACATACAGTGCGATTGAAACTTCATGGCCCATGCGCAGAAGTCGGTTTTCGGCTCTCAAAAGAAATTTCAATCGTTGTACTGTTGATATTTGGCTCTATTGACTAATGAGTTTGCCGACCACTGAGAGTAATGGTTATGAAGATGCTCAAATATCTGGATAAGAAAGTCAATAACATATGTAAGAATCTAGAAGAGATGAAGAATGATATAGCTGCAATAAAGAACACAATGGAATAGACTAGAAGAAGCAAAGGACCAAAACAGCGAGTTAGAAGACACGGTAGAAAACACACAAACTAAACAGCAAATGGAGAAAAAAAAATTAAAAGCAGGAGGAGAGTTTAAGGAAGCTTTGGGACAACATGAAATGAAGCAACATTGGCATAATAGAGGAGACAGAAAGACAAGAGGAGGAGCAAGGATTAGAAAATCTATTTGAAGAAATAATAAGAGAAAACTTCCCTGGCCCTAACCGGTTTGGCTCAGTGGATAGAGCCTAGGCCTGCGGACTGAAGGGTCCCAGGTTCGATTCCAGTCAAGGGCATGTACCTTGGTTGCGGGCACATCCCCAGTAGGAGGTGTGCAGGAAGCAGCTGATCGATGTTTCTCTCTCATTGATGTTTCTAACTCTCTATCCCTCTCTCTTCCTCTCTGTAAAAAATTAATAAAATATATATATATTGAAAAGTTCCCTGAATTGGGGAAGAAAAAAGTCACACAAGCACAGAGAGTCCCAAACAAGATGAACCCAAAAAAACCAACACCAAGACATGTCGTATTTACAATGGCAAACATAAACGACAAAGAGAAAATATTAAGGGCTGCAAAAGAGAGACAGAAAGTTACTTACAAGATATCTCCCATTAGACTATCAAATGACTTCTCAACAGAAACACATTAGGCCAGAAGGGAATGGAATGAAGTCTACAAAGTGATGCAAAGCAAGGGACTGAATTCAAGAACTCTATCCAGCAATGCTATCATTCAAAATTGAAGGGGAGATCAGGAGTTTCGCAGACAAAAAAAAAGCTAAGGGAGTTTATCACTACCAAGACAGCAATGCAAGAAATGCTAAAGGGACTATTGTAAAAAGAATAGAAAGGGAAGAAGAAACACAGACATAAAGAATAAAAATGGCAAGAAACAAGTATCTGTCAATAATAACCGTAAACGTTGCCTTGGCCAGTTTGGCTCAGTGGACAGAGCATCGGCCTGCAGACTGAAAAGTCCTGAGTTCGATTCCAGTCAAGGGCACATGCCTGGGTCGCAGGTTTGATCCCCACTCGGGGGATGCAGGAGGCGGCTGATCCATGGTTCTCTCTCATCAATGATTTTCTCTCTCTCTCCCTCTCCCTTCCTCTCTGAAATCAATAAAAAGATATTTTTAAATAAAAAATAAATAACCTTCAACGTAAATGGATTAAATACTCGAATCAAAAGACCTAAGTGGCTGAATGGATAAGAAGCATGACCCATATATTTGCTATCTACAAGAGACTCACCTCAGAACACAAGACTCACACAGACTGAAAGTGAAGGGATGGAAAATTTTTTTTCAGGCCAACAGAAATGAAAATAAAGCTGGGGTAGCAATACTTACATCTGACAAAATAGACCTCGAAGTAAAGGCCATAACAAGACATAAGGAGGGTTATTACTTCCTAATACTAACGGGATCAATACAACCAGAGGATATAGCTCTGGTAAACACATATGCACCCAAAACAGGAGCACCCAAATACATAAGAAAAACTTCTGGAAGCTATCAAGGATGAGATCAACAGCAATACAATCATACTAGGGGAACTTAATACCCCATTGACATCACTGGATAAATCTTCTACACAAAAAATTCGACAAAGAAACAGCAATCGTAAACAACTTACTAGATGAGGTGGAACTAATTGACATTTTCAGAACATTTCACCCGAAAGCTATGAAATATACATTCTTCTCAAATGCACAGGGGACATTTTCAAGACAGACCACATATTAGAACACAGGCAAAGTTTCTTAAAATTCAAGAAGACTGATAATCATATCAAGCATTTTGTCAGATCACAATGGCATAAAATTAGAAATCAATTATAATAAAAACAATTTTAAAAAATCAAACACTTGGAGGCTAAATAGCATGCTATTCAACAATTACTGGGTTACCAAAGAGATCAAAGAAGAAATAAAAAACATCCTGGAAACAAATGAAAATGAAAATACAACAATCCAAAATCTATGGGACACTGTGAAAGCAGTCCTGAGAGGGAACTTCACAGCACTACAGGTCTACCTCAAAAGAAAAGAAAAAGTGGTAATAAATTATCTAACACCACCACTTAAAAAACTAGAAAGAGAGCAACAAGAAAAGCCCAGAGTAAGCAGAAGGAAGGAAATAATAAAGATCAGAGTGAAAATAAATTGTAAATCAACCAATACAAAACATTTATAGAACCAAGAGCTTATTCTTTGAAAGAATAAACATATGTAAGAATCAAGATTGGTGAACCTCTAGCCAGACTCATCAAGAAGCAAAGAGAGAGGACCCAAATAAACAAAATCAGAAATGAAAGAGGTGAAGTAATACTGACCCAACAGAAATACAAAGAATTATTTTTTTTAAATACTATGAACAACTCTATTGCAACAAACTGGACAACGTAGATGAAATGGACATCTTCCTAGAAAAATAAAATGTTCCAAAACTCAATCAGGAAGATTAAAAAAATCTTAATAGGCCAATAACTACCGATGAAATTGAAGCAGTAATCAAAAAACTTCCAGCAAACAAAAGTCCTGAGCCAGATGGTTTCACAGGGGAGTTTTACCAAACCTTCAAAGAACTAAAACCTATCCTCCTCAGACTACTCCAAAAAATTCAAGAAGGCACACTTCCAAGCTCTTTCAATGAAGCCATCATTACCTTAATCCCAAAACCAGATAAAGACACTACAAAGAAAGAGAATTACAGGCCAATATCCCTGATGAACATAGATGCTAAAATACTCAACAAAATTCTACCAAATCGGATCCAACATTACATTAGAAAGGTCATACACCATGACCAAGTGGGATTTATTCCATGGATGTAAGGCTGGTACAATATCCGCAAATCAATCAACATGATACATCACATAAACAAACTGAGAGATAAAAATCACATAGTCCTATCAATTGTTGCAGAAAAAGCATTTGACAAAATCCAACACTCCTTCTTGATAAAAACCCTCAACAAAGTGGGAATAAAGGGATCATACCTCAACATAATAAAAGCCTTATATGACAAACCTAAAACCATTTCCCCTCAGAACAGGAACAAGACAGGGATGCCCACTCTCACCACTCCTGTTCGACATAATACTGTAAGTGCTAGCTGTAGCAATCAGACAAGAGAAAAAATAAAAGGCATCCAAACTGGAAAACAAGAATTAAAACTCTATTCGCAGATGACATGATATTGTACATAGAAAACCCTAAAGACTCCAAAAAACTACTAGACTTAACAAATGAATTCGGCAGGATACAAAATTAACACCCAGAAATCTATGGCTTTTTTATACACCAATAGTGAACTCACATAAAGAGAAATTTAAAAAAACAATCCCACTTACCACTGCAATAAAAAAATTAAGATAACTAGGAATAAACTTAACTGAGGAGGTAAAAGACCAGTATTTGAAAAACTACAGGACATTAAAAAAAAAAAAAAGATAGAGGAAGATATAAACAAGTGAAAGAATATACCATGTTCATGGACTGGTAGAATCAATGTCATTAAAATGTTCATACTACCCAAAGCAATCTATACATTCAACACAATCTCCATTAAAATACTAACGGCATATTTCACAGACCTAGAACAAACTCTCCAAAATTTATATGGAATAAAAAAAGACCCCGAATAGCCACAGCAATCCTAAGAAAAAAAGAACAAAGTTTGAGGGATCACAAATTCAGACATAAAGTTATATTACAAGGCCACTGTTCTCAAAACAACATGGTACTGGCGCAAGAACAAACATATAGAACAATGGAACAGTACAGAGAACACAGAAATCAACCCAAAACATTATGCTCAATTAATATATGACAAAGGAGGCAAGAGCATACAATGGAGTCAAGACAGTCTCTTCAATAAATGTCGCTGGGAAAATTTGACAGATACTTGCAAAAAAAATGAAATTAGACCACCAACTTACACCATACACAAAATTAAACTAAAAATGGATACAGGATTTAAACGTAATACAGGAAACCATAAAAATCTTAGAAGAATCCATAGACAGCAAAATATCTTGAATGTAGCTCAAAGCAATATATTTACGGATATGTCTCCTAGGACAATGGAAACTAAGGAGAAAATAAACAAATGGGACTACATCAAAATAAAAAGTTTCTGCTCAGGAAAAGAAACCATCAACAAAACAAAAAGAGAGCCCACTGCATGGGAGAACATATTTGCCAATGCTTTTTCAGATAAGGGTTTAATCTCCAAAATTTATAGAGAATTCATCCAACGTAACAAAGGAAGATAAACAATCCAATCACAAAATAGGCAAAGGACCTATATAGACACTTCTCCAAAGAGGACATACAGAAGACCAAAAAGCATATGAAAAATACTCAAAATCACTAATCATCCGAGAGATGCAAATCAAAACAACAATGAGGTACCACCTAACACTAGTGAGAATGGCTATCATCAGAAATCAACAAACGACAATTGCTGGCGAGGATGTGGAGAGAAGGGAAATCTCCTACATGGCTGGTGGGAATGCAGACTAGTGCAGCCTCTGGGGAGAACAGTATGGAGTTTCCTCAAAAAATTAAAATGGAACTCCCATTTGACCCAGTAATTCTACTTCTAGGAACATATCCCTAAAAGTCAGAAATACCAATCAGAAAGAACATATGCACCCCTATGATTATATCAGCACTATTTACAATAGCTAAGAACATATGCACCCCTATGATTATATCAGCACTATTTACAATAGCTAAGAGCCTAAGTGTCCATCAGCAGATGAGTGGATTAAAAAGCTGTGGTATATCTACACAATGGAATACTACGCTGCTGTAAAAAAGAAAGAACTCTTCCCACTTGCAACCGCATGGATGGACTTGGAGAGCATTATGCTAAGCGAAATAAGCCAGTCAGTGAAAGATAAATATCACATGATCTCACTTATTTGTGGAACATAATGAACAACATAAACTGATGAACAAAAACAGATACAGAGGAAAAACAGAGGGAGGGGATTAGGGCAGGCTGGGAAAGACAATGGGGGGGAAAGGGGACATATGTAAAACTTTCAACAATAAAATTTTTTTTTAAATAGTGAATTAGCAACAACAACAAAAAACCTGTTAATTTAATTATAAGCAAATCTTTGTTTAAAGCATTTAAAAATTAACCGGGTGTTAATTTTCACAAATGACAAACTGACTGGAAATTTTGTCCATTAAACCCGAAGTCCGTTAAACCAGGGTCTGCAAAATTGAGTGTTTACTGTACAAACTTTGTAGAATTATTACAAAGAACCAAACAGCAATAACAAAACCACCACCACAAACCCAGGAAGAAGGAAAAATCTTATTTCCAGAACTGCCACACTGCATTAATCACAATGCCCAGATTTCAGTTAAGAAATGTAAGAGGAGGAACCAACATGGCGGCATAGGTAAACACCTGAACTTGCTGCCTTACACAACCACATCAAAACTACAACTAAAAGACAAAACGGATATCATCCAGAACCACGGGAAGGATGGCTGAGTGGAAATTATACAACTAGAAGGAAAGAGAACAGCGCACTGAGACTGGGAAGAGGTGCGGAGGTGTGGAAGTGAAATGCGGACGTACGGAGGCATGCATGGAAAGCGGCTGGCAACTGGGTACGCTGTTGTCTTTTTCGATCGGGAGAGAGACACAAGACCCCGACTGCTCTGAATTCCAGTTCTGGGTAAGACTCTGGGGACCCAGACTCATAACAGAGAGAAACTGGACTGTCTGGCATCCAGCAGGAATGCGAGGGCGTCTTTCCCTCAGAGGTGCTTGTAGCGATACATTATTCCTGAATGGTGCCACGGGACACAGAGACCCCTGATGGTCAGTCAATGCTGTTTGCTCCGCCCTGGTGATTCCATGAGACCCTGCCCCACCCATTTACAACCCCACCCAAGCTGTGCACATCGGATTTGCATATGAATGGCCTAGCCTTTTGCAATCTAAAACCAAACAAACTACAGCTGAGTCAGAGAGCCACAGAGCCTCAAAAAGAAGGCCCAACTACTGTAACAGGAGGACGGAGAAAATGGCAGCAGAAGAGAGACGTGTTCCGAGCCTGGTCCTGGAACAGAAAGAAAGAACAGCTGAGGTTCGCACGGGAGTGTCTGTTGGCAAGCTAAGGGACAGCTAAAAAACTCCAGGAGAAGGTGGGGGAGTGCTAGGCAGGGCTCCCCTGACCGTGCAGCACCCACAGCTGCTGGGTCCCCTCCCGGAGCTGCGGGCTCAGAGGGGGGAACCTCTCCATCTTGCAAGGGAAAGAGGATTTTATCGGAAGCCTGACTTTCCACAACAACGGCAAATACTGAACAGCTGTGAGCACCAGAACACCGGTCCCCAATCGGCGCAAACACGCAGATTCAAAGGAACTCTTCACTGCACCAAGGAAAGGTCAGATTTCGCCTGGGATAAGGTGAGGTTTCTCGTCCCCGCAGTGGGAGAGGCAGCTCTGAGGCGCACACTTCCACAAACCGGTAGTGAGTGCCATAGGGAAAAAAAAAGCTAGAGAGGCCCGGAAGTCAATCCAGAAACACTGCCACCCAGGGGCTGAAACAGAAATTGTCCCTGGTGTAATCAAAAATAAATACACTGAGATCCAACAGCAGACTAGAGGGTCACAAGTATCAAGTCAAAGATTTGAAATACAAATAAGCAAAAAACACACAACTGGAAAAGAAAAAAGAATCAAAATATATGAAGATAGTGTAAGGAGCCTCTGGGATAACTTCAAGCGTACCAACATCCAAATTATGGGGGTGCCAGAAGAAGAGAGAGAGCAAGATATTGAAAACCTACTTGAAGAAATAATGACAGAAAACGTCCCCTAGCTGGTGAAAGAAATAGACTTACAAGTCCAGGAAGTGCAGAGAACCCCAAACAAGAGGAATCCAAAGAGGACCACACCAAGACACATCATAATTAAAATGCCAAGGGCAAAAGACAAAGAGAGAATCTTACAAGCAGCAAGAGAAAAACAGTTAGTTACCTACAAGGGAGTACCCATACGATTCTCAGCTGATTTCTCAACGGAAACTATGCAGTCCAGACGGGAGTGGCAAGAAATACTCAAAGTGATGAATAGCAAGAACCTACAACCAAGATTACTCTACCCAGAAAAGCTATCATTTAGAATTGAAGGTCAGATTTTAAAAAAAAGCTAAAGGAGTTCATCACCGCCAAACCAGTATTATATGAAATGCTGAAAGGTATTCTTTAAGAAGAGGAAGAAGAAAAAGGCAAATATAAAAATTATGAACAACAAAGTGACAACAAATACATATCTATCAACAAGTGAATCTAAAAATCAAGTGAATGAAAAATCTGATGAACAGAATAACCTGGTGAATATAATGGAATCAGGAGCATAGAAAGGGAGTGCACGACAATTCTCTGGGGAAAGTGGGTGTGAGGGGTACCAGAAGAGAATGGACAAAAATCGTACACCTATGGATGAGGACAGTGGGGGAGGGGGGGTAAGGGCAGGGGGTTGGGTGGGAACTGGGTGGAGGGGGACTATGGGGGGGAAAGAGGAACAACTGTAATAATCTGAACAATAAAGATTTATTTTTTTAAAAAAAGAAATGTAAGACATGCAAAGAAATAATAATGAATGGACACAGAAAAATAAGAAGAGCAATAGATAGAAACTGTCCTTGACAAAACCAAGATATTGAACTTTATTGACAAAGACTTTTATCAGCTATTTTACGTATTTTCAAACAACTGACAGAATGACAAAGATGCCTTAATAATAAAAAATATTAGTAAAGAAGTTGGAATTATAAAAACTATAAAAATTCTGGTATACATTAACTAAAATAAAAAATTCCTTACAGGGGCTCAAGTAAAGACATGAGCAAGTTGAAGAATTAGCAAACTTGAAGACTGATCAATTGAGATGATCCAATCTAAGGAACAGGGGAAAAATAAAAATGAACATAGCTTCAGAGACCTATGGAACATCCAACATATCAACATCTACTAGTCCTATCTAATAAAGAGAAACATTCAAATTGACCGTACCTCTGCTACACCCATAATCCACGCCCACCAGCCAATCAGGAGCAAGGATGCAAATTAACCCAACAAATATAGCAGTGGCCACAGAGCTGGAGAGAGCAGGAGGCTTGGGTTGCCCCCGGCGATGGAAGAAGCCAAGCTTTCCACCCACCCTGGCCTGCCCAAAGTTTCAATTACAGAAAATAAATGAATCCCAGATACCAGGGCATCTGCTTGGGTCACCAGGAGGGCATGGCCAGCCTGCAAACCACCACAGGCTCCTCGCCCAGGCCACCCCAAGCCCCATGGGAACCCCCACCCTGATCCGGGACATCCTTCAAGTCAAACCAGCCGGCCCCACCCATGCACCAGGCCTCTATCCTATCTAATAAAAGAATAATATGCAAATTGACCATCACTCCAACACTAGATGGCTGCCCCCATGTGGTCAAAGATAGCTGCCCCCATGTAGACACAAGATGGCTGCCACAAGATGGCCAACAGGAGAGGGCAGTTGGGAGGTACCAGGCCTACAAGGGAGGGCAGTTGTAGGCGATCAAGCCAGGAGGGGAGAGCAGTTGGGGGGGACCAGGCCTGCAAGGGAGGGAAGTTGGGGGCAATCAAGCCTGCAGGGGAAGGCAGTTAGGGGCAATCAGGCTGGCAGGGGAGCAGTTAGGCATCAATCAGGCTGGCACGGGAGTGGTTAGGTGGTGATCATGCTGACAGGCAGAAGCGGTTAGGGGCAATCAGGAAGGCAGGCAGGTGAGCAGTTGGGAGCCAGTAGTCCTGGATTCTGAGAGGGACATCCCTCAAGGGGTCCCAGATTGGAGAGGGTGCAGGCTGGGCTGAGGGATTTTCATGCACCGGGCCTCTAGTGTATATATAAAAGCCTAAGTGACCACTCAACCAGTCAACCGGTTGCTATGACGCACGCTGACCACCAGGGGGCAGAAGCTCAATGCAGGAGCAACCCCCTGGTGGTCAGCACACTCCCATGGCCAACCTCCTGGGGCTGACCAACCTCCTGCGGTCCCTCCCCCGGCAGGCCAACCTCTCACAGTCCCTCACCCCTGCTGGCCAACCTCCCGTGGTCCCTCGCCCCCTGCCATCCAACCTCTACGGCCCCTCCCCTGGCCAGCAGCCCCAATTGGAACCTCCCATAGCCCCTCCCCCCCCCCAGTCGGCCGGCCAACCTCCTATGGACCCTCCCCCCTGCCAGCCAAACCACTATGCTCAATTAATATTTGACAAAGGAGGCATGAACATACAATGGAGTCAAGACAGTCTCTTCAATAAATGGTGTTGGGAAAATTGGACACACACATGTAAAAAAATGAAACTAGATCACCAACTTACACCATACACAAAAATAAACTCAAAATGGATCAAGGACTTAAACATAAGACGGGAAACCATAAAAATACTAGAGGAATCCACAGGCTACAAAATCTCAGACATATGCCAAAAGAACTTCTTCACTGACACTGCCCCTAGGGCAATGGAAGCTAAAGAGAAAATTAACAAATGGGACTACATCAAAATAAAAAGCTTTTTTACAGCAAAAGAAACCATCAACAAAACAACAAGAAAGCCCACTGCATGGGAGAACATATTTGCAAATGCTAGCACTGATAAAGGTTTAATCTCCAACATCTACAGGCAGCTTATGCAACTTAATAAAAGGAAGATAAATGATCCAATAAAAAAATGGGCAACGGACCTAAACAGAATATTTTCAAAAGAAGACAGAAGGAAGGCCAAGAGACACATGAAAACATGCTCAAAGTCACTTATTATCCGAGAGATGCAAATCAAAACAACAATGAGGTACCATCTCACACCTGTCAGAATGGCTATCATCAACAAATCAACAAACGACAAGTGTTGGCGAGGATGCGGAGAAAAAGGAACCCTCGTGCACTGCTGGTGGGAATGCAGACTGGTGCAGCCACTGTGGAGAACAGTATGGAGTTTCCTCAAAAAACTGAAAATGGAACTCCCATTTGACCCAGTAATCCCACTCCTGGGAATATATCCGAAGAAACTAGAAACACCAATCAGAAAGGATATATGCACCCCTATGTTCATAGCAGCACAATTTACAATAGCTAAGATTTGGAAACAGCCTAGGTGCCCGTCAGCAGATGACTGGATCAGAAAACTGTGGTACATCTACACAATGGAATACTATGCTGCCATAAAAAAGAAGGAATTCTCATCATTTGCAGCAACCTGGATGGAATTGGAGAACATTATGCTTAATGAAATAAGCCAGTCAATGAAAGAAAAATACCACATGATCTCACTCATTTATGGATAATAAAGAACATTATAAACTGATGAACAAAAAGATAGATACAGAGACAGTAAAGCAACAAACAGACTTTCAAATTACAGGGGGAAAGTTAGGGAGAGGTGGGGGAGATAAGAAATCAAACGAAGGACTTGTATGCATGCATATAAGCATAAACAATGGATGCAAAACTCTGGGGGGTGAGGGCATGTATGGGTGTGGAGTGGGGGGGGTAATGGTAAGATATGTACACATATAATACCTCAATAAAAAAAATTTTTTAAAAATTTATATTTTGCTCTTCAAAAGGTACTATTAAGAAAGGATTAGAAGATGGCGGCAAAGTTAAACAACTAAACTGCCGCCTCGCACAACAATTTCAAAAATACAACTAAAAAACAAAACATCCACCACCCAGAACCACGGGAAAGCTGGCTGAGTGGTAGATTTACAACTAAGAAGAGAAGGGAGCGCAAATGCTGGAGAGCTGAGGTACGGAGGCGTGTGAAGCGGGCTGGCGGCGGGCGACTGGGCGCGCGGCTTTTCTTCAAACCAAAGGGAGACAAACTCCCGATCACTCTGAACTCCAGTTTCTGGGGACACGCAGGGGACCCAGACGCCTACGGGGAGAAGCTGGACTCTCGGCCATCGGTCGGAGAGTGAGAGTGACTTTTCTGCAGAGGTGCACCCAGCAATCAGGGTTTGCTGCACTGGAGCGTGGACACAGGGACTTGGAAACGCAGAAAGGCAGAGACGGCTGAAGGCAGCCATGGCCTTTGGCCACGCCCCAGCCTAGTGACGCCCTGAGACCCCGCCCTGCCCTGAGACCCCTCCCCGCACATTCTACAAACCCGCCCACGCTCCACACAGCGGCCTTTACATATAAATGGCCTGTTCTGTGGCAGCTCAACCAAATTAACTGCAGCTCCAGTCAGACTGCTCCAAAACCGCCCAAGCAAAGAGGAGAAATCTGTAGCTCTTGCTGTAGCTCCTGCTGGGAGGCCTCAGACCTGCACCCCATTGGAGATCCAGACACTAGGGTATCTAGTGGTCGGTGTGGACGACACCAGATTTCAACCACTCTCATAAGGGACACATTCAAGAGGCAGACTCAGTGAGCACCAAAGCCCTACTGTGCCTCCAGCACAGCAATTCTTCCATTATAGACACAGCCGGTCCTCACAGCCAATTGGCCTGGAGGTCAATTCCTCCCAGTCTACCAACAGCAATCAAGGCTTTTAACTACACCAAGATTTTCCACTCAGCCCACAAAGGGGTGTATCAAGAGTGACCACCTAGACTGATTGGGGAAGCGGAGCTACCGGCCCCTATAGGTCACTGACCACACAAAGCCACTCCATCAACACAGGGAGGCAGCCAAAATGCGGAGACACCCAAGTATGTCACGAGTAGGAGAGATGGAGGAAAGCAAACTACTGGACGACACAGTGTTCAAAATCACATTTATAAGGTTACTCAAGAATCTTCTAAAAACCGCTGAGAAACTTGAAGAGACCTTCAAGGACCTTAATGAGAATACCAAAAAAATGGAAAAGGACCAGTCAGAAATTATGCATACACTGTCTGAAATAAAGAATATACAGACATTCAACTGTAGTCCACCGTACCCAAAGAGTCAAACCAAAGATCTGGAATATGAGGAAGCAAAAAACACCCAACCAGAGAGGCGAAAAGAAAGAAGAATCCAAAAGTGTGAGGATAGCGTAAGGAGCCTCTGGGATGGCTTTAAGCGTACCAACATCCGAATTTTTGGGGTGCCAGAAGAAGAGAGAGAGCAAGATATTGAAAACCTATTTGAAGAAATAATGACTGAAAACTTCCCCCACCTGGTGAAAGAAATAGACTTACAAGTTCAGGAAGCGCACAGAACCCCAAACAAGAGGAATCCTAAGAGGACCACACCAAGACACATCATAATTAAAAAGCCAAGGGCAAAAGACAAAGAGAGAATCTTAAAAGCAGCAAGAGAAAAACAGTTAGTTACCTACAAGGGAGCACCCATACAATTGTCAGCTGATTTCTCAACAGAAACTATGCAGGCCAGACGGGAATGGCAAGAAATATTCAAAGTGATGAATAGCAAGAACCTACAACCAAGACTACTCTACCCAGCAAAGTTATCATTCAGAATTGAAGGGCAGATAAAGAGCTTCACAGATAAGAAAAAGCTAAAGGAGTTCATCACCACCAAACCAGTACTATATGAAATGCTGAAAGGTATTCTTTAAAAAGAAGAAAAAGTAAAGATAAAAATTATGAACAACAAATACATATCTATCAACAAGTGATCCTAAAAATCAAGTGAATTAAAAATCTGAGGAACAGAATAAACTGGTGAACATAATAGAATCAGAGGCATAGAATGGGAGTGGATTGATAATTCTCAGGGGGAAAGGGGTGTCTGTGTGGGGGGTACGGGAAGAGACTGGACAAATATCATACACCTATGGATAAGGACAACGGGGGGGAGGTAAGGGTAGAGGGGGGGTGGGAACCGGGTGGTGGGGAGATATGGGGGGAAAAAAGGAGAAACAATTGTAATAATCTGAACAATAAAGATTTATTTTTTTAAAAAAAAGAAAGGATTAGCCCAGCAGTGTGGCTCAATGGTTGAGCGTCGACCTATGAACCAGATCACAGTTCAATTTCCAGTCAGTGCACATGCTGGGGTTACAAGCTCGATCCCTGGTATGAGCAATGCAGGAGGCAGGAACAATTGATTATTCTCTCTCATTGTTGATGTTGCTACCTCTCTATCCCTCTCCCTTTCTCTTTCAAATCAATAAAAATATATTTTAAAAAGAGATGATTAAATCTTGGAGATATTTCACCAAGGAGGTGAAAGTTCTATACAATGAAAACTCTAAAATATTAATAAAGGGAAAGCTATTCCATGCTCATGGATTGGAAGAATTAATATTGTTAAATGTCCATACTACCCAAAGCAATCTACAGATTCATTGCAATTCCTATCAAAATTCCAATTGCATATTTCACAGAAATGGGGGGGAAAATCCTAACATTTGTATAGAGTTACAAAAGACACAAATAGCCAAAGCAATCTTGAAAAAGGAAAATAAAGCTGAAGGCATCACATATCTTAGAAAAAAATATTGCAACTATCACACTCCTCCTGATTTTAAATGATATTATAAAGCTATAGTAATCAAAACAGTATAATGCTGCAATTTACAATAACTAAGATCTGGAAACAGCCCAGGTGCCCATCAGTAGATGAGTGGATAAAAAAGCTGTGGTACATTTATACCATGGAATACTAGGCAGCAGTAAAAAAGAAGAATCTCTTACCCTTTGAGACAGCATGGAGGGACCTGGAGAGTATCATGCTAAGTGAAATAAGTCAATCAGAGAAAGACAAGTATCACATGATTGCACTTATATGTGGAATCTAAGTAACAAAATAAACTGATGAATGGAGTGGATCCAGAGACATGGAAGAATGGAAAAGAGTGTGGAATCTTGGAGGGAAAGTGGGGGAGGTAATCAACCAGAGATCTTGTAACATAAATGCATAAACCGTGGACACAGATAGTAGGGTGGTGAAGGCCTCCGGCAGGGGGTGGGGGCAGGCAAGAGGGGGTCAATGGGGAATAAAGGGGGAAATACGTAATACTTTCAACAATAAAGATAAATTTATTTAAAAATAAATAAATAAAAGAAACTCACTATAGACTGATTCATTTGCTTCTCAGCATAACTATTATTGCTTGTCTCATTTTCGGTTCCTATAAGTGTATTCCTAGTATCACATGAGCTCACTCATCTAGGGGAAAAGATGAACAACATAGACTGAAGAACAAGAACAGCATTGATCAGACTGTCAGACCTCAGAGGGAAGGTAGGGGAGGGTGGGGACAAGGGAGATAGATCAACCAAAGGACTTGTGTGCTTGCATATGAGCCTAACCAGTGATCACGGACAACAGGGGGAGGGGGGTTCGCGTGTGGGGGGGTTTGGGAAGGGAACGGGGGGAGGGGGTTGATGACAAATATGTGATACCTTAATCAATAAAGTAATTTAAAAATTAAAAATTAAAAAAAATAAATAAATAAATAAATAAAGTGTGGTATACCCATACAATAAAATACTACCTTATCAAAAGTAATAAATTATAGGCACACATAACATGGATGAATCCTAAAATAATCATATTGAGTAAGAGAAGTCAAACATAAAGGAGTACATATAGTTAATTATATAGTAAAATTACATTTATATGAAACTATAGAAAATACAAACTAATCTACAGTAACACAAACCACATAAGTGGTTGTCTGCAGATTATTAGACTAGAAAGGGTGTGAGAGAGGTATTACAAAGAGATATGACAAAACTTTAAGGATAATAGGTATGTTCTGTATCTTAACTATGGTGGTGGTTTAATAGGTATATACATGTGTCAAAATTTATCAAACTGTACACTTTAAATATGTGCAGTTCACTGTATCTCAATTATACCTCGCAAAATCTCTTTAATAAGCAATATCACCTTTTCCTTTCAGCTCTAAAACAAAATGAGTGTATTTTCTTTCCTTTCCACCCTTGATAGTAATACTCTCAAAACATTACAGAACTAAAAAAATTACCCCATATTTTCTGCATTTTCAAAAGTGAACCCTTAGAATTTCAATGCTAGGCACAGATGCTAAGGTTGCCAAGATACAAATATATTGACAAGAATATTTTCCCCAACCACCTATTTCCATAACCCTATTACTAACAGAAGTTTTGCCACTGCTATTTCCCTTTACAGGGGGATATATATGCTCCAATTATATGTTTATTTTGCATCATTATGACCCAAAGACACCCTTAGAAAAAATATTGCCACTATCTCCCAACGTGCTTTTTTTGCTGTCCTAGCTTCCAGTTTTCCTTGGTAAGTTATGACATCCATACTTCTATTTAGTTTCATTTCATTTTCTCACATCTACCAGATTTTTATTTTTAATTTTTTAAAGACATGTTTAGGAATAAGAAAAGCACTTCTACACACCTCAAGAACTGGTCCGGCTCCAAGAATAATTTGTTCCACTCCACTGGCAAATCCTTTCTGACTGAGAGCAGTAAGGTGGTGAATAAGAAAGTTTGTGCTTTGAGTCTTCCCAGAACCACTCTCTCCCGAAATCACAATGCACTGATTCTTTTTGCGCTGAAGCATGGTATGATAAGCTACATCAGCCACAGCATAAATGTGGGGCTCAAGTTTTCCCAACTGGTGGTTATCATACATTTTTACATATTTGGGGTTATAAATAGGAAGAAACTTGAATGGGTTAATAACTATTAGGATACTGCCAACATAGGTATAAATTTTTTCATGCTTAAAGCGATTGCGTAGGTTTTCTAAGAGAGTTTTCTCATTCAAATCAGGTAAGCTACATAAATCATCAAAGTCTTTCTGTTGAGGCTGTGGAAGAAAACCCCGTTCCATCATCCTGCGACGTTCTTCTGTTACCCGTAGCCATGACTGAAGACTACCATAATGGATTGAGCCATCAAGGTTTTTTTCTCTCAAAAGAAAGCGGTAGTCCTCTCCACTTAGGCGATTTTCCAGAGCCATTCGAGGCCACAACATCATTCGTTGAACTGGACAGTCTGTTGGATTGAGTATCCATTCTTCTCCACCAAATTCCTTTACCTCTGCTAGAACATAACATTTTGTTTTGTCAAGATGAAGCCTGTTTATAAGAGAGTCGATCACCTCAGCAGCTGTGGAGTTTTTTCTGGCAGGAATTGGACAGTAGATTGTCCCTTCTGAAATTGTCCCAGGATATATATGTAACGTATGTTCATTATCCTCAAAGCGTCGTCTTCCTCCATCATTTATATTCATATTGAATCCTGTCCCATCAGCATGAATAGTACATGTTCAAGATTGTGAAAACCATTTTCGTGGCAAAAGAACTGTAACATAAAAGATGTGAAACAGTTAGAAGTCATATTACACAATCATTGCTTTCTGATGCTTAAGAAAGAAAGGCTTAACAATCATGTTGATTACATTTTTAGAACATAATATCCTAACTCTTAGTATGGAAAGTCTTTTTTTTTTTTTTAAATCTAATTGGCTTGCCCAGCCCGTGTGGCACAGTGGTTGAGTGTCATCGATCTATGAACCAGAAGGTCACGGTTCAATTCCCAGTCAGAGCACATGCCCAGGTTACAAGCTCAATCCCCAATGAGGAGCACGCAGTAAGCAGCTCATCAATGATTCTCGCTCATCATTGATGTTTCTAACTCTTTCTCCCTCTCCCTTTCTCTCTGAAATCAATTGATTCATGAATTGGGCAGCATCCCATCTAGAACTAGAAAGGTGCTCAGGAGGAACAGTCTTGAAAATGATCTCATTGAGACCACATATTACATTTTATTGTCTAAATAAAGACTCTTTCTAAAGCAGCAACTTGCCAAAAATTGTTTCAATGTTTTATTATATTAATAATCAAAATCCAAGGAGTACAAAATAAAAATTACTTTGTCTTTTACTATCTCAAATGTTTGTAAGGTACCCACGATTAGAATTAGGCCCTTTCTTTATATCTGAAGAGTCTCTCTGAATACTATGATGGACAAAATAATTACACAAATCTAATCACCCTGCACTGAAAAGCTCTTATGAATAAAGCAAAAACAAGAAAAAAAAATGCCATTGATGGAGCAAAAATTTTGTGAAATAGAAAACAGTAAGATGAGATTGGAAAGTAAACTATTTTAATTTAATTAATAATTAGATAAGAAAAACCTGCTAAAGAATAGACATATTTAAGAACTTATATACTCTTGAGGAGAAGGGGCAACAAAAAGATCATGCCCTTGCCCTGGCCGGTGTTGGTCATCGGTTAGAGGGTCAGCTCACACACCAAAGGGCCACAGGTTCAATTCCCAGTCAGGGCACATACCTGGTTGGGACACGGGCGGAGGCAACCAATCGATGTGCCTCTTTCACTTCCATGTTTTTCTTTCCCTCCCCCCAGTTGTCCATCCCTGGGCCTATCTTAATTACTATAGCTCTCTAAGTCTTGATATCTGGAAAGCATATCACCTCTATTTGTTCTTCTTTAAAGTTACTTTCACTATTTACTCTGCCATAAGAATTTTAAGAGCCACATATCAACTAACATAAAATAACCTTTTGGCAGTTTGATACTGTATTGATTTTACAGATTAATATTGGAAAAAACTGGCATCCTATTGACTTTCCATTCATGAACACCATGTTATTTTTTTTTAATTATACTATTTTTCACTTCTAAGGTTTCTGTCATTTTCATATCCACCTGATCTTTTCTCAGGCAGTTGGGAGCCAGCAGTCCTGGATTGTTAGAGTGATGTCCCAGATTGGAGAGGGTACAGGCTGGGCTGAGGGACAACCCTCTGCGGTGCACGAATTTCGTACACCAGGCTTCTAGTAATTTTATATTTTCCAAACTAAAACTTTAATGTCATCCACTGTAAACTGCTCTTCTGATGATTGATTTTATTTTGTATCTTTCTCAGCATTAGATGGCTTAATTTGTTTGAGAATTCAGCTTTATAGTCACATTTTTTGATACAAGATTTCTTTTGGTCTTTCATACATACATTTACTGAGAACCCACTATTTACTACTTTTTAAAAACATAACTGCAATACCACTAATTGCACCTTTAAAATTAACAATTTTCTAAATTTTTAAAAATATTTTTAATTGTTTTTAGAGAGAGAGAAAGGGAGAGGGAAAGAGAGAAACATCAATTGGCTACCTCCTGCACACCCCCTTCTAGGGATCAAGCCTGCAACCCAGGCATGTGCCCTGACTGGGAATCGAATCTGTGACCCCTTGGTACATGGGACGACACTCAACAAATTGAACAACACCAGCCAGGCTAAAAATTAACAGTTTTTAATATTACTATTTTTTACTTCCCCAGTGTTCAATTTCCCCATTTACCTCATAAATATTTTTCTTACAGTCTATTCAAATCAGGAGAGTTGTCCTGAAGTAACAGTATGGACATGCTATGAGCTGGCAGGTTCCTAGTTGTAAAGCTATGTTTGCATTCTTCTGAATCTATGGTTTCATATAAACTGTGGCCTCTGGCACCAGTCAAAAGCAAAGCTACTCCTTCCAGTCAAGCAAGCTGTACCTTGCACAACCAGGAGATGCACTGCAAAACTGTAGTCTGATCTCTAAAGGTATACAATATGGCAGTCCTAGAACTAAACTCAGAAATATCTCTTTCAACAGAGGAACCCTACCTATCCTGGCCCATGTTTTCCAACAATGAGACCAACTGTAATATCTCTTCCCCATTTACAACAAAGAAGCCAAACCTCTAGGCTCCCAGCAATAGCCTCACTCACTGCTTTGTGTTCTATTCCCTTTCTGAAACATAAAAATGTTTTTCTTTTTTTTGAGCCCCACTTACTAGTATGTCCATTTGATATTCTCTTCTTATTACTTTATCAGTCACTGCTTTGTGTCCTGAGGGGTGGGGGGGGAGGGGGCGGGGCGGGAAGGGTTGCCTCAAAATATCATCACAAATACATCTTGACAGCAAGCCATGAGCGTTTATCAGAATCATCTGGGAAACATTTTTAAAATATACATTTCTAGGCCCAATAATGTTTCTGAGGTTGGGGAATCTAGGCAATTCTGTTGTTGCTGGTCCAGAGTATAGCATTTAGGAATCAATGGTCTGCATTTCCACTCTCCACTCCCTTACCACTCTTCCCACATAGCAAGTTACTGCCAATGTTCTTTGAAAATGTCACCAATTACCATAAAGTTGCCTAATCCAAAAGCCTCTTCTCAATTCTCACCCTAACACACCACACTGAAGTGGCCATCTTATTCTTGAAACTGCAATCACATGACAATTATTTTTCTTGCAATATTCTAATAGGCTCACTCTTTCTGATTCACTCTTACAACTCCTTTTCCTCACTTTAAAAATAAAAATATTCTCTCGGTTTCTGGTCTCAACCCAGTGCTCTTTTACCTGGATAATTTAACCTAGTTCTTTAAACTAGAGGGGACCGGTGCATGAAATTCGTGCGCTCAGGAGGGTGCCTGAGCCCGGCCCGCACCCTCTTGCAGTCCAGAAGCACATCCATAGGGCTGCCACAGAGGTGCCCTGCTGTGCAAGCCAGCCATGAACCCGGCTTCTGGCTGAGTGGCACTTCCCGTGGGAACACATTGACCACCAGGGGGCACCTCCTGCATTGAGCATCCCCCACCCTGCTGGTCAGTGTGCATCATAGCGATCAGTCATTCTGCTGTTCAGTCGATTTGCATATTAGCCTTTTATTATATAAGACTAGAGGACTGGTGCACAAAATTCGTGCACTGGAGGGGGTCCCTCAGCCAAGCCTGCCCCCTCTCACAGTCCGGGAGCCCTCAGGGGATATCCTACTGACGGCTGCCACAGTCTGGCCTCCCTCTGCGGGAGATGACTGGGCTGATCAGGGGAAGGTGCCACCCCCATCACCCCACTGCTGCTGCCACTGCCAGCTGCTGCAGCTGCCAAGGTGTTTTCATCAACATGGACTCCAGTCCCTTCACCATGAAAAACTGAAAACTTTCTTATTTTCAAGATGTGCCTTTCATAGGATATGACATTTCTTTCTTTTTTTTTATCCTCACCTGAGGATATTTTTCCATTGATTTTTAGAGAGCTTGGAAGAGAGAGGGAAAGACAGAGAGAAACATCAATGTGAGAAGGACACTTCAACTGATTGCCTCCTGCATGAGCCCTGACCTGGGACCCAGCCAGGGAGGACCCTGCAACCTGGGTACATGCCCTTGATCAGAATCAAACCCGGACCCTGTGATCCTCAGGCCAAAGCTCTATCCACTGAGCCAAACCAGCTAGCGCAGGATATGATATTTCTTATCCCCTCCAGCAGCGGACCTTCATTTTTTCCACCAGGAGTGAGATGGAAAAACCCTAGATCACCTTCTTGGATTCTTATTACCCAAGTTACCAAGAACACTGTGAGTGGCATACAGGGGGCTTAGGCAATGAGCAGTCAGAAAAGGTATTTCCTCTGCAGCTCACACGCAGAGGCAGGATTGCGGGCGCACGGCCGTGTGTCCGCTTGGGGCCTGCTCCAGCAGTGCCGCGGGAGCTGGGGCAGGCCCCTGTGTGTGTGTCCGCTCCAGGCCTGTGCCATTTGTGGCTTGTCTCACCGCACACGCAGTCCCCTCCCGCCTATCTGCGCACACAGCCGCCTCCTGAGCCAGTCGTGACTGTTACGGTGTCCCAGCTAATTTGCATATTACTTCTTTATACACACACACACTCTCACACACACAGTTGTCCATTATTTATGGACTAGAGGCCCGGTGCACAAAATTCGTGCACGGGGTGGGGGGAGGCAGTGTCCCTCAGCCCAGCCTGCACCCTCTCCAATCTGGGACCTCTCGAGGGATGTCTGACGGCCCATTTAGGCCCGATCCCAGCAGGATCGGGCCTAAATGGGCCGTCGGACTTCCCTCTCAAAATCCAGGACTGCTGGCTCCCAACTGCTCATCTGCCTGCCAGCCTGATCACCCCCTAACCACTCCCCTACCAGCCTGATTGATGCCTAACTGCTCCCCTGCCAGCCTGTTTGCCCCTAACTGCCCTCCCCTTCCAGCCTGGTCACCCCTAACTGCCCTTCCCTGCAGGCCTGGTCCCCCTCAACTGCTCTCCCCTGCAGGCCTGGGTTCCCCCCAACTGCCCTTCCCTGTAGGCCGGTCGCCCCCAACTTCCCTCCTCTGCTGGCCTGGTCACCCCTAACTGCCCTCCCCTGCAGGCTTGATCGCCCCCAACTGCCCTCCCTTGCAGGCCTGGTCCCTCCCAACTGCCCTTCCCTGCTGGCCATCTTGTGGTGACCATCTTGTGTCCACATGGGGGCAGGCATCTTTGACCACATGGGGGCAGCCATCCTGTGTGTTGGAGTGATGGTCAATTTGCATATTACTCTTTTATTAGATAGGATTTTTGTGCTACAATGGCAGAACTGGTGATGAAAAGTGGATTTACTATGAGACTCCCAAACGCAAAAAATTATGGGTTGATTCAGGTCAACCGTCAACATCAACTGCAAGGTCAAATCGCTTCGGAAAGAAGACAATGCTATGCGTTTGGTGGGATCGGGAAGGTGTAGTGTATCATGAGCTTCTAAAACCAGGTGAAACCATTAATACTGATCGCTACCGACAACAAATAATCAATTTGAACCACACTTTGATCATGAAACTATCAGAATGGGCCAGAAGATGCAGCAAAGTAGTTTTGCTTCATGATAACACACCATCACACACTTCAAAACCAGTTAAAGACACGTTAAAAGATCCTGCCTGGGAAGTATTAACCCACCCGCTGTATTCACCAGACCTTGCTCCTTCAGACTACCACTTGTTCCGATCGATGGCACACACACTTTCTGAGCAGCAATTCAAAACATAAGAAGTGGAAAATTGGGTCTCTGAATGGTTTGCCTCAAAACAAGAAAAGTTCTATTGGGACGGTATCTACAAATTACCTTAAAGATGGGGGAAATGTGTAGCTAGCGATGGACATTATTTTGAATAAAGAACTTTTGATGTTTTTCTTGAAATCATCATGTTTTCTTTGATTACAAAATCCACCTCATTAACCGGTACACCTAGTATACCTTCTTCTGGTGAAAGTGCTATGTTTTTCTTTGAAGAACTACCTTGTCATCTGACACAGTTTAAATGGGTCAAACTCATCCCCTAGTTAAGGTAGAGGGGTGGTTATTAATTATGATGCAGGCTCAGTCAGTTTATTCCATTCACTCTAGTGATGATGGTGGCGGTTCACTATACTTGAAACATGGCTGCAACTATTAAAAAAGAAATGCTTTTTTCCACTAGGGCTGCTAATCTAGAAAGATGTACATTACTACCCCACTTATCTACAGTTTCACTTTCTGTATTTTTAATTATCACAGTTAACCACTGTCCAAAACTATTAAATGGAAAATTCCAGAAGTAAATAAGTTCGTAAGTTTTAAATTGTGTGCCATTCTGAGTAGTGTGATGAAAGTTTACACTATCTCGCTCTGTCTGCCCCGGGGTCATGAGTCATCCCTTTGTCCAGTGTATCCCTCTATATAAGCTACTCAACAATCAGTAACTTAGTAGCTCGCCATGGCTCGATTATCCAGGATCACCCAAAGTAAATGATCCTTTTTCTGCCATAAGATCAATAGTAGCCTAACAGTATATCACAATGCTTATGCCATTCACCTAACTTCATCTCATCATGTAGGCATTGTATCATCTCACATCATCATAAGGAGGGTGAGTATAATACAATGATTTTGAGAGCAAGAGAGACCACATTCAAATAACTTTTATTACAGTAATTTTTAATATGTTTTTATTGATTTCAGAGAGAGGAAGGGAGAGGGAGATATAGAAACATCTTATCTAATAAAAGAGCAATATGCAAATTGACCATCACTCCAAGACACAATATGGCCGCCCCCATGTGGTCAAAGATGGCTGCCCCCATGTGGACACAAGATGGCCCGCAGGGGAGGGCAGTTGTGGGCAGTTAGGGGTGACCAGGCCAGCAGAGGAGGGCAGTTGGAGGAGACCAGGCCAGCAAGGGAGGGCAGTTGGGGGACCAGGCCTGCAGGGGAAGTTGGGGGGGACCAGGCCTGCAGGGGAGGGCAGTTGGGGGGGACTAGGCCTGCAGCAAAGGACAGTTGGGGGGACCAGGCCTGCAGGGAATGGCAGTTTGGGGGGGAGGACCAGGCCTGCAGTTGGGGGGAGTTGGGGGGGACTAGGCCTGCAGGAGAGGGCAGTTGGGGGGGGACCCAGGCCTGTAGGGGAGGGCAGTTGGGGAGGACCAGGCCTGCAGGGGAGGGCAGTGGGGGGGACCAGGCCTGCAAGGGAGGACAGTTGTGGGTGATCAGGCCAGAAGGGAGGGCAGTTAGGGGTGACCGGGCCAGCAGAGGAGGGCAGTTGGGGGAGACCAGGTCAGCAGGGGAGGGCAGTTGGTGGGGACCAGGCTGCAGGGGAGGTCAGTTGGAGGGGGGGCAGGCCTTTAGGGGAGGGCAGTTGGGGGCGACCAGGCCGGCAGGGGAGGACAGTTAGGGGTAACCAGGCCTGCAGGAGAGGGCAGTTGGTGGGGACCAGGCCTGCAGGGGAAGTCAGTTGTGGGGGGGGGGCAGGCCTTCAGGGGAGGGCAGTTGGGGGCAACCAGGCCGGCAGGGGAGGACAGTTAGGGGTAACCAGGCCTGCAGGGGAGGGCAGTTAGGGGTGACCAGGATGGCAGGGGAGGGCAGTTAGGGGCAATTGGGCCAGCCGGGGAGCAGTTAGGCGTCGATCAGGCTGGCAAGGGAGTGGTTAGGGGGTGATTAGGCTGGAAGGCAGAAGCGGTTAGGGGCAATCAGGCAAAGGCAGGCGAGCGGTTGGGAGCCAGCAGTCCTGGATTGTGAGAGGGATGTCCTAAACGGGCGGTCGGACATCCCTCAAGGGGTCCCAGATTGGAGATGTTGCAGGCTGGGCTGAGGGACACCACCCACCCCCATGCACGAATTTTGTGCACCAGGCCTCTAGTCTATATATATAAAAGGCTAATATGCAAAGTGTCCCCTCGGGAGTTCAACCAGGAGACTGGAAGTTCGATCGCTCACTATGACATGCGCTGACCACCAGGGGGCAGCGCGGAACAAAAGGAGGCCCCAGCCAGCAGCCAAAAGGCCCCAATCGGCCCTGATCACCAGCCAGGCCTAGGGATCCTACCTGTGCCCGAATTTCATGCACCAAACCTCTAGTCAATGATGAAAGAGAATCATCGACTGGCTGCCTGTACACCCCTACAGGGGATCAAGCCCACAATCCGGGCATGTGCCCTGACCAGGAATCAAAACATGACCTCCTGGTTCATGGGTCGACACTCAACCATTGAGCCACACTGGCCAGACTATTTCAGTATTTTTTATAATTTTTCTATTTTATTATTAGTTATTATTGTTAATCTCTTACTGAGCCTAAGTTATAAATTAAAATTTATCATATTTAAGGGATAAAATGTAGTATATACAGAGTTAAGTACTACCCATGGTTTCAGGCATTCATGGGGGTCTAGGAACATATGCCCCATGAATAAGGGGCAACTATGGTAAACCTAGAGCTGTTGGCAGCCATCCCTAAATGCTTAAAAAAAAAAAAAGCTTCTCTGTAGGAAAAGAGAATGAACTAACACACATTCTGTTTGGGCCACTGAATCCAGCTGTGAATCAAATAAACTCAACCACTGAACTTTCTTGTTAAGTGTGCCAATCAATTCCCTTTTATGCCCTAAGCCACTGTGAGTTGGGTTTCTGTCCTCCGCAATCAAAAGAACCCACTACAATAAATAACATCTCAGTGCAATACCCTTTGAGAATATAGGTATTCTTTGTTATCCAAATCCTTGATATCTAAAAATATCTCTAAACTAAGGAACCATATATATTTAAATAAACTTTTGGATACTCCCTTCACTATCATGCTACTTGCGATCCAAACTTGAGAAACCAAACATTCAAATAAGGCAGTACTCCCCTGACATCCAATTCACATTTCGAATTGAAGAATTAAACAAGAGTTAAATGGTGAAGGATACTTGTAATGCCAATCTTGAAGAAATATGGCAAGGAATATACAACATAATTCCAAATGACAACCCACAAAATATAAAATTGTATTTAAAGGTATACATATGTAAAAATGGACAGAAATGTTAGGCTTCTGGGAAATCTTCAAAATGTCCTTTTATACTTGTGACCAAAAGTAAGCTTGAAGTGCATTACCACATTTGAGTTTAACAGCAATTCTCTAAGTCAGGGAACAAAACCTTTCAAGTCAGAAAATTAAGGCTTAAAGAGGAAAGAAATAGGAGAAAACAAGATGGCGGCATAGGTAAACACCTGAACTTGCTGCCTCGCACAACCACTTCAAAACTACAACTAAAAGACAAAACGGACATCATCCAGAACCACAGGAAGGCTGGCTGAGTGGAAATTCTACAACTAGAAGGAAAGAGAAAAGCACACTGAGACTCCGAGGAGGTGCGGAACTGTAGAGGTACGGAGGCGCGCACACACGCGAGACTCTGGGGACCCAGATTCATAAGGGGAGGAACTGAACTGTCTGGCATCAGGCAGGAACACGAGGGCAGCTTTCTCTCAGAGGTGTTTGAGGCGATTACCGCAGGACACTGAGACCCAGGGGCCTCTGAGGGCAGGGCCGAGGTTCAGCCATAGCGGTTTGCTCCACCCTGTTGGTGCCCTGAGACCTCATCCCACCCAAGCTGTGCGCGAGGCTTTTGCATATGAATGGCCTGGCCCTTTGCCATCTAAACTTACCTAACGAACTGCAGCTGGGTCAGAGAGCCCCAGAACTTCCAAAAGAAGGCCCAAGGCCCCACAGTAGCTTGTATTGCTTCAAGCTGGGCCTCATCTGGGCACCTCCAAACCCCAAACAAACAAGAGGAATCTCCAGATCTCTCCGTAGCTCCTGCTGGGTGGCCTCAGGCAGAGGCTAAATTAGCACCTCCTTGGAGATCCAAGAGCCAGTGTACCCAGTGGTCAGAGTGGGACCATCCAGATTACAACTCCTCAGATCCATAAGGGACACACTCAGGGGGAAGACTCAGTGAGCACCAAAGCCCCACTGAAGCAAGTCTTGCCTCATAAGGGTGTCTCCAGCACAGAAGTTCTCCCATCATAGACATAGCTGATCCTCACAGCCAATTGGCCTGGAGGTCAATTCCTCCCAGTGATACCAAAAACAATCAAGGCTTAACTACAACAAGACTGTGCACACAGCCCACAAAGTGGTGCACCAAGAGTGTCCACCTCACCGTGGGCCCCTGGATCCGGGTGAGGCCACGCGACCCTGGGTCTGGGGGAAGCTAGATCCCGGGTCCGGGTGAGGCCGTGTGCCCCTGGATCCGGGTGAGGCTGGGTCCCGGATCCGGGTGAGGCCGTGCGCCCCTGGATCTAGGTGAGGCCACGCGACCCTGGGTATGGGAGAGGCCACGTGCCCCTGGGTCCGGGTGAGGCCACGCGCCCCTGGGTCCGGGAGAAGCTAGATCCCAGGTCCGGGCGAGGCCGTGTGCCCCTGGATCCGAGTGAGGCTGGGTCCCGGGCCCGGGAGAGGACATGCGCCCCTGGGTCCGGGTGAAGCTGAATCCTGGATCTGGGTGAGGCCGTGTGCCCCTGGATCCGGGTGAGGCTGGGTCCAGGGTCCGGGTGAGGCCGTGGGCCCCTGGATGCGGGTGAGGCCACGTGACCCTGGGTCTGGGAGAGGCCACGCGCCCCTGGGTCCGGGTAAGGCCATGCGCCCCTGGGTCCGGGTGAAGGTGGATCCCAGGTCCGGGTGAGGCCGTGTGCCCCTGGATCCGGGTGAGGCTGGGTCCCGGGTCCGGGTGAGGCCGTGTGCCCCTGGATCCGGGTGAGGCTGGGTCCCGGGTCCGGGTGAGGCCGTGGGCACCTGGATCCGGGTGAGGCCATGCGACCCTGGGTCTGGGAGAGGCCACGCGCCCCTGGCTCCGGGTGAGGCCACGTGCCCCTGGGTCCGGGGGAAGCTAGATCCCGTGTCCGGGCGAGGCCGTGTGCCCCTGGATCCAGGTGAGGCTGGGTCCCAGGCCTGGGAGAGGCCACGCGCCCCTGGGTCCAGGTGAGGCCCGGCGCCCCTGGGTCCGGGGCAAGCTAGATCCCGGGTCCGGGTGAGGCAGTGTGTCCCTGGATCCGGGTGAGGCTAGGTCCCGGGCCCGGGTGAGGCCACGCGCCCCTGGATCCGGGTGAGGCCACGCGCCCCTGGATCCAGGTGAGGCCACGTGACCCTGGGTCTGGGAGAGGCCACGCACCCCTGGGTCCGGGTGAGGCCACGCACCCCTGAGTCCGGGGGAAGCTAGATCCCGGGTCCGGGCGAGGCCGTGTGCCCCTGGATCCGGGTGAGGCTGGGTCCCAGGCCCAGGAGAGGCCACGCGCCCCTGGGTCCGGGTGAGGCCATGCGCCCCTGGGTCCGGGTGAAGCTGAATCCTGGGTCTGGGCGAGGCCGTGTGCCCCTGGATCCGGGTGAGGCTGGGTCCCAGGTCCGGGTGAGACCGTGGGCCCCTGGATCCGGGTGAGGCCACACGACCCTGATTCTGGGAGAGGCCACGGGCCCCTGGGTCCGGGTAAGGCCACGCGGCCCTGGGTCCGGGGGAAGCTAGATCCCGGGTCCAGGTGAGGCCGTGTGCCCCTGGATCCGGGTAAGGCTGGGTCCCGGGCCCGGGTGAGGCCATGCGCCCCTGGGTCCGGGTAAGGCCACGCGCCCCTGGGTCCGGGTGAAGCTGGATCCCGGGTCCGGGTGAGGCCGCGCACACCTAGGTCCGGGTGAGGCCACGCGCCCCTGGGTCCCGGTGAGGCCACGCGCCCCTGGGTCCGGGTGATGCTAGATCCCGGATCCGGGTGAGGCCGTGTGCCCCTGGATCCGGGTGAGGCTGGGTCCCGGGTCCGGGTGAAGCCACGCGCACCTGGGTCCAGGTGAGGCCACGCACCCCCTGGGTCCGGGTGAGGCCACGTGCCCCTGGGTCCGGGTGAAGCCGTGCCCCTGGGTCCAGCCGAGACCCAACCAGAGGGAGTCGGACCTGCATTACCACCATTTGTCCACCATCCAGAGCTGAGGGGTCAGTGCCGACATGTACTCATAAGGAACTGGTGGACATTGATATTGGGTCTCAAAAGAACTGTTGGTCCAGAAAGAAACTCACTACAGACTGATTCATTTGCCTATCAGCATAACTATTATTGCTCATCTCACATTCAGTTCTTATAAGTATATCTCTAGTGACACATGATTTCGCTCATCTAGGGGAAATGATGAACAACATAGACTGATGAACAACAACAGAACCAGAAACAAGGAGGCATAGATCGGACTATCGGGCCTCAGAGGGAGGATAGGGGAGGGTGGGGGGAGGGGGGAGAGATCAACCAAAGGTCTTGTGTGCATGCATATGAGCCTAACCAATGGTTAAGTTCAACAGGGGGTTGGGGCATCCGTGGGGAGGGGTGTGGGATGGGAATGGGGGGATGAGGACAAATATGTGACACCTTAATCAATAAAGAAATTTTAAAAAAATGACCAAAAAAAAAAAAAAAGAGTGTCCACCTCAGGTAACTGGGGAGGCTGAGCCACTGGGCCCTATAGGACACCTAGCACATCAACACAGGGAAGCAGCCAAAATGCGGAGACAAAGAAACAGGTCACAAATGACAGAAATGGATGAAAGCCAACTACTGGATATAGAGTTCAAAACCACAGCTATAAGGTTACTCAAGAATCTTCTAGAAACTGCCGATAAATTTAATGAGACCCTCAAGGATATGAAAAAGGACCAACTAGAAATTAAGCATACACTGACTGAAATAAAGAATAATATACGGAGATCCAACAGCAGACTAGAGGGTTGCAAGAATCAAGTCAAAGATTTGAAATACAAAGAAGCAAAAAACACTCAACCAGAAGAGGAAAAAGAAAAAAGAATCCAAAAATATGAAGACAGTGTAAGGAGCCTCTGGGACAACTTTAAGCGTACCAACATCAGAATTATGGGGGTGGCAGAAGAAGAGAGAAAGCAAGATACTGAAAACCTATTTGAAGAAATAATGACAGAAAACGTCCCCCACCTGGTGAAAGAAAGAGACTTACAAGTACAGAAAACGCAGAGAACCCAAACAAAACGAATCCAAAGAGGACCACACCATAATTAAAATGACAAGAGAAAAAGACAAAGAGAGAATCTTACAAGCAGCAAGAGAAAAACAGTTACCTACCTACAAGGGAGTACCCATACAATTGTCAGCTGATTTCTCAACAGAAACGATGCAGGCCAGAAGGGAGTGGCAAGAAATAATCAAAGTGATGAATAGCAAGAACCTACAACCAAGATTACTCTACCCAGCAAAGCTATCATTCAGAATTGAAGGGCAGATAAAGAGCTTCACAGATAAGAAAAAGCTAAAGGAGTTCATCACCGCCAAACCAGTATTATATGAAATGCTGAAAGGTACT
Source organism: Cnephaeus nilssonii (assembly GCF_951640355.1). Classification (NCBI taxonomy): domain Eukaryota; kingdom Metazoa; phylum Chordata; class Mammalia; order Chiroptera; family Vespertilionidae; genus Cnephaeus; species Cnephaeus nilssonii. The sequence goes on along the minus strand of NC_137072.1, from coordinate 2,503,726 downwards.
CTTTAAGAAGAGGAAGAAGAAGAAAAAGGTAAAGATAGAAATTATGAACAACAAATACATAGCTATCAACAAGTGAATCTAAAAATCAAGTGAATAAAAAATCTGATGAACAGAATAAACTGGTGAATATAATAGAATCAGGGGCATAGAAAGGGAATGGACTGACAATTCTCGGGAGGAAAGGGGTGTGGGAGGTGCGGGAAGAGACTGGACAAAAATCGTACACCTATGGATGAGGACAGTTGGGGAGTGTTTAAGGGCAGAGGGTGGGGTGGGAGCTATGTGGGGCAAAAAGAGGAACAACTGTAATAATCTGAACAATAAAGATTTATTTTTTTTAAAAAGAGGAAAGAAATATATGGACTTTATGGTGGCATTTCAAATCACTAGGGAAAAGGAGATTACTCAATAATAATGTGGAGATAAATGTAGAAATAAAATTATACAAAGAATTAGCACATTACTGGTACTTCTACAGCAATCAAACATTGCTGCATCTTTTATAAAGGAAATTAATATTCTTTTTATTCTCTATACCAAAGTAGTTATTTCAAAAGTATATCCTAACAGAGAAAAACAATGTGGTAGACAGTTGCTGTGGTCAGAAGGGTGTGGTTCAGAATAGGCCAGCTTATGATGGTATTTACTGGACTAAGTTAGAAGAGACTAATTATAGAGGGAAACTATGGTGAAGAAAGAAAAAAAAAGTTAGAAATTACAGTTTCCTTTAAATTACAAGTTCAGTTAAAAATATAAAACAACTAAAGATTTTTAATGCAGCTTTGTATGTATCTGTGTGCTAATAAAATTTCATTTTCAAAAATTATATACTGTTGCTTTTACTTTTTTATCAAATTCTTAAGGTTATTTTCCAACAACAAAAAAGGGTATCCTTTTTCTTTATACTTGCTTTATCATAGGAATCTATAGATGAATGTTAGTAAACAGAATCATACATTATCATTCAGTAACAAGAGAAGTAGAAGGATAGAATCAGGCAAATACTAGTACATGTCTGAAAAATAAAAATCTAGCTTCACTAAAGGAAAAAAAATAACTTAAGCCCTGGTCAGTGTGGCTCTGTGGTTAGACTGTCGGCCTGCACAGTGAAGAGTCACAGGTTTGATTCCCAGTCAAGGGCACATACCCGGGTTGCAGGTTCATTCCCCGTGCGTGCGTGTGTGCGTGCAGGAAGCTACTAATTGATGTGTCTCTCTCATATCAATGTTTCTCTTCCCCCACCCCTTTCTTCCATTTTATCTAAAAGGGATGGAAAAATATCCACAGGTGAGGATTTTTTAAAAATCACTCAAAGCAAAGGCCTCACCAGTACATATTAAAAGGAGAACATTCTATTATTACCAAGGCAAGGTCCAATTGTGGAAAACAACAGTGATTTGAGTGCAGCTGTAAATTTCATGGGGAGAGAATTATTAAACACTTTGAACTTATTTTAGAAAAACAACTCTGGGAAAGTGGTATACATGTTTCTTCATTATTTCAGTAGTTACAATTCAAATGTTCTACAAATAAACAGTTATTACCATAATGATGTGTAATCACATATAAAAATATATATGCAACTTACTTACCTATGTAAACATATTTTTAAACTCTACAAACTGTTTCTTAATGATTTTTTTTTCAGTACTCCCCAAATACTCTTACAAACCCATTTCCTCCTTTCCTATTCACATACCTGGACTATATTTCCCAAACTTCCTTGCAGTTAGTTACATATGGCCATGTAACCAAATCTTAAGCCAATAGTATGTGGGCAGGGGTGATGAACATTCCCTTCAGGCTGATCAAATAAAATTCTCATTCTGCTGGAAAAAAATGGGAGAGGATTCAGGGAAAAGCTCTAAGGTCCTAAGGCCCTGGTCGGCAAACTGCGGCTCGCGAGCCACATGCGGCTCTTTGGCCCCTTGAGTGTGGCTCTTCCACAAGATACCACGGCCTGGGCAAGTCTATTTTGAAGAAGTGGCGTTAGAAGAAGTTTAAGTTTTAAAAATTTGGCTCTCAAAAGAAATTGCAATCGTTGTACTGTTGATATTTGGCTCTGTTGACTAATGGGTTTGCCGACCACTGTCCTAAGGGATACAGAGCCACTAGGTGGAAGGAATCTGGGCCCAAAATGACTACATGGAGAAGAGTGCCCACCATCACCTCTCCTCCATTCATTTTACTACACTGGACTGTGATGTAAGTAAGAAATAAAGTCTTACTGAGCACAGCCATTGATACTTAGTTGTTGAGTTGTAACTAAACTAAGCAGTTACCCTGACTAATGCAATACTATAAGAATTTTCCCATCCTTTCCCCTGTAGAAGTTCTGTAAGGAAATTCCTCTTATATTTAATCCATCAGTAAATAATACTGAACTACCTTTAAAATATATGCTGAATCTATTTTTTTAATATTCCCATCTATACCACCATTCTCTCATCTGAATTAGTGAAAGATATGCTTGCTTTTATTATTGCTCCACCATAGTCTGTTATTCATACAAAACACACAGGCTTTTTAAAGGTAAAGCAGATCATATCACTCTCTCTCCTACTCACAAACCCTCAGTGGCTCTCCCATAACACAAATAAAATTGAAACCTCTTACTGTGGCCTAACTTCATCTTTCCCTCACTCCACTCCATTCCATCCTCAATGGTCTTTTATCTGTATTTAAGTTTTTCCCTGCTTCAGGACCTTCACACTCTTTCATATCACTGAGGTCTCTGCTCAACTGCCAACTGCTCCCAGAGGCTTTTCTTTACTACCCTATCTAAAATAATCCTCTTGCCGAAACCGGTTTGGCTCAGTGGATAGAGCATCGGCCTGCAGACTAAAGGGCCCCAGGTTCGATTCTGGTCAAGGGCACATGCCTAGGTTGCGGGCTTGATCCCCAGTAGGGGGCGTGCAGGAGGCAGCTGATCAATGATTCTCTCTCATCATTGATGTTTCTATCTCTCTCTCCCTCTCCCTTCCTCTCTGAAATCAATAAAAATATATTTTAAAAATATCTATATATATAAAAGCCTAATATGCTAAGTGTCCGACCAATCATTCAACTGCTCGACCAGTAGCTATGTCGTGCACTGACCACCAAGGGGCAGACGCTGCTGCTGGGGTCCGGCCGATCAGGACTGGGAGAGACGCACCGGACACACCCTGGAGCCCTCCTGCAGTCCCTCCCTGGCCAGCCAACCTCCTGCAGTCCCTCCCCGGCTGGACCAGCCCCAATTGGCTTTGATGGGGACTGGGCGAGACAGCCCCAATTGGCCCCAATCAGAACTGGGCGAGATGGCCCCAATCAGAACTGGGCGAGATGGCCCCAATCAGAACTGGGCAAGAGGGGCCGGACACGCCCTGGTGCCCTCCTGTGGTCCTTCCCCGGCCTCTAAAATATTTCTTCTAATTAATTTCCTTTCAATGTGCATGAATTCATGCACCAGGCCTCTCGTATAATAATAAAAAATAATAATAATCCTCTTTCACCACTCTATTCTCCTTATCCTAATTTTTCTTTACTCAAAAAACTTGATGCTCTACCTAAAATGGTATTTGTTTGCTTTTGTTTGTTTGTTTTTGTTAATCCTCACCTGAGGATATTTTCCCATTGATTTTTAGAGAGACTGGGAGGGAGACAGAGAGAGAAACATCAATATGAGAGAGAGACACATCGATTGGTTGCCTCCTGCATGTGTCCTAGACCAGGGCCAGAGATTAAGCCTGCAACCTAGGTACATGCCCTTGACCATAATAGAACCTGGGACCCTTCAGTTCAAGGGCTCTAGCCACTGAGCCAAACCGGTGAGGGCTGTTTGTTTTGTGTTTATTCTCTGACTTCCCCACTAAAGGGTAAAAGACTTGTCTTTTTCATCAGAGGTATCCACAGCAGTTTTTCCTTTTCCTACTGCCTTCCTTATCTATTTCCATTATTTCACTTCCTAAGAGCTATTTTCAACAATAATTTGATAATGTCTGGCTTTAAAAATGAGCAAGTAATGAAAGTCCTTTCTATAGAAGTAGTTAATGTTACTGATACATTTACGCATGCCAAGCAATATATATGGAAGAGTGGCTCTTAAGAAAAGAGGTTATCTAAATGGCCAATAGGACATGAAAAAGAACTCAACATATGTTGTAGATTATTCAAATATATTCACTACCTACCTTCATGTCTGTTGGAGAAGTATACCTTTCCATGCATTGAATTTGGGCTGAGCCACATGACTTAGTTTGGAGATTGGGAGGTTAACAGATATGATGTAAACAAGGTCTTGAAATATGCTTGGTCAGCTAGGTATGCCTTCTTGCACTTGTGTCACTGCCATGAGAACATGCCTCACCTAGCTTACTAGTCCCAGTAGACAGATGAGATATATAGAGCAGAGTTGTCCCAGCTGACCCACAAAATGATGACCAACAAATAAATACTACTGCACATCACTGGCAATTTTCAGGTTGTTTATTAAGCAGTAATAGTTGACTAATACAAAATCATTAGTCATCAGAGAAATGCAAATCAAAATCATGAGAACCTGGCTGATGTTGCTCAGTAGTTGAGGGTCAACCCATGAACCAGGAGGTCACGGTTTGATTCAGGTCAGGGCACATGCCCAGGTTGCAGGCATGATCCCCAGTGGCGGGAGCGGGGAGGAGGTGCAGCAGGCAGCTGAATGATGATTCTCTCTCATCATTGTTGATTTTCTCTCTCCCTCTCCTTTCCTCTCTGCAATCAATAAATATATATTTACTTTTAAAATCATAATGATATCCTACCAGATCTCCATTAAAATGGCTTATGCCCACTAAAAGATATGTGCAAGAATGTACATTATCATGTCATTCATAAAATAATAGCCAAAAAAAAACAGAAAACAATCAAAATGTACATCAACAGCCGAAACCGGTCTGGCTCAGTGGATAGAGCGTCGGCCTGTGGACTGAAAGGTCCCGGGTTCAATTCCGGTCGGGGGCATGTACCTTGGTTGCGGGCACATCCCCAGTGGGGGGTGTGCAGGAGGCAGCTGATCGATGTTTCTCTCTCATCGATGTTTCTAACTCTCTATCCTTCTCCTTTCCTCTCTGTAAAAAATCAATAAAAATATATTTTTAAAAAAAATGTACATCAACAATAAAATTAATAAATGGAATATAATAACAGGGCATTAAAAAAAGCCAAACTGATACATTAAAAATGGCAGCAGAGTAAACAGATGCTACACAGACACGCTCCCAGGACCAAAGTGGAAATACAACTAAAATGCAGAAAAATCCCCCTGAAAAATCAACTGAAGACTAGCTGGAGAGAACCCTGATAACCAAGGGTGGAAAGTGGAAACCGCATAAAAACTGATAGGAAGTGTGGAGGCACAAAAGGGCTGGCCCGGCTCCCACAGATGGCAGCTAAAGGTCCAGAGAGCTATATCAGCTGTGGGGGGTTCCCACTGAGAACTATGGGATCTAAACCCTAAGCTGAACTCCCCAGCCCAGAGAACCAGAACTGAGAAAGGTGCCCACACAACATCTGGCTGTGAAAAGCAGCAGTGTTGCTGTCAGCCAACTGAGCCACACTGGCAGGGCATATTTCCATTGTTTTTAAAATGAGAATATTTTTCTTATTATTACACTACTAGAGACCCATGCACGAAAATTCATGTTCTGGAGGGGGGGGGGGGGGCCAGCCCAGCCTGCGCCCTCTCACAGTCCAGGACCCCTAGGGGATGTCCGACTGACGGCTTAGGCCCACTCCCCCTAAACTGGCAGTCAAACATTCCTCTGGCAGCCCCGAAGCCCTCGGGGGATTTCCAACTGATGGCTTAGGCCTGCTCCCCGAGGGATAGAGCCTAAGCTGGCAGTCAGACATCCTTACCACCACCTCGGTGGCAGGAGACGCTCTCGCCACTGCCGCTGCGCTGGCCAACCATGAGCTGGCTTCTGGCTGAGCGATGCTCCCCATGTGGAAGCGCAATGACCACCAGGGGGAAGCTCCTGCATTGAGCGTCTGCCGCCTGGTATTCAGTGCACGTCATAGCGACAGGTTGTTTCCAGTAGTTCTGCCTTTAGAATCAATTTGCATATTACCCTTTTATTATATAGGACAATATGGATGGATTGCTTATAAAGCTTCTGCTCTTTTATTCATTTAATTAATAAAATTCTAGAAGCTTCAAAAAAATTTACATTGTTTTACTCAGCAAATTTTCTACTCTGTAGAAACACCCTAATATTTATTCATAACTACAACACGATTGCTTGACAGAAAAACTAAGAACTCTACAATTCTTTAGAATTCTTTTTTTTTAAATATATTTTTATTGATCTCAGAGAGGGAAAGAGTGATAGAAACATCAATGATAAGAATCATTGATCAGCTGCCTCCTGCACACCCCACACTGGGGCTCAAACTCACAACCCTGGCATGTCCCCTTACTAGGAATTTAACTGCAATCTCCTGGTTCATAGGTCAATACTCAACCACTGAACCATGCCAGCTGGGCTTTAGAATTCTTAATAAAAATACAAAAATTCTACTTTTTCTACGTCATTTATTCTGAGGTTCCTTTTGCTATCTCAATGATATTTGCCTTCAAGACTATAAAATCACCCTCCACAGTACTAATGGAAGGGAAACTGTACTTCAAAGAGCTCTCTACCTCAGCTCCCACACCCTAAATAAATGTATTAAGTGAACATGCATTTAGTGATTCCTATGAGGTCAGGAATCTCAGCAGTACTTCACATTCTAAAATTCTGTAACAGTTTATTTCATTTATAGCTTTAAGAAAATATCTCCTCTTTATTGAGCATATATAGTTAGATGCTGTACTGTGTGCTTTATATTACCTCATTTAATAAGAAATACGTGCTATTATCCTCATTTACAGATGAAGAAACCAATTCTAGGGAGGTTATGTGATGATCCCAAGATATTAACTAATATGTGGGTGACTTGGGGTTAGGAACCAGATTCCAATTTCTTAACCAATATACTAAGCACAAGTGAGAAACATGATAATTAAAAATAACAGCAACAAACACTCATGTAGCTTTTACTATGTGCTTAATTTAACCCGCATAACAACCTAATTAACTGTGAACTATTACCATCCGCATTTTTACTACCAAGAAATGGAAGCCCGTGGAGGCTGCCACTTGTCTACGGTCACCGGCACAGCCAGCGGTCTAGCCCCAGAAAGGGGGTTCTCAACTACCGTCTACTTTTCCTTTCAGAAACTGCCTTCTACTACATTTGATAAGGTAATGTCACATTTATTCTATGAAATTATAAACTTTTATTAGAGAGCAAAGATCAAGTCTAGCCCCACGACACTCAGCATTAGGTTTTTTTCTAGCATAGGGACTGGTAGGTAATAAGGGGCGACTAGAAGGTATACACTGGGGCCCTAAGAAAGGCTTCTTTGCAATAGTAATAGTTGAGCTTTGCCTTGCCACTAAACTCCAAAAATTACACATCTAATTACTTAGTAGTCTCCCCTACTAGTCTACATGCTTGTTGAGGGCTTTTTCTTTGACTTTGTATCTGCTGCACAATCATTATACCTAGCAGAAACTCAAAAAATGTTTGCTGAACAAATATATGAAACTCTTATTACACAGTGTTATACTTCACAATCCCCACTATCAATATAAGCAATAATATAAAAGAGATTCATAAGCAATTATATAACTTGTGGTGAACCACCTATTAGGTTGACGAAGTAGGAAAGTAAAGTGATAGACAGTAGAAATATCTTACCTAATAATAGACAAACATGTAAATCGACCGTACCTCCGCTACGCCACCAGCCAATCAGGAGTGATATGCAAATTAACCCAACAAATATGGTGGTTAATTTGCATATGCAGGCGCTGAGTGACCAGGGGCGGGTGTTCCACCCCACCCCATCTCTCAGGGCCTCTGGGCAGCGTGGGAAGGCGAGCGGAAAGAGGCGGCTCCAGGGCTGGGCCGGAGTGGAAAGGCGGTGCCGGCACCCAGGGAAAGGAAGGCCCATTCTAGCACGAATCTTCATGCATCAGGCTTCTAGTATGTTATAACCAGCAGTAAATATGGGAGCAAAGTAAAACAAACGAGACTTCTTCTATTTTTAAATTTACATATTTATAAATTTGTATTCCATTAGTTTTGTTCAAAATACCCTTCATTGAGCACCTCTCTTCCTTTGATTTTCAATAAAAATGAGAGACTAGGGGAGTTCATCTATGAGTTGATCTATTTATGAGTTCCACAAATGTCCTCATATTTTGGGTGTCTTGGAGATAAAATAGACACTCTATGGCTATAATGTGAACATCAAAATGCTGTGAGACTCGGCATCACTTTCCATATTCTTAAGCTTGTGCAACAAAAGCTCCACACTTATTTAGAAGCATGGCCTAGGAATACCTTTCCCTCTACTACTTTGCCTAGGGAACACATGCCTCCATAATATGACAGGTTTCAGGGACTTAGTGGCTTTTCAGATGTACATACTCTTAATCATCTGAATAGTTTCATAGATATACTTCAAACTCAGAATGAATCCTCCATATGAATGATTTTGAGGGGATTTCAGAGTCATATGAGCAGTAGGTCCTTTGAACAAACCACCTTTTCTTGTCTAATTTGGAAGAAGTTCCACGGACTCTTTAGTCTTTGTCCCCACAACATTTTTATCTGCACTTTGAACAATGATTCTAATATTCTTTTTATTAACTACTAGTGTACAGTGCATAGATTCATGCACATTAAAAGGAAATTAATTAGAAGAAATACTTTAATATCGCTCTTCGCCCTTTCCCCACAATAGAAGTGTCAACCAAATTCACGATCGACAATGACAGATCAAAACACACGTGTGCGACTGGCACCAGCGAGAGCTTTATATGTATCGCCCATCCACGAGTCAACTTAGCCTTTTATATATACAGATAAACTTATTAATTAGACCTGCTTTCTGATGTAGCTAAACTTTTCCCAGTCCAGTGAAGCACCCCAACTTCTCTTTCAGGTAATTGTCAGCAACACAGCAGTAAATATCAACATGAAGCAGATTATTATTGTAGATCATGCAGGGAGAGAAAAGGGTAAAATATTTAATTGTAGCAGTGTTTGACTTACTGTGCACAGTGAGAAAACCTGAAGTCATTTTCAAGTTCCACCATTTCTTACTACTTTTCAGCCAGATCAAGTTTCTAAACTTTCTAAATCTCTGATGTCTTGCTAATGAGAAGAAAATAGGATTCTACAGAGTCTCCTATCTACCTACTCCAGGACTTCTGTGAGGATCAAATGAGATGAGGCATGGGGAAATGCTTCACAGACATTTAGTTGAACTGTAAAATGTTTGCACCTGGCTATAAAGCAAGTCATGTTCCTGGGCTGAAGAAACTCCAAGGAGGCTAGTCGCTAGGGAGAGGAAGACAGGCATTGCTACGTGATGTCATTACCCGGCGCCCACAGCCACCGTTTCCGGGCTGGGCTGGGCTATGGGTTACATTTTGTGCCATGGGGTCTTGGCAGCATTAGCTGTGATTTGGTGGGGTGTCGCTCTGGGGTGCTGGCAGGGCCTTTGTCCCACTTGGGAAAAGCCAAGTGTTGGTTTGTTGGTGCCAGGTCCATGGTGCCATTTATTTTTAAATGGCCAGTGCGCATCATTGCAGCTCTTGCATTGAGCATCTTCCCCTGGTGGTCAGTGCTCGTCATAGCTCCCGGTCGGAGGGAAGGGCAGACACTTAGCCTTTTATATGTATAGATATAGATTGTTGCTCAATTCCTTCATTGCACAGATCTTAACCAACATGCCAAAACTCTTTAACAATTAACATTCTGAGAACAAAAAAATACCAATGATACAAATGAACAAGTAATTCTGAATATCCATTAGTTCTCTTTCTGTAAAGGGTCAGACAGTAAATATTTTAGGTTTTGTGGGTCACATAAAACCTAAGTCACATATTCACTCTTCAATATTTAAAAAAAATCTAAAAACCATTTTTAGCTCTCAGACAGTACAAAAACAGGTTACCTGCCGGATTTGGCCTGTGGGCAGTAGCTTGTCTATCATTATAACAGAGGACTAAGGTGTGCTTATTTTAGTTATCGAAACACTCAGTGAGGCCTCTGGGAGACGGTCAGAAACCTATAGGACATAAAGGAGCAAACTGCTAATATATGGGTGATATACTTCTAGGTAAGAAGAATAGGTAGTGCAAAATGTCAAAATCAGAAACAAATTTAGCATGGTTGAGAAAGAGAAAGGAGGTTATTGTGTCTGAAGCAAAGTATTCAAAGAAAAATATGGAAAAAGATGAGGTCAGAGGTAGGAAAGGTTTGGACTGTGTAGTAGCTTGTAAAATGTAATAGAAAGCCTCTGGGTATTTTGTTTTGATACAGGGAATAATAGTGGGTTATATTATTAAATAGGTTATATTATATAATTTATAGGTTATATTGTAATATAACCTAATTTATATTTTAAAAAGAATACTCCAATTGCTTGAAAGAGAATGGATTAGAAGGAGGGAGGAATAGAAGCAAGAAGATCAATTAGGAGGTGCCTGTAGTAGTACAGGCAAAGACAATGGTTGTTTGACAGAGCAGTAGCAGTGGAGACTGAAAGTGGACAGATTGGATGTGTATTCTGAACTCACTGAAATACTTGAGTAAATTTATTCCATAGAGCCAACTTGAATTAGATGTGGGAACAAACATAACACGAAGGTTTATTTGAAAGCAACTGGGTAAATAGTGGTTCCATTTATTAATATGGGAAAATGGAATAAGACTTCAAATGCCTTTTGTCATATTAAGTCTAAAATTCCTATAGAATATCCAAATGGAAATATCATGTAAATAATTGGATATATACAGGCTAAAAAACAAATGAGGAAAGGACTAGAGATAATGCCATCTGGTAATCATCCACATATGGTTGGCATTTTAAGGAACCAGACTAGATGAACTCACATATGAAGAGACTCAGACAGAGGAAAAGAACTATGACCAAGCCCTGTGCATTACCAATGTTTAGTGGTCCAGGTGCGAAAGAAAGGGGAGTAAAAAACAGAGCAGCTAATGACTTAAAAGCACTTAGTAGTAACAATGGTGGTGGTGGTGGTAGTAGTAGTAGTATTAGTAGTAGTAGTAGTAGTAATGGTAAACCCTTAGAATACTTATGTGCCAAAGTATTCATTAAAGTCATTAAATCTGAGAACAATTTTGGAAGGTAAGCACTACTATCGCTTTTCTCAAATGAAGAAACTTAAGAAGAGGATAAACAGCATGCTTAGATGACATTTCTAAGACAAATGAAGAGTCACAAAAGAGAAGTATTTCAAGAAGTAGCAAATGAAGTCAGATAAGGGTAGACAAATGAACTATCTATTTTTAACTATGAAAATCAGTTATGACCATTTCTGTGCTTGATTTATGATTGTAGCTGACTGACTCTAGGCAAGTACCTCAATTTCTTCACGAGATTAGTGTGAGAGATAAACAAAGAAAAGAATTTAAAACAGTATTGGGCACAAGTACTAGTAAGCAGCCATTAGGTGTTGGCAAGTTTTATTAGTATAATAATAATAATTATTATTATTATTGAGTACTAGAAGCCCGGTACACGAAATTCGTGCACGGAGGGGGGTTGTCCCTCAGCCCAGCCTGCACCCTCTCCAATCTGGGACCCCTGGAGGGATGTCCGACTGCCCGGTGGGATCGGGCCTAAACGGGCAAATGGAAAACCGAAAAGTCATCAGTAAAATGTTGCTTCAATGGCACGAAAGAAAGTCTTTTTTGCATCGAATTGTGACTGGTGATGAAAAGTGGATTTATTTTGAGAATCCCAAATGCACAAAGTCATGAGTTGATCCAGGTCAACCATCAACATTGACTGCAAGGCCAAATCACTTTGGAAAGAAGACAATGCTATGCGTTTGGTCGAATCAGTAAGGTGTGGTGTATTATGAGCTTCTAAAACCAGGTGAAACCGTTAATACTGATCGATATCGACAACAAATAATCAATTTGAACCACGCTTTGATCATGGAATGACCAGAATGTGCCAGAAGACACGGCAAAGTAATTTTGCTCATGATGACGCACCATCACACACTTCAAAACCAGTTAAAGACACATTAAAAGATCCTTCCTGGGAAGTATTAACCCACCCGCCGTATTCACCAGACCTTGCTCCTTTAGATTACCACTTGTTCTGATCGATGGCACACGCACTTTCTGAGCAGCACTTCAAAACAAATGAAAAAGTGGAAAATTGGGTCTCTGAATGGTTTGCCACAAAACAGGAAAAACTTTATTGGGACAGTATCCACAAATTACCTGAAAGATGGGGGAAATGTGTAGCTAGTGATGGAAATTACTTTGAATAAAGCGCTTTTGATGTTTATCTTAAAACTAGAGGCCCGGTGCACGAAATTCGTGCACGGAGGGGGGTTGTCCCTCAGCCCAGCCTGTACCCTCTCCAATATGGGACCCCTCAAGGGATGTCCGACTGCCCGTTTAGGCCCGATGGGATCGGGCCTAAACAGGCAGTCGAACATCCCTCTCACAATCCAGGACTGCTGGCTCCCAACTGCTTGCCTGCCTGCCTTCCTGATTGCCCCTAACCACTCTGCTGCCAGCCTGTTTGCCCCCAACTTCCCTCCTCTGCCGGCCTGGTCACCCCTAACTGCCCTCTCCTGCAGGGTTGATCACTTCCAACTGCCCTCCCTTGCAGGCCTAGTCCTTCTCAACTGCCCTCCCTTGCAGGCTGGGTGCCTCCCAACTGCCCTCTCCTGCTGGCCATCTTGTGGTGGCCATCTGTGTCCACATGGGGGCAGGATCTTTGACCACATGGGGACAGCTATATTGTGTGTTGCAGTGATGATCAATCTGTATATTACTCTTTTATTAGATAGGATACCTCCAAAGCACAATGAGTAAGAATCTGAAGGTTTATGTGGGTTCTATTTGGTTTCTAGGACAAAGTTCTTTCCTTTACCCACCACTCACTTCTCTCCTTTTACTCTTGAATGTTAATTTCAACATAATTTTTGTAACACCTCTTGAAAAGGATCCCACCAAGTTTTTGATAGTCCACATGATAAAACTTACAGAATAATACAGCATGAGACTTTCATTCTCTCACTAAGTTCTTCATATAACTGTAATTCCTCAGCCTCTAAAGAATGAAAAAGGAAAATAAAAGTGCCTTCTCTCATTCCAAGGCCTTTCTCAGTCAGGCAACCACAAAAAGAAAGAATGAGCCTACAATTCATGTCACGTAATCTCTATCAGGCATAATTCAAATCAAATCCCATCAGGCAAAGTCTGGGATAATTAAAATGTATAAGAGAACAGTGGTGACCTGGGGGAGAACTTATGAAACCTTGTCTCCTGCTTTTGCTGACTATTCTTTTCCTTATGCTAGACTCCAAGTCCCTATCGGGGACTTGGTCAGGCGGCTGTGGGTGCTAACCCACGCCACCTGGATCCGTGATCCGGGACCTGGGCAGGCGTCTGCGGGTGCTAACCCATGCCGCCTGCCATGGTCCGTGATCCATGATCGTGGACCTGGGCAGCCTGCTGCAGGCATTAACCCACGCCGCCTGCCCTGCTCTGAGATCGATGATCACGGACCTGGGCAGCCGGCTGTGGGCTTTAACCCACGCTGCCTGACCTGGTCCATGATCCCTGATAGGGGCTTTGAGTCAGCTGCCACTGGCGATGGCTGACTCGAAGCCCTTATCCAGGACCTGGTCAGGCGGCTGTGGGCGCTAACCCACGCTGCCTGCCCTCGTCCGAGATCGGTGATGGTGGACCTGGGCAGGCAGCTACGGGCGCTAACCCACGCCGCCTTCCCTGGTCCGTGATCCCTGATCGTGGACCTGGGCAGGCGGCTGCAGGCCTTAACCCACACTGCCTGCCCTGGTCCATAATTGGTGATGGCGGACCTGGGCAGCCGGCTGCAGGCCTTAACCCACACCGCCTGCCCTGGTCCATGATCGGTGATCGTGGACCTGGGCAGCCGGCTGCGGGCCTTAACCCACGCCGCCTGCCCTGGTCCATGATCGGTGATGGTGGACCTGGGCAGCCGGCTGCGGGCGTTAACCCACACTGCCCGCCCAGCTCTGAGATCAGTGATGGACCTGGGCAGGCAGCTGTCCTGGTCCGTGATCGGTGATGGCGGACCTGGGCAGCCGGCTGCGGGCGTTAACCCACGCTGCCTGCCCTGGTCCGTGATCCCTGATCGTGGACCTGGGCAGGTGGCTGCAGGCCTTAACCCACACCGCCAGCCCTGGTCCATGATCGGTGATGGCGGACCTGGGCAGGCGGCTGCAGGCCTTAACCCACACCGCCTGCCCTGGTCCATGATCGGTGATGGCGGACCTGGGCAGCCGGCTGCAGGCCTTAACCCACACCGCCTGCCCTGGTCCATGATCGGTGATCGTGGACCTGGGCAGCCGGCAGCGGGCCTTAACCCACGCAGCCTGCCCAGCTCTGAGATCAGTGATGGACCTGGGCAGGCAGCTGTCCTGGTCCGTGATCTGAGATCGTGGACCTGGGCAGCCGGCTGCGGGCGTTAACCCACGCCGCCTGCCCTGGTCCGTGATCCCTGATCGTGGACCTGGGCAGGCGGCTGCAGGCCTTAACCCACGCCGCCTGCCCAGCTCTGAGATCAGTGATGGACCTGGGCAGGCAGCTGTCTTGGTCCGTGATCTGAGATCGTGGACCTGGGCAGCCGGCTGCGGGCGTTAACCCACGCCGCCTGCCCAGCTCCGTGATCTATGATCGTGGACCTGGGCAGCCAGCAGCGGGCCTTAACCCACGCCGCCTGCCCAGGTCCGTGATCGGTGATGGCGCCTGCCCAGGTCCGCGATCGGTGATGGCGGACCCGGGCAGGCGGCTGCAGGGGTTAAGGCCCTGCAGCCGCCTGCCCGGGTCCGCGTCCCCCATCAGTGATGGCGGACCCGGGCAGGCGGCTGCAGGGCCTTAACCCCTGCAGGGCCTTAACCCGGGTCCGCGTCCGCGATCGGTGATGGCGGACCCGGGCAGGCGGCTGCAGGGGTTAACCCCCTGCAGGGCCTTAACCCGGGTCCGCGTCCGCGATCGGTGATGGCGGACCCGGGCAGGCGGCTGCAGGGGTTAACCCCCTGCAGGGCCTTAACCCGGGTCCGCGTCCGCGATCGGTGATGGCGGACCCGGGCAGGCGGCTGCAGGGGTTAACCCCCTGCAGGGCCTTAACCCGGGTCCGCGTCCGCGATCGGTGATGGCGGACCCGGGCAGGCGGCTGCAGGGGTTAACCCCCTGCAGGGCCTTAACCCGGGTCCGCGTCCCCGATCGGTGATGGCGGACCCGGGCAGGCGGCTGCAGGGGTTAAGGCCCTGCAGCCGCCTGCCCGGGTCCGCGTCCCCGATCGGTGATGGCCGACCCGGGCAGGCGGCTGCAGGGGTTAAGGCCCTGCAGCCGCCTGCCCGGGTCCGCGTCCGCGATCGGTGATGGCGGACCCGGGCAGGCGGCTGCAGGGGTTAAGGCCCTGCAGCCGCCTGCCCGGGTCCGCGTTCCCCATCGGTGATGGCGGACCCGGGCAGGCGGCTGCAGGGCCTTAACCCCTGCAGGGCCTTAACCCCTGCAGGGCCTTAACCCGGGTCCGCGTCCCCGATCGGTGATGGCGGACCCGGGCAGGCGGCTGCAGGGGTTAACCCCCTGCAGGGCCTTAACCCGGGTCCGCATCCGCGATCTGTGATGGCGGACCCGGGCAGGCGGCTGCAGGCCTTAACCCCTGCAGCCGCCTGCCCGGGTCCTCGTCCCCGATCGGTGATGGCGACCCGGGCAGCCGGCTGCGGGCCTTAACCCCTGCAGCCGCCTGCCGGGTCCGCGATAGGTGATGGCGGACCTGGGCAGCCGGAGCTAACCGCCTGCCCCAGTCCACCATCATGGCTTGGATCTCACTGGCATGGGTGCTGCCCTTTCCCCGGCCCTCTTTGCTGGTTTAAGGTGTATATTTGCTCCTGGTTGGCTGGTGGGCGTGGCTGGTGGGCGTGGCTGGTGGGCGTGGCTTATAGGTGTAGCGAAGGTGCGGTCAATTTGCATATTACTGTTTTATTAGATAGGATTATCCTGTTTTCTTTGATTACAAAATCCGATTAATCGGTACACCTAGTAGAAGCACCACCAGCTAATGAGAGCACTTCTGATTCGTGAACAAACCATTAACATGATGGTTTCTGTCGATTATTTAGCTTACTGCTCACACCAGAAGGCTGGAGTGTTTTTTCTGACTATTGCAGCTGTTCCTTCAGTTCAGAAAGTCAAATGTTAACTCTATGTAGATTATTAAAGTGAAAAACACTGCTCTTCAAATACTATCAAGAGAGTCCAGCTTCATTGATTTATTACCATCAACAAAACATGTGCTAAGAGTTGATTTCTCTACTTACACTGATAAATCTGTGCTCATTTATCTACTCATCTAGTGTCCCTTCTCTGACCAATAATGTGCATTTTTGCAAAGCAATTACCTTCCAAAGGTAGTAGTACGATCAGAGAACAGAGTATCCCTTACCAACTTACTCAAGAATAAAGCCTAAAATTCTGTTACCATTAGAATGAAAACAGCTAAGTTATGCTTCAAAATGTTCATCAAATATTACCTTACTGCCTAAAGAGTCAAAACATGGCAAATGAGTCATTTTTATTCCTTCAAGGTCTTAATCTTATCACCAGTAATGTTGCCAGACCAGTTACAGAAAGGTTCAATCTTAAGTTTTTTTCCTAGGGTTTTGGTCCTTTTAAAAAGGTGCCATCATTCACTATGTGTCAAAAACTAAATTATGCCAATGACTTCAAGTGGGATTATAAATAATCTTACCTCTGCTTTGTTAACCTGTAAGATAACAATGCTAAATAACTTATAGACACTATCCATGAAAAAAAGTTACTAGTTTTATGTAAAATAAAAGTACAAATTATTACTTTACAGCACGGTAATCATTATTTTACTGCATAGAATCAGTAGCTAGTCACAGATTACTTATTAGTACAGAATTACTTATTAGTAAAATTTCAGCTAAACTTTTAGAAGTCATTCTAGAAATTTAAGTTTTCTAATGAATTGGAATTTCAGCTCTTTCAGTATTAGAAGTTGTTTTCAAATACTCTGGATGAAATTATATCTACAACATATTTCAAGAACTTTATTCCTTTTAAGCAGGGTATACTGAATATAATTTATGCTTTACTTAAGAATTTTAAAAATTACAATTAATATATGATAGTGACATTCATAGAAACTACTGATATGTATAAGCAAGGCCGTCTGTCTCCATCCTCAATATCACCAGATTGGCAAACTTCTAGTTTACAGAAAAGCTTTTAATCTTGTCAGCATAACAACCTACAAACATCCCTCTGTTTCATTGCCGCCTCTAATCCATGTGATCTTGAAAACCAAATAATCACTTAAATTGTCTAAAATAAACCTCTAAATGAAAAGTCTGAGGGATTCTCTCATAAGTATAGAAATGTTAACCATATCTATCCTATATAATAAAAGGCTAGTATGCAAATAGACCGAACAACCGGTCGCTATGACATGCACCGACCACCAGAGGAGGATGTGCGCAGAACATGGCGGGCGTCGGCCATGGCGGATGGTGGAGCGGGTGAGCAGGGGCGCCAGACCAAGGCGAGCCTCTGGTGATTACTGAAAATTCTTTGCTCCCGTGCACCGTGGAACCTCCTGGGGCTTGCACCCACTGCCAGTGCCGACCCCGCTCCCACCCGCAGCCAGTGTGAGGAGCCGCCGCTCGCACCCGCTGCTGGTGCCCAGCGCCGGTCCCAATCGCTCAGCACTCAGCGGGTGCGAGTGGCAACTGGCAGCCCAAATCGCCCCTCAGGGCTTCTCCCCCTCCCCCTGCTCCTGAGGGGCAATCAGGGCCAGCAGCCACCTCTCGCACCCGCTTCCAACAATGGCCCCACTCACATCCACTGCCAGCACCAGAACCGCCATTCGCACCACAGCCAGTGCTGGAGCCGCTGCTCACGCCCGCTGCCAGCACCAGGGGCCAGTCCCGATCACTCCGTGCCATAGCTGGTATGAGTGGCAGCTGCCAGCCCTGATCGCCCCTGAGGGCTTCTCCACCTCCCCTTGCTCCTGACGGGCGATCAGGGCAGCAGCCACCACTCACACCCACTGACCGTGCCAGCCCTGCTCGTACCCGCTGCTAGCGCCAGCCCCAATCGCTCCGTGCCATCAGTGGGTGCGAGCGGGGCTGTCGCTGTCAGTGCAAGGGAGCAGCGGCAGCAGGAGCGGAGCTTCCAGCAGACAGGGGACCAGGGCCCGCGGCAGGAGGGGCCATGCAGGGACACAGAGGATGGCCGAAGACCCACCCCTGTGCACACTGCAGCCTCGCGGCCCACAGTTCCTTTCAAGGTGCATAAATTCATGCACTGGGCCCCTAGTCCTATCTAATAAAAGGGAAATATGCAAATTGACCATCACTCCAACACACAAGATGGCCGCCCCTATGTTGTCAAAGATGGCCGCCCCATGTGGACACAAGATGGCCACCACAAGATGGCCAGCCGGGGCGGGCAATTGTGGGTGATCAGGCCAGCAGGGGAGGGCAGTTGGAAGGGATCTGGCCTGCAGGGGAGGGCAGTTTGGGGGGACCAGGCCTGCAGGGAATGGCAGTTGGGGGCAACTAGGCCTATGGGGAGGGGGGAGTTAGGGAGGGCCAGGCCTGCAGGAAATGGCAGTTGGGTGGGACCAGGCCTACAGTGGAGGGCAGTTGGGGGGGACCAGGCCAGCAGGGCAGGGCAGTTGAGGAGGACCAGACCTGCAGGGGAGGGCAGTTGGGAGGGACCAAGCCTGCAGGGGAGGACAGTTGGGGGGGACCAGGCCTGCAAGGGAAGACAGTTAGGGGTGAACGGGCCAGCAGAGGAGGGCAGTAGGGAGGGACTAGGCCCGCAGGGGAGGGCAGTTGGGAGGGATCAGGCCTGCAAGGGAGGGCAGTTGGGGGGGACCAGGCCTGCAGGGGAGGGCAGGTTAGGGGCGATTGGGCCGGCAGGGGAGCAGTTAGGCATCAATCAGGCTGGCAGGGGAGTGGTTAGGGGATGATCTTGCCTGCAGGCAGAATTAGTTAGGGGCAATCAGGCAGGCAGGCAGGCAGGCAAGCGGTTGGGAGCCAGCAGTCCTGGTTGGGAGCCAGCAGTCCTGGGATGTCAGGTCTAAACAGGCAGTCGGACATCCCTCAAGGGGTCCCAGATTGGAGAGGGTGCAGGCTGGCTGAGGGACACCCCCCCATGCATGAATTTTGTGCACCGGGCCTCTAGTGTATATATAAAAGGCTAATATGCTAAGTGTCGGATGGGTCGCTATGACTCACACTGACCACCAGGGGGCAGATGCACAATGCAGGAGCTGCCGTGACATGCACTGGCCATTTACAGAGATACAGCACCACAGACCTGGTGCCCACAAAACAACACCCAGCTTCCCCCAAGTTGGACAAAGGCCCTGCCACCACCCCAGAGCAACACCCCACCAAATCGCAGCCAACGCTGACGAGACCCATTGGTGCAAAATGCAGCCCACAACCCAGCCTGGAAATGGTGGCTGTGGGCAGCAGGTAATGCTTCCTTTCCTTAGCGACTAGCCTCCTTGGAGTTTCTTCAGCCCAGGAACACGACTTGCTTTATAGCCAGGTGCAAACATTTTACAGTTCAACCAAATGTCTGTGAAGCGTTTTCCCATCCTTAATCTCATTTGATCCTCACAGAAGTCCTAGAGTAGGTAGATAGGAGACTCGGTGGAATCCTATTTTCTTTTCATTAGCTGGAAAACAGAGACTTAAAAAGCTTAGAAACTTGACCTGACTGAAAAGAAGAAAGAAATCATGGACACTGAAAATGACTTCAGGTTTTCTCACTGTGCAGAATATAGTCAAACACTGCTGCAGTTAAATATCTTACCCTTTGTTCTCCCTGGTGATATACAATAATAATCTGCTTCGTTTTGATATTTACTGCTGTGTTGCTGACAATTACCTGAAAGAGAAGTTGGGGTGCTTCACTGGGCTGGAAAAAAGTTTAGCTACATCAGAAAGCGGGCCTAATTAAGCAAATTTATCTATATATATATATAAAGCTCTCGCTGGCGCCAATCGCACGCATGTGTTTCAATCTGTCACTGCTGATCGTGAATTTGGTTGACACTTCTATTATAGAGAAAGGGCGAATAGCGATATTAAAATATTTCTTCTAATTAATTTCTTTTCAATGTGCACAAATTAGTGCACCAAGCCAATAGTATTTTCATAAAATCTGCACTAACATGTAGAGGCCTTTTTTTTTTCTTTTTTTTTGCAATACAATTGTATGGGGGAAACATGGGCTTTATAGTCATATATGGGTTCAGATTCTACTTTCAGCACTTACTAGCTGTGTAATTCTGGCTAAATAACAAACCATCTTCCCTAAACATATGTATATTTATTACAAGAAATCCCCATAATTTCCTAGGTCACAGTTGCTATGAAATTAAATGTGATATTATATATTAAAAGAAAACAATAATTGCTACAAAACAGGTTCACAATAAAGGTCTACTTTCATCTTTGATTCATATAGTTAACATAGCAAATTTACTGAATTTTACTGTCTTTTATACAGTCAACAAAATTTTCCATTTCTTTTTCAACATTTTTTAGTTCTCAAGTATCTATATATGATCTCTATATTCTGCCAAACAGCTTTTGAGTATTTTTTGCCTTTCTTGTCCTCTGTAACTGAGATACTTCTTCTCCATGACCCAAGCATCAGAAATCCTTAAGACTGTACTGGGAACATAGAAATTGATGTGCAATAATAATTGTTCACCTTCCTAGATCATAAATAAGCTCCCTAAAGTCAACGTCTCTGTCTGCTTACTAGTAATATAAATTTGGAGCAAGCTATTCTCTCAGAGTCTTAACTTCTTCATATTCAAAAAAGAATATCAGTCTCCAATAATATGTCCAATTAATTAGAACAAAATAACCACTGAAATTTTTTAAAGTAAGTAAAATAGAAATATATAAAATATATTATTAAAAGTATCAAAGGGCTGACATGACAGTAGGAATTGTAAGAGCAAAACATAAAAGCAGGCAGGAATTTCAAGAGGTAATCAGAGTGCTGAAGCCAAGTTAGCCCCTGAGCAAAGCCCAACTTGAGCTTTGGTTTCCACAGTCTCATAAAGATAAAAGTCATGCCAGGGCCCACCTTAGGTAGTAAGTCATATAGGAGGTTCTATACCACACAACTGGAACCCATAAAATGAACCAAAGTAAATGTGATCCATTTTAACCTATCTCCTAAGAATTGCGAGGAAAGTTCCTTTGGCACTGTGGTTTAACGGAGAAAAGAAAAGGAGAGTTCTTGACAAGTTAGAACTTTTTCTGTAAAGGGCCAAATATATATACTTTAGGCTTTAGAGGCCATGTGATTTCTATTGCAACCACTCAACTCTGTCATTGTAGCTTGAAAACAGCCACAGATAAAACAGAAAACACTATTTATGGACACTAAAATTTGAGTTTCATGTCACAAAATACTGTCCTTTTTTCCAATTATTTAAAAATGTTAAAACCATTCTTAACTTTCGACCTTACATAAACAGGCTATAGGCCACAAGACACATACTGCCGCCTCAGCTACCACTACCCTACGCAGACACACACACACACACACACACACACACACATACAGATTTGTGACCTTAATTCACATCACCTGGATAACACAGAAAACCCAGGTTATAGCCATCTAGAAGATCCATGTGCAAGTGTCACAAATAATGACCTAAGAAAAGGCATTATTTAGAACTAGAGGCCCAGTGCATGAATTCATGCATGGGTGGGGGTGGGCCAGTCCAACCCCAATCAGGGCAGATCAGGGCCGGGCCTGTCAGGTGGAGGAGATGGAGGGAGATTGGCCGGCTGGCCCGCCCCAATAAGGGCCCAATCAGGGCCGGACCAACTGAGGGGAGGGACCGCAGATGATTGGCCAGCATGCCCCGACCCTGATTGGGGTGGGGGAGGCCGATTAGAGGTGGGGTCAGCGGCTGAAGGAGGGGCTGTGGGAGGTTGGCCAGCCAGCCCCACCCCTGATTGGTGTGGGAGGGGCCAATCGGGAGTGGAACTGGCTGGGGGGAGGGGCCACGAACCAATCAGGGTGGTGGGAGCCTATCGGAGGCAGGGCCGGCCAGGGAGAGGGGCCGGAAGTGGTTGGCCGGCTGGCCCTGCCCCTGATCAGGGTGGTGGGGCCAGTGGGGGGAGGGGCTGCAGGAGGTTGGCCGGCCAGCCTCGCCCCCTATTGGGGTGGTGGGGGCAATCAGGGGCGGGGCTGGCCAGGGGGAAGGGCCGCGGAGGGGGGGAGGTTGTCAATCTGACAAAAAAATAGGAATAACTCTGATTCAGTCACACTGGACAGCTATTGTTGTGTTGGCTGCTGTCGTTTTTTTATTTGACAGTCTAAGGGAAAGAGGTCAGTGCCCCTGATTAAACAGCCAGGTAGTCCATGTTTTAACCCTTTGTATGTCATAAGCATCTACAGATGCTTTAAAATCACTTTTTCATGAGAATTTTCAACTGAAAATATTCAAGAACACCCGAATTATGAGTAATATGTTTATTTTTACAATATTCATTGCAAATTGATTTTTTTAATTAAATTCAAAATATCGTGGTATGTGGGGATGGCTTCCGTGTTGGATGCATGGCAGTTAACTGGTTAAAAATTCTCATGGCACCAGTTGAAAATGATGGTCTAGACCCGTGGTCAGCAAACTGCGGCTCGCGAGCCACATTCGGCTCTCTGGCCCCTTGAGTGTGGCTCTTCCACAAAATACCACGGCCTGGGCGAGTCTATTTTGAAGAAGTGGCGTTAGAAGAAGTTTAAGTTTTAAAAAATTAGGCTCTCAAAAGAAATTTCAATCGTTGTACTGTTGATATTTGGCTCTGTTGACCAGTGGTCGGTAGACTCACCCAGGTCGTGGTATTTTGTGGAAGAGCCACACTCAAGGGGCCAGAGAGCTGCATGTGGCTCGCGAGCCGCAGTTTGCCAACCACGGGTCTAGACCAAAAGAATTTAGCAAAGTGAGGCTGAGTGCCTTCTGAGGCTGTTACTATTGTAACTAGCTAGTTATTAATATTAATGGCAGAAGGCAAAGAGAAGGCCGGACATGATAAGCATGGTCACCTCGGCAGCTTCACCAGGAACCACCGGTCAGTTCCCTGCAAATCACTGGGGAAGGGGTCCGACAAAGGGGAAATGGACATATGTGCAGTGAAGTCAGCGTGATGCAGGAAGGTGCGTGCCTATCAGTCTAATCTAGAAACAAAGATCACTGGCGAGGAGGATGTACTCCAATGCAAGCCCGAGAAAACTTGGGAATACATAATCCCCAAAGGAATTCTCACTCTCTGTTCCTTTTACTTCTCTCCTGCTTCCTTGCACTCACTGTGTGCCTCCATAGTCATGTGGACCTCACACATGACGGATTGCAACTGGGAACACAAGCTAACCTAGCCCGATGTTGGAGTTCTGTGCAAATATGGAGGAGAAACTTTGGGCACCAGTTTTGATCTTAGCTCTGAAGACAAAATGGGACTTTTCCAAGGTGGGATGGAAGGAGATGGGACCTTAGAAATACAAGGGTTTAATTCCACAGAAATAAAGCTTTTCACAACACCTCATCCTCCCATGGGACCCACAGGAAATTCTTATTCCCACAGCACTTATTCCCCAAGAGCCCCACTTCCACCAGCCAACAGGTGGGGACATGCAGAGCACCCCACTGATAACAAGGCTAGTTCATAAACAGCAAACAGCTGTATGGCTTCTACCTAACGCTTTCTCCCTCAGGAATCCCAGCGGTCACACCATAACAGCACTTTAAAAGTCCCATGGGAAAATCCACATAGAAAGGAACTGAAGCAGAACTGCCAAGCTGAACCATTCCTAACCCACAAAAACTATAAACAATAATGAGCCCCTAAGTTTTGTAGTTAACTTATTATGCCATAATAGATAACATATTAGAAAATGCTCACACAGGTAGTAAATTTAAAAATATAGTTCCAAATAATCCACATGACAAATAAGTACATAGAAAATATTTTGAACTAAACTATAACAAAATACTACATTTCAAAACTTGAGAGATTCAACTAAAGCAATACTTTATAACACTGGTCGCCAACCTTTCGGACCTCAGGGGCCACCAGTGGTCCACGGACCACCGGTTGGCAAACACTGCTTTGTAAGAAAATTTATAACCCCAAATAAGTACATAACAGAAAATAATAGATATAATAGGTACTTCTATCTATTCAATAAGATAGAAATAAGAGTAGCAAAATAAACCTTGGACAAGTAAAAGGAAATAAAAGAAATAATGAGAATCAAAAAGAAAATATACACTAGGAAGGGCCAAAAGCCAGAAGCTGGGTTTCTGAAAAAACTATAAATTGGCAAATATCTGTCAAGATGACAAGTGAAAAATAGTGTTATTAGGAATGAAAAAGGGAACAAAACTACCAATGCTGCAAATATTAAATAGTTAAGAGGATTTTTAAGAGGATTTTTTAATTTAGATGAAATTGAAAAAATCATAATAAATACTATATAATTTAGCAAAACTTATTCAAGAAGATACAGAAAACTTGAATGGTCCTATTTATTTATTACTAGAAGCCCGGTGCACGAAATTCTTGCACGGCGGGGGGTTGTCCCTCAGCCCAGCCTGTACCCTCTCCAATCTGGGACTCCTGGAGGGATGTCCCCAGGATCGGGCCTAAACGGGCAGTCGGACATCCCTCTCACAATCCAGGACTGCTGGCTCCCAACTGCTTGCCTGCCTGCCTTCCTGATTGCCCCTAACCGCTTCTGCCTGCCAGCCTGATCACCCCCTAACCACTCCGCTGCCAGCCTGGTTGATGCTTAACTGCTCCCCTGCCAGCCTGTTTGCCTCCAACTTCCCTCCTCTGCCAGCCTGGTCACCCCTAACTGCCCTCTCCTGCAGGGTTGATCACCTCCAATTGCCCTCCCTGGCAAGCCTGGTCCCTCACAACTGCCCTCCCTTGCAGACCGGCTGCCTCCCAACTGCCCTCTCCTGCTGGCCATCTTGTGGTGGCCATCTTGTGTCCACATGGGAGCAGGATCTTTGACCACATGGGGGCAGCTATATTGTGTGTTGCAGTGATGATCAATCTGTATAGTACTCTTTTATTAGATAGGATAGAGGCCTGGTACAGGGGTGGGGGCCAGCTGGTTTGCCCTGAAGGGAGTCCCGGATCAGGGTGGGGTTCCCTTGGGGCGTGGGGCGGCCTGAGCGAGGGGCCTGTGGTGGTTTGCAGGCCAGCCACGCACCCTGGCGACCCAAGAGGAGGCCCTGGTATCTGGAATTTATTTTCCTTCTACAATTGAAACTTTGTAGCCTAGAGTGGAGCCAAGCCTGCTGTTCCCTCCGGGGCGGCAGCCATTTCTGTGGCAGTTAATTCACCTTCTACAATTGAAACTTTGTAGCCTTAAGCGGGTGAGCCCGGCCAGGGTGTGCGGAAAGCTTTGCTTCCCCTGTTGCCGCCGGCAACTCTGGCCTGCTCTCTCAAGCTCCATTCTGCCGCCATTTGTTTGAATTTGTTTACCTTCTATAATTGAAACTTCATAGCTTGAGTGGAGGCTTAGGCCTGTAACAGCTATGGAAAGCTTGGCTTGCTCTGTTACCTGGAAAACCTTGCTCTCTGTGACTGTAGCCATCTTGGATTGGGGTTAATTTGCATACTCGCCCTGATTGGCTGGTGGGCGTGGCTTATGTAGTGGAGTGGTGGTTAATTTGCATATTACCATTTTATTAGAGAGGATTTTTTTAATCCTTAGCCAAGGATATGTTTTACTGATTTTTTTTTTTTGCAGGGGGGAGAGAAACAGAGAGGAAGGGGGAGAGAAAAACAGTGATGTGAGAGAGATACATCAATCGCTTGCCTTCAGTATGTGCCCAACTGGGAGTTCAAATCTGCAACCTAGGTGTATGTGCCCTGACCAGGAATCCAACCTGCAACCTTTTAGTGTACAGGATGATGCCACCTAGCCAGGACCTGAATAGTCCCGTTTATAAAAACAAACAAACTTATTGACTTCAATAAAAATTAAAATTAAAATCTCCCCCACAGAGAAAACCCAGAGCCACACTGCTTTACCACCACCAAGTTCTGCCAAATACTCAAGAAATAAATAATCCTATCCTAAGTAAATTTTTCCCATTTCTTTTTATGAGGCTGGCATAATTCTAAAACCAAAAAACTCTGGCAGGGACCAGACAAGAAAAGTCATAAACTAATCTTACTCCTGAACTTACATACAGAAATTACAAACAAATATTAGCAAATAAAATCCAGCAATATAAGATAAGTATAATCCTACCTAATAAAATGGTAATATGCAAATTATCATCACTCCGCTACGCCCACGATTGGCCGTTGGGAGGCTGGGGGCGGGACTCGGGGTGGCCAATTGGGCTGGCGGGGGGCGGGGACTCACGAGTCCCCGCCCCCCGTTTCTGCTGCCGTCCCCAACGGCCGGTGCTGCGGGAGGACTCATGGGGCCAGCGGAAGGCGCCAGTGGCGGAACTCGGGGTGGCTGATTGCGTGGCTGCCGGAACCAGTTTTCCGCCAACACCAGTTTTCCTCTGGCCACCCGCCGATCGGAGTGCCTCCTGCCAGCGAGATCAGCCACCCCGAGTTCCTCCACCGGCGTCTTCTGCTGGCCCCATGGGTCCTCCCACAGCACCGGCCGTTGGGGACTGCGGCGCTGGAGGAACTCAGGGTGGCCGATCGCACTGGCGGGAGGTGCTCCAATCGGCGGGTGGCCAGAGGAAACGGCGCTGGAGGAACTCGGGGTGGCCGATCGTGCTGGAGGCCAGAGGAAACGGCGCTCCGATCAGCGGGTGGCCAGAGGAAAACTGGTGCTGGCAGAAAACTGGTGCCAGCAGCCAGGTGAAGGAAGGTCTTTTGCACAAAACTTCGTGCAACAGGCTTCTAGTATACTATAATCAAGTTAGGAATATCCAAAGAAAGCAAAGATAAATCTGATAATAATCAGAAAGCCAATTAATATAATCAAACATATTTAAGAAAGTCATAAACATTCAGTGTTTGCTAATATCTCTAAAGGAATCTTAGTAAAACTAGGAACAGAAGAAAACTTCTGTAATTGATAAAAGGTATCTATAAAAACCTACAGATTACTTAATGGAGAAGGCTGAACATTTTCCTTTGAGATCAAGAATAAGACAAGGATGACCCCTATCTATTTCTATCAACATTATACTGGAGATACCAGGAAGCATAGAAAAACAAGAAAAATAAAAGGTATAAGGATTAGAAACAAGAGACAAAACTGTTACCTGTATATGACAATTATGTATACAAAAAAGGAAGAATCTACAGATAATCTTTTATTAATTCTACTAGAGGCCCAGTGCACGGATTCATGCACTGGTGGGGTCCCTCAGCCTAGCCTGCGCCCTCTCGAAATCCGGGACCCCTCGGGGGATGTAGCAGTGCATGAAGCGGCAGGAGGCCGGGGAGGAGCCTCCCCGAGCAGGGGCCAGGCACTGCACCGCTCCCACTCATCCCGGCCCCACTGCACCTGCCGTCACGCCGCTAGATAGTGCTGCCACAGAGGCAGGAGAGGCTCCCGCCACCACAGCTGTGCTCGCCAGCTGTAAGCCTGGCTTCTGGCTGAGCAGCGCTCCCACTGTGGGAGTGCTCTAACCACCAGGAGGCGGCTCCTGGGTTAAGGGTCTGCCCCCTGGTGGTCAGTGCACATCATAGCAACCAGCCGACCGGTCATTTGGTCGTTCGGTCGCTTAGGCTTTTATATATATAGAAGATAATTTGACAGATGTAACTTGATATAGTTTAATATCTCTATATACCAGCAACAAATAGAAAACAATCTTTTAAAGATATCACTACTTACAACTGTATCATAAAATATGAAGCGCTCAAGACTAAATCTAACAAATAACGTACAAAACCTCTACTGAAAAAATGAACATTATGAATCATCACAGAAATGGAAAGATATCCATGTTCATAGATTGAAAAACTCAATGTTGTAAAAATGTCAGTTCTCCCAAATTAATTCTAGTCCATTCAATCTCAATAAAAATCCCAAGTGTTGTTTTTTTATGTGGGATTATTTGTGTGTTTTTTCTGTGGAATCTGACACAGTAATTTTAAAATACATATATGAAAGTGCAATGGGACAAACACAGCCAAGACTCTCCTGAAAAACAATACAAAGTGGAAAGACTTGCCTTACTAGATATCGTAACTTATAAAACTTGAAGTAGATGGTGTTACTAGTACAGGAATAAACAAATAGACCAATAGAACAGAGGAGCAAGTCCAGAAACAAAACTACACAAATATGAATAAGTGATATATGTGGCACTGCAGATCAATGGAGAAAAGATGAACTTTTCAAAACCGATGCTGGGACAATCAAGTATCCTGAAGTGGGAAAGAATGAAACTGGACCTCACACTATCCACAAGATCTATTCCAGGAAAAGACCAAATGTGCTGGGTTGTTGTTGTTGTTATTTTATTTTAATTGATTGTAGAGAGAGGAAGGGAGACAAGAAAACATCAATATCGATCATTGTTTCACTTGTTTATGCATTCATTGGTTGATTATCATATGTACCCTGACTGGGGATCAAACCTGCAACCTTGGCGTATTGTATCCAGATAATGCTCTAACCAACTGAGCTACCCTCCAGGACTAAAGACCATATTTGTGAAAGGTTAAAACTTAAAAGCTCTTAGACGATAATGTCGGAGAACATCTCTTTACCTCAGCCTAGGAAAGGCTTTCTTTAAAAAAATGAAATCACAGAAACATGGATCAGACTGTGGAATCTCAGAGGGAAGGCGAGGGTGGGTGGATAGGTGGGAAGAGATCAACCAAAGAACTTGTACAGATAATAGTGTGGTGAAGACCTGGAGGTGGGCGTGGCTAGAAGAGGTCAATGGGGGAAAAACGGGGACATATGTAATGCTTTCAACAAGATTTTTTAAATTTTTTTAAATAAAAAATAAATAAAAGTAAAGTAAAATAAAAAGATTAAAAAACACTAGCCAACCATTAAATCTGAGAAATTCTGTTGGTCAACAGGCACCACAGAGAATGAAATCCCCAAACAGAAGATACTTGTAACAGGTATCACTGAAGGACTAGTATCCAAAACACATGAATTTCTAAAAATCAGTAAGAAAAGCACAGACCACCTCGAAAAAAAAAGCAAACTAGACAACCAACTTGAACAGACAGAGCATAACAAAAAAATGCAATGACTATGAAAAAAAGTTCAACTTCACTAGTAATCATGGAAATGCAAATTAAAATAATAGATTCATACCTTTAGATTGGCAACAATTAGAGTATGACAATACCAAGTATTGAGAAAGTACAGCAATGGGAACTGTCATACATTGTGTTGGTGAAAATGTAAATTGAAATATTTTAAAAAACACTTTGCTATTATCAGATTTAATATGTGCATACCTTGGAACCCAGCAATTCCATTCCTAGGAATCCTAGAGAAACATTTGCATACCTGCAAACATGAAACAGATACAAGAGCACTCACCACTGAATTTTTTGTATAACAGCAAAGAATTGAAATCAATTCAAATGTCCATCAAAACTAGAATAAGTAGCCCTGCCAGCGTGGCTCAGTGGTTGCGCATCAACCTAAGAACCAGGAGGTCATGGTTTGATTCCCGGTCAAGGCACATGCCCGGATTGCGGCTCGATTACCTGTGGGAGGTGTGCAGGAAGCAGCTGATGCTGATTGATGACACTCTCTCTCATCAATGATGTTCTATCTCTCTCTTCCTCTCCTTTCTTCTCTCTAAAATCAATAAAAACATTTTTTTTTTTTAAATGCTAGAATGAGTAGTAACCTGGTCCTGCATGGCTCAGTAGTTGAACATCAACCTATGAACCAGGAGATCACAGTTTGATTCCTGGTCAGGGCACATGCCAGGGTTGCACACTCGATCCCCAGTAGGGGGAGTGCAGGAGGCAGCCAATTAATGATTTCTCATCATTGATGTTTCTGTCTCTCTCACCTTCTCCCTTCCTTTTTAAGTCAATAAAAACATGTATTCTTTAAAAACCAGAATGAGAAAACGGTATTATAATCACACAATGAAATACTTTTTACCACAATGAAGTCTAATGAACTATTATGGCTAACTACAACCTGGAAATAATTTCATAAATGCTGAACTAAATTTTTGAAATCACATAAAATATTCATATGAAGTTCAAAAGCAAGGAAAACAAAATTATATCATTTCAAAATATATAACCTGGAATTTTAAATTATGATGGAAAGAAAATGATAGTCACAAAGGTCAGGATAATAACAACCTCCACAGAAGGGGATATACTGACAAGGGCAAAGGGAGGGTGAGATAAGGGGGAGGCAAGTCTGGTTTGTTGGCCTGGACAATAAAAATATTCATCATTTTCTTTAAACTGCACATTTTATTCTCTCTCCTGTATATATATGAATAAAAAGGAAAAGTAACAATTGCAAATGATTGCTATGGTAGTTTACTTCAATAAAGCAACCTATGTAAGTCTGGTAACCTAGTGTGCATTTTTTTAAGCTACTATAATTACATGAATTTTTGTATCTTCCAAAGTGGTCAACACAGTAAGTTGCTCATGGCAGATGCCCAAATATTTTATCCAATAAAAAATTTTATTCAACGAATTCCCTTCAATCACTGGAGTAAAAGACAATTTAGATCTGAATGGTTAGGTTCCCTAACCTCCAATTTCTATTTCACAAACCCAAAGCTTGACTTCCCTGTATTCTAATAGGTGCCCTTCCCTCTCCCTTTAATATTCCTGATCTCTTACTCCTAACACTCATACTATACATCTTATCTGCCTTACAACATTGTAAGTTGCTGTCCACTGAATATTTTGAATCCTATATAGTCTGAGATTTAAGGGAGAAAAGATGAAAAAGAAAGGCTGAAGTTAAAGAGAGGGGAAGGTGTGGGGGAAAAAAACAGTGAGGAGAGAACTTGAATTATCCTTACATGAAAACAGCCAGGACATTGGGTTTTTAGTTCCAATACGTCAGGGTGCCAGGAAGCATAGGGAGAGAAAGCAGGTAAATCACCTACTGACCCTCTGAATCTGGTATATAAAAAAATTAAAACAGATTAATATTTGTTAATAACAATCACCTAATTTTTAGGGGCAAAAAGTATACCTTTGTCCCAAAATGTATCTACTTCTCCTGAAATTCTTACCAATAATCCTATCTAATAAAAGAGTAATATGCAAATTGATCGTCACTCCAACACAAGATGGATTCCCCCATGTGGACATAAGATGGCCGCCACAAGATGGCCAGCAGGGGAGGGCAGTTGTGGGTGACCAGGCCAGTAAGGGAGGGCAGTTGGGAGGGACCAGGCCTGCAGGGGAGGGCAGTTGGGAGGGACCAGGCCTGCAGGGGAGGGCAGTTGGGAGCGACCAGGCCTGCAAGGGAGGGCAGTTGTGGGTGACCAGGCCAGTAGGGGAGGGCAGTTGGGAGGGACCAGGCCTGCAGAGGAGGGCAGTTGGGAGTGACCAGGCCTGCAAGGGAGGGCAGTTGTGGGTGATCAGGCCAGTAGGGGAGGGCAGTTGGGAGGGACCAGGCCTGCAGGGGAGGGCAGTTGGGAGTGACCAGGCCTGCAAGGGAGGGCAGTTGGGGGTGATCAAGCCTTCAGGGGAGGGAAGTTAGGGGTGACCAGGCCGGCAGAGGAGGGAAGTTGGGGGCGACCGGGACTGCAGGGAAGGGCAGTTGGGTGGGACCCAGGCCTGCAGGGGAGGGCAGTTAGGGGTGACCAGGCCTGCAGGGAAGGCAGTTGAGGGGGACTGGGCCTGCAGGGGAGGGCAGTTAGGCATCAATCAGGCTGGCAGGGGAGTGGTTAGGGGGTGATCAGGCCAGCAGGCAGAAGCGGTTAGGGGCAATCAGGAAGGCAGGCAGGTAAGCAGTTGGGAGCCAGCCGTCCTGGATTATGAGAGGGATGTCCTACTGCCCGTTTAGGCCCGATCCCTGTAGGATCGGGCCTAAACGGGCAGTAGGACATCCCTCAAGGGGTCAGATTGGAGAGGGTGCAGGCTGGGCTGAGGGACCCCCCCCGTGCACGAATTTTATGCACCAGGCCTCTAGTAACATCATAAAAAAACACAACAACAAAGCCCCATCAGACTATAATATAAGTCTCTCTGGACAAATCAAGTCATTCTCAATTACTTGGAGAAGAAACTTCATTTTTTAATTAATTTATTCAACCTATATTACTTATTCATTGTTCAAAAGATTAAACATAAATATACATCAGATCCAGATTCATTAGATATTGGAATATCAACAAGATAGAATACGATGCCTCCATATAAAAGACTGAGAAACATCTGTATGTACCAATATGGAGCACTCTCCAGAATACACTGTTAAGTAAAAAGGAAAAAGAAAAAGAGAGAAGAGGTACAGAACAGCATATACAGGGTGTTACCTTTGGTGTATGAAAGGAGAATACACACATACATAAATACTGGAATGAATGATCAGAAACTTACAAAAACGGTTACATATAGGAAAGTATGAAGCAAATGGAGTAGAAGGGATGGAGATGAAAATGAGATTTCTACATATACCTTTTCATTTGATTCCTCCTTTTGATCTATATAAGAGTTTTATATATTCAAAGAGAACATTAAATCAAAAATGCAGGGGAAGCAAATCCTAAAATGAAAAACAAATGGACCTAACTACATATCAAATTGCTAAAGTCATACTGAAAAAATAATGATTAAATAACTTTTGAATACAATACTAACAATAAGTATATCCTCAATGGCATACATTCTAAGATAAACAAAATGCAAAAAAAATCTTCAACTTCACTGAGTTTTATTTATTTTGAAACTACTTCAGGTAAAGTTAGAAAAAATTTATATCAATGTTGATAAAACTTAAGATTTTCAATGTTAGGAGATTAAAACTGCAGTAACTAAAAAAAGATACAGAAACATGCAATGTTAAATTTGATTTAAAATTATCAATGTGACCTCCTGCTTTTTCCCCATTGTAACAAGGCCTAAGAACAATTACAGCCCCATAATAAGGAGCACATTTAGCTTCCAGATATTGGTTTCTAAATTTCATCCAATACTATAAGGAGACAGAGCTCCTTAGAGAAAGTGCTGACTCTAAAGCAGCAGGAGTCATGGTGAGCCAAGATATCTTGTACCCAAATACTAATCATAGGTTTATGCAAAAAGGACTCAGACATTGAATTCAGACAATGTCCTTATTTAAGATAATTTGAGCATCAAAAAGAACAATGTCTGTAATTAATTGTGATACAACAAGTAAAAACCTGAGACTATAAAAACTCATTTGTCACAATTGTAGTTGACTATTAGATCAACTCCTCACTCTGAAAATTAGATGGGAAAGAATTAAGCATTTATTTATTCTGCCCTTTTTAAAGAAACTGTATAGTTCACTCCCAGTTTATGAAGGTTATAAAACTCTTGTCAACTAAAAAATGACAGCTAATAAATGTAACTGAATTACAGAATTAGAAAAATCACCATTTTTCAAACTTCAGTTAACTGATTTGCCAATGACTCAGAGGATGCTAAAATTATTTGGTAAAAATACTGAAGAATGGAATGGTACCAAAGTATGGTAACAAAGTATCACCCCCACAGACTACTGCACTTGATGATCACAAGAGGAAAAGAATACTCTTTTACAATGGGGAGATATAACAAACATCACCATAAATCTCATAAAACTGAGATCACCAATTGTGACATTATATACCTCCCAAGTTATATAACATGCAATATAACATCAACTATTAAGTATTTTTGCCAAAACTTTTTA
The DNA here is from genome assembly GCF_951640355.1 of Cnephaeus nilssonii. Lineage (NCBI taxonomy): Eukaryota > Metazoa > Chordata > Mammalia > Chiroptera > Vespertilionidae > Cnephaeus > Cnephaeus nilssonii. The sequence continues at coordinate 2,469,706 of NC_137072.1, read as the reverse complement.
ACATGGATCTAATCAAGCCTTTAAAATATAACTTCCAGTGTACATGATATACAGGGAACAAAGGAACAAGTTAAAAACACAAAGACAATCAGATAACTCTTAAGACACAAGCCACTATACAAGATCTGGCCTTGAGAGAGAAATTTCAATATCATAAGAAAGGGGAGTGGAGAAAGGAACTTTTGCTAGATTAAAAAAGACTACAAAGTTAATAAATATCATTTTATGGAACAATTGGGAATATTTAAATATAGAGTAAATAAAATGTTATTAGGAAATTATTGTTATTTTTCTTAGGTATTGGTAATGGCACTGTGATGATAAGGAGAACACCTATTTTCTTAAGTAACATATGCTGAAGTATTTTGAGGTAAATGTCACAATATTAAAAACTTTCAAAAAGGTTCATGGGGACTGGGTGAAAAAAGTAAAGGGATTTTTTTTTTTTAAAGTTCAGTGAGAGTATATCACACAGATATGCATAGAAACCCATAAAGATATGGATGGCATGTTAACTTCTGAATCTGGGTGGCAAATATAGCACTATTCTTTGTTCTATTCTTTCAACTTTTCAATATTTTGTTTTTTTATTATAAAACAGCACAGAGTTGGCAGAAAGAGAATTAAAAGAGTTGCAAAAGCATGTCAGAAAAAAATGAGCTAAAAATCATTTATAAACACATATCCACAGTCACCTGAAAACCTTTCACCCTTACACTAAAAAAAAAAAAATCCCGAGATTACTCAGCCCACTATCTTCTGCTCATATAAGTAAACAGATTTCAAACAAATACTTGACCCTCTACAAACAGCAATAGCACTACAATCTATCAATGATTTAAGGAATATTTGTCATTGGCAAACAGAACATTTTGTTGATATCTCACGCTGAATCAAAATATATTCTAACATCCATTAATCTTATATGCTGACATTAAGAAAAGCATTTCTTTGAAATTTTTTGAATTGAAAAATGTGATTATACTGGAAAGAGAGCTAGCTGGCATATGATCCTTCCAAGATTTACTTCTATTAGCAACAAACTTTGGTTAGCCATTTATTCTAATGTCACACTATGAAATTCTTTAAATCCTTGATCTCATATTTAAACATAAGAAAAAGATATATTCAAGGGGAAAAGAAAGACTTATTGAATATCAACTATGTGCTTCGTGCTTTAAAAGCGTTTAACTTTAATGGTTATCTTGTGAGGTAAATATTCTCATTTGAGAAATGAACATTCTTAACCATCAGAAATTTTAAGTGACTTGCCCACAAATGACAGCTCATAAGTAATAAGGCTGGAAATTGAATGAGGTCTATTGGAAATGCAGGTTTGAAAGTCCATATGCTTTTCAATTAATTGGCCTTAATGGTTTTAATATTTACATTCAGAAAAGCCCACCTAAGGAAAAAGTATATTTAAAAGAATACCTTCATATCCAAAGAGCTATATAATCTTAAAGTTTAAGAAAAATCAAAACTGTAAAGTACAACACAGGGAATAGAGTCAATAATATTGTGATAACTATGTATGGTGCCAGCTGAGAACTGGAAATATCAGGTGGGAACACTTTGGAGAGTATATGACTGTCTAACCACTATGCTGTACACCTGAAACCAATACAAAATAATACTGAAAGTAAACTGTAATTGAAAATGGAAAATTAAATTTTAAAAAACAAAACAGAAACAGAAAAAAGTACACTGTAAAATTATTTCTAGTTGCAAAAAGAACAATTCTTAGCAAGCCAGCTGTCTGTCTATGAGGAAAACTAGTCCTTGATGTAAAATTACACTCCAGTTGCCCGTTGGATGAGCCTACTGCCAAAATATGAAACATAATTCACATTAAACCCAGAGGCCAACCACCATTTAGAAAATGGAAAATGCTCTACATGTTTACTCATCTCAAGATATTTACCACTCAAAATAGGCTACTTTCAGCAAATATTCTTTGATCTATCATATTCTTTCCTGACACTAAAATACTAAACTAATAAGAAATCTACTTACACAACACATATCCCACACTGAATATTATTAGTATTATGTGCTTCTGAATTTGTCTAGTGCATAAAAACATGCGAGCCCTAGCCGGTGTACTCAATGGTTAGAAAGGACTGTGAACTAAAGGGTTGTGGGCTTGATTCCCAGTGAAGGGCACATACCTGGGTTGTGGGTTCCTTCAGACAGGAGTTAACCAAGCAAAAAAGAGGGAAGGGAAAGACAATAAAGAACAAAGAATGCAAACCAGGCAAGAGGAAGCGTATCTATACTAATAAAATGGTAATATGCAAATTAACCATCACTCCGCTACATAAGCCACGCCCATCAGCCAAGCCACGCCCACCAGCCAATCAGGGCGAGTATGCAAATTAACCCCATCCAAGATGGCTACAGCCACAGAGAGCAAGGTTTCCTAGGTAACAGAGGAAGCCAAACTTTCCCATAGCCGTTGCAGGCCTAAGCCTCCACTCAAGCTACAAAGTTTCAATTATAGAAGGTAAACGAATTCAAACAAAGGGCGGCAGAAGGGAGCTTGAGAGAGCAGGCCAGGGTTGCCGGCGGCAAGAGGGAAAGCAAAGCTTTCCGCACACCCTGGCCGGGCTCACCCGCTTAAGGCTACAAAGTTTCAATTGTAGAAGGTGAATTAACTGCCACAGAAATGGCTGCTGGTGGAGCATGCAGGAGGCTTGGCTCTGCTCCAGGCTACAAAGTTTCAATTGTAGAAGGAAAATAAATTCCAGATACCAGGGCTTCTGCTTGGGTTGCCAGGGGGCGTGGCCAGCCTGCAAACCACCACAGGCCCCTTGCTCAGGCCGCCCCATGTCCCAAGGGAACCCCACCCTGATCCGGGACACCCTTCAGGGCAAACCAGCTGGCCCCCACCCGTGCACCAGGCCTCTATCCTATCTAATAAAAGAGTACTATGCAGATTGATCATCACTGCAACACACAATATAGCTGCCCCCATGTGGTCAAAGATCCTGCCCCCATGTGGACACAAGATGGCCACTACAAGATGGCCAGCAGGAGAGGGCAGTTGGGAGGCACCCGGCCTGCAAGGGAGGGCAGTTGGAGGTGATCAACCCTGCAGGAGAGGGCAGTTAGGGGTAACCAGGCTGGCAGAGGAGGGAAGTTGGGGGCAAACAGGCTGGCAGCAGAGTGGTTAGGGGGTGATCAGGCTGGCAGGCAGAAGCAGTTAGGAGCAATCAGGAAAGCAGGCAGGCAAGCAGTTGAGAGCCAGCAGTCCTGGATTGTGAGAGGGATGTCCGACTGCCCGGGCAGTCGGACATCCCTCCAGGAGTCCCAGATTGGAGAGGGTACAGGCTGGGCTGAGGGACAACCCCCCGCCGTGCACGAATTTCGTGCACCGGGCTTCTAGTATTCAATAAGAATGGACCAAAGATTTAAGGAAGACAGCAAGAAAGGTAAGTTCAGAGAATTAAGAGGCAGATCATTAAGGATCTCATATACATGCCATGCTACAGTTCAAACTTTATCCTGAAAGCAATGAGAAAGCACTAAAGATCTTTCAATAGAAAAGGACATGATTAGATTTGTATTTCTACCATAAATGTCAACTGTGGTGCCTGCCATGCTTGCAACCCCATTTTGTGAGAAGTTAGCCTATACACTGCCCCATGCTTTTCACCTTTATGATCCTGCTCCACTCCCACATGTGCAATAAACACATAGCCAACATTAGTGGCCAGAAATAGTCAAATGACCAAAGTATACAGGTTTGGTAGCAGTCCATGAAGAGAAAAAAAACTGAGCCAGAGATTGTTTCTTGGGAATCCTACATAATAAAAGGCTAATATGCAAATGACTGAATGGTGGAATGACCGGTCACTATGATGTGCGCTGACCACCAGGGGGCAGACACTCAACTCAGGAGCTGCCCCCTGGTGGTCAGTGCACTCCCACAGGAAGAGCGCCGCTCAGCCAGAAGCCGGGCTCTTGGCTGGTGAGCACAGTGGCAGGGGTGGGAGCCTCTCCCACCTCTGTGGCAATGCTAAGGATGTCCGACTGACGGCTTAGGCCCACTGAGCCATCGGTAGGACATCCCCCAGGGCTCCCAGACTGCAAAAGGGCACAGGTCAGGCTGAGGGACACCCCCCCCCAAAGTGCACAAATTTCATGCACCGGGCCTCTAGTAGAAACCAGAAAATCCTAGAGAGAAGGAAGAAGTTAACAGGAGCTCAAGTTAAAAAGATAGCAGCCAGGAGTCAAGATGTTAGCATGAAAGTGACATAGCAGTTATAAGGAGGCAGAAATTAGGAATAAATGAATGCTATGAGCTGGGCATGGGGGTAAGGGGGGCTAAGTAGAGAGAAAAAGAGTAGCTAAAACAAATTAACAGTAGAGCACTAGAGTGAAATCTGTCTTTACCTGTTTCTAGTTTTCTTTATTAAGCTCCTATTCTTGAAACCAAATTGTTTAGCTTTTCCTGGGTTTCCTTCCAATAAGCACCGACTACTTAAGGGAACGTGAGTCTCTCCTTTGCCTGAAGGAGCCTAACTGAAAGAGCATTTCAGAACACACTCTGGCAGCAATGCGGAGGATGAACCGGAGGGCACGGCTAACAGCATGCAGAAGAGGAAAGGCAAGACAACCACTGAAAAAGCTTTAAAAAACCCAACAGATATTTGGGGTTAAAATGAAGTCGAGACAAAAATATCAATTAAGAATATGAAATACCATGAAGGAGAATGTACAAAACTTAAGTGATGTTGGTAGTAAGGTACACAGTGTAGTGGAAGACGACTCCCAGGTTCCTGAAGGCTTCATGAGGAAAGAATGGTGCTATTCATGAAGATAGGAAATCAAAATAAAACATTTTTGTTGCCGTTTGTCTCCCTCTCACCCACCTTTTGGGGGATAAAAGAGGCAGAGAAGAGTTTTATATTGTACGTGTTTGAAGTGCTTGTGAAATGTGAATCCAAGTGGAGATGTGCATTAGCAATAATTTATAAGGGGTCTAGAATAGAGGCAAGAGTTCTACAAAGCAACTCTAAACTTAGGAACAAATAAAGTTGGTGTTATCGTTTTAAAACAAAACCGAAAATTCTTTGGCCAATATTTATTTTAAATTAAGCTAACATAACTAAAAATCATGCAAACTAAAAACAACATATTCTTGGCAAAACACATTTCTTTTCTTTTTTTAAATTTTATTGAGCTATTATATGTGTACATATCTTACCATTACCCCCCCCCCCCACCCCACACCCATACATGCCCTCACCCCCGGCAAAACACATTTCAAACCTCCTGCATTTCTCTGTGAAGACAGAACTACTAAATAGTATAATCCAAATGATTAGGAAAGGTGGAGTATGTATTACTAATTTCTACTGAGATTTTACTTTTTCTTTAAAAGTCTAAGTTTAATGAATCATCAGAGAAATGCAAATTAAAACCACAATGAGATATAGCCTCACATCTGTCAGAATGGCTATCATCAATAAATCAGCAAACAAGTGTTGGCGAGGATGTAGAGAAAAGGGAACCCTCATGCACTGTTAGTGAGAATGCAGATTGATGCTGCCAATATGGAAAACAGTACAGAGGTTCCTCAAACCTTAAAAATGGAACTGCCTTATGACCCAGCAGTTCCACTTCTGGGTATTTACCTGCCAAAACACTACTTCAAAAAGATATATGCACCCCTATGTTCACTGAAGCCTTATTTACAAAAGCCAAGATATGGAAGCAATGCAAGTGCCCATGAACAGGCAAGTGGATAAATAAGTGGTGGTACTTACATGCAATGGAATATTACTCGGCCACAAGAAAGAATGAAATCTTACCATTTGTGACAACATGGATAGATCTAGAGAATATTATGCTAAGACAAACACCATATGATTTCACTTTTATGTGGAATCTAAAGAACTAAATAAATGAACAAACAAAATGGAAACAGACTGATGGACACAGAGAGCAGACTGGTGGTTGCCAGAGGGAGGGAGATTGGGGGAATGGGTGAAATGGGTGAAGGGATTAAGGAGTACAAGTAGGTGGTTACAAAATAGTCAAGGAGATGGGAAATACAGCATAGGGAATAGAGTAAGTAATATTGTAATAACTATGTATAGTGCCAGGTAGGTATTAGACTCATTGGGGGAATCTGTAAATTATGTGATTATTTAACTACTATGCTGAACACCTGAAACTAATATAAAAAAATACTGAATGTCAACTATAATTGAAAAATAAAATTTTAAAAACAAATGCAATGTAAAAAAAATATCTACTTAAAAAATAAATTTTAAATTGAGACAAAAATATCTAAGTTTACTCCATTTCTTTCATGAATTGTACACCACTAATAATAACTAAGGGGGGATATACTAAAAAGTCACATGTTAGACAGTGAACCTCACTATTGAATATTAAACTACTAGAGGCCCGGTGCACAAATTCGTGCATGGATGGGGTCTCTCAGCCTGGCCAGCGATCAGAGCCAGCCGGGGCTGGCTGGGGGTAGGGACCGCCGGAGGTTGGCCAGCCGTGGGAGCACACTTACCACCAGGGGGGAATCTCCTGCATTGAGCATCTGCCCCCTGGTGGTCAGTGCACATCATAGCGACTGGTCAACCGGTCATCCAGCCATTCGGTCGCTTAGGCTTTTATATATGTAGATAATAACTAGATTTTTAAAATACTTAATCACATAATTTACTAGCTTAGACATTCAACTTTACTTGTACTGTAAATGTTGGGTTTCTGTCCTACAATCTTTTATTCGCATCCAAATCCTTTGCCTCCAAAATCTATTACTATGAACTCAGAACTTGATAATGAGCTTAAGCCACAAATCCAGTTGCCTACTGGCTATCTATATCTGACAGAAGTATAATCACCCAAACTCAACATGTTACAATTGAATTCCTCTTTTTTGACAAAAATAAAAATTAAATTCCTTCCTCATATGGATCCCCACACATCAGTGAAAGCCACAAGCTAGAACCTAGAATGTATCTTCTATGAACCCTGTCCTTAATCCCAAATCCACTGAAATCACCTAGTCCTGTCTACTCCCAATATCCAAGTCCAGACCCGCTACCATCATTTGCCTGAATTGCCTTTCTGATATTCCTACCTTTAGCCTTTGTCTACTCTTCAATCTACCCTCCTCACTGAAGCCGGAGTTACCTTTTAAAAATGCAAATCTCGCCCAGCTGACGTGGCTCAGTGGCTGAGCATCGACCCAGGAACCAAGAGGCCACTGATTTAATTCCTGGTCAGGGCACATGCCTGGATTTTGGGCTTAAACCCCAGCAGGCAGCCGATCAATTATGTTTCTCTCTCATTGATGTTTCTATCTCTCTATCCCTCCCCCTTCCTCTCTCTCTAAAAAAATCAACAGAAACATTAAAAAATGCAAGTCTAATCATTTCAGACCCCTACTTTAAATCCTCCAGTAACTTATTTGATAAATATTATAGTCACCATTAAAGCTAGTCACTCCAGCCCTGCAGGTGTGGCTCAGTGGTTGAGTGTTAACCTATGAACCAGGAGGTCACAGTTCAATTCCATGTCAAGGCACATGCCCGAGTTGCTGGCTGGATCCCAAGTGGGAGGCAGCCCATCAATGATTCTCTCTCATCATTGATGTTTCTATCTCTCTCTCCCTCTTCCTTCCTCTCTGAAATCAATAAAAATATATTTTAAAAAGAAAAAAAAAAAAAAGCTAGTCACTCCATGGCAGTTCAGCAGATCAATCAAATTTACTTTAGTTATATCATTGTTTTTGGCAGGTTCAGCATAAAAGAATCATCAGGAAATTTTTTCCAATCCTGAAATATACTTAAGACATACATATAACAACTGATACATTTAAAAGGAAAGCATAAAGCACTGTTTGTAAAATCAAAGACTGAAAATATCTCAAGACCACCAAAATGGAACTACCATCCAGCTAGCAAATGAGGCACTAACACATGTACTGTTGTTGAATGGTCTCTAGGGTCTATTATAAAGTGGGGATAAAAAGTTATATAGTGTGCAGGATGCTTTAGTGTTTTAAGAATATAAATGTACAAGCAGTTGACATACATCGTTTCATGGTTACGTCGCCATCTCCCATCCTACCTAATAATAGACAAATATGCAAATTGACCGCACCTTCACTACACCTAAGCCAGGCCCACCAACCAAGCCACGCCCACCAACCAATCAGGACGAGTATGCAAAATACCCCAACAAAGATGGCGGCTAATTTGCATATCAAGACAGCGTAGAAAGAAGCCAAGAGCTGCAGAAGGGAGCAAAGCTGCAGAGAAGCAAGCAAGCCGGGGGGTGGAGAAGGGAGGAGGGGAGGCAGGGCCAGGGAAGAAGGAAGGAGAGCAGGTGGGGCCAGGGGAGAAGGGAGGAGCGGAGGCGGGGTCGGGGGCGAAGGAAGGAGAGCGGGCGGGCTGGTGGAGAAGGGAGAAAAGCAGGGGGGCTGGCGGAGAAGGCGGGGCGGGGGACAAGAGAGGAGAGCAGGCGGGGCGGGGTAGAGTGCAGCAGGAAACCCTATTGCAGGATTTTTCCTGCAATGGGAATACTAGTTTATTTATGAAAAAAAAAAGTTCCGTCATTTCAATGTATGTACATATGTGCTTTTTATTATTTATTTACCACAAGTAAAGGTCAGGAATTGTTATCTTTCTTTTAATTTTTTTTTACTGTTTCACTTCATTAGTGCTGTGTTACATGCTCCATGTGAGTGACGTAGGTGCTTATGCAGGTGGGTTCCGACTTACACAAAAATCACGTTACGTTATGCCGTAGGAACAGATCTCCAACATAACCCGAGGACCTACTGTATATGCTTCTATATGCTAGAAATATCACAGATATGGAATTAGTGGTTGCCTCTAAAGAGTGAAAACAGGTGGTTAGAGGATAAAGAGAAACTTTTTCCTACATATTCTTTTAACCCCTTTGATTTTTATCTTCCATCTAATTATTATCTATAGTTTTAAACATGATTATCCCCCTCTTCAGTTCCACACAAAATAAAAATGTTAAATATACTGACTACAAAAACCTCTATACGTCATCCCTACAACAACGTTAAAATTATGCACTGATCATTTGGTGTAACATTACATTTCCTTCTTTACAGCTCAGGAGTGCAACTTCAACAACATTTTATTCAATACTAGTGGCCCGGTGCACGAATTTGTGCACATTGAAATGAAATTAATTATAAGAAATATTTTAATATCGCTATTCGCCCTTTGTCTGTAATAGAAGTGACAACTAAATTCACGATTGACAATGACAGATTGAAACACACGGGTGCGATTGGCGCCAGGGAGAGCTTTATATGAATCACGCATATGCAAGTCAACTTAGCCTTTTATCTACATAATAAAGAGCCAGGGTCGTAACGGTTGTTACACCAGACCAGAAGTCAGTGCTGGGTTGCCGCTGCCAGCTCCCCAACCCAGCACTGACTGCCTAGGGGGCTGCAGATCAGGCCCGGAGAGAGGCCTGCAGAGAGGGAGGCAGGGTCTGATCCATAGCCTCTGTGGCAGCCATTGATCAGAACTTGCCTCTCTTTCTCTCCCGGCCTGGCCAACAGCCACACCTCCATTTCTCTCCAGGCCTCCACCGGGGCTGCTGATCAGGCCTGGCTTTCTGATAAGGCCCCGTTGATAGGCCCAGAGACGCTGACTGGCATAGAAACTGACCAATCAGAACCAAATTGGCCGGCAGAGTAGGGCAGTTGGGGGCAAGATCAGGCCGGCAGGGGAGGGCAGTTAGGGGCGATCAGGCAAGCAGGCAGAGGCAGTTAGGGGTGATGAGGCAGGCAGAGGCAGTTAGGGGTGATGAGGCAGGCAGAGGCAGTTAGGGGTGATCAGGCAGGCAGAGGCAGTTAGGGGTGATCAGGCAGGCAGGCAGAGAGGTTAGGGGCGATCGGGCAGGCAGGCAGAGGGGTTAGGGGTGATCAGGCAGGCATGCAGGTGAGTGGCTAGGAGCCAGCAGTTCCAGATTGTGAGAGGAGTGTCTGACTGCTGGTTTAAGCCCAATCCCACAGGGCCCCGATTGGAGTGGGTGCAGGCTGGGCTGAGGGGAACCCCCCTCCATGCATGAATTTCGTGCACCGGGCCTCTAGTATATATAGAATAAACTTGCTTAATTAGACCTACTTTCTGATTTAAACTTTTTCCAGCCCAGTGAAGCACCCCAACTTCTCTTTCAGGTAATTGTCATCAACACAGCAGTAAATATCAAAACGAAGCAGATTATTATTGTAGATCACACAGGGAGAACAAAGGGTGAAATATTTAACTGCAGCAGTGTTTGACTATATTCTGCGCAATGAGAAAACCTGAAGTCATTTTCAAGATCCAGCATTTCTTCTTTTCAGTCTGGTCAAGTTTCTAAGCTTTCTAAATCTCCATTTTCCAGCTAATGAAAAGGAAATAGGATTCCATCAAGTTTCCTATCTACCTACTCCAGGACTTCTGTGAGGATCAAATGAGATGAGGCAGGGGAAAATGCTTCATAGACATTTGATTAAAGTGTAAAATGTTTGCACCTGGCTATAAAGCAAGTTGTGTTTCTGGGCTGAAGAAACTCCAAGGAGGCTAGAGGAAGCTGGGCATTGCTACATGATGTCATTACCCGGATGGACACTTAGCATATTAGCCTTTTATATATATAGATAGATTTTACTATTGCTGAGAAGCTATTGGTAATGACACCAGTGAACATTGCATGATAACTGTACTTGCTCCTTGGAAAAGCAAGACAGCAAGCAACACTAGGTAGCAGAAATATATTAAATTGACATTAACTCTTTAAGGATTGAAGAAAGCTATACCAGTAAATATTACTTTTCCTACAAATTCAAAAACAGCAAATAAAAAAAAAGTTCCCAGTATCCTTCAAAACCAGTACAAAAGATCTGTAAAATGTGCAAGATGAAGCAAATGATACTACATGGAGACAGTTACATCCAATTAAATGGAATGTGACTTAATCCTTAATGGAAGTTCCTAAAATCAGATCTGGACTATCTCACATGTTCTACAAAAGACACAAGATGAGAAGCAGGCTGTGTGACCTCAGAACAGAACACACGCCCTGCCTTGAGCTTCCATACTCTTCCCCCTCCCTCCCTCTCACAGCAGCAGCCTAAACCCTTCCAACATGGGTGTCGGTCAGTTGGTTGGTTCCCTTACGACCAAGTGGGGAGCACAGGCTAAGCTAGCATCCCTTCAGCGTGTCACGGCAAAGCCGTTTCAACCAGAAGGATCACCACCAGGAAAAAAAGAGGTCTGCGTAGGGACAGGTCTGTGGGAGAGGGGTGGGGAGAGAAGCGGGTGTCCAAAGGGTGCTGACCTCGGATCTACCGGAGGGAAGAGCATCATGAAGTAGACGGTGTGAAAGCTCAGCTGGGTAGGCAAAGAGCTGGTCGGCTTGGCGGTGAGCGACCTGGGAGGGGGAGGTCCGCTCAGAAAGGCGGTGGGCAGCAATGAATCTGCCGTGGAGCTGGGGGTTGCAGTGGGTAAGGGGCGGCCGTGACTGGCTCTCAGAGACAGTGACCGGTAAGCTCACGGGAGGGTGTCACCGGGTCTGGAGGCTCCTTTAAGAACCGAGGGGTCCGAGGAGAGTTCGCGGCAGTCCGCCGGGCGGCTGGAGGCCCGACTAGAGTCCGGTCAGGGATGCGAAGGGCGGGGTCTCCTGGGGACCGGGGCAGGGATCGTGAGTCGTGGAGGCTCCAGAGCAGCCCCGCTCGCGGGGCGTCTCCGCTGGGGCGGGGCCGGAGGCCCCCGCAGGAGCCCGAGAGCGAGCCTGAGACGTGGGCCGGGCCGGCGGGCGGCGGGCGCTAGGCGGGTCTTACCTCGGCTTCGCTGCGGTGGCCACTACAGCCCTCCTCTACGGCGGAAGCTGCCTCCCACCCTGGCCCCGGGTGAGGCCGGAGGAAACGGCAGAGACCGAGACCAGCGGGGGTTCCGGGAGGGCGGGAGGGTGGGCCCAGTTGCTTCAGGGTCCGGGCGAGCGGCCGCCGCGCATCCCCCGCCCTGTCAGAGCGACTCCGCCCGGCCTGGGCAGGCACCTCCCCCGCCGCACCCCGCCCGGGGAGCACGCGTCGGACCGCCGCCTCTGCCGGTGCCGCGGACGCCTCTGCCACCGACCCTCCGGGTCCCGCCGGGACTGCGCAGCCACCATCCGCCGCCCGGTGCTCCGTCCGCTCCGGCCCGCGCGCCGCCGACCCCGCGCACGCGGCCCCGCCCCGCGCGCCTCCCCAGCTGCAGACCAGCAGGCGCGCGCGCACCCACCTCCCACGCCCCCTCCCGCCCACCGAGTCGGCCGGCACCACGTGACGCCACCAGAGAGGCCCTGTGCGCCTGCGCGGGCACACCCATTCCGCGGATCCGGCAGCCCCGCCCAAAGGTTTCCCTCTGGGACGGCCGAGCGGGGAACGCCGCCGCGGACGCTCCCCCTACCGGGGAGGAGTGTCGCAAGGTTGGGGTGGAAAGCTCTGGGTTTGCGACCGCAGCTCTCGCTTTCCGGCCACCACGGAGACCGAGGTGCCTGGAGGCCGGCGGAGGTGGGAGCCGAGGCAGGTAAGCAGCCGCCCCCCCGCGTGGTCTGCGGCGGCTGTCCGGGCACGGACGGCTCTGCCGCCCACGCTCACAGCGCATCCGTGCCCCTCCCCAGTTCTGGCCCTGGGTTCCCAGCGCGGCCCCTCGGAGCCCCGATCCGCACACACGCCCCTTCTCCCCGCCCCCGACTTTTTTTTTTTTAGTCCTTTCCATTCATTCTTCCGACTTTTTACAGTGGTTTCCATACCTTGGACTCAAGAAAGTCAGAAACGAATGAAATAGCCTCAGCTTTCTGGACGTCGGAGATGAGAGAGTCCGCAATGGTAGTAAAGTGAATTATAACGGAATAAAAGCACAGGATCCCCTCTGAGCCTAGAGGAGCCCCACCCCCACCCCGATTGCGTAGGAGGACGAGGAAACCCCTTCCAGGCGCCCTTGGCTCACTCTTAGCTTGTGCCAGAAGGCCAGTGAGCAATAGCTGGTCACAAATAGGAGCGAGAGGCAGCAAGTGTGGGGCACAGAAGGACATGACAGTGTTTGGTCCGGAGGCGTTGAAAGTTCGAGGAGTAGGATACAGCTGGTGGAAACCATACCGGGGTGGCCCACACTTGGAGGAAGCGTCCTTGTAAAGGGTAAGAAGGACGAGGACCGAGAATGTGGGCCGCCAGTGTATTTTCTTTAAAGATGGGAGACTCAGTGTACCATGGGACCCAGAAGTGGAGAGTTCATGGGTGAGGGTGTCCCATTTACAGGATCAAGAGCTCTAATAGAACTCAACTTGGTACGCACATCAGAATCATCTGGGAAGCTTAAAAAAAAATAAAATCAATGTTGTTGCTCCACCCAAAACCAATTAAACAATCTCTGGTCCGGTAATGTTTTCTCCTGAGATGACTAATGCTGAGGGTTGAAAACCACTAAGCTAGAGAAATGTAAAGAATGGGAAGTAGGGAAGGACATAAAGGTATGGAGTTGGCTTTGTGACATTAGGATGGGGGTCATTTGATGAGAGTTTGGGATGGAATGAGAACCTTGAGCAGAGTGATGAAAGTTTTGAATAACTGCTCTGGGAAATGGAAGAAGAAAAAACTATTCCTGCCTTTCCCTTAAGCACATTTCCATCCCTTAATTTTAATCAGGTCCCCTCATTTACAGCACTTTTTCCTCTCCCTTTCTCGTCTATTTATCAGCTGGGGTTTCAGTCTTATAGCTCAAGAGTATCCTCATTTTTATCCCCCAAAAGATCAGAGTTGAGCCAATTTATGAAATGCAAAGACTAACTTCACTCTCCTAGAGATTACTACTCACAGTGCCTTGCCAATTATTAATTTCATCAATCATTTAAGTTAGGAATGAGATATAAACATATTTAGGATATAGCCCTACTAGGATATCATAGTATTAGGGAAAACAAACCTTTAAAATAAGAATTCACTTGGCTGGCAGAGAAGGACTGTAAAGGCACAGCCCAAGCCAGTGCAGGGCTACTGTCTATTAACTTGGGTTAATCCAAAAAACTGTCTGTCTGCCTCCAGATAAGAGAGTCACTGTTGTGTGTTATGACTAGAGCGTAGTATGGAGAATGGGTGAAGCAGAGAGAAAAATAATAAAGTGTAGACTTCAATCCCATGCTAAAACATTTAATTTATATACTATAAACAACTAATAGGTAAAAATAACAAAGGTAAAAAGAAAATAACCTCTTTTACACCATGGACCTCTGTGATAGCCAGGCCTGTGACCCTATCTCAGAATGTTTTTAAATGTGAAATAAAATACATGGAAATTAATGGAACCAATTTTATTCAAAGTTTTAAAAATATTAAAACGTGTGTGATGTAGTTATATATGTGCGTCTTTGTGCTTTAATCATCTGGCAACAGATTGTATTTTGGTCTTATTGTATAATTCCAAAATAATGATGAGTGTAAATTATATTTTGAGATATCTGCAACAATTTTGATATGACATGAAAATATCCTATTTTTTATTAGTGACAAAAGACAGGATTACTGATACTACATTGTATCATTGCCTACATTTATTGACGAAAATACCAAATTTCACCTAGAGATTATTGGAAATAAAAATGCAATTTTATTCCCCATTCCAACTCCATGGAAACCTTAAATTCTAGCCACATCCTGGCCCATGGAGCCTAGATTTATAAAAAGCTCACTCTATTGTTTTTAAGCAATAGCATGATATATCAAATCTGTGTTTCAGAGAGGTACTGGAGTGGTGTTCACTTCCCAACCTCTCTGTTGGAACTGGCTATTGTCTTCTGCTCCTCCAGTACCTTAGGTGGAGCAATCCACTGTTGCCTAATACTTTAGGCCTACTGGAGGAGTGAGTTTGTAGCTATCTTATGTAGGAGCAGTACTAGGAAATATTTTGGAAAAGATAGGTTGGGGCTATTTTTGTAGAAATCATTGAATGCCAGGCTGTAATCTGTGCTTGCTTTGGCAGATGATGGAAAGATGTAAAAATTTTTGGAGTAGGATAATATAGAGTACTTTTTGAAAAATTATTCTAACAGTTAATGTATAGGTTAGATCATTAAAAGATAAGATAGGAATGAAGATACTATATCTATATATATAAAGCCAAGTGACCTTTACAACCGGACAACCAAGTGACCAGCTGATAGCTATGACACACACTGACCACAGGGGGCAGACACTCTGCACGAGCTGCCCCCTGGTGGTTAGTGCACTCCCAGCCAGCCAACCTCCTGCAGTCCCTCCCCCTGGCCAGCCAGCCCTGATCGCTCCAATCGCTGGCCAGGCCGAGGGACCCCCACCCATGTACGAATTCTTGCTCTGGGCCTCTAGTAAATAAGTGAATAAATAAATAAATGATTTTTTAAACTAAATGTTATCCAGGGATCTTGTAAAGAGTTTGCTAAATTACTTGATTTCCCAAATGTGCTGGCTACTCTAAAAAACAGATTGGCCCTAGCCAGTGTGGCTTGGTTAGTTAGAGCACCGTCTGTGCTCCAAAAGATGGTAGATTTGATTCCCAGTCGGGGGGGGGGGGGGGGGGGGGGGCGTGAGGGGGTCATAAGGAAAGCAACTGAATCTATTTTTTTTTTGCCACATTTTATTTATTTTTTTTAAATCCTCAAGCGAGGATATTTTTCCATTGATTTTTTTCTTTCTTTCTTTTTTTTTTTTTTTTTTAGAGAGACTGGAAGAGAGAGGGAAAGACAGAAACATCGATGTGAGAGAAACACACCGATTAGTTGCCTCCTGCAGGAGCCCTGACCAAGGTGCCAGAGCCAGAGAGGAGCCTGCAACCAAGGTACATGCCCTTAACTGGAATAGAACCTGGGACCCTTCAGTCTACAGGCAGAACTCTATCCACTGAGCCAAACCGGCCAGGGTGGCAACTGACTCTTAACCCCTCTCTCTCTCTCTCTCTCTCTCTCACACCTTCCTCCCCCCTCTCATACTCTCTCCCACTTCCTCTCTCTGAAAAAAAAAAAAAATCAATGAAAAAACATACATTGGGCCTGGCTCATGTGACTTGGTAGTTGAGCATTGACCTATGAACTAGGAGGTCAAGGTTCGATTCCCTATCAGGGCACATGCCCCATTTTCAGGCTTGATCCCCGCTGGGGGTGTGCAAGAGAAAGCCAATAGATGATTCTCTCTCATCATTGATGTTTCTGTCTCCCTCTCTCTCCCTTCCTCTCTGAAATCAATAAAAAAAATTTTTTTAAAAGAAACATAGATTGGGGGAGAAGCCAAGATGGCGGCATAGGTGAACACCTAAACTGCTGCCTCACACAACCACTTCAAAACTACAGCTAAAAGACAGAACGGACATCATCCAGAACCACAGGAAGGCTGGCTGAGTGGAAATTCTACAACTAGCAGGAAAGAGAGGGGCACATGGAGACTCAGAGGAGCTGCAAAGGGCTGAGGTACTGAGACACATGCATGGAGAAGACGGGCGGCTGAGTGCCTGGCTGGCTTCCTCTGGTGGGAGGGAGACTGCACTGAACCCCAGTTCCGGGTGAGACCCTGGGGACCCGGACTCATACGGGGGGAGTCTGGACTGTCGGGAAGAGAGAGGAGCGCACGGAAACTCGGGAGACGCGAAAGGCAGAAGTCTGGAGCTGCACATGCGAATGCGCGCAGAGAGGACTGACTGCTGTGTGTGCCGCTGGCTTTCTAAAGCGGGAGGGATACGGAAGCTCCCGACTGCGCTGAACTCCAGTTCCGGGCGAGAATCTAGGGACCCAGACTCATTCGGAGAGAAACTGCACTGTCTGGCAGCGGGCGAAACTTGAGGGTGGCTTTCTCTCAGAGGTGCTTGCAGTGATTACCGAGGGACACTGAGACCCAGGGGCCTCATAGGGCAGGGCTGACGGGAAGCCAAGGCTGTCTGCTCAGCCCTGAGACTCCACCCCATCCAAGCTGAGCACAGAGGCTTTTACAGTTTTGCAAGTCTTGTCTCATAAGGCTGTCTCCAGCACAGAAGTTCTCCCGGCGTAGACACAGCTTATCCTCACAGCCAATTGGCCTGGAAGTCAGTTCCTCCCAGTGATACCAACAACAATCAAGGCTTAACTACAACAAGACTGTGCACACAGCCCACAAAGTGGTGCACCAAGAGTGTCCACCTCAGGTAACTGGGGAGGCTGAGCCACTGGGCAATAGAGGACACCTAGCACACAAAGCTACTCTACCACCTCAGGGAAGCAGCGAAAATGCAGAAACAAAGAAACAGATCACAAACTAAAGAAATGGAGGAAAGCAAATGACTGGATATAGAGTTCAAAACCACAGTTATAAGGTGTTTCAGGAATTTCCTAGAAAAGGCTAATAAATTTAGCGAGACCCTCGAGGATATGAAAAAGGACCAACTAGAAATTAAGCATACACTGACTGAAATAAAAAATATTATACAGATACCTAACAGCAGACTAGAGGAACGCAAGAATCAAGTCAAAGATTTGAAATGCAAAGAAGCAAAAAACACTCAACTGGAAAAGCAAAAAGAAAAAAGAATCCAAAAATTTGAAGATAGTGTAAGGAGCCTTTGGGACAATTTCAAGCGTACCAACATCAGAATTATGGGGGTGGCAGAAGAAGAGAGAGAGCAAGATACTGAAAACCTATTTGAAGAAATAATGACAGAAAACTTCCCCCACCTGGTGAAAGAAATAGACTTACAAGTCCAGGAAGCGCAGAGAACCCCAAACAAAAGGAATCCTAAGAGGACCACACCAAGACACATCATAATTAAAATGCCAAGAGCAAAAGACGAAGAGAGAATATTAAAAGCAGCAAGAGAAAAACAGTTAATTACCTACAAGGGAGCACCCATACGATGGTCAGCTGATTTCTCAACAGAAACTATGCAGGCCAGACAGGAGTGGCAAGAAATATTCAAAGTGATGAATAGCAAGAACCTACAACCAAGATTACTCTACCCAGCAAAACTATCATTCAGAATTGAAGGGCAGATAAAGAGCTTCACAGATAAGAAAAAGCTAAAGGAGTTCATCACCGCCAAACCTGTATTATATGAAATGCTGAAAGGTATTCTTTAAGAAGAGGAAGAAGAAGAAAAAGATGAAGATAAAAATTATGAACAAATACATATCTATCAACAAGTGAATCTAAAAATCAAGTGAATAAAAAAATCTGATGAACAAAATAAACTGGTGAATATAATAGAATCAGGGGCATAGAAAGGGAGTGGACTGACATAGAAAGGTGTGTGGGGGGTACGGGAAGAGACTAGACAAAAATCGTATACCTATGGATGAGGACATGGGGGGGGGCGGTGTAAGGGCAGAGGGTGGGGTGGGAACCGGGTGGAGGGGAGCTATCGGGGAAAAAAGAGGAACAATTGTAATAATTGAACAATAAAGATTTATTAAATTAAGAAAAATAAAGTCTAAATTCTAAAAAATAAATTAAAAAATCATTAATACTTGGCCAGTTTGTCAAGCACTGAAGATAGCAGAGATGAGTAAAATCTAAACTCTGCTTCGAAGAGGGATATATAAATCTTGGTAATTTTTACATTGCTCTTCATACAAATCCCTGAATGGTTTAGGCTACATTAAAAGGAAATGTTAAATTGGGGGAATTTGAAACAAAAAAAAAATGGCTTGAAATTCCTTCCTGAAAATGTTTCTACTCATGCTTGCCATGAAAAGCACATTTGGTCTTGCATGTGATTCTTTTTGTGAAATTGCAAATGAAATCATACTTAGCAGTTGGACATAATCTAATTTTAGTAAATACCAGATTATTTTTACATCTTTATAATTGAAGATTTATAGAAGAGAGATTACACTTACTCTGTTTTTTCTAGAGGACAGAAGTGAGACCAGTGAGTTGAGGAAACAGATATATTTTAGGTCAGTGTAAGAGTGGGAGGTAAAATATATGATTGTCTAACCACTATCTTGTGCACCTGAAACTAATACAGAATAATATTGAATGTGAACTATAATGGGGGGGAAAAGATGGAAAATTGTATGTTACATGTTTTTCATCATCATAATAAAAATAAGTAAGTAAATAAATAAAAATAAAAACATTCAGTTTGACCACACACACACAAAAAAGAGTGGGAAGTAAAGCCCTGACCGGGTTGCTCATTTTGTTGGAGTGTCGTCCCATACACCAAAAAGGTTGTGAGTTTGATTCCCAGTCAGGGCACATATCTAGGTTTCTGGTTCGGTCCACAGTCTGGGTACGTACTGATCAGTGTTTCTGATCAGTGTTTCTTTCTTTCTTTCTTTCTCTCTCTCTCTCTCTCTCTCTCTCTCTCTCTCTCTCTCTCTCTCTCTCTCCCCCCCCCCCCCACCCCTCCAAAATCAATAAACATGTCCTCGGGTGAGGTAAAAAAAAAAAAAGATAGAGCGAGAGGTGGATGTATCTAATTTTCCCAACACCATTATTTGAATAGGCTGACTTTACCCCATTGTATATTCTTGCCTCCTTTGTCAAATATTAATTGACCATATAGGTGTAGGTTCATTTCTGGGCTCATTTTATGTCTGTTTTTATGCCAGTACCATGTTGTTTTGATTATTATAGCCTTATAATATAGTTTGATATCAAATAGCATGATACTTCCAACTTTGTTAAGATTGCTGAGGCTATTTGGGGTCAGTTATAGTTCCATATAAATTTTTGGATTATTTATTATAATTCAGTGAAATATGCCATTGGTATTTTGATAGGAATTGCATTGAATCTATAGATTACTTTGCATAGTTTGGACATTTTAATGATACCAATTCTTCCTATCCATGAACATGGTATGTGCTTTCATTTATTTGTATCTTCTTCAATTTCTTTCTTTAGTATCTTATAATTTTCTGAGTACAAAAATGAAATCTTACCATCTGTCACAGCATGGATGGACCTAGAAGGTATAATGCTAAGTGAAATAAGTCAGTCAGAGAGAGACAAATACCATATTTCACTTATATGTGGGATCTACAGAACAAAATAAGTGAAACGAAATTGGGACAGAATCATTAACACAGAGAGTGGACTGGTGGTTGTCAGTGGGAAGGGGTATTAGGGGACTGGGTGAAAGAGGTAAAGGGTTTAAGAAGTACAAATTGGTAGTTACAGAATAGTTATGAGGATGTAAAGTACAGCATAGGAAATATAGTCAATAATATTGTGATAACTATGTATGGTGCCAGATGAATTCTAGAAATATTGGAAGGAACACTTTGTAAAGTATATAATTGTCTAACCACTGTGCTGTACACATGAAACTAATATAAAGTAATATTGAATGTAAACTAAAAAAAAAAGTGGGAAGTGGTACATTGTTTTTCTAACTAGAAATAATTGCATTTACTGGATGTGTGCACATTATCAAAAGAAAGGGGGGGAATAAAGCAGACAGTATCAAAACATAGAAGGAAAAGTTAAGTTTAAATAATCCTATTCTTAGAGAAAAACTAAATTTTAGATGGCTCTCATTCTTGATTATTTTTATGTATGTTTTTCTCTTACAAATTTTTTTCTTCTTTATTTTTTAATTAATAAATTTTTATATAACCTTTCTTTTCATAGCGTATTATGACCATCTTTCTTTTTTTAAAGTATATTTTTATTGATTTCAGAGAGGAAGGGAGAAGGAGAGGGAGATAGAAACATTAATGATGAGAGAGAATCATTGATCAGCTGCCTCCTACACGCCCTCTACTGGGGATTGAAACCGCAATCCAGGCATGATGACCAGTTACTTTTCCAAAAGCTCACATTTGTTTACACTCTGTCAACAATGAGAATGGCTGTTTTCCCAGACTGTCAGCAATGGTGGTTATTATCAGTTTTTCTCATCTTTGCTAATTTGGTAGGTTAAAAATGAAATCTTACTTTAACTTGAATTTCTTTGATTCATAGTAAGTATCTTTGATTCCTATTGGAGTATCTTTTCATCTCTTCATTGGCCAGTCATACAATTGTATAAGCTCTATTTTTCTAAATTTTTGTTTCCTTTTTTTAAAAAACATTTTTTTATTCATTGATTTTAGAGAGAGAGAGGAAGAGAGTGTGAGGGAAGGAGGGAGGGAGGGAAAAAGAAACACTGATATGTTTTTCCACTTGTTTATATATCCACTGATTGATTCTTGTGTGTGCTCTGACTGGGGATCAAAACTTCAACCTTGGCATATCTGGATGATGCTCTAAGCAGCAGAGCTGCCTGGCCAGGGATTGTTTCATTTTTAACACTTAAATTTTACTTCATCTAAAATATAGTAATTTGATATAAGGTATGAGATAGGGGCCTAGCTATTTTTTTTTCTGTTTAGGATTTTTTTTTTAATCTTTATTGTTGAGGTTATTACAGATGCCCCTAATTCCCCCCCCCCCCCAGAGCTCCCCTCCACCCAGTTCCCACCCCACGCCAGGCCCTCGCCACCCTACGGTCCACGTCCATAGGTAATGCATACATGCATATAAGATCTTTGTCTATTCTCTTCCTGTACCCCCACACACACCCCTTTCCCTCTGAGAATCCCTTTCTATGCCCCTGATTCTATTCTGTTCACCAGCTTATTCTGTTCATCAGATTTTTTATTCATTTGATTTTTAGATTCACTTGTTGATAGATATGTATTTGTTGTCACTTCATTGTTCATAATTTTTTATCTTTACCTTTTTCTTCTTCTTACTCTTCTTAAAGAATACCCTTCAGCATCCTATCTAATAATAGAGTAACATGTAAATTACCATCACTCCGCTATGCCCACGATTGGGCGGCGGGAGGCTGGGGGGCAGGACTCAGGGTGGCCTATCTGGCCATTGAGAGGCACAGATCCGCTGCCACTGAGCGGGGCTACCCTGCTGTTGAGAGGCGCAGGGGGCGGGACTCCCGCCCCCTGCGCCTCTCACCGGCCAGATCCCGGGCCGCTGAGGGGGTCCCGCCCCCTGTGCCTCTCAACAGCAGGGGAGACCCCCTCAGCGGCTGCGGACCATCAAAAGTGGGGGAGCGAGCTCTGGCCTCAGTCAGCGAGCCATGGAAACCCGGCAGAGGATGGAGAGCAGCGACGAGGAAGACATGGAGAAGCACCGCATCCACCTACGCCCGTCACTCTGCGCACACGCTGCACCTCCTGCCCTGTGAAGTCCGGGTTAACCGGCCAGCCCCTGTGGGGCGCTTTTTCACCCCGGCCATCCGTCAGGGTCCCGATGGACTCGAAGTGTCGTTTCGGGGCCGCAGTCTGAGGGGCGAGGAGGTGGAGGTGCCGCCTGGCCTGCTGGGATACGTGATGGTGATGGAAGAGAAGTATGTGGGGAAGCAGGACTTTTCTTTTTTTTTTTTTTTTTTTTTTTTAAAATCGATCAGCCGCCTCCTGCACACCCCCTACTGGGGATGTGCCCGCAACCAAGGTACATGCCCTTGACCGGAATCGAACCCGGGACCTCTCAGTCCGCAGGCCAACGCTCTATCCACTGAGCCAAACCGGTTTCGGCGGAAGCAGGACTTTTCAACAGGATCCGACAAGGACAAGCAGGAGCTGGTGGAACCCCCGGAGGCGCTGGAGCGGGACTTCAACCGCTTTATTCGTGCCTCCACCAGTTTCAGCCGCTTCACCCTGTGGGGCCTGGAGAGCATCCCTGGCCCGGATGCCAAAGTGCGTGCGGCCCTGACCTGGCCCACCCTCGCCGAAGCGATCCATAAACAGGTGCCACAGGACTGAGAACCAGCGCTTGAAACTGGAAGCCACCGATCCCTTCACCAGCTCTCCACTTTGGATCCACTGAGTCCACCCCAATAAATGAGCTCTTTCACAGAAAAAAAAAAAAAAAGTGGGGGACCTGGGTGCCTGTCTGCTCCAGCACCAGCGGACAGGCACCCAGCTCCACCGCGAAAAGCGAAAGCATGTAGGGGACCCTACATGTGCATGATTCAATCATGCACTGGGCCTCTAGTTTCATATAATACTGGTTTGGTGGTGATGAACTCCTTTAGCTTTTTCTTCTCTGTGAAGCTCTTTATCTGAATGATAGCTTTTCCGGATAGAGTAATCTTGGTTGTAGGTTCTTGCTATTCATCACTTTGAATATTTCTTGCCACTCCCGTCTGGCCTGCATAGTTTCTGTTGAGAAATCAGCTGACAGTCGGATGGGTGCTCCCTTGTATGTAACTAACTGCTTTTCTCTTGCTGCTTTTAATATTCTCTCTTTATCTTTTTCCCTTGACATTTTAATTATGATGTGTCTTGGTGTGGTCCTCTTTGGATTCCTTTTGTTTGGGGTTCTCTGCGCTTCCTGGACTTGTAAGTCTATTTCTTTCACCAGGTGGGGGAAGTTTTCTGTCATTATTTCTTCAGCTAGGTTTTCAATATCTTACTCTCTCTTGGCACCCCCATAATTCTGATGTTGGTACACTTGAAGTTGTCCCAGAGGCTCCTTACGCTATCTTCATATTTTTGGATCCTTTTTTCTTTTTGCTCTTCCGGTTGGGTGTTTTTTTGCTTCCTCATATTTCAAATCATTGATTTGATGCTTGGGATCCTCTAGTCTACTGTTGAATCCCTATATATTATTCTTTATTTCAGTCAGTGTATGCTTAATTTCTGACTGGTCACTTTCCATTTTTTTGACATTCTCACTAAGATCCTTGAAGGTCTCACTAAGTTCCTCGGAGGTTTCTAGAAGATTCTTGAGTAACCTTATAACTGTGGTTTTGAACTCTATATCCAATAGTTTGCTTTCTTCCATTTCTTTCATTTGTGACATGGTTCTTTGTCTCTGCATTTTGGCTGCTTCCCTGTGTTTGTTTCTATGTATTGGGTAGCTGCTAAGTCTCCTTGAGTTGATAGAGTGGCCTTGTGTGGTAGGTGTCCTATAGGGCCCAGTGGCTCAGCCTCCCAATCACCTGAGGTGGACACTCTTGGTGCACCCCTTTGTGGGCTGTGTGCACAATTTTGTTGTAGTTGAACCTTGATTGCTGTTGGTATCACTGGGAGGAATTGACCTCCAGGCCAGTTGGCTGTGAGAACCAGCTGCAACCTCAGTGGGAGAGCTGCTGTGCAGGAGACACCCTTATGGGCTGGACTTGCTTCAGTGGGGCTTTGGTGCTCACTGAGTCTGCCCCTTGCGTGTGTCACTTATGGATGTGAAGAGTTGTAATCTGATATGGTCTCACACTAACCACTGAGCACACTGGCTTTTGGGTCTCCAGGGAGGTGCAAAGTCATCCACTGCCTAGGGCCACCCAGCAGAAGCTACAGAGAGATCTGCAGATTCCTCCTCTTTGTATTGGGTTTGGAAGTGCCCAGACTAGGCCCAGCTGTAAAACAAGGTAGGCTGGTGCTGGTGTGGCCTTGGGCCTTTTATTGATAGCTTTGGAGCTCCCTGACCCAGCTGCAGCTTGTTTGACAGGTTTTAGGCTGAGACAGGATAGGCCAGTGGTCGGCAAACTCAGTAGTCAACAGAGCCAAATATCAACAGTACAACGATTGACATTTCTTTTGAGAGCCGAAAACCGACTTTTGCGCTTGGGCCACGAAGTTTCAATCACACTGTACGTGCGCGCCCACACGCGGTATTTTGTGGAAGAGCCACACTCAAGGGGCCGAAGAGCCACATGTGGCTCGGGAGCTGCAGTTTGCCGACCACTGGGATAGGCCATTCATATGCAAAAGCCCCTGCGCACAGCTTGGATGGGGTTGTAAATTGGGTGGGGCAGGGTTTCAGGAAATCACCAGGGCAGAGCAAACAGAAATGGCTGCCAGTCAGGGAGGTCCCAGCACAGGAACAATGACCTCTGCAAGCACCTCCATCTGTAAGAAAGCCGCCCCCGAGTTCCTGCCCTGGTGCCAAACAGTCCAGTTTCTCCCTGTATGTGTCTGGGTCCCCCAGAGCCTCGCCTGGTACTGGAGGTCAGAGCAAGTGGGAGCTTGTAAGTTCAGTTCCAGGTCCTGGCCTTTTAAGAGGAGCAGCTGGGTCTCGAGCAACAGTGTCACTCGCCCCAATCCACACTGGTTTTTACAGTCCGTAGTTCTTATTGCCCGTAGGGACTTCTTTCCCCAGCTCTGGGACCCTGGGCTGGGGGTCTGGTGTGGGCTGGGACTCCTCACTCCTCCAGGCGGCCTCCGCAGAGGCAATCTCCCTACCGATAAAAAAGCGGCACACCCGGGTGCCGGACCAGCCTATTCCGCGCCTCCGCACCTCCTACCAGTCTCAGTACACTTTCTTCTTTACCTCTCTAGTTGCTGTCCTTCCACTCAGCCAGCTTTCCCGCAGTTCTGGATGATAGTTGTATATTTTAGTTGTAATTTTGACATGGTTGTGGGAGGCAGCAAGTACAGGCTTTTACCTATGCTGCCATCTTGGTTCTCCCCTAGCTTTTTTTAAATCAAATTATTAACAAGTTATCACAATGCCATCAAGTAACTAACTCAGCAAGCATATTTTTTTTTTTTTTTAGCCATTAAAATAGACTTTATTGATGCTTAGGGAACTGATTCATTCTAAAAACTGATAAAGAGCCGAAACCGGTTTGGCTCAGTGGATAGAGCCTGCAGACTCAAGGGTCCCAGGTTCGATTCCGGTCAAGGGCATGTACCTTGGTTGCGGGCACATCCCCAGTAGGGGGTGTGCAAGAGGCAGCTGATTGATGTTTCTCTCTCATCGATGTTTTCTAACTCTCTATCCCTCTCTCTTCCTCTCTGTAAAAAATCAATAAAATATTTTTTAAATAAATAAATAAATAAATAAATAAAAACTGATAAAGAGAAAGAATAATTTATTCAGTAAAAATAGCTTTCAAGGTCATAATAAATAGCTACTAAGATAAAGACCATCATAGAAAACTTCTAGCTAATAAAATGGAATGACAGAATTAGAATATTACCATTTTGAAACCTGTAATAAAATAGTGGACTTAGGCAGCTATCAAAGGTTGCTAAGACTCTAATGCAATGCTGATGGCGAATTTTACAATGAATAATAAATCAGGCTAACAATATCTTTACCAAACAATTAACCTTAATATCACAAAGAGAGACAGGCATTATATACCTTCTGATAAATGTATACAATACTTAAAATATTCAGCAAGCATATCTTAAACTTTACTTCATAGGCCAGTGGTCAGCAAACTCATTAGTCAACAGAGTCAAATATCAACAGTACAACGATTGAAATTCCTTTTGAGAGGCAAATTTTTTAAACTTAAACTTCTTCTAATGCCACTTCTTCAAAATAGACTCTCCCAGGCCGTGGTATTTTGTGGAAGAGCCACACTCAAGGGGCCAAAGAGCCGCATGTGGCTCGTGAGCCACAGTTTGCTGACCACTGTCATAGGCAATTAGGTGCTAATAGATATTCTACCAAAAAAAAAAAAGTGTTTCAATGAGTCAAATGAGTTTGGGAAATAAATCAGACCAAGGAAAGGTAAATTTCTTTATTCCATAGCCTTTAATATGCTTATGTATATTAAGAATCTCCAATAAAGAGTTTTAAGATATGGCATTTTCTAATATATTTAACCATGTAATCCTATTTTTTTCTTTCAAGTAATACCTATGAAATCCTATGGAACTGTGCTGTTCAAAATAGTAGACACTAGCCACATGTGGCTATTTAAATTTAAGTTTAAATTAATTGAAATAAAATTAAATATTTAGTTCCTCAGTCACGCTAGCCACATTTCAGGTGCTTATTAGCCTCATGTGGCTATTGGCTACTATATTAGACATTGTAGATAAAAACACTTCCATCTTGGCCCTGGTCAGGTAGCTCAGTTTGTTAGAGTATTGTCCAATACACCAAGGTTGTGGGTTCAATCCCTGGTCAGACTAAGTACAAGAATCAATTAATGAATGCATCAATAAGTGGAACAGCAAATCAAGTCTCTCTCTCTCTCTCTCTCTCTCTCTCTCTCTCTCTCTCTCTCTCTCTCAAAAATCAATAAATAATTTTAAAAAACAAAACACTTCCTTTATTGCAGAAAGTCCTATTGGACAGTGCTTCTATAGAACATAATATTCATTGAAAACATGGAATAATCCATAGTTTCTCCTATTGATTTGTAATGTCTCCATCATTCTATTTAAAATTTCTAAAAATGCATGGGTTTGTGTTTCTGTCCTGGTACCACAAAGCTAGTTGAGAGAGTCAAGCTTCAGCATTGTTTTCTCAGAGCAGAACTGAAGGATTCTTGCATGAAGTAGAAAGTTAGACTAGAAGGGATAATTAAAGGCCCTTATATTTCTCAGACTCTGTAAATATAAACATTTCTTCGCCAAACTTGATTTATATCATGTTGAGATCCATACTTCATTACTTATGAGTTCATTCTACAATTATTTATTATCTGCCTGACCAGCTCTGTTTTAGGTCCAAGGCCTAGAATTGTAAACAAGTTTAGGCAGACAAGGTTCCTTGGTTTTCTTACTCTTAGGGAGCTTACCTTCTTGTTTTGGAGAGAAAAAGAACAAAGTTAACGAAGAAGAAAATAAATTTTAAAAACCATCAGATAGCCTTAAGTGCTATGCAAGGAACTGAAATTAAAGGAATAAGAGAGTGAGTGATGCCCTGGCCAGTGTGACTTGCTCAATGGTTAGTGTCAGCCTGTGCACTGGAGGGTCATGGGTTCGATTCCCGGTCAGGGACATGTACCTGGTTGCAGGTTTGATCCCTGCCCAGTTGGGATGTGTGTGGGAGGCAACCAATTGATGTGTCTCTCTCGCATCGATGTTTCTCTCTCTTTCTCTCCCTCCCTCCTTCCCACTTTCTTTAAAAATCAATAGAAAAAATGTCCACAACTAAGGATTAACAAAAGAGGGGGGGTGGTGGCCTCTAGTTTTGGCTGGTCACAGAAGATTTCTGAATAAATGGCTTTTAAACTGAAATCTGTCCAACAGAAGGAACCAACCACTCTAAGGTCCCAGCCCTCAGGAGTTGTTGCTGGTGGAAATAGTGTTCTTTCAGGGAGTCGGGAGAAAAGCATTTCAGACCCATAGGAGGATGAGGGGTGGTAGCAAGATTTATTGGAGCAAAAACAAAGGACTGTCCACGGGTGCCCAATCGTCCGTGATCCAGTGGCTTAGCTTTATCTTGCTGTAGAAGAAGTCCTGAGCCTGGTGAGCATAAGTGCCCACCAAGAGGGTCAGGATCCAGAGCTATAACACCATCACCCTGGGCTCTGTTAGTTCAACAGAGTCTCTGCTCCCAGCTGCACTCCTGGCCAGTGCTGTGCTGCCATACCCAGGCCTGAGCTTGGGCCCACATGGCTGCTACAGAGAGAGCATGAAGCAAACGAGCAAACTTACAAAGAACATGTACTACAGAGGTGAGCCTTTGTTAAGCCTTAGTTATATCTCCTTGGGTTTGGGAAGGGCCAGCTTTCTTTCAAACTCATCAATCTCTTTCACAACCCTTCATGGTTTTTTTCTGGGTCCTCCCCCTATCCAGTTTGGGTTTTTACTCAGGTTTTTCAGGCTAGACGTTGCCCCTTTATGTTGCCATTTTGATTCCTACTGCACATGCCTCAGTTTTGCCTTGTCATCTGGTTTATACTGCACATGTGCTTACCTCCTCCTGCACCATCTTGAATTCTGCACATGTGCCCAACAGAGGAATTTCCCCTTTATTGTTTACTAGAGGCCCAATGCACGAAATTCGTGCAAGAGTAGGCCTTCCTTCCCCTGGCTGCCGGCACCAGCTTCCCTCTGGCACCCAGGACTTGGGCTTCCCTCCAGCCGGCAGGCACCCGGGACCCAGGCTTCCCTCACAGCCCTGGCTTCATCCAGAAGGTCGTCCAAAAGGACGTCCCATCTAATTAGCATATTATACTTTTGTTATTATAGATTCCTCCCCTCCCCCACATTCCACTTCCAGGCTGGTTGTTCCTGGGGAGATTGTAAAGCCGATTCTTCCTGACTGCTTGGGGATTGCTCAAGGATTAAGTCCCTTCAGCAGAGGATGCAGTGGTCCCCTGGGGAGCCTGTGACTGCTGCAACTTCCTAGTTAATCAGGCCTAATGTTTAATTCAGCTCCCTAGTTTATTAGGCTTAATTCCTAATTTCATTTGCTTTCTTTATTAATAATAATTAGTTGGCTACCTACACTAATACTTTACACACCCCTTCAAGAATCCTGGGCTCTTATAATCTTACTAGAGGCCCAGTGCACGAAATATATGCACGGGGGGAGGGGGGTCCCCTCAGCCCACCCTGCACTCTCTCCAATCCGGGACCCCCCAGGATCGGGCCTAAACCGGCAGTCAGACATCCTTCTCACAATCCGGGACCAACTGCCTCCCCTCCTTGCCAGCCTGGTCACCCCACACAGCCTGTTCAGTCGTTTATTCAGTTGTTTTGTATGCAATGGTCTCTTAGCCTTTTATATATATAGACAAGGGTAAATGGATATAGGTCTCATTTTTTTTTTTTTTTTTAGCTCACCTGCCTGCCTGCCTGATCACACCTAACTGCCCCCCCTTGCTGGCCTGATCACCCCCAACTTGCCCCCCCTGCAGGCATAGTCGCCCCCAACTGCCCCCCCCTCCCGCCAACCTGGTCGCCCCTGACTGCCCCCCCCCCACTGGTGTGGTCACCCCCAATTGCCCCCCCCCATGGGCCTGGTAGCCCCATGCAGCCTGCTGCTCAGTTGTTTGGTCGCCCCTCACTAACCCCCTGCCGGCCTGGTCACCCCACACAGCCTGCTGCTCGGTCATTTGGTCGCCCCTCATTGACCCCCGCTGCCAGCCTGATCGCCCCACACAGCCTGTTCGGTCGTTATTCAGTTGTTTCATATGCCATGGTCTCTTAGCCTTTTATATATATAGACAAGGGTAAATGGATATAGGTCTCATTTTTTTTTAGCTTCTTCCTGCTGTCAAGGGGCGTAGTCCTGCCATCCCTGGACCCAGAAATTCTTACTATCTGCCAAAAGAAGAACGGAGCAAAGGGGAACAGGTGCCTTCATGTGAGGGAGAGGGGTTTTGTAATGTCTGGATCAGTCTGCTGTCCTCCTTGGAAGGTGACAGGCGCAATGTCTAGAGCAGTGGTTCTCAACTTTTCTAATGCCGCGACCCTTTAATACAGTTCCTCATGTTGTGGTGACCCGTCCCTCAGTCTGATTTGTGCACTGGGCCTTTAGTACTATATAAACAAGCCATCAGGCATTTACTAGTAATAAGGGGTATGCCTGTGAAAACAGAAGAAGAATATGCAAAGGTTAATGAATACAGCAAATCATAAACCAGTTCCTGAGTCTGCTGTCATTCGAGAATACTTCCAGATGTAAGGCTTTTGCTGGAATGAAAGCAAGCAGTGACAATCTGATAGATCCTTCTGGTGTTCAGTTTGAACATCTCTGGTGATGTCATCAGGTGCTCAAGTAAATTCTGTATACCATACACAGCCTAAGGGAAAAAAGTTTTCATTCTTAATGATTCCAAGTCAAAGGATGGTAGAAAAATATAACATTAGTTTGGAGGGTTGAAGAAAACTAGAAGAATTCAGGATTCAGTTCTGTTTATAGGTGAAAACCAAAGCTTTGAAGACAGTTAACTGAACTAAAGTCCAATATCCACAAGTGGGCATTGTGTGTGTGTGTGTGTGTGTGTGTGTGTGTGAGTGTGAACTAGAGTCCAATATCCACAACTGGGTAACATGTGTGTGTGATAGTGTACTACTAGAGGGTATTAAACGAAGGACAGACATGACCTGCCTCAAATTTTAACAATTACTCTGACAGCTGTGTGGAGAATTTACCAGAGAGTCAATAGTGGAAGTAAAGAGACGAATTGGGGTAGATCTAGATAAGAGATATTGATGGATTTGACTAAGGATAGTCCTAAAGATGGAAAGCATTGAACATATTCAGAATATCTTGGCTATGGAATCAAAAGGACTTATTATTGACTAGAGGCCCAGTGCACAAATTTGTGCACCAGTGGAGTCCCTCAGCCTGGCCTGCATGATCGGGCCGAAACCAGCTCTTCGACATCCCCCAATAGGTCCCAGATTGCTAGAGGGCACAGGCCAGGCTGAGGGACCCCACCGGTGCATGATCAGGGCCTGGGAGAGACCGCAGGAGGGCTCCAGAGCATGATGGTCCTGTCTTGTTCAGTCCAGATCAGCCAGACCCCAGCAGCAAACTACTTACCAGTCTGAGCGTCTGACCCTGGTGGTCAGTGCACATCATAGCAACTGGTCCATCAGTCGACTGTCTGCCCCCTGGTGGTCAGTGCATGTCATAGCAAGCAGTTGAGCAGCCTTAGCATATCATTAGCATATTACGCTTTGATTGGTTGAACGGTCAACCGGACACTTAGTGTATTAGGCTTTTATTATGTAGGATTTAATTTAATGTGTGAATAAAATAGAAAACTCTGGGGTGCTGTATATATCCTATGTAATAAAGAGGTAATATGCAATCGGTCGTTACACCGTGACGCATAATGACCGATCAGCAGGAGGGTGGGGCCATGAGCTACAAGTGGTGGAGAGCTACAGAAGGGCGGGGCAGCGAGCTACGTGCGGAGAGCTACGAGCAGCGGTGGGCGAGGCGGCCAGCTGAGGCAGGCGGCAGTGAGCTACTCGCACATGGATTTGTGCGCAGGGCCACTAGTTTCATTATAAAGTACTAGGTTCAATTTCTGGTCTAAATATTACAGGAAAAATTGGCACACAGAAAACACCAATGAATATATTTTGACCAAATAAATAAGTTTGCTTCTATGTAAAGTATAAGATTGTGCTCATACCTTAATTAATTATTAGGGAATCTGCTTCCTAAGAATTAGCGGCTTATGTTACAATGGAGAGTAATTAGACTGTTCCACTGAACTACCCCAGCCAGTAGAGTAGAGTCAATGAAGCAGAGAAAATTGCTGCCACTGGTGCAGCAGTTCTCTGGGAATCTCATGTTTTATTTTTAAAAACCATGATGAGTTGCATTTTAGGCTACAATATGTCCATGTTTATGTCAATAATTAAGATGTAACTGATTTTTTTAAATTTTTAAATAAAAGTAAATCTTCAGCCTGGCCTGCATGGCTCAGTGGTTGAGCATTGACCTATGAATCAGGAAGTCACAGTTCCATTCCAGGTCAGGGCACATGTCCAGGTTGCAGGCTCAATCCCCAGTGTGGGGCGTGCAGGAGGCAACCGATTAATGATTCTCTCTAATCATTGATGTTTCTCTCGGTCCCTCTCCCTTCTTCTCTGAAATCAATAAAAATATTTTTTTTAATTTTTTAAAAATGTTCATAGTAAAATGTTGATTGATAGAAAAAGTAGGAAAAAAAGATGTTACCAATTAAAATATTTTAAGTCAACAATTAAATTGCTTAGTTATTTTCCCCAAAGCTATTGAAAGTGAAACCCCAGGAAGATGCACTGTGATTAGCCAGTGTTTATTTTTGGTGTGCTTATTAATATCTGCTGGGCATGGCCATGTATCCAGTTAGAGCAGTACAGATCACATCAATGAGCATTTGCAGTTTGATAACATTTGAAACAAAAGCCAAAGGGAGCAAGGAAGGGAACTGCATTTAGAAACTTTTATCATCTTCACTGAAAACGAGTAGGTCAGCTGCACTTGGCACTTGGTACTGTTTTACCACTTTATAACCAGATGAGGCTGTTTTTGTTTTGGGGTTGTGTTTTGTTTGGTTTTGTTTTATGGAACCCTTACTAAATAATTAAAGAAAAATTAGTAAACGTTACAATTCTAGGATAGTATGTTTTCTCTATTGGGCTCTATCTGGATCATTACTTATTCATTTGCCCAGGCATATTTTCTCAGAAGCTATGAGAATTGTTGCATACGTAATGGATAAAAATGGGGCCACACACTAAACCTGACAAGCTTAGGGGAGGCCTGCATGACAGGTCTCACAAACGCCAAAGTAACTACACAGGATGGTCTGAAATTAAAACTTCCTTAACTAAGCCTATCTATTGTCTTTTTGCATCTATGATAACAGACCTGTGGACTGTCAGGGTAATTTTTTTTTTCAGACCCCTCTGGACACAGCACCAGAACAGAGACTGTGAAAACCCCTCATTGTTATTGTTACCATGTTCATTGTTAACTATCCTATACCCACCAATGTAAAAGAAGTATGTGTCTACTCATTTTACTTTTTATCCATTTCCAGAGACCCTCTTCCAGCCTCCCTAATCTATCACCAATGTATTTCATGTAACACCCTTACATCTTCTTTGATTCTCATGAGCAAAATAAGGTGCAAAACTGCCATTCTCCAGAGAGTTTTCTCAATCCGTTGAGATATTGCATTCCGGCAATTTTCGTCAATTTGGCTCAAATAAACTCATAAAAATTCTCTATAGGTTTGGATGTTTCTTACATCAACATCTTATGAAATACTTGTTAATTAAGATCCTCAGGTATATTTTTGATCTTCTGAAATAGTTATGTATCTATAAATTAGGCAATTCTTATTTATGTCCACTGTAATGAGTATTTTTAAGACATTTCCTCCTCAAAAATCCAGATTGAAACAGCCAACAGTAACACCTTTAGTTAAAGGTTAGTTATTCTACCTAAAAAAAATGCCTTTAAGATATTTTAATAAATAGCCCCAATGCTTTATTAGACCTTTAAAAGATCTTAAAATTAATTCAACGTAGAAATTTACAATAGGTTACATAAGAGTGGTCTATAACAGGATTAACACAGTTTTTCTCTAAGAAGCCAAGCAATAAATATTTTAGATTTTGCAGGGTACACAGTTCTTGTAGCTCTGAAACAGCAATAGACAATATGTAAACAAATGAATATAACTTTGTTGGAGTAAAACTTAATTTACAAAAACAGGCAGTGGGCCAAATTTAGTCTGTGGACTAATTTATTGACCCTTGGACAAGAAAACTAGAATTTTTTTTTAGGATTTTTTAAAGAGGACGACAAATTTTAAAATTGGCAAAGATGAGAGCTTAGAATTGTAGAAATCATAGTATCACTTGGAAACATCTTAAATATATAGATACCCAGACCCTATCCCCAGAAATAGATCATATCTGCTCTTTAAATTCTCAGTCCTGGACAGTGTGGCTCAGTTGGTTGAAGCATTGTCCTGTGCATCCAAAGGTCTCAGGTTCAATTCCCCTCTCTCTCTCCTCTTTCTCTCTCCTTCTCCCTCTCCCTCTTCCCTCTTCCCTCTTCCCTCTCTTCCTCCCTCACTCTCTCTCTCTTCCTCCCTCTCTAAAATCAGGAGGTCTTTTTAATTATTATTTTTAAATTCCCAAAGATGATTCTAATGTGTAACCCCAGCTACAATCACTAATTATCTGGTCCAAAATGCAGTATACAGGTGATTAAGCTGAGACCCAGAAGTTGAATGACTTCTCTGGAGTCAAACAGCTGGTTAATTGAAGATATGAAGCGATTTCCAAATCTTCTGACTCCCTACTTGGTGTTTTTCTCTACTAGACCAGCAGCTTCTTCCTTTAATATCAGCAGGAAATCACAATGATTATTGAATTGTAATTTTTCCCTTTAAGTTATTTTTATTTTTATTTAATTATCTTCTTTTTATAATAAACAAATATTCAAGTTGTAGTATGCATTTTAAGGATTTTAAGATTTATATGAAAAAAAAATAGTCTTTTCCTTTGGTGAAAATTAACTTGTTTAGGGAGTGTTCTATACTATTGAATTCAATATTAGTTTCATTTCACTACAGAAGTTGGAAGATATAAACTAAACCTTGTAAGCACAGGGTTTGTGTATACTGACAACACATTAACATCATTGCTTCACTGAGATTGAGAGAACCATTTTCTCTGGAGTTTAGCATTCACGCTTCTTTTTCAAAGGTAAAGCACAAGAACAATGGAGTTGTACCCTGGCTAGATTTATCCTTGATGACTTTATGTAAACAAACAAATGCTTTATGTTCAAAAAATCTTTAAGGTATATTATTATCACCCCAAATATAAGGAACAGAGAAGGAAGTTAACTGTTTTTGAGAGCCTGGTATATACTAGATATTGTGCAGAGTGTTTTCATTTGTTTTTAATTCGTGTAACAACCCTGGGAGGCAGGTTTTATTATTACCTCATTTTACAGATGAGGAGAATGAGACTCAGAAAGGGGATGAATAACTTGCCCAGGGTCACATAGATAGCAAGTGGCAAAGTCAGAGCCTGGACCCAAAGCCTCCCTGTCCCAAAACATAGAACTATAATATATTTTGTAGGATTTTACAAATAGGACTCTGAGGAGGTCATTGTCTCCCCAGTT
The DNA here is from genome assembly GCF_951640355.1 of Cnephaeus nilssonii. Taxonomy (NCBI): domain Eukaryota; kingdom Metazoa; phylum Chordata; class Mammalia; order Chiroptera; family Vespertilionidae; genus Cnephaeus; species Cnephaeus nilssonii. The sequence goes on along the minus strand of NC_137072.1, from coordinate 2,434,413 downwards.
TACTCCCCAATATCCCTCACCATTCACCAAAATGAAGTACAAAGGTCTTTTAAAACAAACAAACAAAAAAATAAATAAATAAATAAAAATGGGGTGTTACAAACAATACAAAAATCATAAGAGACTTTATTTCTCTTTTTTCCCCCTAATCTGTTTTTTCTGACTCTCTTTTTCAAACATTTCATTCCTCTGGCAATCATTTATTGTATCTCAGATATGCCAAGCATAGTGCTCATTTTATAGAAAGGAATATCCCTAGGATGGTTCTAGATGGTTCTTGGTTCTTTTGCTAGGTTCCCTTCCATCTCCTTTTCCCTACAACATTAGTAATGAACTACAACTAAAATCCCAGGCACCCCAACTAAAATCCTCAGATCATTTCTTAATTCTTTCTTTCCTATGTAATCCACCTTCCTCTGATCACTTGTTGATTCTCTGTCTACAATATATTTTCTTCTTTGCTTCTCCATTCCAACTACCATTTCCCCTGGTTTAGGTGGTGTCCTCCTACCTTTACTTTTAATAACAGTCTAATTGATCTCTACCTTCAATTTCTCTTCCAAAAATTAAATCTATATGCTATGGCTGAATTGTTAATCTTCCTAAAGCATTGGCTTAGCTAGTCATTAATGGCTCACCTTTTCCTCCAGTATAAATCCCAAACTCTTTCACCTGGAATTCAGTCTGTCACCACTTAACTTCTAGTAATCTTCCTTTAACCCTTGCCTTCATACCTACTCTCACTTCATTCCAGCCAGACTACACTACACATTTAAAGGCACTTTCCTTCTCCAACATCTACAGGCAGCTTATGCAACTTAATAAAGGGAAGATAAATGATCCAATAAAAAAATGGGCAATGGAACTAATTAGAATCTTTTCAAAGGAAGACAGAAGGAAGGCCAAGAGACACATGAAAACATGCTCAACGTCACTAATTATCCGAGAGATGCAAATCAAAACGACAATGCGGTACCATCTCACACCTGTCAGAATGGCTATCATCAACAAATCAACAAACGACAAGTGCTGGCGAGGATGCGGAGAAAAAGGAACCCTCGTGCACTGCTGGTGGGAATGCAGACTGGTGCAGCCACTGTGGAGAACAGTATGGATTTTCCTCAAAAAACTAAAAATGGAACTCCCATTTGACCCAGTAATCCCACTCCTGGGAATATATCCGAAGAGACTAGAAACACCAATCAGAAAGGATATATGCACCCCTATGTTCATAGCAGCACCATTTACAATAGCTAAGATCTGGAAACAGCCTAGGTGCCCGTCAGCAGATGACTGGATCAGAAAACTATGCTATATCTACACAATGGAATACTATGCTGCGGTAAAAAAGAAGGAATTCTTACCATTTGCAGCAGCATGGATGGAATTGGAAAACATTATGCTAAGTGAAATAAGCCAGTCAATGAAAGAAAAATACCACATGATGTCACTCATTTATGGATAATAACATTATAAACTGATGAACAAAAAGATAGATACAGAGACAGTAAAGCATCATACAGACTGTCAAATTACAGGGGGAACTTAGGGAGAGGTGGGGGAGATAGATCAACCGAAGGACTTGTATGCATGCATATAAGCATAACCAATGGACGCAAAACTCGGGGGGGTGAGGGCATGTATGGGAATGGGGTGGTGGGGGCAATGGTAAGATATGTACACATATAATACCTTAATTAAATAAATAAATAAAGGCACTTTCCTTGCCTCTCTGCCTTCTTAATGCCCTTCTTGCATCTACTAGTCTTTCAAGAGCCCACTTTTATGCCACTTTCTCCTTGAAGTCTTTCCTGATCTGAGCTCTCCTTCCCTTTCACCCTCTTTGCCAGCAATGATTGTATTCTATATGAATTCCCATACGTTTGTTTTTATGCCTTATGGGTTTCTTCTCTTATTGAGAATAAGACATAAATTTCCTGAAGACACAATAGGTATCTGGATATACTATATATTATATATTTTTTTTAATTTTAGTTACCTCTGTTTCTTCGTTTTACATTGACAAATAATCTATATATTTGTATTCTCACTTTTCAGAAGAGGAAACAGGTTTCAAGAAATTAAGTAGTTTATGATCACACAGAACTGTAGGAGTAACATAACTGAGTCTAAAATTCAAGTCTTCACATGTGAAGTTTAGAGTTCCTTTTCTTGACCAAAGGTGATTTTCCAAAGGCTAGTTTGGTTCCATTTGCTTTATTTTTTAAAATATGTTCTTGTTTATTTCAGAGAAGGGAGAGGGAGAGATAGAAACATCAATGATGAGAGAAAATCATCAATCGGCTGCCTCCTGCATGCCCCCTACTGCAACCCAGGCATGTGCCCTGATGGGGAATCAAACCCCAACCTCCTGGTTCATAGGTCGAAGCTCAACTACCGAGCCATTCCAGCTGAGCCCATTTACTTTACAATTGTTGATGTTAAACTATTGCAGTCATACAGTATGGAATAGAATTAAGTCCTTGATTGACCCATTGTCTGTGTTGGATGTTTTCAGAATCAGACAGATAAATCAAAAACTATTTTCTGAAGAAAATCTTGGCTCTGCCTGTGATACTCCCTTCCAAGTGAGATGCCTGTATATCCAGGCACTCTACTCCTTGTAGGCTTCTATCCCTCGCAGGGCTGGCTGTTAAAATAAGAGTCTGGTTTCAGCTGGCAGCATAGAGAGCCGGTCTCCAGGTATTTGCTAGGCAGTACAGTCGGGCACTCCCCACTATGCAGTGTTCGTTGACAGCACGGGTGATTAAGGGAGCCTTGCATGGCACACATGCTGCCATGCTCTTTCCGCATTCGTACACTCTTCAGTCAGATCAGCAGCAAGCTGAGCACCAAGTGTCCTTGTAAATTGCTGTTAGCTCATTTTGCCATCAGGCTGAATATTACGCATCATTAGAAGAAATAATCCTTTGAAACAATTTCATCTGTTATAAAGATATTGGGGGGCATTAAAATTTCTTGAGAGAAAACTGTCTGACCTTAATGCAAAGAAAACTTTTACTTCTCCTGAGCAAATGCTTTGTGTTTACCTTATGGAGATTGTGAATATTTAACTTAATGCTCTTAGGTTAGCTGCCAAATAGCTTAGAGCCAAATTTGTGGCTCACTCATAACAAATGGGCTCTGTGCCTCATTAACTTTGTTCCTAGCTCCAATTTATGTCTCTGCTCAAGTTATTCCTTCTTCTTAAGAAAATCTTAGTTCATGCTATCTCATTTGATAGATAGATAGATGATAGATAGATAGATAGATAGATAGATAGATAGATAGACAGACAGACAGACAGACATACTTAAACAGCCCAGTATTGTTTCTGAAGTAGTTTATATTATGACATACTTCATGCACATAAAAGCCTCTTTGGTCTTTCTTAGTTACCTCATTTACTGTATTTACTGTATGTTTGTTTTTATATAGGTTTTTGCAGGGTTTTGATTACATGAAAATAATTGTGCCACAAAATTGAATTGTTTTAATAGTGTAGCCAGCCCTGGCCGGGTAAGGTTAGATCGTTGTCCATACGCCAAGGATGCCGGTTTGATACCCGGTCAGGGCTCATACAAGAATCAACCAATGGCCCGGGCTGAGTGGCTCAATTGGAGCGTCGTTTTGTGCACCAAAAAAAAAAAAAGCTTGCAGGTTTCATTCCTGGTTCACGGCATGTGCCTAGGTTGCGGGTTCATTCCCCAGGTGGGGCACATACGGAAAGCAACCAATTGATTTCTCTCTCTCCCTCTCTCCCTCTCTCCCTCTCTCCCTCTCTCCCTCTCTCCCTCTTTCTCCCTTGGCTGGGTAGAATCAGAAATGAATTTCATTTCTATTACACTCATGATTTTCTGTTCTTCACATTACAGTTTCTTTTAATTACAACTCTAATCACTGTCACTTTCCATTATGGAATGAGGAAGCAATATTTTATCTCTTGAAAATTAATGTGGAAATATAAACTATTTCCCTTGGTAATTAGTAACATTTTTTAGATTCTTTGAAAATTCATCTTTTTTTTTAAATATTTTATTGATTTTTTTACAGAGAGGAAGGGAGAGGGATAGAGAGTTAGAAACATCGATGAGAGAGAAACATTGATCAGCTGCCTCCTGCACACCTCCTACTGGGGATGTGCCCACAACCCAGATACATGCCCTTGACTGGAATCGAACCTGGGACCTTTCAGTCCGCAGGCCAACACTCTATCCGCTGAGCCAAACCAGTTAGGACTGAAAATTCATCTTTAATATTAAAAATAATTTGCCATTGTTATCATGCCTATTCATTAAAGGGCCAAATATATGGTTAATGCCATGGAGTTTAGGAAAACACTAGTTGTAACTTTAACCAATCTCTATATTTATAAAGGAAATTAAAAATCCATGCTTACTGTTTCAGCATAAAAAATTTCCCAAGTTTTCATTCCACCTAATTATAAACATAAAGCATTTATCCTGCAGTTTCCTGAATGTTTACTCTTAGGTAGGCATTGTTGTTAGTTTATAATTGTATTTAATTTTTCCCAAAACTCTGTGAGAGTAGCTATGATTTATCATCCCCATTTGACAGCCAGGTGTCATATTCAACATTAAATATTGTCTTCTGCCTCTCCTTCAGCTTTCAGAATTTCTGAGCAACCCTGGTCAGTACAAGATGGACCCTGTCGTCTTGAGTTACATGGACAGTCTACTGCGGCAATCAGATGTATCACTATTGGATCCTCCAAGCTGGCTCAATGACCGTATTATTGGGTTTGCCTTTGAGTACTTTGCCAACAGTCAGTTTCATGACTGCTCTGACCAAGTCTGCTTCATCAGTCCTGAAGTCACCCAGTTCATCAAGTGCACTAGCAATCCAGCGGAGCTTGCCATGTTCCTTGAACCCCTGGACCTCCCCAACAAGAGAGTTGTATTTTTAGCCATCAATGATAATTCCAACCAGGCGGCTGGGGGAACCCATTGGAGTTTGCTGGTTTATCTCCAAGATAAAAATAGCTTTTTTCATTATGACTCCCATAGCAGAAGCAACTCAGTTCATGCAAAGCAGGTAGCAGAGAAGTTGGAGGCTTTCTTAGGTGGAAAAGGAGACAAACTGGTCTTTGTAGAAGAGAAAGCCCCTGCTCAACAAAACAGCTATGACTGTGGGATGTACGTGATATGTAACACTGAGGCCTTGTGTCAGAACGTCTTTAGACAACGGCCAGAGTCACTATTGCAGCTACTCACTCCTACGTACATCACAAAGAAGAGGGGAGAATGGAAAGATCTCATCGCCAGACTTGCTAAAAATTAGATATTGTATATTTGTGACTTTTAAAGTCTCATTCTGCCTGTCCCCATTTGTTGAATGGCTGCAATCTCAGTGCCTGAGAGAAGATGCCGGATAGAGGCAAATTTAGGATTTTTACTTTTTCCTAAAAGAATATCATCCTCTACATTATCCTAATGGGAAGTTTCATTTTAACTGTACCTTGAGAACACAATGTTCTATGAAAATGTCTTGAAGTTATTCACCAAAACCTTAAAACCAAGCTATTGTAACATTTATTAATTACCTTTTGGTCTCCCTTAGCCACATTGGCTTATTCCAAAGGAAAATCAGTGATCTGTAAAACAAATTAAGGATACGTGAAATCTAGAGGAATGCAAGAAGAAAACAATAGAAGAACCAAAAACTTGTTGCATAGTCCACTGGCTGGAAGCAGATCAAGATCTAAATATTATGAGAATTATTCACTTCTGTGCTCTCTTCCATTTACCATGCAAAGCTTTCCTGGCTATCAGCAATATTTGCAAAGATTTTGTTATTCCATCTTTCCCCATCTGACTCCTGGATGCTTTATGAAAGGGGGAATCAAGTAACTTTGTTAAATTAAATGACTCTGGTAGACCACTTAGTTTGCTCAGTGAGTGGTCCATTTGCTACTCTGAATTGATAATAGCTTTCGTTTACCTTGTCTATTAGCCATGTGCACACTCCTTCCTTATATCCAAAGTTCTGTGGTTTTAAAACTCAGCTGATAACTTCTCAAGGTTATCTGTTATTTCAGATAAGTATTTCTGCTTTCTGATAGTCAGTTTTTTCTCTCCTCTTTATCCTTAATCTGGCAGAATTGTTTGATTTATATCATGGTGATTTTAGAACTACAATTGTACCTGAAATTTACAAACTGAAAATTGGTTTGTTTTTGAGATACAAAGGAGAAAGGGTGACCTTTGACCTTTTCACTTAATTCAAAATGCAGACAATGTAATTTTTAAAATGTGGAACGAAGAGTAAAAAGAAATTCTGTCCCTCCTAAGTCAGTGATGTGTTTTTTCAGAGTTGTTTCTAATAACAAATAGATGATATGTTGGGTATACCCATTAATTCTATTATTAATGAGAATTAGATTGCAATAAATATGACACTTAAAAACCAAGATTAGCCCTAGCTGGTTTGGCTCAGTGGATAGAGCATTGGCCTGCGGACTGAAGGGTCCCGGGTTCAATTCTGGTCAAGGGCACATGCCTGGGTTGTGGGATCCATCCCCAGTAGGGGGCGTGCAGGAGGCAGCCAATCAATGATTCTCTCACCATTGATGTTTCTATCTCTCCCTCTCCCTTCCTCTCTGAAGTCAATAAAAATATATATTTTTATTTTTTAAAAAAAACAAAACCAAGATTAGCTTCAGACATGAAACTGATTTCAGCTACCTCCCCAACCTAACCCTGCCCTCAGCCCTCCTGGCTCAAAATAACCTCACCAAGCAGGGACCACAGAGGCAGTTACCCAGTTCCTTTTCATCAGGGAGGGAAAAACACAGTCAGTCTAAATAAGTACTGGTTACACAGCAGGCCTGAGTGATAGGCCTGAGTGAACAAGAGCTGAAACTAAAAGTCAAAGAAAGTCAAAGTTTTCATTTCAAGTCCGTATGTTTTGGATAAGAAGGAGACCTAATGGAAGACAGGAGCAGAAAAAGAAATTAGGAACTGGCAGTCAGCCATAGTGAAGTAGGGAGGAGGGTCAGCAACAGAAGTGACATAGTGTAGATGATGATGAGAGCAATATTTTAATAACTGTTGAATAAAATCCTCTCTTGGAAAGGTTGTTGTCTTTCTGCTAATGCAAAGTATGTGTGGACCCTGAGAAAGGAGATACATATTGAGGAGGGCTCCTGGTGGCTTAATGGGGCTCAAATTAAAAAAAAAAAAAAATAGCCTAGCAGCCATTTCTACATAAGGGTCTCCTGCAAACTGCACTTCAGGGAGAAGCCTCCACTGTGTCTGCCATCCCAGCCAGCTCTTCTAGAGGAGTTCCTGGAATCCTATTCCAACTAGTAGAACTGAAGCATTCCTCATCCAGTCAGCTGTACAACTATTCCCCCACCCCAGCTTCTTCATTGGCCATTCAGAACAGCTCAGCTCTGACCAATCAGGATAGTGCCTTGTGGACCAATAAAACTGCAAAGATTTGGAATCCTCATTTGCATGAGGATGAACCAATCAGGGACCAGGGGCAGGAACTTCTGTCTATATAAGTAAACTCGCAGCTGGCTCTGATATCTCTTTCCCTGTCCACCAAATACTGCATTTTTCTAGGTGGAGCTAAAAAACAAGCGGTCACACTGGAGCAGAGCAGAGCATACCAGTGCAGGCCAGAGCAGGCTGCACAGAACAGAGCAAAGCAAAGCAGACCAGTGAGGAGCAGAGCTCTCTCTAGCTGTAGAGGGGCCTAGCTCCAGGGCTGCCTCACAGCTGTGCTGTTTTCCAGCAATGTTGTATCACAATTGAGCTGTTTTGCACTGAATAAAGTTTTTTCTTTACTGCTCCAAATTGGGGATGGCATTGAATTGGCACCAACGACCATCAGTCTGTTCAGATATCAGATTGTCTCTTTCAAGAGTTAAAACATATCAAAGCAATCTTTCCTAACTCCCTAAGATCTGTCCCAGAAATACATTACTTTTTGAACTAAACTGGTAAAATCTTTTTTAAGGTGTTTTTCCCCAAATGCATACCATGACTGGACTGTGCTGCAGATTAGTCTCCTACAAAACTTTGAGTATGCCATTTGTAAGTGTTAGCATTATAAATGACAGGTGAATTTCAGAGTTTACTTGTAATATTTCACTGGATACTATAACAACCTGTAAGTTATACACCTGTTTGAGATTGATGTTACATGATACAAAATAGGAAAAAGATCTTTTGCTGGTTCCCTTTTTTCTTAGAGTCAAAAGCATTCAGTGTGCAAAATTCAGCTTCAAAATATGCATAAGGAAAGCAGGTTATTAAAAATTAGATTGAGCACTGAACTACCCTACTGGCAAATACCTTGTGCATTGATCCATAAGTATACTCACATTTGTTTAACCTGTATCTCATATGGAATTCAGAAAGGTCCAGAATATATAAACCCAACTGCAGATGGTAGTCAAAAATAAAAGTAAGTATAAGTGGCTTTTCCATTTAATACTGTCCTAATTATAATTATTTCTGCCCTTTGGCTGTTGAAATTCCTAAGTACTAGTCCTAATTGAAACAAAATAATTAGAAAAATTACAAGTGGATTATATTTCTGATATGTGCCTTATTATTTTTACTATAATTTTTACTATATCCATGTTGACCATATGTTTTCATAGGTATTCCATTAAAATGGCAAAGCAGGCCCTGGCTGGTGTGGTTCAGTTGGTTGAGCATCGTCCAATGCACTGAAGTGTCGCTGGTTCAATTCCTGGTCAGGGCACATACCCAGGTTTCACGTTCCAACCCCAGTTGGGGAGAGTACGATTGGGGCATATAGGAAGGAGGCAACCGATCCTATGTTTCTCTCACACTTCGATGTTTCTCCCTCTTCCTTCCTGTCTCTCTAAAGTAAATTTTAAAACATTTTAAAAATGGCAAAGTATGATTTCTCAGTCACATGATTATTGATAATGAAAGTTAATGCTTTCATCACTTAAAAAAAGGGGAAATATTTACAGAAATTTACATGCTGCCCTGGCCAGATGGCTCCGTTGATTTGAGCTTCATGCTGTGTACCAAAAGGTAGTGGGTTCAGTTCTCAGTCAGGGCACATACCTAGGTGCAGTTGCATCCTGGTCCAGGCACACATAAGAGGCAACCCATCGATATTTCTCTCTCACATCATTTCTCTCCCTTTTTCTCCCTCTCTCTCTTCCTCCCTCAAAATCAATTTAAAAATATATCCTCGGGTGAGGATTCTTTTATGGTTTTTTAAAATAAATTTACATGCTGTGGTGTGGGAAAGAGTGAATATTTTTATCAAATCAAAGCCTTGTGGGTTACAAAGTTATTTCCTCAGGCATGATTGAGATTCAGTAGCCTTATCTACAAAGGGAAGATAGTCTGTTTAAGCAGGTACTATAAGGATTAAATACTGTATGTAAAACATGATAGACACTAAAGTACCTAATCCCCTTCTGTCCTGCTACCAGTTCCATTTTAAGACGGCCAGCAAGTTTGAAAACGTAGTTTATATTGCAGCTAAACAGCTGAGTAAATAGGGCCTAATTGGGGGCTTAGAAATGGCAGCGGAGTAAGTGGAAGCTACACCGACACTCTCCTAGGACCAAAGTGGAAATACAACTGAAATGCAGGAAAAAACCCTGAAAAATCAACTGAAGACCAGCTGGAGAGAATCCTGGTAACCAAGGATGGAACGTGGAAACCACATAGAGACTGTTAGGAAGTGCAGAGGTGCAAAAGGGCTGGCCCGGCTGCCACAGATAGCAGCTGAAGGTCCAGAGGGATAGCTCAATGGTGATGGGCTCCCACTGAGAACTCTGGGGTCTGAACCCCAAGTGGAACTCCCCAATCCAGAGAACCAGAACTAAGAAAGGTACCCAGAGAATATCTGTGAACAGCAGCAGGGTTGCTATCAGCCAGCAAGAGACAGCTGAAAATGCAAGTATCCTCTTAAAGGGCCAATGTACAAAATTCGTGTGCAACCACTCACTTTGGGCTCTGGCAGAGGGAGGGCAGAATGGACTGGAGCTGTGTGAGTCCAGAGTGGAGGGCCCTGGGGTTGGAGCTTGGAGGGCAGCCATCCCAGTTTCCCATGCTGAGTCATTCTCTCACACTGTGAAGGACACCTTTCTCCTCAGACCTTTGCTATCCAGGTGATTTTTGCCTGGGGGGAAGGCGGTTGCCCCCTCCTATTGGAAGACTTCTTGTTGCACCCTGTGGTCAATAGCCTAAGGCTAATCAAGCCTGAATACAAACTGCAGACAGAGATGGGTCTCTAGAGGCTTTGAGTATTTGCCTGATCTCCTTTGGGCCTGGGGCTAGGAAAAGCAGATCCTGGGCATCTTGGTCCTTTCCAAAGACACTCAGCCCCAGCAGAGGAAGCCACAAGCTGAGAAATGCTGATAGCTCCAAATAAGGGATTCAGGGCCAGTCAGAAACAGTGTCTGAGAGTGTCTTGCAGTAGAGATTGGCAGTCATAGTAGATATACCTAATACATAGACACAGACACAAATTGGGAGACAAAAAAAATCCCCAAATGAAAGAAAAAAAGAATTCTCTAGAAGGAGAGCCAAATAAAATGGAGATAAGAAATTTATTAGATATAGAGTTCAGAATAATGATGGCAAAGATGCTCAACAGCCTGAGAAAAAGATATAGTAACTATGAAAAAAGACCAGTCAGCAATAAAGAATGACATAGCACTAATTAAAAACACATCAGAAGGAATACAAAGCAGACTAGGGGAAGTCAAGGATAGTATCAGTGAAGTAGAGGACAGGGTAATAAAAAAAAAATCAATCAGAGAACCAAAAAGAGAAAACAAGTATAAAACAGGAGGACAGCTTAAGGGAGCTATGGGACAATATGAAAAGTAACAATATTCACATAATAGGAGTGCCAGAAGGGGAAGACAGTGATCAAGGTATAAAGAACATGTTTGAATAAATAATGGCAGAAAACTTCCCTAACCTGGTGAAGGAAAAAGTCACACAAGTTCAGGAGGCACAGAGAACCCCAAGCAAGAAGAAACCAAACAGGCCCACACTCGGACACATCATAATTAAAATGCCAAAAATTAAAGACAAAGAGAGAATCTTAAGGGCAAGAAAACAAAAGCAATTTGATACTGTCTGAGTAGAGTATATGGGGCATTATCCAAGGCGTCCCTTGAGATAAAGTTAACTGTGCAGGAGTTCGGACATTAAGTAGTTGCTAGCGAAGAGACTACTCTAAGCAAGCAGGACTGAGGGTAGGCATTATTATCTGACCTTATATTAATATAGTTAAGACTGCTGAAGGAATTATGCCACACAAAAATATGCAGTTGCAAATCACACAGCACACTTCATTACTCACAAGGTTCCTGGTGTCGTGGGCTCAGACTTAACAGGGTCCCCGGGGAAGAGTGGTGTCCTCTGTGGGCAGCAGCAAATCCATCTTTGGGTGGCTGGCTGGCTGGTTCGGTCAAGTCAGCAGGAGGAGGGCAACCAAAGTCTCACAATCAGAGGTTCGTCCGTTCTTCTGCCATCCGGCGTGGAGCAAGGCTGTGTGGAGCATGAACCAAGAGGATGATCAAATGTCTGAAGTCGGGGACCCCGTTTTTTAAGCCTGTTCTGGCCCACGGCAGTCCAGGTGGCTATCAGTAACATACGTCATCACACAAGTGTTAATCAGAGTACAAGCTGGTTATCAATTACAGTGTCACTCAGAATGTGTCTATCAGGTTTACATACATCATTCCTAAGGGTAGCATTCAGCTATGGTCTTATCTATATGGTGCAGCGAGGGCTTGGCCCTGTGCTCTTTAATATTTCACACAAGTATTTCACAAAAAATAATTTTTCTACATTTCCTATAACACTCTTTAATTATTTTCTATTGCTATAACATTGTAACACTCTCTACTTATTTCCTATCATTATCACTATTGCTATGACAGACACCTACAAAGCTGTCTGTTGATTTCTCTTCAGAAACTCTATAGGTCAGAAGGGAATGGCATGACGTATTCAAGATAATGAAAAGCGAGGATCTGAAACCAAGATTACTATATCCACCAAGGCTTTCATTCAAAATAGATGGTGAAATAAAGAGCTTCCTGGACAAATAAAAGAGGCTAAAAGAGTTTATCACCACCAAAACAGCACTGCAAGAAATGCTAAAGGGACTGCTGTAAAGAAAAGAAGAAATATATAGAGAGAAACATAAGCATAAAGAATTAAATAAGTACCTATCAATAATAACCTTAAATGAAAATGGAGTAAATGCTCCAAACAAAAGACATAGGGTAGCTGAATGGATACAAAAACATGACCCAATTATATGCTATCTACAAGAGACCCACTTCAGAAGAAAAGGTCACACAGGAGGAGAGTGAAGGTGTGGAAAATTTTTTTTCCATGCAAATGGAAAGGAAATAAAAGCTGGGGTAGAAATACTCATATCTGACAAAACTTCAAAATGAAGGCCATCACAAGAGACAACAAAGGTCACTACATCATACTAAAGGGATTGATCTAACAAGAGGATATAACCCTAGTAAACATATATGCACCCAATATAGGAGCACCTAAATATTAAAAAAAAAAAAAAAACAACTTCTAGAGGACTTTAAGGGAGAGATCCACAGCAATACAGTCATAGTAAAGGACTTTAACACCCCGCTGACTTCAGGATAGATCTTCCAGACAAAAAAATTAACAAGGAAACAGAGACTCTAAATGACACACTGAATCAGATGGATAGAACATTTCACCCCAAAGCTGCAAAATATACATTCTTCTCAAGTGCACATGGGTCATTCTCAAAGATAGGCCACATATTAGGATACAAAACAAGTCTACAAGTTCAAGAAGATTGAAATCAGATCAGGCATCTTCTCAGATCACAATAGAATGAAATGAGAAATTAACTACAGTAAAAACACTCAAAAATATTCAAACACTTGGAGGCTAAATAACATATTATTATTAAACAATGAATGGGTTACCAATGAGATCAAAAAAGAAATCAAAAGCTTTCTGGAAACAAATGAAAGTGAACACACAACCACTGAAAATCTCTGGGACACAGCAAAAGCAGTCCGGAGAGGGAAGTTCATAGCATTACAGGCCTACTAAAAAAAAAAAAAAAAAAACAAGAAAAATTAATAACAAACTATTTAACCCTACAACTTAAAGAATTATAAGTGAACAAGAAAAGCCCAGAGTAAGTAGAAGGAAGGAAATAATAGATTAAAGCAGAAATAAATGAAATAAAGGCTAAAACAAAAAACAAAAAAATCACTGAAACCAAGAGCTGATTCTTTGAAAAGATAAAAAAGATTGATGAACCATTAGCCATACTTATCAAGAAATAAAAAGAGAGGATCCAAATAAATCAGAAAAGAAAGCAGTGAAGTAACAACTGACACCACAGAAATACAAAGGATTGTAAGAAAATACTAAGAACAACTACATGCCAACAAGCTAGACAATCTGGAGGATTTGGACAAATTCATAGAAAAATACAATCTCCCAAAACTGAATCAGGAAGAATCAGAAAATCTGAATAGACCAATAATAACTTATGAAATAGATGCAGCAATCAAAAAACTCCCAGCAAACAAAAGCCCTGGTCTGGATGGCTTTACAGGGCAGTTTTACAAAACATTCAAAGAAGAACTAACACCCATACTCCTCAAACTATTCCAAAATATCCAAAAGGATGAAACATGTCCAAGCTCTTTTTAGGAGGCTGGCATTATCCTAATTCCAAAACCAAATAAAAACACTACAAAGAAAGAGAACTACAGGCCAATATACCTGATGAACCTAGATGCTAAAATCCTCAACAAAATATTAGCAAATCAAATCCAGCAATATATAAAAAAGGTCATACACCCTCATCAAGTGGGATGTATTCCAGGGATGCAAGGCTGGTACAATATTTGCAAATCAATAAACGTGATACATCACATAAATAAAATGAAAGACAAAAATCACATGATCATATTAACCTTTTGCACTCGGATGTCGAGTGTGACTCGACACGGTTAGCATCGGTAGCAGCTCGATGAAAAAAGCAAGCGAGTGCAAAGGGTTAATAGATGCAGAAAAAGCACTCAACAAAATTCAACACCCATTTTTTATAAAAACTCTCAGTAAAGTGGGAGTAGAGGGATCATATCTCAACATAATAAAGGCCATATATGACAAACCTACAGCCAACATCCTACTCAATGGGCAAAAACTAAAACCATTTCCCCTAAGAACAGGAATAAGACAAGGATGTCTGCTTTCACCACTCTTATTCAACATAGTACTGGAAGTCCTAGCCACAGCGATCATACAATAAGAAAACTTTATAAAAGACATCCTAATTGGAAAGGAGGAAGTAAAACTTATTATTCACAGATGACATGATATTGTACATAGAAAACCCTAAAGACTCCACCAAAAAACTACTAGATTTAATAAATGAATTTAGCAATGTAGCAGGATACAAAATCAACACCCAAAAATCAGTAGCTTTTTTATACACCAATAATGAACTCTCAGAAAGAGAAACTAAACAAGAAATCCCATTTACCATTGCAATAAAAAATTAATATACTTAGGAATAAACGTAATTGAGGAGGTAAAAGACCTGTATTCAGAAAACTACAGGATGTTGAAAAAAAGAGATAGAAGAAGATATAAATAAGTGGAAGAATATACCATGTGCATGGATTAGTAGAATCAACATCATTAAAATGTCCATACTACCCAAAGCAATCTACAGATTCAATGCAATCCCTATTAAAATACCAACAGCATATTTCACAGATCTAGAACCAACACTCCAAAAATTTATATGAAACCAAAAAAGAACCCAAAGAGCTGCAGCAATCTTGAAAAAGAAGAACAAAGTTGGAGGGATCACAATACCAGATATCAGGTTATACTACAAAGCCACTATAATCAAAACAGTCTGGTACTGGCACAAGAGCAGACATATAGATCAACTAGTGGCTTGGTGCATGGATTCATGCACATTGAAAGGAAATTAATTAGAAGAAAGATTCGTGTGGTACTTACATTACTGCAAAAAATTACATGTCAAAATAGTATATGTAATATAGTATTATAAAATTAAAACACTTGTGCGATTGGTGCCAGTGAGAGCTTTATATGTATCGTGCATGCACGGGTTAACATTTATTTTTAAACTAGAGGCCCCGTGCACAGATTCCTGCACCGATGGGGTCCCTCGCCCTGGCCTGCAGGGATCAGTGGACCTCCACGCCGCAGCAGCCCAGCCTTACCCGCCAGCTTGTGGGGCTCCAGCCCACTGTCTGCATTGATCCCGCACAGCACAAAGCAGCAGCAGGCAGCCAGGGAGGACCCCAATCCAGGCAAGGCTCTGCACCGCTCCTGCTCATCCCAGCCCTGCTGAGCCTGCCGCTGCTGCTGCTGCTCGGGTGCACAGGAGTGTCTGTGGGAGAGGCTCGTGCCCCTGCAGCTGCACTCGCCAGGCATCAGCCTGGTGTCTGATGCCCATCCGTCTGTCAGCTGAGCAGCGCTCCCACTGTGGAGGCACACTGACCACCAGAGGGAAGCTCCTGCATTGAGCTTCTGCCTCCTAGTGGTCAGTGCACATCATAGCTATCGGCCAGTCATCTGGTTCTCTGGTCATCCGGTCGCTTAGGCTTTTATATATATAGACTAGTGGCCCGGTGCATGAAATTCATGCACGGGGGGGGGGGGGTGTCTCTCAGCCTGGCTTGCATCCTTTCCAATCTGAGACCCCTGTGGGATTGGGCCTAAACTGGCAGTCAGACAACCCCCTCGCAATCCGGGACTGCTGGCACCTAACTGCTCACTTGCCTGCCTGCTTGATCACCCCTAACCACTCTGCCTGCTGGCCTGATTGCCCCCAACTGCACCCCCCTGCCAGCCTGTTCACCCCCAACTGGTCCCCTCTGCTGGCCTGCTCGCCCCCAAATGCCCCCCCACCAGCCTGATCACCCCCAACTGCCTTCCCCTCCTGTCCTGATCACCCCTAACCGCCTCTGCCTCGGCCCTGCCACCATGGCTTTGTCCGGAAGGATGTCTGGAAGGTCTTATGGTCTAGTTAGCATATTACCCTTTTATTAATATAAATAGGATATGACATACAGCCATAACTATAACATATGTACCAGTATTACTCTATAAGAATACATACTTCATGCGATAGGAAGGCATCTAATACATTACATTGTATATGTTGTAAGTAGTAGGAAATACTGTATTCATAGCAATAACATACACCCTGTGACTTCCCTTCCTGATTTGGGAATGGTTCCCCAGTTCTTTGAACGTTTCCTGGCCCCTAATGTATTTTTTTTTGTCATTCAGTGTAACTTTATTTACTGTTTATTGCACATGATTTGAGGTCTTTAATTTCTAACCACCAAAGATTCAAAGGACTATTTTTTCCATGAAGTTTAACATTAACATCAGTGAATTCATGTATTCATGTGTTTTTATTGTAAACATATGAATTATTCACATTGTCATAGATCCTGAACTCATAAGCGTGGACCATGCACAGGCTGGCAGCAAGCCAGGAAGCCACTCTGCAAGCAAACAGATACTCTGCATAAGGAGAAAAGTCATAGCATAACATTTAATGTCCAACCTGAGTCACCTCAGAATGTTATATATATTGACTTCTTAATTCATATAGTATTGGGAACTCAACTGCTTGGTTGGTGGCGGGGTTGACCTGGTTTCCTGAAATAATTAAGGAAATGGGGGCTCAATCTTTCTTCTTGGTTGCTTGCTCCTCCCCAGCACCTTCATCTTTCTTCTCATCCTCAGCTTCTTGGGCATCTTCTCCCTCACCTTCACCTCCTTCTTCCTCCTTTGCATCCTCAAATTCTTCCTTGGCACCTTCTTCCTCTTCCTCTCCTTCCTCTTCATCAGCCTCTTCCTTCTCCTTTTCCTCCTCTTCAGCTTCTCCTTCAGAGGGGGGTTCATCCTTAGCTTCCTCGGCTTTTGCAGCCTCAATGGTCTCCTCCACCTCGATCTGCTCCTCCTGGATGTGGCTGGTGTATTAAGAAGGGAAGGAGCGAGCAGACATCAAGTAGGAGCTAGTCTGTAACCACCATAGGCAGATCGACCAAAGATCTGGGAACTCTTGGAGGAGCCGCTGGCTATGCTTCCCACGCTGGTGAAACTGAGCCCGGTCTCCTCACCTTCCAAGAGTTTCCTGTAAGCTGCAATGTCAATATCCAAAACTACCTTCACATTGAAGAGGTCCTGGTATTCATGCCATTTCACTCTCTGTAGTTCTCAACTCATTTTCTAATTTGTTGATTGTGTCCTGCATAGCACTAACTTCGGAGTTCTGCTTATCCTCCAGCTCTCGCAGCTGCTTTCCCAGAGCTTAGTTCATGCCCTGGCATGCTTTGATCTCCAGGGTCTTGGCCTTGAGCAGGCGGCGGCTCTCAGACACCTCCTCCTTGGTGGTGCGCACCCTGTAGGTGTTCTTGGCAGCACTCTCGGTCAGCATGGTGAAGCAGCTCTTGTACCATTCTTCTGCATTCTGCATGTCCTTGGCAGCCAGCTTCTTGTACTGGGCGCGATGTCCTTGAGCGCGGCAGAGAGATCAGACTGGGAGAACACGTCCATCTCCATGGATTTCTGAGCGTACTGGATCTGCGCCTGCAGCTTGGCGATCTTCTCTTCATGCACCTTCTTCAGAAAGGCGATTTAGTCCATCAGGCCGTCGATGCCCTTTTCCAGCTCTGCTCCAGCGAGAGCCGCCTCATCTGCGCCTCCATCAGCCAGCCCTCTGCGTCATCATGGTTCAGCACCTCTTCCTGGTAGCATGCCTGCAGGTTGCTCCCAGTCCCTTCCAAGCCCTGGTGCCTGCTAACTGTCCACTGCCCTCTCCTCGCCAGGGATGGGCGCGGTGGGCCGGGGCACAGGCATCCCATTTTCATTAAAATGTTCAACCCCGGCCTGCTCCACCTGTGTCCACAGGCGGCCGGGGGGCAGACAGTGATCCCAGAGACACTGGCCACCCCCGCCTACACAGGTCCCCGCTGGTGGCCTGGACCCCACGGGTGGCGTCAGGCGCAGCCCGCCAGGCCTGCCTGACCCCGCTGGCGGCCTGGACCCCACTGGCGGCGTCAGGCACAGCCCGCCCCTCCTGCATATGCAAATTTACCCTCCATCTTTGTTGGCTTAATTTGCATACCACTCCTGATTGGCTGTGGGCGTAGCAGAGGTCAATTAGCATTTTTCTCTTTTATTAGTGTAGATTGCCAGTGTGCGTCATATGTACCAGTTGGTCGGTTGGTTGTATGATCGTATGTACGTATGGTGGTCACTTAGGCTTTTATATATATTGATGAAACAGAACAGAGAACCCAGAAATTGACCCAAGCCATTATGCTCAACTTAATATTTGACAAAGGAAGCAAGAACATAAAGTGGAGTCAAGATAGTCTCTTCAATAAATGGTGTTGGGGAAATTGGACAGATACATGCAAAAAGTAAATAAAACTAGACCACCAACTTACACCATACACAAGAATAAACTCAAAATAGATAAAAGACTTAAATGTAAGTCAGGAAACCATAAAAATCCTAGAAAAAACCATAGGCAGCAAAATTTTAGACATCTCTTATAGCAATATGTTTAGGGATACATTTTCTAGGGCAAAGGAAACTAAAGAGAAAATAAACAAATAGGACTACATCAAAATAAAAAGCTTCTGCACAGCAAAAGAAACTATCAACAAGATGAAAAGGGAGCCCATTGAATGGGAGGACATATTTGGCAAGGATACATCTGATAAAGGGTTAATATCCAAAATATATAAGGAACTCATACAACTTAACAAAAGGAAGATAAACAATCCAATTACAAAATGGACAAAGGACCTTAAATAGACACTTCTCCAAAGCGGATATACAGATGGCCAAGAGACATATGAAAAAATACTCAAAGTCACTGATCATCAGAGAGATGCAAATTAAAACAACAATGAGGTATCACCACACACCTATCAACAAAACAACAAATTACAAGTGCCGCTGAGGAAGTGAAGAAAAGGGAAGTCTTGTACACTGCTGGTGGGAATGCAGACTGGTTTAGCCAGTATGGAGTTTCCTAAAAAAATTAAATATGGAACTGTCATTTGACCCAGTGATCTCACTTCTAGGAATATATCCTTAGAAACCCGAAACACCAATCATAAAGGATGTATGCACCCATATGTTCATAGCAACATAATTTACAATAGCTAAGATCTGGAAACAGCCCAAATGCCCATCAATAGATGAGTGAATTAAAAAGCTGTGGTACATTTACACAATGGAATACTATGCAGCTGTAAAAAAGAAGGACCTTTACCATTTAATACAGCATGGAGGGACCTGAGAACTATTATGCTAAGTGAAATAAGCCAATCAGCGAAAGACAAGTATCATACGATCTCACTAATATGTGGAATCTAATGAACAAAATAAACTGGTGAATAAAATAGATCCAGAGACAGAAGCATGGAACAGACTACGGAATCCCAGAGGGAATGTGGGGGAGGGTGGGTGGGTGGGAAGAGATCAACCAAAGAACTTTTATGCATATATGCAAAACCCATGGACACAGACAATAGGGTGGTGAAGGCCTGGAGTGTGGGAGAGGGGTGGGCTAAAAGGAGTCAATGGGGGGAAAAAGTGGACATCTGTAATACTTTCAACAATAAAGATTTAATTTATATATGTACTATTGTTATATGTACAAAAGAAAAAACATTCAAGGATGGTAGATGACAACTAATCTTTGTATAATTCAATATGTACAAGATACTTTACTAGTGTGTATATATATATATATATATATATATATATATATATATATATGTGTGTGTGTGTGTGTGTGTGTGTATATATATGTATGTGTATATATATATATATATATATATATATATATATATATATATATTGCATGTAATTCTATTACATGTAGTTGGCCCTTGTATAACACAACATGGGTTTGAACTGCACAGGTCCACTTATATGTGCCTTTTTAAAATAAGAACACTTGGCCTTCCATATCCCTGAGGTTGGCATCCACAGATTCAACCAACTACCAATGAGAAACAGTATTTTCCATGCGCAGATTTGTATCTGCTGAGGGTCCCAGCAGATGCTGAGACACAGCTGTAATTAAGTTTGGGGGTGGGGTGTCAAAAGTTATACCCAGATTTTCACCTGGAGGAGGAGGGGTGTCAGGGCGCCTAAATCAGCTTGCTCAGGGGTCTACTGTAATCTCATTTAATTGTCTTTTTTCCCCAGGTAGTCTAATGTTATAGACCAGTGGTCGGCAAACTCATTAGTCAACAGAGCCAAATATCAACAGTACAACGATTGAAATTTCTTTTGAGAGCCAATTTTTTTAAACTTAACCTTCTTCTAACGCCACTTCTTCAAAATAGACTCGCCCAGGCCGTGGTATTTTGTGGAAGAGCCACACTCAAGGGGCCAAAGAGCCGCATGTGGCTCGTGAGCCGCAGTTTGCCAACCACGGTTATAGACAGAGACAAACTCAGAGAGGCTGGATCAAATGATTGATAGTGACCAAATCAAGTGTCAAATTCAGGGCCTCCATCTTCTCACATTCTTTCCACCTATTCCATTCTCCCTCTTGCAGAAAATGCTAGCAGGAGCTCCTTGCTTGAACATTTATTTTTAATTTTTTTTTTTTAGAGAGAGAGGGATAAAAAGAAACAATCTGGGCATGAATCAGCAACCTCTTTGTATATGGGATGCTTGAACATTTTCAATGTAGTTTCACCACACTTTATAAATTTCATAAATTCAGCTGGTATATTACAGAAACTACTAGTGAAAAATTGTCACCTTAATAACTTTCAGGTAATAGAACATATATAACAACTGGCTTTGTTTTACATATTTGGCTCTATTTGGATCAGCTCCTGACATCGATAGAAGGCAATTTAAAAGCCCTACATTGTACTTCCTCTCAGATGCCATGTGTATGAAAGATGGGAAGTTGAACAAGAGCAGCTGCCTGGGGAATCTCATAAAAAAGAGAGGGCTTAAAGGGGTTGGATCAAATAAATGAAACTAAGCAAAGATGGAGCATTCTATACAAAAGTGGAAAGATTAATCACTAAGTTCCAAAATGAGGCAAATGAAATTCCACTAAGGAAAAATTAAGTGCCAAGTGCATTTAAGTGAAGTTTTCTTATGTAACATGTCATAATGTCAAAGGAAATGATAGTCAACTTCAGTGTCAGTGGTAGGGAAGTTATCATTTCTCCAGACAAAATTAATCTTAGGTCCTGCACTTTGTGTTAAAAGACGAGAAAAAGTACTTCTTGGCTCTTTTCCCTCCTTTTACCCACACAAAGCAACATGTGTTTGGAAGAAAACCCTTTTCCCATGGTGCAAACTGAGACAAGGTTTTCTGCCCTAAGCTCTGCTTCCCTAGCCAACTTACACTTCTGCTCTCAACAGCTGCTCCCTCATCTTCTTTCCTCAAACCTGAAAAGTCCTCACCTCCTCCCATACTTTCTGACTTCAGAGAGAAAAGAGAAACTACCATAACTCCTTCAACCTTCCTGACACCAAATCTACAAATCTATCTGTACCTGTACGCAGCTTTGTGCTTTCCTCACTCCTATTACAGTGACGCTCAGAGTTAAGGCTGTGCACAGGAATGTTGTTCACACAATTCCTCACCGCCCCCCCTTCTCCACCTCGTCCTCCTCCTCCTCCTCCTCCTTGATCTACTGACTCCTTTCCATCAGCATCTAGATGTATAAATGTATTTAACCTCCTCACTTAAAAAAATAAAAGCTGGCCCTGGTTGGAGTGTCGTCTCATACACCAAAAGGTTGTGGGTTCAATCCCAGTCGGGACACATATGAAAGGCAACTGATCAATGTTTCTATCTCACATCTATGTTTCTCTCTCCTTTCCTCTCTAAAATCAATTTTTAAAAAACACATATCCTTAGGTGAGGATTAAAATAAATAAAAGTAGGACTGCTTTCTCCTCTTTGTAGACAGATCTAAAGTATCACAATTCCTCACCTCCATTCTATTTCTCAACCCATTTTAATCCATATTCTACTATCACCATTCTATAAAAACTCAGTAAGATCACTAATGGTTCTTATTTTACTAGTTCTTCTAACAACATTTAATCCTCGTGTGTTTTTTAAATATATACAGTATTGTTAAAAAAGCAATATATACAATAATATTAAAAAAACACACAAGGATTTAATGTTGTTAGGAGAACTAGTAAAATAAGAACCATTAGTATATATATATTTTTATTGATGAGAGCAAGAGGGAAGGAGAGAGAGAGAAAGAGAGAGAGAGAGAGAGAGAGAGAGAGAGAAAGAAACATCGATCTGCTGCCTCCCACATGCCCCCTACTGGGGATCAAGCCTGCAACCAGGGCATGTGCCCTGACCAGGAATCGAACCAGTGACCTCTTGCTTCATGGGTTGACACTCAACCAACTAAACCACACCCATTGTTCTAAATCCTCCTTTTTAAACACCTCTTCCTTTATACCTAGTTTTCTTAGTACTCTCTGACCACTCTCTTATTTGCCACTTCTCCACTTGCTATAGATTCCCAGGGTTTTGTTCCAAAGCCCTCTTCTTATTGTGTACAAACTTCCTACTCGCTCCCATCTATTTTCCAGCCAATGATAGATTTGTGCACTTCCTCAGGGCTCCATGGGGATTTTTATTGCCAACGCCAGCACTCTAATTCAAACAGCCATCATCTCTCACCTGGACTGCCACAATAGCTTCTAAAGTAGTCGTCCAGTATTCACGCATAGAGTACTCTTAATTCCCAAATCTATTTTATTTCTGCCAGTATTTTTAGTAAAGATCTACATAGTGTGAGCCTTCCTGCTTCTACCTCTTTAAAAGCTAGACCACTCTTACCCTAGTTTACTATGCTGCAACTCTGCAGACCTTCTTTTAGTTCCTCCAATGCACACATTCTTTTCTCCCTCTTCTGCCTTCAGTTTGATGTTCTCCCCGCTCTAACTTTCCCATACTATTCATCAGGGAAACTCCTATGTAATCTCATCCTCGGTGGAAATCTTCCCTGATAACCCAGTCTAGTTTGTTTTCCTTGTTTAAACAATTTCCTGAAATTAAAAATGGCGGCAGAGTAAGAGGATGCTGCATGGACATGCTCCCAGGAATTACAACTGGAATTACAACAAATATGGAAAGGCTTCCTGAATAATCAATGGAAAATATACAGGAGAGAACCCTGATACCCAAAGACCAAAGGTGGAGACCACATAGAGGGTTGGAGGCTTGAAAGGGCTGGCCAGGCACCCACAGATGGTAACTGAAGTCCCAGAGAGATATCTCAGCTGTGGGGGAGGGAAGGTGCCACTGAGAACTCTGGAATCTAATCCCTAATCTGGGCTTCCCAGCAGAGAGCACCAAACTGAGGAGGGTACCCACATAACATCTAGCTGTGAAAAGCTGTGGGGTGCTGTCTGCCAGGGAGTGGCAGCTGAAAGGTCAGGCAACCTCTTAAAAGGCCAATGCACAAAAATTCCCTTGTGCTCTGGCAGAGGGAGGGTGAAGTGGACTGGAGCTGTGAGAGCAGAACCCAGGACTGGGGACTAGGGGCATAGAGCTCAAAAGGCATCAGACACCCCAAGTTTCCTGGGCTGAGTCATTCCTTTACATAGCTTTCCCACATAGACATCTGCCTTGCCTGGGGGGAAGACAGTCAACAGGCCCTATTGGAAAACACCTTGCCCTGAGGCCACTTAAGAGATTAAAAGTAACAATTAGCCTCCAGGCAGAAGCAACTGCCCCACCCTGTTGAAGAAACTCTTGCCACACCTGAGAATGATTGCCTGGGGGCAATTCAAGTCAGAATCCTATTAGTCTGTAGATAGAGGTGGTTTCTTCAGGCTTTGAGTCTCTGCCTGATCTAATTAGTCAGAAACAGCTTTTAACACTGCCCTGCACTAGAGATTGAGAGGTATAGAGGATCTACGTAATACAGAGTCACAAACCCAGACAACCAAAATGAGGAGACAAAGAAACAACCCCCAAATGAAAGAACAAGTGGATTCTCCAGAAGAAGAGATAAATGAAGCAGAGATAAGAAATTTATCTGAAACAGAGTTCAGAGTAATGATGTTAAAAATGCTCAACAGAAAGAAAAAAGATATAGTAACTATGAAAAAAGAACAGTCTGAGATAAAGAATGACATAACACAAATAAAGAACACATTGGAAGGAATACACAGCAGATTAGGGGAAGCTGAGGATCAAATCAGTGAATTAGAAGACAGGTTTGAAAATATCATCAATTAGAGAACCAAAAAGAAAAAAACAATTAAAAAACAGGAGAACAGCTTAAGGGAGCTGTTGGACAATGTGAAATGTAACCATAGAATAGAATAGCATATGTGCCAGAAGAGGCAGAAAGGGAGAAAGGCATAGAGATGGTGTTTGAAGAAATAATAGTAGAAAACTTCCTTAACCTGGTAAAAGAAAAAGTCACATAAGTTCAGGAGGCACAGAGAACCCCAAACAAGAAGAACCTAAACAGACCCACACTCGGACACATCATAAGTAAAATGCCAAAAATTAAAGACAAAGAGAGAATCTTAAAGGCAGCAAGAGAAAAGAAAAATGTTACCTACAAAAGAATTCCCATAAGGTTAACACCTGATCTCTCATCAGAAACTCTACAGGCCAGAAGGGAATGGCATGAAGTATTCAAGGTAATAGAAAGCAAGGATGAAAGTGAAGGGATGGAAAAAAATTTTCCATGCAAATGGAAAAGGAAAAAAAGCTGAGTAGCAATATTCATATCCAACAAAATAGACTTTAAAAGCATCATGCTAAGTGAAATAAGCCAGTCAGAGAAAAATAAATATCATATGATCTCACTCATTTGTGGAATATAATGAACAACATAAACTGATGAACAAAAATAGTCAGAGAGAAAAAAAATATTCTAGAATATAATAGAAGTAATCCTGTTATTTGCAGATTTTTAATATTTTCTATAGCTTTTGTGATATCATACTATGTTAGTACACTTGGTAATATTATTATATTTAAAATCCTTTTATCCTTGAAATATTAATGTTTATTGCATGTACTATTATTATATGTAAGATAAATTTTCTTGAATAATTGGTGTTTATTGCATGTAACATTGTCATATTTAAAATCGTTTTTCTTGAGATATTAATGTTTATTGCATGTAACATTATTATATTTAAGATAGTTTTTCTTGAAACAAAAAAAAACTGGAAAAAAATAAAATAAAAAAATAAACAATTTCCTAGAATCATGAATCCTTTCCATGTGTCCAAATCACTTAAAATTTTTGCTGTTGTATCTCTCTTACCACTAACCTATGAAAGCTCTGGAGGCCAGGCACCATGTCTGATTTGTTCACCATTGACTCCCTGCAACTTAATATAGTGCCTGGCAAATAGAAACTGGTTATTTGTTGAACGAGTAAATGCAAATGTAGAAGCAATTTATTTAAAAAAACATAAAAACAAACAAAAAAAAACACAACCCAGCCCATCATCCTTCCATGGCATTGTATAGTATATCATGCTTGCACAAGAGCAGCTATTGTAGGGGGAGGGTTTGACAAACTTAAGCAACCTGACAGAAAATAAGGAACTCACTCAACATGTAGCTCTAACCATGGACATCTCTTTAAATTATCTGCTGATTCCTTAGAAATTTTTTACATTTTATATAGTTGTAATTCATGTGTAAACTTTTAATACTTCTTTTTATGAATTCCCACATTTAATCATTGTCTGCTTGTTATATTTAAAGGTAACATAGGGTTGCATCAATAGATCATGATTTTCTTAGCCATTTTCCAACTGTTAGGCTTTTTGTTTAGTTTTGAATGTTTGCTATGTTATGAATAGCAATAATGCAAAAACTCTTCATAAATAACTTTTTATTTCAAATTATCTCCTTGAGGAGTATAAAAGAGGAATTGATACATCAAAGCATATGACCAATTTATATCCCTTCATATAGATAGCCAGAGAGTTCTTTTTTTTTTTTTTTTTTTTAATTTCTTTATTGATTAAGGTGTCACATATTTGTCCTCATCCCCCCATTCCCATCCCACACCCCTCCCCATGGATGCCCCAACCCTCTGTTGAACTTAAGCATTGGTTAGGCTCATATGCATGCACACAAGACCTTTGGTTGATCTCTCCCCCCTCCCCCCACCCTCCCCTATCTTCCCTCTGAGGCCCGATAGTCCGATCGATGCCTCCTTGTTTCTGGTTCTGTTCTTGTTCATCAGTCTGTGTTGTTCATCATTTCCCCTAGATGAGCGAAATCATGTGTCACTAGAGATATACTTATAAGAATTGAATGTGCGACGAGCAATAATAGTTATGCTGACAGGCAAATGAATCAGTCTGTAGTGAGTTTCTTTCTGGTCCAACAGTTCTTTTGAGACCCAATATCAATGTCCACCAGTTCCTTATGAGTACATGTCGGCACTGACCCCTCAGCTCTGGATGGTGGACAAATGGTGGTAATGCAGGTCCGACTCCCTCTGGTTTGGTCTCGGCCGGATCCAGGGGCACGGCTTCACCCGGATCCAGGGGCCCACGGCCTCACCCGGACCCGGGATCCAGCCTCACCCGGATCTAGGGGCACACGGCCTCGTCCAGACCCAGGATTCAGCTTCATCCGGACCCAGGGGCGCATGGCCTCACCCGGACCCAGGGGCGCGTGGCCTCTCCCAGACCCAGGGTCGCGTGGCCTCACCCGGATCCAGGGGCCCACGGCCTCACCCGGACCCGGGACCCAGGCTCACCCGGATCCAGGGGCCCACGACCTCACCCGGACCCGGGGCCAGCCTCACACGGATCCAGGGGCCCACAGCCTCACCCGGACCCGGGGCCAGGCTCACCCGGATCCAGTGGCCCACGGCCTCACCCGGACCCGGGGCCAGGCTCACCCGGATCCAGGGGCCCACGGCCTCACCCGGACCCGGGACCCAGGCTCACCCGGATCCAGGGGCCCACGGCCTCACCCGGACCCGGGGCCAGGCTCACCCGGATCCAGGGGCCCACGACCTCACCCGGACCCGGGACCCAGGCTCACCCGGATCCAGGGGCCCACGGCCTCACCCGGACCCGGGACCCAGGCTCACCCGGATCCAGGGGCCCACGGCCTCACCCGGACCCGGGACCCAGGCTCACCCGGATCCAGGGGCCCACGGCCTCACCCGGACCCGGGACCCAGGCTCACCCGGATCCAGGGGCCCACGGCCTCACCCGGACCCGGGGCCAGGCTCACCCGGATCCAGGGGCCCACGGCCTCACCCGGACCCGGGGCCAGGCTCACCCGGATCCAGGGGCCCACGGCCTCACCCGGACCCGGGGCCAGGCTCACCCGGATCCAGGGGCCCACGGCCTCACCCGGACCCGGGGCCAGGCTCACCCGGACCCGGGGCCAGGCTCACCCGGATCCAGGGGCCCACGGCCTCACCCGGACCCGGGACCCAGGCTCACCCGGATCCAGGGGCCCACGGCCTCACCCGGACCCGGGACCCAGGCTCACCCGGATCCAGGGGCCCACGGCCTCACCCGGACCCGGGGCCAGGCTCACCCGGATCCAGGGGCACACGGCCTCGCCCGGACCCGGCACCCAGGCTCACCCGGATCCAGGGGCCCACGGCCTCACCCGGACCCGGGACCCAGGCTCACCCGGATCCAGGGGCCCACGGCCTCACCCGGACCCGGGACCCAGGCTCACCCGGATCCAGGGGCCCACGGCCTCACCCGGACCCGGGGCCAGGCTCACCCGGATCCAGGGGCCCATGGCCTCACCCGGACCCGGGGCCAGGCTCACCCGGATCTAGGGGCCCACGGCCTCACCCGGACCCGGGGCCAGGCTCACCCGGATCCAGGGGCCCACGGCCTCACCCGGACCCGGGGCCAGGCTCACCCGGACCCGGGGCCAGGCTCACCCGGACCCGGCGCCAGGCTCACCCGGATCCAGGGGCCCACGGCCTCACCCGGACCCGGGACCCAGGCTCACCCGGATCCAGGGGCCCACGGCCTCACCCGGACCCGGGACCCAGGCTCACCCGGATCCAGGGGCCCACGGCCTCACCCGGACCCGGGACCCAGGCTCACCCGGATCCAGGGGCCCACGGCCTCACCCGGACCCGGGACCCAGGCTCACCCGGATCCAGGGGCCCACGGCCTCACCCGGACCCGGGACCCAGGCTCACCCGGATCCAGGGGCCCACGGCCTCACCCGGACCCGGGACCCAGGCTCACCCGGATCCAGGGGCCCACGGCCTCATCCGGACCCGGGACCCAGGCTCACCCGGATCCAGGGGCCCACGGCCTCACCCGGACCGGGGCCAGGCTCACCCGGATCCAGGGGCCCACGGCCTCACCCGGACCCGGGGCCAGGCTCACCCGGATCCAGGGGCACACGGCCTCACCCGGACCCGGGACCCAGGCTCACCCGGATCCAGGGGCACACGGCCTCGCCCGGACCCGGGACCCAGCCTCACCCGGATCCAGGGGCGCACGGCCTCGCCCAGACCCAGGATTCAGCCTCACCCGGACCCAGGGGCGCATGGCCTTGCCCGGACCCAGGGGCACGTGGCCTCACCGGGACCCGGGGCCCAGCCTCACCCTGACCCAGTTCCCAGCCTCACCCGGACCCAGGGGCACGCAGCTTCACCCGGATCCGGGACCCAGCGGGGTTTCATCTTCTTGATCCCAATTCCTGTTGGTCAATTCCCTCTCAGCAATTCCTTCGGCCTTTTTCTCAGAGTTCCAGGGCAGCCACCGCAGAACTCATTGGGCGGCGGGCTCGGCGAAGCTCCGGTGTGCCCGGTGCGCGGCGGCGGGCTGGTCCGGGGTGGCTGCGTCGGCCCTTGGGTCTGCAGCGGTGGCCGGTCGCCGAGCGTGCGCACCTGGCCGCTTCCGGGGCGTTGAGATTCTTGAAGGACTTGGAGGTCAGCAAGCGCGTAGTCTCCCACCCCATGTCTCCCAGGGGCTCGTCTGTCCGTGCTCGGCAGCGAGTGAAGCCGTCCCCTCATCCGGAGACCACTGGGGGAACTGCGCCGAGCACGATCCAGGCTGCCATTGTGTCGCCTGAGCCGTAGTTTTTAAAGTGTGGTCTTTGGGTCACCGGCATCAGCTTCATCCCGCGTACCCCTCTTTTATTCTAGTTGTAGAGCATCTGCTCAGTCAGCCCTCTGGTGGTTCTGGATGGTGTCTGCTCTGCTCTCCCGTCGTAGTCTCAAAATTGTTGTGGTAGGCAGCAATCAGGCTTCTGCCCTATGCCTCCATCTTGGTCCTTGTTTGTATAGTTAAGTCTTGATTGTTGTTGGTGTCACTGGGAGGAATTGTCCTCCAGGCCAATTGGTCGTGCGGACCCTCTGTGTCTATAAAGGAAGAATTGCTGTGCGGGAGACACGTTTATTTGCCGGGTCTTGGTGCAGCAAGGCTTTGGCGCTCACTGCGTCTGCCTCTTGAATGTGTCCCTTATGGTAGTGGTTGAAATCTGGTGTCATCTCACACCGACCACTAGATGCCCTCGTTTCTGGGTCTCCAATGGAGTGTAGGTCAGCTACTGCCTGTGGCCCCTCAGCATGAATCACAGCATCCCTTATATTCATGACCTGTTTCGGTGTCTTCCCCTTTTGGCTGCCTCCCTATCGCTCAGCTTCCCCAATCTCCCTAGGTGGTCGCTCTTGATACCCCCCTTTGTGGGCTGAGTGCAAAGTCTTGGTGTTGTTAAGCCTTGATTGCTGTTGGTACACTGGGAGGATGTGACCTCCAGTCCAATTGGCTGTGAGGATCAGCTGTGTCTATGCCGGGAGACAGCCCCATTCAACTAGACTTGCAAAATTGTAAAAGCCTCTGTGTTCAGCTTGGATGGGGCGGAGTTACAGGGCGGAGCCTACCGCCTTGGCTTCCCGTCAGCCCCGCCCTATGAGGTTCCTGTGTCTCAGTGTCCCTCCGTACTCCCAGCAAACACCTCTGAGAGAAAAGCGCCCTGGAGTTTCGCGCGCTGCCAAACAGTCTAGTCTCTCCCCCAATGAATCTGGATTCCCAGATTCTCGCCCAGAACTGGGTTTCCGTGTAGTCAGAATTGGGGCTCACCGCAGTCTGGCGCTTTTGTCTCCTTCCCTCCAGGGCGACTCAGCGGCACAGTCAGCAGCCCATCCTCCGCGCACAATCGGGTGCGCGCCTCCGGTGCTCTGCTCTTCGCCGCCTCTCTGCACCTCTGCCCCACAGCCCAGCTTTCCCCAGTATGAGCCTGGCTTCCCCGGGTCTCTCCCAGAACTGGGGTTCAGTGCAGTTGGAACTGGGGTTCAGCACGGTCAGGAGCTTTTGTCTCCCTCCCGCTAGGGCAATCCAGCGGCACAGGCAACAGACCCTCCTCTGCGCATATTCCCGTGCGCGGCTCCGGCGCAACTCCTCCATGTCTCCGCCCCACGGCCCAGACTCCCCCAGCATGAGCCCGGCTTCCCAGGGTTTCGCCGGGCACTGGGGTTCAGTGCAGTCGGAGCTGGGGTTCAGCACAATCTGGCGCTTTTATCTCCTTCCCGCCAGAGAACGCCAGCCAGGCCGTCAGCCGCCCCTTCCTCTCCGGCTCCGTCTTCCCCGCACGCGCCCGGGCTCGTGTCTCCGCCCGTGTCTCCATACCTCAAGCTTTTACGGCTTCCCTGATTTTCCTTGTGGTCCTCTCTTTCCTTCTAATTGTGGGCATTTCAGTCAGCCAGCTTTCCTGTGGTTCTGGATGATGTCCGTTTTGATTTTTAGTTGTGTTTTTGAAATTGTTGTGCCCGGCTGTAGGTTAGGTGTTTAACCTATGCCGCCATCTTGGTTTCTCCAGCCAGAGAGTTCTGAAAGGAAAGAATCAATGTGTAATACCATCGAAAATCCTATAGAATAAAAGAGTAATATGCAAATTGACCATCACTCCAACACACAAGGTGGCTGCCCCCATGTGGTCAAAGATGGCTGCCCTCATGTGGACACAAGATGGCCACCACAAGATGGTCAGCAGGGGAGGGCTGTTGAGAGCGATCAGGCCAGCAGGGGAGGGTAGTTGGGAGGGACCAGGCCTGCAGGGGAGGGCAGTTAGGGGGGACCAGGCCTGCAGGGGAGGGCAGTTGGAGGCCACCAGGTCTGCAAGGGAGGACAGTTAGGGCAATTGGGCCAGCAGGGGAGCAGTTAGGCATCAATCAGGCTGGCAGGGGAGTGGTTAGGGGGTGATCAGGCTGGCAGGCAGAAGCGGTTAGGGGCAATCAGGAAGGCAGGCAGGAGAGTGGTTGGGAGCCAGCAGTCCTAGATTGTGAGAGGGATGTCCGACTGCCCGTTTAGGCCCAATTCCACTGGGCAGTCGGACATCCCTCGAGGGGTCCCATATTGTAGAGCGTGCAGGCTGGGCTGAGGGATGCCCGCCCCTATGCATGAATTTTATGCACCAGGCCTCTAGTGTATAATATAAGCCTCTATCTAATTCCAGGTAGCCCTACCAACATTGGGTTTTATACTTGTTTAAATTGATTTCTTGAAGAGTAGTAGATAATAACTAATATTTATTGAGCTCTTTCTATGTGCCAGGGACTTCTAAAGATTTGACATGAATTTTCATATTTAATAATCACTATAAACCTATAAGGTAGATATTATTATCCCCCTTTCATTTATTTTTTAATATTATTATAATTAGTAGTAGTAGTAGTGACATCTCCCTTTTAGAGATGAAAAAACTGAGGCTGTGAGTCGCCCAAGTTAAGTAAACTGACACAGTTTACATGTAGATGTACTGATCCAAAACTTGAACTCTTGCCGAAACCGGTTTGGCTCAATGGATAGAGCGCCGGCCTGCAGACTCAAGGGTCCCAGGTTCGATTCCGGTCAGGGGCATGTCCCTTGGTTGCGGGCACATCCCCAGTGGGGAGTGTGCAGGAGGCAGCTGATCGATGTTTCTCTCTCATCAATGTTTCTAACTCTCTATCCCTCTCTCTTCCTCTCTGTAAAAAATCAATAAAATATATTTAAAAAAAAAAAAAAAAAACTTGAACTCTTTTTTTAATCCTCACCCAAAGATATTTTTTCCATTGATTTTTAGAGAGAGTGGAAGGGAGGGAGGAAAGAGGTGAGAGAGAGAGAGAGAGAGAGAGAGAGAGAGAGTGAGAGAAACATCAGTGTAAGAGAGAAGGTGCCCCCACTGGGGTGGAGATTGAACTCGCAATCCAGGTATGTGCCCTTGACAGGGAATCGGCCGACACTCTAACCACTTAGCCATACCATCCAGGACAAAACATGTACTCTAAACCACCATGAGGTAATATCTTCTGATTATTGGTGGTAGTATTTTATTTTTTTACCCAAAAGGAAAAATTACTACTTTTTTAAAATAAATCTTTATTGTTTAGATTATTACAATTGTTCCTCTTTTTTCCCCCCATAACTCCCCTCCACCCGGTTCCCACCCCACCCTCTGCCCTTACCTCCCACCACTGTCCTCATCCATAGGTGTACGATTTTTGTCCAGTCTCTTCCCGTACCCCCCACACCCCCTTCCCCCTGAGAATTGTCCGTCCACTCCCTTTCTATGCCCCTGATTCTATTATATTCACCAGTTTACTTTGTTTATCAGATTTTTTATTCACTTGATTTTTAGATTCACTTGTTGATAGATATGTATTTGTTGTTCATAATTTTTATCTTTACCTTTTTCTTCTTCTTCCTCTTCTTAAAGAATACCTTTCAGCATTTCATATAATACTGGATTGGTGGTAATTAGCTTTTTCTTATCTGTGAAGCTCTTTATCTGCCCTTCAATTCTGAATGATAGCTTTTCTGGGTAGAGTAATCTTGGTTGTAGGTTCTTGCTATTCATCACTTTGAATATTTCTTGCCAATCCCGTCTAGCCTGCATAGTTTCTGTTGAGAAATCAGCTGACAGTCATATGGGTGCTCCCTTGTAGATAACTAACTGTTTTTCTCTTGCTGCTTTTAATATTATCTCTTTGTCTTTTGCTCTTGGCATTTTAATTATGATGTGTCTTGGTGTGGTCCTCTTTGGATTCCTTTTGTTTGGGGTTCTGTGTGCTTCCTGGACTTGTAAGTCTATTTCTTTCACCAGGTGGGGGAAGTTTTCAGTCATTATTTCTTCAAATAGGTTTTCAGCGTCTTGCTCTCTCTCTTCTTCTGGCACCCCCCATAATTCTGATGTTGGTATGCTTGAAGTTGTCCCAGAGGCTCCTTACACTATCCTCATATTTTTGGATTCTTTTTGCTTTTTGCTTTTCCGGTTGGGTGTTTTTGCTTCTTTATATTTCAAATCTTTGACTTTATTCTAGCGATCCTCTAATCTGCTGTTGGATCTCTGTATATTATTTTTTATTTCAGTCAGTGTATGCTTAATTTCTAGTTGGTCTTTTTTCATATCCTCGAGGATCTCGCTAAATTTATCAGCCTTTTCTAGAAAATTCTTGAAAAACCTTATAACCATGGTTTTGAACTCTATATCCAGTCATTTGCTTTCCTCCATTTCTTTCATTTATGACCTGTTTCTTTGTCTCCACATTTTGGCTACTTCCCTGAGTTGATGGAGTGGCTTTGTGTGCTATAGGGCCCCAGTGGCTCAGCCTCCCCAGTTACCTGAGGTGGACACTCTTGGTGCAACACTTTGTGGGCTGTGTGCACAGTCTTGTTGTAGTTAAGCCTTGATTGTTGTTGGTATCACTGGGAGGAATTGACCTCCAGGCCAATTGGCTGTGAGGATCAGCTGTGTCTACGATGGGAGAACTTTTGTGCTGGAGACACCCTTATGAGGCAAGACTTGCTTCAGTGGGGCTTTAGTGCTCACTGAGTCTTCCCCCTGAGTGTGTCCCTTATGAATCTGAGGAGTTGTAATCTGGATGGTCCTACTCTGACCCCTGGGTACACTGGCTCTTGGATCTCCAAGGAGGTGCTAATTTAGCCTCTGCCTGAGGCCACCCAGCAAGAGCTATGGAGAGATCTGCAGATTCCTCTTCTTTGATTGGGTTTTGGAGGTGCCCAGATGAGGCCCAGCTGTGAAGCAATGCAAGCTGCTGCGTGGCCTTGGGCCTTCTTTTGGATGTTCTGGGTCTCTCTGCCTCAGCTGCAGTTTGATAGGTAAGTTTAGATTTCAAAGGACCAGGCCATTCATGTGCAAAAGCCTCTGCGCACAACTTGGATGGGGTGGAGTCTCAGGGCGGAGCAAACAGCAATGGCTTCCGGTCAGCCCTGCCCTAAGAGGCCCCCGGGTCTCAGTGTTCCTTGGTAATCGCTGCAAGCACCTCTGAGAGAAAGCCGCCCTCAAGTTCCGCCCGCTGCTAGACAGTCCAGTTTCTCTCCATATGAGTCTGGGTTCCCATAGTCTTGCCCGGAACTGGAGTTCAGAGCAGTCGAGCTTGTGTCTCCCTGTGGATTGAAAAAACCAGCCCTCTTTGCCCTCTTTGCGCACGCGCCTCCGTACCTCTGCACTTTACTTCCGCAGTTCTGCTGAGTCTCAGTGTGCTTTCCTCTTCCCTTCTAGTTGTAGAATTTCCACTCAGCCAGCCTTCCTGTGGTTCTGGATGATGTCCGTTTTATCTTTTAGTTGTAGTTTTGAAGTTGTTGTGCGAGGCAGCAAGTTCAGGTGTTTATCTATGCTGCCATCTTGGTTTCTCCGGAAAAATTACTATTAAAAAGAAAAACTGAAAGTAGCCTTTCTGGTGTAAGGAGTATGGCATAATTTATTTCTAGAAAGATCATTGTTTTGTTGAGGTAAGTATCTAGATGGACCTTTTGCCTAGGAAAGATCAACTCCCTGGATTTAGCCTGAGTGGGCCATGAGGATACAAAGAGATCAGTTACTCTGCATAATAAAATGGAAGAAATTTAAATGTTCATTGTATGCCCTAGAAAAGAATGAGCCTGGGAAAGAAAAAGGTGGAGTGAGATTGGTGAAAAGAACTGAGATGGGATGTATCCCAGAAACATGGCAGGAGGCAGGGGCCTACCAGAGGACATGGCTGATGAGAAATTTCCTGAGATAGTAGAGAAAGGCTATTAAATTTCCATAAGCAGTCATGTATGCATTGAATTTGAAGTTGTTTTCTGCTTTGCGCTATAGCCTTCCATTAACTCTAAACCATTCATGCAATTTGAATCCAACCATCCATCTTAGTGGAAGGCTATTTGGAGGAATGAAGGATGAGGAGTGGCACATTATGGGCAAGCAGGCAATAGCCAAAGGATCAGGAGACAGTATTCAAGCAGGCTGCATCATAGGCAGACCCAGGATACAAAGAAGCAACCTTAGAACCCCTTGGAGAAATTGAGGTCTCAGGACTTCCCACAGTGGTTGAAAATGGGGCAAACTAAACTTAAGTTGTTTGGAGTTATCCAGGTTGGAAACTTCTGGGTTATAGTCAAGTGAGAAAGAACTTTGTTAAACCTCAATAAAAGAACTGTGATTTATTAGCAGCATTGGTCAGTCTCCTCCTTGGATATATGGTAATTAGCTTCCAGAACACCAGACTCTGCCAGTTTTCCTCCTACCTCATCAGGCACTCCTCAGTTTCCTTCGAGAGGTCCTCCTTTTCTTCCTGATCTCTTGTTGACAGTGTGCCATAGGGCTCAGGCCTCCGTTCTTCTCTCTATCGACGGACACTCAGTCCCTTGATGGCCTCATCTAGTTTCATGCTTTAAATACCATCCATATGTCAACAGTACCCAAATTTATATCTCCCAGACTTCTCTCCTGAACTCCAGATCCATATAGTCTATTTTTCACTTGCTATCCCCACTTAGAGGTCTAAAACTCATATCAAACTTAACATTTCCAATATTACATTTCTGATCTTCTGTCCAAAAACTTCACTACTCATGGCTTTTTAAATTTCAGTTTATGGTGACTCTATCCATCCTTTCAAGGCCAAAAGCATGGAGTTATCCTTTATGACTCTTTTTCTCTTATACTCTATCTTGAATTTGACAGGAACTTCTATTGTTTTTAACCTTTAGAATATATCCAGAATTTTTCTATTTTCACCATCTACTTCTACCACCAAAGTCAGAACCACCATCATCTCTCACCTGGTTGTCACAGAAGTCTTCTAACTGACCTCCCTGCTCCGACTTTCCCTCCCTAGCAGCCAAGGGTTATCCTTTCAAAACCTGTATAATAAAAGCTCATTATTTACTCCGCTTCTTCCCATTTCATTCAGAGTAAAAGTTGAAATTCTTACAGTGGTCTTACATGAGCTCTCCATCCCCCATGATCCTGTGCTGCTCAATGTTACCTCTTTGATCTCATTTGCTAGTCCTGCTCCCTGCTCCTTGTTCTCTCTCTTCAGCCACACCTGGGTCCTTGTGGTTTCTGAACAAGCCAGGCACTCTCTCACCTTAGACCTTTTATGTTGGCTACTCACTCTGCCTGGAATGCCCCCACAGTTATTCTTTCACTTTGTAAACTATTAACTTCTCCATCAGACCAGCCTCTGTTAACTGTAATATCTCATCAGCATTTCCCATCCCACTTCTTCTTTTGCTCTACATTTCTATTTTCCCTTAGCACTTATCACCTTCAAACATACTATGTAATTTATCTTTATTGCTTATTGTCTTACTAGAGGCCCGGTGCACAAAATTCGTGCATTTGCGGGGGTGTCCCTCAGCCTGGCCTGTGCCTTCTAGCAGTTCGGGAGCCTTGGGAGGATGTCCGACCGATGGCTCAGTGGGCCTAAGCCGTCAGTCGGACATCCTTAGCATTGCCACTGAGGTGGGAGAGGCTCCCACCACCGCCCCTGTGCTCGCCAGCCGTGAGCCCGGCTTCTGGCTGAGCGGCGCTCCCCCTGTGGGAGTGCACTGACCACCAGGGGGCAGCTCCTGTGTTGAGTGTCTGCCCTCTGGTGGTCAGCGCACATCATAGTGACTGGTCATTCCACCATTCAGTCATTTGCATATTAGCCTTTTATTATGTAGGATACGCTGTAGATGAGGCCCTCTAGAACCACAAGAAATGCAAAAAAAATTCACTAACTCATTCTCGAATTGCGCCCACTTAAAATCAAATTGCCCCCCTGTGGGGCATGTGCTGCACCTTGGGAACCACTGGGCTTGGCTCTTTTCCTCTCTGAGCTTCATTTCTGAATACATATGCATATACCATGGGAATTGTAATCTCTTCTCCGCCTACCTCACTGGGTTGTCATGAGGAGGTGCTGAGCTAATAAACCTAGAAATGTTTCATCAAGTAAGTGATGTCTAAACAGGAAGGGACTGTTATTTTTAAGCTCACGGGTACCCTCACAGGTAGCAGGTGCTGATTAGGGGAGGAGGGCATGATTGTTTCCTGGGACTGTAGCTATGGAAGCTTTGCAGAGGGTTCCGCAGGCCTCGGAGCGGCGGGCTCTGGCCAGCAGCCCTGCAGTGGTCATCCCTGGAGGCGCTGGGGGGGGGGGCGGTGGGAGAGAGTTAGGGGTGCTAGGAGGGCAGCGAGGCCGAAGGGGGAGTAACTGTCAAACCTTCCCGCTTGGCGCCATTCTTTAAATTGTATGTGGCTGTCTCGCAGCTGTACCTGCTCAGGGCAGGGCCCCAATCTCCTGGAGCCAGGCGGGCTAGGAGGGCGGGTTTAGCCGCACCCCCAGCGAGGTTCAGGGCTTCCACTGTGTGTGTGTGGGGGGGGGGGGGGGTGCTGACCCTGAGGGGCCGCTCAGGCCTGCCTCCACCAGGGTCTGGAGTTGTAGGGAGGAGAGGTGTGCTCGCCCCAGCAGAGGGGGCCCCAGGTGCCTTGGGGCGCTGACGGTGGTCGCCAGCGTGCTATTGTTGTGGGCGCCCCTGGCAGGGGTGGCAGGGGAAGAGATCGGGAGTCCCAGGTGCGGGCTGCAGCTACCCCCGGCCTGGGTCTTCTCCAGTCCAGTCAGCCTCCCCGTCCCCCCGGGGGTGTGGGGGCGGGGGTAGGGTGTCCGTCCGTCACCCCGGGGGTGCGGGGGCGGGGGTAGGGTGTCCGTCCTTCCCCCCTGGGGGTGCGGGGGCGGGGTAGGGTGTCCGTCCCCCCGGGGGGGGGGGGGGCGGCGGGGGGCGGGGGTAGGGTGTCCGTGCAGGGGTTGGAAGAGCTCCCCGTGGCCGCTTCCTCTTCCTTCTTTGCAGTCCGGCTCCTGTCAGGCGCTCTCCTCAGACCCTGGAACTTGGCTCCGGCCACCCGCCCCCTGTTGTGTGCGCATCAATATGCAAATTGGTCGTTATGGGGACACCATCACAGACAAATTAGCATATTACCTCTTTATACGTATAAATATCCCTTCTCTCGCCAGTGAGAATATGTAACCTCCATGAAGACAAAGATCTTTATCTGCTTTGTTCATTAAAATATCCCAAGCACTTAGCACAGTGTCTAGCCCATAGTAGGTACTCAGTGATAATTATTAGAATGGGGGGGGGGGGGAAGGAATGTTATCCCTAGTAACGGAATGAGAATCTGAGTCCACAATTTTGTACAACACGGGCATTTTTCCTTTAGACCAGGGATCAGCAAACTTTTTCTTAAAGGGCCAGGCAGTAAATAGTACAGGTTGATGGATTATGTGAACTCTATTGTAACTGCTCAGAGCTGCCTTCGGACCTCCGGAGCAGCCAGAGACCATAGATAAACAAAAGGCATGGCTGTGTTCCAATAAAACTATTTGTGAAAATAAACAGGTGGCCAATAGGCACTTCCCTGATTTAGACAAATATATATCAGGGTAAATCATAGCACTTTATTGACAGGTGAGGCTCTGTCCACCCACTCTACCAATTGCCAAAAACAAAAATTTAGAAAGGTGAATGCAAAGTTAGCAAAATTACAGATCAGTAACTTCTCTGCCTGAGACAGATTGAGGATTCCTTATTCAAAGTGGCCACTGAATAAGATGTGAATTGAGGGTAGGGGGTTGGGAGAAAGAGAATCCTGTTATCAGCCACTTTCTTGCTAAGGAGACATCCAGAGCACATGATCTGTAACTTTGGAGTATCCTCAAGAGGTTTCTAATATGCAGAATGATCTACTTCTGAAGCCTCTTGTCTCCATGTCATTAAGTTCTTTGGCACTGATGATGTATTTCCCATGGCAAGGAAACCATTTTTATATTTGTCAGCTATTTTTAAAGTCAGTGAATTGACGCAGTTGGTTATGACAATACCTGCTCATCTCTTGCCATCTAGACTAGTGATTCTTGGTCAGGGGCATTTTTCCCCCCAGGGGACATGTGGCAATGTCTGGAGACGTTTGGGGTTGTCACAACTGGAGTGGGGGGTGCTGCTGGCATCAGGTGAACAGAGGCGAAGGATGTGGCTAAGCATCCCACAAAGCTCTGAGTTACCCCCATAACAAAGAATTATGCAGACCAAAATGTCAGGTAGTGCTGAGGTTGGGAAACTTATCTAGACTATTCTGCTAGACTTTGAATCTACCTTGTACTCCACTGCCAAGCCAATATTCCTAAACCATTGAATTTATCCATCATTGCCGAGCTCCAGTATCTCCTCATTGCTTGAAAGATCAAGACTCTTCTTCTTATCCTGGTGTTTAGATCCTGAGGGATTTTGCCCACTTACAAATCCATTCCCCAGCAGAAATTCTGCTTTTCCAAGCTTTCATTGGCACCATCCTCCACAACACCATCCTTTTACAGATGTTCCTTCCAAAATGCACATCTTGTGAGGATCCTCCCTACACCTCTCCCACCCAAATCTTACTCACTCTTTGAAACGCACATGGCTGCACATGCCTCTGCCACTAAGCCAGTCTATACCACTCCCTTTTGTGTTTACCATGAGCTCACCTGCCTTACACTGTTATATAGCTACTAGAGGCCCGGTGCATGAAATTTGTGCACAGGGGGTGGGGGGTGTCCCTCAGCCCAGCCTGCACCCTCTCCAATCTGGGACCCCTAGAAGGATGTCCGACTGTCCCTCTCACAATCCAGGACTGCTGGCTCCCAACTGCTCGCCTGCCTACCTGCCTGATTGCCCCTAACCGCTTCTGCCTGCCAGCCTGATCACCCCCTAACAACTACCCTGCCGGCCTGATTGATACCTAACTGCTCCCCTGCCAGCCCAATTGCCCCTAACTGCCCTCCCCTGCCAGCCTGGTCAACCCTAACTGCCCTCCCCTGTTGGCCTGGTCACCCCCAACTGCCCTCCCCTGCAGGCCTTGTCCCTCCCAACTTCCCTCCCCTGCAGGCCTGGTACCTCCCAACTACCCTCCCCTGCTGGACTGATTGCCCACAACTGCCCTCCCCTGCCGGCCATCTTGTAGTGGCCATCTTGTGTCTACATGGGGGCAGCCATCTTTGACCCCATGGGGGTGGCCATCTTTGACCACATGGGGCAGCTATCTTGTGTGTTGGAGTGATGGTCAATTTGCATATTACTCTTTTATTAGATAGGATTCCTTTTACATTGTCTTCTTGATAAGTTCCTGAAGGAGTCATATTGTATTTCTGGCCTGTTAGTCGCAGTTTCCACAACATGAGGTATGCAAACTATATTGTTGTATTGAGAGTCAAATGAGATCAGTATGAAAGCACCTTGTATAGAACCTGGTACCCAGTTAAGTGTTCAGTAAAGTATAGTATTTCTATAGAAGCATACATTCCAGAGGCCATAGAAAGTGCTTAATGAATCTCTTAAATATAGTAGTTACATACTGGAGAGAGTGTGCATTCAGACTAGCCTGGTATTTGGAACTGAGAGCAAAGAAAAACTTCCATCAGAAATCCTACACCAATAAACACACCTTCATGCTAGAGTGAATCCAGGAGCCTGGGTGTCACATTTCCTCAAAGTGGTGCTTATGCCAACATTTCTGCATTTAACAAGTTAATGCACCCCAATAAAGTCAACTAAAACTTTAAAAGTAAATCTTTTCTTTTTTAAGTTTGGGGACCAAGATAGGATTTCCAACTTGTAAATTTTTTCAGATAAAGATATCTGAAAGTTGTACTACTAACTAACATCACTATCATTTTATGAAAGATAACAAAAGGAAGGACATAAAATAAGAATAAAAAGAAGTTGTCTAGCCGGTGTGGCTCAGCGCTTGAGCATTGACCTATGAACCAGGAGGTCACGGTTCAATTCCCGGTCAGTTCAGGCTTAATCCCCAGTAGGGGGCATGCAGGAGGCAGCCTATCAATGTGTCTCTCTCATCACTGATGTTTCTCTCTCTCTCTATCTATCTCTATCTCTTTTTCTCTCTCCTTCTATCTTCCTCTCTCTCTAAAATAAAGACATTTTTTTAAAAAACCAGTTAATGAACAGCTTGTTGATGACACTTTGCCCACTCTGACCCAATTTAGAAGGCTGCCAATAGGATAAGACATAAATATGCTACACTCTGCTTTCTGGGGTCACAGCTGTGTCTTCCCTAAGAGCTTTTTCTATCAGCCACTGGAGGAGTGTCTGATGTGAGAAGTCAGTACCGGTGGATGAGGCTGCCATGAGGGCCTGGCCTTTCAGAGCCTTGTTTCAGGTCCTGTGAGAGAGGTGAGTGGGGCATGGTACACTGAGCAGCCCAGGTTTGGCTTTGGGCCAGGCACTGAGTGGCAAACAAGAAGGAACACATTCCAGGAAGGCAAAGAGCCCTGCCAATGTGAAGGTGGCCCAGCAAGAAGGGCCTGCTGGGTGCGAGGTGCTCTTTGGCTCTGTGGAGGTCAGGCACACAGAGGGATGGATTCAGGTTTCTGGATTATCATTTCAGAGGCTTAACCACTTCCCTTCCTCTCACTGTCAGTGGACAAATCAGATGTAACTCTTAAATTGGAATCCTCTCTGCCCTGGGGTCCAGTCCCTTATCTCTAACTGAAGGAAGAGGGAAAAAGTGTTGTTACCTCCTGAAATCACACTTTGCAGGAGTCAGGTTTCTGTAATTCTGTGTCCGGAGTAAAAGGAGAGGCTACTGACAATGAGGGCAGGTCAGGGTGAAAATCCAAGATTTCTGTGCCCCTAATGGAAGAGAAGCTGAGCTCTCACCCCTGTGGACTCTGTATCCCCAAACACAAACATTCACATTGGTTTTTCATCCAGGCCAGCTCTGCCTTCCTACAGGCCTGACCTGCAGGCCGGGAGGGTCCTTAGGAATGCTTTCCTTTCAGAATCGCCTTGGGCCTTCCTCTGGGCTGCAGAAGAAGAGAAAGAGGAGATGAGACTAAAGGGTTCAGGAAAGAAATGGCCACGTGAGCCTGTCGGATAAGCAGTGCAGTGGACTTGGACCAGGCCTGGGCTCATTTTCACCCCAAAAGGGGACAGACAGGAGCGTTTCTTTGAGAAGGAATCAAGTCTGTTCCTCACCACCTGGGCTCCAGTTCCTGTTGGACTTTGCTGCCACCTAGTGGCTTAGTTGCATTTCTTCCCCTCACACGGAGACCAGCCTAAAGACCTGGCCTGTCTTGTCTTTCTTTGCCTTGTATCAACCCCTGATTCTGTGGCCCAGCAGCTAGGAGAGCCAAGCAGCACAGATTCACGACCTCACCCAGCTTGATAAGGGTCCTAATGCCATGACCAGCAGGTAGGAGGGCCAAGGCTGGGATGGCTGGGCACCTGGGTGGAGACAGTGAGGATGGGAGCAATGTCTTGCTCCCACGACTTCTCCTGCAAGATGCAGTTTTCCCCAGCTCTCCTCATTCCTGAAAGCCCTTTTCACTAGAACTCCTGCCCCTTCCATTACCCTTCCTTATATCTGGCTAAAGCCCATATTGCAAAACTGAAGCTCCTGCATTATTTATATACAAATATATATAAATTCATAGATATATATGTATATATATGCAAATTTTTTGTTTTTCCAAATTCAAGGCAGTTGTTTCTCCCTTATAAAGTTAACTCACTTCAACTTAAAAATATCAATGTGAAATTATATGCCCTCTCTGTGATTCTGCTACTATGGACCAGTCTCTAGGAATAGGGAAAGGGGGAAACATCGATCAGCTACTTCCCGCATGCCCTCTACTGACCAGGGCCTTTACCTATTTAAAATAGGGTTGTTTGCTGTTGTTGTTGAGTTGACATGTAGATTATCAGCCATATTTTTCCACACATTTCATCCACAGGTTTATTTCCTCTAGCAAAAAGAAGCACTGGTTTTAGCAAACACTGAATCTACTAGCTCTAAACTTTCAGATCTGAGCTGGGATCATATACAATCCAAACTCCCTTCTCCTGCTTACCTCTCCAACCTCTTTTTTTAATTTTTTTAAATTATAAAATACACATAAAATTTACCGTCTTAACCATTTCAACTGTATAGTTTAATAGTCTGAAGTGCATTCACGTTATTGTGCAACAACCACTACCATCCGTCTCCAGAACTCTTCATCTTGCAAAACTATACCCTTTAAACAATAACTCTCCATGCCCCTTCCTGCAGCCCCTGGCAACCACCATTCTACTTTCTGTTTATATGGATTTGACCACCCTAGGAACCTCATATAAGTAGAATCACATGGTATTTGTCTTTGTGTCTAGCTTATTTCACTTAGCATAATGTCCTCAAAGTCCATCCATGTGTCAGAATGTCCTTCCATTTTAAGGCTGAATAATATTGTATTTATACACCACATTTTGTTTATCTATTCATCTGTTGATAGACACTTGGGTTGCTTCTATCTTTTGACTATTGTGGATAGTGCTGCTATGAACATATGGCTCTTTGAAACCATTCAATTCTTTTGGGTATATACCCAGAAGCGGCATTACTGGATCATATAGTAGCTCTATTTTTAATGTTTTGAAGAACTGCCATACTGTTTCCACAGTGGCTACACCATTTTATATTCCTACAAACAGAATATAAGGGTTTTAATCTCTCTACATCCTCACCAATGTTGGTCATTTTCTGTTTCTTTGACAACAGCCATCCTAATGGGTGTGAAGTAATACCTGATAATGGCTCCTGTTTGCACTTCCCTAATAACTAATGATTGTGAGCATATTTTCATGTGCTTGTTTGCCATTTGTGTGTCTTCTTTGGAAAAATGTATATGCAAAACCTTTACCCATTTTTTAAATTAATTTTTAGAGAGAGAGAGGAAGGGGAAGAGAGAGAAACAATGATTTGTTGTTCAACTTATTTATGCATTCATTGTTTGATTCTTGTATGTGCCCTGACCAGGGATCAAACCTACAACCTTGGTGTATCCGGATGATGCTCTAATCAACTGAGCTACCCAGCCAGGGCCATTGGTTAATTCTTTTTTTTTTTTAAATGAATTT
This sequence comes from Cnephaeus nilssonii, assembly GCF_951640355.1. Classification (NCBI taxonomy): domain Eukaryota; kingdom Metazoa; phylum Chordata; class Mammalia; order Chiroptera; family Vespertilionidae; genus Cnephaeus; species Cnephaeus nilssonii. The sequence goes on along the minus strand of NC_137072.1, from coordinate 2,390,125 downwards.
ATTGATTTTTAGAGAGAGAGGAAGGGAGAGGAGGAGAGAGAGAGAGACATGCAACTTTCTGGTACACAGGATGACACCCAACTGAGCCACACTGACCAGGGCCATTGGTTGATTCTTGTATGTGAACTGACTGGGGATTGAACCTGCAACCTTGGTTCAATGCTCTACCCAACTGAGCTAACTGACCAGGGCCTTTACCTATTTAAAATAGGGTTGTTTGCTGTTGTTGTTGAGTTGACCTCTTCAACCTCTCTTCATGCCACTGTCCCACTTGATTAGTATCCTAGTGGCATGAAAAAAGATGTTTCTCAGAGACACATGTATTCGTTCCCACCTTTTACAGTTGCTAATCTATTTGCCAGGAATGCTCTTTTTACAGTTCCTCCAATGACTGGCTCCTCCTCCTTTAAGAACCAGCTGAAATGTCCCTTCAGAGAATCTTTCTTTTTTTAATACTCACCTGAGGATATTTTTTCCATTGATTTTTTAGGAAGAGTAGAAGAGAGAGGAAAAGACAGAGAGAAACATCGATGTGAGAGAAACACATCAATTGGTTGCCTCCTGCACAAGCCCTGACCTGGCTTCAGGCCTGAGGAGGAGCCTGCAACCAAGGTGCATGCCCCTGACCAGAATCAAATCTGGGACCCTTTGGTCCGCAGGCTGACGCTCTATCCCAGGGGTCCTCAAACTTTTTAAACAGGGGGCCAGTTCACTGTCCCTCAGACTGTTGGAGGGCCGGACTATATTTTTTTTTTCAATTTTTTTATTAAGGTATTATATGTGTACATATCTTACCATTGCCCTCCCCACACCCCCCTCCCATATATGCCCCCACCCCCCAGAGTTTTGCATCCATTGGTTATGCTTATATGCATGCATACAAGTCCTTTGATTGATCTCTTATCTCCCCCACCTCTCCCTAACCTTCCCCTTGTAATTTGACAGTCTGTTTGATGCTTTACTGTCTCTGTATCTATCTTTTTGTTCAAGATTATAATGTTCTTTATTATCCATAAATGAGTGAGATCATGTGGTATTTTTCTTTCATTGACTGACTTATTTCACTTAACATAATGTTCTCCAATTCCTCCCAGGTTGCTGCAAATGATGAGAACTCCTTCTTTTTTATGGCAGCATAGTATTCCATTGTGTAGATGTACCACAGTTTTCTGATCCAGTCATCTGCTGACGGGCACATAGGCTGTTTCCAAATCTTAGCTATGGTGAATTGTGCTGCTATGAACATAGGGGTGCATATATCCTTTCTAATTGGTGTTTCTAGTTTCTTCGGATATATTCCCAGGAGTGGGATTACTGGGTCAAATGGGAGTTCCATTTTCAGTTTTTTGAGGAAACTCCATACTGTTCTCCACAGTGGCTGCACCAGTCTGCAATCCCACCAGCAGTGCACGAGGGTTCCTTTTTCTCCGCATCCTCGCCAACACTTGTCGTTTGTTGATTTGTTGATGATAGCCATTCTGACAGGTGTGAGATGGTACCGCATTGTTGTTTTGATTTGCATCTCTCGGATAATTAGTGACGTTGAGCATGTTTTCATGTGTCTCTTGGCCTTCCTTCTGTCTTCTTTTGAAAAGATTCTATTTAGGTCTGTTGCCCTTTTTTTTATTGGATCATTTATCTTCCTTTTATTAAGTTGTATAAGCTGCCTGTAGATGTTGGAGATTAAACCTTTATCAGTGATGCCATTTGCAAATATGTTCTCCCATGCAGTGGGCCTTCTTGTTGTTTTGTTGATGGTTTCTTTTGCTGTGAAAAAGCTTTTTATTTTGATGTAGTCCCATTTGTTAATTTTCTCTTTAGCTTCCATTGCCCTAGGGGCAGTGTCAGTGAAGAATTTCTTTTGGCATATGTCTGACATTTTGCTGCCTGTGGATTGCTCTAGTATTTTTATGGTTTCCCGTCTTATGTTTAAGTCCTGTATCCATTTTGAGTTTATTTTTGTGTATGGCGTAAGTTGGTGATCAAGCTTCATTTTTTTGCATGTATCTGTCCAATTTTCCCAACACCATTTATTGAAGAGACTGTCTTTATTCCATTGTATGTTCATGCCTCCTTTGTCAAATATTAATTGAGCATAGTGGTTTGGGTCAATATCTGGATACTCTATTCTGTTCCATTGATCTATATGTCTGTTCTTGTGCCAGTACCAGGCTGTTTTGAGGACAGTGGCTTTGTAATACAGCTTGAAATCTGGTATTGAGATCCCTCCTACTTTATTCTTCTTTCTCAGGATTGCTGTGGCTATTCGGGGTCTTTTTTTATTCCAGATGAATTTTTGGAGAGTTCTTTCAAGGTCTGTGAAATATGCTGTTGGTATTTTAATGGGGAGTGCATTGAATCTATAGATTGCTTTGGGTAGTATGGACATTTTAATGATGTTGATTCTACCAATCCATGAACATGGTATGTTCTTCCATCTGTTTACGTCTTCCTCTATCTCTTTTTTCAGTGTCCTGTAGTTTTCCGTGTATAGGTCTTTTACCTCCTTAGTTAAGTTTATTCCTAGGTATCTTAATTTTTTTGGTGCGATGGTAAATGGGATTGCCTTTTTAGTCTCTCTGTCTGTAAGTTCACTATTGGTGTATAGAAAGGCCATAGATTTCTTGGCGTTAATTTTGTATCCTGCTACATTGCCGAATTCATTTATTAAGTCTATTAGTTTTTTGACGGAGTCTTTCGGATTTTTTATGTACAATATCATGTCGTCTGCAAATAAAGACAGCTTTACTTGTTCTTTTCCAATTTGGATGCCTTTTATTTCTTCTTCTTGTCTAATTGCAATGGCTAATACTTCCAGTACTATGTCAAACAGGAGTGGTGAGAGTGGGCATCCCTGTCTTGTTCCTGTTCTTAGGGGAAATGTTTTTAGTTTTTGTCCATTGAGTATGATGTTTGCTGTGGGTTTATCATATATAGCTTTTATTATGTTGAGGTATGAGCCATCTATTCCCACCTTGTTGAGAGTTTTTATCAAGAAAGGGTGTTGGATTTTGTCAAATGCTTTTTCTGCATCAATTGATATGACTATGTGATTTTTATCTTTCAATTTGTTTATGTGATGTATCACGTTTATTGATTTGCGGATATTGTACCATCCTTGCATTCCTGGGATAAATCCTACTTGGTCATGGTGTATGATCTTTCTGATGTACTGCTGGAGCCGATTTGCTAGAATTTTGTTGAGGATTTTGGCATCTATGTTCATGAGGGATATTGGTCTGTAATTCTCTTTCATTGTGTTGTCTTTATCTGGTTTTGGTATTAGGGTGATGCTGGCTTCATAGAAGGAGCTTGGAAGTGTTCCTTCCACTTGAATTTTTTGGAATAGTCTGAGGAGGATAGGTTTTAGTTCTTCCTTGAATGTTTGGTAAAACTCTCCTGTGAAGCCATCAGGCCCCGGGCTTTTGTTTGCCGGAAGCTTTTTGATGACTGCTTCAATTTCGTCCATAGTTATTGGCCTATTAAGCTGTTTAGATTCTTCTTGATTGATTTTTGGAAGGTTATATTTTTCTAGGAATATGTCCATTTCCTCCAGGTTGTCCAGTTTGTTGGAATAGAGTTGTTCGTAGTATTTTGTAACAATCCTTTGTATCTCAGCGGGGTCTGTTGTTATTTCACCTCTTTCATTTCTGATTTTGTTTATTTGGGTCCTCTCTCTTTGCTTCTTGGTGAGCCTGGCTAGAGGTCCATCAATCTTGTTTATCCTTTCAAAGAACCAGCTCTTGGTTTTGTTGATCTTATGTATTGTTTCTTTGGTCTCTATGTCATTTATCTCCGCTCTGATCTTTGTTATTTCCTTCCTTCTGGTTACACTGGGCTTTTCTTGCTGCTCTTTTTCTAGCTCTTTGAGTTGTAGGGTTAAGTAATTTATTACCATTGTTTCTTGTTTTTTGCAATAGGCCTGTAGAGCTATGAACTTCCCTCTCAAGACTGCTTTCGCTGTGTCCCATAGATTTTGGATTGTTGTGTTTTCATTGTCATTTGTTGCCATGATGTTTTTTATTTCTTCCTTGATCTCTCTGGTGACCCAGTCCTTGTTTAATAGCATGCTGTTTAGTCTCCATGTGTTTGATTTCTTTGGATTGTATTTATTGTAGTTGATTTCCAGTTTTATGCCACTGTGATCTGAGAAGATGCTTGATATAATTTCTATCTTCTTGAATTTGAAGAGACTTTGCCTGTGACCCAGCATATGGTCTATCTTTGAAAATGACCCATGTGCACTTGAGAAGAATGTATATTCTGTGGCTTTGGGGTGAAATGTTCTGAAGATGTCAATTAATTCCATCTGGTCTAGTGAGTCATTTAGGATTGCTGTTTCTTTGCTGATTTTTTGTTTAGAGGATTTGTCCAGTGGTGATAGTGGGGTATTAAAGTCTCCTACTATGAGTGTGTTGCTATTAATCTCTCCCTTGATATCCTCCAGGAGTTTTTTTATGTATTTGGGTGCTCCTATATTGGGAGCGTATATGTTTACCAGAATTATTTCTTCTTGTTGGATTTCTCCCTTTAGTATTATGAAGTGGCCTTCCTTATCTCTTGTTATGGCATTTACTTTGAGGTCTATTTTGTCAGATATAAGTATTGCTACCCCAGCTTTTTTTTCATTTCCATTTGCCTGAAAGATATTTTTCCATCCCTTCACTTTCAATCTGTGTGAGTCTCTTGTTCTGAGGTGGGTCTGTTGTAGACAGCATATATATGGGTCGTGTTTTTTTATCCATTCAGCTACTCGATGTCTTTTGATTGGAGCATTTAGTCCGTTTACATTTAAAGTTATTACTGAAAGGTATTTGTTTGCAGTCATATCTATTTTTGTGTCTGTATTCCTTCTTACCTGTTTATTTCTTCTTTTTACAGTATTCCCTTTAGCAATTCTTGCATTGCTGGTTTGGTGGTGATAAACTCCCTGAGGTTTTTTTTGTCTGCAAAGCTCCTGATTTCCCCTTCAATTTTGATTGATAGTCTTGCTGGATATAGTATTCTTGGATTCAGTCCTTTGCTTTGCAACACTTTGTATACCTCCTTCCATTCACTTCTAGCTTGTTGTGTTTCTGATGAGTAATCATTTGACAATCTGATGGGTGTTCCTTTGTAGGTAACTCTCTGTCTCTCTCTTGCCGCCTTTAGGATTCTCTCTTTATCATTTATATTTGCCATTGAAATTATGACATGTCTTGGTGTGGGTCTTTTGGGGTCGATCCTGCTTGGGACTCTCTTTACTTGCGTCACTTTTATCTTTCCCATATCCGGGAAGTTTTCTGTCATTATTTCTTCAAATAGATTTTCTAATCCCTGCTGCTCTTCTTGTCCTTCTGGCAGCCCTATTATACGCATGTTACTTCGTTTCATGTTGTCCCGAAGCTCCCTTAGGCTTTCCTCCTGCTTTTTAATTTTTTTCTCCAATTGCTGTTCAGCTTGAGCTTGTTTCTGTACCTGATCTTCTAACTCACTAATTCGGTCCTCTGCTTCTTGTAGTCTACTGTTGAAACTTTCCATGGTGTTTTTGATTGTAGCTATATCACTTTTCATTTCTTCCTGATTCTTGCATAAGTTGTTGATTTTCTCATCCATCCGATGTATAAATTCCATGACCATTACTCTGAATTCCTTTTCGGTCATGTTGCAAGCTTCATTTTCACTAATTTCCTTTCTTGGCGACTCCACATTTTCTTTCCTCTGTGAGTTATTTCGTTTCCCCATTCTGGCTATTACCAGAAAGCTCAAGCTTATGTTTGCGTGGACCTGGGCCGTGTGCTGTGGGGACTTCGCTCCACCCGAGTTTCACTGAAGTGCTCTGACACTAGGACGTGTGGCTGTCTTTGGTTGGTGGGAACCAGACTTGCCCAGGATCAGTGTCCCCAGTGTTCTGTGTGGTCTCGTGTGCACATTTAGAATCAGGGGCCCTGTCTGCACCACACTGTTGGTATGTGCCGAGAATGAGATCCTTAGCATGAGCCAGGAGTCAGAGTTTCCCTGTGTCTGCACCAAGACTCGAGTGTCAAAGTCTCTGTTGCCTTGTGCGGTTTCTCGTTGAGAATCAGGGTCCCTGTGTGTGCACGCACCAACAATTGGGGTCGCTGGCTCTTAGTGTGAATGCGCTGTGAGTCAGGGATCCCAGGCAGCTGTGTCCGGCGTGCCAAATTCCCTGAAGTGGAGCTGCGTCCTGTGTGTGCTCTCTCTGCTGAGCCAAACCGGCTAGAGCGCACTTTCTTAAAAACCTGAAGGTGAGCCGGCTCAGTGCACTCTCCCAAAGTCCCAGAAGGGGGGCGGAGTCCGTCCTGCACGCCAAATTCCCCAAAGGGAAGCCCCTCTGTGCAGGCTCTTAAGAATCTCCGAAGGGGGAGCTGTGACCCGCGAGCCAAATTCCCCCAAATTCCCCGAAGGGGAGCCCTCTGTGCGCACTGACAGATTTCCCCGACGGGGAGCTGCTTCTGTCCCGTGCGCGAGCGCGTGCCAAGTTCCCTAAGAGGGAGCGCGTCCCTGCGCCAAGCTCGGCAGCTTGGGCTGGGGGCGGGTCTATCCGTTACTATGGCGCTGTCTGTGCGCGCGCCTGTGAGCAGCTTGGGCGAGGGGCGCGTCTATCAGTTACTATGGCGCTTTCCGCACGCCTGTGGGCGCTCAGCAGCTTGGGGGAGGGGCAGCTCTATCAGTTACTATGGCGCTATCAGCGTGCCTGCGAGGAGGGGGATAGGCTCTTTGACTCACGGAAATCTGCCGGGAAGTCTGGATTCTTGTTGTTTGTTTGTCTGAAGTTGTGATAGCAGTTCTCTGTCCCCGGTGGCTGCAGGGTCCTGGTTTGTGTCAGAAGCCAGGATCCACATCTCAGGCAGCTCTGCTTCTCAAGATGGCGTGGTCTCTGCGTCCGCACCAGCCGCCGAGAAGTATCCGCTTTGTGCGCGGGGCTCCGCCGTCTAGGGCTGCCCTGTTCGGGAGCCCCTTGGAAGACCTGCAGACTCTAACTGACCCTATCTCATACACACACACACACCACACACATCTACACTCTCCTCTATGGGTTCCTCACTCACACTCTCTCTCTCCCTACCTTCCTGCCGGTCGCCATCTTTTCCGGACTATATTTTTTAAAAAAACTATGAAAAAATTCCTATGCACACTGCACATATCTTATTTTGAAGTAAAAAAAACAAAACGGCAAAAACACCCGCATGTGGCCCGCGGGCCGTAGTTTGAGGATGCCTGCTCTATCCACTGAGCCAAACAGCCAGGGCCAGAGAATCTTTCTTGACCATCCATCTAAAGCCATCTTCTTATTTAATCTCATATCACTGTTTCTTTCCTTCCTGGAATTTAATCACCATCTGCAATTACCTCATTTGTTTACATATTTACTTGGAACTTACATTTACATGGAATGCAAGTGCCAGGGAGATGCAGAAATACTGCCTAGTGTGGTCACTGCTACAACCAGGGCCCAGCATAGTACCTGGCACACAGTCTGGGCTCCATATTTACTGAATGAATGAATTCCTACTAATCTGGGTTTGATGTCATAGAAAAGGTCACAGGAATTTTCTGGTGCTGAGTTCCAGACTTTAATTCTTGAGTCAGAAGCATAGTACTATTAAAATCATGGACATTGCTTTAGTTGCCCAGAAGAAATGGGGGAGCATTCTCTGTGTCTCCCCAACAGAGACAGAGACTGTGGTGGTTTGCTGTGGCCATCCTACCCTTCACCATGTGCCTGAAGTATGAGTTAGCTTCACAAATCTCAAAGTCCTGTGAGATTTGCAGAATACTTGGGATTCTGGGGCTGACTCGGGCTTTATCAGTCTCGTTGGTGCCAGATATGTCAGTAAGAGTATTTTTAGTGAGTAGTCAAAAGATAAAAATGAACTTTCCATATCACAGGACACTAAAAAAAATCAGAATTATTTTATTTAAAAATGTTTTCAAAGGCTAATGCCATAGTGGAACAACCCAAGGATAGTTGAACCAAACTCTCAGGGAATTAGAGGCGCCAATGCAGGCAGGTCTGTATAAATACCCATAGTTTACAAATGAGCACAGCAGAAGGGACACTGGCCCCAGAGAACCAGTCTGGAATACAAAAGGGAGAAACAGAGAGAGGACCCTCCAGAGGGACAGGCACACCCAAACCACTGAAAGCCCTAGAACCTACAAGGGCCTCCAAAGCCACCTGCCCTGCAGCATGCCTCTCGCCCTTTCTGAGCCTGGGACATGGCTGTCGGTCGACTGTTCATCAGCATCTTGGCCCAGCCACCCATGACTTGGCATCTCTCATGGCCTCTGGTTCAACTTAGCAAGGCTCAGAGAATGGATCTATTCTCCTCACCCTTCCGCAAGGACCAGGAAGGTGAGGCTCTAGGGCAAGTAGGATTATTTTCCTGAAAATAGGATGAAAAGGAGTGATGAAGAGGCCTGGTTCCAGAAAAGGGTGGGTATCCATCCGCGTGGCAGTGTGGAGAAAACGGAACAGCGAGTGTCACCTGAGATATGCAGGTTTGGTTCAAGCAACCCACAGGCCAGGCTCCAAATTTAATCCTACAACTTGGCATGGGGAGGGGATGAAGAGACCTTGAGTTTGAGCTTTGGAAGTTGTCACCTACCATCAGTCCCTCCAGTCCTCATTTGGGTTTGTCATAAACAGGACAGATAAGCATGGTTCTGTAAAAAATAATTTCCACTTGGACTTCTTCCCGGTTAACCTCTCAGGTGCCTGAAAAGGGGAAAACAGTGGCTATTTTTGACACCACTCACCCCATCACCAGTGACTTTCCCCGATGCTGCTGACCTCCTCACTAAGGCCCTTACAGAACCTTCAAAATCACTGTCTTAGCAGAAGGACTTGTGGGGAGAGCAGGCCAGAGTTCTGGGGCACAGCGACGCTTTTTATACTAAAGACGACCTGACAGAGAAGGAGGAGTCTCTACGGCAAAGCCACTACTGTGTTTACCCTTCCAGCCTCTACCTCTGTTGTCCCTGAAAGTATCAAACAGACCCCCCTGGCTTGGTCCCTGTACTGTACCGGGCACACTTTGGGCATCTCCACTTTATTCATGGATAACAGGCCCCATGGAGTGGCTACAGGTGATACGAGTGATTTCTGCCCTATAGTGGCCCAACACCACCTTACCCAGCTACCCAGCAAAGCCTCCCAACAGGCTGCTATTGGCCACATCCAAGATCCAGGCAGTCAGGCAGAGAAAAAATAAACAATACTGAAGATCAAAGCCACCACCCTTGTCATACCTACTTTCCACCTGGGCATCTTGGAAATGGTTGCGTACACCAAGGGGAGATCCAGTACCAGTCTATGATCAAAGGCCCTGCTACACCTGTCTCACCAGGAAGTGGCAACTGAGGATATGGAATGCTCTGTTCTTCGCGGCTCCGGCCACTGTCCGCTGCTCCAGTCATGTCCTCTCCGCCTCTTCATGAGTGGCCAGAACAGTCTCAGCACAGAGCACAAATATTCCTTTCTTGAAGGAATCCTGGCTACAAGCCCTTTCATAATTTGCCCCCACTCCCCTGCAGTCTGCCCTAGGCCAGATGGGTCCCTGCAGAGAAGTCCTTTGCCCCAAAGCAGGGACTCTCAGTATGTGGGGAGAGAGAAGAGCCCACACTGGTGGTTTGGGTTCGAGCTCTGTCCCACCACTGGAGTGAGCCATGTGACAGTCAGAGAGCTGCATTCCAGGTATCAAAGCACGGCCTTTGTCCCTCGGGGTGGTCTGTGTGCCAGAACTGTTTCTAAGGAACAAAGTAAATTTTTTCCCACGTAAATGATTGTTGAATCTCAGTGTACAGAATTCCTCAGCTGGTTCTAAAAACCTGGCTTTTTGTCTGAGTTCAAAAATTGTAGGAGCTTTGTAAAGAGGTACTTCAGATCACTCATTGGAGGAAGGAGAAGAGTCGGGGAAGAGGAGGGATCTGGAATGTTTTCCTTCATAGTCAGTTCCAGCACATCAGCAGCATCAGAAACCAAGGGGACCGTTGATGGAACCTTAGCACCCAAGGCATTCTTCTTGGAAGAGGGGGACAAAGGCCAAGTGGCTGTTACCTGCACATAGGAGAGATGCCTAGATCAGAGAAAGGGCTTAGAAAGTAGAGAATTAGGTCACTGAAGCCTCCCCCTACCCTCCATAAAGGGGGTCAGGTGGGATCTGTGTACCCCACATATTCTGCCCAATCTTGCTTGGGGCCATCAAGCCAGCTTATCAAGGGTAGGGCCGATTCAGCCGAGGTAACAAGCAGCCTGGCTGTAGGTTTTGGTCCCGGTCTTAGCCCTGAACCCCAGGGCTAAGGGAAGAGAAAGGCCATCACCTGTGCCCAGGGACTGGGCCAGCCCAATTCAGGGAGCGTAACTGCTGTTCCAGCCGGGAAATGCGGAATGCCAGGTAGGATGAGGACACGACCAAGAAGCAGATCCTGGAGAAAAAGGGGGCAAGAGTTTTTCTCGTCTAGAAAAAGGGCACTTTTAGAGGCTCACCAAAAGTAGGAGTGGGACTAAGCTCCTCTTGCAATTGGAAGAATTAAAGAACCCTTTGCCCTGCAGCCATGTTCAAGCCTGGATATCTTTCATTCCAAAGGCCACATGGGGATCCTGAGACTCATCTCCATGGCGTTCAAAGCCCAGCAGGAGTTCTGGGTTCTTCAGCTGATCCCACCTTCCCTCTGACCAGCCACCTTGGTCCTACACTTCCTCTGGGAGACTAAGATTATCCCCTAAGGTGGTAGGCCCCAGTCAGCAGAGCCAGAGGATGCTGATGAGGTAAGGTGAGAGGAACCAGGGGCTGGCTGTTCATGAAGCATCCCACCATGCTCACTATCTGCTGGTCCTCAGGCAGAGTTACAGATGAGTCTGGGGTACCAGAAACTGCCCTAATGGTGGGCAGCAAGAAGGCCATGGCTTTCCTAGACTACCTGATGGCCCTCCCCAATTTGCCAGCCTTCTCCAATCCTATACAACTTTTCCTTTTCTCAACAGTTTCACCTCCTGCCCCTCCCCATTGCACAGCCTTAGTCCTAAATTACAAGATTGTAAACATAAGACTGGAAGTAATTCCCCCACAGGAGGGCCTGCCTGCCAGGTGGCCTCCAGACACCACCCAGGAGCTTGCAGTTGACTCAGAACCCTCCCCTTCCTCTGGACAGTGACCTCCTCACCCGCGAAGGCCCCTCCTCCAAACACCCGCACACCCCCTCCTCTAAACAATCACCTACAGCACGAAGAAGACCTTGAGGAGCTGGTAATTCCAGAGCCTCAGCTCTTCGTTGCTCCTGGGCTCCTCCTCCAGTGTCTCCTCCTCACAGACAGCATTTTCTGCAATAAGAGAGCAGTTACTCATCTTCCTGGGACAGCAGGACCCCAGCTCAGCATGGGGCATGCCAACCTCCTGCCGTTCTCTGAAGCTGCTTGGGCTCTTGGCTTTCCCTTATGGATTTGGAGAAAGAAACAGCTCTCAGAAGCCCCATTGGCAGTGATGACCGCTTTTCACAGAAGTGGGAGGAGAAGAAGCCTGGTCTTTGCATGCTGTTACCATGGGACAAGGCCCCTGAACTCACCAGACCCTGGAGGTTTCCTGGAGGAGAAGAAGCTGTCTGGGGAGTCCATGGATGCTGGAGGGATACAAGGGATGCTGCCTGGGAGGGACAGGGACCTGGAGGCAGGGCATAGTTTTCTCCACTTCATCTCAGGGATCAGGACTTCCTGCAGAAAAAGCAGAAGCTGTCTCACCACGGCCCTTGGGATCTTATTTGCCCTAAGGTGCCCCCACCACGTTATCAAAGATTTCTCTGTATATTTCCAACATAGATGCCTAGCAGTACAGGAAGCAGGTACGTGGGAAGGGGGAAACCATTGCACAGCAATCACGTGTCTCTCCTGTCTGCTTCCTTGCTGTAACCAGCTACTCTTCCAGGGAACAATGTCTTTGAAGACTGCTAGTGTAGATCCAAGATATAAGTCCACTGAAGTATATGGTCAGATCAGCTGGGTCTGAGAAAGCCCAGCACAACCTATCTTAGATGGTATAAGGCATGACTTCTAATCTGTGCTCTAAGTCTAAGCATGTCAACGATCTTGGCAGTGGGCACTTAAGGTCCCCATCAACAAAAATGGGAACATCACCTTCTATCTCCTTGCATGGTATTGTGCATACTGCATGCTTGCCTGACTGCTGTAGTTACTGAAGAAGGCTTCAAACACCCTGGGGCCATTTTCACCCCCATTCCTGCTCTAGAAACTCAGCTCGACTTACCCTGAACCCCAGCTGCCAAAGGAAACTGCTGGGACCTCAGCAACTCTAAAATGAGTCTGTCTGGGTTCTACATTAGTAGCCTTTGAAGTTCTTCCCCAGGGACATCTCTATCCCCTTAAAGTCCCTCCTGACTTTGCTGAAAGGAAGAGGAGGGGTCACTGGCTCCATGCCTGTACAGTGTGAGATTCAACCTGGACACTGTTCTGGGACCTAGACATCTGTTCTACTCATAAAATCAGCACATCTGCCAGGACCTGGTGGCTCTGCGTGGTTGGAGTGTGGCAGGTCTAGGAGAACCCTGACAGCATGACTGCTGGCTCTTGAGCCTGGTGCCTCAGTTCTACATGGTGGGCCCTGCCTGGGAGGCCTGAAGGCTTAGAACCACAGGCAATCTCAAGCCAGCAGCTTTTGCTCCCAGCCTCAGCTCTCACCAGAGACTCGCACTCAGGTTCCTCTGAAAATTCTCTTACACTCAGACTCTTCTTGCCGGAAGGCTGAGGAGGAAAGGGAACAGAAGTTACTTGTCCATCTGGAACAGCGAAGATCAGGCATGGGGAAGCATTACCTCCATTTTGGATCAGATGGAGCCTAGCTCCCATAGTTTGCAGGGGTGCCCTATCTAATGCTGGAGCAGAGGGTCAAGTCTAAGGCAACCTACTCTCCCCTGCTGCTGCTCCTCCCCCTTTCTTACCATAGGCCAGAGAGAGCTATAGGCATCCTGGGAAGCAGCCCCATGCTCCTGACTGTCTTTCTATACACAGAAGAAGCACAAGTGAGGGCATCTACATGGGGACATACGAAGGTCACTGGCCTCAAAGAGACATGTTCACAAATACAGACACACAGTCCCAGGACTGCCTCTGATCCACTGAGCCTGAGCCTGTTACTCCCCTCTCCCTGCCCCTGTTCCCTGTGCTGAAGAAATGGGCTACCCTCCCCAACAGCCTTGTCCCAAAACTCCAGTCCAGGCCCGAGAAGCCTCTCTGGCCTGACTCCTGCCCCTGAGCTCCGTACCTGTAGGTGCGTGCAGACCCTCCTCAGCATGTCATATACACTGTCCCGGGAGAGCAGCGACACAAAAACATACTGGGACATGGAAAGAAAACAAAGGCGTGAGAGTGTGCTGAGTCAGGCTGTGGGCTCCTGGGGCTGCGACGGGGAGACTAACAAGAGAGTGTGGCTCAGAGACTCACTGACCTTCTGGCTAGTGTTGGTGGTGATGGCCAGGCCATTGGGAAGGAGTCGTGCCATCTTGTGTTTTTTGACCATTTGCACAGACACCACAGGAATGACCACCTGAGGGAGGAGAGGCATGGTTCCTTCAGAACTCATTCCCAAGGACGCGGTCCCTTTGCTTCCAGAACAGGGCCCAGCCCAGCGTGCAGTGAGCCAAGCACGGGCACCATGGAGAAGCCTGGACCTATGTGGGAGAGCGTGAACCTCCCCCTCCCATACACGTTCCCCTTCCAGGTACCCGCACCATGCCCAGCCTTGGCAGCTCATGTCACTCAGACTTTCACCCTCTTACCCAGGAGGCCAAGGATGGCTGTTCTGTTGAATCCTGTCTAATAATGGAGCTCCCTGAGCTATGTCCTGACCACATCTACATCACACTCTGATTCTAACGGCATTTCAGAGGCAGAATAATTTGTCTGTGAACTGTTCAGGCCAACTCAGGCCCGATGTAGAGTCTAGACTCGGGGCCTCTGTTTTGGAAGGGGTGCATTGACACCAGGTGAGATGCCTCTTCGCTGTTCCTCCAACCAGTGAGGGGCCTCACCAGCAGCAGGAGGACAGGTGTGACTCAAGGCATGCCTGCAGGGCAGGGGCCCCTCTCTTTCCTGGGCTGGGGCAGGGATCTCACTGGACTATGGCAGCCCTTACCACTCATTACTACCTTGATATCCTTGCCAAAGAGGCTGGCATGGAAGCAGAGCCAGTTGGGGGAGATATAGAGCCGGCCCTGAAGAAGGAGGTCCCTCTGGAGGGCACAGGAACACACTGGGAAGTCACAAAAGAGAAGACTACCATGAGCAAGGTCTGTTGGGAAGCCCCAAGGCCTGGGTCCTCACAGTGAAGAGTCGAGAGTCTAGCCTCAGGAACTGTCTTCCTCCTTAGAACCCGACTTCCCAAATAGCCCATCCTCCAGTACCCCGAGTCCTTTCCTGAGAGTCCTAACTGCCCCCACTCCACCCCAGCAGACTGCTAGATGTTTCCTCTTTCTCCATCTATGTCTCAAATGGTTCAGACAGGTTTCTGCCCTGGTTCCACTCAAGCATGGATTCTCACTCCCTCAGGCAGAATGCCCTGCCCTGCCCTTTCCTACCTACAGAGAGGACCCTGATTGTTCAGTGAGAGGCCTGACAGGAAAGAATCATCACTGATAAGAACATAACAGAAATAATATTTGGAAGCCCTTTAGTTTCCTCAAGAAAACTTTCATAAATTCAAATCTATATTCCAAACCAGTCCAGTCTTCTCACACTTTTGAAGAAAAAAGACCCAACCACATCCAAAGGGCAGCCAGTTCCCATTTCTAAATTGTGAGGACAGTACCTGGGCCTCAGGCACTACAGGCACCTGCCCAGGCATACCAGGGACACAGCTCACCTTTGAGAACCACCTCTTCCAAGGGGATGTCCTTGAACAGCTTGTGGTATTGCTGGTTGTATTTACTTAGTAGTGTCTGCAAACACAGGGGCTTGGGCTGAGAAGTCCTGGGAGATCACAACACCAAAGGGGCCTTGCTCCAGCCACCAGGAAATACTGCCACAGGGCCCCCTGGAGACTGAGCATGAAGTCACTGGTAAATAGCCAGTGGGTGTAGAGGGCTCAGTTCCAAGCACAGCTTGACTCCTGGTGATTCTGGGTCCTAATAGGCAGCCTGTGACTGGAGGGGAATGCACCACTCCCACCCAGGAGGAACACCACTCAGGTGGCCAAGGAGCCAGCAGTCACTGAATTCAGGCAGCCCAGGGCCCCTTCCTTGCTGGGCAGCAAGAAGTCAGCCTCCACACACTTACCCCTTCTCGACTGTATTTCTTTATCTCTTCACCCTTCAAGCCTTCTGGCCAGTGCAGACTGCAAAGGAGACATTCCATTCTAGGGACAAGGCACCCTTGAGTCCAACCCATGGATCCTCAGTGCCAATTCTGCCCTGGCTTCAAGCCAGAAGCTTAGGGCAGAGATTGGAGAGGAGTACTCTAGAGGCCACAGCAGTGATAAGCACAGCAAGCAAATAGCTCGACCCTGGGGAAGGATACTCCTGGATGCACAGAGGGGTTGCACAAAGGGGTCTCAGTGGCCCCTCCTCCCAGAGAGCTGAGAGCAGTGATCCCCCGACCCCCCTGCCAAGAGATTTGCTCAGCCTGAGCTTAGATCTCTCAGAGATGCTTAGGAGCCATCCACCCCTGGATGTCAAAAACCCTTTCTTATTTCTCTGGCCAAGAGGTAAGCAGAGAAGCAGACCCAAGAATCAATGAACAGTAGGCACAGGGATGAGGATCAGTTTGGGGAGGGGGTGATATGGAGGTGTCAGACTCACAGCTCCGGGGCCTGACCATGAGCCATGATCCCGGCAGAACTGCCTCCTAGCAGCCTCCTCTTGGTGGCCTGGAGCTCTGTGGTGAGGAGTTCGGCAGACTCACCTGACCTGAAGGAGGCTACCAGGCTGGGAGAAATGGGGTGGTGCTGAAATGCAAACCTTGTCCTAGCCAAATTGGCCTGAGGACAGGTGGGCAGGGGAGGAGGCTGGTAACCTGAGCTGCCTGGACTCTGCTAGGTCCCAGTGCACTGGGTCAGGCCTGGGAGTGGGAGGAAGAGGCCCTGGGCAGCCTATACTAGACCTAACATCTTATCTCAGCCTCACAGTCCCATTTCTATCAGGTTACCTCCTGAGGGCTTTCCACCCTCAATCCACATGCATATCTGACTTGGGGAAGGGGGCTCACCTGGAGTCCGGGGTTGTCTGAACCCTGTCTAGTTTCTCTGTGCAGAACAGGGGGCTCTTCAGAGAAGTCATCTTCCTATGCATCTGTTAGTTACTAGGAAGAAACAGGCCCACATCAGGAAGGGAGTTTTCACAGGGACACTTTTCCCTACTAGCTCCACCATACCCAGGGCAGCCTGCCTGCCACCCAAGACTGGCCCTGCTATTTAGGGTGGGGTTGAAGACATTGCAGCCCGGAGGCAGCAGCTCCGGCAGGGGTTCTGTGCAGCTGACTAGGTGGGAGTCTTAACTAGTTGTCTTCTCTAGAAGCCTGAAGTTCAGCTTGTTACTGGGCCAGAAGAAAGTCAATCTACCTCATCCGAGCACCAGGCAGTTAGGCCTCTGGCCCCAACTTTAAGGCACACTGGGAGGGAGGAGTCTGAGATTTACTCAAGGCTGAAAGCAAGTTTCTGAGGGACCCAAGCAGCATTATCCTAAACCAGGGGTGGGGAACATATAAGGACCTCGAAATAATTTGGTCTGGCCCCACCAAGGCATTAGGGGTGAGTTAATTAAATGTTTTACCAACTACAGCAGGCTAATTTTTTTTATAATAAATCTTTATGGTTCAGATTATTACAGGTATTCCTCTCCCCCTCCCCCCATAGCTCCCCTCCACTTGATTCCCCACCCACCCACCCCCATGCCCTTACCCCCCGCCACTGTCTTCATCCATAGGTGTAAGATTTTTGTCCAATCTCTTCCGGCACCCCTCAGACCCCCTTCCCCCTGAGAATTGTCCGTCCCCTCTCTTTCTATGCCCCTGATTCTATTATATTCACCAGTCCATTCTGTTCTTCAGAATTTTTATTCACTTGATTTTTAGATTCACTTGCTGGTAGGTAGGTATTTGATATCTTTTTGTTGTTCATAATTTTTACCTTTATCTTTTTCTTCTTCTTCCTCTTCTTAAAGAATACCCTTCAGCATTTCATGTAATCCTGGTTTGGTGGTGATGAACTCCTTTAGCTTTTTCTTGTCTGTGAAGCTCTTCATCTGACCTTCAATTCTGAATGATAGCTTTGCTGGGTAGAGTAATCTTGGTTGTAGGTTCTTGCTGTTCATCACTTTGAATATTTCTTGCCACTCCCTTCTGGCCTGCATAGTTTCTGTTGATAAATCAGTTGACAGTCGTATGGGTACTCCTTTGTAGGTAACTAACTGTTTTTCTCTTGCTGCTTTTAATATTCTCTCTTTGTCTTTTGCCCTTGGCATTTTAATTATGATGTGTCTTGGTATGGTCCTCTTTGGATTCCTCTTGTTTGGGGTTCTGTGCGCTTCCTGAACTTGTAAGTCTACTTCTTTCACCAGGTGGGGGAAGTTTTCTGTCATTTCTTCAAATAGATTTTTTAATATCTTGCTCTCTCTCTTCTTCTGGCACCCCAAAAATTCAGATGTTGGTACGCTTAAAGCCATCCCTGAGGCTCTTTACGCTATCCTCACACTTTTGGATTCTTCTTTCTTTCCGCCTCTCTGGTTGGGTGTTTTTTGCTTTCTCATATTCCAGATCTTTGGTTTGACTCTTGGGGTACGGTGATCTACAGTTGAGTTTCTGTATATTCTTTATTTCAGACAGTGTATGCTTAATTTCTGACTAGTCCTTTTCCATTTTTTTGGCATTCTCATTAAGGTCCTTGAAGGTCTCACTAAGTTCCTTGGAGGTTTCTTCAAGTTTCTCAGCAGTTTTTAGAAGATTCTTGAGTAACCTTATAAATGTGGTTCTGAACACTGTGTCGTCCAGTAGTTTACTTTCCTCCATCTCTCCTATTCGTGACATGCTTCAGTGTCTCCGCATTTTGGCTGCCTCCCTGTGTTGATGGAGTGGCTTTGTGTGGTCAGTGACCTATAGGGGCCGGTAGCTCAGCTTCCCCAATCACTCTAGGTGGTCACTCTTGGTACACCCCTTTGTGGGCTGAGTGCAAAGTCTCGGTGTAATTGAGCCTTGATTGCTGTTGGTACACTGGGAGGAATTGACCTCCAGGCCAATTGTCTGTGAGGACCTGCTGTGTCTATAATGGAAGCACTGCTGCGCTGGAGACACGCTTGTGGTACAGGGCTTGTTTGAGTCGGGCTTTGGTGCTCACTGAGTCCGCCTCCCGAATGTGTCACTTATGGATGTGAGGAGTTGAAATCTGGTGTCTCACACTGACCACTAGGTACACTGGCTTCTGGATCTCCAATGGGGTGCAGTTCAGCTACTGTCTGAGGCCACCCTGCAGGAGCTACAGCGAGAACTGCCGTCCTCTCCTCCCTGCTTGGAGCTTGGAGGCTTTGGAGCTGTCTGTACCGGGTTGCAAGTTTACTAGTTTAAACTGCAATAGAGAAGGCCATTCATATGCAAAAGCCGCTGCTAGGAGCTTGGGTGTGTTTGTAGATTGTGCGGGGTGGAGTCTCAGGGCATCACTAGGCTAGGGCGTGGCAAATAGCGATGACTGGCAGTGAGCCGCCTCCAACCGTGTCCCTGCGTCTCGTGTCCCAGCACAGCCAACAATTGTACCTCCACACAGCTCTGCTAGCAAGCCACCCTCACTCTCCGACCCGATGGCAGACAGCCCAGTCTCTCCCCAGAAACTGGATTTCAGAGAGATTGGGAGCTTGTCTCTCTTCGGATTGAAGAAAGCAATGCCCGCTGCCAGCTGGGTTCCGCCGCCAGCCCGTATCACGCGTGCGCTCCCCTGTACCTCAGTTTTTCAAAATTTGTGCCCTGCTTGCTCCCCTCTCTTTCGGTCTAGTTGTAGAGCTTCCACTCACAGCAGGCTAATTTTTAAGTTGATAATTTTATATGGCCCTCAAGTGATGTTATAAATATCCAAATGGCCCTTGGCAGAAAAAAGGTTCCCACCCCTACCCTAAACCTCTGGGTTCTGAGAAAGGATGCCAAACAGGAGGCCTTATCAAAGCTGAGGAGCTGATGCAGTGGATGGTGTGAGAGTGGACTCTAGTCAACCTACAGGTTAAATGTGAGCCGGGAAGGGAGGGGCTGCCTCACACCAGTAAGTCACCATTGGTTTTCTTTGAACAATCTGGGTAGCTCAGTGTGAAAGCCAAACCATCTCCAGAGAGGCCCGACTGGCATGGGTTAGTGGTTGAGTGGCATGGTTTGATTCTCAGTCTGGGCTTGTGGCTCAATCCCTAGTGTGAGGCATGCAGGAGACAGCTGATCAATGACTCTCTCATCATTGATACTTCCATATCTCTCTCCCTCTCCCTCCTCTCTGAAATCACTAAATATATATATATATATATATATATATATATATATATATATATATGTCCTACCTAATAAAAGAGTAATATGCAAATTGACCATACCTTCACTACACCCACAAGCCATGCCCACCAGCCACACCCACCAGGAAACCATCCCCCGGAGGCTTTCCCGGCCTTGGTCACCAGCGGGGATCGCAGGCAACTGGGGGTCCGCTCCTGCGAGGGCATCTGCTCCTGTGGGGGATTGCAGGGAGCTGGGGTCTCCTGCCCAATGGGTGGTGTCTGCGGTCACAGGGAGCTGGAGGTCCCCTTCCCAGGCCTAAAGCTTCGGCAAGAGGCTTTAGGCCTGGGCAGGGCACAGCCCTCCATTGGTGTGAACTATAGAGGAAACACTTTTTCTGACTGCACATTGGCTAAGCTTCCTGTATGCCACTGGTAATATTCTTAGTAACTTGGGTAATAAGAATCCAAAAAGGTGATCTAGGGTTTTTCCATCACACTTCTGGAGAAAAAAATGAAGGTCCGCTGCTGGAAGGCTAAGAAATGTCATATCCTGCCCTAGCCGGTTTGACTCAGTGGATAGAGCCTCGGCCTGCCGACTGCAGGGTCTGGGTTGATTCTGATCAAGGGCATGTACCTAGGTTGCAGGCTCCTCCATGGCTGGGGCCCAGATCAGGGCTCATGCAGGAGGCAACCAATCAAAGTGTTCCTCTCACTTTGATGTTTCTCTCTGTCTTTCCATTTCTCTTCCACATTCTCTAAAAGTCAATAGAAACATATCCTTAGACGAGGATAAAAAGAAAAAAGAAAGAAAGAAATGCATATCCTATGAAAGACACATCTTGAAAATGCCTAAAGAAAGTTGTCATTTTTTCTTGGTGAAGGGACTGGGGTCATGTTGATGAAAACACCTTGGTAGCTGCGGTGACTGGCAGTGGCTGCAGCAGCGGGGTGATGGGGCTGGTGCCTTCCCCTGACCAGCCCGGTTGCCTCCCACAAAGGGAGGCCAGACTGGGGCTTAGGCACGCTTCCCGTGGGGATCGGGCCTAAGCCATCAGTAGGACATCCCCTGAGGGCTCCCAGTATGTGAGAGGGGGCATGTTGGGCTGAGGGACCCCCACTCCCAGTGCACGAATTTCGTGCACCGGGCCCCTAGTATATATATTAAATGTCCAAAGAGAAGGTCCTAGAAGGAGGAGACACCCTCTTCCTG
The DNA here is from genome assembly GCF_951640355.1 of Cnephaeus nilssonii. Lineage (NCBI taxonomy): Eukaryota > Metazoa > Chordata > Mammalia > Chiroptera > Vespertilionidae > Cnephaeus > Cnephaeus nilssonii. The sequence continues at coordinate 2,369,451 of NC_137072.1, read as the reverse complement.
GGCAGAGAGGGCTGGTCCCTCAGTGGCCTTTGAATTCATTCATGCCTCCACTAAGTGGTTCCAAACAATAAGGTTCCCTGCTTTCTGCCCCTCCAGGGAAGACAGGATTGAAATCAATAAAGGCTGAGCAGTCAAACTAGCCCCCAGCTGGGTGGGCCCAGGGGCTGATGGGAAGAGAGTGTGGCCAAGAAGCAGAGCCAAGGCAAGACGCAGTGGTGGGAATAGCTAACAAAGTCCTGTGCTATGGTCTCTCAGCAGATAAGGAGCTAGAACCTGCACATCTCAGCACTCAGTTGCTTTCAGCTCTGCCCCCCCCTCCATGCACGAATTTCGTGCACCAGGCCTCTAGTATAAATATAAACTCAGGCAAGTCAAAGTTCTCTCAGCACTCACATCAGCTCTCAGCTCTGTGACTCAGGCAAGTCAAAGTTCTCTCCCTCAAGGACAGAGCTACAGCCCAGTGTTGTCCTGTACACCAAAAGGGTGTGGGTTTGATCCCCAGTTGGGGTGCGTGTGGGAGGCAAAACCATCAATGTTTCTCTCCCTCTCCCTTCCTCTCTCTCTAAAATAAACAAAAACATATCCTTGAGTGAGGATTTAAAACAATAACAACAGAGTTACAGACTCAGCAGAGATCTGCCAGGACCCTCAGAGATTATTTAGTCTGACCCCTTTCACCATGCCATTGTACAGATTAGGAAATGGAGACCTCGCAGGGGACAGGCTGCATGCAATGTCACAGCCATCTGACCTGATGACCTTACCTACAAAATTAGCCCAGCCACAGCTGTAACCTGGTGATCCCTGCCTCAGTCTTATGGAGAGTTTTGAGATAGACATAAACATGTATTTCCTGAATCTTGCAAAGTGACAGATTGTACCAATAATAGTGATTTGACCCTTTGACTCCCAAAGTTAATTTTAGAATTTATTTGGTTCCATCATTTCACATTTCATGGAGATTTTTTCCTTCCTAGTTTTTTTATTAATGCTCATTATGGAGAGTATCCTACTTAATAATAGAGTAATATGCAAATTGACAGCACCTTCACTACGCCTAAGCCACACCCACCAGCCAATCAGGAGCAAATAACCCAACCAAGATGGCTACAGCCACTGAGAGTGGGAGGGTTTCCGTAGTAACAAAAGAAGACAAGCTTTCCGCACCTCCTGTTGCCGGCCTAAGCCTCCACTCAAGGCTACAAAGTTTCAATTGTAGAAGGTGAATTAACTCCAACAGAAATGGCTGCCGGCCGCGGAGCGAGCAGCAAGCTTGGCTTTGCTCCAGGCTACAAAGTTTCAATTGTAGAAGGTAAATAAATTCCAGATACCAGGGCCTCCTCTTGGGTCGCCAGGGGGCGTGGCCGGCCTGCAAACCACCACAGGCCCCTCGCTCAGGCCGCCCCACACCCCAAGGGAACCTCCACCCTTCAGGGTAAACCAGTCAGCCCCCACCCATGCACCTGGCCTCTATCCTATCTAATAAAAGAGTAATATGCAGATTGACCATCACTGCAACACACAATATAGCTGCCCCCATGTGGTCAAAGATCCTGCCCCCATGTGGACACAAGATGGCCACCACAAGATGGCCAGCAAGGGAGGGCAGTTGGGAGGCACCAGGCCTGCAAGGGAGGGCAGTTGGAGGCAATCAACCCTTCAGGGGAGGGCAGATAGGGGTGACCAGGCTGGCAGAGGAGGGAAGTTGGGCACAAACAGGCTGGCTGGGGAGCAGTTAGGCATCAATCAGGCTGGCAGCGGAGTGGTTAGGGGGTGATCAGGCTGGCAGGCAGAAGCGGTTAGGGGCAATCAGGAAGGCAGGCCGGTGATCAGTTGGGAGCCAGCAGTCCTGGATTGTGAGAGGGATGTCCAACTGCCCATTTAGGCCCGATCTCTAGGGGCCCCAGATTGGAGAGGGCTGATGGACACGCCCCCCCCTCCATGCACGAATTTCGTGTACCAGGCCTCTAGTATAAATATAAAATATAGAAATATGATCACCAAAATCACCCATAAGAAAAATATTCTCCCAAATCACCCTAAAATACATAAATACATAATTTATGTGAGTGGGATTATATATCATATAATTTGTATACCCTATTTTTTTGTTGTTGGTAATCCTCACCTGAGGACATTTTTCCATTGATTTTCAGCCAGAGTGGAAGAGAGAGGGGGAGAAGAGAGAGAGAAACATGTATGTGACAGGGACACATCAATCGGTTGCCTCCTGCACACACCCTGACCAGGGTCAGGGATCTAGCCTACAACCAAGATACATGCCCTTGACCAGAATCGAACCCAGGACCCTTCAGCCTGCAGGACGACACTCTATCCACTGAGCCAAACTTGCTTAACGTGATTTCATGAGAAATTCCCCATGTCACTGTCCATTCCTAAGATAGATTCTCAGAAGTGAAATTAATGGATTGAGAATGAACATTTCTCAGGCTCTTTAGACCCACTTCCAAAATGCTTTTCAGATGCTATACCAATTGACATGGCCTCAGCACTATATCAGGGTGCCATGTCTTTATATCCAAGCTCTACATTAGATTTTATCTTTTTCTCATTTTTTGCAAATTTGATAGGTGAGAATATATTGTTTTCATTTCCATTTCTAATTACTGGTAGGTTGAACATTTTACCCCCAAATATTTATTAACCATTGAAATGTGAATTGTCTATAAGGATCTTCATGTTTTTCTTATTGATTTGTATAAATTCTTTTTTTTTCCCCAATCCTCGCTCTAGAATATGTTTATTGATTTTAGAGAGAGGAAGGGGGATGAGAGAGAAAGAGAAACATCGATGTGAGAGAGAAATAACGATTGGTTGTCTCTCATATGCACCCAACCGGGGACCTAACCCACAACCTAGGTATGTGCCCTGACCAGGAATCGAACCCATGACTCTTTTGTGTATGGGACAATGCTCCAACTAGCTGAACCACACCAGCCAAGGTGACTTATATAAATTCTTTATTGAGAATATTAACCCTTGGTTTATCATTTTTGCAAAACATGTCATTTGTCTTTTAGTTTTGTCTGGTATTATTGCTATACTTATGTTTAATTTTTGTGAGATAGATTCCATCTATCTCTTTCTAAATTTGTTTTAATTGATTGATTTTAGAGGAGGAAGAGAAACATTGATTTGTTGTTCCACTTATGTATGTATTTATTGGTTGATTATTGTATGTGCCCTGACTGGGGATTGAACCCACAACCTTGGGGTATTGGGACAATGCTCTAACCAACTAAGTTTCCCTGCCAGGGCCTCCATCTATCTCTTTAATCTCTCTGTTCCTTACTTGGTTTGAGTGCTTTGATAGGAGAGGCCTTTAAGACAAACCACTGAGCCCTTAGAGAGCGTGAGCCCTGCAGCCCATGAGCCCACTGGGCCTCCAGGGACAAGAAGGACAGGCTCCACTCTAAGGAACAACCCTCCAACCTGGAGGCCAGGGAATAAAGAAGGAACCCAAGGAGAAGGAGACGGAGCTTGGCCCATGGTTTCAGAGGCAAGAAAACTGTCACTCCAGCACTAAAGAGTGTGATTTGAGTTGTCAGGGCTGCAGGAGCTCAGAGGATACTTAGATCCCTGTTGAGTGACAGAGTTACAGAAGGGCTCCTAGAGAAAAGGAAGCTGGACCTTACCAACGGGGTAGGGCGATAGCCTTGCATATGGACTCCATAATCTAACTATGCATGGATAATAATGCCTTTGCTGGATTCCAAACCACTCACCTTTAGGTTTAAATGTGACTATCTTGGGGAGGGGAGGCTTCCCTCAGTCCTCCCCAGCCTAGGGAGGAGCCCTGCTGGGTCACTCGCAGCACCCTGATTACACTTGTCCTGTTACTGGTGTGCTGTCACTGTCCATCTCCAGGGGCTTCAGGACCTCAGGGACTCTGCCTCCAAAACACTGAACAGCCTGAGCCTGAACACCAGTGTGCAGTAGACACTCATGCCATGTTTGAGGAATGGCTAGGAGAAGACAGTGTAGGCAAAGTAAAGAGCAGGGGCTGGAGGACTAACAAAAGAAGGCTGTGCACATTCCCACTGCACCTCCGTGAAGAAAATCAGAGTAATAAATGGTGTCACTTTGGAACACACGACTTTCAAATATCTTTACACTAAAAGCAACCCCTTCACTTGTGATCAGTAGAATGGTTACAAGACATTTCATGTTCATTCATGAGCCAGCCCTCCTGGCTGTCCTGATAAGGCTGCTGATAAAGAGACTCTGATAGGCTGAAATGTACTGCTTTCAAAATTATCTTTAACTCAAACTTTCTACTAATTAGTCTTCACTCCTACAGTGTTTGTTTGTTTTTGTTTGTTTAGATAAGTGAAAATAAAGAAAGGAGAGTAAGGCCAGATGAGAAGATTTGGGGCTGAGTGGTCACCAAGCATTCACCTACAGAACCAGGCAGGTGGGGGTGGGGGTGGGGGTGGGGGGAGTAGAGGGGGGAAAAAAGGAGGCTTCAGAGCAGGGAGGTGGGGGTGGGGAACTACCTTGGTCCCCTCACCCTGTGGCAGCCCCTGTCCATTCCCCCATAGGTTTCCTCAAGCAAATTTCTCTTACTCTGTGGGTTATGAATTACACCTTCATCCCCATCTCATCTCCATGTGCAAACTGTTGAGTTATTAATATCAGAGATTTTCCAAGGAGGTAAAGGAACTGTACTCAAAAAATTTTAAGATAACTGAAGAAATTGAAGAAGATACAAATAAATGAAAGCTTATACCATGTTCATGGACAGGAAGAATTAACATCATGAAAATGTCCATACTACCCAAAGTAATCTATAGATTCAACCTAATCCTATCAAAATACTAATGGCATATTTCCCAGAACTAGAACAAGTAATCCAAAACTTTATATGGAACCACAGAAGACCACATAGCCTCAGCAATCTTGAAAAAGAAGAACAAGTATTACGCTACCCAATATCAAGCTATACTACAAGGCTATAGTAATCAAAACAGCATGGTATTGACATAAAAACGGATACATAGATCAGTGGAACAGAACTGGGAGCCCAGAAATAAACCCACGCTTACATGGTCAATTAATATTTGACAAAGGAGGCAAAAAACAAACAATGGGGTAAAGACAGTCTATTCAATAAATGGTATTGGGAAAATTGGACAGATACATGCAAAAAAAAAAAAAAAAAGAAAGAAACAAAGAAAGAAAAGAAACTAGACCACCTTCTTACCATATACAAGAAACAGCTTTAAAATGGATTAAAGACTTGAATGTTAGACTCAAAATCATAAAATTCTTAGAAGAAAACATAGGCAGTAAAATCTCTGATATTTCTCTTAGCAATTTTTTTTTCTGATTTTATCTCCTGTGGCAAGGGACACAAAAGAAAAAATAAACAAATGGGACTATATTAAACTAAAAAGATTTTGTACAGCAAAGGAAACCATCAACAAAACCAAAAGACAACCTACTGAATGGGAGAAGATATTCGCCAATGATATCCTCTCTAATAAAAGAGTAATGTGCAAATTAACCATCACTCCGATACATAAGCCACGCCCACCAGCCAAGCCATGCCTACCAGCCAATCAGGGCGAGTATGCAAATTAATCCCAACTAAGATGGCTACCAGAAGGGAGGCTTGGGTTTCCCCGGCAACAGAGGAAGCCAAGCTTTCCACACACTCTGGCGGGCCCAGGCCTCCACTCAAGGCTACAAAGTTTCAATTATAGAAGGTAAACAAATTCAAACAGAAATGGTGGCAGCCACGGATAGAGCAGGAGGCTTGGCTCCGCTCCAGGCTACAAAGTTTCAATTGTAAAAGATAAATAAATTCCAGATACCAGGGCCTCTGCTTGGGTCACCAGGGGTGTGGCTGGCCTGCAAACCACCACAGGCCCCTCGCCCAGGCCTCTCCTCACCCCAAGGGAACCCCACCCTGATCCAGGACACCCTTCAGGGCAAACCAGCTGGTCCCCACCCGTGCACCAGGCCTCTATCCTATCTAATAAAAGCGTAATATGCAGATTGACCATCACTCCAACACACAAGATCAAGATAGCTGCCCCTATGTGGTCAAAGATCCTGCCCCCATGTGGACAAAAGATGGCCACCACAAGATGGCCAGCAGGGGAGGGCAGTTGGGAGGGACCAGGCCTGCAAGGGAAGGCAGTTGAGAGGGACCAGGACTGGAAGAGAGGGCAGTTGGAGGCAATCAACCCTGCAGAGGAGGGCAGTTAGGGGTGACCAGGCCAGCAGAGGAGGGAAGTTGGGGGAAAACAGGCTGGCAGGGGAGCAGTTAGACATCAATCAGGCTGGCATGGAAGTGGTTAGGGGGTGATCAGGCTGGCAGGCAGAAGTGGTTAGGAGAAATCAGGAAGGCAGGCAGGCGAGCAGTTGGGAGACAGCAGTCCTGGATTGTCAGAGGGATGTCAGGTGGGATTGGGCCTAAACAGGCAGTCGGACATCCCTCGAGGGGTCCCAGATTGGAGAGGGTGCAAGCTGGGCTGAGGGACACCCCTCCGCCCCCATGCACGAATTTCGTGCACTGGGCTTCTAGTCCTCTCTAATAAAAGAGTAATATGCAAATTGTCCCCTTGACTGGGATTTCAACCAGGGGGTGGGGACCCCAATTGGGGTTGGGGCCAGCCCACCAACCACCTGCAGCCCCTCCCCCTGGACAGCCCGGCCCAATGGCCCCGATCATGGTGGGCTGGTCAGACTTCCACACAGTGCCTCTAGTATCTGATAAGGGATTAATATACAAAATTTGTTTTAAAACTCATACTACTCAAAGCAAACAATCCAAGTAAAAAACAGGCAGAGGACCTGAATAGACGATTCTCCAAAGAGGACATGCAGATGGCCAATAGACATATGAAAAGATGCTCAATGTCACTAATCATCAGAGAAATACAAATTAAAACCACAATGAGATATCACCTCATACCTGTCAAAGTGGCTACCATCAATAAATCAACAAACAAGTATTGGTGAGGATATGGAGAAAAGGGAACCCTCATGAACTGTTGGTGGGAATGCAGATTGGTGCAGCCACCATAGAAAACAGTTTTGAGGGTCCTCAAAAAATTAAAAGTGGAAATGCCTTTGACCTAGCAATTCCACTTTTGGGAATATGTCCAAAGAAACCCCAAACACTAATTCACCCCTATGTTCATAGCAGCATCTATATATATAAAAGCCTAAGTGACCATTGCAACCGAAACAACCAAATGGACTACTGAACGGGCTGCGTGGGGCGACCAGGCCTGCAGGGGGGTTAGTGAAGGACGACCAAACGACTGAACAAGCAGGCTGTGTGGGGCGACCAGGCCGGCAGGGGGGTTAGTGAGGGATGACCAAGCGACTGAGCAACGGGCTGCATGCGGTGACCAGGCCGGCAGAGGGGGGCAATGAGGGGTGACCAGGCCAGTAGAGAGGGGCAGTGAGGGGCAACTAGGCTGGCAGGGGGGCAGTTGGGGGCAACCAGGCTGGCAGGGGGGGCAATAAGGGGTTACCAGGCCAGCAGGGGGGGCAGTTAGGGGCGACCAGGCAGGCAAGGCAGGCAGGTGAGCAGTTAGGAGCCAGTGATCCTGGATTGTGAGAGGGATGTCTAACTGCCGGTTTAGGCCCGATCCTGGGGATTGGGCCTAAACTGGCAGTCGGATATCCCCCGAGGGGTCCCGGATTGGAGAGGGTGCAGGCTGGGCTGAGGGGACCCCTCTCCCATGTACGAACTTCATGCACTGGGCCTCTAGTTATTTATAACAGCCAAGATATGGAAGTCACCCAAGTGCCCATCAATAGACAATTGGACAAGGAAGAGGTGGTACATATATACAATGGAATATTACTCAACCATAAAAAAGAATGAAATATTACTATTTGTGACAGCAAGGATAGCCCTAGAGGGTATTATGCTTGGTGAAATAAGTCAGTCAGAGAAAGACAAATACCCTATGATTTCACTTACATGTGGAATCTAAAGAACAAAATAAGTGAACAAACAAAATGGAGACAGATTCATAGACACAGCAGACTGGTGGTTGCCAGAGGGAGGGGGACTGGAAGACTGGGTGAAAAAGGTAAAGGGATTAAGAAGTACAAATTGGCAGTTACAGAATAATAATGGGGATGTACCGTATAGTATAAAGAATATAGTTAATAATATTGTTTTAAGTGTGTATGGTGTCAGGTGGGTACTGGAAATATCAGGGGTAACACTTTGTAAAGTATATGAGTATATAGCCACTATGTTATATACCTAAAACCAATACAAAATAATAATATTGAAATAAACTTTAATTGGAAAAACAAAAATCAGCCCGGCCGGTGTGGCTCAGTGGTTGAGCATTGACCTATGAATCAAGAGGTCACGATTCAATTCCTGATCAGGGCACAGGCCTGGGTTGCAGGCTCAATCCCAGTAGGGGCATGCAAGAGGCAGCTGACCAATGATTCTCATCATTGATGTTTCTCTCTCCTTCTCTCTTCCTCTCTGAAATCAATAAAAATAGATATATTTTTTAAATCAGGGTTTCTCAAATTCATATTTATTTTTTCAATGAAAGCCACACAAAAAATAGCATTATTGTCATGAGGGGGATGGAGCAGGGGGCCCGGTATTTTGGACATTAAAAGTGTAGAAAAGATTGGGAAAGTCCTCAAATTAGGCCCTTTCACCCAGCTAAGCCTGGTCTGAAGACAGGATGCCCATCCAGAGGACACAGCGAGTGCCTACTCTGCCCTAGCCCAGCACTACCAGGCATTCAATCCATGTGGTCAAAGAGGGAACTCAGGTGGGAGATAGACAACATGTAGAAAAGGATAAAGGGGCCCAGACAGGATGGGCTGAGGTATTTGTTCCCCGGCTGCACTCTCCTGGGCTGTGGCCTGTCTGTCCGGCAGCACTCCTCCAGCTTGCCCAGCCCCCGCCCCCCCCCCCCCCCCCCCCCCCCGCCAACCTTCCCAATCAGGGCCAACCTCCCTCCAGTGCTCCTCCACACCTCTGGCAGAAGCAGTGCCATGGCTGACGATGAAGCAGAAAGCTTGGCTAGGCCTGGCAGCCTGAGCCAGCTGGGCCTTCGTGGTCACAGGCAGGTCATCTTTGCTGTCTCCTGCTCCAGGGAGACACCCACACTCTCCCCAGGGCTTCCCATGAACATCTGAGATACTAGAGCTTCCTGTGGGTCCTGCCAGCTCTTCTCAAAGCCAGGTCCAGGCACAGCTCCACCCTCCCCAGCTGGGACCTGGGACCCAGGGAGCTCCTCTTCCAAACAAAAAAACACATCGTAGCAGCAGGCAGCTGACAGTGCAGACCCAGAGACCATGGGATAGACAACTGGGGACAGGAGCTGAGTGGACATCTGTTCTGGAAGGAATGTTGGCCGCTGGGCTCCTTTGCTTCCTGGGGACTTTCTTTGAATGGAATCATATCTTATGTGCTCTTTTATGCGCCTCCTTTTACTTGGCAATGCATTTGTGAGACTCACCAGTGTTACAGGTAGTTTTCAACTGCATTTTCACTAGTGTTTAGAATTCCATTCTATGGACATACTATAATTGATTTATTCATTTTACTGCTGATAGGCACCTGGGCAGTTTCCTGTTCCAGAAGTGCTTCTATGAACATTCCAGTACCTGTTTTGTGGACACGGTATTCATTTCTATGGGTAAACACTTGGGGTTGGAATTGCTGGGTCATAAGGTAGGCGTATGTTCAGCTTTAGACTTTTAAAGGCTCTCGGGTGATTTTCAACCCCCACCCAGCGTTATGAAACCACCAGATGAACCCTGCCTCACCCATCCTTTCTTTGTGCTTTCTGGTCTCCAGGGCCAATCCTCCTACCTGGGCTCTGGATCCAGGGCCCTGGAATTCCAGGAACATCCTTGGCAAGATAGGAATCACATTGTTAATGGAGCTTTCCTTCATCTGTTAAGGTCGCAGAGCCCATTTACTAGGTTGTGCCAAGAAAGTAAGAAGACCAGCAGCTTTCCGTGTGGCCAAGGCCAGCTCTGAGCCACCCTGTGCCCCTCCTTAGGGGCCACAGTCCCGACACGCAGCCCCGCCTGCTGCCAAAGGGAAACTGGGATTCTGGGGATAGAGTCAGGCTCATCATCAGCACACTGAACCTTGGAGGTAAAGGTAATCTCCTTCTTTTGCAAAAAAATAACCCTAATATTTCTTACACAGGAGCTGCACTTACACCCGCACAGAAGCTGCACCGTGCTTTTTATTTTCTAAGCGGATATTCCGTATCTAGGACAACTGCTTTGCTCTTTCTGCTGACTAGAAAAGGGAGGAAATTTCATAATTGAATTCCATACTAAGTGGAAGGGGTGAGGATCAGGGAGTTTGGGGCTACCCCTCAGTCCCGATCCAGCTGTCCTACTCATTAACTCTGGCAAAGGACTCAGGGATGGGAGGTGCTCAGCAAAGTCCCAGACGTACTTCTCAGGCGCTGGGCCGAGAATACCTGGGCCAGGAAGGTGCTTGGTTTCCCCTGACTACCCGAGGCACTTTGAAATGAGGGAGATGTGGAGTGCCAGACGGCCTGCTTCCCAAGACATCAGGTTTGTGCCGAAGGGCCCCGGCCACAGCCGGCAGAGCACAGGTATGCCCCAGGCCCAAGCAAAGCCTTCGCAGGCTGACCAACAGCCTCTGTGAGGGAAGAGATGAGTGGGCCCACCAGATTCCATCTCTAATGAGTCCTAACTGGGAAATATGAGATGTAGAGCCGTGAAGCCAGAAGCAGTGAACAGGCGTGCTGGAGCAGAATCTCTGGGTGCACCAGAGACTGGGTCTAGAGTGTGGGAAATGGGAGCAGAGAGGAGCAGGGGCCAGGGGCCAAGCCCCCAGGCTAGGGGAAGCAAAGACAGTCCACTGTGGCTGCCCATTGACCCTAAATTCTGCTTCCAGTGCCCTAGCACTTGCAGCCAGACAAGAAAACCCCACACCTGGTTTGCCCAAAGACGACGAACCAAGGCACACATGTGACGTCTTTTAGGCAGGGTGGAGAGCGGAGGCTCAGCTGGGCTCAATGACCTGCGCACACACGGTCATTGGCAGGGCCAGGACTCCATGGAGGTGTGCCTGACATCCAGGCGTGGGTCATACCATACCCGCGACAAGACTTCAGGGCCAGAAAGGGGAGCGGACTCTCCCTGAATACTCAAACTAAGTCAAGGCCTCTGAGCCCAAGGAGCCGCTGGGAGAAGGGAGGAGACCAGATCTGGCTCATGCTCTCCTCTCATCCTCATTCTGCTCTAGTTCTACAAGGAAATGGCATCATCCCCATTACACAAATGAGGAAACGGAGGCCTAGAGAGGTAAAGCATCTTGCTCCTGACTACATAACTGCAAAGTAACGGAGCTTAAATTCACAATCCAGTCTGGCTGAAACTGTATACTCGTTCTAATGTGGGTGGCACAGAGCCAGGAGGACTCGAGGGCCCTGGAATTCTGCCCTCTCTTACAGCTTTCTCGGTCGGCAGAGCCAGGCCCAGCTCTCCCCAAAAGCCCCAGTAGAGGAGGGCTGGGGGAGACAGAAGGAGGTCTCTTGGGTTGAGATGAATATGCAGGTGCCCTCTGGGGAGTGGGATTGCCTAAATCAGACCCCCTCTCCCAAGCTTTTATCTTCTTTACTCAAAGAGCCAAACAAACTGGGAGGGCTAGTTGCTCAGGAGCAGATGTGGGCTGGCCCAGCTCTCTGTGGGTGGCTGGATCCATCCAGAACAAGGACCCCTTTGAGCTCTGGTGCTAACAAGAACTCCTTCTACCTACAGGGATCTCAAAAATCCTAGGTTCTCCATCCAGTGGAGCAGGCACGGCAAGAGCAAAGCTGGCCCCATCTCCCATCGCGGCAGCCAAAACACTGCCACTGCCCAGGGCTCCGAGTGGACCCCAGAGCTGCTCAGCCAAGCCCCTTCGCTGCTTGGCTGACGGGACCAGTCCTGGTTAAAGGGCCCGAATTCCCATTTCCCCTGCTTCCTCACCTTCCACCCAGGCCTGGCTCTCTCAGCACACCCAAAAACGGCCCAGTCCTCACACAGACAGAATTCAGGAGCAAATGCTCGGCTTAGGCTTCCTCTGCTCTAGGGAAGTGTGCTAACGAGGCGCCCCTCCCAGCTCTGCCGGGCCCTGCTTTGCTACCCTGATCCCGCCCAATGGAATCCCTCTGGTTCTCCTCCCCCAGTACCTCTCCCCCCTGAAGCCTGGCTGGCCTGTACCTGAGGAAAAGCAGACTCTCCCTGCCAGCATCTACACCCTGTACGCTCAGGTATCTTCCTTTGCTGCATTGCCTGTTTATGTGGCTGTCTCCCACTAGACTGTATTCATCTGTTGCCCCAGGGCCTCACACAGCTTCAAGCACACAGTAAGTGTTCAATAACGGTTCACTGAATAAACAAACGCCTCCTAATAAAAGGCTCCTCTGTGTTTGTTCAGCCGCAGTAGGGCTTTAGGACACAAACATAAGACCTGGAGTGAGAGCAACCTACTCAAGTTCGCTTCTGGCTTCCCCTGACCCTCTGGGTGGTCCCTAGTCACCTCCCTCTGAGTTTGCTCCTCCTGACCTACAGATCTTCAGGGCTGCTATGAGGATCTGAGAAGTCATGGCCCCGTCCTAGGGAGGGCCGTTCTCACAGCCTTGCCCATTGAACCTCACTCCCCCTGCCAGGACCACTGAGAGCCTAGTTGGCCCAAGTGCATCATATCCTTTGAAGGGTGCCTAGAGGTGCAACTCCCCAGGGGAAGCAGGGATGGAGGCACCACTAGGCTCTGAACTGCACCCACAAAGCTCCATACATGTCCTGCACAACTGAATCTTTCCCCTGGGACTAGAGCAAGAGAGAGCGGCTGGGAGCAGGGCCCTCTCTACATCTGGGCTGCACCCAGTGACTGCTTCCCACCCATCTTGAGCCCAGAGACACTCCCTCAGCTCAGGCCCAGCCATGGTCAGGATGCCAGCCTCTTTCTCTTCTCCCTCCATCAGAGGGTTGAGGCCAGCAATTGCTGACCCCTTCCGGCCAGAGCTCAAAGGCCTGCAGAGTGAAAACAGTTACCAGGGAGACATATAGGATAAACAGCTGAAAGGCTGAAACCCAGGAGCTTTGCTTCTGGGAATATCCAGGATTTCCTAGGAGGCCCAGGCCACTCCATGGAGCAGGCAACTGGATCTGCAGAGAGAGACCTGCCTCTTCCTCTAGCCGCTTCTGTTGGAGCTGGCACCCCTGGACCTGGCCACAGACCGCTTTTTCTTGGCAGGCCACCTGGGGCCTGGCCTTTTCAGACAAGGAGCTGGGCATTCGGGTCTGAAAACAAACTTGCATTCATTAAGAAACAGAGCACGCCTGTACTCCGGTGGCCGCCCTCTGCCCGGCCCGCTGGAAAGACCCGCAGACAGCCTCAGCCGCTCAGACCCCCTCCAGGCGCCAGGTGGGGAGGCTACTCTGGGGACAGTCGGCTCCGTCCATCCAGCGCACTCCGCGCCAACCACCAGGTGACCTCAGGCTCACTCTGACCTTGCGGACCCACCAGGCTCTTCTCCGTGATCCGCAGGCTGAAGGGGCCTCCGGGGCCTGAAGAGCCGAGTGTGGAGGCAGGAAGACAGGGAGGCTGGCCCGGAAGAGCCTCGCACGGCGGACGGGCCTTGGGGCAGCCACTCGCTCCTTCTGCGCCTCGGTTACTCCTCTGCACAAGGCAAGAACTCTCAGCCCAGGAGGGAAAGCACACACCCGAGGGAAACACCAAGCAGAGCCCGGCACTGTGCGGACTACGAATGGCCACTGGCCCTCCGTGGCCAGCACCCTGTCGCGGGAGTGGCTGGCAGAGCACAGTCCTCCGAGGGCGGCCAGCTTCCCCGCCTCCTCCTGTGATTACCCGCTGACGGCCTGCTGTTCTCTCAGCTCTGCGGAAGCGTCATGTATGCTGAGGGGGTAAGGCCAGCTACTATCCCCAAACGCCTGTGGGAAAGGCAGACATGGCTAATATTTACAGAAACCAATACGGAATCATAACTGTGCAGTGTCCTAGGAGGACCACATCAGGGACCCTGCCTCGGCCACGCAGAGCTGGGAAGATGTCTCTGAAGCAGCAGCAGCATTGGCGCTGATAGTCATGGGTGCCAATCAGGTGGGGCTGAAGGTGGCGGGAAGGAGTTGGAGAGGAGTCATTGTAGAGAGGTTATGAGGTTATGATGTGCAAAGGTCCTGTGGCCAGAGGTGTGTGGAGGACAGAAGTGAATGGTGAAGTGGTGAGCAACGAGTCTGGAGAGGTTGGCAGGGCTAAAGCATGCAGGCCCTGTGGGCCCAGTAAGGTTTTGGTCATTCTTTCAAAAGCAATGGCGAACCAGTGAAGGGATTTAAATAGGGAAATACACTGTCCCCTTTGTGTTATAGGGAGCACTCTGATGCATAGATTTGCTTCAGAGTCATCCAAAGGAGGCCGGGCAGGCGGAGTAGAGGATGAATATTGATGAAATAGGAACAACTTTACACTTGTGGTTATTGCACCTGGGTAATGGCTACATAGGCGTCCACCCTATTACTGCCTCCTTTTGTTTGTTTGTTTAACTTTTTACATGGAGGCAGATCAGTTCAGAGACTGTATTCCAGCAGAGAAATAATGCCTCAGACTTGGTGGCAGTGAAGATGGAGGGCCAGAGATGGATTCAAGATATGTATTTCCAAATGGTGATCCCTGTTGGTGGCCTCTCCTATCAAAGCACTCAAACCAAGTAAGGAACAGAGAGATGAAAGAGATAGATGGAGGCCCTGGCAGAGAAACTTACTTGGTGATCAATTAAATGTAGACGGTAAAGGAAAAATACAAAATATGACTCTTAATTTCTGATTTAATTAAGTAGGACACTACTTTTGCTGAGACAAAACAGAGGAAAATGTATTGGGAAAAGGAAGTCTTTGAAGGAAACAACCATGAGTTCAATCGTGAACATGTGTGAGATGTCGGTCATTTACGGGTAAAATGCTCAGAAGAAAGGTCCAGCTGGAGGGGAACTTTCTGAGTTATTGCCCCGTGGTGGCACAGACTCCAGGACGCTTCCCCAGGGAAGTGGGTACATAAAGAAGAGATGCTATCAACAACGGTGCCAAGACCAGCTCAGTGAGGGAAAGAATAGTATTTTCAAAAATATGCTGGAACAGCCCTAGCCGGTTTGGCTCAGTGAATAGAGGGTCGGCCTGCGGCCTGAAGGGTCCCAGGTTCAATTCCCAGTGATCAGGGCACATGCCCAGGTTTCAGGATCAATCCCTAGTAGGAGGCGTGCAGGAAGCAGCCAATCAATAATTCTCTCTCATCATTGATGTTTCTGTCTCTCTCTTCCTCTTCCTTACTCTCTGAAATAAATAAAAATATGTTTTTTAAAAATGCTGAAACAACCAGATATGCACAGGCAAAATAACCAAGTTGGACCCCTATCTCACACCATATACAAAAATTACCTAAAAATTATCAGAGCTAAAACTATTAAACTCTTAGAAAAAAAACATAAGTGTAAATCTTTGTGACCTTTGATTACACAATGGTCTCTTAAGATATGACACCAAAACCACAAGAAACGGAAGAAAAACTAGATAAATTAAATATCATCAAAATTAAAAACTTTTGCCGAAACCGGTTTGGCTCAGTGGCTAGAGCGTCGGCCTGCGGACTCAAGGGTCCCAGGTTCGATTCCGGTCAAGGGCATGTACCTTGGTTGCAGGCACATCCCTAGTAGGGGGTGTGCAAGAGGCAGCTGATCGATGTTTCTCTCTCATCGATGTTTCTAACTCTCTATCCCTCTCTCTTCCTCCCTGTAAAAAATCAATAAAATATATTTTTTTAAAAATTAGAAACTTTTGTGCTATTACCATCAAGTAAGTGAAAAGAAAACCCACAGATGAAAGAAAATAATTACAGGTCATATATAACATAAGAAACTGGTATCCAGAACATACAAAGAACTCTTATAACCTTGAAGGTATTATACTAAATGAAATAAGCCAGTCACAAAAAGACAAACACTGAATGATACCACTTCTCTGAAGAAATCTAGAGTAGTCAAATTCATAGAAACAGAAAGTAGAATAGAGAAGGGGAACATGGAAAGTTATTTAGAGGGTATAGAGTTTCAGTTTTGCAAGATAAAAAGTTCTGGAAATGGATTGCACAACAATATTAATATACTTGCTACTACTGAACTATACCAATGAACTTAGAAATGGTTACAATGGTAATTTTCATGTTATATGCTTTTCTTTTTTCGTTTTTCATCAATTTTATTTATTTATTTATTTACTTACTTATATTGTTGACAGTATTACAGATGTCTCCCATTTCACCCCTCCTCTCCCTATTTACTCTCCCTCCATCCAGCCCCTACCCACCCCTGCAGGTCTTCACCACCCTGTGTCCATGGGCTATGCATATCTATACTAATAAAAGGATAATATGCTAATTAGACCAGATCAACCGGCCATCTTCCAGACGTCCGACTTCCTTCTGGATAAAGCCATGGTGGTGGGGGCCAAGGCAGAGGCAGTTAGGGGCAATCAGGCCAGCAGGGGAGAGCAGTTAGGGGTGAGATCAGGCTGGCAAGGGGTTAGGGGCGAGATCAGGCTGGCAGGGGAGGGCCGTTGGGGGCGACCAGGCTGGCAGGGGAGGGCCGTTGGGGGTGACCAGGCTGGCAGGGGAGGGCCGTTGGGGGCATTAGGCAGGCAGGCAGGTTAGAGGTTAGGAGCCAGTGGTCCTGGATTGAGAGAGGGATGTCCCGGATTGGAGAGGGTGCAGGCTGGGCTGAGGGACCCCCCTCCCTGCACGAATTTCATGCACCAGGCCTCTAATACGTATACAAGTTCTTTGGTTTATCTCTCCTTGTCTCCCCCATCCCCACATGGAGGTATGTCAGTCTGTTCCATGCTTTCATGCTTCGGGTTTTATTTTATAGGTCAATTCGTTTTGTTCATTAGATTCCACAAATAAGTGAGATCATGTGATATTTGTCTTTCTCAGTTTGGCTTCTTTCACTTAGCATAATAGTCTCCAGGTCCATCCATCCATCCATCCATCCATCCATGCTGTCCCAAAGGGTAAGAGATCCCTCTCTTTTATAGCTGCACAGTATTTCATTATATAAATGTCCCACAGCTTTAAAAAATATATTTTTTATATACTTGATTTCAGAGAGGGAGGGAGAAAGAGAAACATCAATGATAAAAGAGAATCATTGATTGGCTGCCTCCTGCACACTCTCCACCAGGGATCAAGCCCGCAACCCCAGCATATGCCCTGGCCAGGAATCAAACGGTGACCTCTTGGTTCATAGGTTAATGCTTGACCACTGAGCCATACTGGCTGAGCCCACATCTTTTTTATCCACTCATCTACTGATGGGCACTTGGGCTGTTTCCAAATAATAGCTATCGTAAATAACAGTGCTATTTTCATAGGGGTACATATATTCTTTCTGATTGGTGTTTCGGGGTTTTTAGGATATATTCCCAGAAGTGGGATTGCTGGGTCAAATGTCAGTTCCATCTTTAATTTTTTGAGGAAACTCCATACTGTTCTCCACAGTGGCTGCACAGGTTTGCATTCCCACCAGCAGTGCACAGGGGTTCCTTTTTCTCCACATCCTCGCCAGCACTAGTTATTATGCATTTTCTTAACCACAATTTAAAACTTTTTAAAAAGGGATTCTTAAAATTGAACAATAAAAAGACAAATAATCCAACTAAAACGGGCAAATACTTGAGTAAATGTTTTTCCTGTGAAGATATCAAAGACCAATAATGAAAAGATGCTCAACATCTCAAAATCACAGTGAGATACTGCTTCACACCTACTAGGAGACTCTGATCTGAGGTTACGCTGAGGGGACCTGAGGCTGAGCCCCCAGCCCGGCGCCAGGCCAGGGGACCAGGGGGCCTGAGGCTGTGGCCCCTGCCCAGTGGGGCTTGACAAGGGTGGGGCCAGCCGGGTCTGGATCTCGCCCAATATGGATGGGGCTGTCTGGGTCTGGGTCTCACGCGATTTTGAGGCACCGCGGGTGGACGGGGACTTGACTCTGGATCCCACGGCGTGCCCCAGACTCTGACAGGAGTAAGATTTTCATAAACATTTTACTAATTTTCTTTCATCTCTGACACTCTATTATAGAGAAAGGGCAAATAGAAATATTAAAATAATTCCTCTAATTAATCCCCTTTTAATGTGCACGAATTTTGTGCACCGGGCCATTAGTAGTATTATAATCATTATCATCATAATAGCCCCAAAATATAAACCCCAAACCCATCAACTGATGCATGGATAAACTGTGGTATATATACAGTGGAATATTATTCACCACAAAAAGACATGAAGTACTGATACATGCTACAACATGAATGAACCTTGAAAACATTATGCCAAGTGAAAGAAGCCAGTCACAAAAGACCACATATTTTATGCTTCCATTACAGGAAATATCAAGAATTGGCAATCACAGGGACAGAAAGTAGATTGGTAGTTGCCAGAGGCTGAGGAGAGGGGAATATGGAAAGTGACTGATGGGCATAGGGTTTCTTTTGGGGTGATGAAAATGGTCAGGAATTAGTGATGATGGTGGCACAACTTTGTGAATATATTAAAAGCCAACACATTGTACACTTTAAAAGGGTGAATTTGCCAAAACCGGTTTGGCTCAGTGGATAGAGCGTCGGTCTGCGGACTGGAGGGTCCCGGGTTCGATTCCGGTCAAGGGCATGTACCTTGGTTGCGGGCACATCCCCAGTAGGGGGTGTGCAGGAGGCAGCTGGTCGATGTTTCTCTCTCATTGATGTTTCTGACTCTCTATCCTTCTCCCTTCCTCTCTGTGAAAAATCAATAAAGTATATTAAAAAATAAAAATAAAAATAAATAAAAGGGTGAATTTTATGGTATGTAAATTATACAGTTGTCCTTTGGTATACACATGGGGATTGGATCCAGTCCCCTCTCCCCCCATGTCCCTGTGTATACCAAAGTTCCAGGAAGTTCAAATCCTTTAAATAAAAAGGTGTTGCCCTAACCGGTTTGGCTCAGTGGATAGAGCATTGGCCTGTGGACTCAAGGGTCCCAGGTTCGATTCCGGTCAAGGGCATGTACCTTGGTTGCGGGCACATCCCCAGTAGGGGGTGTGCAAGAGGCAGCTGATCGATGTTTCTCTCTCATCGATGTTTCTAACTCTCTATCCCTCTCCCTTCCTCTCTGTAAAAATCAATAAAATATATTTAAATAAATAAATAAATAAAAGGTGTCGTACTGTATGTCACCTATATAGGCTTCAGCAAGGTTCGCCTACACATCACTCATTCACGGGGATTCAAAGTGGAATTTTCTGGGATTCCCCGACCCCCCCCCCCCCCCCCCCCAAGAATATTTTCGATCCCTGGTTGACTGAATGGAGGGATGTGAAGCCGGAGGGTGCGGGGCCAGGAGTAGGGTTGGGAGAGAAGTCTGGGCTCTCAAGAACCACAGCACAGACTGTGGCCGCGGCGGAGGAGTTCGGAGGCAGCTTACTGGTGGGAGCGGGGCCGGAATAGAGTCCGGTGTGCAGGCTGCTCTGGGACCCGGAGTGTTTCAGAAAGGAGGGGTGGGGGCAGGCCGCTTACTGAGAGGCCCAGAGAAGCCGGAGGGGCAGGCCTAATCCGGACGCCGGTGCCAAAGGCCCGCCCCTCCTCCCCCTGCCCCGCCGCCCGGGATGGACTGTGAGCACAGGCCTGTGGGCACAGGGGAGGATGCTGCCGGGCACAGCTGGAAACTCAGGCCACCGCCGGCCAGCACCACACCAGCCCTGGACCCTGCTTCCCCCAGGAAAGACCGCGGAGACCCTGGAGCCTGAGCAGGAGGAGGGGTGTCGGTTCCTCCCCGGACTCCTGGGGGGGTTGGGACCCAGGAGGAAGAAGGCACTGCTCTTGCGCTCAGCTCACAGCCATTCTCCCCTGACGCCGATCCACCGAGCCTCCCGGCCAAGCCCTCAGACCACAAGCCCGTTCTCGGCGCTGAGGCAGCCACGCCCAGAATTCCAGCGCAGCAGTCCGCCCGCCCGGCCGGCCGGTGGGTCCCTCGGCGTGGGAGTAAAGCTGGGTGCAGCCTGGGGGCTGTGGAAGGTGCCCCCCTCGCCTGCACCTCCTGGCCTCCCTGCAAAGGAAGCCCCCACCCCACCGTGGAACCCCTCTTGGTGGGTGCCCAGCCCCAAGGAGGCCTGGCCAGCTCTGCGCCTCAAGCTGTGCTCCAGCTAAGGGTTCACATTCCTGAGCGGTGACCTAGTTTTAAGGAGCTTGCTGGGACCTTTTCCTCCAGGGAGAAGCCCTGATTGTCCAAGTAATGGGAACTCCCTAGAAACGCCTGCTCTTGCCACCATTATTCAACATTGTTCTGAAGGTTCTAGACATCGCACAAAGGCAAGAAAAAGAAATATTAAAAAGACTCTTATTTATTTGAAAGATGGTAAGATTATTCAGAGGACATACTATAATCAATTGAAAAAAACATAAGAAACTGGCCCAGATATTCTCATACTTAGGCACTGGGCTAGGCAGACTGTGACTGGAATAGAAACATAATGACCTCTTATGGAACTAATTGTTTGGTGACAAGATTAACATGAAGATCAGTAGTTTCTCCTGGTTCCCTGCCTGGTGTGGCTCAGTTGCTAAGAGTGTGGTGCTGTGCACCCGAAGGTGGCAGGTTGGATTCTCCGTCAGGGAACATACCCAGATTGTGGGCCCCGTTCCAGGTCCCAGGCAACCCATCAATGTCTCTCTCTCTCTCTCTCTCTCTCTCTCCTTCCCTCCTTCCCCTCTCCTGCTTCCTCTTTCTCTTAAAAAACAACAAAAACAACAGTAGTTTCTCTGTAGACCTGCAATAAACAGTTGTAAAATATATTTGGGAAAATTATTCTTATATGTCAACAACACACATAAGATACCCAAGAATAAACATTTTAAAATGTAAAGAAATATGAGAAGAAAATCGCAAACATGTTTAAAATGACATAAAAGGAGACTTGAATAAATGGAGAGATAAACTCTGTTCTTGAGTGGAAAGATTCAAAGTTTTAAAGAAGCAAATTTATCTCAAATTTAATTCAAGGACTTTGCCCTACCATATGTTAGAACAAATGACAAAACCGAATCAATTATCGTAACACAGTATTTACTAGTTTAGTAAAGATTAATAGACCGATAGAACATAAGTCCAGAACATGACCTATCCTACCTAATAAGAGAGTAATATGCAAATTGACCATACCTTCGCTACACCCACAAGCCACGCCCACCAGCCACGCCCACCAGGAAACCATCCTGCCGGAGGCTTTTCCGGCCTTGGGCACCAGCGGGGAGCCTGCAACGGATCGCAGGCAACTGGGGATCTGCTCCTGCGAGGGATCTGCTCCTGTGGGGGATTGCAGGGATCTGGGGTCCCCTGCCCAGGCCTAAAGCTTCGGCCAGAGGCTTTAGGCCTGGGCAGGGCATAGCCAGTGATTGGTGTGAACTATAGAGGAAACACCTTTTCTGACTGCACATTGGCTAAGCTTCCTGTATGCCACTGGTAATATTCTTAGTAACTTGGGTAATAAGAATCCAAAAAGGTGATCTAGGGTTTTTCCACCACACTCCTGGGGAAAAAAATGAAGGTCCGCTGCTGGAGGGCTAAGAAATGTCATATCCTGCCCTAGCCAGTTTGACTCAGTGGATAATGCCTCAGCCTGCAGACAGCAGGGTCTGGGTTTGATTCTGATCAAGGGCATGGACCTAGGTTGCAGGCTCCTCCCTGGCCGGGGCCCAGATCAGGGCTCATGCAGGAGGCAACCAATCAAAGTGTTTCTCTCTGTCTTTCCCTTTCTCTTCCACATTCTCTAAAAGTCAATGGAAACATACCCTCAGGTGAGGATAAAAAAAAATAAAGAAATGCATATCCTATGAAAGACACATCTTGAAAATGCCTAAAGAAAGTTGTCATTTTTTCATGGTGAAGGGACTGGAGTCCGTGTTGATGAAAACACCTTGGTGGCTGCGGTGACTGGCAGTGGCTGCAGCAGTGGGGTGATGGGGCTGGTGCCTTCCCCTGACCAGCCCGGTTGCCTCCCACAAAGGGAGACCAGACTGCGGCTTAGGTACGCTTCCCGTGGGGATCGGGCCTAAGCCATCAGTAGGACATCCCCTGAGGGCTCCCAGTATGTAAGAGGGGGCATGTTGGGCTGAGGGACCCCCCACCCCCAGTGCACAAATTTCGTGTATCGGGCCCCTAGTGGGTATATAATTAAGAACATATTTCAAATAAGAAAGAGAAGAATGGATTGTCCAATAAATGGTATTGGAACAATTGGCTACCAAACACCAGTCACAAAATAAATTCAAGGTAGATTAAAAATCCAAATATTTTCTAAATTAATAAAAAACTAAAATAAAATGGAGGAAATTATTAAAATATCAGGAAATGTTTAAGCAAAATATAAAACCCAGAACACATAAAAATATGAAACCCAGAATCACATAAAAATTAAAAACTTTTGTACATCAAATAATGAATTGGTACTTTTTATTTTTATTATTGATTTCAGAGAGGAAGGGAGAGGGAGAGAGAGATAGAAACATCAATGATGAGTGAGAATCATTGATTGGTTGCCTTCTGCATGCCCCCTACTGGGGATTGAGCCCACAACCCGGGCATATGCCCTTGACCAGAATTGAACCTGGGACCCTTCAGTCCACAGGCCAACGCTCTATCCACTGAGCCAAACTGGCTAGTACTGAATTGGTACTTTTTAATATTTAATGAGCTCATCCAAGGCAAAAGGAAAAGGTAAACTAATAGAAAAGTGATTAAGACTATGAACAGGCCAGTTACAAAAGAAATCTCTCTCTTACCTATCTTATTCATAAACATTTAAAAATTATAGTGCTCAACATTACCAGGAATGTAGAAAATAAGCATTCTTTATACCTCACAATGAGAGTGAAAGCTACGTTAACCTTTTTGACATATATCAATGACTTAAGAAATGCAAATCCTGCCCTAACTGGTTTGGCTCAGTGGATAGAGCATCGGCCTGTGGACTCAAGGGTCCCAGGTTCTATTCCAGTCAAGGGCATGTACCTGGTTGTGGGCACATACCCAGTAGGGAGTGTGCAGGAGGCAGCTGATCAATGTTTCTAACTATCTCTCTCCCTTCCTCTTTGTAAAAAATCAATGAAATATATTTAAAAAAGAAAAAAGAAATGCAAATCCTTTGACCCAACAACTCCATTTCACAGAACTTGGTATCTATAACCCTATCTAATAAAATAGTAATATGCAAATTGACCATCACACCAACACACACAAGATGACTGCCCCATGTGGTCAAAGATGGCTGCCCCCATGTGGACACAAGATGGCCACCACAAGATGGCCTGCAGGGGAGGGCAGTTGTGGGCAATGAGGCCTGCAGGGGAGGGCAGTTGGGGGAGGGGACAGGCCTGCAGGGGAGGGCAGTTGGGGGGACCAGGCCTGCAGGGGAGGGCAGTTGGGGGGGAGCCGGCCTGCAGGGGAGGGCAGTTGGGGGGAACCAGGCCTGCAGGGGAGGGCAGTTGACCAGGCCTGCAGGGGAGGACAGTTGGGGGTGAACAGGCTGGCAGGGGAGGTCAGTTAGAGGCAATCTGGCTGGCAGGGGAGCAGTTAGGTGTTGATCAGGCTGGCAGGAGAGTGGTTAGGGGGTGATCAGGGTGGCAGGCAGAAGCGGTTAGGGGCAATCAGGCAGCCAGGCAGGCGAGCAGTTGGGAGCCAGCAGTCCTGGATTGTGAGAGGGATGTCCCAGATTGGAGAGGGTGCAGGCTGGGCTGAGGGACACCCCCCCCCCGTGCACGAATTTTGTGCACCGGGCCTCTAGTAATCTATATAATAAAGAGCCAAGGTCATAATGACTGTTACAACCGAAGGCTCGACCAGACTGGAAGTCAGTGCTGGGTTGCCGTGCCGGGTGGGAGTCAGTACCAGGTCCCGGCTATGCCAGGCGTGAGTTAGTCCAGGCGGGAGTCAATCCTGGGTCATGTTGGTGTAAACGTTAAGAAATAGAAACAAGGCAGACCTATTCCCTCTACATGGGGAGATATTGGCAGAAGAATAGCAGGGAGCCAGAACTCCCACCATCTCATAACAATAATGAATACCCCCCTCCCCCGACACACACACCTACAAACCTTGGACCACATGGGGAACCTGGACTTCTATTCTCTTCTTTTATTTTTTTTTAAATATATTTTATTGATTTTTTACAGAGAGGAAGAGAGAGGGATAGAGAGCTAGAAACATCAATGAGAGAGAAACATCGATCAGCTGCCTCCTGCACCCCCCCCACTGGGGATGTGCCCGCAACCAAGGTACATGCCCTTGACCGGAATGGAACCTGGGACCTTTCAGTCCACAGGCCGACGCTCTATCCACTGAGCCAAACTGGTTTTGGCCTATTCTCTTCTTAAAAAGATGAAGAATACAGCATAAAAATTTATATAGCAACTCACCCTTCCCTTACCAGAGCAGTATCAAAGCAAAGCCTGGTAAAATAGGGTTGAAAAAGATCCAGAGTTTCATAATGCTCAAAATTTCTAGGTTTCAATTATCAAATTATTCATAGAAAGAAGAGAGATCTAAAACTAAATTTGAAAAAAAATAATAGATACTAACACTGAGATAGTAGAGATGACAGAGTTATTTGAGAATAAGTTTAAAGCAGCCATCAAAACAACCTTTACATGAGTGATTTTGAACATTCTTAAATGGGAAAAAAAGAAAGTTATCACAAGTAAGTAGAAAGTCTCAGCAAAGAAAATGAAGCTATAAAGAAGAACCAAATGAAAATTATAGTTATAATAACTGAAATAAATAACTCAGTGAATAGGCTGAAAGCTGAATGGATGGAACAGAGGAAACACTCAGGGAACTAGAAAATATAACAATAAAAATATCCAAGGAGAATAAGGAGAACGTGGGTTTGAAAACAACAACAGAAAAAGATCAGAACCACAGGAACTGGTGGAGTCATAACAACAACAACAACAATAAATAAATAAATAAATAAACTGTAACATTTGGAGTCCAGGAAGAAATTAAAGGAGATGGAGCTGAAAGAGTACTTGAAGAAATGATGGCTGAAAACTCAATTGGTCAAAAGACAGAAATCCTCCATTTTAAGAAGATTAGCAAATACAAAATGAGATAAACCCAAAGATATCAACACCCACATCATAGTCAAAATTCTGAAAAATAAAAATAAAAACAAAGAAAAAAATCTTGAAAGTTCTGAATGACAAATAACACCTTATCTATAAGGAAAAAGTAATTCTCATGACAATAGGTTTTCCATTAGAAACCATAAACTCTAAAAATAAAAGAACAGTCAACAGAGTCTTATTTCCAATGAAAATATCCTTCAGCAATATGGGGAAAATCAAGGCACCTCAGGAAAGAGAAAACACAAATGTAAACAAGAATTGATAAAGAATAATATCCAAATCTCAAAAAATATTTGAAATACATTCAATATCATCTATCCAGGTAAACTCAAATTTATTCCTCCATTACTTACTTACCAGGATAGCTAAAATTAAATAGGTTTATAATATTAATTATTGGCAAGTATCTGCAGAATCTGGAACTCTCATTCACTGCAGGTGGTTGTATAACTTGGATAAAAGGATGCAAAACTGTATCTACTAAAACTAAACATATGCCTACAGCCTGAGTCATTAAATTTACTGCTTTTATATATCCAAAAGACATGAGCATATAGGTCCTCAAAATCATATGTGAAAGGATGTTTAGCATACCTTTATTCATAATATTTTAAAATTAGAAACAACTTACAAATCTGCCTACAAGAAAATGGAAGAATGGTAGTAAATTCAAATAATAGAATATTACACACCTACCAAAAAAAAAAAAAGAATAAAATCCTGATATGAAGAATAATATGGGTTAATTTCATACATATTATGTTGAGCAAAAGAAGTGAGACACAAATGAGAATGCATCATATAAATCCACTGATATGAATTTCATGAACTGATGGTACTATCAATGATTATAAAGGTCAGAAAATTAAGAAATTCTGAGTGTAGTAGTCAGAAAGGGGGATGAAAGAAACTTCTAAAGTCTTTAAAAAGATTCTATATCTTATATTGGGTGTTACACATGTAAACAAGTTTGATCTCTACATTTACGTTTCATGCACAGGTGGAGTTAAATATAAGTGTTTCTAGCACTGAAAGTCGCTTATTATTTGAGCTTGGGTTCCTCCACTTTCAGAGTCCATGCTAATCTCCGTTATGTCATATTACCCTCTGAAGATAATAATGCCATCAAGATCTAATTCTACAGCTCAGTAACCCTGAAAAATGAAAGAGGATTTATCCTGATTAAGAACTCTGGCCCTGGCCGGTGTGGCTCAGTGGATAGAGTGTCGGCCTACAGACTGAAGGGTCCTGGCTTCGATTCCTGGTCAGGGCACATGCCCAGGTTGCAGGCTCCAACCCCAGTAGGGGGCCTGCAGGAGGCAGCCGATCAATGATTCTCTCTCATCATTGATGTTTCTATCTCTCTCTCCCTCTCCCTTCCTCTCTGAAATCAATAAAAATAAAACATTAAAAAAAAATACAGCAGGCATCAACCACATGTGCCTTCTTAAAAAAAAAAGAACTCTGAAGAAATCATACTAACAATTCAATATAATTCACCAAATATTCTGCATAAAATATCATCTCAAATGGAGTACCATTTATGATTCAATAATTGGAATTTAAGAGGAAGTGAAAGAGTAGGTCTTTTGTTATTCTCATAGTCTGTGGACTCAGGAGTAATACTGATAAACTATTGAAAAAGTAGGTGTTTATTTTTTCTACAAATATTTAAATTGTTTGGGTAATACCAAAAGACTGTATATTTTTAGCCTAAACATACTTTAATATATTTTTATTGTTAATTTTAGAGAGGAAGGGAGAGGGAGAGAAAGATAGAAACATCAATGATGAGAGAGAATCATTGATCGGCTTCCTCCTGCATCCCCCACACTGGGGATCTATCTAGCCTACAACTCAGGCATGTGCCCTGACCAGGAATCGAACTGTGACTTCCTGGTTCATAGGTTGATGCTCAACCACTGAGAAACAACAGCCAGGCAACCTAAACATACTTTAAAAAGTGACTGTCATATATTGGGAAATGAGACATTAAAGTAATATGTAATCCTATATAATAAAAGGCTAATATGCAAATCGACCAAGCAGCAGAATGACCGGTTGCTATGGCACGCACTGACCACCAGGGCAGACACTCACCGCAGGAGCTGCCCTGGTGGTCAGTGCGCTCCCACAGGGGGAGCGCCGCTCAGCCAGAGGCCCTGAGCCGGGCTCACTGCTGGCAAGTGCAGTGGTGGTGGCAGGAGCCTCTCCTGTGGGGAGTGGGCCTAAGCCATCAGTCGGACATCCACCGAGGGCTCCTGGACTGCGAGAGGGCACAGGCAGGGCTGAGGACCCCCCCGCCCCAGTGCACGAATTTCATGCACCGGGCCTCTAGTCTATAATAAGAAAAGCATAATATGCTAATTAGACCAGATGACCTTCCAGATCCCAGGTGCCAGAGGGAAGCCAGTGCCGGCAGCCTGGGGAAAGAAGGCCTACTCTTTTTTTTTTCTTTATTGATTAAGGTATTGCATATGTGTCCTTATCCCCCATGGCCCCCCCACCCTCCCACTCATACCCTCACCACCCTGTTGTCTGTGTCCATTGGTTAGGCTTATATTCATGCATACAAGTCCTTTGGTTGATCTCTTCCCCTTACCCCTACCCTTCCCTACCTTCCCTCTGAGTTGTTTTTTTTTTATAATATATTTTATTGATTTTTTACAGAGAGGAAGGTAGAGGGATAGAGAGCTAGAAACATCGATGAGAGAGAACCATCGACCAGCTGCCTCCTGCACACCCCCCATCAGGGATGTACCCGCAACCAATGTACATGCCCTTGACCAGAATCGAACCTGGGACCTTTCAGTCCGCAGGCCGACGCTCTATCCACTGAGCCAAACCGGTTTTGGCTCCCTCTGAGGTTTGACAGTCTGATCGATGCTTCTCTGCCTCTGGATCTGTTTTTGTTCATCAGTTTATGTTGTTCATTATATTCCACAAATGAGTGAGATCATGTGATATTTATCTTTCTCTGACTGGCTTATTTCGCTTAGCATAATGCTCTCCAGTTCCATCCATGCTGTTGCAAATGGTAAGAATTCCTTCTTTTTTACCGCAGCATAGTATTCCATTGTGTAGATGTACCATAGTTTTCAAATCCACTCATCTGCTGATGGGCACTTAGGCTGTTTCCAAATCTTAGCTGTGGTGAATTGTGCTGCTATGAACATAGGGGTGCATATATCCTTTCTGATTGGTGTTTCTAGTTTCCTGGGATATATTCCTAGAAGTGGGATCACTGGGTCAAATGGGAGTTCCATTTTTAGTTTTTTGAGGAAACTCCATACTGTTCTCCACAGTGGCTGCACAAGTCTGCATTCCCACCAGCAGCGCACGAGGGTTCCTTTTTCTCTGCATCCTCACCAGCACTTGTCGTTTGTTGATTTGTTGATGATAGCCATTCTGACAGCTGTGAGATGGTACCGCATTGTCGTTTTGATTTGCATCTCTTGGATGATTAGTGACTTTGAGCATGCCCCACACTGGGGATCAATCCTGCAATCTGGGCATATGCCCTGACCGGGAATCAAACTGTAACCTCTGGTTCATAGGTTGACACTCAACCACTGAGCCATGATGGCCAGGCACCAATTTAATTCTTTATACCTATGTTTCTCTCTCTCTCTCTCTCTCTCTCTCTCTCTCTCTCTATATATATATATATATATATATATATATATATATATATATATATATATATATATATATATATATTTTGTAGCAATCCCTTTAGCATTTCTTGCAGTGCTGATTTTGTGGTAATAAACTCCTTTAGCCTCTTTTTTTTGGGGGGGGGTCTGGGAAGCTCTTTATTTCACTATCTATTTTGAATGATAACATTGCTGGATATAGTGATCTTGATTTCAAATCCTTCCTTTTCATTACCTTGAATACTTCATGCCATTCCCTTCTGACCTGTAGAGTTTCTGATGAGAAATCAGCTAACAGCAGTATGGGAACTCCTTTGTAGGTAGCACATTTCTTTTCTATTGCTGCCTTTAAGATTCTCTCTGTGTCTTTAATTTTTGGCATTTTAATTCTGATGTGTCTGGGTGTGGGCCTGTTTGGGTATTTCTTGCTCAGGACTCTCTGTGCCTCCTTCACCAGGTTAAGGAAGTTTTTTGCCATTATTTCTTTAAACATGTTCTCTATCTCCTGCTCACTGTCTTCCCCTTCTGGCACACCTATGTTTCATGAGGACAGCTCCCTTAAGCTGTCCTCCTGTTTTTTTATTGTTTTTTTTCTTTTTTTCTTTTTGGTTCTCTGATTGATGATATTTTCTACCCTGTCTTCTAATTCACTGATCCAATCCTTGGTTTTTCCTAATCTGCTATGTATTCCTTCCACTGTGTTCTTTATTAGTGCCATGTCATTCTTTATAGTTACTATATCTTTTTTTCATGCTGTTAAGCATCTTTACCATCATTATTCTGAACTCTATGTCTGATCAATTTCTTATCTTTATTTTATTTAGCTCTTCTTCTGGAGAATTCTCTTGTTCTTTCATTTTGGGCTTGTTTTTGTTTGTCTGTCTCCTTATTTTGGCTGCCTATTTGGGTTTATGTCTGTAGGTAGATTTGCCACAACTTCCAATCTGTAGTGCCAGACAATGTCAGACATGTTTGTGACTGGCCCTGAGTATTGTTTGGAGCTATCAGCAACACACAGCTTGTGGCTCCCTCTGCTGGGACTGTGTGCCTTTGGAAAGGACCAATATGTGCACCAGGGTCTGCTTTTCCTAGCCCCAGGCCCAGAAGGAGATCAGGCAAAGACTCAAAGCCTCCAGAGATCCTCCTCTGCCTGCAGTCTGATTGTTATCAGCCTTGATTAACCTCAGGCTATCGAACACAGGGTAGGCTGATGGGTTTTCCAACAGGGTGGGACAACTGCCTTCCCCGCAGGCAAAAACTACCTGGATTAGAAAGGTCTGTGGGAGAAAGATGTTCTCCACAACACGAGGGAATAACTTAGCACAGGAAACCTGGGTGGCTGCCCTCTGAGCTCCAACCCAGATCCCCCCCCCCCACCCTGAACTCTCCTCACACAGCTCCAGTCCACTCTGCCCACCCTCTGTTGGCCCCCAAGGTGAGTGGCAGCACATGAAATTTTGTACATTGGCCTTTTAAGAGGGTTCCTGCATTTCCAGCCATCTCTTGCTGGCTGACAGCAACCCTGCTGCTTTTCACAGCCAGATGTTCTGTGGGCACCATTCTCAGTTCTGGTTCTCTGGGTTTGGGAGCCCAGTTTGTGGTTTAAACCCCAGAGTTCTCAGTGGGAACCCATCACCACTGAGCTATCCTGTCAGGACTACAGATGATTTCTGTGGGAGCTCCATCAGCCCTTTCACACCTCTGCACTTCCTACCAGTTTCTATGTAGTCTCTACTTTCCATCCTTGGTTATCAGGGTTCTGTCTAACTAGTTCTCTGTTGACTTTTCAGGATGGTTCTTCTGTAATTTAGTTGTATTTCCAGTTTGGTACTGGGATAGTGTCAGTGTAGCTTCCACTTACCCCACAGCCATTTTGGAATCCCTGACACTACTACTTTTACCATGACCTTAGGTGAGCTCCTCCTGTCCTCTGTGCCTTAACGGCCTCATGAGTGATTGACATTAAACACTTAGGTGCATGGCTCACAGGAAGTGGTTGGAAATGGTGGCTGTTAGTTATGATCTAGCTACTGTTGCCAGTCTCAGCACCAACTCCAATGATACCTACTGTTGATCAGCATGTTGGTGAATGGACAGGCTCACATACTGTTGTGTTTAGGGCAGTGTGAGAAGGGTAGATACATTTTATATGTAGATAACCTCAGATCATAAATTTCATTTCTAACAATTTATTCTTAGAAAATAATTGGACACATTTGAATGCACAAGGATGGTCACTGAAGTGTAGTTAGAAGAGAAAAAAATAAGGCATAAAAAATTATGGTTTATTCATAGACTAGATGGCTATGTAACTACTAAAATAATATGTATCACCTTAACTGGTTTGGCTCAGTGAATGGAGCGTCAGCCTGTGACTGAAGGGTCCCAGGTTTGATTCTGGTCAAGGGCATGTACCTTGGTTGTGGGCACATTCCCAGTAGGGGGTGTGCAGGAGGCAGCTGATCGATGTTTCTCTCTCATCGGTGTTTCTAACTCTCTATCCCTCTCCCTTCCTCTCTGTAAAAAAAAAAACAATAAAATATATATATTTAAAATAATATGTATCAAGTTATTTATTAAAATTTATTAAAAACAGGTCTGAGAAACCAAGATGGAGGCATAGGTAAACACCTAAACTGCTTCCTTGCACAACAATTTCAAAACTACAACTAAAAGACAAAACGGACAGCATCCAGAACCACAGGAAGGCTGGCTGAGTGGAAATTCTACAACTAGAAGGAAAGAGAAAAGCACACTGAGACCCACAGGAGCTGCAGAAGGCAGAGGTACAGAGGCGCGCACACAGAGAGGGCTGGCAACTGAGTACGCAGCTGGCTTTCTCAAGCGGGAGGGAGACAAAAGCTCCTGACTGCGCTGAACTCCAGTTCTGGGCGAGACTCTGGGGACCCAGACTCATTTGGGGAGAAACTGGACTGTCCGGCAGCAGGCGAAACTCGAGGGCGGCTTTCTCTCAGAGGTGCTTGCAGCAATTACTGCGGGACACTGAGACCCAGGAGCCTCTTAGGGCAGGGCTGAGGGGAAGCCATTGCTGTCTGCTCCGCCCTGAGATTCCGCCCCATCCAAGCTGAGCACAGAGGCTTTTGCAAGTCTTGTCTCATAAGGCTGTCTCCAGCACAGAAGTTCTCCCAGCGTAGACACAGCTGATCCTCACAGCCAATTGAGGTCAATTCCTCCCAGTGATACCAACAACAATCAAGGCTTAACTACAACAAGACTGTGCACACAGCCCACAAAGTGTTGCACCAAGAGTGTCCACCTCAGGTAACTGGGGAGGCTGAGCCACTGGGCCCTATAGGACACATAGCACACAAAGCCACTCTATCAACTCAGGGAAGCAGCCAAAATGCGGAGACAAAGAAACAGGTCACAAATGAAAGAAATGGAGGAAAGCAAATGACTGGGTATAGAGTTCAAAAACACAATTATAAGGTTTTTCAAGAATTTTCTAGAAAAAGCTGATAAATTTAGCGAGACCCTCGAGGATATGAAAAAGGACCAACTAGAAATTAAGCATACACTGACTGAAATAAACAATAATATACAGAGATCCAACAGCAGACTAGAGGATCGCAAGAATCAAGTCAAAGATTTGAAATACAAAGAAGCAAAAAACACCCAACCAGAAAAGAAAAAAGAAAAAAGAATAAAAAAATATAAAGATAATGTAAGGAGCCTCTGGGACAACTTCAAGCATACCAACATCCGAATTATGGGGGTGCCAGAAGAAAAGAGAGAGCAAGATACTGAAAACCTATTTGAAGAAATAATGACAGAAAACTTCCCCCACCTGGTGAAAGAAATAGACTTATGAGTCCAGGAAGCACAGAGAACCCCAAACAAAGGAATCCAAAGAGGACCACACCAAGACACATCATAATTAAAATGCCAAGAGCAAAAGACAAAGAGAGAATATTAAAAGCAGCAAGAGAAAAACAGTTAGTTACCTACAACAGAGCACCCATATGACTGTCAGCTGATTTCTCAACAGAAACTATGCAGGCCAGACGGGATTGGCAAGAAATATTCAAAGTGATGAAAAGCAAGAACCTACAACCAAGAGTACTCTACTCAGCAAAGCTATCATTCAGAATTGAAGGTCAGATAAAGAGCTTCACAGATAAGAAAAAGCTAAAGGATTTCATCACCGCCAAACCAGTATTATATCAAATGCTGAAAGGTATTCTTTAAGAAGAGGAAGAAGAAAAAGGTAAAGATAAAAATTATGAACAACAAATACATATCTATCAACAAGTGAATCTAAAAATCAAGTGAATAAAAAATCTGATGAACAGAATAAACTGGTGAATATAATAGAATCAGGGGCACAGAAAGGGAGTGGACTGATAATTCTCTGGGGGAAAGGGGTGTGGGGGATGCAGGAATAGACTAAACAAAAATAGTACACCTATGGATGAGGACAGTTTTGGGGGGGGGGTAAGGGCAGAGGGTGGGGTGGGAACCGGGTGGAGGGGAGCTATGGGGGAAAAAGAGGAACAATTGTAATAATCTGAACAATAAAGATTTATTTTAAAAAACTGGTCTATTAACATGGACAGATAGCATTATATAACATTGAAAAAAGCATTATATAGAACAGCATCTATACTAATAAAAGCCTAGGTGGTGTTTCACACTCGCAACATCACAAGATGGCCACCCCATGTTGTCACAAGATGGCCGCCCCCATGTCATCACAAGATGGCTGCCCCATGTCATCACAAGGTTGCCGCGCCCCCCATCATCACAATATGGTCACCACAAGATGGCCACCACAAGATGGCCTGCAGGGGAGGGCAGTTGGGGGCGACCAGGCCAGCAGGGGAGGGCAGTTGGGGGCGATCGGGCCAGCAGGGGAGGGCAGTTGGGGGCAATCGGGCCACCAGGGGAGCAGTTAGGCATCAATCAGGCCAGCAGGGGAGCAGTTAGGGGGCAATCAGGCAGGCAGGCAGGTGAGCAGTTGGGAGCAAGCAGTCTCTCTCTCTCCCTCTCCCTTCCTCTCTGAAATCAATAAAAATAGATTAAAAAATAAATAAATAAACTTTGCCAAATCTTCACATATAATAAAACTGTATAAAACACACACACACACACACACACACACACACACACAAACCAGTGCTTGGAAAACTGGTGTAATCTGGACAAGGTTGATGGGTTATATCAATGTTAATTTTTCTGATTGTTATTGTGCTACTGCCATGCAGTTACCATTTGGAGAAATTGAGTGAAAGATACATGAGATCTCTGTATTATTTTATACAATTTCATGTAAATCTGCAATTATCTCAAAATAAAAAGTGTATTAAAAATGAACTTTGCACCTTGAAATGGTAAAATGTTAAGTTTTTCTTAGAGCTGGAGCTAAATTATCAGGGTCTGGGTCTCAGATTCTCCAAGATGGAGGCACTGAAGGGAAACTAACCTTTGGTGACCAGGCTATTACACAACCTGAGAACCTTTAAGTGAACCAGATGTGATGGTATAGATGAAGAAAGGGAGGCTCAGATCCAGTAGTAGTTCAGCATTAATTACTGTGTCCAGTTCTTTCTGAAAGCGCATGCTTTTCCTATTGTTATGTCACGGTGACTACATCTGCGAATGACTTAAAGGAAAAGAAAAAAAGTTGTTCACTGTTATCCATATAAAGGAACTAAATAAATATTCAAGTGGATGAAAAATGGTGGAGTTCTAATTGGGCACAAGGAGTTTCAAAGTATGTGCCTACATGTGAATATCGTCCATCACTGTAGCCCTGATTACTAGAAAGTTCTTTCCAACACCCAAATAAGCCTAACTCAAGGAACAAACCTATGTCATCATGTTCCTTCCACTGTTGGTGTGACCACTGAAGAGTCTGGGCTATAACCACTTATAACCTCTCTTCTCCTGAGTGATATGGAAAGACCCCATAGCTTTCCTACTGCTGCTTTTACATTGAGCCAACGGGTTATTGGCAGTCCTCCAAAGCCCTCCATCGTTATGGACCACAGTTGACAGTCTAAGAGACTCCAGAGTCCAGGCAAGAGTTTCAGGGTGGGCCTGGGAACTCCAGAAATTTTGGGCAGAATTGTTATACCTGAACACAGAGGTATGTATCTGGAAAGAGAGCATTCCACTTTATTAGATTTTTAATGTAACCCAAGACTACCAAAATTATAGGAAATACAACTTTAATTTGATCAGCAACAAAATGGATTTAAAATATAAACTCCAAAACTGATTACTTAAAAAAAACAAATACTCAACTAGCAATAAGTACCATTGGTGCTTCGATTGTGGTCTCTAAATACCATTTCCCACTAAAAGGAACCTACACTCCTTGGAGAAATGGCTGATTCCATATTTGGGGCAGGAAATGCACAAATGAGCATAAAATACCTAATCATACCAGAAAGCAAGGAAGCCATCAAAGATTCAGTAGCCTTTGAAAATGGGACAAAGAGTATCAATAAGAATGGTGTCTACAATGGATTGAAACACATCAAATCTGTTTAAACAAAAATGACTCATTGGTCACCTTTGGTGGATACTAGGGACCCATTTTATTATTTTGAAAAATTGTAAATAAAGAGTTACATTTTAATTCTGCCTTTCTAGTACTAGCTATACCTCAGGGTAAACCAATAGTTGAAAGAGGAAACATTTCTTTTTATGGAAAGATTCAAGCTAATAAATGATGAAAGAGTGATAGAATTAGAGCAATACCATTTTACAATCCCTAATGAAATAACAGATTTAAATAAGATAATCATCAATGGCTGCTGACATCCTCCAAAGAGAAATAACCAGATGTGCTTCCTAATGTTCTTCCTCAAGTGCTCAATACCTCTTGAATTTGAGCAACATCTAGACCAACTATTTAAAGGAAATACAAGAGTCAGAGGAATATTTTAAACACCAGCAAACTGGGAAATGGTACAGGAAAATAATCCTATTACAACAAAAACAAACAAAAAAAGAAATGGAAGGTTTATGTTGTGGAAAACAACCCCTTCTTCTGGCATCTGTGCTGTAGCAGGCAGGTCCTGCTTGGGGGGCAATTCCGTCTGAATTACACAGGAAGTTCCATGCCCGAGCCTTCTGCTATCCCCCACCCCCCGTTCTCTCCTACATTAGTAAACAAGTAGGGAATTCATCAAAGCTTCAAAGGTTGGTGATAGAGAACAGGTGGTGACAAATTGATGCCCTGCAGCCCAAGTGAATTGCAGCCAGGGTGAATAGCAGCATAGTGGCCAAGATGGACTTCATGCCAAAGAATGATTTTCACTTCTCCGAAAGGAAAAAACAAATGATTTCCTGGTGTCTGGACTCAGACACTGGGCACCAAAGTGGAATGCTGTACTGTTCTCAAATTCATGGGCTTTCCCTAAGTAGTTACAGTAAAGAAGAAATCCTATCTAATAAAGAGGGAATATGCTAATCGACCATCATGCCCTCACAAGATGGTGGCACCCACAGCCAATAAGGAGGAAATATGCTAATTGCCATGTCCACAAATATGGCGGCACCCACTCCTCTCAGCCCTGCCGGGGCGGCAGCCACGTAACTGCCTCCAGAGTCCCCCAGTCCCCTCAGCCTCCCAGCCGCCCAGGGCCAGCCTGAGGTGCAGGCAAGCCTCAATGGTGGCTGCCCAGCCGCCCAGGGCCACCAGAGGCTCAGGTAACCAGGGGCAGCTGAGGCTTGCACTGCCGGCAGTGGCAGCAGCAGAGGTGTGATGGGGGGGTCGTCTTCCCCTGATCGCTGGGTCGCCTCCTGCCCCTGAGGGCTCCTGGACTGTGAGAGGGGGCAGGCCGGGCTGAGGGACACCCCTCCAGTGCATTAATTTTCATGCACCGGGCCTCTAGTTGTAAATAAAAAGAAATGAAATGCCTTCAGAAATAAAGGGAAACATGCTGATTGGCTGGATGGAGAAGGGCTTTAGGGGGTCTACAGTCCAATTGCCTTACCAATTGCCTAGAGGGTAGAGGTGACACCCTCTACTCACCTCTCTCTCTCCCTACAACTCTGGAAGTCTTTGCTCTGAAAGGAGCTAGACTTCAGAGCCATCTGGAGGTGGAAATGGGCAAAGCAGGCCCAGGGAGAAAAACCTGACTTGTTTTCAAGTCACAGCAAAATAGGAACAGTAATAGGCTGAGAACTCACTTCTGATTCCCTGAATGAGGCTCTTCATGTTGGTCTGATAAATATGGTATGTGGCATTCAAGGGCCAAAGCCACGGCTCAACCAGGTTAAGGCCTGGGTGGAGTCACCCAAGCAGGTAAGTGGAAGAGCTTCAGGGAGGCTGGCTGGCATCAAGCCACTTGAGTACTGGCAACCTCAACCTCGGGGGCGTCCTAGATGGATGAATTGGCACAAAGGTCTTTCTGGTCTGCAGTAAGGCTTTGAGGACTTGCCTGAGCTAAAAAAAAAAAATTTTAATTTGAAAGCAACCCTCGAGGCTATTCAGAACATTCTCCCAAAGGCAAATCGGGAAGAATTTTGATTTGCCCCCAGCAGAAACTCCTGGAAGCTCAGTGCCAGCCTCTTTCGGGTTCACCCTCTAGACTGCTGTTTGCCCTAGAGCTGCTCACTGCTGCTGGTGCTGTCAAACGGCAGCCTCACCCCTGAGAGTGCCTGCCAACGTGGGCGGGCCTGGCTCCAGCCACTGTGGCCGGAGGACTGTGGAGGGGCGTGCCAACTGCCCAGAGCTAGCTGACAGGGGTGCCAGGCTGCCCCCGAGCCCGGACTGTGGCACCGGGAACTTGCAGCAAGGGCAGGATTGTACAGCCTCACCCGCTGGTTCGGTCTTCACCAAACATTCCCCTCTTCCCCACCCCACAGCCCCCGAAAAAAGCCCCGTGACCTCAGGGGCAGAGGCCACAATTCTTGATGTCACATGAACCACCTTCCACCTGCCCTGCCTCCCCGCCCCTTCCCCAGGTGCAAGAATGTCCTTCCTTCCAGGGCGACTTCAGCCCAGCCCGCCAGGACGGGCCTGATGCACGGGTGCGGCCCCCTCGGGCCAGGTCTCCTGGGCAGATGTCACTGTGGACCCAGCGGGGCGGGCAGGGGAGCTGACGCCCCGCCCCATCAGCAGGGAAACACCAGCCTTTGGGGGGGGACAGTCAGGGCTGGGCGTCGATATGGCTGGAGAATGAATGAGTGAATGAGTGAATGAGTGAACGAGCGAGCAGGAATGATGGCAGAGGGTGGTGGTGGCGAACCACGGAGCTGTCCCAAGAGGGTGCCCTCCTGCCCGGACGTCCCTCATCCCACGCGGAGCACAGCAGCGGGACCACCCGAACCTGAGGCGCAGCCGGAGCGGAGCCTGCCCGTCGGGGCGGGGAGCGCCTCCCTCCGGGCAGAAGGCCCCGCCCGCCCTCCCTGACCCAGGCCGGCGGGTGGCCGTCCCTTACCTGCCAGCCGGCCCTGCTGAGCAGCACAGATGCGCCTCCTTCGAGCGCAGGAGACCCAGCGGCCGGACCCACACGGCGTCCTCGCCCTCGCAGCCGGGAGGGCCCACCTCCTCCTGCCATTGGCCGCCCTCACGGGACGGGCCCTGCTCATTGGCCGGTCCTTCCCCCTCCAGACTCAAGGTGGGGCACCGACCTCCACGCCCCTCCCAGGGTCTGAACCTCCAACCGCGCACAGCAAGGGCCTCGGGTCCCCTCCAGGTTCCTCCTCTCGGAGCTCTGCGGCAACCAGTCCCAGCCCTCCTCCAAACAAACCCTCCCAACACGGAATCCAGGGTCTCTCCACACCAGATCCCTGAGGGTCTGAGGAGGGAATACTAGAGGCAAACTGGGAGCTAATGCTGCCATGCACTCTGCCCAGAGTTGGAAACTTCCCTATGGCCCAGCAAAACACTTCCGGAGAAGTCTGGGGAGGACTGAAGATGGCCAGGACATCGAGAGCGGGGAAGCACAAGCAGAAGAGCTGCGATTGGTGGTGTCAACGGGATGACAAGGAACTGGGCCTTGAGAATGGGATCAAACTCAGGTCCCCCCAACTTTCTCGGCCTGCAGGCCCCTTCCCTCCTATCTCCACCAGGTAGAGCTTGGTCCTTGGGAGTCGTCAGGAGACGGTTAGGTTTTGGTTCCGTCCCCAAACCGCTCCCACCTCCTGTACCCAGCTGTGTATGGGAGGGGGGCATAGGGAGACAGAAGGGGCCCCACCAGAGCCCAGGTTTGAAACTCTTCTGGGAACTTTGGAGCAGGCGTCTCAGGAGCCAGGTCTCACCCCACAGCTCCCATCAGGGGCCTCCACTGCATGAAGGCCTAAGGGGCGGGCAGGGCAAGAACTACCCGTTTACCCACCAGAACAGGAGGAAGGGGCCCTGGCCACCGCATTCTCATCTGACTCAAACGAGCCATCATCATTTCCCCAGCAGCAGCCCAGGCCGTGGCTGTTGACTGGAGCACTGTTCCTTGCTTGCACCAAAGGGTCACGGGTTTGATTCATCAGGGCACATAACCAGGCTGTAGGGGAGGCAACTGATCCATGTTTTGCTTTCTCTCTCTAAATATCAATAAAGACATATCCTTGGGTGAGGATTTTTTTTTAAATTCCCCAGCTGCAGTTTTGGGTATTGATTTTAGAGAGTAACATTACTTGCTTCCCAACCGGGATGGATACCAAAACCTGGGTATGTGCCCTGACCAGAATCAAGCCCAGGACACCAGAGCACAGGACAAAAATTTCAATCAACTGAACCACACCAGCCAGGGCTTCAGGAGCTTTTACACAGCCGCCTGAAGGGGGCAACCTATGCAAGTCAGCTACTAATGTTCGTCTTCTAATCCGACTCACTCTGCAACTCTGCCCTGTGGAGATGGACAGGACGACAGGTGGCCCGAGCTGTCAGGAGTGCCCACCAGGAGCCTGAGGCTCATGCTCTTTTGCCTGCTCAGAGGGCAGGGATCACCACCACCCCTTTCAGAAAAGAGGCAACAGGTGCTGCAGCTGCTGTTTATTGACATACAGTAGGCTGTATAGCAACAGGCCTAGAGGCGTCTGCAGTGTGGGGATGACAGGGTGGAGGATGGAGTGTCTGCAGTGACCGCTGGGTGGAGTGCAGGAACGGAGGTGCACAGTGCACAAGATGGGGGTGGGGGAGGCTGAGGGGATGGGAGAAGTGAAGGCCAGGGCCAGTCTGCTGAAACCAGAACCACTGCCCTCTCTAGCCAGCTATCTTCTGGCCCAGGCCAGGCTTGGGAGTGTCCATTTCTACAGGAACTGAATGGAGTGCACAGAGCAGAAGCAGAAGCGATTGCCCTCTATGTTCAGCTTCGGAGCCTCCAGTCCTGCACCCATCTGTCTGTCTGGCTTGGGTAGGGCTGTAAGATGGGCAGCCTGGCTCTGGACTATACCTCACCTGAGCAGGGTCTTAAAAATAGCCTTGCTTTACAAAGGCCTTAATCTCCTTCCCTGGAGCCCGTCCATGGTGCCGCACTACAGCCCCAAGCGAGCACTGCAAGCATCGCTGGCCTAAGGGATGGGCTGGGGGAGGGGAGGGGACAGGGGCTGGAGGAGGGGCTCTGGGGCCCATCACGGCACAGGCACTACACGCATGGTGTTGGTGAAGCCAGAGCCAGGACGCCACCCGGTCAGCACGATGACCACATCTCCCTTCTTGAAGAAGCCTCGGGCTTTGCCTGAAGGAAGACAAGAGATGTGGGTGAGTAAATGCCAAGTCAGGCAGG
Source organism: Cnephaeus nilssonii (assembly GCF_951640355.1). Lineage (NCBI taxonomy): Eukaryota > Metazoa > Chordata > Mammalia > Chiroptera > Vespertilionidae > Cnephaeus > Cnephaeus nilssonii. Next base: position 2,328,866 of record NC_137072.1, on the reverse strand, counting down.
TATGAACTTGGGACATTGCCCCACACCCAGAGAGAGCAAGCAGGGCTGGCTGGCTATTACTTCTTTATACCACAAGGTGGCCCCAGGTTCAAAGCCAGGTAAGGGGGATGAGGGCAGTCCTGACATTTCCCTATCACTCAGATGGCAGACTTGGCAGGGACCTCTGGACATCACTCATTTTATACACTGGAGGATGGAGACCCAAGGTTAGAGCTGGCTGCTTCCTCTCATTCAATGGCACCCTACACTTACACTGGGACCAAGGCCACATCAGTACATAATCTGTGTGTGCGCCACCCCACAGTGCAGGAGCTCTGGCCAATTTTATTAAAACCTCCCCCTCCCACACACGCACACACAGAAAACCCAGTAATGAGCAGATGCCAAATGGACAGTCGTGCTTATCTAGGTCCTTTGGCTTTGGGCCCTAGATTGGAAGAGTGAGGAGAAACTGGACTGCTCAGCCCCACAACTCAAAGGCCTTCTTCCTTCCTGGGCTCAGCCCAAGACCTCAAAGATGGGGATGGAGGGAGGAATCAGAGAGAACATTCCCACTGACAGTGGCCAGCCAGGTCTCTCTTGCACCCTAAGGTCTGCATGTTCCCTTTCCATAGCATCCCAGAGAGCTGTGTGCAAGCACCTCCACCACAGGCTCTAGCCCTTCTCCCAGTCACGCACCAACATTCATAGCCAAGTTCACCCGGAGGTCCACATCCTCAGCCCAGGCCTCCTGCACTGGGTCCTTACACACCACAGGGAAGATGCCTCGGTATAGGTGGGCCTGGCGAGCTGTCTGGTGATTACGAGTCACAGCAATGATGGGAGCACGGGGGCGGTATCGGGCCACCTGGTGAGCAGACCTGAGAGGGGATGAAGGACAGGCAGAAGACACCGTTAAACAATGTTCCAGAAGCCTCCAGGAGGCCCCCAGGGGCTTCAACAGTTCATCTTCTAATCCAACTCTGCCAGCCCGAGGCTCTGGCCACTGAAACATCTACCCCCGGTCCGTGTGGGGATTCCCACGGCTGGGGCAGCCCCTCTTCCTGTATCTCCACAGCATGTAACTCCTCTTCAGAGCTGTGAGACCCACCTGCCCTCCACCCCTCCTCTTAGGCCCAGAAGCCCTCCTGACCCAGATGATCAGTCTCACCCACTGTCCTCACATGGCCCATAGATGGCAGAATGCCCGCTCCGAACCTTTCCCTTCTGGCACAGGGAGGCAGCCCTCACCCAAGCTCACCAGCACCCATTTTTCTCTAGATGCCAGGAACTCCTACAAGCCAGGCAGCACGTGAATAGCACCTAACCCTTGACATCTGCAAAGAACAGGAACAGAGCCTACCAACCCCCTGGGAATCTACAACACAGGCTGCCTTCCATACTGCTAGGCCCCCCGAGACCCCATGTGGCCCCCAGGTCTCCAGGTCCTGAACCAGTTCCAGCAACTGAGCTCTAAAGATTGAGTCAAACCTGAGTATCTAAGTGCGGGCAAGACCAGGAACTGGACGTGCTGGTGTGGGAGGCTCTGCTTGGGCAGGTTCCGCTGGAAGGTAGGGGCCCTCTGACGTCCCCGTGTTGGGTACTTCCTGTATACTTGCAGCTGTGTCTCATGAGTTGGAGAAGAGTGTGCAGGAGTGACTGGGCCCCAGAAGGCAAGCTATGAGGACACGCAACAGGTGTCAAGGAAACTTACACCATACTGCCGCAGAGAATGCCCAGCTTAAGGCCTGCCTGGCCTCTACAAGACTTTCAAAGGGAAACAGTTGCTGAAATCAGGACAGGCTGAGAGTGAAATCCAAGACAGGAGCTAAAAATAGCCAGATAGCAAAGGTTGGACCTTTTCATAAATGTCAACCCCGATGGTTGGGGCTGATTACCTGGAACTCTGCTGAAGGAATCTGCATAGATCTACTGTCTGGGTAGCCCCTCCTGCTGCTTCTCAGTGCATGGGGTCTGCCTGTCTGCTCCTCTTCCAGGAAACCCAAGCTGTCCTGTGGACAGGGACAAGGAGCATGCCCCAAGACTGTCCAGGGGATCCTAAGTCCATGGCCAAACAGGCCCCAGCTTGGCTGCATGATAACATGGTGACCTTTCCTGGGCCAGAAATCACTTGTCTTCAGAGTTCAAAGATAGAGAGGGGCTCGTGCACCAACCAAAGGGCACGTCAGTGAACAGCACTCATTTTCCAAACCGAGCTTTTAAAGAGCATACAATAACTGAAAGAAGCAAAGCTGGAGATCTGCTACTATTTTAGAAGACCAGCCTTTAAATACCAAGTCATTAATTGTTGTCAGTATATCTGTAGTTAAGCTGTGAAGTCTTGATGGTGTAAACTTGCTTTGAAGCCAAATGGTCCCCCATGCCTTTTGAGTGCTACCTGGAGTCCTTTGAGCCCAGGGGGGCTCCGCTCGTTCCTGGATCCTGGCCTGGGGGCTGAGGGAGCTCCTTCCCTGCAGGGTCCAGGTGGCAGGCAGCAGGGTCTTACCTTGGCTCAGTGTCATCTGAGCATTGTTCAATGCACTGCTCCCAGGACCCCCAGGGAAAGGTGCCACTGAGCAGGGCATTCCCAGGGCGCTGCTGCCACCTCCTACCTGCCAGACTTGGTGAGGACGATTATGGCCCCACTGCAGCACTTGAAGGAGGCCTCCACGGCGCCCACGGCGGCGGCTTCTGTGGGGTCGCTGGTAATGGGCGCCAGGCGGCGGAGTTCCTCAAATAATTGCAAGTGGTAGATGGCGGCCTCTGCCTCACGGGCAATCTAAGGGAGCAACATCCGTCCAGAGGAACGAGAGGGGGACAGCTGTCAGAGCTGTGTCACATGGGAGAGGGGGGGAAGAGCTGCACAGACAGCTGGTGAGGGACACTCCCTGGTGCAAAGGCCAAGAGGAACCCGATCACTGCCGGTTCTGAGCTGGCCAAGAACAAGACCCACAGGAACCAGTCCTTCACCAGGTGCCTGTGACACCACCTGTGCCTACCGCACTAGTCCCTTTGGTTCTGCCCTGCCCTGAGCTCCCTTGACCAGCTTCCTGCAGATGAAAAAAAGAGGCTCTGAGCCCAGGCCCAGGTGCAGGGCTGGGCCCTGGCTGTTTGCTAGAGCAGCGAGAGCAAGAGGCTGGTTATCCTACAGAGTTACCTGCCTTTAGGGCCCTACCTGCCAGACTCCGTCAGAACTATCAAAGCTGCTGCTAAACACTTATAAGAAGCCTCCACGCTGCCCATGGCCATGGCTTCCATGAGGTCTGTGGAGTGACTTGAGCCTCGCACAAGTTCTTCAAACAGCTGGCGGTGGAACATGGCTGCCTCAGCCTCACGAGCTATCTGTAAGGTTTAGGGGAGAGGGGAGGCGAGGAAAGGGAAGGAGGAGGGGAAAAATATGAGAGACAACAACATGGAAAGACAGAATGGGGAATTAATCAGAAGAGAAGGTAACCTTAGGTTAATTGGCTAAATCTGTCCTTCAGGCAGATGCAGTGAGGCAGGGTGATACAAGCCGGTTCAGGGATATGCGAAGAATTTCCAGCTCAACTGCTGCTGCCTCCCCTCCATCAAAGGGGAAATGGTCCTTCCATTCTGGAAGGAAATTTGACTGGGGGTGGGGGTGGAGGGAGACAATATGGTGGCCGGCTCCAGTATCTTAGCATGGAAACATGTCCAGACTGGGCCCAGGCACTCCCTGGCAGGACTTGATCACACTGCCTCGTGACACAGCTTACAGGAAGAAAACAGGCCTCCCTCCTCACATGGCTGTCTAGCTCTCCAGGGCTTCCTGCCCAGCTTCCATGCACACACGGAGCGCTTGGTTTGGCATCGGGCACAGGGGTGTTCCAATGGCCTCCCATGGAAACACATGAGCAGCGCTGGAAAGTGAAAGCCATGAGGCTTAATTGCATTCTAAGCAGGAGGGTAGAAAACTGGCAAATGTGTCAGGATGACTGAACAGCCATGTGGAGACAGATGCCTGTGGAGGCAAGTTGAACAAGACATCTGATTAAAATCTAATTGAAAGTCATGAGAATGCCACTGAGTTATTTACAGACCACGTGCTCAGATAACACTAAAAATTAGAAAGAAAATTTAAGCTTTAGAGGATTATAATGCAATTGCCAACAGCTTAGAGAATAATGGGTGAGGGAAGAATCAGTAATATCATCTCATTAATTTGACAGATATGTGGCAGGATTCACTAGTTTTCTCTCTTCAAGAATGGAATGCATGCAGCCCAAAGGACAGGGGAGAGGAACAGAAACAGGAACTGAACCATACCCGGTACTGCCTGGCCCTTAGTTACAGGCCAATTGCTGCATCAGTTAGGACACAGGAGAAAGCAGTTAACAGTTAAGAGAAGCTGTCAGCCAGTGTTAACTAGAAACATGGAAAGGACAGGCCAGCACCACCTGGCCTGGACCCCATAACTTATCTTTTGAGCAGGGCCATGTAACCCGAGCCCTGCAGTTCTAAGGTGTCCATACGTTATAGGAAAGATTGGGGTCTGGAAAAAATGGACATGAAGTAAGAGCCCAGAGCCTGATTCTTAGTCTCTGACGCCAGTCAAGCCCATGTGGAGACCTGGCCTTACCTCCTGTGAGATTACAGTGCTATGGTGCAGGACAGAACACTGGCTTTGAAGTCAGATATTGGTTCAAACTCAGGCTTTATATTACCATGTAATCCTCATCGATAAATTGGGTGACTTCTATATCTCACAGAGGCTACACAGGGACTTATCAAACATTTAATAATTACAGTGAATATTTAATGCTAAGTCTATAATTAAACATATCCCATCTAATTCATTTTACAGATAAGGCCTTGAGACACACTAAAGTCCCTACATGTTTCATGGTTCAGTAAATCAGGTCACTCTTGTACCTGAGGCCATACATCTAAGCAAGGAAATCAGAGACTGGTGATGTGTGGAGAGGCCCGTAAATACACCAGCAGCCACTCCAGAGATCACTGGTTCAAGGCCCACTGTCTCCTGGGAGAGAGAATGGCTCAGGGTACCCGAGCATCAGAACAGCAAGCTTGTCTCTCAAACGGGGTGCATACTCGCTAGGGCCAAGGTACACAGACATGCCAGGGACAGGATTTCCTCATGGGGAAATCCATGAAGGATGCTGAAGACACCCCAAAGGACAACTTTTGTTAAGACGTTTCAGCTGGAGAAACCAAGATGGCGTCATAGGTAAACACCTGAACTGCAGCCTCGCACAACAATTTCAAAAATACAACTAAAAGACAAAACGGACATCGTCCAGAACCACAGGAAAGCTGGCTGACTGGAATTTCTACAACTAGAAGGAAAGAGAAAACCACAAGGAAAATCAGAGGAGCTGTAAAAGCCTGAGGTACAGAGACACAGGCGCGTGCAGAAAGGACAGAGCCGGAGAGGACGGGTCGGCTAAGTGCCTGACTGGCGTTCTCTAGCGGGAAGGAGATAAAAGCTCTGGACTGCGCTGAACCCCAGTTCCGACTGTACTGAACCCCAGTTCTGGGTGAAACCCTGGGGACCCAGGCTCATACGGGGGGGAATCTGGGCTGTAAGGTGGAAACTCAGGGGAGCGGCGAAAGGCAGAGCTCCGGAGGCGCGCACGTGAATGCGCGCAGAGGACAAAAGCTCCGGACTGAGATGAACCCCAGTTCTGACTGCACTGAACCCCAGTTCCGGACGAGAATGTGGGAATCCAGATTCATTGGGGAGAGACTAGACTATCTGGCAGTGGGCAAAACTCGAGGGCGCCTTTCTCTCAGAGGTGCTTGCAGCGAGTACCGAGGGACACTGAGGGACACTGAGACCCAGGAACCTCATAGGGCGGGGCCGACGGGAAGCCAAGGTTGTAGGCTCCACCCTGAAACTCCACCCCATCGAAGCTGAGCACAGAGGCTTTTGCAATTTTGCAAGACTAGTCGAATAAGGCTGTCTCCTGGCATAGACACAGCTGATCCTCACAGCCAATTGGCCTGGAGGTCAACTCCTCCCACTGATACCAACAACAATCAAGACTTAAATACAACAAGGCTGTACACACAGTCCACAAAGGGGTGCACCAAGAGTGTCCACCTCAGGTAACTGGGGAGGCCGAGCCACTGGGCACTATAGGACACCTAGCACACAAAGCCACTTTATCAACACAGGGAAGCAGCAAAAATGCAGAGACAAAGAAACAGGTCACAAATGAAAGAAATGGAGGAAAACAAACGACTGGAGATAGAGTTCAAAACCAAGGTTATAGGGTTTTTCAAGAATTTCCTAGAAAAGGCCGATAAATTTAGCGAGACCCTCGAGGATATGGAAAAGGACCAACTAGAAATTAAACATACACTGACTGAAATAAAAAATATTATACAGACACCGAATAGCGAACTAGAGGAACGCAAGAATCAAGTCAAAGATTTGAAATACAAAGAAGCAAAAATCACTCAACTGGAAAAGCTAAAAGAAAAAAGAATCCAAAAATATAAAGATAGCGTAAGAAGCCTCTGGGACAACTTCAAGCATACCAACATCAGAATTATGGGGGTGCCAGAAGAAGAGAGAGAGCAAGATACTGAAAACCTATTTGAAGAAATAATGACTGAAAACTTACAGAACCCCAAACAAAAGGAATCCAAAGAGGACCACACCAAGACACATCATAATTAAAATGCCAAGAGCAAAAGACAAAGAGAGAATATTAAAAGCAGCAAGAGAAAAACAGTTAATTACCTACAAGGGAACACCCATACGATGGTCAGCTGATTTCTCAACAGAAACTATGCAGGCCAGACTGGAGTGGCAAGAAATAGTCAAAGTGATGAATAGCAAGAACCTACAACCAAGATTAATCTACCAAGCAAAGCTGACATTCAGAATTGAAGGTCAGCTAAAGAGCTTCACAGATAAGAAAAAGCTAAAGGAGTTCATCAACACCAAACCAGTATTATATGAAATGCTGAAGGGTATTCTCTAAGAAGAGGAAGAAGAAAAAGGTAAAGATAAAAATTATGAACAACAAATACATACCTATCAACAAGTGGATCTAAAAATCAAGTGAATTTAAAAATCTGATGTACAGAATAAACTGGTGAATATAATAGAATCAGGGGCATAGAAAGGGAGTGGACTGACAACTCTCAGGGGGAAAGGGGTGTGGGGGGTGCGGGAAGAGACTGGATGAGGACAGTGGGGGAGGAGGTAAGGGAAGAGGGTGGGATGGGAACCAGGTGGAGGGGAGCTATGGGGGGAAAAAGAGGAACAACTGTAATAATCTGAACAACAAGGATTTATTAAATTTAAAAAAAAATTTTAAATTAAAAAAAAAGATGTTTCAGTTCACCACTGAAAAGGTATGAAATTATAAATGACGTCTTCTCTGGAAGCTAGTTAAACCTAGTAATTGGACACAGAAAATGGAGGAAAGGAAGATACCTAGTCCAGAGGTTCTTTTTGGGGAATGCAGGAGAGGAGGTTGCACAAAGGGCATGGGGTCCTTTGTTGATTGAAAGGAAGTAGGAAGTTAAAGAAAACCCATTTCAGGATAAGATACAAATTCACTGAGCTACACATTATAAACACTGACCTAAGACTATTGTGGGCAAGTTAATGTGTAGCATTCATTTTCTCAGGCATCGTAACCCTGATAGCTGGTTCCATCGTTAACGCTTCAGTAAGCTCTAGAGCAGGAGCAGACAAGCCGTGACACACAACCAAGCAGAGGGACATGCAGAGCAGAAAAGCCTTGAAAAGCTAGTTAGCTCCCTGGACTGGGTGAGGGGGGGGGCAGGGGGAAGAGTCACCTCCAAGACTCTACCAGATGCTCTCACTCCAGGACCAGGCAGGGTCAGCCATTCTTCCACCAGTCTCTATTTGTGAACCTGTCGCCTGTCACTTAAACCTCACTTTTTAGTCTGAGTGAGTGCAACAGCTCAGCACAGCAGTCCAGCTGCAGGCACCATGCAAGGCCAGCTCAGTCAACTCAGGGTGGACAAGTCTCCAGTACAGGCCCCTGTGGAGGAGGGCCCTGTCTGTGGGAAGGTGGGGAATCCAACAGACGCCAAACAAAGAGGACGGCTAGGAGCAGGCGCCTTGGCCTTTTCCAGAGTAGGGCAGAGGTACTAGGTCCGCTGGGCTGGCCAGAGGAAGAGGTACAAGTATCTCGATACTTGAGCCAAGGGAAGAAGCCGGAGTGATTGGGCTATGTCTAATGAAGGAGAAAACTCCAAAACAGAGGGAAATAGGAGAGGGGCTGTGGGAGGGAAGGCAGAACAGAACAAAACAAGACACACCCACACTCGTGCTGTGACTTGAAGGATAATAAAAAACGTGGGTGCAGGAGCCTAAATAAAAGGCATGGCTCTGTGCAAGAGCTGCCTCCACCCAGCCCGGGCCCAGGCAGCCCCGACTCACCAGGTGCTGCATGCGCACAGCCTCCAGGGGGTAGTCCCCTTTGGCCGTCTCTCCAGACAGCATGATGCAGTCAGCGCCATCCAGGACTGCATTGGCCACGTCACTGCCCTCAGCCCGGGTGGGACGGGGCTTCTTGATCATGCTCTCCAGCATCTGGGAGGAGACAGGACATTAGTGAGACATGGCCTGGGCTGTCTGCAGAGATGAATGACTGCAAGCTGACTCCCTGGAGTGTGTACGTACACAGAGTATGGCTTTGTGTAGGTGCCCAGGGGGAAAGGAACATGTGTGTGTATGTGTTTGTGACGTGGGGAAGGGTCTGTGGAGGAAACAGTGAAAGAATCTGTAGTGAGAAGAGGCACATGCCTGCGTGGCACAGATGACAGGCTTCCCAGCTCGGTTGCACCGCCCGATCATCATCTTTTGAGCAAGGAAGACCTTTTCTGTAGGGATCTCAATGCCTAGATCACCGCGAGCCACCATGATCCCATCACTGGCTTCCAGGATCTCATCAAATCTGACGGAAAGGTGGAAAGAGAGAGGTTATGTGGGACAGGGGTCACCGGGATGGTGATGCAAAGGAACTTCTCCTGGATCCTCTGCCTTAGCTGTCCTTGCAGAACAGCCCCCACAATGTCATCTCTGATGCATGGAGGTGGGAGTTCCAGCTACCTCCTTCCCTAGAGTGGCCCAACAGTTTAGCCTGCTGGCTTTCTTCAGCACTAGTATGGCTACTTCATTAGGGACAGGGGCGGGGGTGAGGTTTCCGCTCAAGTCCCACGGGCCCATTTCTTTTCCATCTGCATCTTATGCGGCCCCTCCTGAGGTCTCTCTGCCATCTACACTCCCAAGGCAGAGAGGACACCTAAGGCCGGCGAAAAGCTCCCAACACAAAGGCCATGGCCTCTTCCGGCCAAGGAGCCGAGGGCTGCTCCGGAGGCTGCCCCCTCCAACTTGCTGAAGGGAAGAGACATATGGCTCTGCCTGGCCTGGGTCCAAGGTGAGCCGGCTGATCAGGATGGCAGAGGGCGGACCCCAAACTGCCTAACACGAAGGACATCTGTACAAAGTCAAGGACCACAAGGTCACAGTGGGCAGGGCTCTCCTTCCAGCCTCCACAAGCACATGCCCAATCCACATGAGGAGGTCTAGGGCTTTAGCTGCATCGAGTTGTGTTTTTAGTATGAAACGAAAGATCAGATGTCACCACGCTGGCCACAATCATTTGGCTCCTGTTGGTGGGCACCGGGGAGGTTGTGAGCTGAGCGGGACAACCTAAGCCTGGAGAACCACATGCCCGCCCCGGGAAGGGATATCCTGCCAGAGCTAGCCCGGTCACCGAGCCAGCGGCTTCCTAAGTGAACACTAGGAAGCTATCTTCTTCAGTGTCAACTCCAGGCCCTGCGCTTCCTTCCACATGGCCCTTGCCTCTGGGTGGCCCCACATCCAGCAAAACACAGGTAGTACTCCTGGTTAGGCATACAGCACGAAGGCTCCTGATCCTGTGAGCAGTGACCCTGTCCAAGGCTGATCCCTGGGTCTCTGGAACAATGACATGATGCTGGCATTCCAATCACCAGGAAAGCTTTTATAAAATATCGTACCAACGCCTTCCACTTCTCCCCTGCAGATATTCTGGTTTGGTGAGTCTGGAACAAGCTAAGTCTGCATTCTGATGCACAGGCAGCCAGGTACTCAGAGGATACACCTGTTTCCTCAGAGAGCTGGGCTGGGGCAGAAGAAGGTGGGGACAGATGGTGGGACTTACCTCCGAACTCCTTCATGATTTTCGATTTTGCTGATTATCTTGATGTTCTTTCCTTTTTCTCCCAGGACCTTCCTGACCTCATGGACATCAGACGCCTTGCGAATGAAAGATGCGAACACCATATCTACGTTCTGCTCCACCCCAAACCTCAGATCCTGGATGTCCTTCTCTGACACGGCAGGCAGGTCCACCGCAGCCCCGGGGAGGTTTACACCCTTCTTGCTGCCCAAAGTGCCACCATTCTCCACCTCTGTTATCAGGAAGTCAGCGCCTGTGAAACGGAGAAGGTGGGGAGGCAGGGCCACGAGGGCATGCGTCCTCAACAGGAAGGGGAGAAACGAAAAGCCGCTGCCTCTGTCCCCAGTACAGTGAACTGGGAAGCAACGCATCATGGGCAGTTGGAATCATACTGCGAGAGTTCAAATCCCAATTCCACTGACTGTGTAACCTTGGGCAAGTCAATTAACCTCTCTGTGCCTCAGTTTCCTCACATGTTAAATAGGAATAATACCTCCTCATAAGGTTGTCTTAAAATTTAAACAAATTATCATGTAAAATGCTTAGAATAGTGCCTGGCACTTAAATGAGCCATCATTCCCAGAAACACCGGAGTCCTGCACGTATCACATTGATGGATGGAGGAAAGAAGCAGGAAGCTCAAAGCAGTGAGGGTGCACAATTAAATCTTATATACTACCCAGGAGCACAATTAAATCTTATATACTACCCAGGAGCACAATTAAGCAGGACTCAGTCTTCTTTTGAGGATCAGGAGATATTATAAAGGGAATTCCTGGGAATAGCCTCAATCTTGCTGTCAGCCGAATAAGCTACCTCTCTTCCTGTTATCAGGAAGTCAGCACCTATGTGAAATGGAGTAGGTGGGGAGGCAGAGCAACAAAATTTAGAGATGGAAGCAGGTTTTAAACATACCTTTCTCCTTCACCTGCAGAGAAATAAGTCCGTCATCCACGTAGATCTTGCTGCCCACTTCCACCACCTTGCAAATATTCTTGTAGTCCAGCCACAGGGTGTTTTCGTCACACTTTTCCATGTAGGCATTATCCAGAGTGATCTTGAGAGTGGCCCCTTTCTTCAGCTCCACCTCCGCGGTGCCGCTCTGCAGACAAGAGAGTTACCCCCAAGTCTAAACTTCAGAGGCCACACAGGCCCTTTCGGCAGGGAAAGAAATGCTTTCCTCCAGGAAACAATGCTCAAATCTTGTGTAGAAGTAACAGTAAAGATTTTTCCTTGAGGACTAATCATATTGCCTAACTTAGTATATTTCAAAGAAATAACCCCAGAAATGCCTACAATGTTCTAGTTATGCTATTTAATGACAGGGGAAAAGAGACAAATTGCTCCCCAAAGGTAGAGATTTGGAAGTAATTTTTTAGAGTAAAAAGGGTTCCTTTTTTAGTATCGTTTCTTAGCCAAGTAGATTAAATGAACATTTTTACAGCGATGAATACAACCTTCATTTATACTCCCAAACCCTGAGGAACGCTGGCTTCTAGGACAGCAGAGACAGCTGAGGACATCTCTGGGCCCTGACTCCTGCACGTTCCCTCTCACTTCTCCCCGGGATACTCACGCCCTTGATGAGCCCAGTTCGGATCTCAGGTCCTTTAGTGTCCAGGGCCACAGCAACCGGCCGGTAAAGAATGGGATCAGAGGCAAAGCTTTCAGTGGCTGTGCGCACGTTCTTGATGGTCTCTGCGTGGTACTGGGGGAAAGGAGGGGAAATGATAAGCGTCCTCCCACTTGCTAGGTCAGGATCTAGCACTGGAGCTGATGCTGACCACTCAAGAAAGACCTGTGGATGTTCTAAGCCTCCTCCACCATTGTCTAGTCCAGCGGTCGCCAACCTTTCGGACCTCACGGACCACCAGCGGCCCAAGGACTACCGGTTGGCGATCGCTGGTCTAGTCTCAGCGCCATCCACGCACTGAGTACCCACCCTGCTTATTTCAAGCTCCTTGGCTTCCACCACTTCTACCACAGCACTCATTCACTTCAAGGGTAAATCTTAGAAACTCTTCAGAGTATTGCCACAAAAAAACATTAAAGGCATGGGTGTCAACACGTCTCAACATAAAGAAGCCTGTGTCCCCAATTTACAATAGCTAAGATTGGAAACAGCCCAGGTGCCCATCAGTAGATGAGTGGATAAAATAGCTGTGGTACATTTATACCATGGAATACTATGCAGCAGTAAAAAGAAGTATCTCTTACCCTATGAGACAGCATGGAGGGACCTGGAGGGTATCATGCTAAGTGAAATAAGTCAGTCAGACAAAGACAAGTATCACATGATGTCACCCATATGTGGAATCTAAGTAACAAAACAAACCGATGAAGGGAGTGGATCCAGAGACATGGAAGCATGGAACAGAGTGCGGAATCTCAGAGGGAAGGCGGGGGAGGGTGGGTGGGAGGAAGGTCATCAACCAAAGACCTTGTATGCATATATGCATAACCCATGGACACAGACAATGGGGTGCTTAAGGCCGGGGGTTTGGAGGGGGGGCGCTGGAGGGGGTCAATGGGGATAAAAGGGGACATAGGTAATACTTTCAACAATAAAGAATTGTTTTTAAAAAGAAAAAAGAGTACTTCCTCTTATACCTCTAGTTCTACTCCTCAGAAGCATTTGCAGCACTTTTTTCCATTTCTTATATTTGTTTATTATGTACTAAAATGTCTTTCCTTCTTCCCAATAATTTGGGGCAGCCGCGGGGGAAGAAGCCTGTGTCCCCTCAATGGTTCTCTTTTTCTCAGAACTCATCAAATAAAGCAGAAAGCAGGAGTAAAAGGTCCAGGCTTATTTAGATAACACCGGTCTGTCAATCAGATGCCGAGTAGAGTTGGTAACTCTGAGCTTTTCCCCTATTGATTCCAGCTACAATTCAAACCTGAAGTTATTTACTTAAGTAACAGGGGCCCAAGCTAAATAAAAGGCGGCCTATTCCTAAGGTCATGCAGGCCCATTTTCACAATTACTTTCTAGAGACTGAAGTGGAATAGGGAAAGATGGAAATATGCTTTTCTCTGAACTAAATGCCCTTTGCTATTTTCATTTCTCCCTTGCAACAATCCTGACTTCAATCTTCTTTCTTTTTTAATAATTTTTATTGATATCAGCGAGAAAGGGAGAGGGAAAGAGATAGAAACATCAATTATGAGAAAGAATCATTGGTCAGTTGCCTCCCGCACATCCCACACTGGGGATTGAGCCCACAACCCAGGCATGTGCCCTGACCAGGAATCAAACTGTGACCTCCCGGTTCATAGGTTGACACTCAACCCCTGAGCCACTCCGGCTGGGCCAATCTTTTCTCTTAAGCCCTTTCTCTTTTCCCCTTGCCATTACCATTTGACTCAAAGCTAAGATGTCAAAAGTTCTTAAAAGGTGTAAGCGATATGACACTGCTGACAACAGAGGCACCCACTGAGCACCGTGTGGCCTCGTCCTTTAGCCACCACTGCCCAGGAGAGCAGCTCCTGCGAGGAGGCGGCCAGAGAGGAGCTAAACCAGCGTTTAATCTCCAAGCACGGTGCTGCCTAAAGCTTGTGTCTGAAAATCCTCAGCTTCTAATTCAGGCCTACTTTATAACGAGGACCACTGGCTTTTTTGAGGTAGAGGTCCTTATTGTAAGTTATGAAAATTTCTATTGCCGACTTGCAATAAAATAGTACAGAATAGAATACAGAAATAGTTTAAAGGAATGGGTGCTGAATACTGTCAAATACCTTTTCTTCAGAATTGATGTAAGAGAATACATGAAGTACTTGGAACAGAAATGAGTACATAGTAATTATTTAATGAATGTTACCTATCATCATCTTCTACTACACTGATCACACTTTAATCACAACGTGAACTGTGTGTCTAGAATAAAATTTACTTGGCCAGGGTCATGATTTTAATACACTACGGGATTTAGACTGTTACATTTTATTTATGTTTTCTGCATCTTTCTAAGTGAGACTGGTCTAGTGTACTAACCTGTTTGGTCCTTGTCTCATTTTAGCATCAGGGTTTTAAAGAACATATTGGCAATATTTCTACACTTATCTATTCACTGGGACAGAGTAACAAATGATTTAACTCTTCCTGATGGAGATACAATTCAACCATCAAAATCATTTGGGCCTGGTGTTCTGAGCAGAGGGAAGTCTTACAGTCATTTTTTCATTTTCTTAAGGCTGCTAGTCCGTTAACATTTTCTACTTCTTGGGAAATACTCAATTTCATTTCAATAGGAAACATTTCCTTTTCTATGCATCCTCAATCTTGACCAGGCTTTCCAAGTTTTGCTTTACTGGTTTTTACTTTTTCTTTTTTTGCCCCAAAGAATCAGCTCGTGGCTCAATTTGTCAAATTTATTTTCTACTTCATTTAACTATATTTTTAAGTCAATTCCTTTCTTTTACCCTTTTAACCTTTTGCACTCGGATGTCGAGTGTGACGGTTATTGAATGTATCAGTAATTTGAAATATAAAAAAATCCAAATAAATAAGTTTGTATGAAAAGAAACTCCAGTTTTTTATTCTACTGCCGCGCTTTGTAAAATCTGGGGTATTTAAAAAATTAAATCCCGAGGAGAATAAAAGAATCGAGAAAAAAGCAAGCGAGTGCAAAGGGTTAAAGTTATTTTAGGTTTTCCCCCTAGTATTTTGTATTAAATATGTATTTATTTCACTTACTTTCAGACTCTTGCTTTCTGACAAGTGGATTTAAGTTTACAAGTTTTCTGATTACTATATTAGACTTTATTCTCAATTTCCATAAAAAGATAAGCCAGAGAATGTGGTTTATATAATTTCTACTTCATGAAACTTTAGTTTTTTTGGTGGCCTAATATATTTTTTAATTATTAGCATATTTTCTTTTGTTTTGAAAAAATACTTTTACTGATTTCAGAGGAAGGGAGAGGGAGAGATAGAAACATTTAATGATGAGAGGGCATCATCAATCAGCCGCCTCCCATACGCCCCCCACACTGGGGATTGAGTCCGCAACCTGGGCTTGTGCCCTGACCAGGAATCGAACCACGACCTCCTGGTTCATAGGTCGACATTCAACAATAGAGCCACGCCAGCCCACATCGGTGTTTTTAAATAAACATGCATGTATGTCTTGCAGACAAAATCATATACACATACCAATTAGACCCTCAGGTACTGTATTCCCAAACCCACTAAGTTGGTCATTTTTTGGTGGGCGTGCTGAAGTCTTACACTGTGGCTGTGGCTTTGTTGGATGTTACCAACTGGTAAAGAATTGCACATTCAATGCTGCCCTTGTGGAAAAGTCTAAATTTAGGTTGGTCAAGTCAGTATTTCTGGCCAAAATGGCATTATGGGACCACATGTTCAGTAACAACACATCTTGCCCATGTGAAATGATAAAAGTGGGGGCCAGAGATACTGTGGTAAAGCCGTGAAGAGATGAAATGCAGACAGTGGATATTCCTGTCAGAGTGAGGGAGAAAAAGCAATTTCAATGTTCTGCTTAGCAGAGTATTTATAATGTTAAGAGCCCCAGCTGCTAGTCAAGAGCCATGATGTACAAAGTATAACTTGTTTATATTACATCCTATATAATAAAAGCCTAATATGCAAATTGACCAAACAGCCAGCTGGCAGGGGGCAGGGCCAGCGAGCAGGTGGCACCAGGCCAGCCAAGGCAGAAGCCAGTGGGCAGAGGGAGGGGACGATGACCGGGGGGAAGGGGGTGGAGGGTGTGTGTGTGTGTGTGTGTGTGTGACCAGCTGCGGTGGTGTGACGGGGGTGGGACCGGTCGCTTGCTGGCAGGCACCATCCCCCTCGCCTCCTGCAGAGGCAGGCCACCAGTGGCAGGGCAGGGCAGGGCAGCGATGGGGGGCAGGGCCAGCCCACAGTCACCTCTGGTCATCAGAGAAAGGCCACCAGTGGTGGCGGCGCGGCGCAGCGTTGGGGGGCAGGGTGGCAGGGGGGGGGGCAGGGCCGGCCTGCTCCTGAGGCCAGACTGCAGCTTAGGGCTCCCCGCCATCAGACGGACATCCCCCGAGGGCTCCCGGACTTCGAAAGGGCACAGGCCGGGCTGAGGCGCGCCCCACCCCAGTGCACAAATTACCGTGCCCTGGGTCTCTAGTTATAGAATACTAGTAACCCTGTGCACGAATCCGTGCACGAGTAGCTCGCTGCCACTGGCCTCAGCTGGCCGGCCGACCCCCGGCTGCTCATAGCTCTCCACTGCAGGTAGCTCGCTGCCCCACCCTCCTGGTGATCCGTCATTATGCCTCACGGTGTAATGACCATTAGCATATCAGCTCTTTATGATATAGGATTAGAACAATTTCAGATCAGCTTCCAAAGTCCAGATCCCAGGGACAACCTCATCCTGGCCAAAAACCGAAAATAAACCTGCATGAGGGACTTTTTTTTTTTTTAATTTTAATTCTAATCTGTGAATAAGAGTTAAAAGCACAGATTACCTCCAAATGTCTCTTTAAGTTAAATCCCGGAGCCAGCCCCCATCCAGCAGGTGCAGCAGACAGCACTTGCCCTGGCCATTTCAGGGCTGTGCGGTTTTATTTTACTGGATGGAAGAGGCCACAAAGCTCAGTTAAAGGTCAACATCTTAAACTCTATTTCTGCTCCCTCCCCTGCACACAGGAGACCCTGAACCGCTGATCCAGCAGCAGGGATCAATAGTGAACCCATTTTCACAATGTCTTTAGCTCTCTTTTTGGGCTAAGTAATCCCTGGTGACTCCTGTGGAGGACCCCGACCTTTGGGAAATCAGGGAATGCCATGGTGTGTTCTAACTGCCAGAGTGCCTGCTGAGCAGTTCTGCTGAGCTTGGTCAGGTCCCCGTGACATTTGGAGGCCGGCTACCTGCCAGGCCATAGGCTGTTGATGGAAAATGGGTTGGGAACCCATGATGAAGTCTCATGTTTCCAGAGGAGGAATTCACCTCTTGGATTGCTCTTCCTGAGGCTTTATTTTTAGTCTACACTTAACACCAACTTCCAAATACCAGAGGGCAACCCCTCACCCCTGCCCATATAGGGTAGCATTCTCTTTATTCTGAATAGGAAGTACAGAAGTCAAGAGTGGGGAAAGTTTGGCCCTAGTCGGTTTGGCTCAGTGGATAGAGTGTCAGCCTGTGGACCAAAGTCCGTCAGGTCAAGGGCATATACCTTGGTTGCAGGCTCCTCCCTGGTTTCTCTATTTCTCTCTGTCTTTCGATGTTTCTCTCTGTCTTTCCCTCTCTCTTCTACTCTCCCAAAAACCAATGGAAAAATATCCTCAGGTGAGGATTAACAACAATAACAACGAGCAGGGAAAGTTTGCCTCATCCATTACTCTTCTATCAGTGCCAGTGTGAAATCCCAGGACCTATGGTTGAGCCTGAAGGCTTTTGAAAGGCATTCTGACCTTGGGAGCAGAAGCAGGAATGGAGGAGCTCCCAATAGCTGCCACCTGGTCCCTGGTAAGGCCAGTTTCCACAGGTCAAGTCAGCTTATAAACAGCCCCACACAATCCTCCCAGCTTCCTGGGAAAGTGTTAGGACTTGAACCCTCGGGAAGGGAGAGATTGGGAACACAATGCTGATGAAGTGGGGAATTAAATGCCAGGCAGTGTTAGTGCTTTGTGAGACTGATGCACTACCTACTGTGCTAACGGGGCACCTGCTAGTGCTTTAACTCAGTCCTTAACTTGCCATAGTGGAAACCCTTCTCCTGGACCTGCCCAGTTCTCTTGGTCTAAACTAGGCCAGAATCAACATGCAGGGTGACCTTCTGGTTCGTCACTGCATTACGGGCCAGTCCAGAAACCCTGTGTGGGAGTGTCAAGCCCTGTGGCCAGGACCCCTAATGGCTCAGGGAGGGTTCCAGTAGAATCCTTCCACTTTCCTTTGTAAGGACCAATGGTAGCCCATGTATGTGGGAGAACCATGGCCATTGACAAGTCTTTGTTTAAGGCGACACAGCCAGTTGAGATGGCAGGAGAGGGGAAAAGGAGAGAAGGAATAGGCTAGTGAAGGCCATTTTCCCACTGGCTGTAAACCCCGTTCTTGCCTGGTCCACTGGTGCCAAATAAACACTGCACCTTACAAGCCATCTCAGTGGCCAAACTGCCCAGCCAAGGCTCACCTCGTGAGTTCCATGAGAAAAGTTCATGCGAGCCACGTTCATTCCAGATTTAATCATCTCCTTCAACATCTCCACTGATCGGGAAGCAGGGCCTAGTAAACAAAGTTTTAAAGACATAAGTCTTAATTATTCAAAGGATTAATACTTGAAACTTGCTTAGGATTAAAGAACTCTTAATATGTTGCTCTCCCTGAAGCCAGATGTCCAACCATAGAATCTTGGTTGCAGAGAATGACAAGAAGATCCATCCTTGGTCTTGGAGATGATCCCACAGAGACACTAGAAGGGAGATGCCTTCTTAACGTTGCTGTCAGCAGAAACAAAGCACACCAATTCTTTACTGAGCTTCCTATGACCCGCGTTCCCACAAGAATCTGTGCAGAATCCCACTCACAGCCAGGTTTGCTACATTTATTCTTTTTAGGAGAAAAGATCACTTCACATGAAGCCTTGTTTTAGGAGGGATAACCCACGCGCGATGGCCCCACTCACCGATGGTACAGATGATGCCAGTGTTCCGGGCGGTGATGGGCGGCGAATCAATGTCCAGGCGGCACATGTGCTCCAGGAACGTGTCAGCCATGGCTGCATGCAGCTGCTGCGTCTGGATGAAGGCAGTGCCGACATCACTCTGGGGCTTCGACATGGCTTCTGAGGTCCTGGGCCGAGGGGAATGAGGAGCGTGATGAGTCTGAGAAGCCTGGGATGTTCTTCACCGCTTGGCACAGGAGGCCGTTCCCCTTACACATTAACTCAACACGCACGTTTTGTGCACAAGCTGCAGGGAGCCCGCATACTCTGACCATGTGGGTGTTCCTCAAGTCAGGCAAAGGGCTCACGGAACCGTGAGCAAGTTAAAACCTCAGACCCAATGCATGTACTTCCCAGGCATCCACTCTAAGCAGACCTCCCTCACACTGGCCTAGTTTCTACCTTGACAGCTTTCCTGATAATCCTATAAACATTATCATTTTACATGCCCGGAAGGAGCTTACTCAAAAGAAAATTGTAACCACCTTCCAGTGATATAAACAACTGACTCCTAGTTTAGAGCCTCAGTAAATCAGATCTTTGTATGAAAAGTTGTCTCAAAGCTACAAACATGTGCGATGGGTGGGGCATTCACATTGCCTCTTAACAATTCCCACCCAAACTCCAAGTGCCGTTCCTAGTTCTAAAGACAACCACCACCCAGGCAGTCCTCCTAGCTCCGGAGTCCTAGATTTTCACTCATCCAAAGCACCACATAAATTCATTCGACTCGCCCGAGTAGGACCGAGCTTGCTGATGGGCAATAAAAACCAATCCCCAGGCAGGAAGCAAAGTCCCACCGGAATTCTGAATGCAAAATCTTGTCCCAGGAGTGTGTACCTAAAAACCACATCTACTTTTGCTCAGGACTTTAGGATATGCAAAGCAATTTGCATAAAACCAAGGATAACCACAATGGCTCTAGTCTAGTTCTAAAATGAGCTATATTTGCAACAAGAGAAGATTAAAGTTGCTCGTCAAATCTTTTTCCCAAATGATTTTCTGATGCACCATCCTGATTCCGCTTTGAAGTCTGACAAGCACACCACTCCCAGTAACAAAGACCATGTGTTCCAGGTAATTAACCAGCCAGCGGTACAACCCTGCCAACTGTCCTGACCTTTGCTTTTCTGCATTACTAACTTTTAACTAAACTCACTCAGCCAGTTAGCGGATGTGAGACAAAGTGAGAAGCTCGTGGCCAGTGCCGTGAAGACCTGTTAGGCAAGGGAGCAGCAGAAGCGGGACGCTCCTCAGAGCAGGCTGTCCCCTTCCTCCAGTTCCCAGACCAAGGGCCATTCCTTCCAAAGCCCAAGCTTAATGCCTCAGTCCAGGCTCAGGAACAAATCCCTTTTTAGCCTGTCCCACCTCCTCCTCAGTCTCAGGGCTTCAAATACCCCCACACCCTCCCAATACATAGAACCTTACTACTTCTCTTCCATCCCTGACTCTGTGGCCTCTCTGGGTGGATCCAGAGAGCATGCAACTAAACTCATGTTTGCCATCTTCAAGAAATCTGGTAAAAGCCCCAAAAGCTTTGTAACCAGTTGTGAGCAAATCTTTTGTCAGCTGTTCAAAACTGATGGCTGTAAGTCTTCAAATACAGAATCTAAAACTTTTAAAATAAAAAACAAGATACTGGCTAACTATTCCACATAGCAAACACACTGTTTCTTTTCAATGTGCATTTCCTAATAACTCCCTAATACTTACCAGGTCCCCCAAAATCAACGTCAACCCTCTCCTCCATGATCTATTTGGTTCTGTACCTTTAAGCACTTGGACATATCCCAGTGTCTGCTGAATACCTTTTCGCGTGTCTTAATGCCTTTCTGTCAAAATCAAAGTTGTATCTCCACTCTCCCATGCCAAATCTGAGGAACTTCTGATTTGTGGCAGGATGGCTGGACAGCCAAGGCCCCTGTGCTTGCACTCACAGTTGAAGCAGGGCTTGCATGCCTTCAGAACACCCAGCCAGGCTTCAGTAAGTATGGCTGTTAAGGGAACGTGACTGAGGAGATGGACGCTGCAGGAGGCATACGGAGCCAACTGGGACACAAAGGCCTCATTGGGGCCTCCAAGTAGCGAGAGCCATCCAACCCAAAGACTGTGTCATGAACAAAATAAGGTCTGAATGACTGGGTTGGAGTAACTAACCCCACTCTTCTTTAAAAGCATCATCTGGCTCTTCACCTAGACCTGAGACATTAGGGTCTCCTTGCAAAGATCTGGCTGGAGCCACTGATTATTGGTCATACCTCATGTTCTCCTGGCTTGGGCTCCCGGTGACATAATGCTCTCTCTTTGGCCCAGGGTAGCTCCTTGGCCCCACTTGCAAAGACTGCTCGGAGCTGAGTAAGGTCTTCCCTGCGGAGCTGTACGAGGGTTAAGGTGAAAGCTGAGTGTAACTAAAGCTCTTTGGGGTGATGGAAAATTACTTCAATACCCAGGTACCCTGGGAGTGCCTGCTCCTAGAGATTCAGCTATGTTACAGAGAAAACACACGCTTCCCAAGAAAATGTCAAGAAACCAGTAACAGAAAACTCACAGGTAAAAGTTAGTTCTTACTGGCCCCTCTATGATGCTTTATCCCCTACCCTAACACAAGATGGCCCGCAGGGGAGGGCAGTTGGGGGCAATTTCTTTCCCGGTAAAATCTTTTACTACTGCCTTAGCTGGTTTGGCTCAGTGGGTAGAGCGTTGACCTGCAGACTGAAGGGTCCCGGGTTCGAGTCCAGTTAAGGGCACATACCTGAGTTGCAGGCTCAATCCCCAGTAGGGGGCATGCAGGAGGCAGCCAATCAGTGATTCTCTCTCATCATTGATGTTTTTCTCTCTCTCTCTCTCTCCCCCTCTCCCTTCCTCTCTGAAATCAATAAAAATAAAAAATATATTAAAAAAATATTTTACTACTATACAAAAACCTGATTCCTCTTCCCTTTTTTCAGGTGGAACCGACATTAAATTAAACATACATAAAAGGACTAGGAGGATAGCTACCCAAATATTAACAGTATGTTGTCAGGGTGATAGGAGTACAGCAAAATTTTTCTTGTCTTTACTAATGAATTTACTAATATGAAAAACTTTTATAATAAGAAAAATTATAAATATATCTCTTCTAAAAACAATGTATTTACAAGCATCCTGGTAAAAGTGTTGAAATTAAAAACAAATATGATGCCCTGGCTGGTTTGGCTCAGTGGATAGAGCATCAGCCTGGGAACTGAAGGGTCCCGGATTCGATTCTGGTCAAGGGCACATGCCTGGATTGCAGGCTTGATCCCCAGTAAGGGC
The DNA here is from genome assembly GCF_951640355.1 of Cnephaeus nilssonii. NCBI lineage: Eukaryota > Metazoa > Chordata > Mammalia > Chiroptera > Vespertilionidae > Cnephaeus > Cnephaeus nilssonii. The sequence goes on along the minus strand of NC_137072.1, from coordinate 2,306,733 downwards.
CATGCAGGAGGCAGCCGATTAATGATTCTCTCTTATCACTGATAATTCTCTCTCTCCCTCTCTGAAATCAACACACACACACACACACACACACACACACACACACACGTACTAGAGGCCCGGTGCATGAAGTTGGTGCGGCGGGGGGGGGGGGGGGGGGGGGGGCGGGGGCGGTTGTCCCTCAGCCCAGCCTGCACCCTCTCCAAACTGGGATCCCTCTCACAATCCGGGACTGCTGGCTCCCAACCGCTCAACCGCTCACCTGCCTGCCTGCCTGATTGCCCCTAACTGCTTCTGCCTGCCAGCCTGATCACCCCCTAACCACTCCCCTGCCAGCCTGATCGCCCCCAACTGCCTCCCCTGCCAGCCTGGTCCCCCCCAACTGTCCTCCCCTCCTGGCCTGGTTGCCCCTAAATGCCCTCCCCTGATGGCCTGATCGCCCACAACTGCCCTCCCCTGCTGACCATCTTGTGACCACATGGGGGCGGCCATCTTTTGTGAGGGTGTGATGGTCATTTTGCAATATTACCTCTTTATTATATAGGATATAACAAAAACAAAACACAAATATGAATCTCCCGGTTCTATTAAGCAATTGCTGTTTTATATACTTCAGGAATACTCTGTTTAAGTGTTGCAGGTAAGATAACGCATCTTAGCCCTAGGTCACAATTGGACAGTTTCACTGGCTTAAAAAGGTCAACCCCGCCCCGCCAGTGTGGCTCAGGGTTGAGCATTGACCTATGAACCAGGAGGTCCTGGTTCAATTCCCTGTCAGGGCACATACCGGATTGCAGGTCTGATCCCCAGGAGGGGGCATGCAGGAGGCAACTGATCAATGATTCTCTCTCATCATTGATGTTTCTATCTCTCCCTTCCTCTCTGAAATCAATAAAAACATATTAAAAAAAAAAAAAAACTCAACCTGATGCATTCAGAACCTCAAAGCAAATAAATAAAATAAAAATATTAATAATATAGTTCATAGAAAAATTCAATGCAAAAACCTGTTAGTTACATGACCAAATCCAGCAAACTTCTTTTCCTGTTTAGTCTGTCCTCAGGCTTCATAGCAAAATCTTTGTTACAACGGTGTTCTGGGACAGAAGGCCTGCCTCCAGGACCAGGAAATGCTATTAGCAGATACAATTATATGGGGCTCAAACACTAACCCTATTTCACCATCTCAAATTAAATCAAGGTTTACAAGCTCTGATTTTATGTTCACCCAGGTATATGTGTTCACAAAAATAACTAATAAAAACTTATTTGGTATTTGAGTGGAAATACATACCAGCAATAAAAAAAACCCTTGCTTGTCATCAAGTCAGTCCAGACTCCTACAAGGTCTCAGCATGTCCTTAAAGGCTTCTACCAAACCAGAGACCTCATGTCTTATCCCTGGCTCACCAACTAACTGGTCTCCCTGCCTGTCTCCGAGGCCTCCAGAGCACAAGCTGCCAATCCCACCAACCACCTAGAATTCTGCCTAAAACACTTTCTGGAAAGCCACAGCCCTGGCTTCTCAGGGCCCGCCTCCGGGAAGAGCTCCCCTCCTCCTGCGGGCGCCTGGACAGGGCCTGCCAGCACACGCCGCCCAGCCCCTCAGGCTCTCACTGCACCCTCCTCCTCGGGAGGCACAGCCGTGCAGCGCCAACCTCCGGGCAGCAGCGGCAGCCCGGTGTATCCACTGGTGGGGGCCAACGCCGTGCCCAGGTACAGGAGCTTTATTCTTGAGCCTCAGCCCCTGCAGCAGGACCTTCCGCAGAGCCATTTCTCCTGGGTCGGAAACAAGACACCGTCAGAGGCCTCCGGACAGAGCAGGCAGTCAGCTCAGCTCCAGGGGCTCCTATTCCCACCTTTCCTTTCTTATCAAGCGGCTCCTGGCGCTCCACAGCTGTAGTATCATTTGTGCCACTCTTCAGAAACCTGCAGGGAGTTGGGGGATTCATACAAAAACCCCCAACATGCTACTTCTTAGAGCCTATACTGTTGGCAAGCTGTTCTGGGAAAGATTCACACTTCACTCCACCAATTCTATGGCTCACACAGGCCCAAATCATTCTTCCCTAGTAAACAGCCTGGCCTATGAACTTATACGTGCATATGCCAATTTTTAACCAGCCAGGAATTTCTGCACCAATTTTGCTTTAATGCCAGTCTCACCACACAGACTAACCCAATAATGATGACGCCTGATGCCTACAACTGTCTTCCTCACTCTCACATCAATTTCCTACTTGGGCCTCCAAGTCCCTAAGCCAGCATGAAGGCCTTTAAATTCCCAAATCTTCAGAAGATCAGAATTTATTACAAAGTTTACACCATAATATCCTGCACAAGGCTTCAGGCCAGCCTGCTCCCTAGCTCTCTCCCCAGAACCGAGAGTCTGGAGTGAATGGGCATGCATCCTGATGTAGTTAGAGGAACGACAGTCTGTTTGCATATAGAGTGGGTTATGGAGGGTAAGCAATTTTTAACTAAGAGATGTGAGTTAGAAGTCTGTGCTACCCTCAGCAGGCCCATAACAGAAAGCAAAGTGTAGTTTACCTGGTTACCTGTGGGTTCAAGTAAAACCCCCTTGCTTTTATTTATTCAGGGCCAGAACGAAGTGACTTAAACCTTGTAAGCAGGAGCCTAAGGTCATTTTTCAAACTAGAGTGTGGAATAGGACACAAAAGGGCCCAACCCAAATGGACAGTCAACTCCAGGGCAGGAAGTCCCAAGTCAGGGAAAGCTCCGTGTCCTTAGATGCCAAGGATTTCCCGGTTTGACTGCACATGCTCAGAGCAGAGAACTTGTTTCAGCCCAAAGGAGGAAGTTCGGGTGAAGCTTTGCTGTGCTGTTACGGTGCTTCCTACCAGGCTTAAGGTAATGAGCAGTGCTTCCAGGCATGGGATTCATATTTTGGTTTAGGCTCTTCCAAGTCAGGTACAACCAGGCTGGGTGCTGGCCTCAGCATTTAAAGGAGGAGCCGACCTGCATCACAGCTGGAGGGAGAAAAAGGAGGGCAGTGCCGGCTGGCCAAGAGCACTGACCTCTTCCTACACTGACCTTAGTAGGTTTACTTCTTTTTTGTTTTGAACGAAAGAAATATTAACATCTGTATATCTGCCACCCAGAACTGACCATTAACATTTAGCCAAATTTCTTTTCAGACTTTAAAAAAAACAATTACAATTTTATAGTTTATTCTTCTCCATCCCCAGGTCCCTTCAGCTCTTCCACACCCCATCAAAAACATTGACACCAACCAATATCACACATTTTTTATCCTTCCAGTTCATTTAAGTGTGTCCATAGCTATACTGAGCCCTGTAATATTGCTGTTCTCTAAAATGCCCTAAACAGTATACTGTACAAATATCATCACACTTGCTTTTTCATTCAGCACATTTAACATCTATCCAGTTAATATACAGATCTAATAAATTCATGTGAACTACTACACCAGCCCACTGCACAGCTAGATGCTTTATTTATATATTCCCTTACTGGTTGGCCATTTCCCCCCACCCCCTTTATGCCTATTTCCCCCAGCTTTCAATACTGTTACTTTCCTAGTATATGTCTCATTGTGCAGGTGTGAGCTTCTAAGTACCTAGAAATAAAATTCCTGGGCCATAAGGTATGCTTATTTTCTACTTTACTAAATATTGCTGAATTGCTCTCCAAAGTGGTTATATCCATTTACAATATCCAGTATGTCAGCTCTTGCCCTACCTAACCCCTTCGCCAACATTTGATACCATCGGATGGGTAACTTTTGTTAGTCTGCTCTCTAAAATAATAACAAAAGAGGGATATTAGATATCAAGTCTTTACCGCCCTACATTTTACCTAGATCGAAACTCCAGAGCTTCTCCAAAATGTGCACGGTTTTGTCTCATACCAAACTGACTCAGAGGACTCATACCTAAGGCAGGAGAGACACCTGTAGTCTAAAGTGAAAGAAACATTATCTCTCTGTAGGTTAATTAAAGATGTTTAGGAGGGATGGGCTTCTTTCAGAAAAAATTTTGGACTGTATCAGCTAACCTGCCTCATTCAGAAATGCTACGACCAGCAGCCTCACTGCCCTCACAGTGGGGTCCTGGCATCTCCCCACCACAGCCCCCGCCTGACTTCCAAATACAGCTTGCTGACATCCGGAAAGAGGCTTAGAGCGCCAGGGCTCTGCCTGTGGTCAGAAGTGGGGGAGTTAGTCTCAGAGGCCACCAGGGGTACTGCAGTCTCCCGCCTACGTGCAGACTGGCACAAACCACCGCGGGGGTGGAGCCTGCTCAGGGGCCCAGCCCAGCTGCACTATACCACCCCCCACCCCCTTTGGCTCACCTTTCCCCAAAAAGCTTCTTTGACAAAGTTCTGAAGAAGCAGACTATTCATTTATTTAGTCTAAGGTTGCCTCTCGGAGAATGTATGGTGGCATTAAGAATGGTCTTCATTTAGCTCTATCTCCATCTGTACCAGAATGTGATGCTTAAAGTGATGACTCAAGGTACTATAAGACCTTTTACCAAATAAGTCACTTATACATCTCACAAGATTGCAAGAAAACTGTTCACATTCTTGTGGTGAGCCGGTCAATTGGATTTCAATGTGGATCCTCAAAATGATTCAGAAATAATAATAGTATCAAATGAGTCACTTTCCCCACCTTGATCTCAGCCTTAGCTCTGGGTCAGAATAACACCTCTTGGCATGTTTTCATAAAAACGGAAGCAAAATAGATTAAAACTTATGTAGTATGAGGTGTGTTTTTTTAAAATATATTTTTATTGATTTCAGAGAGGAAGGGAGAGGAAGAGGTAGACAGAAACATCAATGATGAGAATCATTGATCGGCTGCCTCCTGCATGCCCCCTACTGGGGATCGAGCCTGCAACCCAGCATGTGCCCTTGGCTGGACTCGAACCTGGGACCCTTTAGTCCTCAGGCCTACGCTCTATCCACTGAGCCAAACCAGCAAGGGCTAGTATGAGTTTTTAATGCAAGAGTGGCATTTTTTCTACCTTCCAACTCACAACCATTTCCTCATTTCTTCCATTGCCTCAACATTAAGAAATAAACAGTTTTAAAAAATGAAATCGTTTTTCCTATGACTCCACATCGATGTCCCAACATTCAAGGCACAGAAATAACTCCCATATCGTGCTAGCTGTTTGGAGTCACAGCGACCAAATTTGCCAAATCACTGAGGGTACATTTCTTAAAGACCCACTAATGCTCTTGGTTAAACTTTAAATTCAACACTAAATTTACTTCTAATGCAGTGATTAAAATGAGAGCAGCTGTAGTAGACAGGAAGAGACTAATGTCCTTATCTTCTGGCTCAAATCCAGTAACTCAGAAATGAGTTCAAGGACATTCTTCCAGGTCTTATTCAGGTCTACTACAGCCCTTATCTAAGAGGCTGCGCACAGAAGGCTCTGGAATGCAGGTGCACAGACTGGGTGTAGGTGTCTGCTGCGCTGCACTTCTGCTCTTGAACAGTACTGAGCCTGGGACCTGGACCAACCACTTTTCATTTAGCTGAGATATTTTTAACTAGGAAATGCATGTTTCATTATTTGACTCACTGAAAGGGGAGAGGGGACTTTTTAAACCTGCAAAGGTCACAATATAGTTTTCTACTCACCCAACGAAGAGAATTCTCTCAAAAGCAGTTAAATTGAAAGGTTGAGTCATCTTCCCCACAGAGCCTCCCCGCCCCCACCCCAAAGATGCTGTAACATACCAGACCTTCTGAACAGCCCCACTGTATTCCCAGCAGCATCCTTGAATAACCAGAGGACAAATTATTTGCTAACAATGCTACAGAGTGGGAGTCCTGACCTAGGCCCTCCTGTTACCCCAGGGAGTGGCCACGCCTCCAGTGCGGCCAGGAGGGGGCTACTGCCATCCTGACCAGCTGGCTGGGCAAATCCTAGAATCTAGGCAGATGGGAGTAGAAGGTAAAGATTTCAGTCTTGGGGTTGCAAATTTGTTTCTTATAGCCAAACACTAAAGACTGAAATCCCCCACCCCCTTGCCTTTGTGTCTAGAAGTCCTTATTCTCAGGAGACCAAAAAACCGGTTGCAAATGGAGAGTTTCAAAGTAACGCTGTTAGTTACTTTGTAAACACTGTACCAGGATCCCTGAGGAGGTATCTGGCACTTAGACTCCCAAGGATAACGATGAGCTGTGTGTGGGGATGGCACGGAGATGAGCCCTCATGCCCAATTATGTACTAATTTGTTCAGTGACTGAAAGTATACATTTGGAGGCATTGCTTCTTGAGATCTCATCATAGATTAGACACTGCACTATTGAACGTGGTGTGTGTGTCTAAAAACCAGCCTTTCCAACCATCAGAGAAAAATGTTACTCCAGGTTTCCACAGGGGAAAACTGAGCTCCTGAGGCCGAATTCCTTTCATTATTTTTATCAATATGTTAATGAGTCAAACATAATCTCAAAAGTCTGCCGACAACTTCCCACTGCCTCCGTCCACCAGGCTCTCTGGTACTGGAGGACTAGCACCCTGTTGTGAAGACATGCATAAGCAGCCAGGGGTACCTTTCCATGACCTTGCCTTTAAATAACCTCCAGACCATAAGGTGCCCTACTTACTCACACTCGGTGTGACGCCCCCTTGTGAGGCCTCCTGGCACCCGCCGCCCCCTTCCCCAAGCAGGAAAGGCGTGCCTTCCGCACCACACTAACCAGCTATAACTTCCTCGTAAGACTGTGAACACTGGCCCTGGCCCGTGTGGCTCCGGCCTGCGGACTCAAGGGCCCAGGTTCGATCCCGGTCAAGGGCATGTACCTTGGTGGCGGGCACGTCCCCAGTGGGGGGGAGGGGGGGGTGCAGGAGGCGGCTGATCCATGTTTCTAACTCTTTCTCTCTCCCTTCCTCTGTAAAAAAATCAATAAAATATATATTTTTATAAAAGCTTGTGAGCACTGTGGACCAGGACCGGTCTAGTCATCGCTTTCCCCCAAACAACTCCTCGCACACAGCGCCAGGCCCACCCCCCATCCCGCCCCCCATCCCACCGCCCGGAGCCCGGGGAGCCCGGGAGCCCGTGGCCCCCGCGCCTGCGCACTGCCGGCGCCGCAGGTGAGGCGGGCGGTACGTGCAGCCCCGCCGCGGCGGGATGGAGCCCGGCCACGCTCTCCGGGCGGCCGGCGCCGGCCACCCCCGGGGGATCTGGGGCGTCCAGGAGCACCCACCCTTCCTCCTCCCGAGGCGGGAAGGCCGCAGGTGACAGAACCGGCCGCCCCCGGGCCAACCTGCCCATCGCAGAACCTGCCTTCGGGCGGTGCCCGGGCCACGCGCCGGGGCTGCAGGAGAGCCCGAGGCGGAGGCGTGACGGAGAGGGGCCGCACCGCGCCGGGGGACGGGGACGGGGACGGGGACGGGGACGGGGACGGGGACGGGGGGGTGGGGGATGGAGGATGGGGGATGGGGGTGGGGATAGGGATAGGGGTGGGGGATGGGGGTGGGGGGTGGAGGATGGGGGATGGGGATGGGGGACGGGGGGGGAGATGGGGGGGGATGGGGAGTGGGGATGGGGGATAGGGATGGGGGGATGGGGGTGGGGGGATGGAGGGTGGGGGATGGGGGATGGGATGGGGGGTGGGAGATGGGGATGGGGGATAGGGGTGGGGGTGGGGGTGTGGGGTGGGAGATGGGGGGTGGGGATGGGGGATAGGGGGTGGGGGTGGGAGATGGGATGGAGGGTGGGGGGTGGGGATGGGGATGGGGGATAGGGATGGGGGGATGGGGGGTGGGGGATGGGGGACGGGGGGTGGGGGATGGAGGGTGGGGGATGGGGCGGGGAGCGGGCGGACGTGACCAGAACGGAGGGGGAGGGGCGAGGGCCGCGCGGCGCGGAGGACAGGGGTGCGGGGAGCCGACGTGACCGGAGGGGAGGGGAGGGGAGCGGAGGGGGAGATGCGGAGCCTGCCTGGGGTGGGGTGGGGTGGGGTGGGGTGGGGTGCAGAGGGCACCGGGACCTGCGCGGGGAGGGGGTGGGAGGCAGAGGCCCTCACGGAGAGGTAAAGGGGAGCCCCAGGAGGAGGGGTGACGGGCAGGGTGAGAGGAGGCGGCGGAAGGAGTCGCATGAGGGGAAGGGGAAGGGGAAGGGGGGCCGGGAGCGGAGAGGAGAGGGGGGAAGGTTGGGGGGAGTGGGGGGGCCGAGAGGGGCAGAGGGGGGCTGAGGCAGGAGGCAGGAGGGCGGGCCGGCCCGTCTGCCCCGGAAGGAGCGGGGCTGGGGCGCTGCTCTGGAGAACAGGCCCGGGTGCGGGAGGCGGCTCCTCCCCCCAGCCCGGCCCGGCCCGGCCCAGGATGCCCGGCCCAGCGCCCGGGGAACGGAGCGGGCCCCGCACTGGCCGGGCACGGGGTCCGGTGGGCACGCGCAGCCGCCGCCCGCTCACCTCGCGCGGTCCGGGTCCGGGTCCGGGGCGTCCTGCTCTGCGGCTCCGCCGTCTGCGCCTCAAGGTTACCCCGACCGCGGCCGCCGCGATCCCTCCGCCGCCGCCCCGCCCCCGGCCCGCCCCCCGCTCCCCGGCCCGCCTCCCGCGCGCTCGCGGGGCGCAGTCGCTGCAGGAGGAGAGCCGCAGGCGGAGCGCGCCCGCAGGTGGCCTTTTGGGGCGGACTATATTCCTCGGCGGAAGGACACCGGCCGTGGGCTCACGGTGGCGCTCGGTGGGCCAATGAGGCAGCGAAGAGGCGGCAGGATCCGCCCCCGGAGCCGCAGACCCCCCCAGACCCTCGGGCGCCTGGGCCGCCGGCTGCCGCCCGTGAGCGCGTGGGGGGAGGCTGCTCTCCTGGCCCTCGGTCCCGGCCGCCCTGGTGCCCGGGCCTCTGGGGCGGTGCCCAGATGTGGGGGTGCCCGGCAGCATTCCCTCAGCGCCGCCCCACCTAGTGCACCCCTCGGGGACGGAGCGGAGGAGGGTGGGGAGGGCTGGAGATCGTGGCCGGCTGGAGCTGGGCCCTCCTTCGGGGCAGGGAGAACCGGGGAGGGCGCCTGTCCTCGGAGCGCGAGCGCGAGGCCCCTCTGTTGTTGGGGTTGGGAGGCACAAATGGGGCCGCGTGAGTACTTTAGTAGGGCTGGAACCCGGAGAGTAGGAATCCTATAGAAGGTATTCGTATTGGTGCAGAACTGAGCATCAGGAAATACTAGGTCAGAAATGAGTCAATGATCATTTTCTCCAAGGCGTTTTCCAGTTTCCCAGTAATCACAGCTACCGACCAGTGATAACCTAAGTGTCAGTGAAACAAATGTAAACCCTTGCCTTTACTCAGCGAAGTTTTGAGAGCAGATACAATGTTGCTTCATTGAAAATCGTTAAAAGACTCTTCTTTGAGGTTCTTTGCTTTTCCTGGAAAATGAGCCCACTGGGTGTGGCCTGCTCAGGCAGACACTGCCTGCAGAATCACAGGCCTTCACTCTGCTTCCCGCGCCTCAGATAAGCTGGGAGGGAAACGTGAACCCCAAAGTAAGTTTCTGTTGGGGATAAAATCTTTTAATTTCTTCTGTGAGCCTATTTGGGCCCTTTGGTTGAAGACAGGAAGTAAATGCTTGTGTATTGAAGTGGTGAGAGCACATGAAGTTGTTGAAAGGAAAAGGCCATGCCCCCCAGGAGAATCCTGTTCTCCCCTATTCAGAGCGGAATGGCATCGATGGCCCTCTGTGGTGGACGGCACTGGAGCTATGGGGGACAGGGAGCTGCTCAGTGTTGTACTATGTTGCATTCTGACGTTCTAAATCTAGATATACAGTGGAACCTTGGTTCTTGAATATAATTCGTTCTGGAAGGCTGTTCAAGAAGTGATTTGTTCGAAAACCAATCATTTTTCCCCATCAGAAATAAAGCAACTTGAATTAACCCTTTCCAGACCCACAAATGATTCCCTGTTTTAACCATTCTTTTTTTTAACCATTCTTATATAGTGTTTAATCTATAAATAAACTTCTTTTCTTAAATTTATCAAACCTCCCCCTACTAGCTTTAAATGAAGTTCTTTCAGCACACGTTCCAGGGGTGTCTTTCAACATGCAGCATCTTTGTTTGCTCATATATCATTGCCTCCAAAATGCTGTCAGTCTGCTTTGGGATAAAAATGTTTTTCTAGCACTGGCTGGTTTGGCTCAGTTGGACTGGGGACTGAAGGGTCCGAGGTTCAATTCCTGGTTTTGGGCTCAATCCCCAGTTGGGGGCGTGCAGGAGGCAGCCAATCAATGTTTCTCATCATTGAATTTCTATCACTCTCTCCCTCTCCCTTCCTCTCTGAAATCAACAAAAATATATTTTTTAAAATGTTTTTCCAAATCTATAACAGTTTTTCTACGTCTTCAATTGCATAAGGTCATTGTTTCTCTCACACCCTCAGCAACATTAGCACTCTGGCTGGCCTCCTTATGTTTTAAAATTGTGCTAGCAACAAAAGCATTCTCTCCTTTCTTTGTTGCCAGACAGATGCCATCTTGCTGAGGTATCAGCAAGAAAAGGTTGTCAGGTCAAAAACCAAAACAGAAGTTTGGTTCAACAACCGAGACATTTTTTTCTGTGAAAAACTTGGTCGAGATTAAAGATGTTCAAGAACCAAAGTTTGACTATATTTCCAAGATTAAAGTACACATTTATTAAACTAGAGAGTTGGCTGCAAACTATTGGTTACAGATGTTGATCATCCAACAGTTATAAAAATGCTGTCCATGAAACTCTGGCAGAGATAAATCCAGCATATCCTTGCTCACATTAGATGCATAGAGAAAAATTTGTCACATTGAGTTTAAGTTGATTGTCATTTTGCTGAAAAGTAGCATAGTATAGAACAGTGATGGCGAGCCTGTGACACGCGTGTCAGCACTGACACGCGGAGCCATTTCTGATGACACGCCGCCACTGAGGCGGCCGCATGCCGAGGATGAAACATTTGCTGCTCCTGAGGATGAAACATTTGCGAAATAATGTTTTTCCTCAAAGTGACACACTACCCGAGTTATGCTCAGTTTTTTGGCGAAGTTTGACACACCGAGCTCAAAAGGTTGCCCATCACTGGTATAGAAGCTTGTGTTTCGTCGTCATATCTTAGTTCCAATTTCATTCACTAGCCCTATGACTATATCCTGGAATTTAATGTGTAAGAGTCCAGTTCCTTAAAAGTAAACTGAACAATGGACACAGACAGTAGGGGGGTGAGGACATGTGCTGGGGGTTGGGAGCGGCCGGGGAGAGGTCAATGGGGGAAAAAGGAGACTCCTGTAATATTTTAAACCAGCGGTCGCCAGCCTTTCGGACCTCACGAACCACCAGTGGTCAGCGGACCACCAACTGGCAACTGCTGCTTTAAACAATAAAGAATTTAAATTAAAAAAAGAAAAGAAAATTTTTTTAAAAAGTAAACTCAGGACAATTCCTGCTTCATAGGATGGGGTTTGATCAGATGATGTCAGCACAAGGCATCCTCTTTCTTTGGGAATTGACTTGTTCGGGAGGGTTGTTCTTATGACTGGCGCCAGGACATCTTTCTGAATTCAAATAACTCAGTTCGCTTTTCTATTGGCCATCCTCCTGAATCTTCACCTCTGTCAACCCAGCAACAAGTAATCCCAGGACTGCAGGAAACTGGGAAGCTGAGAAAGGACAGACTCTCCTGGCGGCCAGGCCCCTCTCCCTGGAGCCAGTCCTTCCCCTGTGCTCCCTGATCCAGCAGGATGGGAGGGGTAGCCGCTAGGTTCACTGGTCTGGATTGTGAGTGAGATATAGATTGCTGTTGCCTGTTTGGATTATGGGCCACAGAACCACATAATCTGGAGTTTCATGGCTTAAGTCTCAAAGGCCATTTGGAGTTCCTGGTGGGGTAGGTGTGTCAGCACACGATACTAGATCCATTCTTGGAGCCCAAAGATGAGCTTTGGCCCTAGTTACAGGCTTTACCATTATGTGACCTGTTGGCCTCTACCTGAAACAGCAACAATTATTTCTCTCTCAGTACAATACAGATTTCCAGAGCAGCCTCTAGGCCCTGAATGTCAGGTTTAAAGCCGAAGTGTTTTAACTTTGGATTTTATATGCCCTTTCCAGAGCCAGACCAAGTAGACATTTACATTTGTTCTGTCTTCCTTCAGACTCCCAAGATCTCTTCAGGCCCACCAGGGTAGCACAAAATCTTAATTCCAGAGTTCCCTCCAGAAAATCCTAGGTCAGTGATGGGCAACCTTTTGAGCTCGGTGTGTCAAACTTCGCCAAAAAACTGAGCATAACTCGGGTAGTGTGTCACTTTGAGGAAAAAACATTATTTCGCAGATGTTTCATCCTCGGCATGCGGCCACCTCAGCGGCCGAGTGTCTTCAGAAATGGCTACGCGTGTCAGTGCTGACACGCGTGTCATAGGTTCGCCATCACTGGCCTAGATGGAAGAGAAAGTTGGCCTTTTGGAGTTAAGGATAAAGAGAGAACAGGTTGTCTGGGAAGGAGAAGGTTTCATGGAGGAAGAGATGGAGGGTTGGTCAGGACAGAAATTGGGTATAGGAAGGCCATTCCAGGGGAAAGAAACAGTAAAGAACGTTTTCTGAATGCAACCATATATCTGGTACCCCCTTGAAGAAATGCCCCATCAGCGCTTAGAAGCAAGAGGGAAGAAGCAGAAATACTGCTTCAGCCAACATGACCCTGTCAGCTGAAGTAACCACCAGCAATCTTTTTTCTAGTCCAGGCCTGCTAGGGCTCCCAGGACAAGTCTCCTTAGGGCAGGTTAACCCGTCCACCAAACCACGCCCTTGGAGGCCCTTTTCCCTACAAGTGTAGCCAGAACTCAGGCTCCCTAAGATGCAAATGTAAGCAGATCCCATCTCCCAAGAGTAATCAAGATTTGGAGGACCAAGAAAGGCATCCGTGAACAACGCCCCTTCCCCAGGAAGTTCTGTAGCAGATCAACAGAAAAGTCTGCCTTTTCTTTGGCACCTTCTTCTGTTAGGGGCAAAGATAGAATATTGGGGACTAGCTCTGGTTATGGGAAATATTAATCATGCTCTGTTAACCATGATTGCCTAGTGTTGGTTAAAGAAGGGACATTCTGACCTGGCTGGGAGTTATATGCCCCTAGGACCTGGGAGTCAACCTTGGAACCATTCTCATTCAGGAACTGCTTATTATCATGGAAAGAATAACAACCTAGTTGCCCAAACAATGGAGTCCCACCCCAGCCTCCTACTTCCCCATTCCTGTACTCCCTACTTCCCCATGTAATCCTTGTCCTACCCTATATAAGCAGGTGGCTTATGGGGGCTGCAGAGCAGATGTTTGTGGATGACCTGCTGCTCTCCCATACTGCCGGCAGTTTTGGAATAAACACTCATATATGACTCAACCCTGTCTCTGCTTAATTGGCTCAAGTAGTAACAGGCAGCCTGGACCCATTGATTGTCCAGTTACACTTCTAGTCTCCACCTCCCTACTCACTGGCTACCAGCTAACCTGACCCACTTAGCCCAAAAATGACAGCTAGGATTAAGGAGACTTTGGTCCCTCTACTAGATAAAATAATTTTGATAGACAATGCTTTAATTTAGGGTGGTATATTTGGCCTCATTGCAGAGGGTCCTGAAATATATATGGAAAGTCCTATACTCCAGAGAAAATGATGCCCTTTCAAATGAATTAAGCCCGGCCAGGGTGGCTCAGTGGTTGAGCGTCGACCTATAAACCAGGAGGTCACGGTTCAATCCCCAGTCTGGGAACATGCCCAGGTTGTGGGCTCAATCCCCAGTGTGGGATGTGCAGGAGGCAGCCCATAGATGATTCTCTCTCATCACTGATGTTTCTATTTCTCTCCTCCCTTCCTCTCTGAAACCAATAAAAATATATTATAAACAACAAAAACATAAATGAATTAAGCCTACTTTATTCCCACCCTTTTTGGGAAGAGGGCTCTGGGGGAATTCTGTGACCCATGAATTCCTTCCCATCACTCCTAAATTGGGCCCAGAGCTGAGACATTTTCCAAACCTCCAGCTCAGAATTCATCCTGTGAGAGCTGGTAAGTAACCCAGTTATGACTCAGCACCAGACTCTTCCCTTCCTCTCCCCACAGGCTAGAATGAAAGGCAAACCCACGCAGGAGGCTCCTCCCCTGTGGATGGCTACATCCTCACCACAAACTGAGTCATGGCCACACCCTACGGATGGAAAATCATCATGAGAGGGAAAGGGAAAGTTAAGCTCCTAGGGTTTTTGAGTTCCCAGTCCAGAAATCACAGCCATCTACTCTCCACCTGGAATTGGTTGAGGAAAATAATTCTTTTCCTGGCCCTGAGCCCTATCCCTAACGAAGCATATCCAGGTCTCAATGAAGTAGGGCTGCTTGAACCTAGGACTATATGAAAGGTAGGGGGGCACTGTCAAACTCTGTGTGCAGTGTTAATAATAGCCTTGGCCTCTGTGAAGGACAATGTCTTGCTCAAACCTGGGTTTCACACCCCCCTCCTCCAAGGTAGCCAGGTGTGGGTGGGGGGAAGGGGCAATATTCCCCCAACTCCTCCTCCAGGCTGTGCGAGGATTCCGCTCTAGAAACTCATGGCCGCATCTAGCAAGTTCCCCTGCAATAATTCTTGTTATAGGGTTTTAATCAGATTTATTTTATACCATACATGTTTTAAATTTTTTTAGCTATGATTATGTGTGGCTTTCAAACACTAAAATGGGGTACAGTAAGTCTTCACTTAATGTTATCAGTAGCTTTCTGTGACTTTAAGGTCTAGCATGCAAGTAGACCAATTTTATCACAGGCTAATTGTTGTAAAAAAACAGTTAAGTTCCGCCAAAACCGGTTTGGCTCAGTGGATAGAGCGTCAGTCTGCGGACTGAAGGGTCCTGGGTTCGAGTCCGGTCAAGGGCATGTACCTTGGTTGCGGGCACATCCCCAGTGGGGGGTGTGCAGGAGGCAGCTGATCAATGTTTCTTTCTCATCGATGTTTCTAGCTCTATCCCTCTCCCTTCCTCTCTGTAAAAAATCAATAAAATATATTTTAAAAAAACAAAAAACAGTTAAGTTCCTATGGTATCTCATCAACATCATAAAGACATGTTATTTGAGGACTTGCTGTACTTAATTTCATTACAATTTTTTGGCAAAAAAAAAAAAAAGGATCATCATGCATATTTTTAAAAAACCAGACACCCATGAGACTAGCTTAGGTATTTGCGTTTCTCAGGTAACATACCCTATCTGTTTATTACTTCTCATTTCATCATTTACTAGTGCTTGCTCTGTCAAGAAAAATAAGAAATGCTTATAGCCAGTGTGGCTCAGTAGTTGAGCATCAAACTATGAACCAGGAGGTCACAGTTCGATTCTGGTCAGGGCACATGCCAGGGGTTGCAGACTCAATCCCCAGTAGGGGGTGTGTGGGAGGCAGCCAATTGATTATTTTCTCTCATCATTATTGTTTCTCTCTTTCTCTCTCCCTCTTCTTTCCTCTCTGAAATCAATAAAAAATATTTTTTTCAAAAAGAAATGCTTACAACAGAAAAATCTATTGACAATTTTTGAAAATAGAGCAAAAATGTTGTTATGCCATTTGAGTAGTCAAGCACCTAGGTGCAGGTGCTGGAATACCAGTGGGAGCAGTTTGAGAACCTCAGGGAATGTAAAGGAATGGTTAACAGCTTAGATTCTGGAGTTGGGCTGATCTGATTAAAGACCCTGCATTGCCACTAACTAGCTATGAGACTTGGACACATTAAGATCTCTAGAGAAAACCTACCTTCCACCTTTTGTTGTCAGGAGTAAATGAAAACATTTGTAAAATTTGAAAGGCTATCTAGTATAAAACCAGAACAGCAGTTTTGGAGTCAGGTTGCTTGTCCGTCAATAGCTGTGCAACATGGGCAATCACTATCTTCTGTGCCTCTATTTTCTCATCTACAAAATGGGGATAATGGCACCTACTTTATAGGCTTCTTGAGAGAATTATATTAGTCAATACATGTAAAGAGCTCATAATGCCAAGCACATAGTAAGTAAGCCAGTGTTAGCAAATTATTAAAGTGTTTAGGATAATGCCTAGCACCTACCTAGTAAAAACTAAGATGTTAGCTGTCTCTGATACTGTACAGATAAGCTGCAAGGGTCATCCCAGGAGGCAGGAATGTCAATTAGGGTGGCTCCCTGATGGGGTCATTTACTTAGTGAAGACAGTTTCTCCTGGACTTGAAACCAGAAAGGGGAGAGCCTTAGAAGACTTGTAGAGTCAGAGTGTAGTAGTCTTGATCAAGAACGGGTAAAGAAATAGTTCCTAGGGGGAGAGGGAGGTTTGGACCTTAAGAATGGTACTTCCAAGTGAAGGCAAGTCAGGAATTACAAAGCCGGTAAGGAACCCAGGCAAAGAAGGGTATCTCCAAAGTAGGGTGAAGGTAATGAAAGAAAATAGCTGATCTAGCACTGGCTTTGTAAATCAAGAAGCTATAACAACAACAACAACAAAAGCCTATACAGGTAGACCTCACTTAAAAAATATATTATTAATTGAATTTATTGGGAGGCAGACCTAGTTTTATTGCACTTCACAGATGTTACCTTTTTATTTCAAATTGAAGGCAATATCCTCCATCAGCAAAAAGATTATGCCTTGCTTTATTGCAACAGCTGCTTTGCTGCAGTGGCCTGAAATCGAACCCACAGTACCTCCAAGGTATGCTTGTACTTGAAAATGCTTTAAAAAAAAATTCTGTGCTTATATTCCTGTTTTTCTTCATTAATATTTCAAACTATTTATCAATGTCCAACCTGTCTCTTACAACTAAGTGTTGTAGGTACATGGAGCACAAAGGCTAGTAGAGGTTATCAGTGGGAATTTCAACAGGGAGATGGATTTCACTGAAAAATTAGATCTAGAAACAGCAGTTTTCCCTCACCTTGCTGGCTGGACTTGGATAATCTGAATTTTATTTCATTACTAGGGGCCCAGTGCACAAAATTCGTGCACTGGGGCTTGGGGGTCCCTCAGCCCAACCAGCCCCCTCTCACATACTGGAAGCCCTCAAGGGATGTCCTACTGACGGCTTAGGCCTGTGCCCCATGGGGAGCGTACCTAAGCCGCAGTCTGGCCTCCCTTTGTGGGAGGCAACCGGGCTGGTCAGGGGAAGGCACCAGCCCCATCACCCCGCTGCTGCAGCCACTGTCAGTCACCGCAGCCACCAAGGTGTTTTCATCAACACGGACTCCAGTCCCTTCACCAAGAAAAAATGACAACTTTCTTTAGGCATTTTCAAGATGTGTCTTTCATAGAATATGGATTTCTTTCTTTATTTTTTATCCTCACCTGAGGATATGTTTCCATTGACTAAAGAGAATGTGGAAGAGAAAGGGAAAGACAGAGAGAAACACTTTGATTGGTTGCCTCCTGCATGAGCCCTGATCTGGGCCCTGGCTAGGGAGGAGCCTGCAACCTAGGTACACGCCTTTGATCAGAATCAAACCCAGACCCTGCTGTCTGCAGGCTGAGGCATTATCCACTGAGTCAAACCAGCTAGGGCAGGATATGACATTTCTTAGCCTTCCAGCAGTGGACCTTCATTTTTTTATCCAGAAGTGAGGTAGAAAAACCCTAGATTACCTTTTTGGATTCTTATTGCCCAAGTTACTAAGAATATTCCCAGTGGCATACAGGAAGCTTAGTCAATGTGCAGTCAGAAAAGGTGTTTCTTCTATAGTTCACACCAATGGAGGGCTGGGCCCTGCCCAGGCCTAAGCCTCTGGCCAAAGCTTTAGGCCTGGGCAGGCCTCTCCAGCTCCCTCTGATCACCGGCTCAACCCCTGCCCAGGCCTGCCCAGACTGAAAGCCTCTTGGGCAGGAGCGGACCCCCAGCTCCCTACAATCAATCGCAGGGGGTCCGCTCCTGCCCAGTCCGAAAGCAGACCCCCAGCTCTCTGCCCAGGTGATCGATCGTAGGGGGTCCGCTGGTATACCAGGCCGGAGCAACCCCCAGCTCCCTGCAATCAATCGCAGGGGGTCCGCTCATGTACCAGGCCGAAAGCCTCCAGCGGAGGCTTTCAGCCTGGAGCCAGAGTGGACACCCAGCTCCCTGCGATAGGTCCCAGGGGGTCCGCAGGTGCACCAGGCCGAAGCAACCCCCAGCTCCCTGCGATCGATTGCAGGGGGTCTGCTCTGGCAGCGGAGGCTTTCGGCCTGGTGCCGGAGCGGACCCCAGCTCCCTGCGATCTGTCGCAGGGGGTCCGATCAGGGTGCCTATGTATGCAAATTAACCGCCATCTTGGTTGGGTTAATTTGCATACTCACCCTGATTGGCTGGTGGGTGTGTTTTGGGCGTTGTGAAGGTGCAATCAATTTGCATATTACTCTTTTATTAGGTAGGATGGGAGGTTGCATTTCCTTAGGATCTTTTTATAGATTTCAAGTTAAAGACAAACCCAACTGTCAGCTCTCCTCTACTTCCCTATCCCAAAGAAGTACCTGGGAGGAGGAAGACAGGATACAAACCAAGGGAAAATGGATAGGTTTTGTGCAGAAAGCAGAGGTCCTAATGTGACCTAATTTCCAGAGGTAGGAAACCTGAGCTGCTTTGGTTTTAATGGTCCTTTTAAAACACAGGGAACAGTTGATCAGTGTTATTATATTCTACTAGAGGCCCGTTGCACGATATTCGTGCAGGAATAGGCCTTCCTTCCCCTGGCTTCACTCCCAGCCGCCCAGGAGCCGGCATGTCCCCACTCCCCGGCCCGCCCGGGAGCCCGCAAGTCCCCGCTTCTGTCCGGAGCACCGCTTCAGTAGCTCCCTCTGCCGCCCCCTTTCCCCTCATAGCAGGCGTCACCCCCTCTCCGCCGCTCCACGAGCCTGCATATGCAAATTAACCTCCATCTTTGTTGGGTTACTTTGCATTCTCACTCTGATTGGCTGTAGGCATAGCGGAGTGATGGTTAATTTGCATGTTTCTCTTTTATTAGGTAAGATTATCTGTCTTAGTTTGTGTAATCTGCATAACTGTTCATTTCCCTTCTTTATCTAATTAATTCATTAAAATGTTGACAGATCTGTAGTACTCTACACTAGATGAACTCAGCTTTGACTCCACCTAATTTAAATAATCCCAACCCTCATGATATTCCACTCTTCCCGCCCCCTCCCCCGCAACCCTTGGGGGCTTGGGGCCGGTGCTGGGCCAAGGCCAGTCAGACCACAGTGATCATATCCAGTCCACAGCACCTTCCATTTTATTGTTTTATTTACAAACAGGGTGAAATCAACTGGGAATATCAGGGATAGGGGGTCAGTCTGAGCCATCCAAATGTGGAGTGGTTCCTGGGTCAATCTCCACTATGAAGGCCGCCTCTTCTATCCTTTTTCTGCCCCTTGGTTCCTCAGGGCAGCATCACTAGCTGTTCCTGAGCCCTTTAATAAGGGCAGATGAATCCTGGGGGGAACAGGGGTGGTACGAGGGCTGGGCCCCCTCAGTTTGTATAAACCTGAGTTCCGATCACACGCATGATTTCCTTCTGTATCTTGGGGTCCTGAGTATTAATGTTGGCATCGCCCACCTGACCATCCTCATATCTGCCAAAGATAGGGCAAGTGTGAGCATAAGAGAGAGAACAATACTAGAAATAATGTCAACCAGGGGAACTGTATTTGGAGGTGGACCATCCTATAAATAAAAACACTTTCTTGGTTCTCCTTAGGGTGGAAGAGATTCAACTTACCTGGTTTCCTCTAAACAGACCCTGATATATAGGCATCCCCAACCTCCAAGGGGAAAATCCCAGTGCCAGCTGCACTCAGGTAGCCAGGGGCAAGTCTAAGATAACAGTAGTCACACGCCAGCACCCCCCCTCACTCCTCAGAGTAATCCCCTAGGTACCCTCCCAGACTTACACAAAGGCACCCCCCCTCACTCCTCAGAGTAATCCCCTAGGTACCCTCCCAGACTTACACAAAGGCACCCCCCCCCTCACTCCTCAGAGTAATCCCCTAGGTACCCTCCCAGACTTACACAAAGGCACCCCCCCCTCACTCCTCAGAGTAATCCCCTAGGTACCCTCCCAGACTTACACAAAGGCACCCCCCCCCCCTCACTCCTCAGAGTAATCCCCTAGGTACCCTCCCAGACTTACACAAAGAAGAACCGTGTGCAGACATGGTCGGACACAGGGCACACCCAGATGTTCCCATGCTTCTGGAGGTCTTTAGATGTAATGACTGAGAAGAGGGGCCAGAAGTTATATATACATATAATGCTTAGGTCAGAGTCCAGGCAGGGAAGGGAAGATATGATGCTTCAACATCACCCTTGGCTGGATCATGTGCCATTAGTTGCACCAAAAAGAAAGGTTGGGCCCAGCGGTGTGACTCAGTGGTTGAGTATTGATCTATGAACCAGGAGGTCATGGTTCGATTCCCAGTCAGGGCACATGCCCAGGTTGTGGCCTCAATCCCCAATGTGGGACATGCAGGAGGCAGCCAATCAATGATTCTCTCTCATCATTTATGTTTCTATCTCTCTCCCTCTCCCTTCCTCTCTGAAATCAATAAAAATATAAAGTGTATATATACTAGGTTGGGGACCTAGAAAAACAGGGACTGGTTGAGCTACTTACCTTCACAAAGTGCTATACAGTTTAGATTCCGACTCTGTAGGAACCTTGACTGAATGGACCGGGTCTGGAAGAGAAAGAGAGCAGGGCCAGGTAGACTGTTATAGAGGCTGGTTTGCTGATGATGGGTGGGATCAGGGATATCCTGGGCTTCCAGCCACCACCACCACCCCACCCCCCGAAAAAAAAAAAAAACACCAATCTGGATGAGTCCACAGCTTCCATCTTTACAATTACATGTCACTGCATTTTTTCATAAACTCAGTCTTTGTTTTCATAGTTATGACTAAAGCCACTTATGACTGGAAGCATGTTCATCTTAGAATGTACCTGATTCCTTCAAATGATCTTCAAACTACCCACCACCCCCACCATTGTTTTCCCATCCATCTCTGTAACCGAAACTTATCCCAGGAGAAGTGTACTGACTCACTGGAGTATTAATACCTGGGGGATAGTATTCATCCTGTTATATCTCTGGACCAGCTCATCCTTGGAGGGCATCCTGTGTTGTCCTTTTCCCATTCCTGTCATAGAACAACAAAACCAGTTCATTCACCCATTCCTTAATCAAACATTTACTCAAGTGCCTACTGTCAGGCACTGAGCTAGACACTTGGCAATACAGCACTGAATAAAACAAATAGGACATCTTTCCTCACAAAATTTAGTCTGGTGGAGAGTACAGGCAAAGAACAGGTAATTACAAAACAATATGCCAAGTGTTGCGATGGGGACAATAGAGAGCACTGTGTAAGTCAGAGGCAGAGAAGGAACCTAGCCTAGAGGTCTGAAGAAGGCTTCCTGGTGATAGCTAGGATGAGGAATTTATAAGAAGAGGGGGCAATGTTCTGGGCAGAGGTAATAGGATATAGAAGGTCTGGAGAGAAAAAATCAGTATGCCTTAGTTTGTATGGAGTATAGTCAATGGCAGAGGAGTGGCAAGAGATGATGTCTAAGAGGTAATCTAGGATCAGTTCAAGCAGGCCTTGTAGCCATGTTAAGGCAACTAGAGTTCATCCTGAGAACATCAGGGAATCACTGGAGGGTTCTATGATAGGGAAGGAACACATGAAATGAGAGGAATGAGATGCCCAAGACAGTGGTGACATCAGCACTTCAGATCAAATGTCAGGCTGAGTGAAATGAGTAAAGAGGAAGCAAGCAGAGCAAGTCAGATCTGCTTTAGTCTCAAAGTTACATAAAATACTGTGACCAGAGTCTTTCAAGAGAAAAGGGAGAAAGCATAGCAGTTAAGGGATAACTAATTTTCCAGATAATCACAATGGCAAAAAGCTTGAAGAATCATGCTTCCTTCAGAAGTCCCACACTTTAGGAAGTGGTGCCAATTCCGTCGTTTCCACGCTATCTAAATCCATAAATCCTTCCCCACCCTTACCTACCAATGAATAGTCCTGTTTATAACCACTTACAGACTCATTTTGGATTTTTCTCAGATACAAAACAGTGCTTGTGTGCTCCTGCTCCCAACTCTTCTTGCCTGTGATTAGGACTTCAATCTCTATGCTCAGCTTTAGCATAAGGCAGCCTTATCACAGACTCATGTGCGTGTGTGCGTGTGTGTGTGTGTGTGTGTGTGTGTGTATGAGACTGAGAGGAAGATGGAGAATGATGCTATCATTACAGGCCACAAGCAGGGGCCTTATCAACCATTCCACCCTGGAACTTTCTATTATTACTAACTCCACTCTGCTTCAATGTTTGGTCTTGTGATAGCCATGGTGCTGCTGTGGGAATGATAACCACTGGACTAACATTCTTTACTGATCAGGCTGCAAGTTCATCATGCACTCACACTAAAGTCCTATGATAGAATTGTGGTCTGAATATTCAATTCAGGGCCAGGCAGCTTTAAGACTTCAACTGCTAATTTTTCCTCCTACAGACACTCACCACCCATTTCCACCTTCTCCATTGGCCTGAACTAGGTCTAGCTCTGCATCTAAACATGACTTCTTAGCCTGGGTGTTTCAGTGCAAGATTCTGAGTGTAATTCTCATTTAGGTTATACCCCAGAGCAGTGGTCTGCAAACCGCGGCTCGTGAGCCACATGCGGCTCTTTGGCCCCTTGAGTGTGGCTCTTCCACAAAATACCCGTGCGGGCGCGCACGTACAGTGCGATTGAAACTTCGTGGCCCATGCGCAGAAGTCGGTTTTCGGCTCTCAAAAGAAATTTCCATTGTTGTACTGTTGATATTCGGCTCTGTTGACTAATGAGTTTGCCGACCACTTCCCCAGAGGATAGGAGAGAACAATCTGATTTCTATGGCTGTTCTTAGAGATGGTCCTTAGAATATAAATCCTGTCCCATCCCAATCCTGTTGCACACTGTCCTGTCCATACTGCCCCAGTGATCTTCAGTCAGTTTCCCAAGACCAGACCTTAAGAACATGATGGCTAGAATACTCCCTGGATGTTCTGTGTCTGGCGTATATACTTATTCCAAGTCTCTAAACAGGACTAAATAGATGGAGTTTACCTCATTTTAATGTGCATATTCTGGCCAAGTCATTGGGGGCTCTGCTAGTCAAAGGGATGCTCTCTATACTGCTCCCAGAAGGCACCCAATGCTGCTAGCTAAGGATCCTACCCCGAGAAAGAACAAAGAAAAGCAAAATAAGGAAACATGCAATAAGATAAAGTTGACCAAATTCTAGAGTTAACTACATTAAGTTGGACCCTTGCATACATTCCACCCACTGTTACATAGGCTCAAATATCTATGGGGCCCTCATGGAGTCAGTCATTCGAGCAAAGCCTACCCTGTCAGTCTAATATAATGGTTAGAACACTGTCCCAAAAGTTAGGATATCTGGATTCCTGTCTTAGCTCTGCTACTCAGCTGTGTGACTACAAAGTCACTTAATATTTCTGAGTTTCAGCATTCTAAATAATAATAGGGATTGGACAAGATGACCTACAACTCTAATACTAAAATCCTATGGTATTTTGTATATATAGTCAATTGACCTTTTTGAGAAGGATGGTATCATATGATGTTTTTAAGTAATCAGTAAAGTGATGAAGAAAGAGAGGAAGTCGGTAAAGACCTGGCTCCATCTGATAACTAATGGCATTCAGGCACTTAGTGGTAAACAAAGGCCAGCGACAGAGGGAGAGAATAGGGAGAAAATAGATGGGAAGAAAGAATCTTGTGGGCACTGAGAACCAGGAGAATTTCACTATTTGGAAAATAATAAGAGCTTAATTAGAGGCAAGCTCAGGCTGTGATAAAGATAAAAATTAAGGAACCTAGACAAAGAAGCCAAAAAGAATCCCCTAACCCCACCCTACTTTAGACACCAGGCACACAGAATGAGATCCATGTACACATTTAACAAATACTTATTGGGCACTTACCCTGTGCGGATTAATCCTAATATTTGGTCATGACACACTGTCATATATTTAACTAGAGGCCCGGGGGAGGACGAGGTCCCTCAGCCCGGCCTGCGCTCCCTCGCAGTCTGGGACCCCTTGGGAAATGTCCGCCTGCCAGGGAGCAGCCTGAGCCGGCAGTCGGACATCCCCCAAGGGGTTCTTAGCGCTGCTGCAGAGGCAGGAGAGGCTCCCGCCACCGCCGCTGTGCTCACCAGCCATGAGCCCGGCTTGGGGCTGAGTGGCGCTGCCCCTGTGGGAGCACACTGACCACCAGGAGGCAGCTCCTGCATTGAGCATCTGCCCCCTGGTGGTCAGTGTGTGTCATAGCAGCCAGTTGTTCCACCATTCGATCAACTTGCATATTAACCTTTTGTTATATAGGATAGGACAATGAATATCTTCAGATCCAACCTAAAAACTAAATCTAACAACTAAAAATTACCAATGACTTACATCTATGTGCTGCTATCCTAACCCAACTACCTGCATCCCCTTTGGGAGGTAACCACCATCCTGAAATTTCTTTAGTTTTATCACACACAGAAACATACACACACATGCCTAATGTTTAATTTTATTTGCTTTTGAACACAAAATAAAAGGTAGCATAGTCTTTTGGGCTTGCCTTTTTCCCCTCAACTTATTACTAAGATTTTTCCATGATGTTGAATGCCACTGTTCATTCATTCTCATTGCTGAAGAGTCAATCATGAGAATGTATTAAAATGTATGCATTCTCCTGATTTGGGTTGTTTCCAAGATTTGCTGTTGCAAACAGTATTGCTTTGAACATTTTGTACACATCTTTGGGTGCACATACATAGGAATGAAAATGCCGGGTCAATGTGATAAAATTTCTCAGCTTTAAATTATCACCCAATTTAACAACAAAGGGTCATACTAATTTATATCCTCACTAGAGGCCTGGTGCATGACATTCGTGCACGGGGGGGGGGGGGTTCCCCCTCAGACTGGCCTGCGCCCTTCTGCAGTCCAGGAGCCCTTGGGGGATATCTGATGGCTTAGGCCCGCTCCCCGCAGGGAGCCTGAGCCAGAGCCTAAGCAGCAGTTGGATATCCTTAGTGCTGCCGGAGGCAGGCTGCTGTGTTCGCCAGCCGCCAGCCCAGCTTGTGGCTGAGCAGTGCTCCCCCTGTGGGAGCACACTGACCACCAGGGGGCAGCTCCTGCGTGGAGCGTCTGCCCCCTGGTGTTCCGTGCGCATCATAGCAACCTGTCCTTCCACCGTTTGGTCATTTGCATATTACCCTTTTATTATATAGGATAAGCAATAAAAGAAATCATGATGACCTAGAACTCTGGTACAATCAGAGGTATTATCAGATTTCTTAATTTTTGCTAATCCATTTGGGTGCTAAAATGTAAGTCATTTGGTCTTGATTGTACTTACTTGATTAATAGTGGCTGAGCAGCTTTTCACATTTTTTGGTCGTTTCTTCAGTGACATACCTGTTCGTGCCATCTTATTTTTTAAATCATTTTCATTTTCAATTACAGTTGACATACATCTTTAGTTTCAGGTGTATTCCCCAGTGACCAGACATTACATAACTTTACTAGTGATCACCCCAATAAATGCTAAACCCATACAGCACCACACCTAGTTATTAGAATATTACTGACTATACTAGAGGCCAGGTGCATGAAAATTCATGCACTGGGGGTGGGGGGGGGTGTCCCTCAGCCCAGCCTGACCCCTCACAGTCCAGGAGCCCTCAGGGGATGTCCTACTGATGGCTTAGGCCCGATCCTTGTGCTGGCCTCCCTCTGCGGGAGGCGACCAGACCAATCAGGGGAAGGTGCCACCCCCATCACCCCACTGCTGCTGCCACTCCCAGCCGCCGTGGCTGCCAGTCCTCCTCGGCCCTGGCAGCCACTGCGGCTTTGTCTGGAAGGACATCCAGTCTATCTGGTCTAATTAGCATGTTACCCTTTTATTAGTATAGACTAGAGGCCCAGTTCACAAAATTCGTGCATGGGGGTGGGGGGTGGGGGTTGTCCCTCAGCCCAGCCTACACCCTCTCCAATCTGGGACCCCTTGAGGGATGTCTGACTGCCCATTTAGGCCCGATCCTGGTAGGATTGGGCCTAAACATTCAGTTGGATATCCATCTCACAATCCAGGACTGCTGGCTCCCAACTGCTCGCCTGCCTGCCTTCCTGATTGCCCCTAACCACTTCTGCCTGCCAGCCTGATTGCCCCCTAACCACTCCCCTGCCAGCCTGACTGATGCCTAACTACTCCCCTGCCAGCCTGATTGCCCCTTACTGCCCTCCCCTGCAGGCCTGGTCACCCCTAACTGCCCTTCCCTGCAGGCCTGGTCACCCCCAACTGCCCTTCCCTGCAGGCCTGGTCCCCCCCCCCCAACTGCTCTCCCCTGCAGGCTTGATCGCCCCCAACTGCCCTCCCTTGCAGGCCTGGTCCCTCCCAACTGCCCTCCCCTGCTGGCCATCTTGTGTCCACATGGGGGCAGCCATCCTGTGTGTTGGAGTGATGGTCAATTTGCATATTACTCTTTTATTAGATAGGATTCCCTATGCTGTACTTTACATCCCCATGACTATTCTGTAACAACAAATTTGTACTTCTTAATCCCTTTACCTTTTTTGCCATTCTTCCAAACCCTCCTCCCATCTGGCAACTAACAAAAAATTATCTGTATCTATGAGTCTGTTCTATTGCTTGTTCATTTTGTTTCAATTGTTACTAGCTATGTATTTATCACCATTTTATTGTTCATATTTTTATATTTTTTTCTTCTTAAAGAAGACCCTTTTAACATTTCATGTAATACTGGTTTGGTGGTGGTGAACTCCTTTAGTTTTTCTTGGCTGGTAGCTCTTTATATGTCCATCAATTCTAAATGATAGTTTTACAGGATAGAGTAATGTTGGTTGTAGGTCCTTGCTTTTCATCACTTTGAATATTTCTTGCCACTCCCTTCTGGCCTGCAAAGTTTCTTTCTTTTTGAAAAATGTTTTCTTTTAAAAAATATATCTTTATTGATTTGAGAGAGGGAGAGGGAAAGAGAGAAACAAATGAAAGAAACATCAATTGGCTTCCTCCTGCATGCACCCTACTGGGGATTGAGCCTGCAACCTGGGCATGTGCTCTGACCAGGAATTGAACCATGACCTCCTGGTTCATAGGTCAATGCTCAACCACTAAGCCATGCCAGCTGGGTTGCAAAGTTTCTTTTGAGGAACCAGCTGACAGTATTATGGGAGTTCCCTTGTAGGTAATTGCTTTTCTCTTACTACTTTTAAGATGGTCTTTAACCTTTTGCATTTTAATTATGATGTGTCTTGGTGTGGATCTCTTTGGGTTCATTTTGTTTGGAACTCTGCAATCCCTGGATTTCGATGCCTGTTTCCTTCACCAATTTAAGTAAGTTTTCTGTAATTATTTTTTCAAATTTCTTGCTTTCTCTTCTCCTTCCAGCACCCCCATGATGCTAATGTTGGTACGCTTGAAGTTGTCCCAGAGACTCCTTACACTACCCTCATTTTGGGGTGGGGGGGGGGGGGAGAGGGCGTTCTATTTTCTTGTTCTGATTTTTTTTTTTTTTGCTTCCTTATATTCCAAGTTGATGATTTGATTTTTGGCTTCACCTACTCTACTGTTGATTCCCTGTAAATTATTCTTTATTTCAATTAGTTTTTTTTAATTTTTATTAATGCTGCTGAGGTTCTCACTAAGTTTCCTGAGCATCCTTATAACCAGTGCTTTGAACTCTGAATCTAGTTGATTGCTTGTCTCCATTTTATTTTTTTCTGGAGTTCTGTTCCATTCTTTCATGTGGGACGTTTGTCTCATTTTGGTTGCCTCCTTGTACTTGTTTCTGTGTATTAGGTAGAGCTGCTATGTCTCCTAGGCATGGTAGTGTAGCCTAATGTAGTTGGTGACCTGTGGGGTCCAGCAGCACAGTCTTCCTGATCACCCAAGTTTGGCACTACAGGTGTACCTGCCCCCCGCCCGCTCCCCCCAATGTGGGCTGTAACTCTTCTGTTGTAATTGAGTCTTGATTGCTGTTGGCATGTCAATGGATTTACTCAGGCTGATCAGCTGACCACCAACTTCTAATCACCTTGGTAGATCAGCTGTGCTAGGGCCCACCACACAGTGCAAGACTTGCTTCAGCAGGGCTCTGGTACCCACTGATTCCACCACTTCAGTGTATCACTTGTGGAGGTATTTGAGTGGTGATGCTTCAATGTTGCCTGAAGCTATCCACTGGGTGCATTGGCTTTGGGCATCTCCTAGGAGTTGCAGGTCAAGGTCAGCCATTACCTGCGTTCTGCCAAGGGCCACCAGGCATAAGCTACAAAGCGACCTGCAGATGGCTGTTTCTTGCACTGGGCTTAGAGGTGCCCAGGCAAGGCTGGCTGCTGCTAGTACCAGGCCTAGGGCCACTTAACGAGAAGGGCTCACTGATGCCAGAAGCTGCTTGAGAGATTTTAGGAAAATCTGAAGCACCAGTCAAGACAGGCTACTCCTATGGTAAAGTCACTGGAAACAGCTTGGGTGGGCCCGAAAGTTGGGTGGTAAAGGCCTCAGGGAATCACCAGGGTGGGCACACAGTGTAAGGTAGGTTGGTAGTTTCAGATATGGCACCTGATAGCTCTGTGGGGGAAAGGCTCATCAAAGAATGGCTTCTGTCAACACTTCTGTCTGGGAGAGAGCTGTCCCTCCAGCTCTCACCTTGATGCCAAACAATGCAATTTCTCCTCATATATCGCTGGTGCCTTTCAAGCTGCTCCCTCATGCTGGAGCTCAGATAGAGTGAGTCCTAGTAAGTCCATGTGCAGTCCCTTTTAAGAGAAACTCCCTGGGACTCCAGCAGTGTCAGCCTTCCTCAGTCTCAAGCCATACTCGTTTTTACAGCTAGAAGTTACTGGGACTTCTCTTGCTGGCACTGAAACCCTCAGTGGGGAGGTCTGGTGTGGGACTGGGGCCCCTCACTCCTCAGGGGAGGCCTACACCGCCGAGATCTCTCCTGATTTTTATGCACCACACATGGGTGTGGGACCAGCCCTTCCATGTCTCTACCCTACCAGTCTTAATGTGGCTTCTTCAATTTCATAGTTGTAAGACTTCCCTTCAGCTCGATTACAGGTGGTTCTGAATGATGTACTTTAGTTGTAATTTTGACATGGTTGTGGGAGAAGGTGAGTACATTTACCTATGTGGCCATCTTGCATCTTTTTTTAAAATATATTTTTATTGATATAAGAGAGGAAGGGAGAGAGAGAGAGAGAGAGAGAGAGAGAGAGAGAGAGAGAGAGAAACATCAATGATAAGAGAGAATCATTGATTGGCTGCCTCCTGCACGCCCCCTTACTGGGGATCAAGCTCACAACCCGGGCATGTGGCCTTAACCGGAATCAAACCTGGGACCTTTCAGTGCGCAGGCCGATGCTCTATCCACTGAGCCAAACCAGCTAGGGCAGTGGTCGGCAAACTCATTAGTCAACAGAGCCAAATATCAACAGTACAACAACTGAAATTTCTTTTGAGAGCCGAAAACCGACTTCTGCACATGGGCCACGAAGTTTCAATCGCACTGTACGTGCGCGCCCGCACGTGGTATTTTGTGGAAGAGCCACACTCAAGGGGCCAAAGAGCCGCATGTGGCTCACAAGTCGCAGTTTGCCGACCACTGGGCTAGGGCAACCATCTTGCATCTTGACCGGTAGTCTTTTTCTCATTTGCCTATTTTTATATTGGGTTGACTTTTTCTTATTGATATGTAAGATTTTTTTAAAAATCCTCACCCAAGGGTATGTTTTTGATTTTTAGAGAGGGAGGAAGAGGGAGAGATTGAAGGTATCAGGGACAGGGAGAGGGGGGAGAAAGAGAAACAATGGTTGCTTCCTGTACTCACCTTGACCTTGGATTGAACCCACAACCTTTTGGTACACAGAATGATGGTCCAAAACTGAGCCACCCTGTCAGGGAAATTTCTAAGAATTTTAAAAATATATCTTTATTACTAATCTTTTGTGGTTATGTGTGTTACAAATGTCTTTTCCTGGTTTATAGCTTGTCTCTTCACTTTTTAAAAAAATATATTTTTTTATTGGTTTCAGAAAGGAAGGGAGAGGGAAAAAGTGATAGAAACATCAATGATGAGAATCATTGATCAGCTGCCTTCTGCATGCCCTCTACTGGGGATCAAACCTGCAACCTGGGCATGTACCCTTGACCATAATCGAACCCAGGATCCTTTATTCTGCAGGCCAACGCTCTATCCACTGAGCCAAACCAGCCAGGGCATCTTTTCACTTTTTAAAGATGTCTTCTGATAAACAGAAGTTGTTAGTTTTAATAAAGTCAAATTTACCAATCTTTTATGACTCATGAATCCATGTTTTCATTCTCTGGATGATTCTGTGTAAAATTGTGTAATAATTTGTTCCTTGAAAGTTTAGACTGACTTGAAAACTATCTGAGTTAGGTAGCTTTCTTTGGGTTTTGTGTGAGTGTGTGTGTATGTGTGTGTGTGTGTGTGTGTGTGTGTGTGTGTGTGTGGAGGGGCAGTGTGGAGTGTGGTGTAAAATTTTAAATTACCATTTCAATGTCTTTTATAGTTTTAGGACTATTTAGGCTTTCTATTTCTTCTTGAATCATTTTTTAGTGATATTTTTCTAAAAATTTATACATTTTGTCAAAGCTTTCAAAGTACTGACATAAATTTTACAAAATTGTCCCATTAGCTTCTTAAATTTTGCTACATCTGTAGTTATGTTCCCTTTTTCAGTTATCTGTGCTCTTTTTCTTCAATCTAACCAGCTGTACCTGTTTGGTATATATATATATATTTTAGTTCTTAAAAAGAATCAACTTTTGCTTGTTTGGTTCTATCTATTGTACCTATTTTTATTTGGTTGATTTCAGTTCTTACCTGTATTCTTTTTTTTTCTACTTTTTTAGTTTATTGTGTTGTTAGAGACTTTTCTAGTTCTGCACCTATGGAGCAAGTTTCTAATCTTTATAACAGTTGTAATTACTGGAGGATACTAAATGATAATCTATAAAGACTCTAGCACTGTCTCCTTCATATGGTAGACATACAACTACATGGTGGCTCTCTTTTATACAGAAACTATACAGAACAAGAACAAAAGAAAACAGAAAAGGAATGAAGACATGAACCTGGAACACTGAGAGAGTTTTAAGTCAGAATCATTTTCTGAGCAGGACAAAACTAGACTCATCTCCTAATCAGATTCTGGACCTTGCTCATGCCTTATCTTTGGAATGAAATGCTTTCTCTTGCATTCAATGTGACTGATAGTATAGTGTGTAATTATACATTGTTGAAAAGATAGTTGACAGGGAGAACAATGTCTCCAGAAATGTAAGCCAATAAAAGGGACTCAAGCCTTCAAGTGTATTTACAGGTAAACACACATGCACATGTGTACATATATGATTTATGACGACGGGCTACTGCTAACACCAAAAATGTTGTCTACCAAAAGCCTAGTTTCATTTCCCAGTTATTCCCTCACCAGTTCCCAGTGCCATATCCCCATGGAAAAAAGGAAGAACCCAAATTTCTAACGAGGAAAAACTGAGAAAGACAGAGTTTGTATCCATGACTAGAAAGAGAGCTGACATAGACCAAATATCTATGGCAGAAGAGGAGGAGACAGCATAGATGGTGTATTCACAAAATGGATGCAGTATAAATAAAGTCAAGGTGGCCAGAAAGTATTTCTTACCTGAGTATCCAAAGGAAATACTGGAGATGGGGCTCAGGTAGATGCCTTTGCCATAGGCTGCTCCATGCAGCTTGCAGGGAAACACCAGGATGAGCAATATGAGCCTGGGCCCTCCCATGACTGAATATTAGGGAGCCACAAGGCTTAGCCAGCCCTCTCTTCCCTCCATTATCACTCATTCAGATGGCTCTAGGCACCTACTCTTAAAATGCCGATTGGCTGAACAGCGGTTGCAGGTTAACCCCTTTGTCTATGAAATAATAAATATTGAAGCCTTGGAGAGTGAGGAATAGCACAGCCACTGAGTCAGTCCCTCAGAATCCATGTTCCTGTCCCCAGGTATTAGTATATATGCAGATTAAAAAAAAAAAAGAGAACTACAGAACAGATAGCCAGGAAAAGGGCAATAACTGTTCCTTGGGGTCTCTCAGGGCAAAGAAATAAGGCTCCTATTGATACCATTATAATAACCAGGTTATTATTTAACAGAAAAGAAGTAAAGGGAAGACTAGGTAATATAGGCATGTCATTTACACAGCTTTGCTAATTTAACACTCTCCAAGCCTGTTCCCCATAGAGAGATGTGGGAAGGGAGTGAACAAAGGCAGTTTGGACTAATGCGCAGTAAGGTCTGAGTGATGTGGGAAGATTCCTGCCTGTCAGTCACACTGGGGAGCGAATCAGTGGCCAGAATGCATGTGGCCACTGCAGCACTCTACCTGAATATTTAAGCTTCTGAACAAAGGAGCCTCTCTCTCACACACAGCTGGGCTCCTGGCTATCCTGTTGCAGGGGCGAGCTACCCTGCACCTATGTGGCTCATGGCCATGTGGGACCCACACAATGGATTAATGGACTGAATCTGGACTGAATGCACTGGACCCAGCTTCAACATGGAACGGACACTTTGGACACTGGCCCTCCTTTTGGCTCTACTGGAACACCAGCTGCACTCTCTCAGGACTGGTTTAAGGAGCATGGGACTTTGGAACCTGAGGAATGTAACTCCCCGCCAATAAAGCCTTTACCATATCTCATTCTCCCATGGGGGCTTCTGAAAATGCTTATTTCACTGGTACCTCTAGAGCCACCCCACTCCCATCAGCATAGGAGAAATTTAATTCTCTGGTGATATTATACAACTCTGAATGAATAGTCACATATATTGAAAAGTTCTAATAGGGTAATTCATCTAATGACTGCAATCAGCAATTCATACTCCTGCCTACAGCTACATTCCCATTCGCCAAACCACCAAAAAACATTGGAGGTAAAATATGTAAAAGCTACACTCATTCTTTACACACAGTTCCAACTTCCTCCCTAGGGAAGCCACACGCAGACTAGATTTAAGGATGCTGAGGCAAAAACAACTGAGTACTCCAGGGCAGACTTTCCCAAACCAAGTGGGGCAGAAAACAGGGGGTGGAGAACAAGGAAAAAGGGGCACAGCCTCACCTGCAGTTTGGTGTAGGATGCATTCACCAGCCCATTGCGCAGGATCGAATGCCAGTTCTCAATGTGGGACCCACTGTAAGGCAGGGTAAAATGCATATCTCTTCACAGTATGAGGTTCCCAGGAGTACTTTCAAGAATACCATTCCAACCCACTCTCACCCACACAGGACATGAAGATGGACACATATACTTAGTGATGGGCATGCATATGGACATAGTCACAGGCATGCAAATGGATGTGTGTGACTAACCTCTTATATCTTAATTTCCAGTCCCATCATCTCTTCCATGCTTTAGCTATGTGCATTATAAATCCTCAACTGCCGATTCAGTATTTTCACTGGCCTATTCCCCTATATTTCAAATTGAATTCTTCTCAAACTCAACAAACTTATCATTGAATGCAAATATGGCTTCCAGTCCTGAATTCAGGTGTACTCTGGGAAAAGGGTACCACCCTCCCTTTGCATTACCTTTAATATGGCTCTTTCTTTCTCTTTTCTCCCACAATTATGATTTCCTCAAAGTCGTTTTCAAATCTAATACCTCTAATCTGTTTTTTCAACCACCCTTTTATATGCAAATGCCATTTCTCCTCAACTACATCATAAATAGCTTGAGAGTAAAGACCATATCATATGCTATCTTTTTATCTTCTACAGCAAGCATGTCAAACTCAAAGGCTAACATGGGCCAAATAAAAAGGTTTAAGTTTGTGATGTGGGCCGCAAAAAAACAAAAGCTTCAATTCTCATAGAAACATAGGTTTATTTTGATAGAGATATGCTGAATACAAAGGGCTGAAATAAATGAGTAATCGTTAACATAAAATAATAGAACATTCTAATAAAAATATTTTTTCTTGAACGTTAATTTACCAGACACTGAATAACTGCACAAATTAATAAGCATAATACAAATAAACCTATTTTTCTTGTTCTCCGAAAGAGAAATATTTCCTGTGGCACACACCAAACAAGTCAGTAAAAGACTAATGACATGGCAATTGGTTTCTAAAATTTTTGTTGCTAGTATTAGTGGAGAGAAATGGTGCGCCTGTGGCAAGGCGCGTAAGGGAAATGAATGCAACACGACTATAGTAATCAGTCATTAGTGAACGTTGTAGTTCATTATTAATAATTATGTATAACAGGATATTGTAAAAATTAGGTTACAAAATTTTTATTAAAACATTTCTGACATACCGTTATATTGGTTGGGCTGCAGAAATATTCATTGTGGGCCACTTGCGGCCTGCGGGCTGCGAGTTTGACATGCTTGTTCTACAGAATCTACCACAATATAACTTATTGTTGACTGGTGATGAACACAGGTAACACAAACTCATTAATCTCGAATGAACTCTCCCATCACCTTACATTTGTTGCCCTCTGCTTCCCCCCCCCCCGCCCCCCCGCCCTTACTGGAAGGCAAAAGTGCTGCCATAGAGCTTCTTGGCAGTCCGGAACCGTGCCTCCTTGGCAGGAGGGCTGCTCAGCAGGAGGAACTGGTGTGAGGTGTGCATGAACTTCAGCTGCTGCCAGGGTGGGGGTGGGGTTAGAAAAACAGAGCAGAAATGGAGATCAGGGAGAGAAGGGTTGGGGATAGGGAGCAAATAAGGCTTACAATGACCCCAAATAAAAGAAATATGCTTAGGCCCAAAGACTATTATTGATGGGCAGAGACAATCAGGAAAATCTAGGACCAATGTAGTTGGCTGGTTTGGAGGCCCTCCCTGCCTCTCATCAGATATTTAAGTTTAGAGGGAAAAAGGTCACTTACCCTGCTGAGAGGTAGTTTGACGATGTGTGACCTGTTACTAGAGATGATCCTAGAACAAGAGAGAGAAATGAGGAAAATGAGAGAGTAAGTGTGTGGTTAGGCCGTTGTGAACAGAGCAGCAGCCCTGCTGTGCCCTTGGGAGAACAAGCAAGGATTCCAGGGTTGTCTACATTGTGTGAAATACCCAGGCCACCATCTGGATATTCCCTTGGGTAGTAATGCTTGCATATAAAAATGTAAAAAAAAGCTAGTTACTGATAGTTAAATAACAGATGAAAGAGAGGTTTGGGAGGTGAGCTGCTGCATCTAGGGAGAGAAAAGACTAGAACAAAAGGAAGAGAACAAGAGGTCAGCTACATAAATTAGAGAGCAGTCTGTGTTAGAATGGTGATGAATTATCCTTGGGATTTGGAAACTCAGAACTGATAGATCCTCCCTTCCCCCAACTGATGGACGGAGTATGATGTAAACTCCACCTGCAGCCGGACATTCCTGAACACCTTATGGACTGTACATTGAACCACCAATCAGCACCTGCCATATACCTTAAGCCCCCAATTCCTAAATCCCTAGGTGCCTAATCATGTGCCTGACATGAAACCACCAATCAGCGTGTGCTGAGTGCCCTAAGCCCCGTCCCCTCTTTTCCTCCCCTTAAAAGGCACTCTCACCCCAGCACGCTCTCTCACTCTCCACTCTCAAGCCCCCCCCCCCCCTCTCTCTCTCTCTCCTTCTCTCCCCCTCTCTCCCCCCCTCTCTTTCTCTCTCTCTCTCTCTCTCTCTCTCTCTCTCTCTCTCTCTCTCAAGCCCTTTTCCCTTCTGGAAGACGGCCGGCAGGGTGATCGCCAATAAAGCCTGTGTCCTGGTATCCCATGGTCTCCGGCCCTCTGTTTCATCTTTCATCATGGTGCCGAAACTGGGTGAGCATGGACTATCCTCGAACCTAGCCCCGAGCTTCTGACTCCTGCTCTGGCTCTGCTCGGCGGCATGGTTCTGAGTCGATTGGCCTGCTCAGAACACTTCTCGAACCCTGCCATACCAGGACACGTGGGAATCTCGTCGCTTTCTTCTAACCGGTAGGCTTCAGGGACCCCCCCTCCCCCACTCTCCCTCTCGTTCCCTTGACCTGGAAGGGCCTCGGAGTTTTCCCGAAATCTCGGCTTCACGTCTTCTCGAAAGCCCAGGCGCCTGGCCGGGAAAACTCTGCTCGTCTCTACGGGAAAGGTATCGGGGTGACGACCTTGAAACCTTCTCTCGTCTCTCTCTCGGGTTGGCTGAGGGAGAAGAAGGACGCTTCTTCTTTCCTCCCCAACATCTCGTTGGCCCTTCCATCCGGTCATGGGAACCTCTCAATCCAAACCCTCTCGTAACCTCAAAGAAGCTCTACCTGGCCACAATATAAACTCGACAGTGTCTCTCTGTGGCCTGAAAATTCCAATATCCTCCGAGATCTAGATGATTTTTGCCACCGGATTGGAAAGCGTTTGAGATTCCTACGAACAGGCTCCCCCCCCCCCTTCCGCTCTCCCCCCCTCGCTTGATCCTCCTCGTGAAGTCC
Organism: Cnephaeus nilssonii; assembly: GCF_951640355.1. Taxonomy (NCBI): domain Eukaryota; kingdom Metazoa; phylum Chordata; class Mammalia; order Chiroptera; family Vespertilionidae; genus Cnephaeus; species Cnephaeus nilssonii. The sequence goes on along the minus strand of NC_137072.1, from coordinate 2,270,184 downwards.
TCTTTGCCCTCTCAAACCCCTTTCTCTGTCTTCTGACTCTTTCAACCCAGTGGATCATTTCTCTCCACGTGTCTCAATCTCGCCACCTCCTTACAATCCTAAACCTGTCCCTCTCTGACTAAGCACTTTTTTTTCCCAGGTCATCCCCGGAGTGCAGGAGTCCTTGGAGGACTCCGGGAGTACATTTAACTTTTTTTTCCCTTTAGACACACTGGTCCTGCCCACTGACTGGCGGCAGCGGCGGCATTTACAGGCCCTTCCTCTCCCTCAGGGTGTTCGCTTCCTGAGTCCTCAGTCTCCCTGCAAAGCCCCTCCTGGTCCCGCCCTCATTATAGGAGGTAGGGTGGGGCATTTCTACCTCTGAGAATTCTAACCGCCCGCCTTCCCCTGTGCTCTCCGCCTAATCTCCGCTCCTGTGGCCTCCAGCAAACAAGTTCACAGGTGGCTGGCAATTCCCTTCTCACTCTCTGACCTTTCTCAAATTGAAAAACGTCCAGGCTCTTTCTCTTCAGACCCTCTTAACCAGCAGCAGCCTTCTCCCCAGTCCCTGAGCCCAAATCCTGAGAACCTGAGCTCCAAAACAGCCTTTCCACCTAACACTCATTCTCAGGCCCAAAGACTGCCTTCCTCAACAGCTTCTTCTACTCTCGCGTCCACTCTGCCCCCGAGAGAGGCAGCAGGAACTAGGGCACACTCTCTGAGTCCACGTCCCATTCTCTCTGTCCAGCCTCACAGATTGAGAGGCATCTCAGGTTTCTTTTTCCACTGACCTGACCACCTTTACTCCCCGACATATGCCGCAACTGCAGGTCCACAAGCCCCTCAAAAAGACCTCGTTAACCTAACCTTTAAGGTCTTTAATAATAGAGACAAGGAGACCCAAATCCAAAATCAAAGTCGAGATCAGGCCAAGGCTCAGGCCCAGTAGGGAGCCTTCCAGCTCCTAGCCACCACTCTCAGGAACCCCAAATGAAGTGCCAGTCCTCCAACCGCGGGTAAGTCAGGGGCTAAGCCTCCTCCGGGCCCATGCCTCAACTGCAGCAAGGAAGGACACTGAGCCAAGTCCTGCTCAAACCCGAGACCCCCGCCTGGGCCTGCCCAAGGTGCGGAAGGGAAGGCCACTGGAAATCAGACTGTAGTCTGGCTCCTCCTGGTCTGGCCTCAGCCAGTCCAGCATGGCCGTCCTCTGGATCCTGTTTGGAGCTCCCAGACCTCCGGGACTGGCCACCGAAGAAGCTGCCCAGGCCCTGACAGGGCCCCACAGACTTACATCACCAGGACAGAGCCTTGGGTAACGACTGTGGTGGCAGGTAAGCCGATCTCCTTCTTAATTGACACTGGGGCCACTTATTCTGCCCTCTCTGAATTCGCTGGGACCCTTGTCCCCTCCTCAGTCTCTATTATGGGGGTTGACAGATCAGTCTCACAGCCATTAGCCACCTCATGTCTACACTGCATCTTACTTAATTCCCCCATTCACTCTTTTCCCATTCTACCTTGGTGCCCAGCCAGGGCTACCATGCATCCCCTCATAAAACCCAGTTGTCCCAAACCACAGTCACCTATCTCAGTTTCACTCTCTCACCCCAAAAGGCCAAGCCATTCCTTGGACTGTAAACGCCTTATCTCCTTATCTCCTCTATGATCATTATCTGTAGGAAGAATGTGGCCATTTGGGACTGAAGCAGCTAGAGGCCTGGCTAGCCTGGGAACTGGCTGCAGAGCCTGCTCCCTCCCTCGCTGCCTTTTCTAGCATACAATACTGAAACATTGATTGCTAGACATGTTTAGAAATACTTAATAGAAGGTGTGAGGCATGGTTATGCATTTTTGAAGGACATAGAAGGAAGGTTTGAAGGCTAATTTGAAACTGTGAAGGTTTTTGTGAAGTTTGTGCATGTGATGAGATGGAACAGAGAAAAGTAGAAAGAAAGGAAGAAGGAACTCTCAGCAAGAAAGTGAGGCTTCAGTCTCCAAGCCTGGCAGGACAAGGTTGCTGGATACTTCTTAAGCTAAACCAGAATATTCAGTGTCTAACCTCTTATCCAACCATCCAGGTCCCTGGCTTTCACTACTCCTTTCCTTCCCTTTCCCTCCCACTTTCACTGCAATACAATATCAATCACTCATCTGTCACCCCTTATTGGTAGCGCCATGGTGACTACTCTCTCAGCTTGGAGTGCGGAACTAGAAAAAGGAATCTCATACCCTTTAGTCCACCTCTTCTCCCTATACCTTTGAGCTTGTCTCCATGATCAGGGATTTTTCTTCCTCTGTGAGGAAAACACATATATCTGTCTCCCCATCAACTGGACAGGAACCTGTACTTTCATCTATCTCTCACCCAATGTAGCCCCAATAATCAGTCTTTACCTGTCCCGTAACCCATCATATCTGACACAAAAGGGCAGTCCAGATCATCCCTCTCCTCCTAACCCTCAGCATCACAGCAGAAGTCGGAACTGCCACGGGGAGCTTAACCACTGCTCTACCTACTTTGAAACCCTGTCTCAGGACCTACAAGAAACATGTGAATGCCCAGCAAGGGCCAAAAACTGGGAAAACAAAAACCTCACCCCCAGGGTAACCTATTCTCCCCTTTCATATCACTAGTGAGGCAACTGAGACCCCTACTCTTTTCCCCCCTAAAAATAACATCTAGGTCTCAGTTGTATTTCAGCTCCAGACCCAGAAAAGCAGCAAAACCAGACAAGTGACGCTGTGGCAGCCTCAGGACCAGCTTTTAACTCCCAAGTGACTCAACAAGACTTTGATCTCAAGACTTCACCAACCAGTCCCTTGGGGAAATCATGCTGCTGCACCCCTTGTCCAGCATGGAAAACACTACCTGTTTTTCGCTCACTTACCCCATGGCTCCTCCCACTATTAGGCCCACTGGTATTTATACTCTTAATTTTACTCTTTAACCCCCTTTCTCATGCGCTGTTTTCTAGTCTTTTGCAGAACAGAATGCAGGCGTTCGCCAACCAGAAGGTGGGAGAGATCTATCTGGCACTGAATTCAGAACCTAACACCAGAACCCTTGAGACCCCGGGTAGATGCCCCTAACGACGCCCCCTCTCAGCAGGAAGTAGCTATGGAAGACAGACCTTCATCCCCTGACCCTGCCCGGACTCAATTTTTTTAATATTAGCAAAAGCCTGGAATGATAGATCCTCCCTTCCCCCAACTGATGGACGGAGTATGATGTAAACTCCACCTGCAGCCGGACATTCCTGAACACCTTATGGACTGTACATTGAACCACCAATCAGCACCTGCCATATACCTTAAGCCCCCAATTCCTAAATCCCTAGGTGCCTAATCATGTGCCTGACATGAAACCACCAATCAGCGTGTGCTGAGTGCCCTAAGCCCCGTCCCCTCTTTTCCTCCCCTTAAAAGGCACTCTCACCCCAGCACGCTCTCTCACTCTCCACTCTCAAGCCCCCCCCCCCCCTCTCTCTCTCTCTCTCCTTCTCTCCCCCTCTCTCCCCCCCTCTCTTTCTCTCTCTCTCTCTCTCTCTCTCTCTCTCTCTCTCTCTCTCTCAAGCCCTTTTCCCTTCTGGAAGACGGCCGGCAGGGTGATCGCCAATAAAGCCTGTGTCCTGGTATCCCATGGTCTCCGGCCCTCTGTTTCATCTTTCAAGAACTGAGCTCAGGACCATCCCACCTGAGCTCAGAGGAAGCCTGAAGGCTCTCGGGGATGGGGAAGAATGGGTAGAGTATTACTGCTTGGGCAGAAGAAAGAAGCAGATGAAACTAGAACAAACTTCATGAGGATTCAAGGATAGACTAGGCCAGTGGTCGGCAAACTCATTAGTCAACAGAGCCAAATATCAACAGTACAACGATTGAAATTTCTTTTGAGAACCAAATTTTTTAAACTTAAACTTCTTCTTGCCCTAGCTGGTTGGCTCAGTGGATAGAGCATTGGCCTGTGGACCTACGGGTCCTGGGTTCGATTCCAGTCAAGGGCACATCCTCCGTTACAGGCTCCTCCCCACCTGGGCCCTGGTCAGGGCGCATGCAGGAGGCAACCAATCAATGTGTTTCTCTCACATCGATATTTCTGTCTTTCCCCCTCTCTCCCACTGTCTCTAAAAAATCAATGGAAAAATATCCCTGGGTAAGGATTAAAAAAAAAACAAACTTCTTCTAACGCCACTTCTTCAAAATAGACTCTCCCAGGCCGTGGTATTTTATGGAAGAGCCACACTCAAGGGGCCAAAGAGCTGCATGTGGCTCGCGAGCCGCAGTTTGCCGACCACGGGACTAGGCTATATGTAGGACAAGAGCGAACAAAGGCATAAAACACTGAGGGATCAGCAAAGGAGCATTATCTGCTATAGTGGATGGTTTAGTTTTTTTGTGCTTCACCCATGTACTTATGATGCCATTCTGGAGGATCTATGCCTGGTCATTCCTCATGCTAAAGAGGGAGCATGCTGCATTGAGAAACTACTGATGTCTAAGGCTGACTAAAAAGAAAGGGAAAAGCCATGTCAAGAAAACAGAACAGGAATCAAGATCAGGGAGGGAACCATCAACAAAATGGAAAAGGGAACCCACTGTATGAGAGAACATTCCCCAATGATACATCTGATTAGGGGTTAATTTCCAAAATATATAAACAACTCATACAACTCAACACCAGGAAGACAAACTATTCAATTAAAAAATGGGCAAAGGCCTGGCTGGTGTGGCTCAGTGGTTCAACATTGACCCATAAACCAAGAGGAACCAGTTCAATCCCTGGTCAGGGCACATGCCTGGGTTTCAGGCTCGATCCCCAGTCCGGGGGTGGGGTGGCGGGGGGAGGGAGAGAGGGGGACGTGTATGCAGGAGGCAGTCAATCAATGTGTCTCTCTTATCTCTCTATCCCTCTCCCTTCCTCTCACGCTCTAAAATCAATAAAAAATATATATTTTTTAAATGGGCAAAGGACCTGAATAGATACTTCTCCAAAGAGGAAATTCAGATGGCCAATAGACATATGAAAAAATGCTCAATGTCACTAATCATCAGATAAATGCAAATTAAAACTACAATGAGGTATCACTTCATACCTGCCAGAATAGCTACCTTCAATAAATCAACGAACAACAAATGCTGGTGAGGCTATGGAGAAAAAGGATAACCCAGTAATTCCACTTTAGGGAATAGGTCCTAAGACTCCTGAAACACCAATCAGAAAGAATATATGCATCCTATGTTCACAGTGGCATTATTTACAATAGCTAAGATCTGGAAACAGCCCAAGTGCCCAGCAGTAGATGAGTCGATAAAAAAGCTGTGGTATATTTACACAATGGAATATTATGCAGCTGTAAAAAAGAAGGATCTCTTACCCTTTGCAACAGCATGGATGAACCTGGAGATTATTATGCTAAGTGAAATAAGCCAGTCAGAGAAAGACAAATATCACATGATCTTACTTATATGTGGAATCTAATCAACAAAATAAACTGACAAACAAAATAGGTCTAAAGGCGTGGATGCATGGTACAGACTGACATATTTTGGAGGTGAGGGGGTGGGGGAGGGAGGAAGGAGACTGGAAGAGGTTAACCAAAGAACAGACAATAGTGTGATGAGGGACAGGGGCTGGGTGGAGGGGGACTAGGGGGAAGAAAGGAGGACATCTGTAATACTGTCAACAATAAAAAAATAAATCAGAGAGGGAGGGTGGGGGTTGAGGGCAGTAGAGAATGGTCAGAATCTTTGCTGAAAGGCTCTGGACAGTCTATGTCAATGGGGAAGACCTTGAGACAAGAAAAGGGAATAGAAGGGTGCACTGAAGTTATCTGACGCAAAAGATGTTAATTCCTATATGCAAGGGGCACTCAAAAACCTACTGAGAAATAAGAAACCCCTAAAAAGAAGTTGAGACATCTCAGAATTTGTGGGTTCTCTATAGGATCTGAGTTCTTGTCAAAGCCTGGTGTCAATAAAACCACTAGAAAAAGCAGCCATCTTATATAATAAAGAGGTAATATGCAAATTAACCCTCACAAGATGGCTGCCTACAACCGGGGGTGGGGGTGAGGGTGGGAGTAGGGGGGCGGGTAGTGAGGGACGACCAAGCGACTGAACAGCAGGCTGCGTGGGGCGACCAGGCCGGTGGGGGGTCCATGAGGGGCAACCAGGCTGGCATGGGGGCAGTAAGGGGCGACCAGGTGGGTGGTGGGGGGGGCAGTTAGGGGCGACCAGGCTGGCGGGGGGTGGGGGGCAGTAAGGGGTGACCAGGCAGGCAGGCAGGTGAGCGATTAGGAGCCAGCGGTCCAGGATTGTGAGAGGGATGTCTGACTGCCCCCAAAGGGTCCCAGATTGGAGAGGGTGCAGGCTGAGCTGAGGGGCCTCTAGTTATATATATATAACCTCAGGAAGGAAGCTGAAACTGTCTCTAAGAGAAGGTGTAGGCTATACGTCTAATACCATGTCCCTGCCCCACTCTGGGAAGGATGAACCATTCTATCCATACCACTGCAGGAGAGGATGGGCCAGGGGATCCAGCTTGTCCATCTGCTTCTTGATTTCTAGGTATGATCCCTGTAAAACAATAGCCATAAGGTTAACTTCCAGGAGCAGTGGGAGCCCTCCCACTTTCCACAGACGACTATCAGGGCCCAGGCAAGGTAGGTAACAAAGGCCATACAAAGGCAAGAGGAGATGGGTTCCCACCCACAAGGAACCCAGTCAGATTGGGAAGATTCATAAATAAATATGAAAATGAATGAAGATGCTTACAAAACAACATGTAGGTGGGTCTCCCTCATTTTATGCAATTCCTACCACCCTACAAAGTTGGTTGTAAATAAAAAATAAATGAAATCAATGTCAGAAAGAATAGGCTAAGGAATCCTGTGGTAAAACTTTACATAAAGCAAAGAGTTCTTCTGACAAGCAAATCATCCCTTGTTGGTGTCTCTTATGTATTAATATAAACTGTGATATATCGGATTTGCTAGGAGGCCCACCTGTAAGTGAGCACAAATGAATGTCTGTTCATGCAGAGATTGCAGACCAGGGTGGGGAAGTCTGGTGAGGGACAGCCTTGAGTCAAAGGATTGTCACTGCTCCATGTGGCTGCCCTACCCCTAGAAGGATAGAAGAGGGAGGTCCCTGGGTCTAGTTCCTTACCTCCAAGATCCCCTTCTAAACCTCCCAACCCTGGGCAGAGGCTTTTCCCTTACCTAATTCTCTAAGAATTATTAAAAAATAAACATTAAGTATGAACAACCTGTTAAGGAATGAGCAGCAAAAGCAAAGGTTGAGGGAGACATTAAGAGTAAGAAAGAAGAGTAGTAACAGAGTTAATAAAACAAAACAGAACAGGAGGGAAGACTAAAGTAAACACTGTGAGGAATCTGAGTAGCATCTCTAAGTCTTCACTCCACTTGCATGAATTCCAAACAGAATACAACACTTGTGGCACAGACAGAGGGCAGGGACAGGCAAAGGGTAGAGTACCTGGGTCATCTCCCGGATGGACATCACACTATCCAGAGCTTTCTGAAGTCGTTCATAATTCTTCTTCTGTGGCGAATCAATGGGAAGAGAAAAATCAGATGAAGAAAAATGGAGAGTCAAAATGTGAAAAAAAGCAGGACCAGAAATACAAAAAAAAGTTTAGGCCCTAGGGGAAGGGTAGTATGTCATGGAAAGAAACAGATTTAATGTCAGATAGTTCTGGTATCACATGCTAGTTCTCTCTACCAACTGAGAGTAATAGGGTTAGTTACTTAACCTCTTAGAAGCCCAGTAATCCTACCTAATAATAGACAAATATGCAAATTGACCATACCTCTGACATGCCCACCAGCCACACCCACCATACAATCAGAGCGAGTATGCAAATTAACCCAACCAAGATGGCTACAGCCACAGTGAGCAAGGTTTCCTAGGTAACAGAGGAAGCCAAGCTTTCCGCCTGCCCTTGCCAGGCCTAAGCCTCCACTCAAGCTACAAAGTTTCAATTATAGAAGGCAAACAATTTCAAACAGAAATGGCGGCAGAACAGAGCTTGAGAGAGCAGGCCAGGGTTGCCGGCGGCAACAGGGGAAGCAAAGCTTTCCCCACACCCTGGCCGGGCCCACCCGCTTAAGCTACAAAGTTTCAATTATAACCCCAACAGAAATGGCTGCCGACCTCGGAGGGAGCCCCAGGCTTGGCTCCGCTCCAGGCTACAAAGTTTCAATTGTAGAAGGAAAATAAATTCCAGATACCAGGGCCTCTGCTTGGGTTGCCAGGGGGCGTGGCCGGCCTGCAAACCACCACAGGCCTCTCGCTCAGGCTGCCCCATGCCCCAAGGGAACCCCACCCTGATCAGGGACACCCTTCAGGGCAAACCAGCTGGCCCCCACCCCTGTACCAGGCCTCTATCCTATCTAATAAAAGAGTAATATGCAGATTGATCTGCAAACACAATATAGCTGCCCCCATGTGGTCAAAGATCCTGCCCCCATGTGGACACAAGATGGCCACCACAAGATGGCCAGCAGGAGAGGGCCGTTGGGAGGCACCCGGCCTGCAAGGGAGGGCAGTTGAGAAGGACCAGGCCTGCAAGGGAGGGCAGTTGGAGGTGATCAACCCTGCAGGAGAGGGCAGTTAGAGGTGACCAGGCCAGCAGAGGAGGGAAGTTGGGGGCAAACAGGCTGGCAGCGGAGTGGTTAGGGGGTGATCAGGCTGGCAGGCAGAAGCAGTTAGGGGCAATCAGGAAGGCAGGGAGGCAAGCAGTTGGGAGCCAGCAGTCCTGGATTGTGAGAGGGATGTCTGACTGCCCGTTTAGGCCCGATCCCTAAACGGGCAGTTGGACATCCCTCTAGGGGTCCCAGATTGGAGAGGGTACAGGCTGGGCTGAGGGACAACCCCCCTCCATGCATGAATTTCGTGCACCGGGCCTCTAGTCCTGTGAATAAATGAAGATAAAAATTCCCACTACCCTAACCTAGATGTTCTGAAATAACATATGTAAAGAACCTGGTATAGTGTGTGACATATAACAATGAGTAATAGTCAGGTACTATAATGATTGTGTCAATCGTTAATAGTGTCAATTTCACTGGGCCAAGGAATGCCCAAACATTTGGTCAAACATTATTTCGGGGAGTGTCTGTGATAGGGTTTCTAGATGAGATTAACCCTTGAGTCAGCAGACTAAGTAAAGCATATTGCCCTCCTTAATTTGTGTGGGCCTCATGCAATCAGTGTAAGGTCTGAATAGAACAAAAGGCCAAGCAGGAGGCTCCTCCTGCCTGACTTCTTGAAGCTGGGACAGTTGTCTTTTCCTGTCTTTGGACTTGGATCTGGAGATTGCTACCTTTGCATTGGAACTTAAATAACTGGCTCTCCTGAGTCTCTAGTCTGCTGACTGCTAATCCTGGGACTTCTGAGCCTTCATATTTATATGAGCCAATTCCTTATAATAAATCTCCTATAGGTTATGATTCTCTGGAGAACTCTATCCAATGCAATACTTTACATATTATCCCTCATTTTTATAACAATCCGCAAGGTAGATATTACCCCCTTTTTACAGATAAGGAAATTGAGGTTCATTAAGGTGAATTGACTTGTCTAACACCACTCAGCTAGGGAACAGCAGAATCTCAAGTGGAACCCAAGTCTGCCTGGCTCCAAAGTCTTTATTCTTCCCTTTCATGCCATAATTAATATTAATTCTTCTCTCCTTCTTCTGACAAAGTCAGTTAGTTATTCACTAAAACAGCTAAAACTTAGTGGTCAAGAGTTCCCAAGAAACAAGTCTTTCATTTCTTCTGATCCTTACTCCAAGATGCTGTGTAGCTAGAATGACAGCCCATAGTCTCCACTATCTTCTACTGTTTCTGTTCCTTAGCCCTGACTTTCTTCCCAAGCAACTATACCTTAGGGTTAAAGGCCAAAGTCTTGGGATCAGTGGGGTCCACAACAGAGGGATAAGGCTCAAAGATGATGCTTTTTCTAGGGGACTCCAAAGCTGCCCTACACATGGCCACCAGCAGATCCACCACCTTAGGGGAAAGGAGAGAAAGGGGTCAGTAGAAGCCAAATGATTTTCCAATTTTAGAAGACACGTAGTATACAGAATAAGTCTATCTTTTGGAATTTCAGCATTTTTTTTTGCTCTTCTTTTTAAAAGCAAATACGTTTACGGTTTTTCATTAGATAATATAAACTCATAAAATTTCAAGTAACAATGATTTATTTATTTTAAATATATATTAATTTTTTACAGAGAGAAAGGGAGAGGGATAGAGAGTTAGAAACATCGATGAGAGAGAAACATTGATCAGCTGCCCCCTACACACCCCCTACTGGGGATGTGCCCACAACCAAGGCACATGCCCTTAACCGGAATCGAACCTGGGACCTTTGAGTCCACAGGCCGACGCTCTATCCACTGAGCCAAACCGGTCAGGGCAAGTAACAATGATTTAGAAAGTGATTAAAAAGCCCTGGCAGAATAGTTCAGTTGCTTAGAGTGTTGACTCAATACACCACGGTTGCAGGTTTGATCCCCAATGAGAGCACATACAAGAATCAACCAATGAATGCATAAATAAGTGGAACAACAAATCAATGTTTCTTACTCTTTCTCTCCCCCCACCTCTAAAAATCAATTTAAAAAAAGTGATTAAAGATAAAATTCATCCTCCAAACAAATCTCATTCCTCACAGGTAAACTGCTAAGTTTGATGTACATCCTTCCAGATATTTTTCCTATGGAAATAGTTATTTTATTATATAGGCAATTTTTTTTTTAATTTACTTTTTACTTTTTAAAAAATATATTTTATTGATTTTTCACAGAGAGGAAGGGAGAGGAATAGAGAGCTAGAAACATTGATGAGAGAGAGAGACATCGACCAGCTGCCTCCTGCACACCCCCCACCGGGGGATGTGCCCGCAACCAATGTACATGCCCTTGACCGGAATCGAACCTGGGACCTTCCAGTCCGCAGACCGACGCTCTATCCACTGAGTCAAACCGGTTTCGGCTATATAGGCAATTTTAAAAAAAGAATTATACTATATATACTGATGTGTTTCCTTTATATGTTATAATTTTCTATCCATAAATAATAGCTGAATAGTATTTCTGCTGTAAGGACATACCATAATTTAACTGGATGCTCTATAGATGGGAGTTGTATCCATTTTTTTTTTTTTTTTACTATTACAAATAATACTATCATGAATATCTTACATATGAAAGCATTTCCAGAGGTTAAGTTCTAAGGAATGAAATTGCTAGGTTCCCCAGCCTTTTTTTTTTTTTTTTAAATATATTTTTTATTGATTTCAGAGAGGGAGGGAGAGAGAGAAACATCAATGATGAGAGATACCTCTGCTCCAGTGGCCACCTCCTCTGCAGCTCCAGACATGACTCCCAGTGTGTAGAAGGAGAAAACGCACAGTTCACGAGTACAGACGGCTGGCTAAATGGACATATTAAAACACACAATGGTGGTAGGGGAGGTGCAGTAAAAAAGTATTGTAGGGAGAAAGGGACAATCCTGACTTCAGACAACTTTATAATGAGGCAGGAGTTTGGGGCTCAGTGTCAAAACTTACGGATAAGTTTGAAAATTAATGCTGTCTCTTATACAAAGCCTTCCATAACCTCCCTAGGTAGTTAGATGCTCTCTCTTCGAGCTTCACAACACTGCTCATATCTCTTCTATACACTGATAGTGAAGTGTCTGTCTAATCACCTAGATTTGGAGTCCTTAAGGACAGTATCATACCCAATTATCTTGGTCAATATCTGATACCTACTTTTAAATGTTGGGTGGAGATTATATCTTTGAAAATATTCACATTGCCTCATCTTTCCTAGTAGGACTGCTGACATTTATTTTTTGAGAGAAACAATTATTTCTAGAGTCTCAGGGAGTAAGGACAGGATTCCACCTTTAGCATAGAACCAGGAAGAAAGGAAAAGGAGAGATGAGGAGGAAAAGGGTCTTGACTAAGGGTCCAAGGAAGAGGGTCACAGAGCAAGGGTTTATACCTTGAGCATGGACCCATTCTGGAAGACATGCTGCTCATCACACACCACACAGTACTCATTCAATGTTGGAATTCTCTGCTCTGCATACTTCATGATCTGGGGAGAGAAGAGATTCTATTAAATCTTTGGAAGCACAGGCACAGATATGGGAACTATTTTGGACTTCTTTTCCAGCTACTCTCCTTCCTCCCAGTCCTGTACCTAGAAAAGAATCTTTTCCTGGGCTCTGCACTTAGTAAAACTAACGGCCTAACTCCAGAGCTAAGACTATATATTAAAAGTAAAAAAAAAAAAAAGACCACCCTGGAAGGAGACCTGGGTTAAGATTTCCCTCTTCACTACTTAATACCACACATAACTTCAGGCAAGTCAGTTAATGTAGGCCTTGGTTTCTAAAGTGGAACATTACTCACCTCATAGAGGTATTAAGAGTAATGAGATGATTTCTATGAAAGTATCTTTTAAACTATTAACATTAGTTGTAGTAATTACAGATTATCTGATGGCAGGGGATCCTGAGAAGCCATTTCAACTACCTAGAACAATCAGCCTATGCACTGGTCACACCACAGATACAACTCTACACTGGAAAGGGAGAATAGATCCAGAATACAATATCCTAAAGTATTTTTTTAAAAATATATTTTATTGATTTTTTACAGAGAGGAAGGGAGAGGGATAGTTAGAAACATCGATGAGAGAGAAACATTGATCAGCTGCCTCCGGCACACCCCCCACTGGGGATGTGCCCGCAACCAAGGTACATGCCCTCAACTGGAATCGAATCCGGGACCTTTCAGTCCGCAGGCTGATGCTCTATCCACTGAGCCAAACCGGTTTCAGCACCTAAAGTATTTTTTTAAAACATTCTGTCTTAACATGGCTTTTCAACCAGGTACATTTTGTGTATAAATAAAGTTATTCCCATTTCATATACTTTGGGGCTGGTAAAGGGACATGCAAGGGCTTATATTCACTCAAATATATTAAATGCCTATTATGTCTCCAGGTCAAGTGAAAGTCTCCTTGATTATCCTATATAATAAAAGCCTAATATGCTAAGTGTCCGGTTGTCCAGTCAGCCATTCAACCAATCAAAACATAATATGCTAAGGCCGCTCAACTGCTTGCTATGATGTGCACTGACCAGTAGGGGGCAGGTGCTCTGACTGGTAGGTGAGCTTGCTGCTGGGGTCCGGCCAATCAGGACTGGGCGAGATGGGCAAGATACGCCCTGGAGCCCTCCTGCGGCCCCTCCCCGGCTGGCCAACCTCCTGCATCCCTCCCTGGCCCCGATCCTACACCGGTGGGGTCCCTCAGCCTAGCCTGCGCCCTCTCACAATCCAGGACCCCTCGGGGGATGTCAGAGAGCGGTTTCGGCCCGACAGCGGAATGACCAGTTGCTATGACGCGCACTGACCACTAGGGGGCAGACGCTCAACGCAGGAGCTGGCCCCCGGTGGTCAGTGCACTCTCACTGGAGTGCTGCTCAGCTAGAAGCCGGGCTCACAGCTGGAGAGTGCAGCGGTGGTGGCGGGAGCCTCTCCCACCTTTGCGGCAGTGCTAAGGATGTCTGACTGACAGCTTAGGCCTGCTCCCCATTCCCCAAGTGCACGAATTTCATGCACTGGGCCTCTAGTGCAATAATATAAAAGACTGTCTTCTCAGAACTTATACTCCAATAGGGGAAATATGGTATGTATACAAATTACAATTCAAGGCAGCATATGGTATGTGACATATAGGTGCCATTAAAAAACAAAAAGCATGCCGAAACTGGTTTGGCTCAGTGGATAGAGCGTTGGCCTGCGGACTGAAAGGTCCCAGGTTCGATTCCGGTCAAGGGCATGTACCTTGGTTGCGGGCACATCCCCAGTAGGGGGTGTGCAAGAGGCAGCTGATTGATGTTTCTCTCTCATCGATGTTTCTAACTCTCTATCCCTCTCTCTTCCTCTCTGTAAAAAATCAATAAAATATGTTAAAAAAAAAAAGCATTATGAGAGCTCAGTAAGAAGAGACATCACTTTCAACTAATTAATTAATATAATTGGAGTGATGGAGAAGATTTTATGGAAAAGATGAAACTGAGTCTTGACTGCAGATATAGAGGAAATCCAGTGGAAGAAATGACACGAACAAAGGTAACAGGGATGTAAAAGTGAAAGCATGTCCAATAATAAAAAGATTTTAAAAAGATGACCAGTAATGGCTGAGCAGTGAAAGAGGACTGCAAGGAAAATTGAAGACCACTTGAGCAAGAATGTTAGGGATCTTAAGGAAATTAGTGTCGATTACTTTCTCATCTTGAGACCTAGGCATTTAAAATCTGCAGTGCACCATTTGGCACTTGATTGTAAGTGGTCTGTAAATAGTCTTTCCAGTAATGCTCTAAGCTTCTTGAGGATGGAACTATGTCTTCTTTTCTTTATCCACATAATACTTAGTATAGTTCTGGGAGTAACTCAGGAAATATTTAATGGACTGAGGAGCTAGGAGATGTTAGGGGATCAGATGGATCAGACAACAGGGAAAAGGCTTTGGAATGAAACTTTGGGCTTGATTTACCTGGACAAGGAATCCATATTCCAGAGTGGGGATGTTCTTGCAGTGACCACTGACCTGGTAAGAGTAAAAAGACAGACCCCATGAGCCTCCTATAAAACTGGCACCTGTCTAGACATCACTCACGCCCTCACTTAGGATTCTCCTAAAGTGGCTAAGCCCTAGCTCCAGTCAGCTTAAGTAATTCCAAAGCTGGAGACACATTCAGACATTTTTGCGAAAGGTTCTCAAAAAGAGCTGGCCTGGCCGGTTGGTGTGGCTCAGTGGCTAAGCTGTGACCTATGAACCAAGAGGTCTTGATTCAATTCCTGGTCAGGGCACATGCCCAGGTTGTGGGCCCGATCTGCACTAGGGGGCATGCAGGAGGCAGCCGATCAATGATTCTCTCTCATCACTGATATTCCTATCTCTCTTTCCCTCTCTTTCTTCTGAAATCAATAAAAATATATTAAAAAAAAAAAAAAAGAGCTGACTCATCCTTAACCTTCTTCAAGGTAGGTGGAATAGGTTAGTACAGCAGCTATCAAGTCTTAACCATACCTAATAAAATCATAAAATGATATTTCATTGGGATACCCAACCCTAGACTTTCTGCTCAACAGCTTAGATATAAATAAGTTTTCAGCTATTAAAAAATGTGTTCCATTCCATCCAGTCATGGCACATGCCCAGGTTTGATTAACGATGCTTGGAAAACCATTCTTCCACCCCATTTTAAGAAGCTATACTCCCACAATTCCACTCCCACCTTCCTGATACCCAAGTCAAACCCGCCCCAGCTCATGTACCAAAGGAGAGGTCCGTGCTGGGGGAGGGAAGCCCAAGTGCTGGGGGCACAGGAGACCTGCCTGGGGGCTGGGAGAGTAGCCAAACACTTCCACTTTGGGGTTCTTCATCGTACAGGAGATGGAACGGTTCATGAGGCGCCCAACCCGAAGCTCTGGTACAGCAAGTTTGCCTTTCAGCATGGAGTCCTGTATAAGAGGGAAACTGGGAGACCTGGAGAGAGAGCAAGAAGTGATTAAACTGGGGAGTCAGTATGAGCCCTAGGACAGGATAAGTGAAGTAACCTAAGTCAAAGATGGACATATGAGGAAAGTTCTACTGGATCTAAAAACTGTTAAAATAAGTAAATAGATCACACATTTGAATTGATTTTTATGTCATTATCTATGTGTTTTTCTGGTTGGAACATGGAGGGTTAGGCAGAGGCCAAACCTAGATAATTCTATGGCATCTAGGCCAGGTTTGGAATGATCCCTTGGAGAGGATGCGTTTCACTTACACACTGTGTGTGTGTGTGTGTGTGTGTGTGTGTGTGTGTGTGTGTGTATGTATTTACTGGTATATAAATATGATTAAGTGCTAAATACTGTACTAGTCAAGAATTAGTTTCATCCCAAAGAGCCTGATGTCCTGACTGTCAACAACAGTACCTGGGAAGCTGCAAATCTGGGCCTGTATTTGCCTTTGGGAAGATCAGAAAGCACAGGAGGGAGTGATGCTTTATTTATTGGATAACTGATAAATCAATGTACCCTTGCATAAGAGCAAGGAGCTGGTGTCTGCTCTCTGACTCTGCCTTAGAATAGGGAATAAGGACAATGGTCAAATAAATACGGAAAGATTAGCATATATTTTTCCAAATTCATACCAGTTAGGTATTGTGATTTACATGAAGAGTGAGGTATAAATATTGGGATCAGATGTAGAAGGACAAGGAGCACATGTGGATACTTTTAGTAGTTAAAGGTACAGAATTCAGAGGACCCAAGGAGAGAACAGGATATATTTAGGTAATCAAGAAGGCGGGGTGGGGGGTTAGACAAGACTAAGGTGACTCGAGATGATTAGCTCCCAGGGAAGCACTTACTTGGGGATGGGTGAGAAGATGCTGAGGCCAGCTCGGAACTTCTTGATGGTACCAGTTGCCTTGAACCAACTGTGCCTCTTCTCCTGCTGGGTCTTCAAGAAATCGTTGCTGAGATGTTTCCATTGTTGGGATGTGAACATACCCAGGATCCTAAGGAATTAAAGAAAAAGGGCTTAGGAAAGCTCAGGCAGGGGAATAGGTCAAGAAATAGGACTATGAAAGACAACTAATCTAAAATTCAGACCCAGGGACTGCAGAAGTAGTTGTGGTGGGGGAATGTGTCTGAATCCCTCCCCATATAACTTTAGCACATGAAAATATACTGTCCTAAAGTACCCCTTTACCTACCTAGGGGGTGAACACCCACTCCCATTACCTAGTCTAATAGACCCCAAACATTCTGAGATGCTTTGCCTTTGGAGGTAGCATACAAAAGGTAAGCATACAAAAGTTGTGAACCTTGGAATTTGTTGCCAAGAATGACTATATACTGAGAGTGAAACAAAAATAGTGGTATAGAGGTAAGTATCACCCTCTGCCTTGTGAATAGTGAAGAAAAAAACTAGGGACATGAGAGGTACTGACACTGTCAGGTAAAAAATTACATCCCCAAATTTATGATTTTCAATTTGAGCTGGGCCCTCAGCTAGTCTTGTCAATCCTTTCGTTTGCCCTCGATCAGTCTCTCTAGTATTACTCCAAGTCAGCGATTTTCAACACTGGTATGCCGCAAGAATTTTTAAAACATGCCATACCTGACTATTTAGTCAGGGGTACTGACCTCTTTTTCCTTAGATTATCAAATTTAAAATGACAACACTCAACACAACAATAGCCATCTGGTTTGAATTAATCAAAATTATACTTTTTTTGTCAGATTAGTAAAAAAATATATTTTTTGGTGTGCCGCATAATTTTAGTAATTAATGTGTGCATTGAGATGAAAAAGGTTGAAAATCGCTGCTCTAAGCTATTATCTTAAATCCTTATCACCTTCTTTAAGCAACTAACTTCACCTACAACAAATGACCTCCCTTCTTTCTAGAGAAAAATAGAAGCCACCAAATATCAGCTCTCTTAATTTTCCAACCTAACTACTAAATCTATTTCCATTTTCACCCTTACCACAATCCCTCCATTCTTTGGAGACAAGATAATCCTACTATTAAGGATCAATGCCTCTATTTGTGCTCCAGATCTCAGCCCCTTTTTCTCTTTAGGGACCTTGATCCATCAATCATCCCCCTCTATTACCAATTTCTTTCCCAGTCTACAAAAAGTTTCAAGTTCCTGCCCCTCAGTCTAGCTACCTAGCTACCTCTCCCTCTTTCCCTCCTATCCTATTCCAAATTTCTCAATCTATACTTATTGTTTCTACTTCATTGCTAACCACTCACTTATCAATATATTCTACCTTCACCACTCCACCACAACTGCTCCCATCTTGCTGCTAAATCCAACAGAAACTTCTAAGTTCTTACTTATCCTCTCTTCCACCTTGCCTTCCTTGTAGAAACTCTTCTCTTTGCCTTCTGTGACACCATTCTCTTCCCATTCTGCTCCTACTTCTCTGACCTACCTTCAGTGTTTCTTATTCTTCTGCTTACCCTGCTAATTTCTTGGGTATTTTGTCTGGATGTTAAAGGGTGTTTTGCCCTTGATCTTTTCACTCCATCATGCTCTCCTCTAGCAATCTCCAATTCTACACTGGTTGTAATCTCCACCCATAGACTGATATATATCTTCAATCCTAACCTCTCCTATAAGTACCAAATTGACATATGTATCTACTAAGCATAGCCATTTAAATATCCCAAGGTTACCTTTAAACAACATTTTTAAAATGGAACTAATTATCTATCCTCACTCCACAAACCTGCTCCTCTTTTTTAAATCCCTTTTTAAACTGGTGGTATTACAATTTACCCAGACATCTGGGATGAAAACCTATGCGTAACTTTCCACTATTCCTTGGCTTATGACCACATACAATATATCCAAATCAATCTTCAAGTCTTACTGATTAAAAAAATATATCACAAATAGAATTTTTTATTTGTCACCATTAAATGTCTGAATTTTAACCAGATTCTTGGACTGGGGGCTCATATCCATCAGCTTGTTCAATTTTAGCACCTGTCTCATCCCCAGTAGCTTTTCCAGAACTGCTACCTTCACCAGGAAGCTCCGTGAGTTTTCCCAGTTCAATCTTGGGCTTCTCCAGCATTTTGACTTTACTAGCAAAGACATCATGGAGCAGATAAATAGATTGGCAAGCCTTGTCTTTGTCTTTTTCCAGTGCTATCTGGAATCAGTTTATTGACCACCTCTCTCAAGCCATTTGCACCTCTCAGGTCACAATTATAATCTTCTTCTAGATTTGGTGGACCTGTTGATGCTGAGCATAAGAGGTCTTCCGAATCTGATGGTTGCATTCTTTTTTAGTAAACCGACACAGAATAGACAAAGTAAATAAGCATCAGTAGTCTTGACATCAACAAGAGCTTCAATCATGGTCTGTTATTTTCTGACCCTGGAGCACATTTTGTCACAGGTAAGATTCATGGAAATTAGTCAAGCAGTTTTGCCCTGAACATCCTCAATTATTAGCTTGAATTTTCTAAGTGCAATTTCATCATTCTGCAGATCAGCTAGGCTTGCTTCAAAAACACAACCCCCTTTCCCTGGCTGGTTTGGCTCAGTGGATAGAGCATCAGCCTGTGGACTGTAAAGTCCCGGGTTCGATTCCAGGCAAGGGCACATGCCTGGGTTGTGGGCTTGACCCCCAGTAGGGGCCGTGCGGGAGGCAGCCAATCAATGGTTCTTTCTCATCATAGATGCTTCTATCTCTCTTTCCCTCTCCCTTCCTCTCTGAAATCAATAAAATATATCTTTAAAAAGTTACAGAAAAAAACAAACAAACAAACCCACAACCCTCCAGGTTCCTTGACTTCTGCTGACCAGTGTTTTTCCAATATTTCTTATATTGAACATAGTTGGTGCTTTCATATCACACCTATCCTTCTTAGAAAATGGATCAGCCACTTTCTTCTTTGCTCCCTTTTTGCCGCCCTTCATAAGGCACTTGTTCTTGCTGACTGCCATGATGCTGCTCAGAGAGCCAAAAGGCAAGTCTTATTGATTCTATACCTCATAAATCTCTCCAGTCTATCTCTCATCTCTATTCTTACCTGCAGTCACACTTTGGTTCAGGCCCTCATCATCTCATGTCTAGACTTCTAAAAAAGTCTCCTAATAAACTAGTTCTGATCTCTTGTCTCACCCCTCCTACCTATTTTTGCCCAGTGCTACCAGAACAGTGCTTTTAAAGTTAAATCAACTATGTCCTTTCTCTGCCTAAAACCCTGCAATACTCCCACTCCCGACAACATAAAAGCCCATGATCCTCTCTGATTTGGACCCTTTCCCGCTTCTCTGGCTTCAGTTCCTGCCACTCTTCCCTTGCATTTCACTAGCAATATTAACTGTCTAAAGCTTCCTACATACATGCTGCCTCATGTTACTGTGCCCTGGCAAATGTTATTTACTCTTAGAGTCTGTTTACATAGGCATCTCTTATCTATCCTTGAAAATCATTATTCATCTCCCTTTTATTCATTCATTCATAGTCCTCCTCCTGCCACCAGACTGAGTCACTCCTTCCTCTGTGTTCTTTCTAAAACTTATGTATTCACTTGTATTAGAACACGTATCTTCACTGGACTCTATCTGGAATTCACTGAGGGTAGACCCTGTAGCTCAATTCTCTTTGTATACCAAATACTTAGCAAGGTGCTCAACACATTCCAATAAATTAAATCTGTCTGAGCTTCTAGACCCCACTTTGAGAAAACTACAAGAGGAAATGTGAAAAGAATGGCTCTAATTCCAGGGTTGTACTTTTGCTTAAATATTAAATACTAATGAACCTATCTTTTTAACCTTCAAGATGTCTCAAGGCCAGATACCCCAGAACCACAGGCTCCTCTGCCTAACCATAAATTTGGCACCCCAAATTTATTTTAGTCTTTTTTGGACGTATCTCAGAAAGACATTTTGGAAGAAAACATTCCATCCAAGGATGGACAAACATTCCATCTGCCTGTCCACCCACCTATGTCTATAACCAGAAAGATTAAAGTTCTTACTTTTTCAACTGAAGACCCAGCCCAAATCCTTCCTTATTCGATGGCTGGAAAACCTCAATTGATGGTTCTGCAAAGAGAAGAGGAAGCTCCTAGTATATATATGTCTCTATACTCCTGGGAGTCCAAAGCCCCAGTTCAGTGGACTAGTTTCCTCAGATTCTAACCGACACTCTAAACCAGTGATGGGCAACCTTTTGAGCTTGGTGTCTCAAACTTCGCAAAAAAACTGAGCATAACTCGGGTAGTGTGTCACTTTGAGGAAAAAACATTATTTCGCAAATGTTCCATCTTCAGGAGCAGCAAATGTTTCATCCTCGGCATGCGGCCGCCTCAGCGGCCGCGTGTCATCAGAAATGGCTACGCGTGTCAGTGCTGACACGCGTGTCATAGGTTCGCCATCACTGCTCTAAACAATAATGGTGGAGAAGATAAACATTTGCAGCAAAGGCTATAGTCTGGGAGCTGACTGACCAATTTCAAATATCCTCAACTTCTGTGAGGAAGTTGAGGGGAAGGGAAGAATAAATAATACCTGGGAACCAAAGAAAACAATTTCAATAACCAAGAAGGATTGGAGAGTTTACTATCAGTTGACAGGGAATGAAGACACGAGTGAGAGGAGGCTGAAAAGCCCCTACCAATAGCCTGCAGATTATGCCCAAGGGTCTTATTCCTAGTTTTTCTCGTTTCTCTTAACTTAGAACTTTGGATTAGTTCATACTTGCCCAAAGTCACTGCCTTTACCTGGTCCATCAAGGTACTGAGAAAGAGAAAATCTCAGCCTCAACACAATAGGTTCCGTCCGGAGGACCTTCCAGGCTGTAGAAACTTCCTCCTAAAAAATAAGGTCGTATCCAAGTCACAACACCAAAATAAATAAGTAAATAAAAAAGAACAGAAGAGTAAGGGAAACAGTTTCCAGTTTAGCAACAGAGAGAAACAGACCTGAAATTTTTCCTATGCGACACACACATGCACATGACAGTACACACCTCTGTGTACTGATGTTCAAAAAAAGACAGGGATGGAAAATACATGCTCCAAATATAGCACTCAGGAATAAGACTCGTGGGCTCCATGACAAAACCCATTAAGTCTAGCTAGATATGTTGTTGGCAGGTATTAGCACCACTTACATCAAGGAAGCTGATGTTGATATGGAGGTCAATGTCCACGTCATCGATAGTTCCATATTCTCTACAGAGATACAGGCGATCACAGGTGAGACTCATTAAGGGCGAAAGGAGGGAACAGAGACTGAGGTGGAAGGAGAACTGAGCCAGGGCCAGGGAGAGGGACTGGCAGAAGGTATCTCTGTACCTAGGCTCTTAGCTACAACCTCAAGCCACCTAATAATCAGAGCCTTCTCCAGGCCAGAGCCTTTCTTACCTCAAAGTTGAAATTATCAGTCTACAGGGGTCTAGGATAAGAGGGAATGTCTAAGAAAAGTGGCTACACTTCCTTACTTACCCGTCAGCCAAGGTTAAATACTCTGAGCAACTCTCACGATCACTAAGCTCATAATTTATCAATGTCCACAGATGCCCTACCATACCACAGAAAATCTCCAGCCTTTTAACAGCTCAGAAAGAAGTGGCTTGTCCACTGCCATCTCTGAAGTGGAATCCCACCTGACGGATACAGAGTTCTCACTGTAGATCTCCTTCACGGCTTCAATGTCTGCATCAAGCTGTGGGTGTCGATATAGGTCAGCTGCACAGCTCCCCTGAGTCAGTAGCAAAAACAGCAGGGGGTAGGGAGGAAGACAAAGGGGTAAAGAGAGAGGTGAAAAATAAAATGAAGAAACACCAGGAGCAGGAAAATTAAACAGTAGCAGTACATATAAGCAAAAAGCTATGTATACAAAGGGACTCTTGGATACATAGCAGATGGCAGCCCTAGCTGGGGATTTCATTGACAGACCAGTCTCCCTCCATCACCAGTATAAGAAGTTTCAATAGACAACTGCAGGCTTTGCTTAAGGAATTCACATCCTTAAGTCTCAGCTTTTCCTCTCACACCTTGACCAGAATACTTAGGTGTCTCTTCTATGAAAACTCAGAACAGACTGAAGAGTACAGAATTTAACTCAGATTGGTTCTACCTGAAGAGTCCAACATTCCTGCTCAAGATCATGCCTTGGGTAGTGATGGCATTAAGCAATCATTGGCAGGTACTTTTTTAAAAAAAATATATTTTATTGATTTTTTACAGAGAGGAAGAGAGAAGGATAGAGAGTTAGAAACATCGATGAGAGAGAAACATTGATCAGCTGCCTCTTGCACACCCCCTACTGGGGATGTGCCCGCAACCAAGGTACATGCCCTTGACCGGAATCGAACCTGGGACCCTTGAGTCCGCAGGCCGACGCTCTATCCACTGAGCCAAACCGGTTTTGGCGGTACTTTTGTTTTTTAATCCTCACCCAAGAATATATTTTTACTGATTTTTTTTTTTAGGGAGAGAGAGTAAACATCGTGAGAGAAAGAAACATTGATTGGTTGCCTCTAGCATGCATCCTGACAGGGGATCAAGCACACAACCTAGGCATGTGCCCTGACCAGGAATTGAACCGCAATCTCTTGGTGCAGGAGACAACTCCAAGCAACTGAGCCACCTGGCCAGGGCACTGGCAGGGTAATTTTTAAAAATATATATATTTTATTGATTTTTTTACAGAGAGGAATACAGTTAGAAACATCAATGAGAGAGAAACATCAGCCGCCTCCTGCACACCTCTTACTCGGGGTGTACCCGCAACAAAGGTACATGCCCTTGACTGGAATTGAACCTGGGACCTTTCAGTCCACAGGCCAACGCTCTATCCACTGAGCCAAACCGGTTAGGGCTGGCAGGGTAAATTTTAACAAAAATTTCCCATAATGACTGAAGTGATCCCACTGGCTAGTGAGGGAAGTCATAAAACAATTATTCTAAAGAACACGTGGGTAGCTCTAGCGGGTGTTCCTCAGTAGTTAGAGAGTCAGCCCACATACTGAAGGGTCATGGGTTTGATTCCAGGTCAAGGGCACATACCTGGATTGCAGGTTCAATCCCCAGTTGGCCCATATGGGAGCAACCGATATTTCCCTCTCTCTCTTTCTCCCCTCTTCACTCCCTCTCTCTCTAAAAATCAATGGAAAAATATCCTTGGGTGAGGATTAACAACAACAAAAAAGAACATTTAGGTAGTTTCCATGTAGAGAGGATGTAGTTTACTCTAGGAAATGTGTGAGTCCCAGGCAAGAGCAAGGATATATCAGCTCTGACAAGATAATGCTCAAATCACACCAACATTGTATCTCTGGTCCAGAATAATCTCTCTCACTCCTGATATATCCAGAGAGAAGCACATTTCCACCACCCAACATGGATGTTAGGCGCTGAAATCTCACCTGAACTCCATAGAGAAATTCCTCTGATTCATTATCTCCCTCCGAATCATCATCATTCCAAAACTGTCCTTTGATGTCCTAGTAATGAGAAAGAAGCATATAACCCTTTATTGATCCCTGTTACCCCATGGAACAGAGAGGGGTGACAGGGTGGGAAATAGATCCCCACAAAGAATGGGAGAAGGCCCCTTGGGATAGCATAATTGAGTCACTAATCCCTTTATTCCCTCTACCTCATCCTTTGGGAGCATCTAAGTCTGGTCATAACCATGGCCTAGCTCTCATTTGGTAGGATGGAGAAAAACAATAGGGAATTTTGACCTTCTTAAGTGTCAGGTATGATTGAGGGTCTGGCAGCCAGAGAGGGGGGAAGGATGCAAAAGAATTCAATGTCAAGGTTGGTTCCTAGGCATATCTAGGAACCAATAAGCTAGCCTCTTCTAGAATCATCTAGCAACCCAAGGCAACTCCAAAGCATACCTAAACTCTCTGGTCTCATCACTCCCTATCTTTTTCTTTCCCAAGAAAATCCACCTATACACACATCAAGTAATATTGTTTCCATGCCTCGTCTCCATCCTTTAATTTCAAAGAACCAGTCTACCTTCCAAAGGGATGAGAAGGAACACCAGAAAAGATGAGGTCTGTACTTTGTCCCATCTATCCCCTGGATTATCAGTTGCAGAGGTGGGCAGTCAGTCCTCACCATTGGGTCAATGGGTCACACACACTCCGTCAGTGCTAGGCAGCACCCCTCCATACCACCAGCTGAACCCAGGCCAACGAGATGGGCATTTAGGAGGTCAAAAAGGGAGACAAGGGAGGGGAGTGATGTCAGAGGCTGACTGGAGATCTGCTGGGGATGGTAGGCTCTGCTGCTGTGGTGGTAACAAGTCACTGTCCTGTAAAAAGTAGACAACAATTGGTTTCATCACCAGATAAAAGCTGGTGTATATACACAGCCACACGTTTATGGATACACATTTATTATACTCTGGAGGCCCGATGCACGAAAATTCGTGCAAGAGTAGGCCTTCCTTCCCCCGGCTGCTGGCACCTGCTTCCCTCCGGCACCCGGGACCCGGGCTGCTTCCCTCCGCCCCAGCTTCGTCTGGAAGGATATCCGGAATGATGTCAGATCTAATTAGCATATTACCCTTTTATTATTATAGAAGATATGTACAGACACTTATACATTGAGACATACTTGCATGCATGTGTATACACTTGTACACACAGTTCTTTATAGATAATGAACCCTGAAAACCCTATAGAAATATAAGACATTACTGTTCTATTTAAGCTGGAGAGTTGGGAGTGGAGAAAATTCCTGCTCTAGTTCATAACACTGTACCAATCCTGAAGCCAAAAGTGATGGTGGCAACCAGATGCTTATGCTACTCTATTATATCAGTTCATTTGGGACATTTTTCACAGTACCAACTTCCATCAGAATGAGATTGTTTGGGAATTTTTCACCCCCAATTACTTCTACAAGTCATCATTATCTCTTGTTAAACATCAGTATCACTAGAAACCTTTATATGACAATCATAGCTAATTTAAAAATTCCTCAATAATACTGAATACCCTCTAGTAGGCACAATCTGAGCTGTTATGGCCAAAATAACGCCCTGGACTCATCTTGGAACCTTTTCCCAAACCAAAATGCAATAATGATCCCAATAAATGCTCAGAAAAACATGAACCCATAGTCCTTTCAAAAAAGTGAGAACCACTATTCTGGGCCTTTCTGGCTTTGCTTGTATGTCTCAACCACTCCAACCTTAAACAGAGGGCTTCTTGTTTTCTAATATGGTTCTGTTGAACCTTCTTGGTTTCTAGATCAGAGGTTTTTGAATGGGCTTTGTGGATCTGTAGCATCAGTACAACTAGGGAACTTGTTAAAAATGCAAATCCAAGGAACCCTACTGAGATCTACTGAATTAGAAACTCCAGAGGTGGAGGGACCAGTAATCTGTTTTTGTGTTTTTTTTTAAAATATATATATATTTTATTGATTTTTTACAGAGAGGAAGGGAGAGGGATAGAAAGCTAGAAACATCGATGAGAGAGAAACATCGATCAGCTGCCTCCTGCACACCCCCCACTGGGGACGTGCCCGCAACCAAGGTACATGCCCTTGACCGGAATCGAACCTGGGACCTTTCAGTCCGCAGGCCGACGCTCTATCCACTGAGCCAAACCGGTTTCGGCTGTGGGTTTTTTTTAAACTATATTTTTATTTCAGAGAGGAAGGGAGAGGGAGAGATAGAAACATCAATGATGATTGAGAATTATTGATTGGCTGCCTTCTGCACGCCCCCTACTGGGGATGGAGCCCACAGCCCAGGCATGTGCCCTTGATTGGAATTGAACCAGGGAACCTTCCATCCACAGGCCGACGCTCTATCCACTGAGCCAAACCAGCTAGGGCCAGTAATTTGTTTATTATCACGCCCTCCAAGTTATTCTGGTGCATAAAATTTGAGAATCACTGTTCTAAATCCTTGTGTTCCAAGGACCTGTGGTGTTTTCCTGAGATACCAAGTTAAGCCTGGTAACTGACCCATTATGGCAACCTAAGGCACAAAGCCAACACAAACAGCATAGCAGTCCCCCAGCCAACACTGCCTGACCCATCAAAAACAATATGCAGCATAACCAATGGACACAGACACTGGGGCGGTGGGGGCTTGCCCGGGGTGGGAATGGCTGGGGGAGGGGATCAATTGGGGAAAAAGGAGACATATGTAAAACTTTAGACAATAAAAACAAACAAACATAAAAAAACAATATGCAAAAGAAAATTGAAAGTGAGGTTCTTGAAGATGAAATAGCCTGATTTCTGAGATCTGCTTTAAAATACCACTCTAGTACAAAAAAAGAGAGGGATAGATGAAATAAGAATGGCAAATGCCAATTATGGATGAAGCGAGGTGACGGGTACATGTCTTAAAAAAATAACCAGAGGCTATTCTTGGACTCTTGCAGGGGCTCTCCCTAAAAAGTCAACTCTAAATGTAAACAGGAAGATTACCCCTGAAACTCCACAAATGCATCCTTGTTATTCTTCAAACATACCAACCATATTCCCACCACAGTCCCCTGCTGTTCCCACTTCTTGGAATGCTTTTCACCCATATGTCTATATGGCTTGCTCCTTCACTCTTTCAGATTTCTCCTCTAAGGTCACCTTGACCATCCTATATAAAACAGCAAAACCCCAACACAAACATACTAGCACATCTATCCCCCTTCCCTGCTTTATTTTGTTTCACAGCACTTATCATGCTTTGACATACAAAACGTTTGTTTATTGTTTTATCTTCCACCACAAAGTAAGGTCTATGGTGGCATAGGCTTTGACTGTTTTCACTGCCTCTATTGCCAGATTCTCAACACACATTTATTAAATGAATGAATGAATGAATCAACTGTCTGCTGGATACTTAAGTCAAAGGGCAAATACATCTAAGCACCTAAATGCACCTAAACATAGACAAAATCATTCAAAAAGGATTTTAAAAAGCAAGACTCCATTCACCTTTAAGAGCAGCTGAGAACCAGAATATGAAGATCTGGGGCCTGGCTTTGTGAGACTTGAAAATAAACAGTGAAATGCTAATCTGGATGATCACAGAGGAACAGAGGAGGAGGCACTAACGTCCAGCCTCGGCTGTCTTGGGCTGGGCGGTGGGATGTCGGCAGAGTGAGTCAGAAGTGCTCACTTCCTCCAGGTCTTTGTCACTGTACAAGTCAAGAAACAGCCTCTCTCCAAGGGCTGTTGTTGCTTGGTTTCTGCTGTTAACACAAGGAGAAAAAGGTAGTTCAGAGAGGATTTTTCTTGTCCAGGGAAGAAACAATTCAGAAACGACCATCTTTTCCAAACCAGGCTGTTTCAGTGAAAGATACTTGCCACTTTCTACTGTCAATGCCCATTCCTCTCAAGAGATGGAAAAGGGGTTTAAAAGGCGAAGAGTGGGGGAACTGGAGTGGTGAGTCATGAAATTCAGACTCAGAGACATTTTCCAAGAGGAATAAACCTGAGAGAGGTTCTATTCCAACGCTTTCGTGTTATACGTCGACTACAGGTGTAGGGAGGTCAAGCAACTTGCGTAGAATAGAGGAACTGAAGCTTAAGCCTATCTGACGGGTCTTAATTATATCTATCTTTACATGGTGTGGTTGTAACTGATTTAAGGGGCTCATAATGAGTTAAGCAGGAAGACCCGACTCATCGAAAGGAGGTACAGGGGCCCTTCCAAAAGCAGCTGGGCCAGAGGAGTGCGAACAGTGCGGGAGAAGGCGCCCTGCTCGCGGTCGGGGCCATGGCAGCTGACCCAGACTGCTCGGAGTGTTCTTGGTCACAGACCCGAGCAGGTGGCCCTGTGCGGGTCACCAGGTCTCCCCGGTCACGGGCTCCGGGGACAGCTTCGTCTAGCCACACATCCCGCGTCCACACGCTGGGCTGGCTCCCAGCTTCGCGGCCTCGGGAACGGAGGTCCCCGGCTCCGTACGGAGGGCTCTGCTCTGGAGCCGAGGCCACCGAACAAGGAGTGCGGCGGACCCGGAGGGCGGCTCTCGCGGAACAGCGCTGCCCGTGCGGACCCCGCGGGGGAGAGGACGGGGCGGCCCCCACGCTAGCCGCCGCCGCGCTGCCAGGACAGGCCCGCAGGCCGCCGGGGAGGCTCCGGCCCCTCCGGGACCCCGGGGCCTCCTGCTCCCGGGGAAGGTCTGTGCCCGGCCTGGGGCCCGCCGCCCGGCCCGGGGCCAAGCCTGTCGGGCCTAGGAGAGCCCCCGAGCCCCGTCCCAGCCCCTCACTCCGTCCACACCAGCCGGCGGGCGGGCCCCGCACCCTTCACGCGTCCCGGCCGCCCCCTCCCCGTGGAGCCGCTGCACCGGTCGGCCTCGCGAGTACTCACGGCGACCCCGGGCCGCGCGCGGCTGCCGCTGAGGGGACCAGCGGCCCGGGACGCCCCGCGGGGGCGGAGCGGCAGAGCGAGGGGCGGGGGCCGGGCGGCGGGCGAGGTCGCGCTTCCCCCCGCCCCGGCGGTCCGTCACGGGCGCATGCGCACACGGCGATACCGCGGCCACGTGGCCGCTCCGGACCAACCGCCGCGCGGCCTGCCCCCTAGGCGCGCAGCGGCGGGACGCCCGCTCGCGGAGCCTGCGCAGTGCGGGCAGGCTGGGTGGGTGGCGGGGAAGGGGGTGCGGTGGGAGCGGGTGGGGGTGCGCCCTGACTCTAAGGGGGTGCGCGGAGGGCCCTCCAGGAGAGACGCTGGCCTTTGGCGCCCCGCGCGGTCGGGAGGAGCGAGCAGGGCGGCGGCGCGCAGCTGCCTCGGCGGGGAGTCCGGCCGGCAGCCGGAGACGAGGCCCCCGAGGCCCTGCTGCTTCCAGATCTGGCTGGTAATGGAAGCGAACGCCTCAGGCCTTTCAATCTTACGTCTAATGCCCTTACTCCCCGGCAGCTGCGGGCTGTGCTGGGAAGCACTGACAGGCGGTGGGACTGGGTGTGGAGAAAGGGGGACGAGCGGAAGGGACACGTCCAGGGCGCCGCGGCCGGCCCGACCTGCTCAGTGACGGAGTAACACACAGGGTGGGCTGATGGAGAACTAACCGGGTGGGTCTCGGAGGCCAAGCTTTGCCTTCGGTGAGCCCTGCCCGTTGTACGTACACATCCTGGGTAACATACCCTGGGTTGTCAGAGCCCCTCAGAGACACAGCCGCTGCCAGAGCACAAGACCACCAGAACCGGAGACCGCGAAATTCCTCCTTGTTACCTTGTTGCCTGCTTACCATTACTAGTCACTGTACATGTTTTTTAATCATTTAAAAGGTTTTCTATTACAGTTGACATTCAATATTATTTTACAACCCAGTGATTAGACATTACATATCTTACTAAATGATCACTTATTAAATCTCGCACCCCCTGACACCATTCACTGTTAACAGAATATTAGTGGCCCCGGTGCAAGAATTCATGCACATTGAAAGGAAATTAATTAGAAGGTGGCCTGTGGGGCCGGACGGGAATGGGCTAGACTGGCAGGACACTCCCTAGAGCCGACCTCCCTGGTCCCTCCCCGGGCAGCCACACTTGGGGCGGTGCTGCAGCTCAAAGGCATCTGCAGAGTGAGCGGGCCTCCTCTGGCAGGTAGGGTCCTTCAGCCTGGCCTGCGGGATT